>NC_141136.1:30755408-32132908 GCF_053477565.2 Lygodium microphyllum
GGACGCATAGATTCGAGATGGATATTTACTGGTGGATATAAACCATCACAAAATTTTGACACTTATTGTGTCATGTCATTCTGTGGCGCATACTTTAAAAGTGAGACGAATTTGGAGTAGTATGCATCAAGAGTGAGTCCCAACTGTTTTAGCTCGTAGAACTCATTCATTTTCTGCGTGCAATATGCAGGTGGTAAGTATCTTCCTTGCATGGCTTTCTTCAGCTTCTCCCAAGTAACGGATCCTTCCGGGATCCCTTGATCCCTGCACCATTGCTTCCACCAAAGCCTGGCTTCGTCGGTGAGCTTCAACTTGGCGAGCATAGCCTCATTGGTGGGTGCAGTACCGGCTACTTCAAAGTAATCCTCCATGGATTCAATCCAAATTTCAGCATCTACTTGGACGGACCTGCCTCTCCCGTCAAATTCGATCGTCTTAATTTGCTTGAGAAGAAACTTCTTCTCCTAGATTACAGTAGTACTTGATGTAGGAGGTGAACTGGGATTCATTGTCCTCCATATCAAGATCATAGAGGAATTATATCTACTTTGCGTACATTGACTGAAGATTTTTATTGGCCACATATGGACACTGATGTATCTAACTTTGTATCTAAATGTTTGATTTGTCAACGAGTTAAAAGACACCATGGTAAACAATATGGTTTACTAATGCCATTATCTATTCCATCACGACCATGGGAACAGATTTCAATGGATTTTATCACTGGTTTACCTAACACTAAAGCTAACCATGATATGATTTGGACTGTTGTAGACAGGTTTAGCAAACAAGCATATTTCATTCCATGCAAGAAAACTTTAACTGCATCTCAAGCAGCTCAATTGTTTTTGAAAACTGTTTTCACTAATCATGGTTTACCAAAAGTTATTATTTCTGATCGTGATTCTAGATTTTGTGATAATTTTTAGATTACTTTGTTTGCTAACTTAGGAACAAAGATTGATTTTTCATCTACATTTCATCCTAAGACAAATGGTTAAACAGAAGCTACTAATAGTACTATTTTAGATCTTTTGCGTGCTTACACTATTTCAAAACCACACACATGGGATACATATCTACATTTACTCCAGTTTGCATATAATAATACACCACATACAACTACAAAGAAAGTACCATTTGAAGTTATTTATGGATATAGATTGCCTACACCTGTTGCATCATTATCAAATAAAATTCAGACTGCTCTGATGATATTGCTAACATGCGTGCTACTATTTTTGATGAAGTTAAATATATGATTGCCAAAGCCCAGCAATAATATACAAAGCAAGCAAATAAGAAAAGACAGGTTATGAATTTCAAAGTTGATGATTATGTTTGGTTACGTATAGAAAAACGTAGATTACAAAGTGTAGATAAACACCCAGTAGTGAAATTAGCACCTAGATTCTATGGACCATTCAAGATCATACACAAATTAATGACAATGCATTTAAACTAGAACTCCCACAACATTGGAAAATTCACAACACCTTTCATATTAGTTTATTAGGGCCCTTTAGAGGCCAATTACCTATACACCCGGTCTATGAAAACCAACCTTTGCTAGATGATGAGACTAAAATCCTTGAGCCTGAACCTATTATAGATACTGACTTTATGACCACTAGAACTAGTAGTAGATACTCTAGATATTTAGTCAAGTTTAAAAACCATCCTATTGAAGAGGCCTAATGGATGCACGCTAGAGACTTAAACGCTTTCCCCACTCTGTTAGCTCGACATTGAGCTAATAGCAATTGAGATCAATTGCTATCTCACCCCGGGGGTATGATGCCAGGAGGCATATTCCACAGTGGATTCCGTGAGGTTTTGTGGTGGATGTCATGTATTAAATCCTATTGAGTTCTCTGTAATTGAATTAACTCTTTCTAAAACGAGTACTCCGCGGGTTTAGGCGTTTAGGTTTATGCCAATTAGTTTAATTCTTGAAGATAATTACGCTATTATTTCCATAAACACATGACTTATTGTCTATGCGTAAATTGATTTTCAACCCTAACTTATCGGTTTAAGATCAAGCATAGGTTAGGTTATAACCTAATTTCAATTAATCATCTTATAACTTGCGAACAAGATTCATACTCAAACATGCAACTTTTTCTAATACTTATGCAGTTGAAAAACGATATTTATACCAATTGACTAGAGTTATTCAAATTTAAGAATCATTTCGTGCCTTGCACTTTCCTATGGATTCTTAGCACTTTCCATAATTATTTATTGCGAAAAAGATATGTCCTAATAATGCAACATGCACTTTATACTTCCATGCCTAAACGGAGTGCACTATCTTAATTCCGTTTTGTAAATATGGACATTAATCTAAGTTCAGTTCATTGAAATGCACAAAACTACTTGCTAGAAATGCATATCAATTTTCTGCTCACTTTATTTTTGTTTGTTTTATTGAAAATACTAATGATTGAATTCCTCTGTCGTGAGCTAATTTTTCTAAATTAACTAAAGCATTTAAGACAAAAAATTCATCCTATCTCCAAAAATCATCTACGTCCAATTGAATTATAACGACGTAAAATAAAAATTAGGAAAAGAACCTGGATTTGTGGTGAGATATCCACGTGGATGCTAGGAGACGACCCTCCTGTGGTTGCGCCTTGGGCTTTCTTAGGAGCCATCGCGAATGCAGCCTTTCCATCTTGGATGCGGCTTTGCGAACTTCCTTTTTAAATTCCACCGTCCTTTATGAGTTTCTTTTCCTTCCCTTCGTAGAAGGTCCTTGAAGGGATAGTTGTGTGGAGGAGGGAGAAACCACGGAAAGGGTTTAAAACCCAGAAAGGGGGTATTTTAAAACCCTCCGCGAGTAAGGCTCATTAAAGCCACCGGAAAGGGCTTAATGGCCTTTTTAAAGACTCACAAGGAAGGGGAATAAAAGGTGTGGAAGACCCCTTTGGATATAGGGGATTGCGTATGGGGGAAAAAGAAGGGTTTTAAAAAAAAAACACATGAAGACCCTTCAAGTCAAATGTCGGGGGGAAAAGGGGCTTGTGGAGTCCTTATGAGGGAATTTGGGGGGGGGGAAGGAAAGGGTATGAAAGGGCTAAAAAGGGAATTTTTTCACGGGGGAAAAGGGGCCTAAGGGGGCCCTTAGGGGGGATTTAAGATACGGGAAAAAAAGGGGTTATAAGCCCTTGGGATGACTTAGGTGGGGGGGGGGGGGGGGAATAAAAGCTTTAATAGACCATATGAGGGGGGGGGGGGGGGGCTTCTTACGAAGCTTTTAGAAGCTTCTGAGCTTGTGAGGCAGACTCCACGTGGCGACTGCGACAGTGTGTAGGCAGACTCAACGGCGGCGCCACAACTGCCACATCAGCATCCACTCCTCTCTCTCATGGCGACGTGTGTAGCTGCGTCTCGGTAGCATCTTGATTTTTGCAGCATCCCCTCAAGCTTTTATGGCAGCGTCCTCCTCACAATCATGGTGGCATCATGGGGACTACGTTCAACCTCCTCAATAAACTGATCAGCACCCATGATTGTGGCTGCAACAACTGCAGAATTCTTCAGTGCCCTCAAGTGTCCCTCTCTGCCTGCATACCCTCAGTTTATATAGGTGAGGGGAGGGGGATCCTCCCTCCCCTGCATGGCATCACGCATGCCCACTTTTCTCCTACAAGCTCCATCAAGGAGCTTAATCACTCCTTCTATTCCCCTCCGCTCCAGCTCGACAGTCGGCTGGGGGGGTAAGGGAAATAACAACAAATTTTTTTTTGTCATTTATCCAATTCAAAAAATATTATCCCTATGACCCCTTGCCAAGAGGGAATTCATATGCGGAATGGGTATTACAAAAATATGGATATATTCAAAGGATTAACCACTTGAAAGTACAATGCATAAGCTAGATAACCATGGATGTGATCACAACACAACAATGGAAGTAACTTTGTGTGTGTCTATGTGTACCTAGAGTCGTATATATGGGGGTGAATTGGCATTGTAAGTATGTGAATTGGAAACCTTATCACTTTCTTTGTGCCCCTTATATAGCTCTTTCACTACTGTCATCTTTCATTGGCACTTACTCCACCAGCAATCCGTCCTATCCTCCTACGCCTAATACATGGCATGCACAGTGGAGTGAAATCCACAAGACTTCATCCTTTGATTTCTCCTGCATCTTTTAGAGTGGCTGCATCCTAGAGTACTACTACATGTGCAAGTGTTAGGGCCAAGGGCGAAGCTAGTAGTGGCAGATTGTGTGGAAGAGGCAGAAATGGAGGAGGGGGTGGGTTGGGCAAGGATTTGGAGGTGATAGTGGTGGTGGTAGGGATTAGAGTAGATTGTAGTTCAAATGGTGCTAATGGAGCTAAGGATCCATGCGATTTCAATGTGGAGGTTGGGGATATTATGGAAAAAGAGTTAAATAGCTAGAATTTCTAGTTAGTAGGCACCTTATGAATGGCTTGATGAAGTCAATTCTGCTCCACTCTTACTAGCATGACCTACTGCTCAAGATGTTCAATCTAGCTAGTTTGGCAAGTAGCACTATCCTTGAGAGAGTGAATGCACATGATGCACTTAGAGGATGGGTCCTCTACATATATTAGCTTTCCTATGAGTTACTCCACCTCAAAGCGTAGCTTGATGTTCGAGTGATTGGCTGTAATGTTCTATTGCTACCAATCTTTGTGATCCATAGTGGGCTTCTTCTACACTATGAATTTAGCAAAAAAATGCTCAATCTCAAGTGCAAGGACTTCTTTGTGTGTGAATTGAGGAGTTCGAGGTAAGGCGAAGTAGAGGAAGGCATGATACAACACTTCATCGTCTACTATCGATAGATGTCAAATGTGATTCCATAAATACTATGCTTTTGGCTTCACATATTCAAAATTTGGCGATGATCATTCTGAAGAACCTCAACGTGCTCCAAGGTGACATCTCATTGTTTCTCAAGAGCTGGGGTAATTTTCTCATGAACATATGTGTGCATGACGTGGGTTTAAAATAATGAATTTTTAAAATACCATATTTATACATTTCTTACATACAAAAGGGTATAATATAAAGGGGTTATTTACACATTGAATAGAAAAGGATTATATTTTATTGAAGAAAATTTCACAAATAAGGATATTTATAAATAGGCCTTGAACACACGTGATGTAGAGGATATACATATAGTAACTTCCTCAAGCTCAAGAGCTCATGTTCCAAATTCTCCTCTTGAGTCCAATGATTGTGGACTAAGATATGCTTTAGGCCAATCCTACCACGAGCTATATTATTTGCGGCAACCAAAATGGGCATCAACACTACTATTGCCTCACCAATCTCTATGGGCACATCTTGGGAAACCTTTGCCTCCTACTAGAGTCTGGCCACTAACCTTGTTGTAGAAGGAGAGGCTATAGAGGCCGAAGAAGAGTGAGCACCTACTAAAGAGTAATGGCTAGCTAGGAAGGGACAATCAGTGTCAACTGTGTTAGAGGTTGGGTTTGCGCATATGCATCAAAATCATCATCATCACAAAATGGTAGAGGTGCTAGTTGGATACATGGATCCACCAAGGCAGCCCAAAGTCACTGCACCACTTCATCCCTCACATATTTTCCTCTGGAAAGACTCTTGCAGCTCTTTCAACATGTCACAAGAGATGGGCAACGAGTCATCAACATTAGTAGCCACTATTGCCACTTGTCCATATAGGAATATGGAGTTGGTTCCGCATGGAGTTTGCAATGTTGAGATGAGCCTATTGACATGCTAGAAGGTGTGCAATGATAATCCTATCCCTTCTTCCCCACATGACACTACATGTGCCACATTCTCCTGCTAAATATCCATTTTATTTTGAAGCATGAGAATCTACTGGTGCCAACATATCATTGCTACCATATGAGTGAGGCAGAACTAGGCAATTTTAGGATGAAATTCCATCGAGATGCCAATAGAGGTAGGATGCATGGTTTGGAATAATTTGGATGGTACTCTTAATAACAGTGGGCAACAAGTTGACTATCTGCCTACAAAGCTTCCTTTTGTCTATGTTTTTCGCTGTAGTATATCTACAGCAATAGAGCACAATGTGAGTTGACATTAAGCTTGTTGTAATTAGGGAGAAGGGCTCTATTGAAAAGGTGGATCAGGGTGGCATGAGTTTCTTCCAAGGCTGCAGTTCACATTTGATGGGTAGGTTTCTACTTGCTTATGTTAGATAGCCTCAATTCCCTACCCTCATAAGGTTCCACCAATGATCCACAGTGGTCAAAGTTTTAAGGCCCCCATTATGAGGAGAAGCCATGTGTGAGCCTAGACATTGGTGGCTCTTGACTTGTATGTCAGATAAGGTCTATGTGCTGAGTGGCCAAAAGGTGACCATTGTAGGTATAGCCTTTGTCTTAGATAGAGTAGTTAAGGTTGCTAGCAACTCAAGGCACACTACATCAAGTTGTAAGATAAGGAAGTTATCAAGAACCCCTATCTAGGGTTTGAGACCTCTAGAAGTAGCCCTTAGCAAACTAGTGGAGGTGCACATGGAAGTAAACATATACATATGCATATGGAAGGTCAACAGACACATGTGCACATGGAAGGTCAATAGACACTGGTGCACATGGAAGCTCATCCATCATGACTCCCTTCGTAGGCTATAGAAGTTAGACCCCTTCACAACGTTCATAATCCATCCGTTCACTCAGCTAGAGTTATTCTGGCTAGCCTTAAGAGCTTCACATATCTTCTATCTAGATATCCATCTAAGCTTTACATTAGAAGCGCACAGGTGGACAGAGCCATCTTTGTATCAACTTGTTTAGAGTTAAAGAAAATTTTTGTTCTCCTCTTATTTGTTGTGTACTATCTTTCTCTATCTCTTGCTCAAAATCTATTTGCTGCACCGTGTAATTTTTACATGGTATTAGGACCAAGGGGACTGTAGAGATCGAAGAGTACATGAGAGACAAAGGCTTTGATAGCAAGCAGGAGCAATGTTGACTTCCACAGGCGATTCTGGCACATGAAGTAGTTCTAAAGGCGATGGTGTTGTAGTACCTATTCAAACACTAACGATTTGTCAACCAATCTTCAATAAAGGTATGTTCGATGGTACAAACTATACTCTGTGGAAGTTTAGAATCCTTAAGAAGAGTGTCTCTCTCAACTCAAAAGGCATTTTTCTAACCTTTTGCTTTACTGACTTACTACCTTCTTTCAATGGGATCATGTGCACGACAATAGTAGGGACAATCCCTTTCAATTCACCATATTCCATGCAAATTATCCCTAAACTCCTATAGTAGGAGTGATACATAGTTTGTGCACTCATCATTAGATAATATCATACTGAGTTTGATTGGATACGGATCATTAGGAGTCCCAAGATCCCACTCCATTACATTGACATTGCATTGTCATGCCGCTATGCAGACACACCTTGAGGTGTATCACCATCTCACTTTCTTATTAATCTGGAGATTCAATGTCAAATTATTCATTATTATTAGTGTCCATAAGATGAATGGTTCAAAAATATGGGATTTTTTGACTATTTTATTCTATTTTTGATATTCTAGCCATTATTTCTTGTAGAAATACTCAAAAGGTGTAGTAAACTTTTAGAATAGAGTGACCTATACAAAGCAAGTGTCTTTTTAGCCAATTTTGGAAAATATCATGATAAGAGAACGGCTCTTGAAGTGTGTGGTGGTAGGCAATCACAATTTTCAAGTAGCAAACAACACTCTAGAGACAAGAAGAGCTTAGAAGGAGTGATCTATGAGAATTTAAATCAAGTATCCCAGGGTCTTACCCCCTTTCAGAGTCAACAAAACCATCACATTTTCCATCTGAGCAATAGGAAAGAAGCTAGTGTTTGGTATGTATTTTTAGTATAACAAGGAGCCTCAAGACATCTAGTGCTTGGAGATTACTTTCGAGTAGTCATAGACATTGTCTAGGCAATCCAAGAACCCTTTGTCTTGGAATTTAGCCATCAAACAATCATTGTAATCACCACGAATACATAGGGCTGAATTGTGTTTGGAGTCTCATACAACGCTTTTGTTTCCTTTCTTGGGTTTTAGCAATACATAGTGCTCCTGGGACAGGTACTTTGGTTTCTCCTACCAAGAAATCATGTAAACCTATTGAAAGTCTGATTGTTTAGACTCTTTGTCTTGGACGTACAACAAAGTTTAGTACAAGTAATACATGTAGAGTTTGAATCATCGAGCTTTGCCTTTATCTTATATATAGACGTTGATAGACTTGGCAAAATGCTTTATGATTGATTCATAATGTATGCACATGTCTTGAAGACAACTTGATTTCTAGCATTCTTGGGATTAATTTGAATCTCCTGCCTATTTTTTTCTTCTATTCAACCTCCAATTCCCTACTTCCTTCTCTCTTTGATCCCCGGTGGATACAAATTTTTGAGTAAAACCTCTTCGACATTCATAAACCCACCCGATGTGGCAAGTTGTCGAAAGGAAAGGCAAGATGGGAGAACCTTCAAGCACACTTTCTAGTGATGTTTTGGAGTAGTTATTAAAGAATATAAACATGCTTATGCAAGTACAACAACAACAACAACAGGTGGTGCATGCTTTTGCTCAAATAGAAACTATTGTGATAAATGCTCTACAAGCAATAGAGCGTGATATTAGGATAGCCATGGATCTAAAGAAGGTTCTTGAAGAGTGAATTTTAAACAATTGGGTGGAATTTACCTTGGAAGAGGTACTTGGTATCACCAAGTAGGAATTTCATGACAAAATCATTAACAATACAACTCTTGAGAAAAGGTCAAAGGTTTTAATGGGAACGGAAGCATAAGAAAGCAATGAAGAAATTGAAGCTGAAATCTGCTTCTACAATGTGAAAGATTGATCATTCACATGGGAATCTTTGTGAAGGGAATGTGCCAAGTCAGTAAAAGTAATTGCTGGAGCATTTCGTGATAAGCTCTATTAGCTCTCTCTTGCACCTGATTGACTATAATAATGAGACTCCTCCCAATTGTTTCTTGTAATCCCTTGAAGGCTACCTTCATGTGGAATCTAACTATCCAATTTGAGGTTTGTAAAATGGATTATACTATAAGATCTTTTTTCTCTTTCATAGATTTGAGTTATATTATCACTTGTTTTAAGAGAGTGTAGCTAGTTAAAAATACATGTGGTAAATCGATCACACCCAATACATGGTCAACAAACCTAGATACAATCAAAGAATAGAGATTGCTAGCTAGTACATGACGTTGTTGAAGGGTTTGTGAAAACAAAGTCGCGACCACAGAGGACTTTGAATAATTTCAAGATAGAAGATCAATCAAGTGAATGTTGTGTGTATGGTTCAGTCCTCAGAATAGATGAGTGAAATCTTACAAATCCAAGTATTTGTCCAGCTCATATGAGATAATTGACAGTTACAATTGAGACTCATGAAAGGAACTGGATACATATCTTTGAAGCTTCTAGTTCACTCAAGAAGCCATGGCATTAACACCACAGAAATGTAGCAAATTCTTTCTTAATGCAGAAAGATTTTTAGTCATCTTTTGCCAGTCCAGTTATGAGCTTCGAATCAAAGTAAATTTGCAGTTCTAACAACCTGATACGATATTTGGATTGCATGACATTGTTCTTTTTGTTGTTATATGAATAGGCTGCTTGGTGCAGGGGTGTTTCTTGACTTCAATTTCAGTACTGTTCTGAAAATTTACATCAAGAAAGATTCTTGAAGGGGAAAGCCAGTAACATGAAGGGAAATGTTGCTGTAATTGAATAATTGTTTCTCCATCTATGTACTGATATTTAGCCACCTATATGACATCCTTACATCTTCCATATTCGCTGAAACAGAAAGTATCTCTATAATGCTGATGGCATGCAGTCCCTTGTTTTCTTTACTTCAAATAATCCTGCACCTGTTCTAAAATCAGACTTTTGCAACTCTTCAGGGCGACTGACAAAACGATGCTTTAAACAAACTTCCTGTTAATAGTCCTTGCACACAAATTTGTTGGAATATGTAAGATTTTCCCAGCAGCCAGGTATGGGACATCGAGGCTTGTTGTGAACTTTGGCATAGTTGCTAGGATCACAGTCAGTCCTCACATGACGATTCCAAGTGGCATTAGGATCTTCATTACCAACCAGTCGGATTGTCTTTGCACAAAGTGGGCACACCAATACAGTAACATCCTTGTCTGCTGCATTAGGACAATTGTATTTGCTGTAGGACCGATGTTCCAGGCAAAATGTCTGCTTACAGACGTCATAGGTCAAGGCTAAAAATCGAGAAGGTTTCCCCCCTCATCGACAGAGCAATGCTTGCCGTCCAATTGACATTCGTGTGATGGTGGCACTGGCCCAAATTGAAGCTCCTGTCGCATCGCAATCTCCCAAAATCTGCTGATCTCTTGTCCGGAACCATGAGCACTCTTAATCAACCCGCTTCTGACGCTGTCTAGAATCCAACTCTGATTCTGCTGCTGAATCCCCCAGCCTCCAACTCTGATGCAGGCAATCTTCCCAACTCTGAACCTGCAGAACAGGCTGCGAGTTTTGCTTGCTAATGACCACTTCTGTCCTACTCGGTGAGCCCCCCAGAAGCATAATTGGTGATATCCCCCTTTTTCTCCCAATAGAAGACTCCACGTTAAAGAATGCCACGACCTGTCTCAGAATTGCTCATAAATAAAGGCTCTGAATCCTTGCTGCTTGTCGTTCACCTGTGACTATTCAACACGTCACTTCTGCACTGAAGGCATTGATGATCTAGGCGCCATAGCCTGAGATTTGATTAATAATAGCAGCAGCGCAACCCGAAATCTGATGATGATAAGAAAAACGAAGAATCAGGGCCCCCTTTGCCGAATTTTCCTGCGCCCCCCCAGAGAAAGCTTTCCCCCCAAAAATATCCTTCAAAGCCAGAATATTCAAAGTGTTTGCAAGAAACTTCAAGTGGCTTGCCCCAACAAGCCTTCCTGACACGTTCTCCATAGATCCCATAATCTTGGCTTTCAGCAAAAGCCTAGATGACACAAAATTATTTGTCCCTATTTCAGAAATGATGAACTCAGTACAAATGGTGCACAAGTCCTGCAAATCAAGAAAAGAAGCACCAGCCAAAATGTGAAATGCATTTCCATCATTTAACTTGGGATGGTGTCCATAAAGGTAAGCCAAAGAGATAGCCATTGCACTCCATGATACGACATTTCGAAATGGTAAGCCAATAAACATACTCTCTGCTTCTTGTATGGTCCCATGTGCTCCATACATACTCACAAGGCCACTACCAACAAAGACATCTGAAGTATAACCCCTCATACAAGCATCATGATGCAATGTCTGGCCAATTTCCAGAAACCCAAGTAGAGGCAATTCTTCCTCCCAAACAATAGCTTCTGCATCTGTAAGTGCACCACAAGCTTGAAGGGCAATCATGTATGTCTGCTCATCACGACTTATTTCTTCCTCTTACTTCAAACCCCTCTTCATTATATTACCCACATAAAATAAAAGAGCAAACATAACGACTAAGTATGTACAAAGTATCAAATCACACACACAACTTTTGGGTGGTTTTTACACCTCGAATGCGCAGCAATACAACATCCACCCCCTCTAATCCTGCACATCCTCCGGATGGGCCAACTACCCATGATCATTATCATCAAGATCCACAAACAGATCAATCTCTTCATTATGCATTTCCGGTATATCAACAAGATTATCTGTCATATCATCTATCTCTTCCATTGAAGTTTCTTCTCGTTACTCTTCTCTTGAAAATTCTTCCAATGCATAATCCTCATCATCTCTTTTCTTGAAAATCTTGGTTCTTTTTCCAGCAATAGGCACTCTAAGCACTGTCCCATCCAATTCTGTCAACTCATATGTTGCATTATCAAAAACATGTCTAACTATGTACGGCCCAAACCATCTAACAGGCGAAGTCAAAGCACAAGTCTCAGTCGGCATAACAGGTTTCTGACCATACATCAACTCTGTAGGCATATATCCTGTGGTAACACTGTGAGTCGTACGATCAGCCCACAAAGCAAATGGTAGAAGTCTCGGCCATTCTCCAATCCATCCTCTGCATGCTTTGGCTAATGCTTTCACTATCGGCGGATGCCCTCTTTCACTCTTCCCATTTCCCTTTGGATTATATGCTGTAGTTAGAGCTAACTTGATTCCTAGCTGAGAGAAAAACTCCCTAGCTTCATCTGCATCCAATTCACTGCGATCCGCAGTGATCTTACCCACACAACCATACCTGCAGAAAATTTCTTCCAATAAGAACTTACACACTGCACTAGTGGTCTTTGTTCTCAAAGATCTGCCCTCAACATGATTGGTAAGATCCTCTCTAGCCAAAACAATATACCTCATCTGCCATAGACCCATAGGCATAGTAACCAAATCAACTACCCACTTATAATGAATGCATAGCAGATAGGTCGGATGAAGCTCATCTCGATGACGCACTACCGAATACATCTGGCAGTCTTTGCAAGTCTCAACAAAGTGAGAAACATCTCTATACATGCCTTTCCACCAATATTTCTCCTTCATTTTCTCATAAGTAGCCCACACTCCTCTGTGACCAGCCCAAGGACTCTCATGAAACTCCCTCATCACCTGTAACTGTGTCTCTCTATCGCAGACAACCCGCAAAGGTAATCCACCTCTTTTCTTCGGATGCTTTCAAAGAAATCTGTCCGTGAGAAAATAACCATAGGCTTTCCTTCTGATCTTCTTAAACTCTTCATCTGTCCATTCATCTCTTTTGCTTAGTGTACTAAGGTACTTGCCAATCTGCAACCAATCTGCAACATAGAGTTCTTCTATGAAAGCCACAATATCATAGACATGACAAACATGATCAACCATAGTGGCTGAAATTTTTGCATCATCCTCTTCTGCAAGTAGAGTCTCCTCATGATCATATCTGGCTCTAGACAGCATATCTGCCACTAGATTATCCTTCCCTGCTATGTGTTTAAATTCCGGATTTAATGACTTGATGTATGCAATCCATCTCAGCATAGCTATATCCGGAGTAGAGCAACTCGTAATCATACCAAGCAATGGCAAGCAATCTGCCTCTACCACAACTGAAGCTCCAATAAAGTACTCCTTGTCACATTTGAGAGCTGTAACAATCCCCAGTAACTCCCTCCTGATTTGCGGATATCTCCTCTGTCTCTCGTTTAGGACTTTGGCCCCAAACCGAATAGCATACCTTTTTCCATCTGCATCATCTTGACCCACAGCCCAACCTATGCCAATTGGACTAGTGTCAACTGTCAATACAATAGGCCTTCTGCAATTATAATCCGCTTTCTTGAGAGTAGGGGCATTCTGCAATAACTTCTTCAATTTCCACATGGCTCTAGTGTGGCTCTCATCCCAATAGAATTTCTGCCCCTTTCGAAGCAGCTGATATAAACAATCTGCTATGTGTGCAAAATGAGGTATCCAAATCATATAAAACACACAAGCTCCAATGAATCTCCGTACCTCTAAAGTGGTAGAACAATACTCCGCAATCTTGCCTATAGCATCCACCTTATCAGGTGAGGGTTTCCTGCCATAATACCCACACATATGTCCAACAATGACAACCTCATTCACTCCAAAAATAGATTTTTGCCCTAAAAGGGTCAAGTTCACTTCTTCTAACCTGGCCAAAATCTTCTCACAAGCTGAAATATGATCAGCCACAAAGTATGTGCAACCCTGCTCATTTAGACTCTCATTCTTCTCTTCTTCTGCACACCCCTTAATGGGCACATCATCCAAGAAAGGCATAGTAAGCTGAGGTATATAATCACGAAGGACCTTATGCATGGCATTCATCATATGCGCAATAGAATTAATGGCACCTTGAGGCAAGGTACACATCCTGACAAGCCCAATAGGAGTTCTCATGGTGGTTATGTCCCTGCTTTCCAAAGCCAGCTGAAACTGATCATATCCTGAATACAAATCACCTAAAGAATAGATGGCACGTCCAACAAATGCTTCTGCAAAATCATCCACAACTAGACCTATACCAACATTCCTGATAGTAACTCTATTCACTGGCTGCATGTCCTGAATAAATCGGAGAGTACCATTCTTCTTTGGAACCGTAAACCACCTGTTTGAGTATGGTGCAGATGAAGGCTCAAGAATTCCCATCCTGATTTTCTCATTCAATAAATCAATCAGCTTTGGCAGGTGTGCTTTAGGCACTGGAATAGGTCAGAGATTCCATGGAATATAAGGAATAGTAAAAATGACCATAGGAGCAACAATATCTGGATTCACACATCCAATCTCATGCGGGAAAAAAGCAAATCCCCTTCCATGTCGCTCAAGCATCTCCTGAAAGCATTGCTTCTCTATGGGTAACAAAAAATCACCATTTTCAATTTTCAATTCAGCAAGAGTCTCAGCTGAAAATTTATGACCAATATGCTCCGGATTCCTCAAAATTGCTGTTTAGCAGCCCTCTCAATTTGCTGATCACTGTTAGGTGGAAGCGGTACAGCTACCGGCTTCACCTCCTTATCCACAATTTTGTATTTTGTGTCAACCCTGGCTTCATTATGCTCTTCTGCATTACTCAAATCTTGCTATAAATCAGCAATTCTGCACTCCAATGGTTGAATATCCTCAGCCCTCTGCTCTATGGACTGCATAGAAATAGCCCTAAACTCTGGATGCTGAAATATTTCAGTAGTAAACTTTGTTGGCTGAAAGTTTTCAGCCCTCCGTGTCTCTGAAAGTTGATCATAACCAGCTGGAAACTTTGTTTGCTGAATTTCTTCAGCACTCAACACTTTTTGCTGAGCCACCTCAGCCTCTGACTCAATCTGTGACACAAAATCTACAATTTCATGAAACATGTCCAGGGATTGCACTAATACATTACTGTGACAACTCTGCATATCAGTTTTCAGCATATTTCCCATCTCTGTCATCGTATCTGCACAAATCACACTGTCATACATCCCATCTATGTGCTCTTCATCCTCTAAAATTCTTCCATTTTTCAAATTTTTCTCCTTCTTGCATATGTACTGCCTAGCAGCTCTAGGGAACCTAGAAATCTTCTAATAGCTCATCGAACTGTTTGCTGAAATCCCAACAAAACCGGAGGAGAAAACACTACTGCCAGGAGGCAAGAACTCCAATCTCCTCTGCTCTGTACCACCGTCGTCTTGCGAAACGGCGGTACCTAATGAAAACCCAAATCCCTCACAGTGGGCAAAGGTGCATCTCTGAGAGTATCCATGTTTCTAACATGGTTCACACACACAATCATAAACTGAACTGCTCTCATACCATCTTTACTGCGAATCCGTGCATAAGCAGATCCATCATCCATTACCTTTGTTTCCATGCGCATCTCTGTGATGAATGGTTGTCCAAGAATTATAGGATAAGAGCATGAATCCTGCACAAAGAAATGAAAATCCTCCTCTACATCACCAATAGAAACCCTGGCACTGAGACAGGCAGCATACAAATCACCTGCAGTGTTATTGGCGGCTCTCATACGCCACCCATGCTCTACATCCATAGGCCATCTGTTACTCTCATAAACTCCATGAACTATGAGATTAATCTCTGAACCATGATCCACCAATGCAACATAAGGCACCTGTTTCTCTCCAATCTTTACCATCGTCTCTGTAGTTGCCCTAGCCCAATGACTCCGCGAAAAGTGACTACGCGGTATCAAGACAGGCTCATCAGTTTCAGCATAATGCATAGGCTGAACCCTCTTCTCTACCTGTGGAAAAACAGAAGCATTCTCAACCATAACCTCATCCTCATCCTCATTCAACTCCCCAATCAAAACTCCCTGTGTATCAGTGGTAGGCAATGCATGTCTTTTCCTCTTCAGGACCTCCTGAAACTGATCCTGAAACTTTCTTTTCGAGATGCCCAAAACCTCAAAAATAGTGAAAGTCACCTCACTGCCAAGTATCTTGTCATTAAAGATTTTCTTCATGTTTGTAGATGTCTCAATATTGGACATCAATCTAAACCCTGGCTGCTTTCTCTCTCTAGGCTCTTGCCTCTTTTGTTCTTTTGAGCATCTTCCATCTGTCGATCTGGCCCTGGTCTTGAAGACAGTCCTGCAGTAGGTGGTGTAACAAACTCACCCCCTCTAGTCTTCTTAGTTGCACTTGGATTTTCTTCATCCCTCTTACGCTTCTCCTCAACAAGTACATCTGCTCCATGAGACTTAGCAAAATAAGCATAAATAGAATACCTGTAAAGAGGCGAATCCCAACCTGTCTCTGATCTGATGCTAGAGCCTGCACTAGTCAAAACAGTTTGCTGAATTTTTCCCTTGTTTGCAGTCTCCATAGCATAAGTCCATAGTGCCCACTGAGTCTCTGATCCCTTCTCAATCTGGACTCCATATGCAGAAGCATCACCTCTAGCTGTCACATAAGAAGTACATGCAACCATGTCATCCACTAACTTCTTCATTCCACCTTTACCAAAGTTGGTAGCAAGTGGAGCTCCTGTCTCAGTCAACCAAATCTTACCATCTTGTCCCTAGTATACCAAATTCTTCCTCCTTGCATCCTGAAAAGATTCACAATCCCTGCAATGCTGATGGTCCGTACTATCGCACCAAATACATCTCTGATCTCTCCTAGGTGCACTAGGAGCACTCCTAGGTGCAGTAGGAGCACTAGAAGAAGTAGTAGGTGCAGTCAAAGCAAATTGCTCTTTCAATTTTCCCACCAATTCCGCTTTAACTGACTCCAGTGTCAAATCTGTTATGCCTTTGATTATGTCATCAAGAGAGGTAGGCACTGATGGAGCGGATGGTTTTGGAGCAGAAGGTGTAGGCATCGGTCGTGGAACAGGAGGAATAGGTGGAGTGGAAACAGTAGGCACTGGCATAGGCCAAGAAACTGGCTGAGGAGGAGAAGAAATAACAGGGATAGAAGTAGGCATAGGAGCAGATGATGGTGTCGGTGTCATGGAACCATTCTGTAGGCGAGTCTTCCATATCCTCCTCTTGGTCAAAGTCGAGACTGCATCCTGGGCATCCTGCCAATCCGTTTTAAGACCCATAGGCTTCGTGCGATCCTCAAGAAGCTCACCCAATTCTTCTTGAAGAGCAAGATCTGTAGCTTGCAAGAAAAGCTCAACTTTTTCAACATCCAATGCTCTTTGTTCAATAGCATCAAGCTAACTATACCTCTCTTCAAATTCTCGAATCAACTCTGAAGCAGCTAGACCTTTGTTTGGCATGTAGACCCACTCTCGGAATGACCGCCGAGTAGCCATATCAAAGTCCTCAAGGAAATATTCTTCTTTCATGGCCTTCTTAAAATCTTTCCAATGTGTATTTTGAATAAAAAGATCAGTCACTTTTGCCCTCAAAGCGGGCGTGACAAGACGAAGGAAGTACTTACTCATAAGTCCAGCTGGAACTCCGAAAAACCCCATCTTGATATCATATGTCTTCAAATATGCTGAAACATTATGGCCATAAAATATCTTCTTCTCATTCTCAACTGCTTCAATCGCTTTAGTCGCGCTGTTTGCATTCTCCTGCTCCGAATAGAGTTGCCTTTGCTGAGACAACTACTGTTGATGCAATTGTTGCTGCTGCTGCATATACAATTGTGTCTGCTGAATTTGGAGCTGCATATACATGGACATATTCTGCAAAATCTGCTTTAGATCCTCTGTTGAAGTACTTGACGCAACAGTCATTGATGGAGCTGAAGTAGAGGACGCAGCTGGAATTGTAGAAGAGGCTGAAATAGAGGCTGAAGTATCTCCCATCCTGAAATTTCTGCGACGCTTTCACGTCGGGTTCACCAAAGATGTCGAAGGGTTTGTGAAAACAAAGTCGCAACCACAGAGGACTTTGAATAATTTCAGGATAGAAGATCAATCAAGTGAATGTTGTGTGTATGGTTCAATCCTCAGAATAGATGAGTGAAATCTTACAAATCCAAGTATTTGTCCAGTTCATCTTATGAGATAATTGACAGTTACAATTGAGACTCATGAAAGGAACTGGATACATAGCTTTGAAGCTTCTAGTTCACTTAAGAAGCCATGGCATTAACACCACAGAAATGTAGCAAATTCTTTCTTAATGCAGAAAGATTTTTAGTCATCTTTTGCCAGTCCAGTTATGAGCTTCGAATCAAAGTAAATTTGCAGTTCTAACAACCTGATACGATATTTGGATTGCATGACATTGTTCTTTTTGTTGTTATATGAACAAGCTGCTTGGTGTAGGGGTGTTTCTTGACTTCAATTTCAGTACTGTTCTGAAAATTTACATCAAGAAAGATTCTTGAAGGGGAAAGCCAGTAACATGAAGGGAAATGTTGCTGTAATTGAATAATTGTTTCTCCATCTATGTACTGATATTTAGCCACATATATGACATCCTTACATCTTCCATATTCGCTGAAACAGGATTCTGCTCTGCTGAATCCCCCAACCTCCAACTCTGAACCTGCAGAACAGGCTGCAAGTTTTTCTTGCTAATGACCACTTCTGTCCTGCTCGGTGAGCCCCCCCAGAAGCATAATTGGTGATATCCCCCTTTTTCTCCCAGTAGAAGACTCCATGTCAACCATAACCTCATCATCATCATCATCCTCATCCAACTCTCCAATCAAAACTCCCTGTGTATCAGTGGTAGCCAATGCATGTCTTTTCCTCTTCAGGACCTCCTAAAACTGATCCTGAAACTCTCTTTTTGAGATGCCCAAAATCTCAGAAATAGTGAAAGTCACCTCACTGCCAAGTATCTTATCATTAAAGATTTTCTTCATGTTTGTAGATGTCTCAATATCGGACATCAATCTGAATCCTGGCTGCTTTCTCTCTCTAGGCTCTTGCCTCTTTTCTCTCTTTTGAGCATCCTCCATCTGTCGATCTGGCCCTGGTCTTGAAGACGGTCCTGCAGTAGGTGGAGAAACAAACTCACCCCCTCTAGTCTTCTTAGCTGCACTTGGATTCTCTTCATCCCTCTTACGCTTCTCCTCGACAAATACATCTGCACCATGAGATTTAGCCAAATAAGCATAAATAGAATACCTGTCAACAGGCGAGTCCCAACCTGTCTCTGATCTGATGCTAGAGCCTGCACTAGTCAAAACAGTTTGCTGAATTTTCCCCTTGTTTGCAATCTCCATAGCATAAGTCCATAGCGTTGACTGAGTCTCTGATCCCTTCTCAATCTGTACTCCATATGCGGAAGCATCACCTCTAGCTGTCACATAAGAAGTACGTGCAGCCATGTCCTCTATTAACTTCTTCATTCCACCTTTACCAAAGTTGGTAGCAAGTGGAGCACCTGTCTCAGTCAACCAAATCTTACCATCTTGCCCCCAATATACCAAATTCTGCCTCCTTGCATCCTGGAAAGAGTCACAATCCCTGCAATGCTGATGCTCCGTACTATCACACCAAATACATCTCCTATCTCTCCTAGGTGCACTAGGAGCACTCCTAGGTGCAATAGGAGCACTAGAAGAAGTAGCTGACACAGTCGAAGCAAACTGCTCCTTCAACTTACCCACCAACTCCGCTTTGACTGACTCAAGTGTCAAATTTGTGATGCCTTTAATTATGTCATCAAGAGAGGTAGGCACCGATGGAGCAGATGGTTTTGGAGCAGAAGGTGTAGGCATCGGTCGTGGAACAGGAGGAATAGGTGGAGTGGAAATAGTAGGCACTGGCATATGCCAAGAAACTCGCTGAGGAGGAGAAGAAATAACAGGGATAGAAGTAGGCATAGGAGCAGATGATGGTGTAGGTGTCATGGAACCATTCTGTAGGCGAGTCTTCCATATCCTCCTCTTGGTCAAAGTCGAGACTGCATCCTGAGCATCCTGCCAATCAGTTTTAAGACCCGTAGGCTTCGTGCGATCTTCAAGAAGCTCACCCAATTCTTCTTGAAGAGCAGGATCTGCAGCTTGCAAGAAAAGCTCAACTTTTTCAACATCCAATGCTCTTTGTTCAATAGCATCAAGTTGACTATACCTCTCTTCGAATTCTCGAATCAACTCCAAAGCAGCGAGACCTTTGTTTGGCATGTAGACCCACTCTCGGAATGACCGCCGAGTAGCCATACCAAAGTCCTCAAGGAAGTATTCTTCTTTCAAGGCCTTCTTAAAATCTTGCCAATGTGTATTTTGAATAAAAAGATCAGTCACTTTTGTTCTCAAAGCAGGTGTGACAAGACGAAGGAAGTACTTACTCATAAGTCCAGCAGGAACTCCAAAAAACCCCATCTTGATCTCATATGTCTTCAAATATGTTGAAACATTACGCCCGTCAAATAGCTTCTTCTCACTCTCAACTGCTTCAATAGCCTTAGTCGCGTTGTTTGCATTCTCCTGCTCCGAATAGAGTTGCCTTTGCTGAGACAACTGCTGTTGATGCAATTGTTGTTGCTACTGCATATACATTTGTGTTTGCTGATTTTGGAGCTGCATATACATGGACATATTCTGCAAAATATGTTTTAGATCCTCCATTGAAGTACTTGACGCAGCAGTCATTGATAGAGCTGAAGTAGAGGCAGCTGGAGTTGTAGAGGAAGCTGAAATAGAGGCTGAAGTATCTCCCATCCTAAAATTTCTGCGACGCTTTCACGTCGGGTTCACCAAAGATGTCGAAGGGTTTATGAAAGAAAAGTCGCCTCTTCAGAAGACCTTGATAAATTTCAGGATAAAAGATCAAACAAATGAATAAGCAAGATGTAAGGATTTGTGTCCACCAAGCTTTCAACAAGACTTCGTCTTTACAGCAATGATAAGACTAAAAGCAAGTTTTCAGCTGAGCATAGAATTCATCCTTCAATATTGAAACATTTAATACAAATCTGGTTATCAGCTTCAGAC
This sequence comes from Lygodium microphyllum, assembly GCF_053477565.2. Lineage (NCBI taxonomy): Eukaryota > Viridiplantae > Streptophyta > Polypodiopsida > Schizaeales > Lygodiaceae > Lygodium > Lygodium microphyllum. Next base: position 30,776,314 of record NC_141136.1, read on the forward strand.
AGAAGTATTAGCATTATCCTTTCAGAGGTGGCTCCTCTCTTGCACGGGCCTGCTCATCAAATGCGTCGAAGGAAGCGAAGATACCACCATTTCATCATCCTTGAACACTCTCTTGAAATGTTCCACATCAAATATGTCCGAGAACTCACTGTGATCATTCCATACTTAATTCACTTGCAGAATTGGAACCACCAATACAGCTTCTAGAATCAAATACACTCTCTTGAAATGTTCCACATCAAATATGTCCGAGAACTCACTGTGATCATTCCATACTTAATTCACTTCCAGAATTGGAACCACCAATATAGCTTCTAGAATCCGCGCGATAACCACAGCGTCAACAATCTGATTTCACTGCTGGTTCAAGCCCCCCCCAAGACAATGACGAGAAGGTATTTCTGCTTGCGTTGCGATGCAATCCTATTCGTATCTTGGACATAGCGAGAAGTGAAATTGAGGCATGGTTTAAAGGCTTGATTATCAGGCTGTTTCCAGAACTCTGCTTCCTCATTCGCGGTTTCAGAATCAAAAGAATGAATGAGGAGAAAACGATTGAATGAAATCCGCGTTGGAACGATCATTGACAGGCTCAATATAGTGCTCCTCGGTGGAAGCAGCAGCGCCCATGGCCAAATGTGGCTCATGGATAGCTTGTAAGCTCGACATCAAACTGGTATCTGAGCTGTGCGTGTGAGAGAGTGCAGGACGTCCACAAGTACTGATGTTGTCCATCATTGGACGGGAGACGAGGATGAGTTTCACCAAACTGAGGAAGACGCAGACAGCCAGGAGGCTCAAGCAGAAGCTAGGGGTAGTGGCTCGGTGAAGGAGCCTGTTCGCAGTGTGCTTCTGGTGCGTACACAGAGACAGACCTTCCTTTGTTTTCTTTGCGATCTCAGATCATTCCTACTTCTCATTACCCTGCATTATGATCAGATTTTTGAGATAGCGTGACAACGGCATCTGCATTCTTCTCCTCACAATCAGCTTTGTCGAACTCCGATCCGCCTTTACAAAAAAAAAAACACTTGGTCCTTATCAACTTCATCTTCTGCAGCTTAACGTTACATTACGGCATTATCTTTTTGCTTTGTTGTAGAGTACTCCTTTCCTCCGATTGCAGAGCACTCTTTTTCTTCTCATCCTCTGTTCCTCTCTCCTTCCCAGATTAGCGTAATTCCTCTTCTTTTTCTGTCACATACGCTTTTTTTTTCCCTCCCTCTTTAGCTCTTTTAAAAAAATCCCTCCTTTGCCCACGATAGCTCTCATGACATTATTTTTTGTTCAAATTAAAATTATTTATTCCAGAGCTTGCAGAAGTTTTAGCTTATACAAAAGCTCTTGACTACACTGCATATCTCCAACAATTGTAGTTTGAAAATCACCTATTCTTCACATTCAAGGATCAGCGTTAAACCACAACTCATCGGTTCTTCACCTTCAATGGTCCGCATCTCATCTGTTCTTCAAATTCAATGATGAGCCTTGGCTTCTTCCTTCTCCTCCGAGGCATGTGTAGTCACATGTGCATGTACCTGTGTGTGCCCATGGCCATGGCCACTGTGCTCCCATGGATGCCGCAAACCCAGGAGGACAGGGCCATCCTCTTTTGCTCTGTAGAAAACCCAAAACCACATGATGGAGCAGCCTCAGTCATTGAGCTCAAACCGTGAATCCGTCCTACAGTCAATGGCTCCCCTCTGCTGAGTCTACGAGCAATAGTGCTGATGGATTTTGGCAAGTAATGATTCCAAACCTTTTTGCAGCAACATGTATCAACATAGGCTGAAAGCATCTCATCATGTTCACCACTTTGCCTCTAACTCCTCCTCACTATGCTGAAGCGCAGAAAATAAATGTAAACACAACAACTAAATATATACAAAGTATCAAATCACACACACAATTTTTGGGTGGTTTTCACACCTCGAATGCGCAGCAATACGACAGCGAGCTCCATCGAGGAGCTTTTTCATGCTTTCTATTCCCCTCCCCCTCCAGCAGGACAATCGGCTGGAGAGGGGGATAAGGAAAAAAATTTGCCATTATCCTAGTAATTTATCAAAATGCTATATTATTATCCCCACTACTTAAAAAGGGAGGTTCATGCGTGATTTGTAGTGTTCGGTATATTACACCCATCGACTTCTCGCACAAAGAATCCACTTTGTATATGAGCCCCGGTAATAAAATCTTACGAAATCCACCGTAAAACCTCACGGAATCCACCGTGGAATATGCCTCCTGGCATCATACCCCCGGGGTGGGATAGCAATTGTCCTCAATTGCTATTAGCTCAATGTGGAGTTAACAGAGTGGGGAAAGCATTTAAGTCTCTAGCGTGCATCCATTGGGCCTCATCAACAATATGATTTTTAAACTAGAGTATCTACGGCCAGTTCTAGTGGTCATAAAGTCAGTATCTATAATAGTTTTAGGCACAAGGATTTCAGTCTCATCATCTAGTAAAGGAAGGTTTTAATAGACAGGGTGTACAGGTAATTGGCCTCTAAAGGGTTGTAGTAAACTGATATGGAAGGTGTTGTGTATTTTCCAATGTTATGGTAGTTCTAGTTTAAATGCACTGTCATTAATTTTGTGAATGATCTTGAATGGTCCATAGAATCTAGGTGCTAATTTTACAATTGGGTGTTTATCTGCACTTTGTAATCTAAGTTTTTCTATTTGTAACCAAATATAATCATCAACTTTAAAATTCATAGCTTGTCTCTTCTTATTTTCTTGCTTTGTATATCAGTGCTGGGCTTTGGCAATCATATCTTTAACTTCATAAAAAATAGTAGCATGCATGTTAGCAATATCATCAGCAATTTGAATTTTATTTGATAATGATGCAATACGTGTAGGCAATCTATATCCATAAATAACTTCAAATGGTGTTTTCTTTGTAGTTGTGTGTGGTATATTATTATATGCAAACTGAAGTAAATGTAGATGTGTATCCCATGTGTGTGGTTTTGAAATGGTGTAAGCACGTAAAAGATCTAAAATAGTACTGTTAGTAGCTTCTGTTTGATCATTTGTTTCAGGATGAAATGCAGATGAAAAATCAATCTTTGTTCCTAAGTTAGCAAACAAAGTAATCCAAAAATTATTACAGAATCTAGAATCACGATCATAAATAATAACTTTTGGTAGACCATGATTAGTGAAAATAATTTTCAAAAGCAAGTGAGCAGCTTGAGATGCAGTTAAAGTTTTCTTGCATGGAATGAAATATGCTTGTTTGCTAAACCTGTCTACAACAGTCCAAATCATATCATGGTTAGCTTTAGTGTTAGGTAAACCAGTGATAAAATCCATTGAAATTTGTTCCCATGGTCGTGATGGAATAGATAGTGGCATTAGTAAACCATATATGTTTACCATGGTGTCTTTTAACTCGTTGACAAACTAAACATTCAGATACAAAGTTAGATACATCAGTGTCCATATGTGGCCAATAAAAATCTTCAGTCAATGTACGCAAAGTAGATATAATACCTCTATGACCTTGATATGGAGGACAATGAATCTCATGCAAAACAAATGATCTAAATGGAACTGTCACAAATAATCTTTTTTCATAAAACATGAATCCATTATTGTAAGACAGTGAATCAATAGGAATCTAATTATTTGCAACTTGTTTATTCCAATCAGCTTGAAAAGTAAGATCTTGATGATAAGTATCTTTCATAGGGATAAATGAATCAAATGATATCATAGAAATATTATGAATTGTCGATTTTCTACTCAAAGCGTCGGCTACAACATTCTCTTTTTCGGGTTGATATTGTATAAGGAGATGAAAACTTTGAATGAAAGCTGCCCATTTAATATGTTGGTTAGATATTTGGGGTTGACTAAGGAGATGTCTAATGCTTTGTTGGTCAGTTTTGATCATAAATTCAGAACCTATTAAGTAATGTTTCCATTGACGTAAGGATTGTACTACAACTAGCAATTATTTATCAGAAGTAGAATATTTAAGTTCAGATGGTTTCAGTTTACAACTAGAGTAGGCTATGGGATGATTATCTTGCATAAGGACAGCTCCTATTCCAAATCCACTAGCGTCAGTAACTACTAAAAAGAATGGTCTATTGAAATCAGGTAGTTGTAATACAGGAGCATGGGTTAAAGCATGTTTCAATAAATCAAAAGACTTTTGTTGATTATCAGACCAGTTATAAACAATACCCTTCTTTAAAATTTTAGTCAAAGGTAATGCAAGTAATGAGAAATTTCTCACAAACTTTCTGTAAAAACTAGCAAGACCTAGAAAAGAACGTAACTCATGCACATTTTTGGGTATGGGCCAATTTAAAATTTCTTCTATCTTTTTAGGGTCAACCTTAATACCTTTTGATGAAACAATATGACCTAGATATTCAATTTCTGTTTGGAAGAATTCACTCTTTTCTGGATTAGCATACAATGGATTGTCTTTTAACAACTTGAAAACTAAAGACAAATGTTCATAATGCTCATTCTCATTTTTACTGAATATTAATATATCATCAAAGAATACAATGACACAATGCTGATATTTCAAAAATATGCGATTCATCATGCGACTAAATGTAGTTGGTGCATTAGTTAAACCAAAAGGCATCACTAGAAATTCATAGTCTCCAAATTGTGTTCCAAATGTAGTTTTGAATATATCAGATTTATCCAATCTTACTTGATGATAACCAGATTTAAGATCTATCTTATTGAATATGGCAGATCCTTGTAGCTTATCCATAAGATCATCTACCCTAGAAATCGGATATCTATTCTTAACTATAATTTTATTTAGGGCACGATAATCAATGCACATGCGATAAGTATTATTATTCTTCTTTACTAATAAAACATATGTGCCAAATGGAGAACTACTAGGTCTAATTAATCCTCTGTTAAGCAATTCTTCTATTTGATTTTGAATTTCTTTCTGTTCAATTTGGTTATGCCTATATGGTGCTTTACATGGTGGTTGTATTCCAAGAATTAAATCTATTTTGTGATCTTCAGGTCGTGAGGGTGGTAGTCCAGGTGGTAAATCATGAGCAAAACAATCTTGAAATTGAGCAAGAAATTGAGTATGCCTAGGATGCATTTGTTTTTATTTAGCTTGAAGTTCATTCACCCATATTAAATAAGATTTGCTACTTTTACGTAATGCATGTTTAGCTTGAGTATGAGTAAGCTGTGAAAAATTATTGGAGGCATGCATACCATGCAATGTGATTTGTTTTCCTTGAAAATAAATTTTAATTGAATGCGTAGAATAATCTATGTCAGGATTGTATTGGTGACACCAAGGCATTCCTAAGATAATGTCACTAGACTGCAAAAGTACAACTAGGAAATTCCTTCGTTCAATATATTCACCAATTTTAATTTCTAAATTATGCACCTCTTGTGTTCCATTATATCTCGTGCCTAGGAATGCAGCTTTAATGCGATAATGTGTAAAACCAGTTTGTAAATTCAATTCTTTAACTAACTTTGCAGAAATAAAGTCATGTGTGCTACCATCATAATGTAAAATAGTATTTTCTTTACCATACACAAAACATTTCATTGTCAACAAAGAATGTGGAGTTGGCATACCTGGCAAAGTATCCGAAGTAGTACCAATGTCGTCATCATCTTCCGTAAAGTCAGGCATTTCCTCACATTCTTCTTCTTCCATTGCTCCAAGATAATTGATATGGACAGGTGGCTTTTTGGTTTGGCATTTGGCTGCTAGATGTCCAGGTTGATGGCATTTGTAACAAACTATGGGTTTGGCTTTAGATACATTGTTGGTAAATGCAGGAAGTTTAGGAATGTTGGGATTTGGCTGAGAGGATGGTTTAGGGTTTGGATTGATATTTGATGGCAAAGCAGGTGGTCGTGTCCAAGACTTACGGAATGAAGATTGAAGAAAATGACTTTGAGTGAATCTTCGAAAATTTTAATTGAATTGTTTGGAACCATAGTTACCATTAGTTTGAAATTGTTGTGGTTGCTTGTCTCTTCTGCGAATCTTATCTTCAGTGTCATGAGCCAAGAAAATTGTATCTTCAAGGGTCGTTGGCTTGAATATATTGACTTCAGCATAATAATGTCCAAGTAGGCCAGACATAAACTTGCGTTTGTGAGTCGCTTCAAGTACATCTTCGAGCATGCATAATTGCAGTAGGGCATTCCAAAAACGTTCAGTGTATTGGAAAATAGGTTCACAATCTCTCTGCTGTAGAAGATCCCATTGCTTGATGGCTTTTTCATGGAATTGAGGAGGAAGGAAATTCTGCAAAAACTTCTTTTGGAAACTCTCCCAGGTAGTGGGACAATCAATGCTCTTGCGAACCACAGTCCACCATAAAGATTCTTGATCAACTAAATGGTTAGTGACACATTTAATTTTGTCTTTCTCTGCATATGTCTCTTCATGAAAGTAATCATCAAATTGACTGATAAATGCAAGTACACTCTTTCCATCTCGAGATCCATTGAAAGTTACTTATCTTTGTGTATTTGCGGATGGATTGGTCTTCAAGTGTCGCATCGATGGTACGTCGTATAAGATCTTTGGGTTGCGGTCCATCTTTGTCGGTGCTGGATCGTTGCAAATTGGCCAATTGAACTTGCAAAGCTTATGAGGCTCTTCGTTCTTCATCAAGCTACATCATAACCAAATCCAACTTTTGTTCCATCGTTGGTTCGGGTAAATCATCTTCAGCCATAAGATCGATCGGTCATCCTGTAAAATCCAAAAGACCTCACACTCTCAAAATCTAATTAGCGGGATGAGCGTAGCTCAAAGGTGGGTATACAAGGCTTGTATATTTTGTTTGGCTTTTGTAGTCTTTGTCTTTTGCAATTGCGGTATTCGTTGTTTTCGTAGAAATTGCATATGAACTGCGTATGACCTTCTGCGTTTGCTGAAACTGGTTCAGCAAGTCTGTAGGTGTGAACAGAGTCTATCAGAGAGCAATAAATGGATTCTGTGCTTCTGCGTGTGAACTGCCTTTATGGGAGTAGTTGAATAAGTCTGTAATGACCTTTGTGACTTAAGTAACTTGCAGGAGTAAGTTAGCTTAGTGTAACTTAGGTGATTAAGCTTCTTTAAAGCTTAATTAACTTAAGCTTTAGAAGACTTAAGCTGTTTCTGTCACCATTGGATTTTTGAGGGGGGGCGTTTTTCACGCCGTCGACTATGGTGTCAGTATCTCACGACATAATTTCGTTAAATTTAAGGCCTTAAGCTTTCTTATTAAGCTTACTGTTAAGCTTTTGAACCTTTGAGATAAAGCTTTTAAGCTTTTAAGCTATGGAGGTTACTGTTTAAAGACGACTTGATGTAGGAGTTATCCACCTGGTCATCCGCCTCCACAGGCTGGTCCTTTGCGATCAAAGAGTGCAGAAGGGGATTCTTGACCGCCAGGAACACACTGGTATCGACCGTTTGCGATGAAACTGACTGTAGAGCTCGATCGTTCTAAGAGCTCCGCCTTCGCACAAGATGGTAAGATATTGAAAGCTCTCGATCTCAGTTTCGCTCTGATACCACTAATGCACAGACCGGATGTCGTAGGCGCGCGTAGTGAGCATCAGAAGGTTCCCAAGAACAAAAGAACTCTACTTTTTGCACACAAATCAATGTAGAAAGCTTGCACGACATGAACAAGAGACCAATTGGGTGCAATCTCCCCCCAAGGCTAGTTTGCAACAAGCCTTAATAAGCATATACCAAGGATAGTTGGGCCATTAGACATGACTATGGATAGGGCCATAGAATGATTTAGCGACTCATTCCATTTTATTGCTATGATAAAAAATAGCAAGATTATTATCTCAATGGATTAGCACCTTTAATTTGGAAGCTATGGAGGAGCCTCACCAAAAGAAATGATGAGTGGATGCTTTGCATGTATTATATCTAGCGATGGAATTATTAGTAGCCAAATACTCCAAGTGAGCTCAAAAATCTATATAGTATGCTTTAATAGCTTGGGTTGGGGCATGAGGATGATATGATATAATGAGTCATCATCTCTTTCTTTTCTTTTATAGTATGATGGTAGACAAAGTCTTCTTCCTTCTTATTTCGTACCTTAATTTCAAACCATCGTCAAAGTAAAATGTTTGGAGGCCTTCTTTCAAAGCAATATATACTCAGAGGAGGAGATAGAGATCCTATGTCGAAGGTTTATAAGCATGGTATAAAGGTTATGGTTGATAAGGCTACTCCATGGGCTTAATTGAGGAAAGTTCATCTTTTTATTCGTTATTTTTTATGCGTCCGTGAACTCTTTTCTATAAGAAGATATAGAGATGGTACTTTAACCCTAGCTTCCAACTTACAATGGTGGTGTAAGAAGGAATTCATTTTAAAGTCTCAAGAAGCAAGTGTCCTTCCCAAGGAAAGGCAAGTCTATGTTTTATGTGGTATGTCTAGATCCATGGGTCCAAAAAGTGCATGTAAAGGGTATCTATTTTGAGGTTATATTTGAAACTTGTTTGCCCTACAATAGGTTTATTGTAATTAGAATCTCTACTCAAATACTAATCCCTACAAGTCTACCCAATGACACAATTGATGTAATACCTTATTCTACAAGTTTACCCAATAGCATGATTGATGTAATGCATTACCTTAAGTAAGGACCTCCAAGTGTTTATGATCCTTCTAAGATGACTGAATACTCATCTTGGACTTTCCTTCCTATCCAAATGTGGTTTATGGTGTACCGGTCCTTTCTGTTGAAAGGGGAGTTTTTCATTTAAGAATCTAGTCACCCTTGCCTTGTTACATGTTGATGTAAAAAAGTCACACACTCCATTGTACATTCTATGAATTAATAGTAGAATAAGGCTTTTGTAAAGAGTTTCATGGTCTTTTGTAAGGATTTTCTATTCTTGAGTGATTTATGAGCTCCCATTTTTTGTGGTTTGACGATTGAAAACGGCTATAGTAGCTCTCATTTTGTGGTTTGATGGTTCCTTCTATGGAAAAATGGCTATAGTGGTTTGTATTGCTTGTTTCTAGTAACTTCCAACAATGTACTATTGTAGTTTATGGAGGTTGTGTGTTGCTTGTTTATATTGACTTTCAACAATGTATTGTAGTTTATGGAGGCTATAGTGGTTTGTATTGCTTCTTTCTAGTGACTTCCAACAATGTATTGTATTTTATGGAGGCTATGTACCCTCCAAAGGGAGGAGACTTGACCATATAGGTTGAACTCCACCTTACGTGAATATAGCCATGCAAAGTGGATGCCTATGTGCGGTAATTGATAATGATGATGAGGCATGCATTAAGTACTTGACATATTTTCTTAATGGGCGCTTTTGCATGATTGCCATTGGAGCTATGGATGCAGACATTGATGATGATGATACCTTCCTCGTATGTGATTTGAAATGTGTCCAGAAAATGAACACCTCATAGGTAGCATTTCAAAGTATGGCACGAGCATAATGAAGAGAAAAAAAGGAGGATAAAAAGCATTTTTATTTATGATAGCACAATATATGATTGAGTTTTGTTGTCTTTAGAAGTTCTGCAAAGTGAGATGTCCTAATGATGCTTTTGTCTAGCAACACACATATTTCCATGGGTGAGGAAATATAACATGTTCGTGTTTTTTGACTGATATTGATTGTCATTTTTTTATTATTTAGTTGGCCACTATATAACATATCAACTAGTTTACACATTTGTTATATCTATGTTTGGGCAATGTTTAGAATGTTATCTACTAGACGCATGTAGCATGTCTATGTTCACAAAACTTGGTAGACATCATAGCCAAAGTTAGCTAGTAGATAAGTCTAGTCCATCACAGCTATGTTCACTCTTGTGTGAAAGGTTTGTGTTTGGGCAATGTTTAGAATGCTATCTAATAGACGCATGTAGCATGTCTATGTTAAAAAAACTTGGTAGACATCATAGCCAAAGTTAGCTAAGTAGACAAGTCCAGTCCAATACATAGATGTAGACCCTTGTGTGAAAGGTTCCTGTATGTTCACTCTTGTGTGAAAAATAGTTGTTCGTTCAATATATTTGTAGTAATATACTCTACTTATTTTACATTCTTCTTTTTCATGCACACTTTAACATACATCTACCTGTGCTAGTTTTCCCTTTAAAATATCCTCCCATCAAAGTGCACGCATGACATACACAATAGATTCTTGCAAGAATATCCACACAAATTGGATGTGAATACTAGTTGAAACCATTTCTATTCATCCATCTAAAAGACTTGCTCGAGGCTTTTAGATTGTAAAGTTGACACAACTAGAGATTTCTAGGCACCGAGGATAATCGAATTCACACTACGATGAGAATACAGCCAGGGACCTCCATCTTTGCAATGGCGCTGTATACTATCAAAAATAACGGAAATGGACGATATCAGGCTTCGACAGTTGGAGGAAACTCGATATGGTCAAGTTCCGTTACTTTAGTAAGAGAACAACGCCATTAACGCTGAGATTGCCTTCTTCTTCTTCTTCTTCATTTTCTTCTGTGTTTTCGACGTGCCGACTGCTGGTTAGCCGGAATCAGCTCAGTCGATGCGTCAGGTTTGTGCAGGCTGCGGTTGTAGTACCCTACATGCTCGTCCTGTTTGTTATATAGGGCTATGCATGGCACGAAGCGGTGTGACGTATCGCATCACCGAAGGGGGCACGCATCAGATGTAGTTTAGCGGGCCATGAGTCATTCCCCTCAGATAGTTCGTATTAACAGTAAGTGTGTCGGTACGTTATGGAGTCCCAGGAACCCGGGCTAGTCGAGGCCGCCCCCGCCCACGTACACAAAAGGCTATTTTGCAGGTAACAGAAAGGGTGATCTAAACACAAGGGCGTGCCGAGCTAACATAAAAGCTTAGTTCAAAGGTTTTAAGGAAGGTCTAGCCTAATAAAAGGTAATGTCAAACATAATCATGAGAGAAAGTTAGCTTCTCACTATTGCATTATGTGATCAATAGCACTCACTCACAGACCTTTTAATATCTTCTTCGTTGTCTATATTAGGTTCTAGTGTATGCTTAAGGATAATCATAAATTAGTCTAGCTCTTTTCCTATAGCCATTACAAATAAAATTTATTGAAGTTGAGTATTGACTTATGCATATATACGCTAATAAGCAACATAGTTACAAACCTTTTGGGTAAGTCACCGATTCTCTCGAGGAGATTCCCTAAAATTACCTTTAAAATATGAATTAAGATCCTTGTTTTTTGATGCATTTGAAAAAACAAATAGAATTAAGATGCATTTAAAATATGAATTAAGATCCTTGTTTTTTGATGCATTTGAATTAAAATTGAAAATATTATCATGCTATTTTTTTCTAACATTGTATTTCTTAACAAGCACCTTAGTTTTAGCAACTTATGCTTTTAGTAGCATAAAATTAAGCATGGCTAAAATCATGCATCTTAAATAATGCTACTTTATAGACAATATTTAAAACCTAGCCTAGATTGTGATACACAATCTAAACTTATTAAGGATCTTCATAAATACCCTTCTTCCATAACTTTTTATCTTCAACGGATATATAAATTATCAGAATTATATGTAACTTACCTAAGTTCTTTCCTAAGAATTTATAGTTTTATTATCCAAGTGTATAATTTGATGATATGCTACACACACACACACACACACACACACATACATTTACCTTCCAAAATTTTAAGCTTATGCAAATGAGCTTGAGGCTTTGAAGTATAAATAAAAGAAAGTGTAAACAAGTGTCATCTTCATTTTCTTTATTTTAATTCAATAAAATAATAAAATATTCTTCACTTTTTTATATATTGTAATAAAATCATAATTTAACTTATTGCATGGCATTAATACAATTGCAGGTGCAAACAAAAACACAACATATACTCAGGCTTAGCTCATTAGTAATCCCCACTCCTTGTAATTACCTTATATGCTTAACCTAGTTATATTTTTATTTATATTATGTATAGAATTTGTGGAATTTTAAAACATCTTTATAAGGAATGATGCATTGCATTAATTTGAGAGATTTCAAAGACTATAATTTTTACATACTTATGTATAAGCTTAATGCATAATATCTAAAACAGGAGTAAAAGCTACAAATATTACACAATTACTTTTGAGATGGTGCACTATAGTGAAAGAAAGTGGAAAACGTCAATATTTTGACCTATTTCTATCAAGGATTAATACATTGCATTGACATCAAGCAAAAATATACAAGCATTTATTATGTTGCACTCTTAAATTAGATGTAATGCATTAGATTTTACATACAATGTTCATAAAGTGTGTGTTCCTTGAACATAAGTCCATCTTCCATAATATTTGAGTATGATCATTTCATGGACACTACAACAAAAAGGCTCCATAGACGTGCTTGTAGACGTAATATTTGAACTGTGTTAAAAAATGTCGGGTGTGTTTATTACCGCGTCTACTAGTGTGTCTAAAATTTCGCATCTAAAAGCACGCTTATAGTCAGAGTTACACGCCCATATAGACACGCATATTGATGCGCTACGCAAATATATAATCATATTTATAAAAAAGTGGATATATTCATAATGTGCCTCTATATACGCGTGTATCTGCGCGTCTAAAAAAGCGTTTACTCTGCAACTTTTTGACGAGAATAGACACGCATTTATCCTGGAATTTAGACGCGCAAAACAGAGGTGTGAAAAAAAACCAAAGAGTATGTTGTCTGGTTTTTTCCCCCCATCAATATCAAATTGTATGCCTAGGGGAAACAGAGAAAGATTTTTTCGAAGATTTTTGTACTGAAAACAAAACAATGTATGTAGAACACGAAATTTCATATATATAGATGAAACGTTTTTACATTATGAGTTCTTGTGCTTGTGACCTCCAGCATGGTCATGGTCACAAGCACTAGCTGAAAGTAATACATATCAAAAATGAAAACTACAAGCCAAGGGGAGGCATGCATGCATGGGGCTCCTCTACATCTCCTCAGAAGAGGCATCATCATCGCTACCACCACCGCTGCCTGTGCCGCTACTGTTGCTCCCACTGCTACTGCTAGTCCCCCCTTCGCTATCCTCAACTACATCAGGGTTCGCCTACACAAAGGATTAAGGTATATAAATACCATTACAAACAATAAATAAGAGTTACCTATACTTTTCATGTAAAAAATAAAACATACCTCTTCTAGTTGTGGAATCCTCATGGCACAATTATATTGCTCCTCCGTGATGAGTCCCTCCTCGTAGAAATGCTACCAAGTGGACCCCTGGTTATGACCTCGATGGTAGCTTACCTCTCTAGGAGTAGGCATCCTACCAATGATATGATACTACAAAACAATTTGAACATACAACGTATTAGAACACACTACATAATGAAGTGAAACAAATTACAAAATGTAATTTTTTAAAAATCAAATAATACTTACAAACTTAGCCTCCCATGACTCCCTGCCACCCGATCCATAATGCAACGATCCCATGGTTGCCATCTGGATATGTCGCACCTCTGCATGCTAGTGACTTGTCATTTTTCCCGCTACTCTCTTCTTGGCCTCTTTCCACTCCCTGCGGTGGCAATTGGGTGGTTGGCCATATTCAAGGCGCCCCTGCTCTTGTCTCCGCAGTGACTCCTTGGCGTGCGTCATAAGGTGAGACCTCTTGTTATGAAGCACATCTCTCACCTTTCACCGTCCCCAATCATCTGAGAATCGTGAATTCTCGGGATTAGGGTACTTTCTATGTACTGCCTGCAGCACCTCTTACCACAAACCATGTTTTTGGTGCTTGAAGGGAATCATGTAATCTTTGTATATGGCATGCACGACACTCCTCAAGTAGAATATCACTTCCCTCCCCTCAGATTCATATAAGATACCACCAACATCAGTGACAGAGTAGTACATTTGTGGAGGCTCACCTCTCTGAGTTCCCAGTGAGGGTGATCAATAGCAACCTCCTAGGCAACCCCCCCAAAGCCCTCAACCTCCTCATCCTCCCGCACGACTCTCCCTCGACGGGCACTACCCTCTACCTCACTCGATATACATGCTTCTGCAGATGCACGTGCTTCGTCCGATCCCTGTACTTCAGTTGATCCCTGTGCATCAGTTGATTTGTGTGTATGTATAGTGCGTTGAATACCTGTTAGTAGAGGTGTGCCAAGGTTTGGTGTTTGTGCGGCAGTGCTAGGCAAAGATGTGATAGGTGTCCCAGACATCACACTGAAAACCTCCTATCCAGTGGGAGGGCGACCAAGATAATTGGTCATCTCCCCCATGAATTGCTCCTTTTTTGAAAAACCTCCAAAAAAGCTACTAACACCTCTAGAAAACTCCACTAAGGTGTTGTTCATGCGTTCCAACTCAGGATCAGTGCTGGAAGATCCAGGATTCCACATCTACTTATTGCATGCCATGTCTATATCTATGTCTCTGTGTGCGTCTGTCAGCGCGTCTGTTTCCACGTCTATACATGCGTCTACACTGTCATCTGGATGCGCTGACAGACGTGCACACTAGGACCATTTTTTTCAAACTTGGTTAAAAAACGCGCAAAAAAACCTCCATAGATGACAGTATATAGCATGTAAAGAGAGAGAGAGAGACAGACAGACAGAGAAAGCAAACAAGATTGAGAGAGAGAAGAATAACTCACCTTCTTTACTTGTTCCGACGGGTGGCGGCTAGGTTGCAAGCTCCTTGTCCTCCTTCTCCCTTCCCTTGGTAAGTTGCTTGAATCTTCTTCTCTTCCTTGCTGTTTGGCTCTTGTTCTTTACTCTTTGGCTCTTCTTTTCTCCTTTCCTCTTTTTACTCTTATTTCCTTCCCTCATTGTCTTCATGAAGTGATAGATAGACATGAGTAGTGATGTCGAGCTCGAACTGCAGAAAACATACAAAAAACGCAGAAAAGCACTGGTTTGAAAAGAAAGCCACAACTTTTTTTAAATTTTTTTAATATTTAATGCGTAGCGCGTCTGTAAGCGCATGTAATTGCGCGTGTGTATGCGCAGATAATACCTATTACATGCGCTGACAGATGCACAGTAACAATTAAACTAATTAGATGCTAGCTTTTGGTTGTTTTTGGATCAACATGACATGACTTTCCTAGTCTTTCAATATCAAAATGTTTGCCTCCATGTTGTAAGTATCAATGCATGCATTTAGGAAATATGATATATATAGATTGTATGTGCATAGTGGTCCAACAAATCAAGCCTCTTTCTTATTTACAGGCATTATATATTGTAGTTAAACTCTAATAGTTTATATTGTGCAAAAAGGTGTCATTGATTTAAGCTAAGATCTTAATCTACATTGTCATTCATACAATTTCATTTATGTTGGGTTGGCCAATCTGCTTGATTAATGCAAGATATGCTTGATATGATGTTTTTGATTGAAAATACTGGTGAAATATATAGAAAATCTTGAGATAAGAGATGGTACATTAGCTTCTTATTTACAGGCATTATATATTGTAGTTAAACTCTAATAGTTTATATTGTGCAAAAAGGTGTCATTGATTTAAGCTAAGATCTTAATCTACATTGCCATTCATACAATTTCATTTATGTTGGGTTGGCCAATCTGCTTGATTAATGCAAGATATGCTTGATATGATGTTTTTGATTGAGAATACTGGTGAAATATATAGAAAATATTGAGATAAGAGATGGTACACTAGCAAATCAATTGATCTATGTGGTGACATATATAATAAAGCTTGAGGATAAGAGATAACACATTGGCAAGTCAATTGGCACATATGTGGTGACTTACTAGACCATCCCACTTGGAATTGCATGCAAGTATCAATAGGTGGATAAAGCATGAATGGTTTTTAGCTAGAGAGAGATAATGCAATGAAGGTGTATACGAAAGGCATATTATCAATCAATCAATCAAAGATATGTACATGAAGTGACTTGATATAGTAATTAGAGTATCGTTATTTTAAGGATGCTCCATTGACTTCTGCAAGTTCCCATAACCTTGAAGTAGATAGCCAACCACACTGTCCATGGAAGGAAAACTTGACCTCATCAAATTAACCAAGTTAATTTACTTATACATTTCATAGATAAGAGATTTGTAGTTGGCTTGTTGGTATTGCAAGGTATCCTTACAGTGATCTATATTTTTAGTCACCAACAAGTGGACACACTGGCTAAAGATGATGAAAAAAGGACATGTGCACATTGGCTACATGTGGTCCACCTTATCTAAAATTATATGTGAGCTATAAGTGCACCTTGACATGATTGGAATAGCTTGCACATGCACAATCCAACTGATTTACATCAATCTACTATGCTATGAATTGGCATGCATGTCTTGCTTTTGCTTTGATTGTATTGATTGTGATGTATATTCCTCGAGAATAATGAGAATCAAGGGACTACCCTAAAAAGTGAGGATACTCTCTTGAATCATCGATTAAGCTTTGATCTATAAGTTTATGCATGGCTAGGTTAAGTGCACAACAAATGAGACATGTGAGTGTATTGATCAGTTCTCTCTCTCTCTCTCTCTCTCTCTCTCTATATATATATATATATATATATATATATATATATATATATATATATATATATATATATATATATACTGCACATGCACAAGTCAACCTTTGATCTATAAGTTTTAGCCATGGCTAGGTTAAGTGCACAATAGATGCAACATGTGCATGTATCAATCACTTCTCTAATAATTATGTCATATATACATCCAATCATCATGCCCTATCCAATCACATTTGTATAGGGCATGATTGGATGTATATAGGGCATGAAATCACATATATATAATTAGCTTTGAATGATTGGATGTATATTTGTAATACTCAGAAATAAGTAAAGTTCTTAATGTATATCATGTCCTATACATGTATGCCCTATACATGTATATCATGTCGTATATACATGTATATCATGTCCTTATGATCCAGGTGTAATTATGTCGTATATACATCCAATCATGCCATATCCAATCACATTTGTATAGGGCATGATTGGATGTATATAGGGCATGAAATCACACATATATAATTAGCTTTGAATGATTCGATGTATATTTGTAATACTAAAAAAGAAGTAAAGTTGGTAATGTATTCAAACAAATACCAGCTGTTAAGAGGTTTGGTCGTATTTAGGGACTTTATCAGAAATGAAAAATATGTGCGTTTATTTTTGCATCTATAGGCATGTTTATAAACGCGGATTTATAGATGCGGTTTGTATACTAGCGTAAATAGACGCGCTTATAAACGTGCCCGCTTTTTCGCATGTACAGTGCGCATCTATAGGGCCTTTCTCTTGTAGTGGGAGCTTTTTCTTATCCTCTTGGTGTGCATGCCCTCTTACAACTCATCACAATATCAAAAGTGAAAATCCATGGTGATACTATCATTTTCAAAACTTTGTATATGCTACCATAAGCAAGTGCATGTATTGTTAAATAAATCTTATTTTTGTGGTGCAAATTACTATCAGGTGGCCAACTCCGATGGCGATGTCTCTTTGTGACATATGTTACATCTATAGTATAGATTCGAAATGCTCAAATTCATATCGTGATGAAAACTGCTTTAAATACTAAATTAAGAAATACATAATTTAAAATTTTTCTTATATTATGTCATTACAAAAATTATTGGCTAAATTAACACAATCTTGAACACCATATTAGGGAATATGGGAATTTCCCATAAGTTTGGGACACGTGGTCAAATCTTTGGATTTGTCATAACTTGAACACTATAACTCCAAATTGAGCGCTCTATAGCTCAATAGATTCCATTTTTCAAGTGCTTTCCAATGATAGGTCACATCATATGGTTTTGAGAAACTTATGGGCATGTTATCCGAATGCCACATTTTTAGTATTCAAAAAATGGAAATTGGTCACATCATATGGTTTTGAGAAACTTATGGATATGTTATTCGAATGCCACATTTTTAGTATTCAAAAAATGGGAATCGGTCGAAGAATCCCAAACTCACTAATATTGTGTTCAAGGGTAGGCCAACATGCTGTTGGTTACACCCCAAGAAGAGACCAACATAAGAATATAAAGGAAGAGTAAATGGAGGTGATTTCAACATTCATTCTCTCACTTCCTCCATTGGTGATTAGAGTGTGGTCTTTTTTCTCCTTCCTCCCAATTAGAGTGTGGCTCCCCATTGAGGGAACCATGCTCCTCATCTACACTACAACAAAAAGGCCTCTCAGATGCACTTTTAGATGCGATTTTTGAATTGAGAGAAAATCTTACAGGCGCGTCTACCCGCCCGTCTATTTGTGCGTCTATAATCTCGCGTCTATAGTTGCATGTATAAATAAATTTACATGCAAAAATAGAAGCGCATATACACGCATCAATACAAGCGCATAAAAAAATCAAAATTATTATTTATTTAATTTCTTTTATGTGTCTACCAGCGCGTCTACATGGCAAATCAGACGGGCATATAGACACGCCCATAGACGTGCTTTTACAAGCGCCGATAGACACGAACATAAAACCAAAAATATCATTTTTAAAAAAAGATATTTAATTTATTTTTTAAAATTTAAATTATGTAGCGCGTGTACTCTGCATTTTAGACGTGATTATAAACGCGTGTTTTTTGGAATTTAGACAAATGGAAAAAAAACCATATATCAAATTGTGCATTTGGAAAAAACACAATGGATCTGAAAGCATGAGAATTGAAAACAAAAATCCATGTATTCATTATAGATAAAACGCATTTACATGGGGAGTTTAAGTACTTGCGACCTAAAGTGTGGCCGCAAGCAGTAGGCTCAAAGATGGATAATAGATATACGAGAAAACAAGGCCATAGAGGAGGTATGGTGCTCCTCTACGAATCTGAAGAAGAAATATCTTCGCTAGCACCACCATGGCTACTAGTGTCGCTATCCCCCTCCTCGCTATGCTCCACATCGGGGTTTTCCTACACACACAAAAGATCAAGGTTGCTTACGTAGAATTGCAAAGAAAAAGTTATAATTAGCTATACTTTTAATAGCAAAGTAAGAAAAACATACCTCCTCTAGCTCTCGAATCCTCATAGCCCGGTTCTATTGCTCCTAAGTGATGAGACCCTCCTCATAGAAGTGAAGCCATGTGGCTGCTCGGTTATGGCCTCGATGGTAACCTACCTCTCTAGGAGTAGGTATCCTACCAATAATAGTAGTTTGCAAAACAATTATGATATATACAAACAATTATGAGACACAATGTATTAGAAAAAATTATATAAAGAATTGAAAGAAATATAAATTTTAAAACACTAGAAATCAAATTATGCTTACAAACTCTGCCTCCCATGACTCTTTGCCGCCAGATCCGTAATGCAACGATCCCATGGTTTCCATTTGGATGCGTCGTGCCTCTGCATGCTGGTGACTCTTCACTTTCTCTACTGCTTTCTTCTTGGCTTTCTTCCACTCCATGCAGTGGCACATAGGTGGTTGGCTATAGGCTCCACGCCCCTCCTCCTGTCTCCACAGTGACTCCTTGGTGCGTGTCATGAGCTGTGATCTTTTGTTGTGAAGCAAATCCCTCACTTTTGTGCGTCTCCAATCATCCGAGAATTGATGACCCTCGGGATTTGGGCACCTCCTATGGACTTCCCTCAACACCTCCTGCCACAAGCTGTTTTCCTGATTCTTGAAGTAAACGAAACAATCTTTATACGTCGCATGCACGATGCTCCTTATGTATGCCATTACATCCCTTCCTTCATCATCATGGAAGATGCCACCAGTATCTGTAACTCTATAGTACTGGTGTACAGGCTTCTCTACGTGATCTTCTGGTGAGGGTGATCGCTCGACACCTCCTAGGCAACCCCCACACAAGCCTTCTCCTCCCCTCGACTCTCCCTCCTTCCTCTTTATCGACTACCCTCTACCTTGTTGGATGCACGTGCTTCTGCAAATGCACGTGCGTCAGCTAATGCTTGTGCTTCAACCGATGCATGTACAGGTGTTGTACGTGGAGTACCTGTAATTGGAGTTTGGATAGTTGGTGTTTGGGAAGCACTGCCAGTCAAAGATGTCAGAGGCGTTCCAGATATGACACTGAACACCTCATCTACTGTGGAAGAGCAGCCAAGGTGTCTAGTCATCTCTCGCATGAAGTCTTCCTTACTAGGAAAACCTCCAAAAAATGCATTGACCCCTTTGCCGAATAAGGCCAATGTATCATTCATGCAATCCAAATCTGGGTCATTGCTAGATGAACCAGGATGCAACATCTGCAAACAAAACACAGGAAAAAGACAAATTCATACAATTCTAGAAATAATTTTTTTTAAAATCAGAGTTGGCTGGCGCGTGTATAATCGCGTCTAAAATGCAGGATAGACGCGCTCTCAGACGCATGCCTAAGGTCAATCCTCCTGTCAGAGCGCGTGTATATCTGCATCTGAGATGCAGCATAGATGCGCTCTCAAATGCGATTCTAGTCAATGCTTCTGGGTGCGCGTGTATCCTCACATGTGGAATGCAGAATACACATGCCTAGAGACACGACTCTGAAGTCAAAGCTTTTAGGCAAGGCGCGCGTATTCCTGCGTCTCACATGCAGGATACATGTGCCTCGAGACACAACTCTGAAATCAAATTTTCTTCTATGCAGAGTGCGTATATTCTCGCATCTCAGATGCAGAATAGACATGCTATGAGACACGATCGCAGACGTAATGATAGCAAACATAGCTTTGCGTCTATACTTGCGTCTGTACTGAAATTTAGACGCACTGGCAAATACGCTCAGTCGGCTGATTTCAATCCGACGGCCGCCATTCATGATTTATTTGTGCTATAAAAAGTTCAATCATAGATCCTAATACACAGAGAGAGAGAGAGAGAGAGAGAGAGAGAGGACTCACCTTGGGTGTTTCGTGTGGTGGGTGGTGGCACTTCTTCCTTCTCCTTCTTCCTCTTCTTGGTGAGTTACTCTCCCTTGATGCTTGCTTGCTACTTGTTATCTGCTCCCTTTGCTTCTTCTTCCTCTTGTTCTCCTCTCTTTTGTTCTCTCTTTCTTCCTCTCCTTGGCTTTCCTTTTTCCCCTCTTGTCTCTTTGAAGTGAAAGAAGAGGTGAGTCATGAGGAGGTGAGGCATGAAGAGACTGCATATCGGCTAAACTCAAGCTTTAGAATGCGCAAAAAACGTAGGAAAGGAAAGGCGTAGTTTGAAAAGAAATGATTCAAGTATCTTTTGAATTTTGATGTTTGCGTCTATTTTCACGTGTATATGCGTATCTAAGTTTACGTAAATGTGTGTATAGACGCGAAGTTAGATGCAGATTTAGACGCATAGGTAAACGCAAATATAGACGCGCATTAAGCTTTGATCATGAATTTTTGTTTTGAAGATAAGTTTTGATAGTAAGTTCTTATCATAAGTTTTTATGTATTTATGATAATTTTTGAGTATTTAAAATTGAGATCTTAGAATAATTAATACGTCAGCTTGAAGTTTTTATGTAAACATATGAATAACAAATTTGATGTTGTCATGAATTAGGTTTAATCATGTCGTCTTCATCACCTAGTGCGGTGCATGATGATGAGTCAACGAGCACATCCTCAAGTGAGGATGAAACATTACGTCTTCATAATCGAGATACATGGCTATGAAGAAAAATTAAATGCATGTGTGATCGTTGTCGAGGGTGTATTTTTCGAGCATGTCGAGTTGCAATGTCACACCTCAGCATGTATGGAGAATGGGACCGAGAAAAATCACCGGTATTCATTGTTTTTTTTTAACACTAAGATTGCTAGTCTATGTTACTCAATATATATCAATATACATGAAACTCCCTTTTGTGGTTGAGCAGGTTGCGGTGCCACATCCTCAGATGCTCTCTCCCAGGCGTCGAGAGGGTGCAAAATATCGATGCGAGGAGGCAGAGTCTTCAAAAAGAGTGGAAACTGAAGACCATGATAGTAGCCCTCATGAAATGCCCCATCAAGTTGTAGAGGATGAGATTTTGGACAACATGGTACACCATCTATTTTCGCAACCAGTTCAGGGAGAAGGTCACTCTACAAAGCCAGATGACTTACTATACATAGCATCATGTACTCTGTTGTACGTACTCCATTTTTTGTACGTCCCTCGAGATACTTAACTTGCAAACAATTTATGGATGGAGTAATGTCAGTTTGAATGTGTTATTGAAGTGGGTATTAATTCAGTTTGGTTTATGAATCATAATATTAATTGTTCTATTTTGAAATCAGACACAAATATATGTTGGTGGTTTTTTAACTCACTTTTAAAAATATATGTAGGTTATTATCACAAATGCTTCCAAAAGGAAACAAATTGCCAACTAAGAGAGAGCAAGCAAGACATTACTTGACATCTCTGGGAGATCTCGATTATGTCAAGATCCATGCATGTGTCAATGATTGTGTCTTATTTCATGGGATTCATGAGTTCGCACGAGAGTGTCCTGTTTGTGGCGAATCAAGATACGAAGTGGAGATTGAGTAAATGGATGTGCCTCGTAAGGTTTTGCGATATTTTCCGATTGTTCCACATATTCAACTTATGTTCAAGTGTAAGTCTATTGGAAAGCTCATGTCACGACATGCTAGTCATCGTTCAAGTGATGGAAAATGGAGGATCCCTGCAGACACACCGGCATGGCACCATACAGATAATTTGTGGTCCGTTTTCAAAGAAGAGCCAAGAAATTTGAGATTTGGTTGAGGTATGGATGGAATCAATCCATTTGGCATCAAAAGCACATCATACAGTGTATGGCTAGTGGTATTGGTGAGCTATAATATTCCTCCATCCATGGCAATTAAAAAGGGACATGTAATGTTGTCCCTTCTGATTCCTGGAAAGCACAAGGTAAAAAACATAGACATTTACTTAGAGCCTTTGATTGAAGAGTTAGAAATGTTATGGGAAGGTATTGAGGTGCAAGATACAAGCGCATCTGCATCCTCTAGAGATTTCACGTTGAAGGCCATGTTGTTGTGGACCATGCATGACTTTCCACGATACGGAGAGTGTTCAGGTACATGTATATAACTCTATATTTGAAATTCAAGACTTGAATCGATTGCATTTTATTAATTCACTTGTTTGTTCAGGTTTAACCACATCAGGATATCATGCATGTCCTATTTGCGGTCCCTCTTTAGGTTCCTCTAGTCCGGCACGTTTAAAGAAGGTTATCTATGACAATCATCATCGATTTCTTCCTATTGACCATCCCAAATATGTTCTCCCTACTAATGGAATGACTCCACAATCTCTAACTATTCGAGATTGGAAGGAGAGATGGATTAATGCCGATAGCCACCCTCCACTCGGCATGAGTCGGTAAGAAGTGCATTTCTCTCGATTGACTTTAAAGTATTTAGCATGATGAATTATTTACATAATACATTATTTTTTTGTTAGGTTCTCTATATTTTTTCGTCTTTCCTATTGGATTGAACCAAGATCAATCACATGTTGGACCCCATGTACATATTCAAAAATGTTGTATCTACATTATGGGATCACATGATAGGGGCTCGTGATTCAGTCAATGTAAGGGAGGATTTACGTAACATTGGTCGCATGAGACGAGCCTGGCCATGCATTGGACCCAAAGGAAAGATTGAGCTACCCCATGCACCATGGATGTTGTCAAAGAAGGAGGAAAAAATAGTGAAGGATGTATGAGATGTCTCAAGGGAGCCTTCATAAAGAAAAAGAAAAGAGGTGCGGAGCAACTATCTGGTTTGAAGTCC
Source organism: Lygodium microphyllum (assembly GCF_053477565.2). Classification (NCBI taxonomy): domain Eukaryota; kingdom Viridiplantae; phylum Streptophyta; class Polypodiopsida; order Schizaeales; family Lygodiaceae; genus Lygodium; species Lygodium microphyllum. Next base: position 30,800,102 of record NC_141136.1, read on the forward strand.
CACGATTGGAACAAAATGATTCAAGTAAGGGTATCTCTAACCATGAATATAGTAATTAGTGGAGTAACTATGTGTAAACTTTGGGGTATGATGACTTTTTCCTCAACTAATCATTTGATCTATGAATATTGTTTACATTTAGTTCGTACTTCCTACTAGTACATCCCATTGTGTATCTAAAGATGTACGTGATATCATTTACAAGATGGGAGAGCTTGTGAGGTGTGTATACATTGTATTTTTTCATTATATATCTTTGAATTTTTACACAAAAATAAACAATTTTCAAATACATCCTGACAGATACGTGAGCTCGAAGGAAATTGATCCAAATACATTGCAAGATGCTCGAGTATTATCTGTTGAGGTGGTTTGTTTGGTGGAGGAAATTTTTCCTCGATCCATTTTGACTACTCAATTACATTTACTCGTACATTTGATTGATGAGATCGCACTTTGTGGGGCAGTTCATGCAAGGTGGATGTTTTTTCTTGAGCGCTTCATGAAAACCTTGAAAGATTTTGTGAGGCAAAAAACACGGACTAAGGGAAGCATGACTGAGGGTTGGTTAGTGCAATCATCCCTTGTTTATATCTCTGAATATCTTACTGAAGTGGACTCCTCTCAACCATGACTATGGAAAGATGATGAAGACTTGAGGATGACCTCTATAATACCTTAAGGAAAAGGAACGAGTAAAGTACTAATAAAAGAAGAACTTCGTAAGTTAAATAGTTTTGGTGTGCTCAATAGTGATGTAATGAGCAAATGGGTGAAACTATATAATGAAGCAAAGGCAAGAAGAAAAAGTGAAAGACAAGCATTTCGCACCAGATATGGACGTAATGTCTCATTTCCAGATCATCTAAATGCACTCCCACGTCATATTGATATAGATTGGTTACGTGAGGAAATGGAGAGAATGGAAAAAGAGGAGGAAATTAATATATCTCAAGAAGAGTGGGAATACGCACAAGGTTGCTTATCAAAGATGAGATATACTATCTATTAATTTATTTCTAGTTATATTTGATATAATAAATTGACATGTTTGATCTTAATCTTTTACTACTAGTGCACATTATTCAATGCTATTTGGTGTGAGGGTAAACATCTTCGAACTCAACATATAGATGAAAAGAGAAATACTCAAGATTGTGGTGTCCTTGCTCACTTCGAGGATGCCAATGGTACCATGGAAGGTTATTGTGGCTTGATTCAAGATATTCTGAAGCTTGACTTCAGACAATTCTTTATATATGTAGTGGATGTGAAGTGGTTTAAAGAAGTGGTAACAAATGGTGATCATTGCACAATCAGACGTCATCCAAGTGATTTTGTAATCATTGACTCTACAAAATTTCACCAAAACAAGAATGACACTTTAGCACTACCTCAACAATGCGAGCACGTATATATGCAAAAGCTAATTTTTTAATATAAATACATGTGATACATATATACAATATAATAATTATTTAAGTTTCTTGTATTTGTTTTTCAAATACAGGTTGTGTATCATCCAATGGTAAACAATAACCGATGGTGGTATGTCATCCCTATATCTAATCGTTCAAAACCAATATATGGTAATATTACTGACATAGAGATAGCAGATGAAAATCCAATAATCAATGATGATGTACATGATGATACCATAATGGATGATATGCATGATATAGTATAAGATGAACCTCACGAGGATGCTCAAGGAAACACAGAAGAGAAAAATAATGTGATTGATGATATTGATGAAGTTATTGAGCAATATAGCAACACATCTAATAGGTGGGATACTTATTTGCTTCGTTAACTCTTGGTAACATAGACCTAGAAGTAGATAGTTTAGCAAGGGCTGATCTCATTGAAGATGAGATTGTTCATTCACTATAACATACTTAATTTGCTTAATGATTCAATGTATATTCTTAATTCTATGGAAAATATCATGCGCACACGTGCATACTTAAGAATCAATAGTCAAGTTTAAAGCTAAATTGAATTTTCCATAATAAAAAGGAAGTATTTTTTATCATCTTCAAGTAGAGAATTTACGAGATACATGCAATGCTTGCTACTAATTATATAATAAGGTTTCTATTGCTTGCCGCTAATTACTTATATCAGGCTTGTCAACTGGAGGAACTGCCATTCATTGAGAGCAATGCAAAAATAACTATTAACTCTGGTTTTTTTATTATATTAATTCCAATTTCAAGTGGTTAAATAATTATGCATCCAAAGACATGTCTATATTCGCGTCTATTTGCGCAGATATATAGACACAAAATTCGCGTCTATTTACACGCTCTTTTACATGCGTATATAGATGCAATGATAGACGCGCTCAACTTTGCATGTCTAACATGCGCATCTATGCCTCGTTTCTGTTGTGGTGCTAGTTATAGTTCATCTTCACTCTCCTCATCTCCACCCTAATTAGATAGCATATGCATCCTTGTCATCATCCTCATGTAACCTCTTTCCCTAGTGTAGTTATCAAACATAGTCTTCTTGTCAATAGTTCACAAGTAACCTTGGCCACAAACAAAAGATGACCCTCCTTAGTGCTAGAAATTTGGGAATTCTCATCCATGCCACCGTGGGTGCTGAAACGTCCTTGCAAGCCTTAGTAGGGCATTCTAGGTAGTAGACCAAGCTATGCATTTTTGTACCCTAGTCATCCAAGAAGCACCACCATTGGACTTTCTACTATTTACATGTCCTACTTAATTTGAGTCACTGTAACACACAACTCTTATAGCATGGCTACCATAGAAAATGCACATATTTGTAGTTCCTTTAAGGTATCTCTTCAAGATGCCCCAATGTTTCTTTCCAAGTGTAGTCATTTGATATGCCATAGCTCCTACTATAAATGCCACATTAGATCAAATGGCTATTATGGTATACATTAAACCACCCACTCTGGATGCATACAAGATCTTCGCCATTTCCACCCTTTCATCATCTGATTTGGAAAATTTTCTAGGACTAACCTTCATATGAGAAGGTAAAGGGCACCCAATATGCTTATCGGTCTACATATGGAATCATCAAGGACTTTATGAATGTACTCCTTTTGTGATAAGTAGAGAAGTCCCCTAGAGTGATTATGCATAATATGCATGCCAAGTATATGTGAGGCTTGGGCTATGTCCTTTATCTAATAGATCTTCTTGAGTTGAGTCTTCAAGGCATCTAGATCATCATGAGTGGTTCTAGAAATCACGATATCATCAACATATAGTAGCAAAATGATAAGCCTACTATCACGTGCCTTTTTCATGTAAAGAAATGGATCCATATCACTACGAAAGTAACCCTTTGAATGCATAAAGACATTAAACTTATGATACCATTCCCTAGGTTTCTTCCTAAGTCCATACAAACTCTTCCTCAACTTGCATATTAGGTATTCCCTATCATTTTTCTCAAAGACCTTAAGTTGTTGCATATAAATGTCTTCATGCAAGTCTCCATGTAGAAAAGCTATTTTTACATTCATCTGGTACGAGTGTTGATGCAAGCAATTAGGTCAAAGTTTAATGAAATTCCACCAACTCTACAAGACTTGAAAGTCCTAACATACTCAGACCCTACACAAAGATATGCTAACATCGCAGATGTATCAATCAAGGCATATCAACAAGAACATATTAAATAAAGGACCATGGATAATATTGACAGTAAATGGGGGACTACTCATATATTCCAATAAATTTGTTTATACAGTCCACACAAGGCATCATGGTATCTCTCAAAGACAACATCAAGAAATGGCAAGACTCAAAAGTATGGATATACTCAAAGGATTAACCACTTGAAAGTACAATGCATAAGCTAGATAACCATGGATGTGATCACAACAAAACAACGGAACTAACTTTGTGTATGTCTATGTGTATGTAGAGTCGTATATAATGGGGTGAATTGGCATTGTGATTTTGTCAATTGGAAACCTTATCACTTCCTTTGTGCCCCTTATATAGCTCTTTCACTTGCGCTAGCTTGAAGTCCTGCCATTACCCTCAACTACGCCATTACTTTTCATTGTTACACTACTAGTGTCATCTTTCATTGGCACTTAATTCACCACCAATCTGTGCTATCCTCCTATGCCTAATACATATGCATGGCATGCACAATGGAGTGAAATCCACAAGACTTCATCCTTCGATTTCTCATGCATCTTTTAGAGGGGTGCATCCTATAGTACTACTACATGTGCAAGTGTCAGGGACAAGGGCGAAGTTGGTAGTGGCACATTGTGTGGAAGAGGCAAAATAGGAGGAGGGGGTGGGTTGCGCAAGGATTAGTGGTGGTGTTAGGGTGGTGGTAGGGATTAGAGTAGATTGTTGTTGAAATGGTGCTAATGGAGCTAAGGATCCATGCGATTTAAGTGTGGAGGTTGGGGATATTATGGAAGACGGGTTAAATAGCTAGAATTTCTAGTTAGTAGGCAACTATTTGAATGGCTTGATGAAGTTGATTCTGCTCAACTCTTACTAGCACGACCTATTGCTCAAGATGTTCAATATAGCTAGTTTTCCAAGTGGCACTATCCTTGAGAGAGTGAATGCACATGATGTGCTTAAAGGATAGGTCCTCTACCTATATTAGCTTTCCTATGAGTTACTCCACCTCGAAGCGTAGCTTGATGTTCGAGTGATGGGTTGTAATCTTGTGTTGCTACCGGTCTTTGTGATCCATAGCGGGCTACTTCTACACTATGACTTTAGCAAAAAATTCTCAATCTCAAGTGTGAGGAATTCTTCGTGTGTAAATTGAGGAGTGCGGGGTAAGGCAAAGCAGAGGAAGGCATGATACCACACTTCATCGTCTACTATAGATAGATGTCAAATGTGATTCCATAAATTGCTTTTGCCTTCACATATTCAAAATCTGGCGATGATCATTTTGAAGCACCTCAACGTGCTACAAGGTGACATCACATTGTTTCTCAAGAGCTCGGGTACGTTACTCATGAACATATGTGTGCATGACGTGGGTTCAAAATAATGTATTTTTAAAATACCATTTTTATACATTTCTTACATACAAAAGGGTATAATATAAAGGGGTTATTTACAGATTGAATAGAAAAGAATTATATTTTATTCAAGAAAAATTCACAAATAAGGATATTTATAAATAGGCATTGAACGCATGTGATGTAGAGGATATACATATAGTAACAACCTCAAGCTCAAGAGCTCATGTTCCACATTCTCCTCTTGAATCCAATGATTGTGGACTAAGATATGCTTTAGGCCCATCCTACCATGAGCTATATTACTTGTGGCAACCAAAATGGGCATCAATATTACTATTGCCTCGCTAATCTCTATGGGCACATCTTGTGAAACCTTTGCCTCCTACTAAAGTTTGGCCACTTACCTTGTTGTAGAAGGAGAGGCACTGATCTCTATGGGCACTGACTAAAGAGTAATGGCTAGCTAGGAAGGGACAACCAGTGTCAACTGTGTTAGAGGTTGCATTTGCACATATGCATCAAAATCATCATCATCACAAAATGGTAGAGGTGCTAGTTGGATACATGGATCCACCAAGGTAGCCCAAAGTCACTGCACCGCTTCATCCATAGCTTCTCACATATTTTCCTCTAGAAAGACTCTTGCAGCTCTTACAAGATGTCACAAGAGATGGGCAAGGATTCATCAACAAATTAGTAGCCACTATTGCCACTTGTCCATATAGGAATATGGAGTTGGTTTCGAATGGAGCTTGCAAAGTCGAGATGGGCCTCTTGACATGCTAGAAGGTGTGCAATGATAATCCTATCCCTTCTTCCCCACATGACACTACCATTGCCACATTCTCCTACTACATCTCCATTTTCTTTTGAAGCATGAGAATCTACTGGTGCCAACAGATTATTGCTACCATATGAGTGAGGCAAAACTAGGCCATTTTAGGATGAAATTCCATCGAGAAGCCAATAGAGGTAGGATGCACAGTTTGGGACAATTTGGATGGTACTCTTAATAACAGTGGGCAACAAGGCGACTTTCTACCTACAAAGCTTCCTCTCATCTATGTTTTTGGCTATAGGATGCGTGCATGAATAGAGCACAATGTGACTTGAAGTTAAGCTTGTTTTAGTTAGGGGGAGGGCTCTTTTGGATACACAATGGGATATGCTAGTAGGAAGTACGAACTGAATGTAAACAATATTCATAGATCAAATGATTAGTTGAGGAAAAAGTCATCATACCCCAAAGTTTACACATAGTTACTCCACTAATTACTATATTCATGGTTAGATATACCCTTACTTGAATCATTTTGTGCCAATCGTGGGACTTCAAACCAGATAGTTGCTCCACACCTCTTTTCTTTTTCTTTATGAAGGCTCCCACTTAGGATGGACCTGAATTAGGGTTTTCCTTATTGGTCATTTCCTAACGACAACTAGTATCGGACCCAAGTGAACTACTTTATTCAAAAACGCCAGGTCCAAAGCGGATTCACGTTGCACTTGGTTCAAGGAGAATGGAAAATGAAAGGGATGCAAAACTCAACCTCTCTGCCATAAGGCATAGTCCCATTCCGTTCCCCTAAAACAGCATAAATCGGATTCAATCATAACTCTAGGTCAACGCTTTTGTTGTTCGTGTTCTTTGACGATCTTCCTGCTGTCCCTCGTGATTTGAGAAAAGCTCCCGGCCAATTGAGACCACCCATCCGTAGGACAGACCTATGGCCCATCCTCCGCACTTTCCTCGGGTTGTTTTAGTTATTTAATTACCTAACACATTATTTGGACATGTAGCAATCAGCTTCTTTAATTAGCTCGTTACGCACCGGTTCTTTCACGTAATCAAATAACTTGACATAGAAAAATAATATTAGACAAGTTCCTTATTAACAAGTTATTATATTTATCTTTGAAATACAAAAATTTCAGCCCAGAGGCTTATCCACAATCTGCCCGAAGGCTATCTAGCAATCCACAGGGATTCCCAATCCAAGTTTTCGCCCATAGACTAGTATGCGGTCCTCGAGATCCAATCCCGTGTCACATTAGCCTCTTGTGCAGGGCCGTGAAGGCGAAGGATTCACGGCCAGAGCCCCCCTAGCACCCAAGCTTCCTTCTGCTCCAAGTAGCGCTCAACGAAGAGACCTCTCGAGGCGAGGTTCGGTCCACTTTTCCGATGCAGTTAACAACTCCCTTGGTTAGGGTCAGGCAGGCAGTCGGGGGTAACTAAAGCTGCCTCTCCCTTCAGGCTTTCAACTTCAAGTATAGATATCCATTTATCTTTTAATTCATTGATCAAACAAAGCCAAATAGTGCTCTAAAATCTGTAGCAAGCACAAACATTTCCATTGATCGTTTTTGTTGGCAAACTGCTAAGGAATGAATCCTTCCTTTCGAATGCGTCCAGCACTTGATCCGGGATGACTTGCAACTTGGCAAGATTCCCTATGTCTTGGGTTAGGGCGTACCCTATTAACCAAACTTGGTCAAACCTTAAGTTCATTGGTTATTTCAGTTTATCGACTGGTCTTTAGTTTCCAATCAATCTTCTTTACTCAAGAAAGATACTAAATTAGGATGATTATTTATCCTCTTGCAAGATAACTTGCGTAAGGACCTGCCAACCTCGTTGCAAGAATTTGGCCATTCCCTTGTGATCCAATCACAACATCATATGACTCCACACTTAGTGCGCAAGTGCCGCATCAAACTATGAGACTTATTCTACTCATTGAACAGAGTCACGAAACAATCTATTCCTGATTACGTTAGGCTGACGTCGTCAGTTCTAGAGTTTCAAGTTCCATCTCGTAAGATTCTTAGGGACAAACCCTAGTTTGCTTTCCAATTCCATTTCACTGTCCCTACATTTCGGTGAAAGTGGGCAAGTATTTAGGGTATAGGAGTTTCAGTTTTAGCGATACGTAATGATTAGGTTACGTATTAATTCCTAGTGAATTTCTTGGAATTTAACTCATTCTAAAAGAGTACTCCGGGGTTTAGGTGTTTAGGTTTGTGCCAATCTGTTTATCTCTTGGAGATAGTTATGTTAATATTTCATAAATGCATGACTCGTTGTCTACGCATAAATTGATTTTTCAACCTTAACTTATCGATTAAGGTCAGACATAGGTAAGGTTGATTTCAACTAATATTCCTATAACTTTGCAAACAAAATTCATGCTAAACAAGCAACCTTTTACTTGATAATTTATGTAGTTGACACATGATAATTTTCTAGAGTTATACATTTTAAGAATCATTTCATACCTTGCACTTACCATGATGATTCCTTGCGAAGAGGATATGGGTCAATAGTGCGATATGCAGTTTATATTTCCAGGCTTAAATGAAGTATACTATTTTAATGGACATTAATCTAAATTTTAATTCATTTCAATACATAAAGCTATTTGCTAGAAATGCATTTATGCTTCCTTTATTTTTGGTTGTTTTATTGAAAGTATTAATGATTAAGTTCCTCTATTGTGAGCATTTAGGACAAAAATATATCCTATTTCCAACAATTAACCTTGCATGATTGAATTGCAACAATACCAAATAAAAATTAGGAAGGAAAACTTGGGCTTGGGGTGAGATATCCACGTGGATGCCAGGAGATGACCCTCCCGTGGCTGCGCCTTGGACTTTCTTAGGAGGCATTGCAATTGTAGTCTTTTCGTCGTGGAAGTAGCTTTACAACTCCTCTTTGGAATTCCACTGTGGCAACTTGCACCGTCCATCAACAGTAGTTTTAGAAGGCTTCCTCCTTGAAGTAGGGATTTCGAAAAAGGGGGTGTTTCAAAATCTTTTGCGGATAAGACCCATTAAAGCCATGGGAGGGGCTTAATGGCCTTGTAAAGACTCGCACAAATGGGGAATAAAAAGGTGTGGAATCCCTTACGAGGGCTTTTGAGTGGGAAAGGGAGGTGTCAAAAGACCCTCAACACTCTCTTTTCTTTTACGAGCGGGAGAAAAAAAAAAGCTCCAAGGGGCATTTTGCATGGGGAAAGAAAAGGGCTAAGGGGGCCGTTAGGGGGGATTTGAGGTACGGGGAGGAAAAATAAGGCCTTTTAAGGGAAAAACTTTTGGGAGGGAAAAGGGCCTAAGACCTCTTAAAGGCCCCTCCAAGAAGAATTTGGGGAAAAAAAACTCATAGAGGCCTAAAGGGAAGTTTCCAGGGGAAGGAAGAAAAAGGGGTAGTCCAAAAGGTTATGGGAAGGAGGCCCTAAGGAAGCCCTTAGGGAGATTTTTAATGGCAGGGAGGCCAAGGAACCTCAAGGTCAAGCTTTTTGAGGGGGGAAAAGGGCCCTAAGGAAGCCTTAAGGAGGAATTTTAAGGGGGCGGGGGGTTTCAAGAGGCACAGGAAGGGCCTAAGGGGGGGTTTCAAGATGCCACAAAGGAAGGGGGGCTCAAGGAAATTTAAAACACGAGGGGGGGGGGGGGCGGGGGGGGAGGGGGGGGGAGGTTGTCCTAAAGCCCAAAGGAAGGGGGCTTGAGAAGGACCCCCTTGGAAGCTTCTAAGCTTCCAGAAGCTTTGGCCACGTGGAGGGGGGGAGGCTTAGATCAGACGGGGGGGTACAGTCATCCGACGGCGACGATGGAATGCAAGGCAGCTCCTCCCTGGGCACAAGCGGCGATGGGCAGCTCGACAGCTCTTCGTTAGCATAGAGTGGCAACCTCCTCGGATTCTCCCTCCCTCAAGCCTTCTCTCTTTCACCCAGACTGCTCAGAACGACGTCATGGCGGCGTTCCCTCCTTGTCTTTTGCTAGGCGGCAGCAGCCCCTAGGGTTTAAATAGGGGAGGGGAGGGAATCATTCCTCCCCTACGTGGCCACGGCATGGCGATTAGTAGCCAGCGAGCTCCATCGACGAGCTTTTTCATGCTTTCTATTCCCCTCCCCCTCCAGCAAGACAATCGGCTGGGGAGGGAGATAAGGAAAAAAATTTGCCATTATCCTAGTAATTTATCAAAATGCTATATTATTATCCCCACTACTTAAAAAGGGAGGTTCATGCGTGATTTGTAGTGTTCGGTATATTACACCCATCGACTTCTCGCACAAAGAATCCACTTTGTATATGAGCCCCGGTAATAAAATCTTACGAAATCCACCGTAAAACCTCACAGAATCCACCGTGGAATATGCCTCCTGGCATCATACCCCCGGGGTGGGATAGCAATTGTCCTCAATTGCTATTAGCTCAATGTGGAGCTAACAGAGTGGGGAAAGCATTTAAGTCTCTAGCGTGCATCCATTGGGCCTCATCAACAATATGATTTTTAAACTTGACCAAATATCTAGAGTATCTACGGCCAGTTCTAGTGGTCATAAAGTCCGTATCTATAATAGTTTTAGGCTCAAGGATTTCAGTCTCATCATCTAGTAAAGGAGGGTTTTAATAGACAGGGTGTACAGGTAATTGGCCTCTAAAGGGTTGTAGTAAACTGATATGGAAGGTGTTGTGTATTTTCCAATGTTATGGTAGTTCTAGTTTAAATGCACTGTCATTAATTTTGTGAATGATCTTGAATTGTCCATAGAATCTAGGTGCTAATTTCACAACTGGGTGTTTATCTACACTTTGTAATCTAAGTTTTTCTATTTGTAACCAAATATAATCATCAACTTTAAAATTCATAGCTTGTCTCTGCTTATTTGCTTGCTTTGTATATGATTGCTGGGCTTTGGCAATCATATCTTTAACTTCATAAAAAATAGTAGCATGCATGTTAGCAATATCATCAGCAATTTGAATTTTATTTGATAATGATGCAATACGTGTAGGCAATCTATATCCATAAATAACTTCAAATGGTGTTTTCTTTGTAGTTGTGTGTGGTGTATTATTATATGCAAACTGAAGTAAATGTAGATGTGTATCCCATGTGTGTGGTTTTGAAATGGTGTAAGCACGTAAAATATCTAAAATAGTACTGTTAGTAGCTTCTGTTTGATCATTTGTTTTAGGATGAAATGCAGATGAAAAATCAATCTTTGTTCCTAAGTTAGCAAACAAAGTAATCCAAAAATTATTACAGAATCTAGAATCACGATCATAAATAATAACTTTTGGTAGACCATGATTAGTGAAAATAATTTTCAAAAGCAAGTGAGCAGCTTGAGATGCAGTTAAAGTTTTCTTGCATGGAATGAAATATGCTTGTTTGCTAAACCTGTCTACAACAGTCCAAATCATATCATGGTTAGCTTTAGTGTTAGGTAAACCAGTGATAAAATCCATTGAAATTTGTTCCCATGGTCGTGATGGAATAGATAGTGGCATTAGTAAACCATATATGTTTACCATGGTGTCTTTTAACTCGTTGACAAACTAAACATTCAGATACAAAGTTAGATACATCAGTGTCCATATGTGGCCAATAAAAATCTTCAGTCAATGTACGCAAAGTAGATATAATACCTCTATGACCTTGATATGGAGGACAATGAATCTCATACAAAACAAATGATCTAAATGGAACTGTCACAAATAATCTTTTTTCATAAAACATGAATCCATTATTGTAAGACAGTGAATCAATAGGAATCTAATTATTTGCAACTTGTTTATTCCAATCAGCTTGAAAAGTAAGATCTTGATGATAAGTATCTTCCATAGGGATAAATGAATCAAATGATATCATAGAAATATTATGAATTGTCGGTCTTCTACTCAAAGCGTCGGCTACAACATTCTCTTTTTCGGGTTGATATTGTATAAGGGGATGAAAACTTTGAATGAAAGCTCCCCATTTAATATGTTGGTTAGATATTTGGGGTTGACTAAGGAGATGTCTAATGCTTTGTTGGTCAGTTTTGATCATAAATTCAGAACCTATTAAGTAATGTTTCCATTGACGTAAGGATTGTACTACAACTAGCAATTATTTATCATAAGTAGAATATTTAAGTTCAGATGATTTCAGTTTACAACTAGAGTAGGCTATGGGATGATTATCTTGCATAAGGACGGCTCCTATTCCAAATCCACTAGCGTCAGTAACTACTAAAAAGAATGGTCTATTGAAATCAGGTAGTTGTAATACAGGAGCATGGGTTAAAGCATGTTTCAATAAATCAAAAGACTTTTGTTGATTATCAGACCAGTTATAAACAATACCCTTCTTTAAAATTTTAGTCAAAGGTAATGCAAGTAATGAGAAATTTCTCTCAAACTTTCTGTAAAAACTAGCAAGACCTAGAAAAGAACGTAACTCATGCACATTTTTGGGTATGGGCCAATTTAAAATTTCTTCTATCTTTTTAGGGTCAACCTTAATACCTTCTGATGAAACAATATGACCTAGATATTCAATTTCTGTTTGGAAGAATTCACTCTTTTCTGGATTAGCATACAATGGATTGTCTTTTAACAACTTGAAAACTAAAGACAAATGTTCATAATGCTCATTCTCATTTTTACTGAATACTAATATATCATCAAAGAATACAACGACACAATGCTGATATTTCAAAAATATGCAATTCATCATGCGACTAAATGTAGTTGGTGCATTAGTTAAACCAAAAGGCATCACTAGAAATTCATAGTGTCCAAATTGTGTTCCAAATGTAGTTTTGAATATATCAGATTTATCCAATCTTACTTGATGATAACCAGATTTAAGATCTATCTTATTGAATATGGCAGATCCTTGTAGCTTATCCATAAGATCATCTACCCTAGAAATCGGATATCTATTCTTAACAGTAATTTTATTTAGGGCACGATAATCAATGCACATGCGATAAGTATTATTATTCTTCTTTACTAATAAAACATATGCGCCAAATGGAGAACTACTAGGTCTAATTAATCCTCTGTTAAGTAATTCTTCTATTTGATTTTGAATTTCTTTCTGTTCAATTTGGTTATGCCTATATGGTGCTTTACATGGTGGTTGTATTCCAAGAATTAAATCTATTTTGTGATCTTCAGGTCGTGAAGGTGGTAGTCCATGTGGTAAATCATGAGCAAAACAATCTTGAAATTGAGCAAGAAATTGAGTATGCCTAGGATGCATTTGTTTTCCTTTAGCTTGAAGTTCATTCACCCATATTAAATAAGATTTGCTACTTTTACGTAATGCACGTTTAGCTTGAGTATGAGTAAGCTGTGAAAAATTATTGGAGGCATGCATACCATGTAATGTGATTTGTTTTCCTTGAAAATAAATTTTAATTGAATGCGTAGAATAATCTGTGTCATGATTGTATTGGTGACACCAAGGCATTCCTAAGATAATGTCACTAGACTGCAAAAGTACAACTAAGAAATTCCTTCGTTCAGTATATTCACCAATTTTAATTTCTAAATTATGCACCTCTTGTGTTCCATTATATCTCGTGCCTAGGAATGCAGCTTTAACGCGATAATGTGTAAAAACAGTTTGTAAATTCAATTCTTTAACTAACTTTGCAGAAATAAAGTCATGTGTGCTACCATCATAATGTAAAATAGTATTTTCTTTACCATGCACAAAACATTTCATTGTCAACAAAGAATGTGGAGTTGGCATACCTGGCAAAGTATCCGAAGTAGTACCAATGTCGTCATCATCTTCCGTAAAGTCAAGCATTTCCTCACATTCTTCTTCTTCCATTGCTCCAAGATAATTGGTATGGACAGGTGGCTTTTTGGTTTTGCATTTGGCTGCTAGATGTCCAGGTTGATGGCATTTGTAACAAACTATGGGTTTGGCTTTAGATACATTGTTGGTAATGGCAGGAAGTTTAGGAATGTTGGGATTTGACTGAGAGGATGGTTTAGGGTTTGGATTGGTATTTGATGGCAAAGCAGGTGGTCGTGTCCAAGACTTACGGAATGAAGATTGAAGAAAATGACTTTGAGTGAATCTTCGAAAATTTTAATTGAATTGTTTGGAACCATAGTTACCATTAGTTTGAAATTGTTGTGGTTGCTTGTCTCTTCTGCGAATCTTATCTTCAGTGTCATGAGCCAAGAAAATTGTATCTTCAAGGGTCGTTGGCTTGAATATATTGACTTCAGCATAATAATGTCCAAGTAGGCCAGACATAAACTTGCGTTTGTGAGTCGCTTCAAGTACATCTTCGAGCATGCATAATTGCAGTAGGGCATTCCAAAAACGTTCAATGTATTGGAAAATAGGTTCACGATCTCTCTGTTGTAGAAGATCCCATTGCTTGATGGCTTTTTCATGGAATTGAGGAGGAAGGAAATTCTGCAAAAACTTCTTTTGGAAACTCTCCCAAGTAGTGGGACAATCAATGCTCTTGTGAACCACAGTCCACCATAAAGATTCTTGATTAACTAAATGGTTAGTGACACATTTAATTTTGTCTTTCTCTGCATATGTCTCTTCATGGAAGTAATCATCAAATTGACTGATAAATGCAAGTACACTCTTTCCATCTCGAGATCCATTGAAAGTTACTTATCTTTGTTTATTTACGGATGGATTGGTCTTCAAGTGTCGCATCGATGGTACGTCGTATAAGATCTTTGGGTTGCGGTTCATCTTTGTCGATGCTAGATCGTTGCAAATTGGCCAATTGAACTTGCAAAGCTTGTCAGGCTCTTCATTCTTCATCAAGCTACATCATAATCAAATCCAACTTTTGTTCCATCGTTGGTTCGGATAAATCATCTTCAGCCATAAGATCGATCGGTCATCCTGTAAAATCCAAAAGACCTCACACTCTCAAAATCTAATTAGCGGGATGAGCATAGCTCAAAGGTGGGTATACAAGGCTTGTATATTTTGTTTGGCTTTTGTAGTATTTGTCTTTTGCAATTGCGGTATTCGTTGTCTTCGTAGAAATTGCGTACGAACTGCGTATGACCTTCTACGTTTGCTGAAACTGGTTCAGCAAGTTTGTAGGTGTGAACACAGTCTATCAGAGAGCAATAAATGGATTCTGTGCTTCTCCGTGTGAACTGCCTTTATGGGAGTAGTTGAATAAGTCTGTAATGACCTTTGTGACTTAAGTAACTTGTAGGAGTAAGTTAGCTTAGTGTAACTTAGGTGATTAAGCTTCTTTAAAGCTTAATTAACTTAAGCTTTAGAAGACTTAAGCTGTTCCTGTCACCATTGGATTTTTTAGGGGGGGCGTTTTTCACGCTGTCGACTGTGGTGTCATTATCTCACGACATAATTTCGTTAAATTTAAGGCCTTAAGCTTTCTTATTAAGCTTACTGTTAAGCTTTTGAACCTTTGAGATAAAGCTTTTAAGCTTTTAAGCTATGGAGGTTACTGTTTGAAGACGACTTGATGTAGGAGTTATCCACCTGGTCATCCGCCTCCACAGGCTGGTCCTTTGCGATCAAAGAGTGCAGAAGGGGATTCTTGACCGCCAGGAACACACTGGTATCAACCGTTTGCGATGAAATTGACTATAGAGCTCGATCGTTCTAAGAGCTCCGCCTTTGCACAAGATGGTAAGATATTGAAAGCTCTCGATCTCAGTTTCGCTCTGATACCACTGGTGCACAGACCGGATGCCATAGGCGCGCGTAGTGAGCATCAAAAGGTTCCCAAGAACAAAAGAACTCTACTTTTTGCACACAAATCAATGTAGAAAGCTTGCACGACATGAACAAGAGACCAATTGGGTGCAATCTCCCCCCAAGGCTAGTTTGCAACAAGCCTTAATAAGCATATACCAAGGATAGTTGGGCCATTAGAAATGACTATGGATAGGGCCATAGAATGATTTAGCGACTCATTCCATTTTATTGCTATGATAAAAAATAGCAAGATTATTATCTCAATGGATTAGCACCTTTAATTTGGAAGCTATGGAGGAGCCTCACCAAAAGGAATGATGAGTGGATGCTTTGCATGTATTATATCTAGCGATGGAATTATTAGTAGCCAAATACTCCAAGTGAGCTAAAAAATCTATATAGTATGCTTTAATAGCTTGGGTTGGGGCATGAGGATGATATGATATAATGAGTCATCATCTCTTTCTTTTCTTTTATAGTATGATGGTAGACAAAGTCTTCTTCCTTCTTATTTCGTACCTTAATTTCAAACCATCGTCAAAGTAAAATGTTTGGAGGCCTTCTTTCAAAGCAATATATACTCAGAGGAGGAGATAGAGATCCTATGTTGAAGGTTTATAAGCATGGTATAAAGGTTATGGTTGATAAGGCTACTCCATGGGCTTAATTGAGGAAAGTTCATCTTTTTATTCGTTATTTTTTATGCGTCCGTGAACTCTTTTCTATAAGAAGATATAGAGATGGTACTTTAACCCTAGCTTCCAACTTACAATGGTGTTGTAAGAAGGAATTCATTTTAAAGTCTCAAGAAGCAAGTGTCCTTCCCAAGGAAAGGCAAGTCTATGTTTTATGTGGTATGTCTAGATCCATGGGTCCAAAAAGTGCATGTAAAGGGTATCTATTTTGAGGTTATATTTGAAACTTGTTTGCCCTACAATAGGTTTATTGTAATTAGAATCTCTACTCAAATACTAATCCCTACAAGTCTACCCAATGACACAATTGATGTAATACCTTATTCTACAAGTTTACCCAATAGCATGATTGATGTAATGCATTACCTTAAGTAAGGACCTCCAAGTGTTTATGATCCTTCTAAGATGACTGAATACTCATCTTGGACTTTCCTTCCTATCCAAATGTGGTTTATGGTGTACCGGTCCTTTCTGTTGAAAGGGGAGTTTTTCATTTAAGAATCTAGTCACCCTTGCCTTGTTACATGTTGATGTAAAAAAGTCACACACTCCATTGTACATTCTATGAATTAATAGTAGAATAAGGTTTTTGTAAAGAGTTTCATGGTCTTTTGTAAGGATTTTCTATTCTTGAGTGATTTATGAGCTCCCATTTTTTGTGGTTTGACGATTGAAAACGGCTATAGTAGCTCTCATTTTGTGGTTTGATGGTTCCTTCTATGGAAAAATGGCTATAGTGGTTTGTATTGCTTGTTTCTAGTAACTTCCAACAATGTACTATTGTAGTTTATGGAGGTTGTGTGTTGCTTGTTTATATTGACTTTCAACAATGTATTGTAGTTTATGGAGGCTATAGTGGTTTGTATTGCTTCTTTCTAGTGACTTCCAACAATGTATTGTATTTTATGGAGGCTATGTACCCTCCAAAGGGAGGAGACTTGACCATATAGGTTGAACTCCACCTTACGTGAATGTAGCCATGCAAAGTGGATGCCTATGTGCGGTAATTGATAATGATGATGAGGCACGCATTAAGTACTTGACATATTTTCTTAATGGGTACTTTTGCATGATTGCCATTGGAGCTATGGATGCAGACATTGATGATGATGATACCTTCCTCGTATGTGATTTGAAATGTGTCCAGAAAATGAACACCTCATAGGTAGCATTTCAAAGTATGGCACGAGCATAATGAAGAGAAAAAAAGGAGGATAAAAAGCATTTTTATTTATGATAGCACAATATATGATTGAGTTTTGTTGTCTTTAGAAGTTCTGCAAAGTGAGATGTCCTAATGATGCTTTTGTCTAGCAACACACATATTTCCATGGGTGAGGAAATATAACATGTTCGTGTTTTTTGACTGATATTGATTGTCATGTTTTTATTATTTAGTTGGCCACTATATAACATATCAACTAGTTTACACATTTGTTATATCTATGTTTGGGCAATGTTTAGAATGTTATCTACTAGACGCATGTAGCATGTCTATGTTCACAAAACTTGGTAGACATCATAGCCAAAGTTAGCTAGTAGATAAGTCTAGTCCATCACAGCTATGTTCACTCTTGTGTGAAAGGTTTGTGTTTGGGCAATGTTTAGAATGCTATCTAATAGACGCATGTAGCATGTCTATGTTAAAAAAACTTGGTAGACATCATAGCCAAAGTTACCTAAGTAGACAAGTCTAGTCCAATACATAGATGTAGACCCTTGTGTGAAAGGTTCCTGTATGTTCACTCTTGTGTGAAAAATAGTTGTTCGTTCAATATATTTGTAGTAATATACTCTACTTATTTTACATTCTTCTTTTTCATGCACACTTTAACATACATCTACCTGTGCTAGTTTTCCCTTTAAAATATCCTCCCATCAAAGTGCACGCATGACATACACAATAGATTCTTGCAAGAATATCCACACAAATTGGATGTGAATACTAGTTGAAACCATTTCTATTCATCCATCTAAAAGACTTGCTCGAGGCTTTTAGATTGTAAAGTTGACACAACTAGAGATTTCTAGGCACCGAGGATAATCGAATTCACACTACGATGAGAATACAGCCAGGGACCTCCATCTTTGCAATGGCGCTGTATACTATCAAAAATAACGGAAATGGACGATATCAGGCTTCGACAGTTGGAGGAAACTCGATATGGTCAAGTTCCGTTACTTTAGTAAGAGAACAACGCCATTAACGCTGAGATTGCCTTCTTCTTCTTCTTCTTCTTCTTCTTCTTCATTTTCTTCTGTGTTTTCGACGTGCCGACTGCTGGTTAGCCGGAATCAGCTCAGTCGATGCGTCAGGTTTGTGCAGGCTGCGGTTGTAGTACCCTACATGCTCGTCCTGTTTGTTATATAGGGCTATGCATGACACGAAGCGGTGTGACGTATCGCATCACCGAAGGGGGCACGCATCAGATGTAGTTTAGCGGGCCATGAGTCATTCCCCTCAGATAGTTCGTATTAACAGTAAGTGTGTCGGTACGTTATGGAGTCCCAGGAACCCGGGCTAGTCGAGGCCGCCCCCGCCCACGTACACAAAAGGCTATTTTGCAGGTAACAGAAAGGGTGATCTAAACACAAGGGCGTGCCGAGCTAACATAAAAGCTTAGTTCAAAGGTTTTAAGGAAGGTCTAGCCTAATAAAAGGTAATGTCAAACATAATCATGAGAGAAAGTTTATATCTTTATACATATACAATTGAGGTTTTACTTGCATATCCCATCCCAAACATACATTAACCTATGTGAATCAAAAGTAACCTTTCAAGTCACTATCTAATATACAACTCAAAGATCTCTCTCTCTATATATACATATATATATATATATTTATATTTATGTGTGTGTGTGTGTGCACGTGTCCCTCTCTCTATCTATCAGCTAGGTGTACATGCCTTGAGTATGTCAATCAATTGGCACAAATTTGCAAATGTATACAACTAGCACACAATGTATGACTAGCCTCTATTGTTCCATCCATAGGAAAAGTTCGTTTGATAAAGTTAGCTTCTCACTATTGCATTATGTGATCAATAGCACTCACTCACAGACCTTTTAATATCTTCTTCGTTGTCTATATTAGGTTCTAGTGTATGCTTAAGGATAATCATAAATTAGTCTAGCTCTTTTCCTATAGCCATTACAAATAAAATTTATTGAAGTTGAGTATTGACTTATGCATATATACGCTAATAAGCAACATAGTTACAAACCTTTTGGGTAAGTCACCGATTCTCCCGAGGAGATTCCCTAAAATTACCTTAAAAATATGAATTAAGATCCTTGTTTTTTGATGCATTTGAAAAAACAAATAGAAGTATATAATTGCGAGTGAATTAAAATTGAAAATGTTATCATGCTATTTTTTTCTAACATTGTATTTCTTAACAAGCACCTTAGTTTTAGCAACTTATGCTTTTAGTAGCATAAAATTAAGCATGGCTAAAATCATGCATCTTAAATAATGCTACTTTATAGACAATATTTAAAACCTAGCCTAGATTGTGATACACAATCTAAACTTATTAAGGATCTTCATAAATACCCTTCTTCCATAACTTTTTATCTTCAACGGATATATAAATTATCAGAATTATATGTAACTTACCTAAGTTCTTTCCTAAGAATTTATAGTTTTATTATCCAAGTGTATAATTTGATGATATGCTACACACACACACACACACACACACACACATACATTTACCTTCCAAAATTTTAAGCTTATGCAAATGAGCTTGAGATTTTGAAGTATAAATAAAAGAAAGTGTAAACAAGTGTCATCTTCATTTTCTTTATTTTAATTCAATATAATAATAAAATATTCTTCACTTTTTTATATATTGTAATAAAATCATAATTTAACTTATTGCATGGCATTAATACAATTGCAGGTGCAAACAAAAACACAACATATACTCAGGCTTAGCTCATTAGTAATCCCCACTCCTTGTATTTACCTTATATGCTTAACCTAGTTATATTTTTATTTATATTATGTATAGAATTTGTGGAATTTTAAAACATCTTTATAAGGAATGATGCATTGCATTAATTTGAAAGATTTCAAAGACTATAATTTTTACATACTTATGTATAAGCTTAATGCATAATATCTAAAACAGGAGTAAAAGCTACAAATATTACACAATTACTTTTGAGATGGTGCACTATAGTGAAAGAAAGTGGAAAACGTCAATATTTTGACCTATTTCTATCAAGGATTAATACATGCATTGACATCAAGCAAAAATATACAAGCATTTATTATGTTGCACTCTTAAATTAGATGTAATGCATTAGATTTTACATACAATGTTCATAAAGTGTGTGTTCCTTGAACATAAGTCCATCTTCCATAATATCTGAGTATGATCATTTCATGGACACTACAACAAAAAGGCTCTATAGACGTGCTTGTAGATGTAATATTTGAACTGTGTTAAAAAATGTCGGGTGTGTTTATTACCGCGTCTACTAGTGTGTCTAAAATTTCGCATCTAAAAGCACGCTTATAGTCAGAGTTACATGCCCATATAGACACGCATATTGATGCGCTACGCAAATATATAATCATATTTATAAAAAAGTGGATATATTCATAATGTGCGTCTATATACGCGTGTATCTACGCGTCTAAAAAAGCGTTTACTCTGCAACTTTTTGACGAGAATAGACACACATTTATCCTGGAATTTAGACGCGCAAAACAGAGGTGTGAAAAAAAACCAAAGAGTATGTTGTCTGGTTTTTTCCCCCCATCAATATCAAATTGTATGCTTAGGGGAAACAGAGAAAGATTTTTTCGAAGATTTTTGTATTGAAAACAAAACAATGTATGTAGAACACGAAATTTCATATATATAGATGAAACGTTTTTACATTATGAGTTCTAGTGCTTGTGACCTCCAGCATGGTCATGGTCACAAGCACTAGCTCAAAGTAATACATATCAAAAATGAAAACTACAAGCCAAGGGGAGGCATGCATGCATGGGGCTCCTCTACATCTCCTCAGAAGAGGCATCATCATCGCTACCACCACCGCTGCCTGTGCCGCTACTGTTGCTCCCACCGCTACTGCTAGTCCCCCCTTCGCTATCCTCAACTACATTAGGGTTCGCCTACACAAAGGATTAAGGTATATAAATACCATTACAAACAATAAATTAGAGTTACCTATACTTTTCATGTAAAAAATAAAACATACCTCTTCTAGTTGTGGAATCCTCATGGCACAATTATATTGCTCCTCCGTGATGAGTCCCTCCTCGTAGAAATGCTACCAAGTGGACCCCTGGTTATGACCTCGATGGTAGCTTACCTCTCTAGGAGTAGGCATCCTACCAATGATATGATACTACAAAACAATTTGAACATACAACGTATTAGAACACACTACATAATGAAGTGAAACAAATTACAAAATTTAATTTTTAAAAAATCAAATAATACTTACAAACTCAGCCTCCCATGACTCCCTGCCACCCGATCCATAATGCAACGATCCCATGGTTGCCATCTGGATATGTCGCACCTCTGCATGCTGGTGACTTGTCATTTTTCCCGCTACTCTCTTCTTGGCCTCTTTCCACTCCCTGCGGTGGCAATTGGGTGGTTGGCCATATTCAAGGCACCCCTGCTCTTGTCTCCGCAGTGACTCCTTGGCGTGCATCATAAGGTGAGACCTCTTGTTATGAAGCATATCTCTCACCTTTGACCGTCCCCAATCATCTGAGAATCGTGAATTCTCGGGATTAGGGTACCTTCTATGTACTGCCTGCAGTATCTCTTGCCACAAACCATTTTTTTGGTGCTTGAAGGGAATCATGTAATCTTTGTATATGGCATGCACGACACTCCTCAAGTAGAATATCACTTCCCTCCCCTCAGATTCATATAAGATACCACCAACATCAGTGACAGAGTAGTACATTTGTGGAGGCTCACCTCTCTCAGTTCCCAGTGAGGGTGATCAATAGCAACCTCCTAGGCAACCCCCCCAAAGCCCTCAACCTCCTCATCCTCCCGCACGACTCTCCCTCGACGGGCACTACCCTCTACCTCACTCGATATACATGCTTCTGCAGATGCACGTGCTTCGTCCGATCCCTGTACTTCAGTTGATCCCTGTGCATCAGTTGATTTGTGTGTATGTATAGTGCGTTGAATACCTGTTAGTAGAGGTGTGCCAAGGTTTGGTGTTTGTGCGGCAGTGCTAGGCAAAGATGTGATAGGTGTCCCAGACATCACACTGAAAACCTCCTATCCAGTGGGAGGGCGACCAAGATAATTGGTCATCTCCCCCATGAATTGCTCCTTTTTTGAAAAACCTCCAAAAAAGCTACTAACACCTCTAGAAAACTCCACTAAGGTGTTGTTCATGCGTTCCAACTCAGGATCAGTGCTGGAAGATCCAGGATTCCACATCTACTTATTACATGCCACGTCTATATCTATGTCTCTGTGTGCGTCTGTCAGCGCGTCTGTTTCCACGTCTATACATGCGTCTACACTGTCATCTGGATGCGCTGACAGACGTGCACACTCGGACCATTTTTTTCAAACTTGGTTAAAAAACGCGCAAAAAAACCTCCATAGATGACAGTATATAGCATGTAAAGAGAGAGAGAGAGAGACAAACAGACAGAGAAAGCAAACAAGATTGAGAGAGAGAAGAATAACTCACCTTCTTTGCTTGTTCCGACGGGTGGCGGCTAGGTTGCAAGCTCCTTGTCCTCCTTCTCCCTTCCCTTGGTAAGTTGCTTGAATATTCTTCTCTTCCTTGCTGTTTGGCTCTTGTTCTTTACTCTTTGGCTCTTCTTTTTTCCTTTCCTCTTTTTACTCTTATTTCCTTCCCTCATTGTCTTCATGAAGTGATAGATAGACATGAGTAGTGATGTCGAGCTCGAACTGCAGAAAACATACAAAAAACGCAGAAAAGCACTGGTTTGAAAAGAAAGCCACAACTTTTTTTAAAATTTTTTAATATTTAATGCGTAGCGCGTCTGTAAGCGCATGTAATTGCGCGTGTGTATGCGCAGATAATACCTATTACACGCGCTGACAGATGCACAGTAACAATTAAACTGATTAGATGCTAGCTTTTGGTTGTTTTTGGATCAACATGACATGACTTTCCTAGTCTTTCAATATCAAAATGTTTGCCTCCATGTTGTAAGTATCAATGCATGCATTTAGGGAATATGATATATATAGATTGTATGTGCATAGTGGTCCAACAAATCAAGCCTCTTTCTTATTTACAGGCATTATATATTGTAGTTAAACTCTAATAGTTTATATTGTGCAAAAAGGTGTCATTGATTTAAGCTAAGATCTTAATCTACATTGCCATTCATACAATTTCATTTATGTTGGGTTGGCCAATCTGCTTGATTAATGCAAGATATGCTTGATATGATGTTTTTGATTGAGAATACTAGTGAAATATATAGAAAATCTTGAGATAAGAGATGGTACACTAGCAAATCAATTGGTCTATGTGGTGACATATATAATAAAGCTTGAGGATAAGAGATAACACATTGGCAAGTCAATTAGAACATATATGGTGACTTACTAGACCATCCCACTTGGAATTGCATGCAAGTATCAATAGGTGGATAAAGCATGAATGGTTTTTAGCTAGAGAGAGATAATGCAATGAAGGTGTATACGAAAGGCATATTATCAATCAATCAATCAAAGATATGTACATGAAGTGACTTGATATAGTAATTAGAGTATCGTCATTTTAAGGATGCTCCATTGACTTCTGCAAGTTCCCATAACCTTGAAGTAGATAGCCAACCACACTGTCCATGGAAGGAAAACTTGACCTCATCAAATTAACCAAGTTAATTTACTTATACATTTCATAGATAAGAGATTTGTAGTTGGCTTGTTGGTATTGCAAGGTATCCTTACAGTGATCTATATTTATAGTCACCAACAAGTGGACACACTGGGTAAAGTTGATGAAAAAAGGACATGTGCACATTGGCTACATGTGGTCCACCTTATCTAAAATTATATGTGAGCTATAAGTGCACCTTGACATGATTGGAATAGCTTGCACATGCACAATCCAACTGATTTACATCAATCTACTATGCTATGAATTGGCATGCATGTCTTGCTTTTGCTTTGATTGTATTGATTGTGATGTATATTCCTCGAGAATAATGAGAATCAAGGGACTACCCTAAAAAGTGAGGATACTCCCTTGAATCACCGATTAAGCTTTGATCTATAAGTTTATGCATGGCTAGGTTAAGTGCACAACAAATGAGACATGTGAGTGTATTGATCAGTTCTCTCTCTCTCTATCTATATATATATATATATATATATATATATATATATATATATATATATATATATATATATATATATATATATATATATATATATTGCACATGCACAAGTCAACCTTTGATCTATAAGTTTTAGCCATGGCTAGGTTAAGTGCACAATAGATGCAACATGTGCATGTATCAATCACTTCTCTAATAATTATGTCATATATACATCCAATCATCATGCCCTATCCAATTACATTTGTATAGGGCATGATTGGATGTATATAGGGCATGAAATCACATATATATAATTAGCTTTGAATGATTGGATGTATATTTGTAATACTCAGAAATAAGTAAAGTTCTTAATGTATATCATGTCCTATACAGGTATGCCCTATACATGTATATCATGTCGTATATACATGTATATCATGTCCTTATGATCCAGGTGTAATTATGTCGTATATACATCCAATCATGCCATATCCAATCACATTTGTATAGGGCATGATTGGATGTATATAGGGCATGAAATCACACATATATAATTAGCTTTGAATGATTCGATGTATATTTGTAATACTAAAAAAGAAGTAAAGTTGGTAATGTATTCAAACAAATACTAGATGTTAAGAGGTTTGGTCATATTTAGGGACTTTATGAGAAATGATAAATATGTGCGTTTATTTTTGCATCTATAGGCGTGTTTATAAACGCGGATTCATAGATGCGGTCTGTATACTAGCGTAAATAGACGCACTTATAAACGCACCCGCTTTTTCGCATGTACAGTGCGCATCTATAGGGCCTTTCTCTTGTAGTGGGAGCTTTTTCTTATCCTCTTGGTGTGCATGCCCTCTTACAACCCATCACAATATCAAAAGTGAAAATCCATGGTGATACTATCATTTTCAAAACTTTGTATATGCTACCATAAGCAAGTGCATGTATTGTTAAATAAATCTTATTTTTGTGGTGCAAATTACTATCAGGTGGCCAACTCCGATGGCGATGTCTCTTTGTGACATATGTTACATCTATAGTATAGATTCGAAATGCTCAAATTCGTATCGTAATGAAAACTGCTTTAAATACTAAATTAGGAAATACATAATTTAAAATTTTTCTTATATTATGTCATTACAAAAATTATTGGATAAATTAACAAAATCTTGAAGAACACCATATTAGGGAATATGGGAATTTTCCATAAGTTTGGGACACGTAGTCAAATCTTTGGATTTGTCATAACTTGAACACTATAACTCCAAATTGAGCGCTCTATAGCTCAATAGATTCCATTTTTCAAGTGCTTTCCAATGATAGGTCACATCATATGGTTTTGAGAAACTTATGGGCATGTTATCCGAATGCCACATTTTTAGTATTCAAAAAATGGAAATAGGTCACATCATATGGTTTTGAGAAACTTATGGATATGTTATTCGAATGCCACATTTTTAGTATTCAAAAAATGGGAATCGGTCGAAGAATCCCAAACTCACTAATATTGTGTTCAAGGGTAGGCCAACATGCTTGTTGGTTACACCCCAAGAAGAGACCAACATGAGAATATAAAGGAAGAGTAAATGGAGGTGATTTCAACATTCATTCTCTCACTTCCTCCATTGGTGATTAGAGTGTGGTCTTTTTTCTCCTTCCTCCCAATTAGAGTGTGGCTCCCCATTGAGGGAACCATGCTCCTCATCTACACTACAACAAAAAGGCCTCTCAGACGCACTTTTAGATGCAATTTTTGAATTGAGAGAAAATCTTACGGGCGCGTCTACCCGCCTGTCTATTTGCACGTCTATAATCTCGCGTCTATAGTTGCATGTATAAAGAAATTTACACGCAAAAATAGAAGCGCATATACACGCATCAATACAAGCGCATAAAAAAATCAAAATTGTTATTTATTTAATTTCTTTTATGTGTCTACCAGCGCGTCTACATGGCAAATTAGACGGGCATATAGACACGCCCATAGACGTGCTTTTACAAGCGCCGATAGACACGAACATAAAACCAAAAATCTCATTTTTAAAAAAATATATTTAATTTATTTTTTAAAATTTAAATTATGTAGCGTGTGTATGAGCGCGTGTACTCTACATTTTAGACGTGATTATAAACGCGTGTTTTCTGGAATTTAGACAACTGGAAAAAAAACCATACATCAAATTGTGCATTTGGAAAGAACACAATGGATCTGAAAGCATGAGAATTGAAAACAAAAATCCATGTATTCATTATAGATAAAACGCATTTACATGGGGAGTTTAAGTGCTTGCGACCTAAAGTGTAGCCGCAAGTAGTAGGCTCAAAGATGGATAATAGATATACGAGAAAACAAGGCCATAGAGGAGGTATGGTACTCCTCTACGAATCTGAAGAAGAAACATCTTCGCTAGCACCACCATGGCTACTAGTGTCGCTATCCCCCTCCTCGCTATGCTCCACATCGGGGTTTGCCTACACACACAAAAGATCAAGGTTGCTTACATAGAATTGCAAAGAAAAAGTTATAATTAGCTATACTTTTAATAGCAAAGTAAGAAAAACATACCTCCTCTAGCTCTCGAATCCTCATAGCCCGGTTCTATTGCTCCTCAGTAATGAGACCCTCCTCATAGAAGTGAAGCCATGTGGCTGCTCGGTTATGGCCTCGATGGTAACCTACCTCTCTAGGAGTAGGTATCCTACCAATAATAGTAGTTTGCAAAACAATTATGATATACACAAACAATTATGAGACACAATGTATTAGAAAAAATTATATAAAGAATTGAAAGAAATATAAATTTTAAAACACTAGAAATCAAATTATGCTTACAAACTCTGCCTCCCATGACTCTTTGCCGCCTGATCTGTAATGCAACGATCCCATGGTTTCCATTTGGATGCGTCGTGCCTCTGCATGTTGGTGACTCTTCACTTTCTCTACTGCTTTCTTCTTGGCTTTCTTCCACTCCATGCGGTGGCACATAGGTGGTTGGCTATAGGCTCCACGCCCCTCCTCCTGTCTCCACAGTGACTCCTTGGTGCGTGTCATGAGCTGTGATCTTTTGTTGTGAAGCAAATCCCTCACTTTTGTGCGTCTCCAATCATCCGAGAATTGATGACCCTCGGGATTTGGGTACCTCCTATGGACTTCCCTCAACACCTCCTGCCACAACCTGCTTTTCTGATACTTGAAATAAACGAAACAATCTTTATACGTCGCATGCATGACGCTCCTTATGTATGCCATTACATCTCTTCCTTCATCATCATGGGAGATGCCACCAGTATCTGTAACTCTATAGTACTGGCGTACAGGCTTCTCTACGTGATCTTCTGGTGAGGGTGATTGCTCGACACCTCCTAGGCAACCCCCACACAAGCCTTCTCCTCCCCTCGACTCTCCCTCATTCCTCTCTGTCGACTACCCTCTACCTTGTTGGATGCACGTGCTTCTGCAAATGCACGTGCGTCAGCTAACGCTTGTGCTTCAACCGATGCATGTACAGGTGTTGTACGTGGAGTACCTGTAATTGGAGTTTGGACAGTTGGTGTTTGGGAAGCAGTGCTAGTCAAAGATGTCAGAGGCGTTCCAGATATGACACTGAACACCTCGTCTACTGTGGAAGAGCGGCCAAGGTGTCTAGTCATCTCTCGCATGAAGTCTTCCTTACTAGGAAAACCTCTAAAAAATGCATTGATCCCTTTGCCGAACAAGGCCAATGTATCATTCATGCAATCCAGATCTGGGTCATTGCTAGATGAACCAGGATGCAACATCTGCAAACAAAACATAGGAAAAAGACAAATTCATACAATTCTAGAAATAATTTTTTTTAAAATCAGAGTTGGCTGGCGCGTGTATAATCGCGTCTAAAATGCAGGATAGACGCGCTCTCAGACGCATGCCTAAGGTCAATCCTCCTGTCAGAGCGCGTGTATATCTGCATCTGAGATGCAGCATAGATGTGCTCTCAAATGCGATTCTAGTCAATGCTTCTGGGTGTGCGTGTATCCTCACATGTGGAATGCAGAATACACATGCTTAGAGACACGACTCTGAAGTCAAAGCTTTTGGGCAAGGCGTGTGTATTCCCGCATCTCACATGAGGGATACATGTGCCTCGAGACACAACTCTGAAGTCAAAGTTTCTTCTGTGCAGAGTGTGTATATTCTCACGTCTCAGATGCAGAATAGACATGCTATGAGATGCGATCGCAGACGCATTGATAGCAAACATAGCTTTGCATCTATACCTGCGTCTGTACTGAAATTTAGACGCACTGGAAAATACGCTCAGTCGGCTGATTTCAATCCGACGACCGCCATTCATGATTTATTTGTGCTATAAAAAGTTCAATCATAGATCCTAATACATAGAGAGAGAGAGAGAGAGAGAGAGAGAGAGAGAGAGAGAGAGAGAGAGAGAGGACTCACCTTGGGTGTTTCGTGTGGTGGGTGGTGGCGCTTCTTCCTTCTCCTTCTTCCTCTTCTTGGTGAGTTACTCTCCCTTGATGCTTGCTTGCTACTTGTTATCTGCTCCCTTTGCTTCTTTCCTCTTGTTCTCCTCTCTTTTGTTCTCTCTTTCTTCCTCTCCTTGGCTTTCCTTTTTCCCCTCTTGTCTCTTTGAAGTGAAAGAAGAGGTGAGTCATGAGGAGGTGAGGCATGAAGAGACTGCATATAGGCTAAACTCGAGCTTTAGAATGCGCAAAAAACGTAGGAAAGGAAAGGCGTAGTTTGAAAAGAAATGATTCAAGTATCTTTTGAATTTTGACGTTTGCATCTATTTTCACGTGTATATGCGCGTCTAAGTTTACGTAAATGCGTGTATAGACGCGAAGTTAGATGCAAATAGACACAGATTTAGACACACAGGTGAACGCAAATATAGACGCGCATTAAGCTTTGATCATGAATTTTTGTTTTGAAGATAAGTTTTGATAGTAAGTTCTTATCATAAGTTTTTATGTATTTATGATAATTTTTGAGTATTTAAAATTGAGATCTTAGAATAATTAATACGTCAGCTTGAAGTTTTTATGTAAACATATGAATAACAAATTTGATGTTGTCATGAATTAGGTTTAATCATGTCGTCTTCATCACCTAGTGCGGTGCATGCTGATGAGTCAACGAGCACATCCTCAAGTGAGGATGAAACTTTACATCTTCATAATCGAGATACATGGCTATGAAGAAAAATTAAATGCATGTGTGATCGTTGTCGAGGGTGTATTTTTCGAGCATGTCGAGTTGCAATGTCACACCTCAGCATGTATGGAGAATGGGACCGAGAAAAATCACCGGTATTCATTGTTTTTTTTTTACACTAAGATTGCTAGTCTATGTTACTCAATATATATCAATATACATGAAACTCCCTTTTGTGGTTGAGCAGGTTGCGGTGCCATATCCTCAGATGCTCTCTCCGAGGCGTCGAGAGGGTGCAAAACATCGACGCGAGGAGGCAGAGTCTTCAAGAAGAGTGGAGACTGAAGACCATGATAGTAGCCCTCATGAAATGCCCCATCAAGTTGTAGAGGATGAGATTTTGGACAACATGGTACACCATCTATTTTCGCAACCAGTTCAGGGAGAAGGTCACTCTACGAAGCCAGATGACTTACTATACATAGCATCATGTACTCTGTTGTACGTACTCCATTTTTTGTACGTCCCTCGAGATACTTAACTTGCAAACAATTTATGGATGGAGTAATGTCAGTTTGAATGTGTTATTGAAGTGGGTATCAATTCAGTTTGGTTTATGAATCATAATATTAATTGTTCTATTTTGAAATCAGACACAAATATATGTTGGTGGTTTTTTAACTCACTTTTAAAAATATATGTAGGTTATTATCACAAATGCTTCCAAAAGGAAACAAATTGCCAACTAAGAGAGAGCAAGCAAGACATTACTTGACATCTCTGGGAGATCTCGATTATGTCAAGATCCATGCATGTGTCAATGATTGTGTCTTATTTCATGGGATTCATGAGTTCGCACGAGAGTGTCCTGTTTGTGGCGAATCAAGATACGAAGTGGAGATTGAGTAAATGGATGTGCCTCGTAAGGTTTTGCGATATTTTCCGATTGTTCCACATATTCAACTTATGTTCAAGTGTAAGTCTATTGGAAAGCTCATGTCACGACATGCTAGTCATCGTTCAAGTGATGGAAAATGGAGGATCCCTGCAGACACACCGGCATGGCACCATACAAATAATTTGTGGTCCGTTTTCAAAGAAGAGCCAAGAAATTTGAGATTTGGTTGAGGTATGGATGGAATCAATCCATTTGGCATCAAAAGCACATCATACAGTGTATGGCTAGTGGTATTGGTGAGCTATAATATTCCTCCATCCATGGCAATTAAAAAGGGACATGTAATGTTGTCCCTTCTGATTCCTGGAAAGCACAAGGTAAAAAACATAGACATTTACTTAGAGCCTTTGATTGAAGAGTTAGAAATGTTATGGGAAGGTATTGAGGTGCAAGATACAAGCGCATCTGCATCCTCTAGAGATTTCACGTTGAAGGCCATGTTGTTGTGGACCATGCATGACTTTCCACGATACGGAGAGTGTTCAGGTACATGTATATAACTCTATATTTGAAATTCAAGACTTGAATCGATTGCATTTTATTAATTCACTTGTTTGTTCAGGTTTAACCACATCAGGATATCATGCATGTCCTATTTGCGGTCCCTCTTTAGGTTCCTCTAGTCCGGCACGTTTAAAGAAGGTTATCTATGACAATCATCATCGATTTCTTCCTATTGACCATCCCAAATATGTTCTCCCTACTAATGGAATGACTCCACAATCTCTAACCATTCGAGATTGAAAGGAGAGATGGATTAATGCCGATAGCCACCCTCCACTCGGCATGAGTCGGTAAGAAGTGCATTTCTCTCGATTGACTTTAAAGTATTTAGCATGATGAATTATTTACATAATACATTATTTGTTTGTTAGGTTCTCTATATTTTTTCGTCTTTCGTATTGGACTGAACCCAAGATCAATCACATGTTGGACCCCATGCACATTTTCAAAAATGTTGTATCTACATTATGGGATCACATGATAGGGGCTCGTGATTCAGTCAATGTAAGAGAGGATTTACGTAACATTGGTGGCATGAGACGAGCCTGGCCATGCATTGGACCCAAAGGAAAGATTGAGCTACCCCATACACCTTGGATGTTGTCAAAGAACGAGGAAAAAATAGTGAAGGATGTATGAGATGTCTCAAGGGAGCCTTCATAAAGAAAAAGAAAAGAGGTGCGGAGCAACTATCTGGTTTTAAGTCCCACGATTGGAACAAAATGATTCAAGTAAGGGTATCTCTAACCATGAATATAGTAATTAGTGGAGTAACTATGTGTAAACTTTGGGGTATGATGACTTTTTCCTCAACTAATCATTTGATCTATGAATATTGTTTACATTTAGTTCGTACTTCCTACTAGCATATCCCATTGTGTATCTAAAGATGTACGTGATATCATTTACAAGATGGGAGAGCTTGTGAGGTGTGTATACATTGTATTTTTTCATTATATATCTTTGAATTTTTACACAAAAATAAACAATTATCAAATACATCCTGACAGATACGTGAGCTCGAAGGAAATTGATCCAAAGACATTGCAAGATGCTCGAGTATTATCTATTGAGGTGGTTTGTTTGGTGGAGGAAATTTTTCCTCGATCCATTTTGACTACTCAATTACATTTACTCGTACATTTGATTGATGAGATCGCACTTTGTGGGGCAGTTCATGCAAGGTGGATGTTTTTTCTTGAGCGCTTCATGAAAACCTTGAAAGATTTTGTGAGGCAAAAAGCACGGACTAAGGGAAGCATGACTGAGGGTTGGTTAGTGGAATCATCCCTTGTTTATATCTCTGAATATCTTGCTGAAGTGGACTCCTCTCAACCATGACTATGGAAATATGATGAAGACTTGAGGATGACCTCTATAATACCTCAAGGAAAAGGAACGAGTAAAGTACTAATAAAAGAAGAACTTCGTAAGTTAAATAGTTTTGGTGTGCTCAATAGTGATGTAATGAGCAAATGGGTGAAACTATATAATGAAGAAAGGGCAAGAAGAAAAAGCGAAAGACAAGCATTTCGCACCAGATATGGACGTAATGTCTCATTTCCAGATCATCTAAATGCACTCCCACGTCATATTGATATAGATTGGTTACGTGAGGAAATGGAGAGAATGGAAAAAGAGGAGGAGATTAATATATCTCAAGAAAAGTGGGAATACGCACAAGGTTGCTTATCAAAGATGAGACATACTATCTATTAATTTATTTCTAGTTATATTTGATATAATAAATTGACATGTTTGATCTTAATCTTTTACTACTAGTGCACATTATTCAATGCTATTTGGTGTGAGGGTAAACATCTTCGAACTCAACATATAGATGAAAAGAGAAATACCCAAGATTGTGGTGTCCTTGCTCACTTCGAGGATGCCAATGGTACCATGGAAGGTTATTGTGGCTTGATTCAAGATATTCTGAAGCTTGACTTCAGACGATTCTTTATATATGTAGTGGATGTGAAGTGGTTCAAAGAAGTGGTAAAAAATGGTGATCATTGCACAATCAGACGTCATCCAAGTGGTTTGGTAATCATTGACTCTACAAAATTTTACCAAAACAAGAATGACACTTTAGTACTACCTCAACAATGCGAGCATGTATATATGCAAAAGCTAATTTTTATATATATATACATGTGATACATATATACAATATAATAAGTATTTAAGTTTCTTGCATTTGTTTTTCAAATACAGGTTGTGTATCATCCAATGGTAAACAATAACCGATGGTGGTATGTCATCCCTATATCTAATCGTTCAAAACCAATATATGGTAATATTACCGACGTAGAGATAGCAGATGACAATCCAATAATCAATGATGATGTACATGATGAAACCATAATGAATGATATGCATGATATAGTATAAGATGAACCTCACGAGGATGCTCAACGAAACACAGAAGAGAAAAATAATGTGATTGATGATATTGATGAAGTTATTGAGCAATATAGCAACACATCTAATAGGTGGGATACTTATTTGCTTCGTTACCTCTTGGTAACATAGACCTAGAAGTAGATAGTTTAGCAAGGGCTGATCTCATTGAAGATGAGATGGATCATTCACTATAACATACTTAATTTGCTTAATGATTCAATGTATATTCTTAATTCTATGGAAAATATCATGCGCACACGTGCATACTCAAGAATCAATAGTCAAGTTTAAAGCTAAATTGAATTTTCCATAATAAAAAAGAAGTATTTTTTATCATCTTCAAGTAGAGAATTTACGAGATACATGCAATGCTTGCTACTAATTATATAATAAGGTTTCTATTGCTTGCCGCTAATTACTTATATCAGGCTTGTCAACTGGAGGAGCTGCCATTCATTAGAGAGCAATGCAAAAATAACTATTAACTCTGGTTTTTTTATTATGTTAAGTCCAATTTCAAGTGGTTAAATAATTATGCATCCAAAGACACGTCTATATTCGCGTCTGTTTGCGCAGATATATAGACACAAAATTCGCGTCTATTTACACGCTCTTTTACATGCGTATATAGATGCAATGATAGACGCGCCCAACTTTGTGTGTCTAACATGCGCGTCTATGCCTCGTTTCTGTTGTGGTGCTAGTTATAGTTCATCTTCACTCTCCTCATCTCCACCCTAATTAGATAGCATATGCATCCTTGTCATCATCCTCATGTAACCTCTTTCCCTAGTGTAGTTATCAAACATAGTCTTCTTGTCAATAGTTCACAAGTAACCTTGGCCACAAACAAAAGATGACCCTCCTTAGTGCTAGAAATTTGGGAATTCTCATCCATGCCACCGTGGGTGCTGAAACGTCCTTGCAAGCCTTAGTAGGGCATTCTAGGTAGTAGACCAAGCTATGCATTTTTGCACCCTAGTCATCCAAGAAGCACCACCATTGGACTTTCTACTATTTACATGTCCTACTTAATTTGAGTCACTGTAACACACAACTCTTGTAGCATGGCTACCATAGAAAATGCACATATTTGTAGTGCCTTTAAGGTATCTCTTCAAGATGCCCCAATGTTTCTTGCCAAGTGTAGTCATTTGATATGCCATAGCTCCTACTATAAATGCCACATTAGATCAAATGGCTATTATGGTATACATTAAACCACCCACTCTGGATGCATACAAGATCTTTGCCATTTCCACCCTTTCATCATCTGATTTGGAAAATTTTCTAGGACTAAGCTTCATATGAGAAGGTAAAGGGCACCCAATATGCTTATCGGCCTACATATGGAATCATCAAGGACTTTATGAATGTACTCCTTTTGTGATAAGTAGAGAAGACCCCTAGAGTGATTATGCATAATATGCATGCCAAGTATATGTGAGGCTTGGGCTATGTCCTTTATCTAATAGATCTTCTTGAGTTGAGTCTTCAAGGCATCTAGATCATCATGAGTGGTTCTAGCAATCACGATATCATCAACATATAGTACCAAAATGATAAGCCTACTATCACGTGCCTTTTTCATGTAAAGAAATGGATCCATATCACTACGAAAGTAACCCTTTGAATGCATAAAGACATTAAACTTATGATACCATTCCCTAGGTTCCTTCCTAAGTCCATACAAACTCTTCCTCAACTTGCATATTAGGTATTCCCTATCATTTTTCTCAAAGACCTTAAGTTGTTGCATATAAATGTCTTCATGCAAGTCTCCATGTAGAAAAGCTATTTTTACATTCATCTGGTACGAGTGTTGATGCAAGCAATTAGGTCAAAGTTTAATGAAATTCCACCAACTCTACAAGACTTGAAAGTCCTAACATACTCAGACCCTACACAAAGATATGCTAACATTGCAGATGTATCAATCAAGGCATATCAACAAGAACATATTAAATAAAGGACCATGGATAATATTGACAGTAAATGGGGGACTACTCATATATTCCAATAATTTTGTTTACACGTTCCACACAAGGCATCATGGTATCTCTTAAAGACAACATCAAGAAATGGCAAGACTCAAAAGTATGGATATACTCAAAGGATTAACCACTTGAAAGTACAATGCATAAGCTAGATAACCATGGATGTGATCATAACAAAACAACGGAACTAACTTTGTGTATGTCTATGTGTACGTAGAGTCGTATATATGGGAGTGAATTGGCATTGTGATTTTGTCAATTGGAAACCTTATCACTTCCTTTGTGCCCCTTATATAGCTCTTTCACTTGCGCTAGCTTGAAGTCCTGCCATTACCCTCAACTACACCATTACTTTTCATTGTTACACTACTAGTGTCATCTTTCATTGGCACTTAATTCACCACCAATCTGTGCTATCCTCCTATTGTTGAGATGACAAGCTCAACACATGCGGACATTGATGATGGACCGCCTGGTTAGATGGGTCCATGCGTCTACACTTAGCATGTCGGTGGTCATTATGCATCTCACATGGCCACTGACTCATTACTTATTATATTCAGGTCGTTACACCTATTTACAGCTGGCATAGTTATAGTGCTTGTCGACTAGTGTAGTCGGTTATGCATTGTTTGACTTAGTAGGCCACTTTCCTTTTATGTTGTATCTTATCTATACTTTGTGTACATTGTAAAGTGTGTGGAAGAAGAAGAAGAAATCAGCAAGAAAACGTTTTGGCCTCCATCTCTCTTCTTGTCTCTTGAGTGAGCTTCTCCTTGTGCATTCTATGTGTGTTCGGTGCAGCATCTTGAGCAACCCCCTCCACCACGCGATTCTTGACATGGTATCAGAGCCGCGCCATTGAGAGAGGCTGATTTCGAAGGTTGAAGCAAAGGAGAAGAAGCAAGGTTCGAGCAAGCAAGCCACGGGTAAGAAGCTCTCCCATCCTTCAACTCTTTCTCTTGGATAGTGCCTGTGGAGGCACCGGAAGCAGGGCAGAGCAAAAATCTCAGATTGCAGTGAGATTTGGTGTGCGCAAAGAGCACTGTGTATTTTGCAGATCAGCCCTTTAGGGCTACCTGCAGTTTTTTTGGGCATCTGAGGCCGTTTCAGGGCCCGTTTTAGAGCTGCAAGGTTGTAGACAACAGTTTCAGGATACGCTGTGACTTCGACTGTATTGACCGAAAGTGGGTGCGTAGGTTACAGACTTCAGATCTGTAAGTTCAAAGGTGTTCACCAGTGAGTAAACACAAGGTTTATCTGCAAACAGGTTGCAGATTGCATGTATTGTTGAGCAGACAGTGAAAAAGGCTGTCTGGTGTATTGCTGTGCACTACAGGTCCAGGGTTGCAGAAGATTTGCTTGCTGTTTGGTATTAGTTTTGTGATAATGGCAGAGAACAGTGGAAGCCCCATCATTGAGAAGCTCGACAAGAACAACTACCCATCATGGAAGTTTCGTGTCACGAACTTCCTTATTGAAAAAGGCCTCTACGAGTTCGTTTCAGGTGAAGAAAAGGAGCTGGAGGTGAGTGATCCTCCAACTGCAGAAGAGACAAAGGCACGAAAGGAATGGAATGCAAAAGACAAGAAGGTCATGTATTGGTTGTCTGCAGTAATTGACAATAACATGCTGGGACACATTAGAAATGCAGAGAATGCATATGCAGCTTGGACCATACTTGAAAGTATGTTTTCTGTAAATACAAAGGCACGAAGATTCAACTCAAGAAAGAGTTGAATACATTGAAGAAAGGGAAGATGTCTATCAATGAGTATGCATTGAAGGTAAGAAGCATTGCAGATGCATTGGCAGCGATTGATGCAATGCCCGATGATGATGATTTGGTGTCGTCTACCTTGGGTGGACTTAACAATGAAAAGGCTTGGAAGTCTTTTGTAACTTCCGTATATGTCAGAAAGCCATTTCCAGATTTTGATGAATTGGTCTCTCTAATGATCACTGAAGAAATCAACATACAGAGTGAGACATCTGAAAGAAGTGGTGAACAGGTCCAGGCTTTCTACTCCAGTTCAGGAAGGGGACGTGGTAGGTTCTCTTCAAGAGGTCGTGGTACAGGACGTGGTAGTGACAACCAACAAAACAGATTGAATCAGCAATTTGGCGATATGCAGGTTTCAGGAGGTCATGCTAACTTTAGAGGCAGGGGGAGCTTTAGAGAAAGAGGTGGATGGCAGAACAGAGGTTCTAACAACTCTGGTATTGTGTGCCACTACTGTGGCAAAACAGGTCATATTGCAGCCCAATGTTACGCTAAGAAAGATGATATCCGCAGTGGTAAGTTGCAGCAAGGAAACTATGCATCGTCTTCACGACAGAATGAAGACAAAAATGAATGTTTGTTCGTTATGCAGCATATGCTGAATGCTGTTACAGGAAAGGGAACACATGAAGATGTTTGGTATGTTGATTCAGGTGCATCCAAATCATATGACCAGCCATGCAGAATGGTTTGGAGAGATGCAAGATTTGCAGAATGCAGGTTATGTGCAGACGGGTGATGACTCATGCCACCCAATTTCACACATTGGAAAAGTTCCCTTGTCCTTGCATGATGGTAAGACAAAGAGTCTTTCAGATGTATTACATGTGCCATCTATTACAAAGAACTTGGTGTCAGTCGGTCAAATGGTAGAGCAAGGGCTGCAAGTCAGATTTAATGCAAAGGGCTGCTTTGTAGAAGACTTCAATGACAAGTGCAGGTTGGTAGGAAAGGGAAGTAGAGTTGGACGTATGTTCACTCTAGATGCTGGAATTCCTACTATGAATGCTGCTATATATGCCAAAGGAAAAGGTGTTGTTGTAGACATTGAAATTTGGCACAAACGCATTGGACATGCAAATGTACAAAGGCTGAAATTAATGCAGTCCAAAGGGTTGGTTACAGGTTTGCCTACATTTAAAGTTGCAGAATTTCAGAAGGTATGTGAAGCATGTCAGTTTGGTAAGCAGGCAAGACAACCCTTTTCACATGATTGAGATGTAAGTAGAAATATCCTTGATGTTGTGCATATAGACATTTGGGGGCCTACACAAAATGTATCTCTTGGAGGTAGTTCATACTTCGTCACATTCATTGATGATTGTTCTAGAAAGCTGTGGGTATATTTTATGAAGGAAAAGAGTGAAGCTTTTGAGCACTTTAGAACTTTCAAGGCTGCAGTTGAAAGAGAAACAGGCTTGAAAGTAAAGTGCTTGAGGTCAGATGGAGGGGGAGAGTACCTCTCCAATGAGTTCAGTGATTTTCTGAGGTCTCATGGGATAAAGAGACAGTTCATATGTAGGTATACCCCACAGCAAAATGGGGTTGCAGAAAGGAAAAACATGCATATTGCAGAAGTTGCACGCGCCTTGATGGCTGAAAAGAATATGCCTAAGCATTTTTTGTTTCTGAGGCTGTTCATACTGCTGTTTATATTATGAACAGAACTCCCACAGTTGCAGTTCATGGTATGACCCCCGAAGAATGTTTTACAGGTAAGAAGCCTGATGTTTCACACTTGAAAGTATTTGGCTGCATTGCGTATGTTCATGTGCCAGATGAGTTGCGGAAGAAACTGGATCCAAAGGCTGAAAAGTGTGTCTTTATTGGATACTCTTCAGAGCAGAAAGGGTATCGCTGTTACAACCCTGTCACATGTAAGTTCAGAGTGAGCAGGGATGTCATCTTTGATGAAATGAGCAGTTGGTATGCATCTAGTGGTGATGCATTGGATGATGATGATGATCATGACACTCATGTGCAGGCTGAAAAGCAAGAATCACGAACTCTTAGCGGACCAGAGACATCATCTGGTAGTCCTTGGTCTGGGAGACTAAGGAGTGCCTCTACATCTTCGGATGCATCTAGTAGCACTACAGGTAAAGACAAAGGAAAGAATAAAGTGTCAGAAGGCATTGATGCAGTTCTTGATGGAGACTCCAGTGGCTCAGAGAGCTTGGATGATGAGCTTGGCATTCCTTCAGTGAGGACTCCAGGTGTGCAGAGAGCACACGTTAATGCAAAGACTCCATTGAGTGATCCAGTGGTACACAGGTTTAGCAGGGCGAGATACCCTGTTAAAAGATTTGGTTTTGAAGGTTATGCAGCTCACCATTATGCTTATATGGTGAAACTAGTTGAGGATGTTGAGCCCACATGTTTTGAGGAGGTTGTTGGTCATGCTCATTGGGATACAGCAATGGATGAGGAGATGGCTGCATTAGAGGCCAATAAGACTTGGGATCTAGTATCATTGCCGAAGGGAAAGAAAGCTATTGGATGTAAGTGGGTTTATAAGATTAAGCACAATGCAGATGGTTCTATTAGCAGGTACAAAGCTAGGCTGGTTGCAAAAGGCTATGCCCAGACATATGGCATAGATTATGATGAAACCTTCGGTCCAGTTGCTAGGATGGAAACTGTCACAGATGTGTGATTGCTTTGGCAGCAGCCAAAGGTTGGAGGTTGCAACAAATGGATGTAAAGAATGCCTTCTTGCATGGTGATTTGCAGGAAGAAGTGTATATTGATCATTTAGCAGGTTATGAAGATTTAGAGCATCCCACGTATGTGTGCAGGTTGAAGAAGGCACTCTATGGGCTCAAGCAAGCACCTAGAGCATGGTCTGATAAGATTAGAGAGTATCTTGTCAATATTGGCTTTTATGTTTCTGATGCTGATCACTCACTTTATGTGAGAAAGGGAGATGTAGGTTTGGTCATCATAGTCATCTATGTGGATGACTTGATTATTACAGGTGATAGTGATAGTGGAATTGTTGAAGTCAAGGGCTGTTTGAAGATGAAGTTTGAGATGAAGGATTTAGGTGAGCTAAGGTACTTCCTTAGCATTGAGGTGATCAGATGTGATGATGGTATATGGCTATCCCAAAGACAGTATGGCTTGGATATGTTGTCCAAGTATGGTATGACTGCATGCAAACCACTTTCAGTCCCATTGGAGCAGAATGTAAAGCTGAGTGCTGATGTTGGGGATGAGATAGAAGACCCTACTATGTTCAGGAGGATAATGGGGAGTTTGATCTACATGACCATTACAAGACCAGACTTGAGCTACGTTGCTAGCCTTGTGAGTCAGTTTATGCAAGTACCTAGAAAGCCACATTTGGATGCAGTCAGACGCACATTAAGATATGTGAAGTCCACATTACATTATGGACTTTTCTATGAGGCAGGTACATATGTACAGGTGTTTGGATACACAGATGCAGATTGAGCTGGTAGTATGTCTGATAGAAGATCTACCAGCGGATACATGTTCTCTCTTGGTAGTGCAGCAGTTGCATGGAGCAGCAAAAAGCAATCTACAGTTGCTTTGTCGAGTACAGAGGCTGAGTATAGAGGTGTTGCTGTTGCAGCATGTGAGGTAGTATGGCTGCAAAAGCTATTGGCTGATTTGGATGTGTAGGTGGAAGGTCCATTTGTCATTTATTGTGACAACATGAGTAGTATACAGTTGGCTAGGAACCCTGTGTTCCATGCCAGGACAAAACATATTGAGGTACACTACCACTTTGTGAGAGAAAAGGTATTAGCAGGTGAGATTGACTTGGTGTATGTCAGCACACAGGATCAGATAGCTGATATCTTCATGAAGGCATTGGGTACAGAGAAGCTTCAAAAGTTTCGAAGCTTACTTGGAGTTGCAGAGATGCAGTTGAGCTTGAGGGGGAGTGTTGAGATGACAAGCTCAACACATGTGGACATTAATGATGGACCGCCTGGTTAGATGGGTCCATACATCTACACTTAGCATGTCGGTGCTCATTATGCATCTCATATGGCCACTGACTCATTACTTATTATATTCAGGTCGTTACACCTATTTACAGCTGGCATAGTTATAGTGCCTATCGACTAGTGTAGTCGGTTATGCATTGTTTGACTTAGTAGGCCACTTTCCTTTTATATTGTATCTTATCTATACTTTGTGTACATTGTAAAGTGTGTGGAAGAAGAAGAAGAAATCAGCAAGAAAACGTTTTGGCCTCCATCTCTCTTCTTGTCTCTTGAGTGAGCTTCTCCTTGTGCATTCTGTGTGTGTTCGGCGCAGCGTCTTAAGCAACCCCCTCCACCACGCGATTCTTGACACCTATGCCTAATACATATGCATGGCATGCACAATGGAGTGAAATCCACAAGACTTCATCCTTCGATTTCTCATGCATCTTTTAGAGGGGTGCATCCTATAGTACTACTACATGTGCAAGTGTCAGGGCCAAGGGCGAAGTTGGTAGTAGCACATTGTGTGGAAGAGGCAAAATAGGAGGAGGGGGTGGGTTGCGCAAGGATTTGGAGGTGATAGTGGTGGTGTTAGGGTGGTGGTAGGGATTAGAGTAGATTGTTGTTGAAATGGTGCTAATGGAGCTAAGGATCCATGCGATTTCAGTGTGGAGGTTGGGGATATTATGGAAGACGAGTTAAATAGCTAGAATTTCTAGTTAGTAGGCAACTATATGAATGGCTTGATGAAGTCGATTCTGCTCAACTCTTACTAGCACGACCTATTGCTCAAGATGTTCAATCTAGCTAGTTTTAAAAATGGCACTATCCTTGAGAGAGTGAATTCACATGATGTGCTTAGAGGATAGGTCCTCTACTTATATTAGCTTTCCTATGAGTTACTCCACCTCGAAGCGTAGCTTGATGTTCGAGTGATGGGTTGTAATCTTGTGTTGTTACCGGTCTTTGTGATCCATAGCGGGCTACTTCTACACTATGACTTTAGCAAAAAATTCTCAATCTCAAGTGTGAGGAATTCTTCGTGTGTAAATTGAGGAGTGCGGGGTAAGGCAAAGCAGAGGAAGGCATGATACCACACTTCATCGTCTACTATAGATAGATGTCAAATGTGATTCCATAAATTTCTTTTGCCTTCACATATTCAAAATCTGGCGATGATCATTCTGAAGCACCTCAACGTGCTACAAGGTGACATCCCATTATTTCTCAAGAGCTCGGGTACGTTACTCATGAACATATGTGTGCATGACGTGGGTTCAAAATAATGTATTTTTAAAATACCATTTTTATACATTTCTTACATACAAAAGGGTATAATATAAAGGGGTTATTTACAGATTGAATAGAAAAGAATTATATTTTATTCAAGAAAAATTCACAAATAAGGATATTTATAAATAGGCATTGAATGCATGTGATGTAGAGGATATACATATAGTAACTTCCTCGAGCTTAAGAGCTCATGTTCCACATTCTCCTCTTGAATCCAATGATTGTGGACTAAGATACGCTTTAGGCCCATCCTACCATGAGCTATATTACTTGTGGCAACCAAAATGGGCATCAATATTACTATTGCCTCGCTAATCTCTATGGGCACATCTTGTGAAACCTTTGCCTCCTACTAAAGTTTGGCCACTTACCTTGTTGTAGAAGGAGAGGCGATAGAGGTCGAAGAAGAGAAAGCACTGACTAAAGAGTAATGGCTAGCTAGGAAGGGACAACCAGTGTCAACTGTGTTAAAGGTTGCGTTTGCACATATGCATCAAAATCATCATCATCACAAAATGGTAGAGGTGCTAGTTGGATACATGGATCCACCAAGGCAGCCCAAAGTCACTGCACCGCTTCATCCATAGCTTCTCACATATTTTCCTCTAGAAAGACTCTTGCAGCTCTTACAAGATGTCACAAGAGATGGGCAAGGATTCATCAACATTAGTAGCCACTATTGCCACTTATCCATATAGGAATATGGAGTTGGTTTCAAATGGAGCTTGCAAAGTTGAGATGGGCCTCTTGACATGCTAGAAGGTGTGCAATGATAATCCTATCCCTTCTTCCCCACATGACACTACCATTGCCACATTCTCATGCTACATCTCCATTTTCTTTTGAAGCATGAGAATCTACTGGTGGCAACAGATTATTGCTACCATATGAGTGAGGCAAAACTAGGCAATTTTAGGATGAAATTCCATCGAGAAGCCAATAGAGGTAGGATGCACAGTTTGGGACAATTTGGATGGTACTCTTAATAACAGTGGGCAACAAGGTGACTTTCTACCTACAAAGCTTCCTCTCATCTATGTTTTTGGCTATAGGATGCGTGCATGAATAGAGCACAATGTGACTTGAAGTTAAGCTTGTTTTAGTTAGGGGGGAGGGCTCTTTTGGATACACAATGGGATATGCTAGTAGGAAGTACGAACTGAATGTAAACAAAATTCATAGATCAAATGATTAGTCGAGGAAAAAGTCATCATACCCCAAAGTTTACACATAGTTACTCCACTAATTACTATATTCATGGTTAGATATACCCTTACTTGAATCATTTTGTGCCAATCGTGGGACTTCAAACCAGATAGTTGCTCCACACCTCTTTTCTTTTTCTTTATGAAGGCTCCCTTGAGACATCTCATATATCCTTCCCTATTTTTTCCTCGTTCTTTGATAGCATCCAAAGGTGCATGGGGTAACTCAATCTTTCCTCTAGGTCCAATGCGTGGCCAGGCTCGTCTCATGCGACCAATGTTACGTTAATCCTCCCTCACATTGACTGAATCACAAGCCCCTATCATGTGATCCCATAATGTAGATACAACATTTTTGAATATGTGCATGGGGTCCAACATGTGATTGATCTTGGGTTCAGTCCAATACGAAAGAAGAAAAAAATATAGAGAACCTAACAAACAAAAAATATATTATGTAAACAATTCATCATGCTAAATACTTTAAAGTCAATAGAGAGAAATGCACTTTTTACTGTTTCATGCCGAGTGGAGGGTGGCTGTCGGCATTAATCC
Source organism: Lygodium microphyllum (assembly GCF_053477565.2). NCBI lineage: Eukaryota > Viridiplantae > Streptophyta > Polypodiopsida > Schizaeales > Lygodiaceae > Lygodium > Lygodium microphyllum. The sequence continues at coordinate 30,844,431 of NC_141136.1, forward strand.
ATCTCTCCTTCCAATCTCGAATGGTTAGAGATTGTGGAGTCATTCCATTAGTAGGGAGAACATATTTGGGATGGTCAATAGGAAGAAATCGATGATGATTATCATAGATAACCTTCTTTAAACGTGCCGGCCTAGAGGAAATTAGAGAGGGACCGCAAATAGGACATGCATGATATCCTGATGTGGTTAAACCTGAACAAACAAATGAATTAATAAAATTTAATTGATTCAAGTCTTGAATTTCAAATATAGAGTTATATACACGTACCTAAACACTCTCCGTATCCTGGAAAGTCATGCATGGTCCACAACAACATGGCCTTCAACGTGAAATATCTAGAGGATGCAGATGCGCTTGTATCTTGCACCTCAATACCTTCCCATAACATTTCTAACTCTTCAATCAAAGGCTCTAAGTAAATGTCTATGTTTTTTACCTTGTGCTTTCCAGGAATCAGAAGGGACAACATTACGTGTCCCTTTTTAATTGCCATGGATGGAGGAATATTATAGTTCACCAATACCACTGGCCATACACTGTATGATGTGCTTTTGATGCCAAATGGATTGATTCTATCCATACCTAAACCAAATCTCAAATTTCTTGACTCTTCTTTGAAAACGGGCCACAAATTATCTATATGTTGCCATGCCGGTGTGTCTGCAGGGATCCTCCATTTTCCATCACTTGAACAATGACTAGCATGCCATGACATGAGCTTTCCAATAGACTTACACTTGAACATAAGTTGAATATGTGAAAAAATCAGAAAATGTCACAAAACCTTACAAGGCACATCCATTGACTTCATCTCCAATTCATATCTTGATTCGCCACAAACAGGACACTTTCGTGCAAACTCATGAATCCCACGAATTAAGACACAATCATTGACACATGCATGGATCTTGACATAATCGAGACCTCCTAGAAATGTCAAGTAATGTCTTGCTTACTCTCTCTTAGTTGGAAATTTGTTTCCTTTTGGAAGCATTTGTGATAATAGCCTACATATATTTTTAAAAGTGAGTTAAAAAACCACCAATATATATTTGTGTCTGATTTCAAAATAGAACAATTAATATTATGATTCATAAGCCAAACTGAATTGATACCTACTTCAATAACGCATTCAAACTGACATTACTCCATCCATAAATTTTTTGCAAGTTAAGTATCTCGAGGGACGCACAAAAAATGGAGTACGTACAACCTTCGTACAACGGAGTAGATGATGCTAGGTATAGTAAGTCATTTGGATTCGTAGAGTGACCTTCTCCCTAAACCGGTTGCGAAAATAGATGGTGTACCATGTTGTCCAAAATCTCATCCTCTACAACTTGATGGGGCATTTCATGAGGGCTACTATCATGGTCTTCAGTCTCCACTCTTCTTGAAGACTCTGCCTCCTTGCATCGACACCCTCGACAACGATCACACATGCATTTAATTTTTCGTCGTAGCCATGCATCTCGATTATAAAGACGTAATGTTTCATCCTCACTTGAGGATGTGCTCGTTGACTCATCAGCATGCACCGCACTAGGTAATGAAAATGACATGATTAAACCTAATTCATGACAACATCAAATTTGTTATTTATATGTTTATGTAAAAACTTCAAGCTGGTGTATTAATTATTCTAGGATTTGAATTTTAAATACACAAAACTTATCATAAATACATAAAAACTTATGATAAGAACTTACTATCAAAACTTATCTTAAAAACAAAAATTCATGATAAAAGCTTAATGCGCGTCTATATCCGCGTTTACCTATGCGTCTAAATCTGCGTCTATTTGCGCGTCTAACTTCGCATCTATATGCGCGTTTACGTAAACTTAGACACGGATATACACGTGAAAATAGACGCAAACGTCAAAATTCAAAAGATACTTGAATCATTTCTTTTCAAACTGCACATTTCCTTTCCTACATTTTTTGCGCGTTCTGAAGCTCGAGTTTAGCCGACATGCAGTCTCTTCATGCCTCACCTCCTCATGACTCACCTCTTCTTTCACTTCAAAGAGACAAGAGAGGAAAAAGGAAAGCCAAGGAGAGGAAAAAAGAGAGAACAAGAAAGAGGAGAACAAGAGGAAGAAGAAGCAAAGGGAGGAGACAACAAGTAGCAAGTAAGCATCAAGGGAGAGTAACTCACCAAGGAGAGGAAGAAGGAGAAGGAAGAAGCGCCACCACCCGCCACACCAAACACCCAAGGTGAGTCCTCTCTCTCTCTCTCTCTCTCTCTCTCTCTCTCTCTCTCTCTCTCTGTGTATTAGGATCTATGATTGAACTTTTTATAGCACAAATAAATCATGAATGGCGGTCGTCGGATTGAAATTAGCCAACTGAGCATGTTTGCCAGTGCGTCTAAATTTCAGTACAGACGTAGGCATAGACGCGAAGCTATGTTTGCTGTCATTGTGTCTGTGGTTGCGTCTCATAGTGCATGTATTCTGCGTTTGAGACGCGAGAATACACGCACTCTGCACAGAAGAAGCTTTGACTTCAGAGTCGCGTCTCCAAGCGCGTGTATCCTGCATGTGAGATGGGGGAATACACGCGCCCTTCCCAGAAGCTTGGACTTCAGAGTCGCATCTCTAAGCGCATGTATTTTGCATTCTACACGCGAGGATACACACACACCCAAAAGCATTGACTTTAGAATCACATCCGAGAGCGCGTCTATACTGCATCTTAGATGTGGATATACACGCGCTTTGACAGGAGGGTTGACCTCAGGGATGCGTCTATCCTGCATTTTAGACGCAATTATACACGCACCAGTCAGCTCTGATAAAAAATAATTTTTTATTTGTGAAATTGTATGAAATTGTCTTCTGCTTGTGTTTTCTTTGCAGATATAGAATCCTGGTTCATCTAGCAATGACCCAGATTTGGATCGCATGAATGATACATTGGGCTTATTGGGCAGAGGGGTCAATGCATTTTTTGAAGGTTTTCATAGTAAGGAAGACTTCATGGGAGAAATGACTAGACACCTTGGCCGCTCTCGCACAGCAAACGAGGTGTTCAATGTCATGTTTGGAATGCCTCTGATGTCTTTGCCTGGCACTTCTTCCCAAACACCAAATGTCTAAACTCCAATTGCAGGAACTTCACAACCTATACATGCATCGGCTGAAGCAGAAGCGTTAGCCGATGCACATGCGTTTGCAGAAGTACGTGTATCCAACGAGACAGAGGGTAGTCGACAGAGAGGGAGGAGGGAGAGTTGAGGGGGAGGACGAGGCTTGTATGGGGGTTGCCTAGGAGGTGGCGAGCGATCACCCTCACCAGAAGATCACGTAGAGAAGCCTCTACGCCAGTACTATAGAGTTATAGATACTGGTGGCATCTTCCATGATGATGAAGGAAAGGATGTAATGGCCTACATAAGGAGCGTTGTACATGCGATGTATAAAGATTGTTTTGTTTACTTCAAGAATAAGAAAAGCCGCTTGTGGCAGGAGGTGTTGAGGGAAGTCCATAGGAGGTACCCAAATCGTGAGGGTCAGTGATTCTCGGATGATTGGGGATGCACAAAAGTGAGGGATTTTTTTCACAACAAAAGATCACAGCTCATGACATGCGCTAGGGAGTCACTACGGAGACAGGAGAAGGGGCATGGAGCCTATAGCCAACCACCTATGTGCCACCGCATAGAGTGGAAGAAAGCCAAGAAGAAAGCATTAGAGAAAGTGAAGAGTTGCCAGCACGCAGAGGCTCGACGCATCCAAATGGAAACCATGGGATCGTCGCATTACGGATTGGACGGCAAATAGTCGTGGGAGGCAGAGTTTGTAAGTATATTTTGATTTCTAGTTTTTTAAAATTTATATTTCTTTAAATTATTTATATAATTTGTTCTAATACATTGTGTCTCATAATTGTTTGTATATATCATAATTGTTTTGCACACTACTATTGTTGGTAGGATACCTACTCCTAGAGAGGTAGGTTACCATTGAGGCCATAACCGCGCAGCCACATGGCTTCACTTCTATGAGGAGGGTCTCATCAGTGAGGAGCAATACAACCGGGCTATGAGGATTCGACAGCCAGAGGAGGTATATTTTTCTTACTTTCTTATTACAAGTATAGCTAATTATAACTTTTTCTTTGCAATTGTACGTAAGCAGCCTTGATCTTTTGTGTTTGTAGGTGAACCCCGATGTGGAGCATAGCGAGGAGGGGGATAGCGACGCTAGTAGCCATGGTGGTGCTAGCAAAGATGTTTCTTCTTCAGATTAGTAGAGGAGCACCATACCTTCTCTATGGCCTTGTTTTCTTGTATATCTATTATCCATCTTTCAGCCTACTGCTTGCGGCCATGCTTTAGGTCGCTAGCACTTAAACTTGCCATGTAAATGCGTTTTATCTATAATGAATACATGGATTTTTGTTTTTAATTCTTGTTCTTTCAGATCCATTGTGTTTTTTCCAAATGCACAATTTGATGTATGTTTTTTTTTCCAGTTCTGTTTTTCGCGTCTATCTGCGCGTCTAAATTGCAAAAAACGCGTGTTTATAATCGCGTCTAAAATGAAGAGTACACGCGCTCATACACGTGCTACATAATTCAAATATATATATATATATATATATATATTAAAAAAATGAGATTTTTGGTTTTGTGTTCGCGTCTATCGGCGCTTGTAAAAGTACGTCTATGGGCGTGTCTATATGCCCGTCTAATTTGCCATGTAGACGCGCTGGTAGATGCACAAAAGAAATTAAATAAATAACAATTTTGATTTTTTTATACGCTTGTACTGACGCATGTATATGCGTGTCTACCGCGCATCTATTTCTGCGTGTAAATTTCTTTATACATGCGACTATAGACGCGAGATTGTAGACGCATAAATAGACGGGCGGGTAGACGCGTCCATAAGATTTTCTCTCAATTCAAAAATCGCATCTAAGTGGCTTTTTTGTTGTAGTGTAGATGAGGAGCATACTTCCCTCAATGGGGAGCCACACTTTAATTGGGAGGAAGGAGAAGAAGGACCACACTCTAATCACCAATGGAGGAAGTGAGAGAATGAATGTGGAAATCAACTCCATTTGCTCTTCCTTTATCTTCTTATGTTTGTCTCTTCTTGGGGTGTAACCAACAAGCATGTTGGCCTACCCTTGAACACAATATTAGTGAGTTTGGGATTCCTCGACCGATTCCCATTTTTTTAATATTAAAAATGTGGCATTCAGATAACATATCCATAAGTTTCTCAAAACTATATGATGTGACCAATTTCCATTTTTTGAATACTAAAAATATGGCATTCGGATTTCATGCCCATAAGTTTCTCAAAACCATATGATGTGACCTATCATTGGAAAGCACTTGAAAAATGGAATTTATTGAGCTATAGAGCGCTCAATTTGGAGTTATAGTGTTCAAGTTATGACAAATCCAAAGATTTGACCACGTGTCCCAAACTTATGGGAAATTCCCATATTCTCTAATATGGTGTTCTTCAAGATTGTGTTAATTTAGCCAATAATTTTTGTAATGACATAACATAAGAAAATAATTAAATTATGTATTTCTTAATTTAGTATTTAAAGCAATTTTCATCACAATATGAATTTGAGCATTTCGAATCTATACTATAGATGTAACATATGTTACAAAGAGACATTGCCATCGGAGTTGGCCACCTGATAGTAATTTGCACCACGGAAATAAGATTTATTGAACAATACATGCACTTGCTTATGGTAGCATATACAAAGTTTTGAAAATGATAGTATCACCATGGATTTTCACTTTTGATATTGTGATGGGTTATAAGAGGGCATGCACACCAAGAGGATAAGAAAAAGCTCCCACTACAAGAGAAAGGCCCTATAGACGCGCACTGTACATGTGAAAAAGCGAGCGCGTTTATAAGCACGTATATCAGTGCGTCTATTTACGCTAGTATATTGACCGCATCTATAAATCCACGTTTATAAACGCGCCTATAGATGCGAAAATAAACGCACATATTTTTCATTTCTCATAAAGTCCCTAAATATGGCCAAACCTCTTAACATCTGGTATTTGTTTGAATACATTACCAACTTTACTTCTTTTTTAGTATTACAAATATACATCCAATCATTCAAAGCTAATTATATATGTGGGATTTCATGCCCTATATACATCCAATCATGCCCTATACAAATGTGATTGGATAGGGCATGATTGGATGTATATACGACATAATTACACCTGGATCATAAGGACATGATATACATGCATAGGATCATAAGGACATGATATACATGTATATATGATATGATATACATGTATAGGGCATACATGTGTAGGACATGATATACATTACGAACTTTACTTCTTTTTGAGTATTACAAATATACATCCAATCATTCAAAGCTAATTATATATATGTGATTTCATGCCCTATATACATCCAATCATGCCCTATACAAATGTGATTGGATAGGGCATGATGATTGGATGTATATACGACATAATTATCAGAGAAGTGATTGATGCATGCACATGTTGCATCTATTGTGCACTTAACCTAGCCATGGCTAAAACTTATAGATCAAAGGTTGACTTGTGCATGTGCAATATATATATATATATATATATAGAGAGAGAGAGAGAGAGAGAACTAATCAATACACTCACATGTCTCATTTGTTGTGCACTTAACCTAGCCATGCATAAACTTATAGATCAAAGCTTAATCGGTGATTCAAGGGAGTACCCTCACTTTTTAGGGTAGTCCCTTGATTCTCATTATTCTTGAGGAATATACATCACAATCAATACAATCAAAGCAAAAGCAAGACATGCATGCCAATTCATAGCATGAGTAGATTGATGTAAATCAGTTGGCTTGTGCATGTGCAAGCTATTCCAATCATGTCAAGGTACACTTATAGCTCACATATAATTTTAGATAACGTGGACCACATGTAGCCAATGTGCACATGTCCTCTTTTCATCATCTTTAGCCAGTGTGTCCACTTGTTGGTGACTAAAAATATAGATCATTGTAAGGATACCTTGCAATACTAACAAGCCAACTACAAATCTCTTATCTATGAAATGTATAAGTAAATTAACTTGGTTAATTTGATGAGGTCAAATTTTCCTTCCATGGATAGTGTGGTTGGCTATCTACTTCAAGGTTATGGAAACTTGCAGAAGTCAATGGAGCATCCTAAAAATGACGATACTCTAATTACTATATCAAGTCACTTTATGTACATATCTTTGATTGATTGATGGATAATACGCCTTTCTCTATCTCTTTCGTATACACCTTCATTGCATTATCTCTCTCTAGCTAAAAACCATTTTTGCTTTATCCACCTATTGATACTTGCATGCAATTGCAAGTGGGATGGTCTAGTAAGTCACCACATATGTGCCAATTAACTTGCCAATGTGTTATCTCTTATCCTCAAGCTTTGTTATATATGTTACCACATAGGTCAATTGATTTGCTAGTGTACCATCTCTTATCTCAAGATTTTCTATATATTTCACCAGTATTCTCAATCAAAAACATCATATCAATCATATCTTGCATTAATCAAGCAGATTGGCCAACCCAACATAAATGAAACTGTATGAATAGCAATGTAGATCAAGATCTTAGCTTAAATCAATTACACATATTTGCACAATAAAAATTGTTATAGTTTAACTACAATATATAATGCCTGCAAATAAGAAAGAGGCTTGATTTGTTGGACCACTATGCATATACAATCTATATATATAATACTCCCTAAATGCATGCATTGATACTTACAACATGGAGGAAACATTTTGATATTGAAAGACTAGGAAAGTCATGTGTTGTTGATCCAAAAACAACCAAAAGCTAGCATCGAATCAGTTTAATTGTTACTGAGCGTCTGTCAGTGCATGTAATAGGTATTATCTGCGCATATACACGCGCAATTAGATGCGCTTACAGACGCGCTACACAAATATTTTAAAAAAGATTAAAAAGTTGTGGCTTTCTTTTCAAACCAATGCTTTTCTGCATTTTTTGCGTGTTTTCTGCAATTCGAGCTCGACATCACTACTCATGTCTATCTATCACTTCATGAAGACAATGAGGGAAGGAAATAAGAGTAAAAAGAGGATAGGCAGAAAGAAGAGCCAAAGAGTAAAGAACAGGAGCCAAACAACAAGGAAGAGAAGAAGATTCAAGCAACTTACCAAGGGAAGGGAGAAGGAGGACAAAGAGCTTGCAACCTAGCCGCCACCCGTCGGAACAAGCAAAGAAGGTGAGTTCTTCTTCTCCCTCTCAATCTTGTTTGCTTTCTGTGTCTATTTGTCTCTCTCTCTCTCTCTCTCTCTTTACATGCTATAGACTGTCATCTATGGAGGTTTTTTTCTGCGTTTTTTAACCAAGTTTGAAAAAAATGGTCTGAGTGTGCGTGCCTGTCAGCGCGTCCAGTTGACAATGTAGACACAGGTATAGACGGGAAATAGACGCGCTGACATACGCACAGAGAGATGCAGATATAGACGCGGCATGTAATATGTAGATGTGGAATCCTAGATGTAGAATCCTGGATCTTCCAGCATTGATCCTGAGTTGGAACACATAAACAACACCTTAGTTGAGTTTTCTAGAGGTGTTAGTAGCTTTTTTGGAGGTTTTTTAAAAAAGGAGCAATTCATGGGGGAGATGACCAATTAACTTAGTCGCCCTCCCATTGGAGAGGAGGTTTTCAGTGTGATGTGTAGGACACCTATCACATCTTTGCCTAGCACTACCGCACAAACACCAAATCTTGGCACACCTCTACTAACAGGTACTCAATGCACTATGCATACACACAGATCAGCTAATGCACAAGGATCAGCTGAAGTACATGGATCGACGAAGCACGTGCATCGAGTGAGGTAGAGGGTAGTGCCCGTCGAGGGAGGAGAAAGAGTCGTGCGGGAGGACGAGGAGGTTGAGGGCTTTGGGGGGGTTGCTTAGGAGGTGGCTCTCGATCACCCTCATCGGGAAATGAGAGAGGTGAGTCTCCACAAATGTACTACTCTATCACTGATGTTGGTGGTATCTTGTTTGAATCTGAGGGAAGGGAAGTGACAGCCTACTTGAGGAGTGTCATGCATGCCACATACAAAGATTGCATGATTCTCTTTAAGCACCAAAAAAATGGTTTGTGGCAAGAGGTGCTGCGGGAAGTACATAGAAGGTACCCTAATCCTGAGAATTCACGATTCTCAAATGATTGGTGACGGTCAAAGGTGAGAGACGCGCTTCATAACAAGAGGTCTCACCTTATGACGTGCGCCAAGGAGTCAATGCGGAGACAAGAGCAGGGGTGTCCTGAATATGGCGAACTACCCAATTGCCACTGCAGGGAGTGGAAAGAGGCCAAGAAGAGAGCAGCAAAGAAAATGACAAGTCGCCAGCATGCAGAGGCGCGACGTATCCAGATGGAAACCATGGAATCATTGCATTATGGATCGGGTGGAAGGGATTCATGGGAGGCTAAGTTTGTTAGTATTATTTGATTTTTTTAAAATTAAATTTTGTAATTTGTTTCACTTCATTATGTAGTGTGTTCTAATACGTTGTATGTTCAAATTGTTTTGTAGTATCATATCGTTGGTAGGATGCATACTCCTAGAGAGGTAGGATACCATCGAGGTCATAACCGGGCATCCACATGGCAGCATTTCTATGAAGAGGGACTCATCACAGAGGAGCAATATAATCGTGCCATGAGGATTTCACAACCAGAAGATGTATGTTTTATTTTTTACATGAAAAGTATAGGTAACTCTAATTTATTATTTATAATGGTATTTATATACCTTAATCCTTTGTGTGGACGAACCCTAATGTAGTTGAGGATAGCGAAGGGGGGACTAGCAGTAGCAGTGGTGGCAACGGTAGCGACACAGGCAGCGGTGGTGGTAGCGATGATGATGCCTCTTCTGAGGAGATGTAGAGGAGCCCCATGCATGCATGCCTCCCCTTGGCTTGTAGTTTTCATTTTTTATATGTATTACTTTCTAGTGCTTGGGATCATGACCATGCTTGAGATCACAAGCACTAGAACTCATCATGTAAAAATGTTTCATCTATATATATAAATTTCGTGTTCTACATACATTGTTTTGTTTTCAGTATCCAATCTTCGAAATAATCTTTCTTTGTTTTCCCTAAGCATACAATTTGATGTTGATGGGGGGAAAAAAATCAGAGAGCATACTCTTTGGTTTTTTTTCACACCTCTGTTTTGCGCGTTGTCGTACCGCTGTGCATTCAAGGTGTGAAATCCACCCAAAAGTTGTGTGCGTGACATTTGTTACTTTGTACATACTTAGGTTTTGTGCTTTGCCACTCTATAACTGGTGAAAGAAACACAGATGCCACAGAGAGCTTGAAGACTATTGTAGGCAAGCATGAGGAAAGTTTTAATGATGGTTTTGACATTAAACCAATATCAGAGTCAAATCTATCAGTGCAGGACTCTTGCTTTGTTTCAGATGCAAGTACTCATGAAGATGCTATTTCCATTGCACAATTTGATGGGTGTTTGGAATGCAAGCCAATGTTTCTTTTGTGATGCTGTACCTGATGGCTCTATAGAAGGTTGTGTTGAGCATATGCACAAACAACATGGTTTCTTCATTCCAGATTCAAAATTTCTCAAAGATCCTCGTGGAATGTTGAATTATCTTGGCTTGAAGGTGACAACGGGTTTTGTTTGCTTGTATTGTGATGATCAAGGAAAAGAAATCCAAAGTTTGGAGGCAGTTCGAAAGCATATGATATAAAAGAGCCATTGTAAGCTATGATATGAGGATGGGGGCATAGATGAGGAGTTAGAGGACTTTTATGATTTCAGTAGCAGCCACACGTTTCAAGGCACTTAGTGGGAGCTCAGAATTGGTCATTCGACATGATATGGGAGAAAAGCAATCCACCAAAATTCTAGGCTCTCGAGAATTTTGCTATTGTGAGTGAGGGGTCGCTTTTCTGGTCCGAAAGTGGCGTGTTGATGTAGAAGAGCCATATTGAGAGGAAAAAAAAGAAGCTCCGTTGGCTGGTTTTCGAGGGGATTGAGGAGACAATGAGGGAAGAAAGGTAGTACTAAGGCATCCAAGTGCAGGTGTTCTCTGACTAGAAGATCGAATGCTGGAGGGAAGAAGAGTTCGGTTCCTTTTCTGATCATCATGAGGCGACTGGGTTCGGCACTATCTCTTGGTTGTAGGCGAGTGACCCCTGTTATAGCGCCTTGAAGATGGGGACCGAATCCTGTACCTCTTTGGTGAAGAAGATGAGGTTTTGGAGTGGTAGATCGATTCCTCCGATGTTTCTTGGATGAGGGTGAACGACTACTATGCCTGCTGCTAGTACGTAGATCAAGAGACCTACTTCTGCGATCACGAAGGATGCTTCTAGCATAGGAAGCCATTTTTTTTTTGGACCTGCTTTGTATCCGGTTGATGGGAGCGATGAATGGAGGGAATGTTTTGGGTGATCGAATCTGAGAAAAAAAAAACTGGGAAGATAGAGCAGCTGCTAAGGGAGCTTATGATTTTTTTTAAGACCAACGTTGAAAACTGGAGATCGAGGCCCAAAAATATATCTTTTGACTCTCTGCCTGTGAGGTTTGGTCTTGGAATATCTGGCTGATTGCCCTCGCCTGCACCCTGTCGTGTTTTGGAAGGCTACAGAAGAAGATTTTTTTCTGGGTTCTGTGCAGCTCCAACCTCTCATAACGAAATTAATCATGTAGTGACAATGATGCCAGTAAAGGCATTGAGACCTCTCGCATTCAATCAGAAGGCATTTCATTTCAATGATATTAAAATGCATATCAAATCCGTATCCGCCATCTAGCAAATTCTTGATTACAATAAACCTGACATCTCGCCTGCGCAAGATGAAAGGCCACAAGGCTTAATAGCTTGAAGAACAGCAAAAGCGCCATGTACGATTTGCAGCGCAGGAGGGCCTGGTGTGTACTACACTGATGACAAACTATTACAAACTAGGATATTCTCATATGTAGATACTAAACATCACAGAATTGTAAACTGTTTGGAGGAGCTGCATCATTTCTGATAAGATTCAGAGACTCTTGCTTTGACAAGATCAGTTATTTGCCTTTCCCTGTGGGGTTTATTGTTAAGACTATGGGTCCATGGATCCATCCTTTGATTGATGATGCTGAAAGGACAACGCTGAAATTTCTGTCTGTAGTTGATAACCAGATTTATGCTGTAGGTACCTCTGTTGAAGGATGGATTTTATGCTCAGCTAAAAGCTTGCTTTTGGTTCTGTCATCGCTGCATAGATAAGGTCTCGTTGGGAGCTTGGCAGATATATGGTAATATATGAAGCAAGTCATTGATGTGGCTAACCGGATCCCTCTGCTAAACCTTATCACACCACTTGTGTGCACGGTTTCTATGCCTCTTGTAAGGGCAGTCTCAGATTGGCTAGTTAAGCAGAGTCAAGTTAAAGAACTGGCTGTTTGAATGCAGAGATTGGGATCTTTTCTTCCCTCATAGGCACCAACAAAGATAATGCATTGAATAATAATGTGGAATGCGTATCCTAGGAATGCCCGTCCTCTTCGCATATTTGGTAATGCTTCCAACAACAATTATGGCTATATCTGTAGCTGATTGAATAGTGGATTCTGTAGATTTTTTTGGCACAGTATTAGTGCTTTTGCTACTCACAAATCCTCTCATCTTGCTTATTCGTATGATTGATCTTCTATCCTGAAATTAGTCAAGGTCCTCTATGATCGTGACTTTGCTTTCGAAAACCCTTCAACAACGTCACATTGTGCTCTATTGATGTAGACATCCTACAGCCAAAAAGATAGATGAGAGGAAGCTTTGTAGGCAGATAGTCAGCTTGTTGCCCAGTTTTATTAAGAGTACCATCGAAATTGTCCCAAACCCATCCTACCTCTATTGACATCTCGATGGAATTTCATCCTAAGATTGCCAAGTTCTGCCTCAGTCATATGGTAGCAATAATCTGTTGGCACCAATAGATTCTCATGCTTCAAAAGAAAATGGAGATGTAGCAGGAGTGGCACATGTAGTGTCATGTGGGGAAGAAGGGATAGGTCAAGAGGCCCATCTCGACTTTGCAAACTCCATTCAGAACCAACTCCATATTCCTATATGGACAAGTGGTAATAGTGGCTACTAATGTTGATGACTCATTGCCCATCTCTTGTGACATCTTGTTAGAGCTGCAAGAGTCTTTCTAGAGGAAAATATGTGAGAAGCTAGGGATGAAGTGGTGCAGTGACTTTGGGATGTCTTGGGGGATCCATGTATCCAACTAGCACCTCTACCATTTTGTGATGATGATGATTTTGATGCATATGCGCAAACCCAACCTCTAACACAGTTGATGCTGATTGTCCCTTCCTAGCTAGCCGTTACTCTTTAGTAGATGCTTGCTCTTCTTCGGCCCCTATCGCCTCTCCTTGTACAACAAGGTTTGTGTCCAAACTCTAGTAGGAGGCAAAGGTTTCCCAAGATGTGCCCATAGAGATTGGCGAGGCAATATTAATGTTGATGCCCATGTTGGTTGCCACAAATAATATAGCTCGTGGTAGGATGGGTCTAAAGCGTATCTTAGTCCACAATCATTGGACTCAAGAGGAGAATGTAGAACATGAGCTATTGAGCTCAAGAAAGTTACTATATGTATATCCTCTACATCATGTGCATTCAAGGGCTATTTATAAATATCCTTATTTGTGAATTTTCCTTGAGTAAAATATAATCCTTTTCTATTCAATGTGTAAATAACCCCTTTATATTATACCCTTCTGATGTAAGAAATGTATAAAAATGGTATTTTAAGAATACATTATTTTGAACCCACATCATGCACACATATGTTCATGAGTAACTTACCCTAGATCTTGAGAAACAATGGGATGTCACCTTGGATCACTTTGAGGTGCTTCAGAATGATCATTGCAAAATTTTGAATATGTGAAGGCAAAAGCAAAGTATTTATGGAATCACATTTGACATCTATCTATGATAGACGATGAAGTGTGGTATCATGCCTTCCTCCGCTTCGCCTTACTCGGGACTCCTCAATTCACACACGAAGAAGTCCTCACACTTGAGATTGAGCATTTTTTGCTAAATTCATAGTGTAGAAGAAGCCCGCTATGGATCACAAAGATCGGTAGCAACAGAACATTACAGCCCATCACTCGAACATCAAACTACGCTTTGAGGTGGAGTAACTCATAGGAAAGCTAATATAGGTAGAGGACCTATCCTCTAAGAACATCATGTGCATTCACTCTCTCAAGGATAGTGCTACTTGCCAAACTGGCTAGATTGAGCATCATGAGCAGTAGGTCGTGCTAGTAAGCGTGGAGCAGAATTGACTTCATCAAGCCATTCATATAGGTGCCTACTAACTAGAAATTCTAGCTATTTAACTCTTCTTCCATAATATCCCCAACCTCCACACTCAAATCATGGATCCTTAGCACCATTTGAACTACAATCTACTCTAATCCCTACCACCACCATTATCACCTCCAAATCCTTGCCCAATCCACCCCCTCCTCCATTTCTACCTCCTCCACACAATCTGCCAATGCTAGCTTCGCCCTTGGCCCTGACACTTGCACATGTAGTAGTACTCTAGGATGCACCCACTCTAAAAGATACAGAAGAAATCGAAGGATGAAGTCTTGTGGATTTTAGTCCATGGTGCATTCCATGTATTAGGCATAGGAGGATAGCAAAGATTGGTGGTGGAGTAAGTGCCAATGAAAGATGACAGTAGTAGTGCAACAATGAAAAGTAATGGTGTAGCTCAGGGTAATGGGAGGACTTCAAGCCACCACAAGTGAAATAGCTATATAAGGGGCACAAAGGAAGTGAAAAGGTTTCCAATTGACACAATCACAATGCCAATTCACCCCCATATATACGACTCGACGTACACATAGACACACAAAGTTAGTTCCATTGTTGTGTTGTGATCACATCCATGGTTATCTAGCTTGTGCATTTTACTTTCAAGTGGTTAATCCTTTGAATATATCCATAATTTTGAGTCTTGCCATTTCTTGATGTTGTCTTTGAGAGATTCCATGATGCATTGTGTGGACTGTGTAAACAGATTTATTGGAATATATGAGTAGTCCCCCATTTACTGTCAATATTATCCATGGTCCTTTATTTAATATATTCTTGTTGATATGCCTTGATTGATACATCTGCGATGTTAGCATATCTTTGTATAGGGTCTAAGTATGTTAGGACTTTGAGGTCTTGTAGACCTGGTGGAATTTCATTAAACTTTGACCTAATTGCCTGCATCAAGACTTGTACGAGACGGATGTAAAAATAGCTTTTCTACATGGAGGCTTGCATGAAGACATTTATATGCAACAACTTAAGGTCTTTGAGAAAAATGATAGGGAATACCTAATATGCAAGTTGAGGAAGAGTTTGTATGGACTTAAGAAGGAACCTAGGGAATGGTATCATAAGTTTAATGTCTTTATGCATTCAAAGGGTTACTTTCGTAGTGATATGGATCCATTTCTTTACATGAAAAATGCACGTGATGGTAGGTTTATCATTTAGGTACTATATGTTGATGATGTATTGATTGCTAGAACCACTTGTGATGATCCAGAAACTTTGAAGAATCAACTCAAGAAGATCTATTAGATAAAGGACATAGGGCAAGCCTCACATATACTTGGCATGCATATTATGCATAATCACTCTAAGGGACTTCTATACTTATCACAAAAGCAGTACATTCATAAAGTCCTTGATGATTCCATATGTAGGTCGATAAGCCTATTGGGTGCCCTTCACCTTCTCATATGAAGGTTAGTCATAGAAACTTTTCCCAATTAGATGATGAAAGGGTTGAAATGGCCAAGATCTTGTATGCATCCACAGTGTGGTTTAATGTGTACCATGATAGCCATTTGATCTAATGTAGCATTTATAGTGGGAGTATGGAATATCAAATGACTACACTTGGCAAGAAACATTGGGACATATTGAAGAGATACCTTAAAGGCACTACAAATATGTGCATTTTCTATGGTAGCCATGCTACAAGAGTTGTGTGTTACACTAACTCAAATTAAGTAGGATATGTAGATAGTACAAAGTCCAATGGTGGTGCTTCTTAGATGACTAGGGTGCAAAAATGCATGGCTTGGTCTACTACCCAGAAAGGCTTATAAGGCTTGCAAGGACGTTTCAGCACCCACCATGGAATGGATGAGAATTCCCGAATTTCTAGCACTAAGGAGGGTCATCTTTTGTCTATGGGGGCTAAGGTCACTTGTGAACTACTGACAAGAACACTATGTTTGATAACTACAGGGGAAGAGGTCACATGAGGATGATGACAAGGATGCATATGACATCTAATTAGGGTGGAGATGAGGAGAGTGAAGATGAGCTATAAGTAGATGAGGAGCATGTTTCCCTCAATGGGGAGCCACACTCTAATTGGGAGGAAGGAGAAGAAAGACCACACTCTAATCAGTAATGGAGAAAGTGAGAGAATGAATGTTGAAATCAACTCCATTTGCTCTTCTTTTATCTTCTTATGTTGGTCTCTTCTTGGGGTGTAACCAACAAGCATGTTGGCCTACCCTTCAACACAATATTAGTGAGTTTGGGATTCTCCGGCCAATTCCCATTTTTTGAATAATGAAAATGTGGCATTCGGATAATATGCCCATAAGTTTCGCAAAATCATATGATGTGACCTATCATTGGAAAGCCTTGAAAAATGGAATCTATTGAGCTATAGAGCGCTCAATTTGGAGTTATAGTGTTCAAGTTATGACAAATCCAAAGATTTGACCACGTGTCCCAAACTTATGGAAAATTCCCATATTCCCTAGTATGGTGTTCTTCAAGATTGTGTTAATTTGGCCAATAATTTTTCTAATGACATAACATAAGAAAAATTTTAAATTACGTATTTCTTAATTTAGTATTTAAAGCAATTTTTATCACGATATGAATTTGAGCATTTTGAATCTATATTATAGATGTAACATATGTCACAAAGAGACATCGTCATTTTGAGTCTCTACCTTCTATTATCAACACTACCATAAAGATGGAGTTGTGACACTTGTGGTTTAGCCATTAGAGTTGGCCACCTGATAGTAATTTGCACCAGGAAAATAAGATTTATTTAACAATATATGCTTTGAATATCAATGAAATCTATACTTACATGCCATGGGGAAATGCTCTTTAATCATGTGTATGCTTGACACTATTGGGCATGTATGGATATGCTCTCCTTTTGGCCTTGAGCTTTAATTCTAAGCTCTCTTATATTCATATCTATAGATGTTGCATGGTTTAGTGATCTCTTATTCATAGGCTTGGATGCTGATTCTATTTACCTGCTCTAAGATATATTATTTGGGCTTTCCAAGGTTATGGCATGCATGTATTGAGCTTCCTTTGCTCTTGGATACTTCACTTTACTTCCAATGGGAGAACTTTCATATTTCATCCCAAAGCTTAGTTTTGAGAGATTGCACAAGTCTCTCATCTGTAGTGATTGGTTTATGCAAATACCATCTTTGTAGTTATTAATCACTATGTGAGTTTTTTCATTTGATGTTTTGGTTGCCTAGTACTTCCTCTTTTAGGTACTTTATCAGACCCATGGACACATGCTTCCTTGGTACTCGAATGTTATGATAATGCTTTGAGATGCTAGTTGGATTTTTAGGAGCTTGATTATCTCAGTTCTAAAAAGGTTTATTTCTATCATAATAGTTTGGACAACAAGCATACAACAGTGGACTCTATGCTTTGAATGCCCATTGTGTATACATGATATTTTAAGCATGCTATATGTCTACAGTGATGTAAAAATCCAAATACAATTATAACATGCTTTGGCACTTGATTTTGAGTTACATTTGATGTACTTGGACTTTGATCAGTTGCTTTGAGCTTTCGTACTTACTCACGTATGGGTATTGAAGCTTCAATTGGACACTTATGCTCCCATATATATTTGAGATGTGCTTCAACTTTCCAGATGCTTTTGTGTATATGTGTTGAGCTTTGCCTGCTTACTTTGCATTCAAGATTCTCTTCTAGATGGAGATGCTTATACTTAATTGGCAGAGCTTTGCTCTTTGAGACAATCCAACTCTTGGTTCATGTATACGTTCTCTTGTATGCTATCGGATGCATTCATCTCCACTTGGTGGGCAGATTTTGTTTTCTCTTTTCTCAATCATTTTGCATTCAACGACATTGCATATTTGTTATGTATTGAGCAACATTGCTCTTTGCTCACTCATCATGCATTTGGCCTCGGGTAAGCTACTTCTGAGTATATGTGTGCATCACGTGGGTTCAAAATAATGTATTTATGGTCACTCAATGCTAGTTGCATTCCTTCTATCTCAGTTGCTATTCGGATATCTCTCGCAAAGTAGGCTTTCTTTTTTGGCTTTGTGCCCACATATATTGATGTCTTTATTTCAACATTGCTATAATTGCAGTTTTTAGCATTTGTTTAGAGAGTACACAAAAACTTTTGGTACTTTTTTCTTGCGATTGGTGGGCATATCTAGTCTCATTAGTTCCCACCCTTTTGGATTTGTTTTGCAAGCTATTTTGTTGAATTTACTATAGCCCATACTCTTGCTATTTGTGCTATCACTTGTAGTCATTATGGCAAGTAAATATGCCAATAATGCTATTTT
This sequence comes from Lygodium microphyllum, assembly GCF_053477565.2. Lineage (NCBI taxonomy): Eukaryota > Viridiplantae > Streptophyta > Polypodiopsida > Schizaeales > Lygodiaceae > Lygodium > Lygodium microphyllum. The sequence goes on from NC_141136.1 coordinate 30,863,190, forward strand.
CAATCTTCAAAATCTTGATATAAATAGCTTCCAATATTGGACGACATAGGTATGCCAAGTGTTGGTACAAAAGAGGTAAATTAAAACATTGAAGTTAGATAGCATAAAGTGTGAGCTTTATGATATAGAGGGCTAGGCAAAACATGATTATCTATACAAATCTAGTGTCATTTTATCATTATGAAAGTAGGTGTATTTTAAGATTGGGATTGAGAGTGGTGCTTATGCATAATAGAAAAAAAAATTGATTTTTATGACAAACAAGGTCTTGCATCTCAATTATACTAGTTGAAGAGACTTGTAAACATTCACATGAAGGAGAGTACGGCTATATCCACTCATTTGAATGAAGTTCATTCCATTTTCAACCAACTTATATCACAAGGCATTCAACTTAACAATAATATCAAGTCCTTTTTATTGCTTGTTACACTACCTGAGTCATGGGATACCTTTCATATTGCTATGAGTGCTCACCCTTCTAAGGGTGGTTTTAAATGTAGTGGTATAGAGAGTTCTATACTAATAGAAGAAGAAAGTAGAAAAAACATTGATAAAAACATGTACTTCTTATGCATTAACGATTAGAGGCAGAAATTGTAGTAATCACACTAATAAATATGGTAGAGAATCCTAGCCTAATAGGGGAAAGTCTTAGTCTCATAGGCAATCTTGCATTAAGTTTCGTAGATGTAAGTTCTCTTTGACATGTGATAAATTACATGTTACCCCACATGAGGATTGGTTTCATAACTATTGTGGTAATACAAGTTATGTTGTGAGACTGTAAAATGATACTGCATTAGATATCATTAGCATTGGGGATGTTAAACTACAATTTGATTCAAGCAGCTCTTTTGTTTTGGATAATGTACGTCATGTACTAGCTAACAATCTCTATTCTTTGACTGTATCTAGGTTTGTTGACCATGTATTGGGTGTGATCGATTTACCACATGCATTTTTAACTAGCTACACTCTCTTACAACAAGTGAAAATATAACTCAAATCTATGAAAGAGAAAAAAGATCTTATAGTAGCATCCATTTTACAAACCTCAAATTGGATAGTTAGATTCCACATGAAGGTAGCCTTCAAGGGATTAAAAGAAACAATTGGGAGGAGTCTCATTATTATAGGCAATCAGGTGCAAGAGAGAGCTAATAGAGCTTATCATGAAATGCTCCAACAATTACTTTTACTGACTTGGCACATTCCCTTCACAAAGATTCCCATGTGAATAATCAAGCTTTCACATTGTAGAAGCAGATTTCAGCTTCAATTTCTTCATTGCTTTCTTACACTTCCGTTCCCATTTAAACCTTACACCTTTTCTCAAGAGTTGTATTGTTATTGATTTTGTCATGAAATTCCTACTTGGTGATACCAAGTACCTCTTCCAAGGTAAATTCCAGCTAATTGTTTAAAATTCACTCTTCAAGAACCTTCTTGAGATCCATGGCTATCCCAATATTTGGCTGTAGCTTATATTCTAGCCATTTGCCTTTCTTTTTCCACTCTTGTTTGCTATCTTGTTTCGGTTGAGGCCCAACATCTTCCATAAGAAGCTCCGAAGGTTATTGATTTGTAGCTTTAGGCTACTCCATACTTCTTCTTGTCACTCTCTTAGATGTCCCTACATTATCTTCATCTTTCTTCTAGTTCTCTTCCACAAGTATATGTGTGTTTTGCACTTTGCTAAATATGCAGATATTGAATATGCATCTACTTGTGATTCCTAGCTAGTCATGTCATGAATGTTTTTCCCTGCATGAGACATTTCACTATCAGTAGCTTTCCTCTTTTTAGTTACATGCAAAGCATGCATCCATATTGCAACCTTTGGACCAACCATCTTGTCCATGCATTCTATCCAATTGTAGACCAAAAGTAGCAACATGTATACTGGCATAAGCATTCTGAATAGCCAAGTCTTTCAACAACTTTTGCATATCTTTCCTTCCAAATTTCAAAGCAAGAGGAAATCCAATTTCTTGTGCATGGATCTTGCCATCTTTTGGTGGGCATATCTAGTCTCATTAGTTCCCACCCTTTTGGATTTGTTTTGCGAGCTAGTTTGTTGAATTTACTATAGCCCATACTATTGCTATTTGTGCTATCACTTGTAGTCATTATGGCAAGTTCATATGCCAATAATGCTATTTTCAATCTTCAGAATCGTGATGGAAATAACTTCCAATATTGGACGACATAGGTATGCCAAGTGTTGGTACAAAAGAGGCAAGTTAAACCATTGAAGTTAGATAGCATAAAGCGTGAGCTTTATGATATAGAGGGTTATGCAAAACTTGATTATCTATGCAAATATAGTATCATTTTATCATTATCAAAGTAGGTGTATTTTAATAACATTAGGATTTAGAGTAATGCTTATGCATAATAGAAAAAAAATTGATTTTTATGACAAACAAGGTCTTGCATCTCAATTATACTAGTTGAAGAGACTTGTAAACATTCACATGAAGGAGGGTGTAGCTATATGATCCACTCATTTGAATGAACTTCATTCCATTTTCAGCCAACTTGTATCACAAGGCATTCAACTTGACAATAATATCAAGTCCTTTTTCTTGCTTGTTACACTACCTGAGTCATGGGACACCTTTCATATTGCTATGAGTGCTCACCCTTCTAAGGGTGGTTTTAAATGTAGTGGCATAGAGAGTTCTATGCTAATAAAAGAAGAAAGTTGAAAAAACATTGATACAAACATGTACTTATTATGCATTCATGATTAGAGGTAGAAAGTGTAGTAATCACACTAATAAATATGGTAGAGACTCCAAGCCTGATAGGGGCATGTCTTAGTCTCATAGACAATCTTGGATTAAGTTTCACAGATGTAAGTTCTCTTTGACATGTAATAAATTCCATGTTACCCCACATGAGGATTGGTTTCATAACTATTGTGGTAATACAGGTTCTATTTTAGACTGCGAAATGATACTGCATTAGATATCATTAGCATTGGGGATGTTAGACTATAGTTTGATTCAAGCAGCTCTATTGTTTTGGATAATGTACATCATGTACTAGCTAGCAATCTCTATTCTTTGACAGTATCTAGGTTTGTTGACCATGTATTGGGTGTGATCGATTTACCACATGTATTTTTAACTAGCTACACTCTCTTACAACAAGTGATAATATAACTCAAATCTATGAAAGAGAAAAAAGATCTTATAGTAGCATCCATTTTACAAACCTCAAATTGGATAGTTAGATTCCACATGAAGGTAGCCTTCAAGGGATTACAAGAAACAATTGGGAGGAGTCTCATTATTAAAGTCAATCAGGTGCAGGAGAGAGCTAATAGAGCTTATCATGAAATGCTCCAACAATTACTTTTACTGACTTGGTCCATTCCCTTGACAAAGATTCCCATGCGAATAATCAACCTTTCACATTGTAGAAACAGATTTAAGCTTCAATTTCTTCATTGCTTTCTTACACTTCCGTTCCCATTTAAACCTTTGACCTTTTCTCAAGAGTTGTATTGTTAATGATTTTGTCATGAAATTCCTACTTGGTGATACCAAGTACCTCTTCCAAGGTAAATTCCACCCAATTGTTCAAAATTCGCTCTTCAAGAACCTGAGCATGCAGCTTATATCCTAGCTATTTGCCCTTCTTTTTCCCCTCTTGTTTTCTATGTTGTTTCTATTGAGGCCCAACATCTTCCATAACAAGCTCCGAAGGTTATTGATTTGTAGCTTTAGGCTACTCCATACTTCTTCTTGTCACTGTTTAAGACGTCCCTACATTATCTTTATCTTTCTTCTAGTTCTCTTCCACAAGTATATGTGTGTTTTGCACTTTGCTAAATATGCAGATATTGAATATGCATCTATTTGTGATTCCTAGCCAGTCATGTCATGAATGTTTTTCCATGCATGAGACATTTCACTATCAGTAGCTTTCCTCTTTTTAGTTACATGCAAAGCATGCGTCCATATTGCAATGTTTGGACCAACCATCTTGTCCATGCATTCTATCCAATTGTAGACCAAAAGTAGCAACATGTATAGTGGCATAAGCATTTTGAATAGCCAAGTCTTTGAACAACTTTTGCATATCTTTCCTTCCAAAGTTCAAAGCAAGAGGAAATCCCATTTCTTTTGCATGGTTCTTGCCATCTTTACAAAATATGAGCTATCATGCCAAGGCCTCTTGATAAGCAATAAAATCCTTCATTTCATATTGCAAACTATCACACCACATACATCTTTTTCCAATTCTAGGGATTGCTACATATCCCCTTTTCCCTTGTTCTCTCTCATCCAATTTTGTGACCTTCAATTGAAGATCCCACATGCCTTTAACCAATTGATGTAATACATCTTTCATAATACTGGAAACAATAGGTGCAGCTATAGGGTTAGCCACATAAACAAGTGGTTTACTAGATACATCAACTATTTTGCTCCTAATAGTGGGCAAGCTAGACAAATACAATATTTTGATTTTTCTATGTTTTTGCACTAGTGTACTAGCAACATCTATAAGATGACTTCACTTTTTTTAAAGCCTTGTCTCTATAGTCTAATCATCTAATAAATAGTCAAGATTCTCTTGAAGCTCTAAATTTTTCGCTTATAGAAACAATTCAAATTTTTTACTTGTAAGAGCTTGTTATTATGCAAGATCTAATTGCTCAAACTGACTTTCAAATTCTCTTAGTAACTCTACATCCACAAGACCCTTATTGGGTTTTAGAACCTATTCTTGGAAAGTCTTGCAAGTAATCAAACTAGTATCTCCAATGTGAAATTCTTCCTAGAGTGTCTACTTGAAAGCAACCCAATCATCAACATCCTAATGTACAATTTAGTAACTTGGGTTTCAATTCATGTACAATGACCCATACAAAATATTGGCTCTATGCAAGTCAAGTTATCCCAAATAACTCCATATTTTGAGCATAGTTATAAAAATATGCAAATACATTCATGCCATATTAAATAACTTCATATCATGCTCTATTGCTTGCACAACATTTAGTGAACATTTATTACAATAGTTTCTGTTTGAGAAAAATCTTGCACCACCTGTTGTTGTTGTTGTACTTGCATAAGCATGTTCATATTCTACAATAACTACTCCAAAACATCACTAGAAAGTGTGCTTGAAGGTTCTCCCATGTTGCCTTTCCTTTCAACAACTTGCCACATCGGGTGGGTTTATGAATGTCGAAGAGGTTTTAGTCAAAATGTTGTATCCACCGGGGATCAAAGAGAGAAGGAAGTAGGGAATTGGAGATAGAATAGAAGTCAAAAATAGGCAGGAGATTCAAATTAATCCCAAGAATGCTAGAAATCAAGTTTTCTTCAAGACATGTGCATACATTATGAACCAATCATAAAGCCTTTTACCATGTCTATCAACGTCTTTATATAAGATAAAGGCAAAGCTCGATGATTCAAACTCTACATGGATTACATGTAAACTTTGTTGTACATCCAAGGCAAAGAGTCTAAACAATCAAACTTTCAATAGGTTTACATGATTTCTTGGTAGGAGAAACCAAAGTACCTATCCCAGGAGCACTATGTATTGCTAAAACCTGAGAAAGGAAACAAAAGCATTGTATAAGACTCCAAACACACTTCAGCCCTATGTATTCGTGGTGATTATAATGATTGTTTGATGGCTAAATTCCAAGACAAAGGGTTCTTGGATTAGCTAGACAATGTCTACGACTACTCAAAAGTAATCTCCAAGCACTAGATGTCTTGAGGCTCCTTGTCATACTAAAAATGCGTACCAAACACTAGCTTCTTTCCTATTGCTCAGATGGAAAATGTGATGGTTTTGTTGACTCTGAAAGGGGTAAGACCCTGGGATACTTATTTAGTTTCTCCTAGATCACTCCTTCTCGGCTCTTCGTGTCTCCAGAGGGTTGTTTGCTGCTTGAAAATTGTGATTGCCTACCACTACGCGCTTCAAGAGCTGTTCTCTTCTTATGAGATTTTCCAAAATTGGCTAAAAAGACACTTGCTTTCTATATATCACTCTATTCTAAAAGTTTACTAAACCTTTTGAGAATCTCTACAAGAAATAATGGCTAGAATATCAAAAATAGACTAAAATAGTCAAACAACCCCATATTTTTGAACCATTCATATTATGGACACTAATAATAATGACTAATATGACATTGAATCTCTAGATTAATAAGAAAGTGAGATGGTGATACACCTCAAGGTTTTTCATAGTGTGTCTATATAGCGGCATGAAAACACAATCTCAATGTAATAGAGTGGGATTTTGGGACTCCTAATGATCCCCATCCAATCAACTCAGTACGATATTATCTAATGATGAGTATACAAACTATGTATCACTCCTACTATAGGAGTTTAGGGATAATTTGCATGGAGATATAGTGAATTGAAAGGGATTCTCCCTACTATTTTCATGCACATGATCCCATTGAAAGAAGGTAGGAAGCCAATAAGGCAAAAGGTTAGAAAAATGCCTTTTGAGTTGAGAGAGACACTCTTCTTAAGGATTTTAAACTTCCACAGAGTATAGTTTGTACCATCTAACATACCTTTATTAAAGATTGGTTGACAAATGATTAGTGTTTGAATAGGTAGTACAACACCACTGCCTCTAGAACTACTTCATGTGACAGAATCACTCTTGTGGAAGTCAACATTGCTCCTGCTTGCTATCCAAGCCTTTGTCTCTCATGTACTCTTCGATCTCTAGAGTCCCCTTGGTCCTAATACCCTGTAAAAATTACACTGTGCAGCAAACAAATAGATTTTGAGCAAGAGATGGAGAAAGATAGTACAAAACAAATAAGAGGAGAACATAAATTTTCTTTAACTCTAAACAAGCTGATACAAAGATTGCTTTGTCCACCTGTGCACTTCTAATGTGAAACTTAGATGGATATCAAGAGAGAAGATAGGTGAAGAGCTTAAGGCTAGCTAGAATAACTCTGATTAAGTGAAAGGATGGATTATGAAGGTTTTGAAGGGGTCTACCTTCTATATCCTATGAAGGGGGTCATGATGGATGACCTTCCACATGCACGAGTGTCTGTTAACCTTCCATGTGCACATGTGTCTGTTGACCTTCCATGTGCACATGTGTCTATTGACCTTGCATATGTACATGTATCTATTGACCTTCCATATGCATGTGTATCTATGGACCTTCCATGTGCACCTCCACTAGTTTGCTAAGGGCTACTTCTAGAGGTCTCAAACCCAAGATAGGGGTGCTTGATAACTTCCTTATCTTGCAACTTGATGTAGTGTGCCTTGAGTTGCTAGCAGCTTTAACTAATCTATCTAACACAAAGGCTAAACCTACAATGGTCACCTTTTGGCCACCCAGCACATAGACCTTATCTGACATACGAGTCAAGACCCACCAATGTCTAGGCTCACACATGGCTTCTCCTCATAATGGGGGCTTTACAACTTTGAGCATTGTGGATCATTGGTGGAACCTTATGACAGTAGGGCATTGAGGCTATCTAACACAAGCAAGTAGCAACCTACCCATCAAATGTGAAGTGCAGCCTTGGAAGCAACTCATACCATCCCAGTCCACCTTTGCAATAGAGCCCTCCCCCCTAACTACAACAAGCTTAACTTCAAGTCACATTGTGCTCTATTGATGCAAACATCCTACAGCCAGAAACATAGATGAGAGGAAGCTTTGTAGGCAGATAAATAGCTTGTTGCCTACTGTTATTAAGAGTACCATCCAAATTTTCCCAAACTGTGCATCCTACCTCTATTGGCATCTCGATGGAATTTCATCCTAAAATTGCCTAGTTCTACCTCACTCATATGGTAGCAATAATTTGTTGGCACTAGTAGATTCTCATGCTTCAAAAGAAAATGAAGATGTAGCAAGAGAATGTGGCACATGTAGTGTCATGTTGGGAAGTAGGGATAGGATTATTATTGCACACCTTCTAGCATGTCAAGAGGCCCATCTCGTATACCCTTTTGTATTTAAGAAATGTATAAAAATGGTATTTTAAAAATACATTATTTTGAACCCACGTCATGCACACATATGTTCATGAGTAACTTACCCGAGCTCTTGAGAAACAATGGGATGTCACCTTGGAGCACGTTGAGGTGCTTCAGAATGATCATCGCTAGATTTTGAACATGTGAAGGCAAAGGCAAATTATGGAATCACATTTGACATCTATCTATAGTAGACAATGAAGTGTGGTATCATGCCTTCCTCTTCTTTGCCTTACCCGAGACTCCTCAATTCACACACGAAGAATTCCTCGCACTTGAGATTGAGCATTTTTTGCTAAAGTCATAGTGTAGAAGAATCCCGCTATGGATCACAAAGACACAAGATTACAGCCCATCACTCAAAGATCAAGCTACGCTTTGAGGTGGAGTAACTCATAGGAACGCTAATATAGGTAGAGGACCTATCCTCTAAGTGCATCATGTGCATTCACTCTCTCAAGGATAGTGCTACTTGGAAAACTAGCTAGATTGAACATCTTGAGCAATAGGTCGTGCTAGTAAGAGTGGAGTAGAATTGACTTCATCAAGCCATTCATATAGGTGCCTACTAAATAGATATTCTAGCTATTTAACTCTTCTTCCATAATATCCCTAACCTCCACACTGAAATCGCATGGATCCTTAGCTCCATTAGCACCATTTCAAATACAATCTACTTTAATCCCTACCACCACCACTATCACCTCCAAATCCTTGCCCAACCCACCCCCTCCTCCATTTCTGCCTCTTCCACACAATCTACCACTACTAGCTTCGTCCTTGGCCATGACACTTGCACATGTAGTAGTACTATAGGATGCACCCACTCTAAAAGATGCAGGAGAAATCGAAGGATGAAGTCTTGTGGATTTCACTCAATTGTGCATGCCATGCATATGTATTAGGCATAGGAGGATTGCACAGATTGGTGGTGAAGTAAGTGCAAATGAAAGATGACAGTAGTAGTGCAACAATGAAAAGTAATGGTGTAGCTGAGGGTAATGGCAGGACTTCAAGCTAGCGCAAGTTAAAGAGCTATATAAGGGGCACAGAGGAAGTCATAAGATTTCCAATTGACAAAATCACAATGCCAATTCACCCCCAAATATACGACTCTACGTACACATAGACATACATAAAGTTAGTTCTGTTGTTGTCTTTGTGATCACATCCATGGTTATCTAGCTTATGCATTGTACTTTCAAGTGGTTAGTCCTTTGAATATATCCATACTTTTGAGTCTTGCCATTTCTTGATGTTGTCTTTGAGAGATACCATGATGCCTTTTGTGGACTATGTAAACAAATTTATTGGAATATATGAGTAGTCCCCCATTTACTGTCAATATTATCCATGGTCCTTTATTTAATATGTTCTTGTTGATATGCCTTGATTGATACATCTGCGATGTTAGCATATCTTTGTATAGCGTCCGAGTATGTTAGGACTTTGAAGTCTTGTAGAGTTGGTGTAATTTGATTAAACTTTGACGTAATTGCATGCATCAAGACTTGTACCAGATGGATGTAAAAATAGCTTTTCTACATGGAGACTTGCATGAAGACATTTATATGCAACAACTTAAGGTCTTTGAGAAAAATGATAGGGAATACCTAATATGCAAGTTGAGGAAGAGTTTGTATGGACTTAAGAAGGAACCTAGGGAATGGTGTCATAAGTTTAATGTCTTTATTCATTCAAAGGGTTACTTTCGTAGTGATATGGATCCATTTCTTTACATGAAAAAGGCACGTGATAGCAGGCTTATCATTTTGGTACTATATGTTGATGATATCGTGATTCCTAGAACCACTCATGATGATCTAGATGCCTTGAAGACTCAACTCAAGAAGATCTATAAGGTAAAGGACATAGCGCAAGCCTCACATATACTTGGCATGCATATTATGCATAATCACTCTAGGGGACTTCTCTACTTATCACAGAAGGAGTACATTCATAAAGTCCTTGATGATTCCATATGTAGGCCGATAAGCGTATTGGGTGCCCTTTACCTTCTCATATGAAGGTTAGTCCTAGAAAATTTTCCAAATTAGATGATGAAAGGGTTGAAATGTCCAAGATCTTGTATGCATCTACAGTGGGTGGTTTAATGTATACCATAATAGCCATTTAATCTAATGTGGGATTTATAGTAGGAGCTATGGCATATCAGATGACTAGACTTGGCAAGAAACATTGGGGCATCTTGAAGAGATACCTTAAAGGCACTACAAATATGTGCATTTTCTATGGTAGCCATGCTACAAGAGTTGTGTGCTACACTAACTCAAATAATGTAGGACATGTAAATTTTAGAAAGTCCAATGGTGGTGCTTATTGAATGACTAGGGTGCAAACATGCATAGCTTGGTCTACTACCTAGAATGCCCTACTAAGGATTGAAAGGACATTTCAGCACCCACCGTGGCATGGGTGATATTTCCCGAATTTCTAGCACTAAGGAGGGTCATCTTTTGTCTGTGGCCAAGGTCACTTGTGAACTACTATCAAGAAGACTATGTTTGATAACTAAAGGGGAAGAGGTCACATGAAGATGATGACAAGGATGCATATGCTATCTAATTAAGGTGGAGATGAGGAGAGTGAAGATGAGCTATAACTAGATGAGGAGCATGGTTCCCTCAATGGGGAGCCACACTCTAATTGGGAGGAAGGAGAAGAAAGACCACACTCTAATCACCAATGGAGGAAGTGAGAGAATGAATGTTGAAATCAACTCCATTTGCTCTTACTTTATCTTCTTATGTTGGTCTCTTCTTGGGGTGTAACCGACAAGCATGTTGGCCTACCCTTGAACACAATATTAGTGAGTTTGGCATTCTTCGACCAATTCCCATTTTTTGAATACTAAAAATGTGGCATTCGGATAACATGCCCATAAGTTTCTCAAAACCATATGATGTGACCTATCATTGGAAAGTGCTTGAAAAATGGAATCTATTGAGCTATAGAGTGCTCAATTTGGAGTTATAGTGTTCAAGTTATGACAAATCCAAAGATTTGACCACGTGTCCCAAACTTATGGAAAATTCCCATATTCCCTAATATGGTGTTCGTCAAGATTGTGTTAATTTAGCCAATAATTTTTGTAATGGCATAACATAAGAAAAAATTTAAATTATGTATTTCTTAATTTAGTATTTAAAGCAGTTTTCATCATGATATGAATTTGAGCATTTTGAATCTATACTATAAATGTAACATATGTCACAAAGAGACATCGTCATTTTGAGTCTCTACCTTCTATTATCAACACTACCATAAAGATGGAGTTGTGACACTTGTGGTTTAGCCATCGGAGTTGGCCACTTGATAGTAATTTGCACCACGGAAATAAGATTTATTTAACAATACACGCACTTGCTTATGGTAGCATATACAAAGTTTTGAAAATGATAGTATCACCATGCATTTTCACTTTTGATATTGTGATGGGTTATAAGAGGGCATGCACACCACGAGGATAAGAAAAAGCTCCATGAAATGATCATACTCAGATATTTTGGAAGATGGACTTATGTTGAAGGAACACACACTTTATGAGCACTGTATGTAAAATCTAATGCATTACATCTAATTTAAGAGTGCAACATAATAAATGCTTGTATATTTTTACTTGATGTCAATGCAATGTATTAATCTTTGATAGAAATAGGTCAGAATATTGACATTTTCCACTTTCTTTCACTATAGTGCACCATCTCAAAAGTACTTGTGTAATATTTGTAGCTTTTACTCCAGTTTTAGATATTATGCATTAAGCTTATACATAAGCATGTAAAAATTATAGTCTTTGAAATCTCTCAAACTAATGCAATGCATCATTCCTTATAAAGATGTTTTAAAATTCCAAAAATTCTATACATAATATAAATAAAAATATAACTAGGTTAAGCATATAAGGTAAATACAAGGAGTGGGGATTACTAATGAGCTAAGCTTGAGTATATGTTGTGTTTTTGTTTGCACCTGCAATTGTATTAATGCCATGCAATAAGTTAAATTATGATTTTATTACAATATAGAAAAAAGTGAAGAATAATTTATTTTTTTATTGAATTAAAAGAAAGACAATGAAGATGACACTTTTTTACACTTTCTTTTATTTATACTTCAAAATCTCAAGCTCATTTGCATAAGCTTAAAATTTTGGAAGCTAAATGTATGTGTGTGTGTGTGTGTGTGTGTGTGTGTGTGTGTGTGTGTGTAGCATATCATCACAATTATACACTTGCATAATAAAACTATAAATTCTTAGGAAAGGACTTAGGTAAGTTACATATAATTTTGATAATTTATATATCCATTGAAGATAAAAAGTTATGGAAGAAGGGTATTTATGAAGATCCTTAATAAGTTTAGATTGTGTATCAAAATCTAGGCTAGGTTGTTCAAATATTGTCTATAAAGTAGCATTATTTAAGCTGCATGATTCTAGCCATGCTTAATTTTATGCTACTAAAAGCATAAGTTGCTAAAACTAAGGTGCTTGTTAAGAAATACAATGTTAGAAAAAAATAATATGATAAAATTTTCAATTTTAATTCGCTCACAATTATATACTTCTATTTGTCTTTTCAAATGCATCAAAAAACAAGGATCTTAATTCATATTTTTAAGGTAATCTTAGGGAATTTCCTCGGGAGAATCGGTGACTATATATGCATAAGTCAATACTCAACTTCAATAAATTTTATTTGTAATGGCTATACGAAAAGAGCTAGACTAATTTACGATTATCCTCAAGCATACACTAGATATTAAAAGGTCTGTGAGTGAGTGCTATTGATCACATAATGCAATAGTGAGAAGCTAACTTTATCAAATGAACTTTTCCTATGGATGGAACACTAGAGGCTAGTCATACATTATGTGTGCTAGTTGTATACATTTGCAAATTTGTGCCAATTGATCGACATACTCAAGGCATGTACACCTAGATAGATAGAGAGAGGGACACGCACACACACACACACACACACACACACAAATATATATATATATATATATAGAGAGAGAGAGAGATCTTTGAGTTGTATATTAGATAGTGACTTGAGAGGTTACTTCTGATTCCCATAGGTTAATGTATGTTTGGGATGGGATATGCAAGTAAAACCCCAATTGTATATGTATAAAGATATAAACTTTCTCTCATGATTATGTTTGACATTCCCTTTTATTAGGCTAGACCTTCCTTAAAACCTCTGAACTAAGCTTTTATGTTAGCTCGGCACGCCGTTGTGTTTAGATCACCCTTTCTGTTACCTGCAAAATAGCCTTTTGTGTACGTGGGCGGGGGCGGCCTGGACCAGCCCGGGTTCCTGGGACTCCCTTCCACTCCATAACGTACCGACACACTCACTGTTAATACGAACTGTCTGAGGGGAATGACTCATAGCCCGCTAAACTACATCTGATGCGTGCCCCCTTCGGTGATGCGATACGTCACACCGCTTCGTGCCATGCATAGCCGCTCTGCTTTCCCTTTATAACAAACAGGACGAGCATAGGGTACTACAACCGCAGCCTGCACAAACCCTCATCATCGACGTACCTGACGCATCGACTGAGCTGCTTCCGGCTAACCAGCAGTCGGCACGTCGAAAACACACAAGAAAATGAAGAAGAAGAAGAAGAAGAAGAAGAAGGAGCAGGAGGAGGAGGCAATCTCAGCGATATTGGCATGCTGAAGCCAACGCGGTCTCGACGTTAATGGCGTTGTTCTCTTATTAAAATAGCGGAACTTGACCATATCGAGTTTCCTCCAACTGTCGAAGCCTGATATCGTCCGTTTCCGTTATTTTTTATAGTATACAGCGCCATTGCAAAGGTGGAGGTCCCTGGCTGTATTCTCATCGTAGTGTGAATTCGATTATCCTCGGTGCCTAGAAATCTCTAGTTGTGTCAACTTTACAATCTAAAAGCCTCGAGCGAGTCTTTTCTAAAAGAGCATCATGTGTTTATGGTGGATGAATAGAAATGGTTTCAAGTAGTATTCACATCCAATCTGTGTGTATATTCTTGCAAGAATCTATTGTGTATATCATGCATGCACTTTGATGGGAGGATATTTTAAAGGGAAAACTAGCACAGGTAGATGTATGTTAAAGTGTGCATGAAAAAGAAGAATGTAAAATAAGTAGAGTATATTACTACAAGTATGCTGAAAGAATAACTATTTTTCACACAAGAGTGAACATACAAGAACCTTTCACACAAGGCTCTACATCTATGTATTGGACCGGACTTGTCTACTTAGCTAACTTTGGCTATGATGTCTACCAAGTTTTTTTAACATAGACATGCTACATGCATCTATTAGATAGCATTCTAAACATTGCCCAAACACAAACCTTTCACACGAGTGAACATAGATGTGATGGACTAGACTTATCTACTAGCTAACTTTGGCTATGATGTCTACCAAGTTTTGTGAACATAGACATGCTACATGCGTCTAGTAGATAACATTCTAAACATTGCCCAAACATAGATATAACAAATGTGTAAACTAGTTGATATGTTATATAGTGGCCAACTAAATAATAAAAACATGACAATCAATATCACTCAAAAAACACAAACATGTTATATATCCTCACCCATGGAAATATGTGTGTTGCTAGACAAAAGCATCATTAGGACATCTCACTTTGCAGAACTTCCAAAGACAACAAAGCTCAATCATGTATTGTTCTATCATAAATAAAAATGCTTTTTATCCTCCTTTTTTTCTCTTCATTATGCTTGCGCCATACTTTGAAATGCTTCCTATGAGGTGTTAATTTTCTGGACACATTTCAAATCACATACGAGGAAGGTATCATCATCATCAATGTCTACATCCATAGCTCCAATGGCAATCATATAAAAGTGCCCATTAAGAAAATGTGTCAAGTACTTAATGCATACCTCATCATCATTATCAATTACCACACATAGCCATCCACTTTGCATGGCTACATTCACATAAGGTGCAGTTCAACCTATATGATCAAGTCTCCATCCCTTTGGAGGGTACATAGCCTCCATAAAATACAATACATTGTTGGAAGTCACTAGAAAGAAGCAATACAAACCAAGTATATAGCCTCCATAAACTACAATACATTGTTGAAAGTCAATATGAACAAGCAACACACAACCTCCATAAACTACAATAGTACATTGTTGGAAGTTACTAGAAACAAGCAATACAAACCACTATAGCCATTTTTCCATACAAGGAACCATCAAACCACAAAAATGAGAGCTACTATAGCCATTTTCCCATACAAGGAATCATCAAACCACAAAAAATGGGAGCTCATAAATCACTCAAGAATAGAAACTCCTTACAAAAGACCATCAAACTCTTCTTACAAAAACCTTATTCTACTATTAATTCATAGAATGTACAATGGAGTGTGTGACTTTTTTACATCAACATGTAACAAGGCAAGGGTGACTAGATTCTTAAATGAAAAACTCCCCTTTCAACAGAAAGGACCGGTACACCATAAACCACATTTGGATAGGAAGGAAAGTCCAAGATGAGTATTCAGTCATCTTAGAGAGATCATAGACACTTGGACGTCCTTACTCA
Source organism: Lygodium microphyllum (assembly GCF_053477565.2). Lineage (NCBI taxonomy): Eukaryota > Viridiplantae > Streptophyta > Polypodiopsida > Schizaeales > Lygodiaceae > Lygodium > Lygodium microphyllum. The sequence goes on from NC_141136.1 coordinate 30,878,820, forward strand.
AGGTAATGCATTACATCAATCATGCTATTGGGTAAACTTGTAGAATAAGGTATTACATCAATTGTGTCATTGGGTAGACTTGTAGGGATTAGTATTTGAGTAGAGATTCTAATTACAATAAACCTATTGTAGGGCAAAGAAGTTTCAAATATAACCTCAAAATAGATACCCTTTACATGCACTTTTTGGACCCATGGATCTAGACCTACCACATAAAACATAGACTTGCCTTTTCTTGGGAAGGACACTTGCTTCTTGAGACTTTAAAATGAACTCCTTCTTACACCACCATTGTAAATTGGAAGCTAGGGTTAAAGTACCATCTCTACATCTTCTTATAGAAATGAGTTCACGGACACATAAAAAACAATGAATAAAAAGATGAAATTTCTTCAATTAAGCCCAGGGAGTAGCCTTATCAACCATAACCTTTATACCATGCTTATAAACCTTCGACATAGGATCTTTATCTCCTCCTTTGAGTATATATTGCTTTGAAAGAAGGCCTCCAAACATTTTACTTTGACGATGGTTTGAAATTAAGGTAAGAAATAAAAAGGAAGAAGACTTTGTCTACCATCATACTCTAGAAGAAAAGAAAGAGATGATGACTCATTATATCATATCATCCTCATGCCCCAACCCAAGCTATTAAAGCATACTATATAGATTTTTGAGCTCACTTGGAGTATTTGGCTACTAATAATTCCATCGCTAGATATAATGCATGCAAAGCATCCACTCATCATTCCATTTGGTGAGGCTCCTCCATAGCTTCCAAATTGAAAGTGTTAATCCATTGAGATAATAATCTTGCTATTTTTTATCATAGCAATAAAATGGAATGAGTCGCTAAATCATTCTATGGCCCTATCCATAGTCATGCCTAATGGCCCAACTATCCTTGCTATATGCTTATTAAGGCTTGTTGCAAACAAGCCTTTAATCAACTAAGCCTCCCAAGTGATTCAAAGAAAACACACATAAATAGCATAATGTCCTCCCTTATAGTGTAAGTATCTTGCTTGTAAAATTTAACTACGAGTAGATCTATATTTTTGTCACATTCAAGCCAAGTTCTCTCCAAGAATTTAAGTATCTTCCCTTCCCAATTCCATTAAGCATCAAAGACATTATTGTGTCACTTTAAATATATAGATTGCTTCATCATTTCGTGAGCCCCAGATTTTGGTTTTGAAAATTCCTAACAAAGACACGGATTCCAAATTTGAAAAAGCCTCGCTTTTTTTATTTAAAAAATCCTTGTTTTGTCTACCTCTCTCATGCTTGAACCCTTGTCTATATAATGTTTTCTACTAGGCCACACCATGCACTAGATATCATTATACTTTTCCATTTTAAGGTGAATATATGCAATGGTATGTATCATTGTGTACTAGATCTTGTTGTAATACCTCCCTGGATTATGCAAGGAGTAGATTTGATCACTTAACTAGTAGTCTCTCCCAACTTCAAAAAAACATATAAGCACATGCTACTACTATATTATGATGTATTCAGTAATTTTACTATGGAAGGAGCTCACATATCACATTTCGGGCTCTTGCTAACGTTATTGAAAGCTAGCACATTCAAAACTAGACTCTATGCATACAAAAGTGTCTAGAAATAGTTGGTTAGATGTAGGAAAATGGGTTTTTAATAGACAAATTAAGTGGAATATAGAAAATCCTTATTGCTTGAAAGAGACTCTACCCAGGCAGTTCACTGTTTGTAAACCAAACATGTCACCTATGAGCTAAGAATCGTGGAAAACCCGTATCTATGACTTGTGCAAGAGTCATATGACCCCACCCCCCTTTTTACACTTATATGATGTATCAATAAAATTTACTGTGAATTCTCTTTTTCACATATAAGATTGTATATTGTGTTTACTTCTTCCTCTTATTGAATAATATTAAAAGACTAGAATATTTCTAATTTAAAAATTATGCATTGCACTTTAAAGGTGATACATTGTCGCATCACTCCAAATGTAGTATTTCATGATGGCGCATTGTCTTGGACACCAAAAATGTAGTATTTAAAAAACATAACAAATAAATCATCTTTCCTCTACCTCATTCATCTTCCTCCCCTTCCCCCATACCCCCTATTTTTATGGGTAGAGGGGAAAATTAATAGGGCCTATCCCTAATGTATATCCTTATACACTTTTTGAAAAGGAAAATCCTCCCTTGCACTTACATGGTTCCTTATGCACTTTTTGGGGAATAAACCCCTCTTTGGCACTTACATGGTTTCCTAAATTATCCATGGCAAACTCCTCAAGAAATGCTATCATTTAAATTAATTGAATTAGGCTATGAATTCTCCCTTGACTATTGGAAAGCTCTTTGTAAATATGTATATTATGCATGTTTGCTCTTTGGATCCTAACTAGGAAGGTAGATAGAGAATAGAAACCCTCATTCGTGACCACAATGACCATTATCAGTGCTATCATTATATGCTCAAATGAAATTCTTTTATATAGGAATATCATCAAAGTGTATGGAAGTAACTCAATAACCCGCAGTCCAAATGTTGCGGATTAAAGGCCACATGTGTCTAGCAAACTACATTTACCTTATACGTAGTGCCCACACAGTTGTAAACTACAAGTGGTGGCTGCCCACCACTATCATCTATATTCCTTATTCTTTACTATGATAGAATAATAAAGAGAAAGCAGGTCACACATTGTGACTGTTGAAGTTTCCACACACTAGTCTTACTCTTTTGCATTCAAACCTCCATAGCCATTCCTCTTACTTCCCCTTGTGGTATTCTCTCTCTCACTCTTGCTCACCCTTTCAAACTAATATTAGAGTAGGAATTCAAGGAGCTTCACCCATTCTACTTCAGCTTGGGAAAGAGAGCTTCAACCCCAACTTCCATGGCAGCTAGAGCTTCAATCATCTAAGGAAAATATCAAATCCCCACCTTCTCCAACTCATTTCTCAGCTTCAGCACAACCTTTGATTAGTGCCTAGTAAAGTCAAAGAGTTAGGGATAGTAGGAGAAGTCCCTAGAAATTATCCCACAATTGTTCATATATTTTTAGGGGCTTCCCTACTCACTACCCCTCACACATTTGGCTCGATAACTATTGTAATTCTTATCTAGCTATTGAGGACTTCTTCTAACACTTTTGACTCTAACTTTGCGCATCATTTGAGAATACAAACTTACTATTCACAAATTTGGATAGCAAAGAATTTGAATGTTTATGCTTTACTAATGCTTATTCACATAGGTTTTAATGTTAGGATGATATATTGATCTTAAAGATGCTCTACAAATTGAATAGAGCTCAGTTTACTCAGCCATTAAAGGGATCTTTGTTCTCATAAATAATGGATAGAAATCATATGCTTTGAATATCAGTGAAATCTATGCTTACATGCCATGGGGAAATGCTCTTTTATCATGTGTATGCTTGACACTATTGGGCATGTATGGATATGCTCTCCTTTTGGCCTTGAGCTTTAATTCTAAGCTCTCTTATATTCATATCTATAGAGGTTGCATGGTTCAGTGATCTCTTATTCATAGGCTTGGATAGTGATTCTATTTACATGATCTAGGACATATTATTTGGTACCTTGGGGCTTTCGAACGTTATGGCATGCATGTATTGAGCTTCCTTTGCTCTTGGATACTTCACTTTACTTCCAATGGGAGAACTTTCATATTTCATCGCAAAGCTTGGGTTTGAGAGATTGCACAAGTCTCTCATCTATACTGATTGGTTAATGGAGACACCATCTTTGTATTTATTAATCACTATGTGCTTTTTTTCATTTGATTTTTTGGTTGCCTAGTACTTCCTCTTTCAGGTACATTATCAGCCCCATGGACACATGCTTCCTTGGTACTCGAATGCTATGATAATGCTTTGAGATGCTAGTTGGATTTTTAAGAGCTTGATTATCTTTGTATTGAAGAGGTTTATTTATATCATAATAGTTTGGACAACAAGCATACATTGGTGGACTCTATGCTTTGAATGCCCATTGTGTCTACATGATATTTTAAGCATGTTATATGTCTACAGTGATGTCTAGGATTGATGTAAAATCCAAATACAATTATAATATGCTTTGGCACTTCATTTTGAGTTACATTTGATGTACTTGGACTTTGGTCAGTTGCTTTGAGCTTCTGTACTTACTCACTTATGGGTATTGAAGCTTCAATTGGACACTTATGCTCCCATATATATTTGAGATGTGCTTCAAATTTCCAAATGATTTTGTGTATATGACTTGAGATTTTCTTGCTCACTTTGCATTCAAGATTCTCTTCTAGATGGAGATGCTTATACTTAATTGGGAGGGCTTTGCTCTTTGAGACAATCCAACTCTTGGTTCATGTATATGTTCTCTTGTATGCTATTGGATGCATTCACCTCCACTTGGTGGGCTGATTTTATTTTCTCTTTTCTCAACCATTTTGCATTCAGCGACATTGCATATTTGCTATGTATTGAGCAACATTGCTCTTTGCTCACTCATCATGCATTTGGCCTCGGGTAAGTTACTCATGAATATATGTAAGCATGACGTGGATTCAAAATAATGTATTTTTAAAATATCATATTTATATATTTTAAACATACAAAAGGGTTAACATAGAGTGGTTATTTACAAATTTAATAGAAAAGGATTATTGTTTATTCAAGAAAAATTCCCAGATAAGGATATTTATAGATAGGTGCTGAACACATGTAATGTAGATGATATACATATAGAAACTTCCCCAAGCATTTGGTAGATCTTTGTAGTTTCTCTTGAGATTTTCTACATGCATGATACATATGCTTATGAGATGTATGATCTGCTGATATTTTGAGTTTGTGATAGTCTTCAATACCACAACTTTATGCTCACTCACTGCTAGTTGCATTCCTTGTATCTGGGTTGCTACTCGAATATCTCTCGCAATGTAGGCTTGCTTTCTTGGCTTTGTGCCCACATATACTGATGTCTTTATTTCAACATTGCTATAATTACAGTTTTTAGCATTCATTTAGAGAGTACACAAAAACTTTTGGTACTTTTCTCTTGCAATTGGTGGGCATCTCTAGTGTCATTTGTTCCCACCCTTTTGGATTTGTTTTGTGGGCTATTTTGTTGAATTTACTATAGACCATACTCTTGCTATTTGTGCTAACACTTGTAGTCATTATGGCAAGTTCATATGCCAATAATGCTATTTTCAATCTTCAAAATCATGATGGAAATAACTTCCAATATTGGACGACATAGGTATGCCAAGTGTTGGTACAAAAGAGGCAAGTTAAACCATTGAAGTTAGATAGCATAAAGCGTGAGCTTTATGATATAGAGGGTTATGCAAAACTTGATTATCTATGCAAATCTAGTATCATTTTATCATTATCAAAGTAGGTGTATTTTAATAACATTGGGATTGAGAGTGATGCTTATGCATAATAGAAAAAAAATTGATTTTTATGAGAAATAAGGTCTTGCATCTCAATTATACTAGTTGAAGAGACTTGTAAACATTTACATGAATGAGGGTGCAGCTATATGATCCACTTATTGGAATGAATTTCATTCCATTTTCAGCCAACTTTTATCACAAGGCATTCAACTTGACAATAATATCAAGTCCTTTTTCTTGCTTGTTACACTACCTGAGTCATGGGACACCTTTCATATTGCTATGAGTGATCACCCTTCTAAGGGTGGTTTTAAATGTAGTGGTATAGAGAGTTCTATACTAATAGAAGAAGAAAGTAGAAAAAACATTGATACAAACATGTACTTCTTATGCATTCATGATTAGAGGCAGAAATTGTAGTAATCACACTAATAAATATGGTAGAGACTCCTAGCCTGATGCCAGGAATCATATTCCACGGTGGATTCCGTGCCACGGTGGATTCTGTGAGGTTTTACGGTGGATTCCGTAAACTTAGATGACCGGGGCTCATACACAAAGTGGATTCTTTGTGCGAGAAGTTGATGGCGACGCCTGTCCTTTTCGGGCGTTTCATTAATTTAGTGTGTACATGGGTGATTCCATAGCGGGTGATTCTGCAAAATGCATATTAAATTAGTAAACATTTATGAGTTTAGAGTGCACACTCGTATTAAATTAAGGTTAGGATTTATATCTAACCAGTTGATTTATTTATGTAGCTGAAGACTGCTAGGTATTCACTTTTGTCGGTTTAATTGTATTATTTTACTAACGATTGTGAATGCTTCAGTTGATGTGTAGAGATAGCAGCAGTGGCGGAGGAAAGCATTGGAGTTTAGCAAGTATTCGACATATGGATTATATTTTGATAGGCACCACGCCTATATTTTGTCATGTCTATTGAGACATCGATTATTTATTATTATTTTGTATGCGCCTATGCGCACGGATATGTTATTTCTATTTGGGACATTGTGTTGGGCATGCCAAACTCCATGGGCACCGTCCATTAGCTTTATTTCCTATATTTGTAAAAGGAAACTCAAAAGCTAAAAGCTTTCCATATTTTTGTGAATTGGGCTATTATTGAGCATGAAGATGGAAATATACATAAAATACATGCTTTGTGAAGCGCTCACACAAGGCATGGGGGGAGATTGAGCCCAATTGGTCTCTTGCTCTTGTCGTTCATGCTTTTTACATTGTTTTTTGTGCAAAAAGGTAGAGTTCATTGTTCTTGGGGACCTTTCGGGATTCACTACGTGAGCATATTGCGACCGATTTGCGCACGAGTGGTATCAGAGCGGAGCTGAGATCAAGAGCTTCCAATCGCTACCCATCTCGTGCGAAGGCGGAGCTCCTGGAACGATCGGGCTCTACAGTCAATCTCGTCGCGAACCGTCGATACAGGCAGACTTCTGGCGATCAAGAACCCCTGTTTCTACTCTCAGATCGGGAAGGGCTAGGCTGTACAGGCGGAGGACCACTCCATCATCTCCATAAACAAGTCGTGGAAATACAGTAAGAAGCTCCATATCTATCTTCTCAAAAAGCTTAGTATTAAAGCTTAAAGGCTTAAGGAATTTAAGAAGCTTCACAAAAATTGTCATCGAGCTGTAAGAAGATGTCCGAAAAATCCGCGACGTAAAAAAACGGCTGCCCACATCCTCCACGATCTGCGCCGTTTTTCATAACTACCCCCCTTCCATAAGCTTAAGCTACCAAGCTTAAATCATTAAGCTTAATCAAGTCCCACAAGGCAAGCAAATCACCAAACTTCAGGTCCTGCACTCCAGAAATCAAGTTCTGCAAGTCAATCGTGATCAAGTCCTGCAAGTTCACTAAGTCACCTAAGTCTGCAACTTTGCAAGTCAGACTAGTCAACTGGAGTCAGAACTAACTAGTGCTCAAAACTCCTAGAAGGGTTGTTCCTGCGCAGAAACTCCGAACTGCAAAGTTGTTCCTGGCAAGGTATTCTACCCATACGCAGGTTCGCTAAAGTATTTTCAGCATATGAAGAAGGAAATATCGCAGATTTTCTGAAAATTGAGAAAGAAATACCCAAAAACACATAGCCTTGTAACCCCGAATTTGAGCTACGCTCATCCCGCTAACCTGATTTTGAGTGAGAAAGGTCTTTTGAGTTTTACAGGATGACGGAACCACATATGGATGATCCTATGGCTGAAGACGACCTACCTGAGCCTACCATGGAACAAAAGCTGGACCTAATCATGATGCAATTGGAAGAAGAACGAAGGGCTAGGCAAGCATTGCAAGCGCAATTGACAAAATTACAAAGAGCCTCTACCGACAAAGAAGAACCTCAAGCTGAAGATTTGATTCGACGTACCATCGAAGCCACTCTTGAAGCTTAAACCATTCGCAAGGAATCAAAGATAAGTAAACGAAATTTCAAATTTCGCACTTTCAATGGCATACGAGAAGGAAAGACTGTTTTATCATTCATTAGTCAGTTTGATGACTATTTCCATGAGGAAACCTATCCAAAAAAAGATAAAATCAAGTGTGTTACTAATCATTTGGTAGACAGAGCATCACTTTGGTGGACTGTAGTACGCAAGAGCATAGAATGTCCTGTTACTTAGGAAGATTTCAAGAAGAGGTTCATGCAGAATTTCCTTCCACCGCAATTTCATGAGAAGGCTATCAAGCAATGGGATCTACTTCAACAACGGGATCGTGAGCCTATACCTCAGTATACAAAGCGTTTTTGGAATGCACTCCTATAGCTACGCATGCTTGAAGACGTACCAGAGACGACACATAAGCGGAAGTATATGTCTGGACTTCTTGGACATTACTACGCTGAAGTGAACATGTTCAAGCCTGCTACCCTTGAAGACGCCATCTCACTAGCTCACGACATTGAAGATAAGTTACGCGGTAGAGACAGACGACCACAGCAATTCCAAGCCAATGGTAATTATGGATCTAAACAATTCAATTCCAATTTTAGAAGGTTTAATCCAGGTCGTTTCTCTTCACCATCTTTCCGCAAGAATTGGGCTAAACCACCTGCATTACCATCCAATGTCAATCCAAATCCTAAGCCTATTCCACAAGCAAATCCAAATGTACCCAGACTTCCAGCCATTTCAAATAATGTAACCAAAGCCAAGCCAATAGTATGCTATAAATGTCACTAGCCTGGACATCTCGCAGCAAATTGTCATTCAAAGAAGCCACCAGCTCATATCAACTATCTTGGATCCATGGACGAAGACGAGCATGAGGATATGCCTGATTTCACTGAAGATGAGGACGACACTACTACTACTTCCGACACTTTACCAGGTATGCCTACTCCACATTCATTATTGACTATGAAATGTTTGGTGCATGGAAAGGAAAAGACTATCTTACATGATGACGGTAGTACTCATGACTTTATTTCAGCAAAATTGGTAAAGAAATTGAAATTACAGACTGTACCTACGCACTATCGCGTAAAAGATGCATTTTTAGGCACTAGGTACAATGGTACACAGGAAGTGCAAGATTTAGAGATTCAAGTTGGTTCATACACTGAAAGAAGAAATTTCTTAGTTGTTCCATTATAGTCGAGTGACATTATTTTAGGAATGCCTTGGCGACACCAGCATAACCCAAATATAGATTATTCCACATACACAATGAATATTAATTTTCAAGGAAAATCTATTACATTATATGGTATGCATGCATCTAATGTTTTTCCACTGCTTTCGCATACTCAAGCAAAACGTGCATTACGCAAGAGTAGTAAATCATATCTCATTTGGGTGAATGAATTGCAAGCAAAGGAAAATCATATGCACCTTAGGCATAAGGAATTTCTTGCATATTTTAAGGACTGTTTTGCAGAAGACCTACCACCAGGTTTACCTCCTTCACGTCCAGAAGACCATAAGATTGATTTGATCCCTGGCACACAACCACCTTGCAAAGCACCATATAGGCACAACCAAATAGAGCAAAAAGAAATCCAGAGTTAAGTTGAAGAATTATTAAATAGAGGTTTAATTCGACCTAGCAGTTCTCCATTCGGTGCACCTGTACTTTTAGTCAAGAAAAAGAATAATACCTATCGTATGTGTATTGACTATCGAGCTTTAAATAAGATCACTGTAAAGAATAGGTATCCTATACCTAGAGTTGATGACCTTATGGAAAAAATGCAAGGATCTTCTATATTTAGTAAAATTGACCTTAAGTCTGGATATCGTCAGGTGAGGCTAGATAAATCTGACATATTTAAGACTGCATTCAGAACACAGTTTGGCCATTACGAATTCTTAGTCATGCCATTCGGATTGACTAATGCACCTGCTACCTTTAGTAGAATGATGAACCGTATCTTTTTGAAATATCAGTATTGTGTGATTGTTTTCTTTGATGATATTTTGGTGTTTAGTCAAAATGAGAAAGAGCATTATGAGCATTTGTCATTAGTTTTTCAATTACTGAAAGAAAATCAACTGTTTGCAAATCCTGAAAACAGTGAATTCTTTAAGACAGAAATTGAGTATTTAGGTCATATTGTATCATCTAAAGGAATTAAAGTTGATCCTAAGAAAATTGATGCAACATTGCATTGCCCTGTTCCTAAAAATGTGCATGAGTTACGCTCATTCCTTGGTCTTGCTAGTTTCTATAGGAAGTTTGTACGTAATTTTTCATTACTTGCTTTACCATTAACCAAACTTCTCAAGAAAGGAATTGTTTATCAATGGACCGAAAATCAGTAGAAATCCTTTGACTTACTGAAACATGCATTAACCAATGCCCCTGTTCTACAGTTGCCTGACTTTAATAGACCATTCTTTCTAGTTGTGACCGATGCTAGCGGATCAGGAATAGGAGCCGTACTAATGCAAGACAATCATCCAATAGCATATTCTAGTTGTAAGCTGAAACCCTCCGAGCTGAAATATTCCACATATGACAAAGAACTATTAGCAGTTGTACAAGCATTAAGACAGTGAAAACACTACTTAATGGGTTCAAAATTCATGATAAAGACCGACCAGCAAAGCATTAGACATTTACTTAGCCAACCCCAAATTTCTGACCGTCATATCAAATGGGCTTCCTTTATTCAAAGTTTTCATCCTATCATTCAATACCAACCTGGAAAAGAAAATGTAGTTGCTGATGCATTGAGTAGAAGACCTGCAATTCATAACATTTCTGTCATATCTTTTGATTTTTTAATTGCTATGAAAGATACATATCACCAGGCTTTTACTGTTCAATCTGATTGGAATAAATTAGTTCAAAATAATTTCATTCCTGTTGATTCATTGTCATATAATGATGGATTTATGTTTTATGAAAAGAGACTGTGTGTTACTATTCCATTCCGATCTTTTGTTTTGAATGAAATTCATTGTCCCCCATATCAAGGTCATAGAGGTATCATATCTACATTACGTATGTTAACTGAAGATTTTTATTGGCCGCATATGCATGCAGATGTATCTAATTTCGTTTCTGAATGTTTGATTTGTCAAAGAGTTAAGAGACATCATGGTAAACAGTATGGATTACTAATGCCTTTGTCTATTCCATCTAAACCTTGGGAACAAATTTCTATGGATTTCATTACTGGTTTACCAAATACTAAATCTAACCATGATATGATTTGGACAGTTGTAGATAGATTTAGTAAGCAAACATATTTCATTCCATGTAAGAAAACTTTAACAGCATCACAAGCAGCACAGTTATTTCTGAAAACTATTTTTACTAACCATGGGCTACCCAAATTTATCATTTCAGATCGTGATTCTAGATTTTGTAACAATTTTTGGATTACACTGTTTGCTAATCTAGGCACAAAGATTGATTTCTCATCTGCATTTCATCCAGAAACAAATGGACAAACAGAAGCCACAAACAGCACAATACTAGATCTTTTACGTGCATATACTATCTCTAAACCTCAGACATGGGACACTCATTTGCATTTATTACAGTTTGCATATAACAATACACCGCACACATCTACAAAGAAAACACTGTTTGAAGTCATTTATGGATATAGATTGTCTACACCTGTTGCATCTTTGTCTAATAGAATTCAGAGTGCTGATGATATTGCTAGTATGCATAACAGTATTTTTGATGAGGTTAAAGATATGATTGCTAAAGCCCATCAATCATATACCAAACAAGCCAACAAGAAAAGACAAGCCATGAATTTCAAAGTTGATGATTATGTTTGGCTGAGAATAGAAAAACGTAGACTGCAAAGTGTAGATAGACATCCAGTTGTCAAATTAGCTCCTAGATTCTATGGACCATTTAGAATCATTCATAAAATTAATGATAATGCATTCAAATTAGAATTACCATCTCATTGGAAAATTCACAATACATTTCACATTAGTTTATTGAGACCATTTAGAGGCCAATTACCTGTCCACCCTGTTTATGAAAACCCACCTTTATTAGAGGAAGAGACTGAAATACTTGAACCAGAAGCTATCATAGACACTGACTTTATGACCACTAGAACTGGCCGAAGGTATTCTAGATATTTAGTAAAATTTAAGAACCATCCTGTAGAGGAAGCGCAATGGATGCACGCTAGAGACTTAAATGCTTTCCCCACTCTGTTAGCTCCACATTGAGCTAATAGCAATTGAGGTCAATTGCTATCCCACCCCGGGGGTATGATGCCAGGAGGCATATTCCATGGTGGATTCCGTGCCACGGTGGATTCTGTGAGGTTTTACGGTGGATTCCGTAAACTTAGATGACCGGGGCTCATACACAAAGTGGATTCTTTGTGCGAGAAGTTGATGGGGACGCCTGTCCTTTTCGGGTGTTTCATTAATTTAGTGTGTACATGGGTGATTCCATAGCGGGTGATTCCGCAAAATGCATATTAAATTAATAAACGTTTATGAGTTTAGAGTGTGCACTCGTAATAAATTAAGGTTAGGATTTATTTCTAACCAGTTGATTTATTTATGTAGCTAAAGAGCGCTAGGTATTCACTTTTGTCGGTTTAATTCTATTATTTTACTAACTATTGTGAATGCTTCAGTTGATGTGTAGAGATAGCAGCAGTGGCGGAGGAAAGCATTGGAGTTTAGCAAGTATTCGACATATGGATTATATTTTGATAGGCGCCACGCCTATATTTTGTCATGTCTATTGAGACATCGATTATTTATTATTATTTTGTATGCGCCTATGCGCACGGATATGTTATTTCTATTTGGGACATTGTGTTGGGCGTGCCAGACTCCATGGGCACCGTCCATTAGCTTTATTTCCTATTTTTGTAAAAGCAAACTCAAAAGCTAAAAGCTTGCCATATTTTTGTAAATTGGGCTATTATTGAGCATGAAGATGGAAATATACATAAAATACATGCTTTGTGAAGCGCTCACACAAGGCATGGGGGGAGATTGAACCCAATTGGTCTCTTGCTCTTGTCGTTCATGCTTTTTACATTGTTTTTTGTGCAAAAAGGTAGAGTTCATTGTTCTTGGGGACCTTCCGGGATTCACTACGTGAGCATATTGCGATCGATCTACGCACCATAGCCTAATAGGGGCAAGTCTTAGTCTCTGAGACAATCTTGCATTAAGTTTCACAGATGTAAGTTCTCTTTAACATGTAATAAATTCCATGTTACCCCACATGAGGATTGGTTTCATAACTATTGTGGTAATATAGGTTCTGTTTTAGACTGCGAAATGATACTGCATTAGATATCATTAGCATTGGGGATGTTAGACTATAGTTTGATTCAAGCAGCTCTATTGTTTTGGATAATGTACGTCATGTACTAGCTAGCAATCTCTATTCTTTGACTATATCTAGGTTTGTTGACCATGTATTGGGTGTGATCGATTTACTACATGTATTTTTAACTAGCTACACTCTCTTACAACAAGTGATAATATAACTCAAATCTATGAAAGAGAAAAAAGATCTTATAGTAGCATCCATTTTACAAACCTCAAATTGGATAGTTAGATTCCACATGAAGGTAGCCTTCAAGGGATTACAAGAAACAATTGGGAGGAGTCTCATTATTATAGTCAATTAGGTGCAGGAGAGAGCTAATAGAGCTTATCATGAAATGCTCCAACAATTACTTTTACTGACTTGGTTCATTCTCTTCACAAAGATTCCCATGTGAATAATCAACCTTTCACATTGTAGAAGCTGATTTAAGCTTGAATTTCTTCATTGCTTTCTTACGCTTCTGTTCCCATTTAAACGTTTGACAATTTCTCAAGAGTTGTATTGTTAATGATTTTGTCATGAAATTCCTACTTGGTGATACCAAGTACCTCTTCCAAGGTAAATTCCACCCAATTGTTTTAAATTTGCTCTTTAAGAACCTTCTTGAGATCCATGGCTATTCCAATATCAAGCTGTAGCTTATATCCTAGCTATTTGCCCTTCTTTTTACCCTCTTGTTTGCTATCTTGTTTGTGTTGAGGCCCAACATCTTCCATAACATGCTCCGAAGGTTATTGATTTGCAGATTTAGGCTACTTCATACTTCTTCTTATCACTCTCTTAGATGTCCTTACATTATCTTTATCTTTCTTCTAGTTCTTTTCCACAAGTATATGTGTGTTTTGCACTTTGCTAAATATTCAGATATTGAATATGCATCTATTTTTTATTACTAGCCAGTCATGTCATGAATGTTTTTCCATGCATGAGACATTTCACTATCAGTAGATTTCCTCTTTTTAGTTACATGCAAAGCATGCATCCATATTGCAATGTTTGGACCAACCATCTTGTCCATGCATTCTATCCAATTGTAGACCAAAAGTAACAACATGTATAGTGGCATAAGCATTTTGAATAGCCAAGTCTTTCAACAACTTTTGCATATCTTTCTTTCCAAAGTTCAAAGCAAGAGGAAATTCCATTTCTTTTGCATGGTTCTTTCCATCTTTACAAAATATGAGCTATCATGCCAAGGCCTCTTGATAAGCAATAAAATCCTTCATTTCATATTGCAAACTATCACACCACATACATCTTTTTCCAATTCTAGGGACTGCTACCTGTCCCCTTTTCCCTTGTTCTCTCTCATCCAATTTTGTGACCTTCAATTGAAAATCCTACATGCCTTTAATTAATTCATCTAATACATCTTTCATAATACTAGAAACAATAGGTGCAGCCATAGGGTTAGCCACATAAACAAGTGGGTTACTAGATACAACAATTGTTTTGCTCCTAATAGTGGGCAAGTTAGATAAATACAATATTTCCCTTTTTCTATGTTTTTGCACTAGTGTACTAGCAACATCCGTAAGATGACTCCACTCTATTTTAAGCCGTCTCTAGAGTCTAATCATCTAATAAATAGTTAAGATTCTCTTGAAGCTCCGGATTTGTTGCTTATAGAAACAATTCAAATTTTAGACTTGTAAGAGCTTGTTATTATGCAAGATCTAATTGCTCAAACCGATTTTCAAAATTCTCTTAATAACTCTACAGCCACAAGACCGTTATTGGGTTTTAGAACCCATTCTTGGAAAGTCTTGCAAGTAATCAAACTAGTATCTCCAATGTAAAATTCTTCCTAGATTGTCTTATTGAAAGCAACCCAATCATCAACATCCTAATGTACAATTTAGTAACTTGGGTTTCAATTCATGTACAATGACCCATACAAAATATTGGCTCTATACAAGTCAAGTTATCCCAAATAACTCCATATTTTGAGCATAGTTATGTGTATATGCAAATACATTCATGCCATTAAACAACTTCATATCATGCTCTATTGCTTGCAGAGCATTTATCACAATAGTTTTTTCTGAGAAAAAGCTTGCATGACCTATTGTTGTTGTTGTACTTCCATAAGCATGTTCACATTCTACAATAACTACTTCAAAACATCACTAGAAAGTGTGCTTGAAGGTTCTCTCATCTTTCCTTTCCTTTCGACAACTTGCCACATCGGGTGGGTTTATGAATGTGGAAGAGGTTTTAGTCAAAATGTTGTATCCACGGGGGATCAAAGAGAGAAGGAAGTAGGGAATTGGAGATAGAATAGAAGTAAAAAATAGGCAGGAGATTCAAATTAATCTCAAGAATGCTAGAAATCAAGTTGTCTTCAAGACATGTCCATACATTATGAATCAATCATAAAGCCTTTTGCCAATTCTATCAACGTCTTTATATAAGATAAAGGCAAAGCTCGATGATTCAAACTCTACATGTATTACATGTAAACTTTGTTGTACATCCAAGACAAAGAGTCCAAATAATCAAAATTTCAATAGGTTTACATGATTTCTTGGTAGGAGAAACCAAAGTACTTGTCCGACGAGCACTATGTATTGCTAAAACCTAAGAAAGGAAACAAAAGCGTTGTATGAGACTCCAAACACACTTCAGCCCTATGTATTCATGGTGATTAGAATGATTGTTTGATGGCTAAATTCCAAGACAAAGGGTTCTTGGATTAGCTGGACAATGTCTACGACTACTCGAAAGTAATCTCCAACCACTAGATGTCATGATGCTCCTTGTCATACGAAAAATACGTACCAAACACTAGCTTCTTTTCTATTGCTCAGATGGAAAATGTGATGGTTTTGTTGACTCTAAATGGGGGTAAAACCCTAGGATACTTGATCTAAATTCTCCTAGATCACTCCTTCTCAGCTCTTCTTGTCTCTAGAGTGTTGTTTGCTACTTGAAAATTGTGATTGCCTACCACCACGCGCTTCAAGAGTTGTTCTCTTATTATGAGATTTTCCAAAATTGGCTAAATAGACACTTGTTTTTTGTATATCACTCTACTCTAAAAGTTTACTAAACCTTTTGAATATCTCTACAAGAAATAATGGCTAGAATATAAAAAATAGACTAAAATAGTAAAGAAATCCCATATTTTTGAACCATTCATATTATGGACACTAATAATAATGCCTAATATGACATTGAATCTCTAGATTAAGAAGAAAGTGAGATGGTGATACACCTCAAGGTTTTTCATAGTGTGTCTACATAGCGGCATGACAACGCAATGTCAATGTAATGGACTAGTGGGATCTTGGGACTCCTAATGATCCCCATCCAATGAAACTCAATACGATATTATCTAATGACGAGTTTAAAAACTATGTATCACTCCTACTATAGGAGTTTAGGGATAATTTGCACAGAGATATGGTGAATTGAAAGGGATTCTCCCTACTATTTTCGTGCACATGATCCCATTGAAAGAAGGTAGTAAGCCAGTAAGGCAAAAGGTTAGAAAAATGCCTTTTGAGTTGAGAGAGACATTCTTCTTAAGGATTTTAAACTTTCACATAGTATAGTTTGTACCATCTACCATACCTTTATTGAAGATTGGTTGACAAATCATTAGTGTTTGAATAGGTAGTACGACACTACCACCTCTAGAACTACTTCATGTGCTAGAATCACTTGTGGAAGTCAACATTGCTCCTGCTTGCTATCGAAGCCTTTGTCTCTCATGTACTCTTCGATCTCTAGAGTCCCATTGGTCCGAATATCATGTAAAAATTACATGGTGCAGCAAACAAATAGATTTTAAGCAAGAGATAGAGAAAGATAGTACACAACAAATAAGAGGAGAACAAAAAATTGATTTAACTCTAAACAAGCTGATACAAAAATGGCCCCGCTTCTAATGTGAAGCTTAGATGGATATCTAGATAGAAGATAGGTGAAGAGCTTAAGGCTAGCTAGAATAACTCGGATTGAGTGAAAGGATGGATTATGAAGGTTGTGAAGGGGTCTATCTTCTATAGCCTATGAAGGGGGTCATGATGGATGACCTTCCATATGCACCAGTGTCTGCTGACCTTCCATGTGCACATGTGTGTGTTGACCTTCCATGTGCATGCACGTGTCTATTGACCTTGTATATGTACATGTATCTATTGACCTTCCATATGGATGTGTATCTATTGGCCTTCCATGTGCACCTCCACTAGTTTGCTAAGGGCTACTTCTCAAGGTCTCAAACCCAAGATAGCAAATCTTGATAACTTCCTTATCTTGCAACTTGATGTAGTGTGCCTTGAGTTGCTAACAGTTTTAACTACTCTATCTAACACAAAGGCTAGACCTACAATGGTCACCTTTTCGTCACCCAGCACATAGACCTTATCTGACATACAAGTCAAGACCCACCAATGTCTAGGCTCACACATGGCTTCTCCTCATAATGGGGGCCTTATAACTTTTAGCACTGTGGATCATTGGTGGAACCTTATGACGGTCGGGCATTGAGGGTATCTAACACAAGCAAGTAGCAACCTACCCATCAAATGTGAAGTGCAGCCTTGGAAGCAACTCATGCTGCCCCAGTCCACCTTTGCAATAGAGCCCTCCTCCCTAACTACAACAAGCTTAACTTCAAGTCACATTGTGTTCTATTGGTGCAGACATCCTACATCTAGAAACATAGATGAGAGGAAGCTTTGTAGGTAGATAGTCAGCTTGTTGCCCATTGTTATTAAGAGTACCATCCAAGTTGTCCCAAACTGTGCATCCTACCTCTATTGGCATCTCGATGGAATTTCATCCTAAAACTGCCTAGTTCTGTCTCACTCATATGGTAGCAATAATCTGTTGGCACCAATAGATTCTCATGCTTCAAAAGAAAATGGAGATGTAGTAGGAGAATGTGGCACATGTAGTGTCATGTGGGGAAGAAGGGATAGGATTATCATTGCACATCTTCTAGCATGTCAAGAGGCCCATCTCGATTTTGCAAACTCCATTTGGAACCAACTCCATATTCCTATATGGACAAGTGGCAATAGTCGTGATGCCAGGAGGCATATTTCACGGTGGATTCCGTGCCACGGTGGATCCCGTGAGGTTTTACGGCGGATTCCGTAAACTTTGTTGACCGGGGCTCATACACAAAGTGGATTCTTTGTGCAAGAAGTTGATGGGGATGCCTATCCTTTTCTGGCGTTTCGTTAATTTAGTGTATACATGGGTGATTCCATTGCGGGTGATTCCGCAAAATACATATTAAATTAATAAACGTTTATGAGTTTAGAGTGTGCACTCGTGATAAATTAAGGTTAGGATTGATTTCTAACCAGTTGATTTATTTATGTAGCTGAAGACTGCTAGGTATTTACTTTTGTCGATTTAATTGTATTATTTTACTAACGATTGTGAATGCTTTAGTTGATGTGTAGAGATAGCAGCAGTGGCGGAGGAAAGCATTGGAGGATAGCGTGTATTCAAGTTATCACTTATATTTTGATGGGCGCATACCTTAGGCATGGCGCCTATATTTTGTCACGCCTATTTATTAAGGTGTTGGATATTTATTTATTATTTTGTATGCACATGCGCACACGATTATGATATTTGTATTTGGACATTGTACTGGGTATGCCTGACTCTTTGGGCGCCCACCTATTAGCTTTATTTCTATTTGGAACTAAAGCAAACTCAAAAGCCAAAAGCGTGCTATTTTGTAATTTGGGCTATTATTTGAGCTTGAAGATGATTAATACATAAAATACATGCTATGTGGAGCGCTCACACAAGGCATGGGGGGAGATTGTAGCCAATTGGTCTCTTGTTCATGTCGTGCATGCTTTCTACCTTGAGTTTTGTGCAAAAAGTAGAGTTCTTTTATTCTTGGGGACCTTCCAGTGCTCACTACACTAGCATACAGCATTCGATCTGTGCACTAGTGGTATTAGAGCAAAGTTGAGATCGAGATCTTCTAATCGATTTCCATCTTGCGCGAAGACGGAGCTCCTGGAACGATCGAGCTCGACAGTCAGTTTCATCGCGAACGGTCGATACGGGTGGATTCCTGGTGGTCAAGAACCTCTGTCTACAACCTTTGATCGCGAAGGACCGGCCTGAGGAGGCAGAGGATCACAAGGAAAGCTCCTTCTACAAGTCGTTTTCTTTTCAACAATCTGACAGTAACTCCATAGTCCAAAATGTTAAAAAGCTTTTTTGAAAGTTTAAAAGGCTTAATAGTAAGCTTAAACAAAGCTTACTCAATCGATTTTATTAAATCGACGGCATCAGGATGTTTTCGCCGTGATTTTCGGTGTCAAAAAATGCCCCCCTCCCTCCTAAAATTCGTCTTTTGTTACAGATTAAGCTACAAGCTTAATCCACTAAGTCTCAAGTCACAAAAATCTCCAAAGTTGGTCAAGTTCCTTAAGTTCTGTAACTCTGCAAGTCCTGCAAGTCACCAGAGGTCAAAAGTGACTTATTCCTATAATCCTTGTCAACTACAATATCCCTCCATGGCTTTCTAAGAAGAAAGGACATCTCATCCTTAGCTTGCTCATTCCCAGTCGCTACAAAGTCAAAAATATGGACGTGTATCTTTGTCCATTAGTTGATGATCTTAAGATTTTGTGGGAGGAGGGGGTCAACAAAAACTCCCATAAGGACTGTTCTTGCGTAGAAGCACTGAACTGCAAACTTGTTCCCTGGAAGACTCTGTTTGCATACGCAGACTTGCTAAACCAGTTTCAGCACACACAGAAGGTCATACGCAGATTTTACGAAGACTTCAAATCCCATAACTGCAAAAGTCGAAGACCGTGAGATCCAAACAAAAATCTATAAGCCTTGTACACCCGAATTTGAGCTACGCTCATCCCGCTAATTGGATTTTGAGAGTGTGAGGTCTTTTGAATTTTTACAGGATGACAGAATAAAATATGGACGATTTAATGGCTGAAGGCGATCTTTCTGAACCTACGATGGAACAAAAGTTGGATTTAATTATGATGCAGCTAGATGAAGAACGAAGAGCCTGGCAAGCCTTGCAAGTTCAATTGGCCAATTTACAATGATCGACTACCGACAAAGATGGACCACAACCCGAAGATCTTATCCGATGAACCATTGATGCGACTCTCGAAGCTCAATCCATCCGCAAAGAAACAAAGATAAGTAAAAGAAATTTTAAATTTCATACTTTCAATGGAACTCGAGATGGAAAGATTGTTCTTGCATTCATCAGTCAGTTTGATGATTACTTTCATGAAGAGACATATGCTGAAAAAGATAAAATTAAGTGTGTCACTAATCATTTAGTGGATCGAGCATCTCTTTGGTGGACCGTGGTTCGTAAGAGCATAGATTGTCCCACTACTTGGGAGAGTTTCAAAAAGAAGTTTATGCAAAATTTCCTTCCTCCACAATTCCATGAAAAAGCCATAAAGCAATGGGACCTTCTTCAGCAAAGAGATCGTGAGCCTATTTCCCAGTACACCAAACGCTTTTGGAATACCTTACTCCAACTACGCATGCTTGAAGACGTACCTAAAGTGAATCACAAGCGCAAGTTTATGTTTGGATTACTTGGGCATTACTACACTGAAGTCAATATGTTCAAGCCTGCAACCCTTGAAGATGCAATTTCTTTAGCTCATGACACTGAAGAAAAGCTTCGAGGAAGAGACAAGGATCCACAACAATTTCAAGCAAATGGTAACTATGGTTCTAAGCAATTCAATTCAAATTTTAGAAGATTTGATTTTCTTCATCATCTTTCCGTAAGTCTTGGACAAAACTATCTCTTTTGCCATCAAATACCAATCAAAACCCTAAGCTATCCTCATAGCCAAATCCTAATATTCCTAGACTTCCTACCATTGCAAACAATGTATCTAAAGCCAAATCTATAGTGTGTTACAAATGCCATCAACCTAGACATCTAGCAGCCAATTGCCAATCGAAGAAGCCACCTGTCCATATCAACTATCTTGGAGCAATGAAAGATGAAGAACATGAGGAAATGCCTGACTTTATGGAAGATGAGGACGACATTACTACTCCTTTAGATACTTTACCAGATATGCCAACTACACATTCTTTGTTGACAATGAAATGTTTAGTGCATGAAAAAGAAAAGATTATTTTGCATGATGATGGTAGTACACATGATTTTATTTCTGCAAAGTTAGTGAAAGAATTGAAATTACAAATTGTTCCTACGCATTATCGCATTAAAGAAGCATTCTTAGGCACAAGGTATAATGGAACATAAGAGGTGCATGATTTAGAAATTCAAATTGGTGAATACACTGAAAGAATGAATTTTCTAGTTGTACCATTACAGTCCAGTGATATTATCCTAGGTATGCCTTGAAGTCATCAGCATAATCCTGACATAGATTATTCCACGCATTCAATTAAAATTCATTTTCAAGGAAAACACATTACATTGTATGGTATGCACGCATCCAAAAATTTTCCACTGCTTACTCATACTCAAGCTAAACGTGCATTATTCAAAAGTAGTAAATCTTATCTAATTTGGGTGAATGAACTTCAAGCTAAAGAAAAACATATGCACCCTAGGCATAAAGAATTCCTTGCACAATTTAAAGATTGTTTTGCTAAAGATTTACCACCTGGACTACCTCCTTCACGTCCTAAAGACCACAAAATAGATTTAATTCCTCGCACACAACCACCCTGATGCCAAGAGGCATATTACACGGTGGATTCCGTGCCACGGTGGATTCCGTGAGGTTTTACGGTGGATTCCGTAAACTTTGTTGACCGGGGCTCATACACAAAGTGGATTCTTTGTGCGAGAAGTTGATGGGAATGCCTATCCTTTTCGGGCGTTTCGTTAATTTAGTGTGTACATGGGTGATTCCATAGCGGGTGATTCTGCAAAATACATATTAAATTAATAAACGTTATGAGTTTAGAGTGCGCACTCGTGAAAAATTAAGGTTAGGATTGATTTCTAACTAGTTGATTTATTTATGTAGCTGAAGAATGCTAGGTATTCACTTTTGTCGGTTTAAATTGTATTATTTTACTAACGATTGTGAATGCTTTAGTTGATGTGTAGAGATAGCAGCAGTGGTGGAGGAAAGCATTAGAGGATAGCGTGTATTCGAGTTATCACTTATATTTTGATGGGTGCATACCTTAGGCATGGCGCCTATATTTTGTCGCGCCTATTTATTAAGGCGTTGGATATTTATTTATTATTTTGTATGCACATAGTCGCACGATTATGATATTTGTATTTGAACATTGTATTGGGTATGCCTGACTCTTTGGTCGCCCGCCTATTAGCTTTATTTCTATTTGGCACTAAAGAAAACTCAAAAGCCAAAAGCGTGCTATTTTGTAATTTGGGCTATTATTTGAGCTTGAAGATGATTAATACATAAAATACATGCTTTGTGGAGCACTCACACAAGGCATGGGGGGGAGATTGCACCCAATTGGTCTCTTCTTCATGTCGTGCATGCTTTCTACCTTGAGTTTTGTGCAAAAAGTAGAGTTCTTTTGTTCTTGGGGACCTTTCGACACTCACTACGTGAGCATACATCATCCGATCTGTGCACCAAGTGGCTACTAATGTTGATGACTCCTTGCCCATCTATTGTGACATCTTGTAAGAGCTGCAAGAGTCTTTCTAGAGGAAAATATGCGAGAAGCTAGGGATGAAGGGATGCAGTGACTTTCGGCTGCCTTGGTGGATCCATGTATCCAACTAGCACCTCTACCATTTTGTGATGATGATGATTTTGATGCATATGCGCAAACCCAACCTCTAACACAGTTGACACTAATTGTCCCTTCCTAGCTAGCCATTACTCTTTAGTAGGTGCTCGCTCTT
Organism: Lygodium microphyllum; assembly: GCF_053477565.2. Taxonomy (NCBI): domain Eukaryota; kingdom Viridiplantae; phylum Streptophyta; class Polypodiopsida; order Schizaeales; family Lygodiaceae; genus Lygodium; species Lygodium microphyllum. The sequence goes on from NC_141136.1 coordinate 30,901,906, forward strand.
CTTCGGCCTCTATCGCCTCTCCTCCTACAACAAGGTTAGTGGCCAAACTCTAGTAGGAGGCAAAGGTTTCCCAAGATGAGCCCATAGAGTTTGGTGAGGCAATAGTAATGTTGATGCCCATTTTGGTTGCCACAAATAATATAGCTTGTGGTAGGATGGGCCTAAAGCGTATCTTAGTCCACAATCATTGGACTCAAGAGGAGAATGTGGAACATGAGCTCTTGAGCTCGAGGAAGTTACTATATGTATATCCTCTACATCACGTGCGTTCAAGGCCTATTTATAAATATCCTTATTTGTGAATTTTTCTTGAATATAATATAATCCTTTTCTATTCAATCTATAAATAACCCCTTTATATTATACCCTTTTGTATGTAAGAAATGTATAAAAATGGTATTTTAAAAATAATTATTTTGAACCCACATCATGCACACATATGTTCATGAGTAACTTACCCAAGCTCTTGAGAAACAATGGGATGTCACCTTGGAGCACTTTGAGGTGCCTCAGAAATATCATCTCCAAATTTTGAATATGTGAAGGCAAAAGCAAACTATTTATGGAATCACATTTGACATCTATCTCTAGTAGACGATGAAGTGTGATATCATGCCTTCCTCTGCTCTGCCTTACCCCGAACTACTCAATTCACACACGAAGAAGTCCTCACACTTGAGAATGAGCATTTTTTGCTAAAGTCATAGTGTAGAAGAAGCTTGCTATGGATCACAAAGACCGGTAGCAACACAAGATTACATCCCATCACTCGAACATCAAGCTACGCTTTGAGGTGGAGTAACTCATAGGAAAGCTAATATAGGTAGAGGACCTATCCTCTAAGAGCATCATGTGCATTCACTCTCTCAAGGATAGTGCTACTTGGAAAACTAGCTAGATTGAACATCTTGAGAAATAGGTCGTGCTAGTAACAGTGGAGCAGAATTGACTTCATCAAGCCATTCATATAGGTGCCTACTAACTAGAAGTTCTAGCTAATTAACTCTTCTTCCATAATATCCCCAACCTCCACACTAAAATCACATGGATCCTTAGCCCCATTAGCACCATTTGAACTACAATCTACTCTAATCCCTAGCACCACCACTATCACCTCCAAATCCTTGCCCAACCCACCCCCTCCTCCATTTTTGCCTCTTCCACACAATTTGCCACTACTAGCTTTGCCCTTGGCCGTGTCACTTGCACATGTAGTAGTACTCTAGGATGCACCCACTCTAAAAGATGCAGGAGAAATCGAAGGATGAAGTCTTGTGGATTTTAGTCCATTGTGCATGCCATGTATTAGGCATAGGAGGATAGCACAGATTGGTGGTGACGTAAGTGCCAATGAAAGATGACAATAGTAGTGCAACAATGAAAAGTAATTGTGTAGCTAAGAGTAATGGCAGGACTTCAAGCCAGCGCAAGTGAAAGAGCTATATAAGGGGCACAAAGGAAGTGAAAAGGTTTTCAATTGACACAATCACAATGCCAATTCACCCCCATATATATGACTCTACATACACATAGACACACACAAAGTTAGTTCCATTGTTGTGTTGTGATCACATCCATGGAAATCTAGCTTATGCATTGTACTTTCAAGTGGTTAATCCTTTGAATATATACATACTTACTAAAGTATCAGAACCTGATCATATCGAGTTTCCTCCAACTGTCGAAGCCTGATATCGTCTGTTTCCGTTATTTTTGAAAGTATATAGCGCCATTGCAAAGATGGAGGTCCCTGGCTGTATTCTCATCGTAGTGTGAATTCGATTATCCTCAGTGCCTAGAAATCTCTAGTTGTGTCAACTTTACAATCTAAAAGCCTCGAGCGAGTCTTTTCTAAAAGAGCATCATGTGTTTATGGTGGATGAATAGAAATGGTTTCAAGTAGTATTCACATCCAATCTGTGTGTATATTCTTGCAAGAATCTATTGTGTATGTCATGCATGCACTTTGATGGGAGGATATTTTAAAGGGAAAACTAGCACAGGTAGATGTATGTTAAAGTGTGCATGAAAAAGAAGAATGTAAAATAAGTAGAGTATATTACTACAAGTATACTGAAGGAATAACTATTTTTCACACAAGAGTGAACATACAGGAACCTTTCACACAAGGCTCTACATCTATGTATTGGACTGGACTTGTCTACTTAACTAACATTGGCTATGATGTCTACCAAGTTTTTTTAACATAGACATGCTACATGCGTCTATTAGATAGAATTCTAAACGTTGCCCAAACACAAACCTTTCACACAAGAGTGAACATAGATGTGATGGACTAGACTTATCTACTAGCTAACTTTGGCTATGATGTCTACCAAGTTTTGTAAACATAGACATGCTACATGCGTCTTGTAGATAACATTCTAAACATTGCCCAAACATAGATATAACAAATGTGTAAACTAGTTGATATGTTATATAGTGGCCAACTAAATAATAAAAACATGACAATCAATATCACTCAAAAAACACAAACATGTTATATTTCCTTACCCATGGAAATATGTTTGTTGCTAGACAAAAGCATCATTAGGACATCTCACTTTGCAGAACTTCCAAAGACAACAAAACTCAATCATGTATTGTGATATCATAAATAAAAATGCTTTTTATCCTCCTTTTTTCCTCTTCATTATGCTTGCGCCATACTTTGAAATGCTTCCTATGAGGTGTTGATTTTCTGGACACATTTCAAATCACATATGAGGAAGGTATCATCATCATCAATGTCTACATCCATAGCTCCAATGGCAATCATGTAAAAGTGCCCTTTAAGAAAATGTGTTAAGTACTTAATGCATACCTCATCATCATTATCAATTTCCACACATAGGCATCCACTTTACATGGCTACATTTACGTAAGGTGGAGTTCAACCAACATGGTCAAGTCTCCATCCCTTTGGAGGCTACATAGCCTCCATAAAATACAATACATTGTTGGAAGTCACATGAAAGAAGCAACACACAACCTCCATAAACTACAATAGTACATTGTTGGAAGTTACTAGAAACAAGCAATACAAACCACTATAGCCATTTTTCCATACAAGGAACCATCAAACCACAAAAATGAAAGCTACTATAGCCATTTTCCCATACAAGGAATCATCAAACCACAAAAAATGGGAGCTCATAAATCACTCAAGAATACAAACTCCTTACAAAAGACCATGAAACTCTTCTTACAAAAACCTTATTCTATTGTTAATTCATAGAATGTACAATGGAGTGTGTGACTTTTTTACATCAACTTGTAACAAGGCAAGGGTGACTAGATTCTTAAATGAAAAACTCCCCTTTCAACAAAAATGACCGGTACACCATAAACCACATTTGGATAGGAAGGAAAGTCCAAGATGAGTATTCAGTCATCTTAGAAAGATCATAGACACTTGGAGGTCCTTACTCAAGGTAATGCATTACATCAATCATGCTATTTGGTAAACTTGTAGAATAAGGTATTACATCAATTGTGTCATTGGGTAGACTTGTAGGGATTAGTATTTGAGTAGAGATTCTAATTACAATAAACCTATTGTAGGGCAAACAAGTTTCAAATATAGCCTCAAAATAAATACCATTTACATGCACTTTTTGGACCCATGGATCTAGACATACCACACAAAACATAGACTTGCCTTTTCTTGGGAAGGACACTTGCTTCTTGAGACTTTAAAATGAACTCCACTTCTTACACACCATTGTAAGTTGCAAGCTAGGGTTAAAGCACCATCTCTATATCTACTTATAGAAATCAGTTCACAGACCCATAAAAAATAATGAATAAAAAGATGAACTTTCTTCAATTAAGCCTATGGAGTAGCCTTATCAACCATAACCTTTATACCATGCTTACAAACCTTCGACATAGGATCTTTATCTCCTCCTATGAGTATATATTGCTTTGAAAGAAGGCCTCCAAAGGTTCTACTTTGACGATGGTTTGAAATTAAGGTAAGAAATAAGAAGGAAGAAGACTTTGTCTACCATCATACTCTAAAAGAAAAGAAAGAGATGATGACTCATTATATCAGATCATCCTCATGCCCCAACCCAAGCTATTAAAGCATACTATATAGATTTTTGAGCTCACTTGGAGTATTTGGCTACTATAATTCCATCGCTCGATATAATACATGCAAAGCATCCACTCATCATTCCATTTGGTGAGGCTCCTCCATAGCTTCCAAATTGAAAGTGCTAATCCATTGAGATAATAATCTTGCTATTTTTTATCATAGCAATAAAATCAAACGAGTCGCTAAATCATTCTATGGCCCTATCCATAGTCATGCCTAATGGCCCAACTATCCTTGCTATATGCTTATTAAGGCTTGTTGCAAACAAGCCTTTAATCAACTAAGCCTCCCAAGCAATTAAAAAAAGACACACATAAATAGCATAATGTCCTCCCTCATACTGTAAGTATCTTGCTTGTAAATTTTAACTACCAGTAGGTCTATATCTTTCTCACATTCAAGCCAAGTTCTCTCCAAGAATTTAAATATCTTCCCTTCCCAATTCCATTAAGCATCAAAGACATTATTGTGTCACTTTAAATATATAGATTCCTTCATCATTTCATGAGGCCCAGATTTTGGTTTTGAAATTTCCTGACAAAGACATGGACTCCAAATTTCAAAATGTCTATCTTTTTTTATTAAAAAATTTATTGTTTTGTCTACCTCTCTCATGCTTGAACCCTTGTCTATATAATGTTTTCTATTAGGCCACACCATGCACCACATATCATTATACTTTTCCATTTTAAGGTGAATATAAGCAATGGTATGTATCATTGTGTACTAGATCTTGTTGTAATACCTCCCCGGATTATGCAAGGAGTAGATTTGATCATCTTAACTAGTAGTCTCTCCCAGCTTGAAAACACATAAGCACATGCTACTACTATATTATGATGTATTTAGTAATTTTACAATTGAATGAGCTCACATATCACATCTTGGATTCTTCGTAATGTTATCGAAACCTAGCACATTCAAAACTAGACTCTATGCATACACAAGTGTCTAGAAGTAGTTGGTTAGATGTAAGAAAATGGGGTTTAATAATCAAATTAAGTGGAATATAGAAAGTCCTTATTGCTTGAAAGAGACTCTACCTAGGGAGTTCACTATTTGTAAACCAAACATGTCACCTATAAGCAAAGAATCGTGGAAACCCCCTATCTACGGCTTGTGCAAGAGTCATATCACCCCACCCCCCTTTTTACACTTATATGATGTATCAATAAAATTTACTGTGAATTCTCTTTTTCACATATAAGATTGTATATTGTGTTTACTTCTTCCCCATATTGAATAATATTAAAAGACTAGAATATTTCTAATTTAGAAATTATGCATTGACTTTAAAGGTGATACATTGTCTCATCACTCCAAATGTAGTATTTCATGATGGTGCATTGTCTTTAACACAAAACCTGTAGTATTTATAAAACATAAAAAATAAATTATCTTTCCCCTCCCTCATTCATCTTCCTCCCCTCCCCCCCATACCCCCTATTTTTATGGGTGGAGGGGAAAATTAATAGGGCCTATCCCTAATGTATATCCTTATGCACTTTTTGAAAAACAAAACCCTCCCTTGCACTTACATGGTTCCTTATGCACTTTTTGGGGAATAAACCTCTATTTGGCACTTACATGGTTTCCTAAATTATCCATGGTAAATTATCCATGTTTGCTCTTTCGATCCTAACTAGGAAGGGAGATAGAGAATAAAAACCCTCATTCATGACCACAATGATCATTATCAATGCTATCATTATATGCTCAAATGAAATTCTTTTATATAGGAATATCATCAAAGTATATGGAAGTAACTCAATAACCTACAGTCCAAATGTTGCGGATGAAAGGCCACATGTGTCTAGCAAACTACATTTACCTTATACTTAGTGCCCAAACAGTTGTAAACTACAAGTGGTGGCTAACCACAATTGTCATCTATATTCATTATTCTTTACTATGATAGAATAATAAAGAGAAGGCAGGTCACACATTGTGACTGTTGAAGTTTCCACACACTAGTCTTACTCTTTTGCATTCAAACCTCCATAGCCATTCCTCTTACTTTCCCTTGTGGTCTTCTCTCTCTCACTCCTACTCACCCTTTCAAACCAATATTAGAGTAGAAATTCAAGGAGCTTCACCCATTCTACTTCAGCTTGGGAAAGAGAGCTTCAACCCAAACTTCCATGGCAACAAGAGCTTCAATCATCTAAGGAAAATATCAAATCCCCACCTTCTCCAACTCATTTCTCAGCTTTATCACAACCTTTGATCAGTGCCTAGTAAAGTCAAAGAGTTAGGGATAGTAGGAGAAGTCCCTAGAAATTATCCCACAGTTGGTCATATATTTTTAGGGGGCTTCCCTACTCACTTCCCCTCAGACATTTAGCTCTACAATTCTTCTAATTCTTATCTAGCTATTGAGGACTTCTCTTAGCACTTTTGAGTCTGACTTTTGGCATCATTTGAGAATACAAACTTACTATTCACAATTTTGGACAGCAAAGCATTTGAATGTTTATACTTTACTAATGCTTATTCACATAGGTTTTAATGCTAGGATGATATTTTGATCTTAGGGATGCTCTACAAATTGAATAGAGCTGAGTTTACTCAACCATTGAAGGGATCTTTGTTCTGATAAATAGTGCATAGAAAGCATATGCTTTGAATATCAGTGAAATATATGCTTACATGCCGTGGGGAAATGCTCTTTGATCATGTGTATGCTTGACACTATTGGGCATGTATGGATATGCTCTCCTTTTGGCCTTGAGATTTAATTCTAAGCTCTCTTATATTCATATCTATAGAGGTTGCATGGTTCAGTGGTCTCTTATTCATAGGCTTGGATGTTGATCCTATTTACATGCTCTAGGACATATTATTTCGTACCTTTGGGCTTTCGAATGTTATGACATGCATGTATTGAGCTTCCTTTGCTCTTGGATACTTCACTTTACTTCCAATGGGAGAACTTTCATATTTCATCGCAAAGCTTGGGTTTGAGAGATTGCACAAGTCTCTCATCTATATTGATTGGTTTATGTAGACACCATCTTTGTAGTTATTAATCGCTATGTGATTTTTTTCATTTGATTTTTTGGTTGCCTAGTACTTCCTCTTTCAAGTACATTATCAGCCCCATGGACACATGCTTCCTTGGTATTCGAATGTTATGATAATGCTTTGAGATGCTAGTTGGATTTTTAAGAGCTTGATTATCTTAGTTTTGAAGTGGTTTATTTCTATCATAATAGTTTGGACAACAAGCATACAACAATGGACTCTATGCTTTGAATGCCCATTGTGTCTACATGATATTTTAAGCATGCTATATGTCTATAGTGGTGTCTAGGATTGATGTAAAAATCCAAATACAATTAGAACATGCTCTGGCACTTGATTTTGAGTTACATTTGATGTACTTCGACTTTGGTTGGTTACTTTGAGCTTCCGTACTTACACACTTATGGGTATTGAAGCTTCAATTGGACACTTATGCTCCCACATATATTTGAGATGTGCTTTGGCTTTCCAGATGATTTTGTGTATATGTCTTCAGCTTTGCCTGCTCACTTTGCATTCAAGATTTTCTTCTAGATGGAGATGCTTATACTTACTTGGCAGAGCTTTGCTCTTTGAGACAATCCAACTCTTGGTTCATGTATATCTTCTCTTGTATGCTATTGGATGTATTCACGTCCAATTAGTGGGCTGATTTTATTTTCTCTTTTCTCAATCATTTTGCTTTCAACAACATTGCATATTTGTTATGTATTGAGCAACATTGCTCTTTGCTCACTCATCATGCATTTGGCCTTGGGTAAGTTACTCATGAATATATGTGTGCATCACGTGGGTTCAAAATAATGTATTTTTAAAATATCATATTTATATATTTTAAACATACAAAATGGTGTAATATAAAGTGATTATTTACAAGTTTAATAGAAAAGGGTTATGTTTTATTCAAGAAAATTCCCAAATAAGGATATTTATAAATAGGCCCTAAACACACGTAATGTAGAGGATATACATATCGTAACTTCCTCGAGCATTTGGTAGATCTGTGTAGTTCCTCTTGACAGATCTACCTACAATCTTGGAGCCTGAGATAGAGGCAATGATCAATGCATTGATTTCCATGGATGTCGAGACTTTTGATCTGCTTAGAGAGGAAGCATCCATACCATTATATGATGGGTGCCGAGTATCTCGGCTGAAGACACTGCTTGCACTCTTAAGTGTGCAAGCAAAGTACGGGTGGAGCGATACGAGTGTGACCGAGTTGTTCAGGTACCTTGTACATACGCTTCATTGAAAAAAAAATTCGGCACTATTATTACAAGCATTTGTGCTTTTTCAAGGTGTTTTATGATTTTTTTCAAGTTATTGAAATATCATATATTACCACCTGCAAATACCATGCCTAAGTCTGGTGATGATGCACGACATGTTTTACGGAGGCTTGGCATGGACTACAATAACATCCATGTATGTATCAACTATTATTGTCTGTTTCGAGGAGAATACGAGACTATGGAGACATGTCCAAAGTGTGGTGCTCACAGGTATCGACAGGACTTGCAAGGGCAAATCATCCCTCAAAAAGTTCTCAGACACTTTTCGCTTATCCCCCGCATAAACCACATGTTTCGTACGTCCGGTATGGCGAGCTTGATAACGTGGCATGCACAGAATGGGTCCCCGGATGGAGTTCAACGAATATTAGCGGATTCGCGCGCATGGAGCCACATTGACTCTACCTTCCCAGGCTTTGTCCAAGAGCCAAGGAATCTTTGGCTCGGTCTCGCAATGGATGGCGTGAACCCATTCGGTCTGCGCTCAACTTCTTACAGTGTGTGGCCTATAGTCCTTGTCAACTACAATTTCCCTCCATGGCTTTCTACGAAGAAAGGACATCTCATCCTTAGCTTGCTCATCCCAGGCCGCTACAAAGTAAAAAATATGGACGTGTATCTTCGTCCATTAGTCGATGAGCTTAAGATTTTGTGGGAGGAGGGGGTCACTGTACAAGATATGAGCAGGCGCGATGGTCGGCGATCGGCCAATATTCGAGCCATTCTCATGTGGACGATGCATGACTTTTCGGGATTGGAAGAGTGCTCAGGTGAGCAGACCTCCATTCTCACTGGTAATATCTATATTTTATCTCGTTCAATCAAGTATTCACTAGGTCATGGTGTTGGAACAGGTCTGGTTACCTCAGGTAAGAAGATGGTATATCAAGGACACGCTGCTTTCTTGCTGGAGGATCATGAACTCAGGGAAGGTTTCCTTGGATGGCCTCCAACACATATGAACGCCGCAAGCTGGTACGAGCTGAAAATGGTCCACGCGGAATCACATCCAAATGGAATGCGAAGGTTCTCAGTTTTCTATGAGTTGCCATATTGGACCCACTTACAGGTCAACCACTTGTTGGATCTCATGCATATTTTCAAGAATGTGGACAGCTTATTATGGGACCACATCACTGGAAAGAGAGATACTATAGGGGCACGAATGGATTTAAAGGAGATAGGTAAGATGGAGGCACTTTGGCCGTAGTCGAGTGCTGATGGTCACGTGCAGTTTTCTCGCACTCCTTGGGTTTTTTCCACTAAAGAAGAGCGCATTGTAAAGCAAGTAATCAAGTCTATCTGCACTTCGACGGGTATGATGTGTTCTCTCAGGTCCGCATTTTCTAAAGACGACCAATTATCAGGGCTAAAATCCCATGACTGGCATAAGATATGTCATGTTTGTACTACGAATGGATTGTAATTAGCGTGGGAATTTTGCTATTTGAAATTTAACCATTATTCATAATGCTTTCTCATTTGTGGCAGTTTGTACTACCGATCGCGATTGCAAGATGTCTTACTCCAGAAATACGCGAGGCAATTTACAAGTTGTCGACTTTGGTGCCATGGATCTCACAGAAGGAGATTAAGATGCCCCCTATTGAATCCGCGAGGCAAGAAGCAGTGGAGACGGTCTGTCTCTTTGAGAAATACCTGCCCACCAGCATGCTCACGATACAAATCCACCTTCTTGTGCATCTTGTGGATGAAGTGGAGATTGCTGGACCTACCCATACGCGATGGATGTTCTTCTTGGAGCGCTTCATGAAAACCGTGAAAGGCTTTGTGAGACAACGAGCTCAGCCAAAAGGTAGCATGTCCGAAGGTTGGTTGGTGTCTGAGGTGCTAGTGCATATTTCACAATGGCTACCAATGGTGGAACCAGACAATGAAATGCTATGGTCGCTGAAGAACGATGATAGACTGACTGGAGATGTGGTTGTTGGAAATGGGGTAGAAAAAAGAATGGATGCCTCAATGGAAGAGAAAGTGAATCGCTTTTGTATGTTGCACCATGCCTCTATGGAGACGTGGCTCGCCAAGTACCAGATCGCTAGGCAAGATCGAGAGGAAGCGCGAGCTGAATTCCAACATAGTATGCATCATCGACCAATTTGATATCCCGAAGGCATGGAGGAGATGCCGTAGTTTATGTCAACGCGATGGTTGCATGGAGCTTTGACGGCAGCGTCTTGCGAAGGAACAAGGGACTCAATGGAGGAGTGGGAATTCTCGAGGAGATGTAGTCCAAAGGTGATGAGGGGTTTAGAATCTATCGTATCTAAATTTTATATGCGACATCTAATTTGAGTGTTTCAATGTACAGTACAAAATATATAGTGCAGCGTGGTCACGGAGATGGCATTTTCGCGTGGAGCATATTTACAAAATGCGCTCCACAATGGACTGTGGTATCATGGCAAGGTTCAAGCAAGAGAGCCGGCGATGAGCAACGGATCCAAACATGGTTGTGGATGAGATGGAGTATTTTGGAAACTTGCAAAGTATTGTTACGGTGGATTATCGTAGCTTCTCCATGATACTATTCGATGTGCAGTGGTTCAAAGTGGTACTTGGAGGAGCTGGAGCAACAGTTCAACGAGGTCCATCTCGATTTATCGAAATAGATTCCGAAAAAAAATGGACGGATTTGTGCGACACCTTTGTGTTGCCGGCCCATTGTGAACAGGTGCATGGACTCATGTGCTTGCTAATTGTATTACGATATGGTTTATGTCACAATGGTTTGAACTCTCTTGTATGTGTTTGTGAATAGGTAATCTTCTATCCAAACCCTGGACAACCTCGATGGTGGTATGTTATACCTTCAATTCCCCCAAGTGCGAGAGTATATGATCAAAGCGATGTTCCAAGCATAGATGAAGATAATATGCAAATAGAGGGGTTGATATTCCAAGGGGTGGAGGCCATCGAAAGCTTGGAGCCGGCATCAGCTAACAATGATGGAAATAGAGGAGTCCAAGAATTCTTTGAAAAAGAGGTGGACTCATTCTTTTGTGGTGACATGTCTATCGACCTTCTAGAGTATGCGGAGTTGTGTCAGGAGATTAACACGGGACCATAGGATACTTTATACTTGGAGCATCCACTTACTCAATTCGTTGATCAATCACTTATAAGGATACATAAGATATGCATTCTAAGTGAGATTTTTTTTAAATGATTTATATTACTGTGCTTTGTATGATTTAAATTGATTATTCTAACATCAATTTTTATCTTTGCAGGTGACATTTTTAGGATAAGTCAAGGGATGAGTGATGAGGAGTTACAGGACATCTTCGCATGCATGTCTCCAGACCAAATCGCCAGATTCAGAGAGATGGCAGACCAGGAGCTGACTCAGTCTTCGTTAGGGCGCTTTGCTAGATCTGTTTCAGCGTGATCGGATGCTTCGGCTTCGAGCAGACGATCTCGACACTCACGACTTGGGCCAGGGGGAGGGAGTACATCGGGATCAGGGGGATGCTGTAGAGATACAGAGATAGTGAGCCCGCGGTGGACATGGGATATAGGTGTGACTCCTCGCTCTCGTGGCTCAGGTGGATGCTGTGGAGACATAGACGCGGTGACTTTGTCTCGTCGTTCAACTAGAGCTGCGTCACCTCCAGGATTTGTCATGCCTGTGGGGACGTCTACTCCAGTTACTCCGGCTTTTGTGCAGTCGTCAGTAGTGGCACCCCTGTGGGTGCCACTCCGAGAGAGTTTACCCCCGTCGGTACACCAGATGCACACACGTCTCCTAGATATGCCCAAGAGCGTGGACACAGATGGGAGAGGACCCATCTTAGGCAGACTCTTGGGAGTTATGGATATCTAGTTGATAGTAGGTCAGGATATATGAATGATGAGGGGAGGAGAGTGATGGCTCGTATGAGAGAGTTGTGCCAACAAGTTTTTCGGCACAACATCTTGGATCATTGGAAGAACATACCAGAGGGGAGCAAGGACTACATAGTAATAGCCTTACACGAGGAGTTTTTGGTGCCAGTCGCAGTAGATAGATTCTATACGGGCTAGATGATGGATTGCATGCATGTATACATGTCACATAGATGATCGGACACATGCAAGGCAATCAAGAGTGGGGTTGCAAAGCCCGAGTGGTTAGATGCATATGACTGGCGCCGACTAAGGGAGGAGGCTACAGATTCTCTAGGACTTTGGAGTCAGCAGCGCAAGGCAGCGAGGGCACGACTCAAGGCTGGAGTGGTCCATCATCTTGGGAGTAGCGGCCATAGGACATATTTGGAGGACTTTGTAAGTTTTTCTTTTGTTTTGCTTTTTTTTTTTTTGAAATATTCTTTGTACTGACAATCATGTTTCTAACAGTTAGTATTTTGTTTTTTTTGCAGCATTCCATTACAAATCGCGATCCGACTGGCCTTGAGACTCGATATGCAGAGGGGCACGATCTTAGAGCATTGATCGACCGATTGTATAGACGCGGCGGCGTTGTAAGTCACTCATCTTTCTTGTTTGTAGTTACCATGAGATATTTGAATGCATTATTGTATGTTGGACTGATGTGTTGTTTCTTTTTCTGCAGAGTCCCTTCGATGCTCCTTTGCGGCGGGACGAGCTTTCGGGGGACGAGGATGCGTAGCTCGCCCTTAGATCCCTAGAGCTCACACACCTTTATTTTTGAGTCGCCTGATCTATGTAGACATTTTCTATGTATTAGTGATATCCTGTCATGATTGTACCAATCACTTTTTATGCGATCATGTATTTATTTCATGTATCAGTTTTATGATTTCAGTATACATTGTTTTTGTTTGCAAGCGCATTGTACACAGTAGTGCAGAAAATATTTTGTATGGCTCTCATAAAGCACATAGTGCTATATGTGGCACGACAGCTTGCCGCCCTGCCACATTAATTTTTTTTTTCCATATTACTGTCGCTATTAGCGTCACAAATTTTACTACTCGCGTCGCTATTAGCATCGTTATGCACCAATAACGACGCTTCTAGCGACGGTCTGCGACATGCATAACGACGCTAATAGCGACGCCAATACCGATGTTCTATGGCGCCGCCAATAATGACGCTTTTTGCGACAACGGGGGCAAATTTTGTTGTTTGCATTTTTGTCGCTTTAAATGTCGGTATAAGGCGTATATCTTGTAGTGTGCACACATGTGCATACTCAAGAATCAATAGTCAAGTTTAAAGCTAAATTGAATTTTCCATAATAAAAAGGAAGTATTTTTTATCATATTCAAGTAGAGAGATTACGAGATACATGCAATGCTTGCTACTAATTTTATAATAAGGTTTGTGTCGCTTGCCGCTAATTACTTATATCAAGCTTTGCTTGTCAACTCGAGGAACTGCCATTCATTAGAGAGAAATGCAAAAATAATTATTAACTCTGGGTTTTTTATTATATTAAGTCCAATTTCACGTGGTTAAATAATTACACATCTATATTCGCATCTATTTGCGCGGATATATAGAGGCGAAATTCGCGTCTATTTATATGCTCTTTTACACGCATATATAGACGCAATGATAGACGCGCCCGACTTTGCGCATCTAACATGCACGTCTTTGCCTCGTTTCTGTTGTGTTGTCATATGGTAGTAATAATCTGTTGTGGCACCAATAGATTCTCATGCTTCAAAAGAAAATGGAGATGTAGTAGGAGAATGTGGCACATGTAGTGTCATGTGGGGAAGAAGGGATAGGATTATCATTGCACACCTTCTAGCATGTCAAGAGGCCCATCTCCACTTTGCAAACTCCATTCGGAACCAACTCCGTATTCCTATATGGACAAGTGGCAATAGTGGCTACTAATGTTGATGACTCCTTGCCCATATCTTGTGACATCATGTAAGATCTGCAAGAGTCTTTCTAGAGGAAAATATATGAGAAGCTAGGCATGAAACAATGCAATGACTTTGGGCTGCCTTGGTGGATCCATGTATCCAACTAGCACCTCTACCATTTTTTGATGATGATGATTTTGATGCATATGTGCAAACCCAACCTCTAACACTGTTAACATTGATTGTCCCTTCCTAGCTAGCCATTACTCTTGAGTAGGTGCTCACTCTTCTTCGGCCTCTATCGCCTCTCCTTCTACAACAAGGTTAGTGGCCAAACTCTAGTAGGAGGAAAAGGTTTCCCAAGATGTGCCCATAGAGATGGGCGAGGCAATAGTAACGTTGATGGCCATTTTGGTCTCGCCACAAATAATATAGCTCATAGTAGGATGGGCCTAAAGCGTATCTTTTAAGTCCACAATCATTGGACTCAAGAGGAGAATGTGGAACATAAGCTCTTGAGCTCGAGGAAGTTACTATATGTATATCCTCTACATCATGTCGAAAACACAGAAGAAAATGAAGAAGAAGAAGAAGAAGAAGAAGAAGAAGGAGTAGTCGGCTCGTCGAAAACACAGAAGAAACTTAAGAAGACCAAGAAGAAGAAGAAGAAGAGGCAATCTCAGCCATATTGGCATGCTAAAGCCAACGCGGTCTCGACGTTAATGGTATTGTTCTCTTATTAAAATAACGGAACTTGACCATATCGAGTTTCCTTCAACTGTCGAAGCCTGATATCATGTGTTTCATACAGTACGATTGCAAAGATGGAGGTCCGTGGCTTTATTCTCATCGTAGTGTGAATTCGATTATACTCGGTGCCTAGAAATCTCTTGTTGTGTCAAATTTACAATTTAAAAGCCTCGAGCGAGTCTTTTCTAAAAGAACATCACGTGTTTATGGTGGATGAATAGAAATGGTTTCAAGTGGTATCACATCCAATCTGTGTGTATATTGTTGCAAGAATCTATTGTGTATGCCATGCATGCACTTTGATGGGAGGATATTTTAAAGGGTTTTAGCACAAGTGGATGTATGCATAACGTGTGCATGAAAAAGAAGAATGTAAAATAAGTAGAGTATATTACTACAAGTATACTGAAAGAATAATTATTTTTCACACAAGAGTGAACATACAGGAACCTTTCACACAAGGCTTTACATATATGTATTGGACTGGAAATGTCTACTAGCTAACTTTGGCTATGATGTCTACCAAGTTTTTTTAACATAGACATGCTACATGCATCTATTAGATAGCATTCTAAACATTGCCCAAACACAAACCTTTCACACAAGAGTGAACATAGATGTGATGGACTAGACTTATCTACTAGCTAACTTTGGCTATGATGTCTACCAAGTTTTTTGAGCATAGCCATGCTACATGCGTCTAGTAGATAACATTCTAAACATTGCCCAAACATAGATATAACAAATGTGTAAACTAATTGATATGTTATATAGTGGCCAACTTAATAATAAAAACATGACAATCAATATCACTTAAAAAACACGAACATGTTATATTTCCTCACCCATGGAAATATGTGTATTGCTAGACAAAAGCATCATTAGGACATCTCAGTTTGCAGAACTTCTAAAGACAGCAAAACTCACTCATGTGTTGTGCTATCATAAATAAAAATACTTTCTATCCTCCTTTTTTTCTCTTCATTATGCTCATGCCATACTTTTAAATACTACCTATGAGGTGTTAATTTTCTGGACACATTTCAAATCACATACGAGGAAGGTATCATCATCATCAATGTCTGCATCCATAGCTCCAATGGCAATCATGTAAAAGTGCCCATTAAGAAAATGTGTTGAGTACTTAATGCATATCTCATCATCATTATCCATTACCACACATAGGCATCCACTTTGCATGGCTACATTCATGTAAGGTGGAGTTCAACCTATATGGTCAAGTCTCCATCCCTTTAGAGGGTACAAAGCCTCCATAAAATACAATACATTGTTGGAAGTCACTAGAAAGAAGCAATAAAAATCACTATAGCCTCCATAAACTACGATACATTGTTGAAAGTCAATATAAACAAGCAACACACAACCTCCATAAACTACAATAGTACATTGTTGGAAGTTACTAGAAACAAGCAATACAAACCACTATAGCCATTTTTTCATACAAGGAACCATCAAACCACAAAAATGAGAGCTACTATAGCCATTTTCCCATGCAAGGAATCATCAAACCACAAAAAATGGGAGCTCATAAATCACTCAAGAGTAGAAAATCCTTACGAAAAGACCATGAAACTCTTCTTACAAAAACCTTATTCTACTGTTAATTCATAGAATGTACAATGGATTGTGTGACTTTTTTACATCAACTTGTAACAAGGCAAGGGTGTTTAGATTCTTAAATGAAAAACTCCCCTTTCAACAGAAATGACCGGTACACCATAAACCACATTTGGATAGAAAGGAAAGTCCAAGACGAGTATTCACTCATCTTAGAAGGATCATAAAAGCAAATCTACACTTGGAGGTCCTTACTCAATGTAATGTATTACATGAATCATGCTATTGGGTAAACTTGTAGAATAAGGTATTACATCAATTGTGTCATCGGGTAGGCTTGTAGGGATTACTATGGGCCAATGGCCGCGGCTGATCTGTAGCTCTGTTGTGTCTAGGCTTGGTCTCAGTGGCACTGCTTGTGGCACAGTGGCTTCGGCCGACTTAGGTTGAGGTGGTGACATTGGCATGCTTATGTTGGAGAGATCATCGATCTTGTCCTCTATGATGGGTTCAACATCTTTGAGATGCTGTTGAGCCTCCCTCACCCATTCCTTCACCTTTTCTATGGTCTCTAATTGTCGCTTTGGATGCGGGTATTCCCCTATCTTAGTGCTTCCCTTTTTGGCTGTCTTAGGGGCTGAAGTCTCTACCTCCGCGTTTGAGACTTTCTTCCCAGTAGGTAAAGTCGTAGCACTCTCGGTCTTTAATGCGACCTTAGCTTCCGATCTCTTCTTTTTTCGCTTGCGGATTTTCTTTCCTATTGAGGTTGCGTCAAGATTGCTAGGTCCTGGCAGAGAGATGCCAGCCTGCTTTGTTTGGGCTCGGGTCATAACTCGCAAGGGAATAGCTGTGGCCTCCCCATCAGGGTTTTCGACACCAAACAGCCCCAATGGGATGGATGCAAATTAGCTAAGCTAGAGGACGGCTTCCGCATTGGGCAGTCAATGAAAAGATGGGTGATTCCGCACTCTGCGTACCTTTGGTCAGCCTTGTCCCTGTTTTGCTGCTTTCTTTCAGGGCAGTGTGATGAGACATGACTGGGGTGTCCACAAGTCCAACAAGTGACTGGATCCTGTGGCTACCCTCCTAGGCCTCTACCCTGTTCTCGTCCTAACGCCATCACCGACACAGGTTGATAATCCATGAGGACCGCGTTGCCCTCATCGTCATGCGAGATGTAAGGGTATATGTAGGTCTCTTCATCATTCGGCTCCTCCACGTAATGTACTAGAGTGTCGCTCAGTGGGTGGGTCACATAAGGACCAGGCGATCTAGCAATGCCTGTGGGATTTATGTCCATTATAGGGACGACTGGTTTCATATTGCTAGGCGTGGGTAGAGCCAATGGGGCTCCCCTTCCAAAGAATGGCTGCGGCCTGTTAATTAGATAAGGCTGGCCATAGGGTTGCGAGTATGGAAGCCTTCTTGGTAGTCTGCAATGTGTAATATCGTGGCCAAACCTACCGCAGTTGGCGCAAGGTCTTGACCTAGGGTCTTGATACTCGGCTGGCAAGTGGTTTCCGCCACAGTACATGCACTAGATGTGCGGGCGCGTTGGTCGTCTCAACATGTCTTGTATCTTAGCTAATTCCATCTTGACCTCAGCTAAGCCTTGGTCTGTCTAGGTGGCCTTCCCCTTATCTTGGGATGATGGGTTTGACCGCTCACTAGAGGCTGACGTTCTCTCTAAGCTTCGCGGGTTGGTCTCTTCTAGATTTGAGCTCCTAGAGCTCCGCTCTTTCAGCTGGTCATCGACTCTGATGGCTTCCTCAAAAACTCTAGCCACCACGTCCCGCTGCAAGCTTGAATTGCCTACCAATGCCTTATATAACTCCTCATCTCTAGTTCCGATGATGAATACAGTTGAAACTGCTCTATCAGTCGGTCGCTCGCCTAGAGGGATTCTCTTAAAGAGACTTCTCACATGGGTCACGTAGTTGCGGATGTCCTTCTTCTCTTTCTACTTGACATTCATCAAGCGTACTAGCAGATTATCGGAGTATCTGGGCTCGGCGAACCTTTTGACGAAGAGATCCTTGAGATTATTGAAGTTGGCTCGTTCCACGACATCTAGGCTTGTATACCACGTCCTACCCTTGTCGCCTAAGCAAAGCCCGAATGCTTGTGAACGTTGAGTCTCGTCGTTGAGGTCGTTGGCCTCGCAGACTTGCTCAAACTGTTCAACAAAGCTGTATGGATCGTCATGCGGTTGGTACTTGTCGAGTTGCTTGGCAACAATTGGTATTTTGGCCTGGCTCTTTGAGCCCTGGTTTGCCCCTAATCCTGCAAGCAAAGACGTCGCTAGTGCGGTGGCACTCTACTCTACTGTGGTGTTATCGAGCAGCCATTTCATGAGGAGCTCGCTCAATGTCAGGTCTCCTTCTAGCGCTCTCTCATGGTCTGTTCGGTTTCGGCCAGCTAAGTTCAGCACTCGCTGCACCTCATTTAGCTCCATGCTTTGCCTTTGGCTCCTAGCCTGTTGATCCCTATTATAATCAGCTATGCCCTGCAATGCCTTGCGGGCTAGCCTTCTCTCCTCCTCTAGGTCTGCAATGATTGCGTCTGCTGCTCGTACCGAGCGTGCACATCATAACTGCTCACCATCTGCTGTATAGCATCTGGGAATACACTCAAATCGAGCTCCTCATTAGACAAAAGGTCTGAGCTTTCTTCCGTCATGATCGAATTCTTGCGCCCTGCTGTGCTGTCAATCAGGTTGAATACTCGTGACTGATCCTCGTCGTTGGCGCTCCTTGCTTGGTTCTACCCTGTGCTTCACTTGTTTGTCTATGTCTTGGGTCCTCTCCTATTGGTGGGTTCCTTGACTGATTTATTTGAGTGAGTTCCTTTGATTATTGAATACAAACCTCAAGTTATGGTCACTCGGTGAGTGTGTCATTTCTCGTGCGCTTGTGCCCAATCAGGCTTGCAGCTTTTTTAAGTGTGCTTCAAGTGCAGAAATTCAATGTGAGTGCCGCAAGCAATTCCTCGGCGTCTTACTCACTCTCGCTTGTTTCAGGCCTGATAGGCTTTGTTACTCAAGTCCTGGCCGTTCTACTAGGTTCTAGGGTCTGCGCTGCTTCTTACCGTTCACTAGGGGGTAGGTCGCTGGGGAGTACTCTAGCACTGTCCCTTGGTCTTGACTCCTACGTCGGGAACTGCCTACAAGGCGTTCGCCATGTCGTCCTGGAGCGGGTTGCACTTCCAGTCGCTCGTGGGGGTCAAGTTTTGATGTTTTTTCCCTTTTTTTTTTGGTGTGTCTAACTTTGGGAATCAAACGTCCGATTTACCAGTGGTCCGATTCTAGGAATCGGACTAGGTGGGTCCGAGTTTGAGTAGTCCGAGTCTCAGAATCGGATAGGGGTTAGGTGTCCGATTTTAGAAAATCGAACAAGTGGTCTGATCGAACGAGGTTGGTCCAAGTGTCCGATTCTGGGTGGTACAATTATGGACTGGTCCGATTCTGGGAATCGGATTGGACAAGGTGGTCTGATTGCTGAGGTGTCCTAATTCATCCGAATGGACGGGGTTGGTCCGAGTCGGAGCGTCCAAGTCCGAGTGTCCGAGTCCGAGTGTCTGAGTCGGACGGGTTGGTCCGATCAGACGGTTGTCCGAGCATCCGATTCTCAAAATCGAATGTCCGATTCTAGGAATCAGACACTGAGTCGGGTGTCCGATTCCACCGGCTTGACGAACTTTCGAGCACAGATTCGTCCAAAATCTCCAGATATCTATGACCATAGACCACAAAATTCACCAGTAATGATGATGTTGGAGTGGTGGGGGAGAGATCTATGTACCTGGGGATCGCCGAATGCAACCTCACTCCGTGCCCTGATCAATCGAACGGTCGCCCAAGCTCTCTCTCTCTCTCTCTCTCTCTCTCTCTCCAGATATCTATGACTAGCGGTTGCAGTTTCCCTGGCATCTTGACATGTTCGGCTTTGATACGTTGACAAGACAAATACTCGGTGACATATTTGAGAACATCACCTTTGAGCCTCTCCCAATGGTAGCTATTTCTAACTGCATTAAGAGTCTTGGCATAGCCAGGGTGTCCAGAGAAAGGGGAATCATGAGCTTCCCACAATATCTTCTGCTTAAGTGGCTGGCTTGCTGGTATACACAGCCTTGTTCTGTAGTAGACAAGCCCACTATTGATAGAAAATTGATGATACTTAGCATGCAACTTTTGATTCTGATCCTTGATAGAGATCTCCCTTAGCATTGTTTGGTAGGCCGGATCATGGCATGTATTCTCTCTAGCCAGCTCAAGTATAGGGTTGTTTGGCATAGATACTTTTGTAGCTAGAGATCTGGCTGTTGATGGATTTTGCAAGATTAGGGAATTAAGGAATGCCTTGCAACTAAGTGCATCGGTAACTACATTCTCTTTTCCTGGTCGGTACTTGATTTCAAAGTCATATTCCTCCAACACTTCAATCCACCGACATTGCCTCATGTTAAGCTCGTTCTGGGTAAAGATCCATTTGAGACTCTTATGGTCAGTTACTAGAGTAAACTTGTTACCCAACAGGTAGTGTCTCCAAAGCTTTAGAGCATGGATGACAGCTAGCAATTCCAGATCATGCGTAGCATAATTCTTTTCATGACTCTTTAGTTTCCTTGAAGAGTATGCTACAGGATGACCTTCCTACATGAGCACACATCCCAAGGCAAGTATGCTAGCATCAGTTACTACCTCAAACTCTTTATTGAGGTCTAGAAGTTTTAGGATAGGTGCTGATACCAAACTTTGCTTCAATCTGTCGAAGCTATTTTGTTCAAGAGTTGACCATGCAATGAAAGTTTGCTTCTTCAGTAAGTCCGTCAAAGGTGCTGCAATCAAAGCATAGTTTTTTATGAAGACCCTATATCATCTTGTCAATCCAAGAAAGCTACGTATCTCTTTGACGGATGTTGGTATTGGCCACTCAAGCACATATCTGGGTCCACTGAGATTCCTTCCGCTGATACTATGAATCCCAGGTATTCAATCTGGCATTTAAAGAATGCACACTTCTTCATCTTATCATACAGCTTATGCGACCTCATTGTCTCAAGGACAATCGGAAGTTGGGGTTCATGATCTTCTTCATGTTTAGAATAGACTAAAGTGTCGTCGAAGAAGAGAAGCACGAAATCATCAAGATATGGCCTAAAGATATCCTGCATTAACCTGTTGAAGGTGGCAGGTGCATTCGTAAGTCCGAATGACATAACTAGGGACTCAAAGTGCCCATATCTTGTATTGAAGGCTGTCTTGGGGATATCTTCTTCCTTGATCCTTATCTGATAATAACCTGACCTGAGATCAATCTTGGAGAAGATCTTTGCACCCTGAAGACGATCAAGAAGATCATTTATTCTAGGAATAGGGTACTTGTTCTTGACCGTTGATTGATTCAACCCTCGATAATTAATACATAGTCGAAGTGTTCCATCTTTCTTTTTCTGGAATAGTACTGGAGCTCCCCATGGTGAACTGCTAGGCTCGATGTAGCCCTAATCTAGTAGTTGCTTGAGTTGTTCCTTCAGCTCAATTGCTTCTGGTATGGACATTCTATAAGGTCTCTTTGCAATTGGCGCAACTCCTGGTACTAACCTCATCTCATGATCTACTTCTCTTTGAGGCGGGAGCAACTTGTTGAGTTTAATCAAGTAGACAGGTAATCCTTTTCTGACTCCTTTTATGATCTGAGATACTTTGGCCAATTGGATTCTTGGCACTCCAGCCTCACCTTGACTTGTGACTAATTCCCTTTCAGAGTTTTGAAAGGAAACTTGACCCTTTCCACAATGAATCATGTGGGCGTCGTTAGGCTTAAGTCAACAATCCATTCCGAGTAGACACTCATGGATACCTAAATTCATGATTTTTAATTTGATCAAAGTCATTTTTCGTCCCAGAAAGAATTCCACCTTAGCAGTTTGCTTGGTACAGGTAACCTCACAACCATTTGCCAATTCCACAAGCAAGGTAGGTGCTTCTACTATGACTATTCCTAATCTTTTTTCACATGCTGGTGAGATAAAGGAATGTGTACTACCACAATCAATCAAGGTCTTGAAACTTTTACCTTGATAGTCCGTCGGTGTCTGAATCACCGCGAACTGGCGATTCGGCCCTTTCTTGTGTAGAGCAGCATGGACCGTCGCCCTTTCAAACTCTGCTTCCATGGTCGGATCTTCTTCTTCTTCTTCTTCTTTGCACATTTGCCTATTGGCACTGCAGGTGGTTCTTCGTCTGCCTCGGGTAGTGGCTCCTTGAACATGGCCCGTTCCTTGGAAAGGCATTAGCGATGTCCTCCTCCAAGTTTGGGACATTGCCTCTTGAAATGAGCGAGCTCGTTGCAATGGAAACAACGGAGATTTCGGCCATTACTTTGAGTAGGAACAAAGTTGTTGACGTTGTTAGTCCTTGCTTTCTTTCTTTGTCCCTGATTATGACCTTGAACTCTCTTTATCTAAGGTCTGAATGCTCCTCTGTTCGGGTCATTACAAGACCAAGCGTTGTTACCCCTTGGTCTAGACTGCACCTCCTGAATTATAGGCACCGCTCGAATGAGTGCGTCCTGAAGATCTGATGGACGCATAGATTCGAGACCGGTATTTATTGGTGGATTTAAAGCAGCACAGAATTTGGATACCTGCTGTGTCATGTCCATTTCCGGTGCATACTTAAGAAATGAGATAAATTTAGAATAGTATGCATCAAGCGTGAGCCCCAGATGTTTTAGCTCGTAGAACTCATTCATTTTCTGCATGGGATATGCAGGTGGCAAGTATCTTCCCTGCACGGCTTTCTTCAGCTTCTCCTGGGTAACGGATCCCTCCGCGATCCCTTGATCCCTACACCATTGCTTTCACCAAAGCTTGGCTTCGCCAATGAGCTTAAGCTTGGCGAGCATAGCCTGATTGGCGGGTGCAATACTGGCTACTTCGAAGTAATCCTCCATGGATTCAATCCAAATTTCAGCATCTGCTTGGACAGACCTGCCTCTCCCGTCAAACTCGGGCGGCTTGATTTGCTTGAGAAGAAACTTCTTTTCCTGGATTACAGCAGTACTTGATGTAGGAGGCAAACTAAGAACCTGTACCTGGGGTTGTGCTTGGATAAAGGTTTCTTTATTATACGATAATCGTTATTGATTACATCTTCAATTTTGCTATCATGTAAGCAGTGTAACTACTTAACTTTTTATCAATTCTCATGCACAATCAGACATTGATAAAAGGAAGTCTTATTCGTATTTATATGGGCATAGCCCTTTTGGAATATAACATTTCTTGAGATGATAAGCCAACTGTTACATTTAGTTTGGGGAGAACAACGTTGTATTATATTTATCTACAGGAACTATATGGTAGTATGGTTTTGGGTCATGGATCTTCAGGAATCGGTAAATCATTGGAAGTTTAGGGTATCCTTTCTTTTGGAACCCATTCTTTTCATGGCGCCCTAACACTTTAATCTTGTTGGCGGGGATTACACGGGTTACTTCCTCATATATGTATGAGTTCATCTCAACCCTTCGACCTCTAATATGTAAAGTTGAGTTTACATGAGCTTCCACAAAAATGAACAGCTTCACGACTTTCAAGTCTTCCAACCACTTGATCCTCTTTAGGTTGGTTTGTAGGTAAGCAAACCAGTGGACGGCTATATAGTAGATTCCTGAGGCACCCGTCCATCTTCGTTCCATGTACAAGGGTGATGGATTATAGACTTGCTCCAGGATGTTCATCATCCCAACCCTTTTTCGATAATCCAAAGAATGCATTGCGGTCATAAATATGATTCAAAATACTAAGAACTTGTTCCACACTTCGTAATTCTGCAAGACAACATTGAAGGTAACGAATTGTTTGGAACATCAACATTTGCTTTACTTCTTCTTATTAAGATTTCATAAAAACAATTCCGTTGTTGGTTGGCTCTGATACTAACTCTAACATGTCCACTTGTATCTTCAGGACATGTCTTAGTAGTCCATTGAAAAGGGTGTCTAGAAAGCTCCGGCAGGCACTCCCATGGAATGTTACGGGGTTTGCGATCTAGGGCTTTCCACTTCTGCCACGTAGTGGAAGTATTCTGGCCATTCCCACTTAGGATCAACCTGAATTAGGGTTTTCCTTATTGGTCATTTCCTAACGGCAACTAGCATCGGACCCAAGTGAACTACTTTACACAGAAACACCAGGTCCGAAGCGGATTCACACTGCACTTGGTTCAAGGAGAATGGGAAACGAGAGGGATGCAAAGCTCAATCTCTCTGCCATGAGGCATAGTCCCATTCTGTTCCCCTAAAAAAACGTAAATCAGTTTTAATCATAACTCTAGGTCAACGCTTTTGTTGTTCGTGTTCTTTGACGATCTTCCTGATGTCCATCGTGATTTGAGAAAAGTTCCCGGCCAACCGGCACCACCCATCTGTAAGACGGACCTATAGCCCATCCTTCGCACTTTCCTCCGTTTGTTTTAGTTATTTAATTACCTAACACATTAGTTGGACATGTAACAACCAGCTTCTTTAATTAACCCGTTAGGCACTAGTTCCTTCACATAATCTTATCACTTGACATAGAAAAACAATATCAAACAAGTTCCTTATTAACAGATTATCATATTTATCTTTGAAATACAAAGAATCCAGCCCGTAGGCTTATCCGCAATCTGTCCGAAGGCTATCGAGCAATCCACAGGGATCATTAATCCAAGTTTCCGCCCGTAGACTAGTATGTGGGCCTCGAGATCCAATCGTGAGTCACGTTAGCCTCTTGTTCAGGGCCCGAAAGGCGAGGTATTTACGGCCAGAGCCCCCCTGGCACCCAAGCGTCCTCCTGCTCCAGGTAGCGCTCAACGGAGAGACCTCTCATGGCGGGTTCGGTCCACTTTCACTGGGCGGTCAACAACCCCCTTGGTTAGGGTAAGGCAGGCAGTCAGGGGTAATTGAAGCTGCCTCTCCTTTCAAGCCTTCAACCTAAAGTATAGATATCCATTTATCTTTTAATTCATTGATCAAACAAAGCCAAACAATGCTCTAAAATCTGTAGCAAGCACAAACATTTCCATTAATTGTTTTTGTTGGCAAACTGCTAAGGAATGAATCCTTCCTTTCGAATGCATCTAGCACTCGATCCGGGATGACTTGCAACTTGGCAAGATCCCCTATATCCTATGTTAGGGCATACCCTATTAACCCAACTTGGTCAAACCTTAAGTTCATTGGTTACTTCAATTTATCGGCTAGTCTTTAGTTTCCAATCAATCTTCTTTACTCAAGAAAGACTACTAAATTAGGATGATTATTCATCCTCTTGCAAGATAACTTGCGTAAGGACATGCCAAGTTCATTTCGAGAACTTGGCCATTCCCTTGTGATCCAATCACAAGATCATATGACTCCGCACTTGTTGCACAAGTGTCGCATCGAACTATGAGACAATGGAGTCAAGAAACAATCTGTTTCAGGTTACTAGATTGACATCGTTAGACCTAGGGTTTCCAAGTTTCATCTTGTAAGATTCTTAGGGACAAACCCTAGCTCACTTTCCAATTACATTTTCACTGTCCCTACATTCAATGAATGTGAGCAAGTATTAAAGGTATAGGAATATCAGTTTTAACAATACGTACGATTAGGTCACATATTAAATTCCCTAGTAAATTCTTTGGAATTCAACTTTTTCTAAAGGAGTACTCCGCGGTTTACATGTTTTAGATTTATGCTAATTTGGTTAACTCTAGAAGATAATTTCAAGATTACTTACACAAGATTCGTTGTCTATGCGTAAATTGATTTTTCAACCCTAACTTTCGATTTCAGGTCAGGCATAGGTTAGGTTAATTTCAACTAATCTTCCCTTTACTTTGCGAACAAAATTCATGCTAAATAAGCAATCTTTTACTTGATAATTTATATAATTGACAAACGATAATTTCATCGAGTTTATGCATCGTAAGAATCATTTCATGCTTTGCACTTTTCATGATGATTCATTGCGAAGAGGATATGAGTTAATAGTGCGAGATGCAGTTTATACTTCTAGGCTTAACCGAAGTACACTATTTGAATGGATAATAATCTAGCTTATAATTCATTTCAATGCATAAAGCTATCTGCTAGAAATGCATTTATGCTTTCTTTATTTTACATGTTTCATTAAAAGTATTAATGACTAAGCTCATTCATCGTGAACAACTACGACAAAAATATATCCTATTTCTAACAATTAACCTTGTATGATTGAATTACAACAATATCAAATAAAAATTAGGAAGGAAAACCTGGGCTTGGGGTAAGATATCCACGTGGATGCTGGGAGATGACCCTCCCGCGGCTACGCCTTGAACTTTCTTAGGAGGCATCGCAATTGTAGTCTTTCAGACGTGGAAGCAGCTTTACAAATCCTCTTTGGAATTCCACCGTCGCTCCGTTGCACCATCTGTCGAAAGTAGTTTTAGAAGGCTCCCTCCTTGAAGTAGGGATTTCGAAAGGGTGTGCTTCAAAATTTCTCATGACTAAGACCCATTGAAGCCATGGGGAAGGCTAAATGGCCTTTGTAAACTCACATAAACGGGGAATAGAAAGGTGTGGAAAAGAAACAAGGTGTGGGAGAGCTCCAAGGGTTATTTTTGCATGGCCTAAGGGGGATTTCTAACAAAACATGGGGGGAAAAGGAAAGGTTATTTGGAGTAACCTTTTATGGGGGAATACCCTAAGGGGGAAACTCCAAGGGAAAATAATAACCGTAAAGGTTATAAGTAAGGGTCTAAGGACCCTTAGGGCAATTTCAAGGAAAGTGGTTTCAATACGCCACAAAGGAAGGGGGCTAGAGAAGGTTTAAACACGGGGGGAAAATGGGTGGTTCCAAAGCCCAAGGGAAGGGCTTAAGGGTTTTAAACACGGAGGGGAAAAGGGGTGGTTTCAAAGCCCAAGAGAAAGGGGGCTTATAGGGGTTTAAGACCGGGGGGGGGGGGGGGGTGGGGTTCCAACTATGGGAAGGGGGCTTTAGGGGGGAAAGGGGGGCTTATGAAGCTCCTTTCTAGAAGCCTCTAGAAGCTTCTACGTGTGGTAGGGGGGAGAGCACAGTCAACGGCCGGCCCTTAAGGCGGGCGTAGGGCCTCAGCGGCGGGGCGAACTCCATGGTGGCGGCCTGCTTGACCTCCCTCCCTCTCTGCAGCAGCAGCGACAACGCGGATAATGGCAGCCCCTCCATCTAGCGTCACTGCAGCCCATAACCTCTACCTTCTCCTTCACGGCAGCAGCCCCCTTTTGGTTAAATCACAAGAAACTCTAACCCACTTACTATATAGGAAAAAAAAGAGAATTTTCTAGTTAGATTTCCACATAACTAGAAAGAGTCTAATATAGGAAAAATCAAACTTTACTAGATTGCCAATCTAGAAAGATAGTTTCCAATATAGAAAGATTTTTCTAGTTAATTTACTATATAGAAAGCTTTTTTTGGTTAGCTTACTATATAGGAAGTTGATTATCATAACTATCTATATAGTAACTTTCTAAAAAATTTACTATATAGTATCTTCATAAATAGAAATAATCTATATAGTAACTTCATCGAAAAAGTTACCATATAAGAAATTATAACATATAACATCTATGTAGTAACTTTATCATACAACTTAGCATATAGGAGGCATATAATGATATAACAAAATCTCATAGAATGACATTTTTATATCTTTGATATAAATAATAATAGAAAAATACTTTATTTTAAAAGTGATTTTAATAAAGTAAAAGTGAATAATAAATTTTTTTACCAATGTCCACAATACAAAAGTGGCATACTATAATGTGAAATCCAAATTGTCCTTATTCTACTACATTAACATCATCTAGGCTTAAACTTCCAATGATTGTATCTTTGATTATAACTCGTTTTTGAACCACCAGCCATTGTACTATAGCCTTTCTCATGGCATCCACATTATGCTCTATACGATTTGTAGTGAAAGTGGGATCTCTCTTAATGATGTTAAAAGTGGATTTTAATGATGTATATAGCTCATCCACCATAGCAATATCCAAGTATTTTAACAAGATCATTTCTTCATCCACCTCACTCAACATACTCTGCAATTCCAAAAAAATGATTTTAGTAAAAACAATTTATATTTACATATTTAGCAATACACACATATACTAAATAAACACAACACATATAACCTGAGAGGATTGGCATTTATCAAGTGTCTTAGCATGGCTCCTAGCTAGCCGCACATTGGAGTTTTCAATCCCCTATTAAGCATCATAAAAGGGTTAAATTACCAAAATAAAGACATCCATGTTTATCTTAAGATATACTCAAAATACCTTGGATTTATTATGATTCTCTATATCCCTTGAAGCTTTTTTATTCATTTCTTTCATGTTATCTTTCATCTTTTCACTCCACTATAAGATAAAAAAATTGATTAAACAAAGATAATATTTAATTTAATACAAACTATAGAGACAAAAAGAAAGAGAAATATCTTAGTACCTTTGGGATTCGCTTGCTTTTTCGATTTAGAACTATAACATTATTTGCCGACATAGTATTCTCCTCAATCTATAATTTTTGAAAAATAATAATATTAAATTATAATATGATATATATTAATATTTAATTTTTACAAAGCATTGAAAATAACTAACCTGTGTAGCATGTACAAGAAGGTCGGTAAAGGATTTATATTTCTTGAGCATGTCATCCTTAAAAGAAAATGAAACATGTTAGTAAAATTATCCAAAGTTTTTATTAAAAATAATTACAAATATCATGCTCACCGTATCAAAATTCTCATCATTTTTTGTGTGATTTGAATCATCTTGTGTATGTGAATGTAGTTCTGGACGATAAACATCCTCTATCTCCATCTTGTTTGAAAGAAAACTCAGTATTCAAATAAAAAATATAAATATTTCAAAAAGTAATGATCAATGAGGTACATATCATAGTTTTATTGACAAACATCTATTGTGCCACATGCATTATGATCCAAACCCTCATTTTCTTCATTGTTAAATGCTTGGGATTGCTGCAATGTTTATTTTTGAATATAACAAAAAAGTGCAATTTATGTCAGTACATTTATGTAAACCAAATCATAATTTTAAAAAACATCACTCTAAAATGAAAATAAAATTTTTGAAATAAACCTGTTGAACTTCTTGATCATCTTTAGCATCCTCTCCAACTATAGAAGTAGTCGATTTCTGTAAAAGACATTGAATTATAAGGAGTATAAAAAGTAAAGTAAGTTCTAATACATGTAAAAGAGTGTACCATAGAGGAGCTCTCTGACAAGTGTCTCATCTTTTGTTTCTTGAATTTTCTATTTGTTTGCATATTTCGAAGGAAATATAGGTAGATGTCTTCTTTTCTCCAAATATAAGTTGCCCCTGGAAACTCAAGTGGCTTAATCTCATGATGTTTAGACTCAATGTAATCTTTTATCTCTTGTTGCAAGTCAAGCTTATGTCGCAGATCTTTATACTTTTCTTCCACATATTTCACCCAACGTCTTACAGTAGCTTGATTTGCACAATAAATTTGGTTTTGTGTACTACGACAATATGCTATGAGATATTTTCTTCCATATTTCTTATTAGGATTGCGATTGTTTGATGGTGGAGGCAAAAATATCTGCTCATATATTGGTGTATCTACAGCCATGACTTCATTAGATGCCATCGTAAAATATAACCTGAAAAAAAAGCATACAAGTCAAATAAACATAATATTTAAGACGAATAATCATTCATAAAATGGTAAATATTAGTTTTAGAGATATATGAAACTTGGATTTATCTAATAAAATAAAGGTTATAAAAAATACTTACATTTATAAGCATGTATATAGTCTATATAGACATGTCTTTTTTGCATAAATTTAAGATATCCATGACATTGAAAAATCACATAATTCTCCAGAGGGTAATATTGCTCTCTTCCTTTTCCTTATCAACCATCCATGTATTATTTGTGATACAACAATTCCAGTCCCTCGTGCAGTTATCCTCCATAGAAACTTTCCATAAGTTATTTTGATTGTGATCTTTCTCCAACCACGCTAATTTGCATTCTTTTTTTTCTCTATCCACTTCACGTACCACCGCATGTTTGGTTAAATTGTTATTCATATCCATATATGCCAACACAATATCATTCTTCTCTAGCCATGGAGGAATACATCCAACTTCACCTACTTGAAGCAGTCTTGTCCTGGGTGAGAGATCTTTTATTTCATAAGCAATAAGCTTATTAGTGAAAGGGAGAAGCATACACTTGTGCAATAATGAGCTTACAGGCCTTACACAATCCCAGTCAAATGGAAGACGTTCTCTTTGTAACACACTCATTCCTGTAGTTGGTTTGATAAGTAAGCACTCTTTATTATCTTTTACTGTGATACATTGTTTATAATACTCTGCCCCAAAGAAAAGCATGATCTCTCTATTCCATTGAACTGAAAAAAATGATGTAATACGAACCTTTCAATGACCCATGCTTTCAACAGTAGTGTTAGGCTCATCAACTTTAACTACTACATCATCCCCAAGCTTATAAACATCCCCATTGAATACTAACTTTTTATACATTGTCACATGTTGGGATTGTAGAGAATTCTCTTCAAGAGACCAATAGTGCTCTACATACTTTTGTTCCTCCTGAATAAGTGGTCTAATTATTCCTCTCTTTTGTCGTATTGCTATACCTTTTTGTTTTATCATTCTCCAACATGCAATATCTTGATTTATTATTTCAAGCTCCCTCCATAGCTCCTTCGCCCTCTTGACTGATGAAACCTCCAAGATTCCTTGTTCATGTGTTGCGTGGCATGATGTGCTGTCACGACTTCTTATCTCAAAAAAAGAAGGAAGTGACAAACACATATGAACACTTTTTAATGTCCTCTCATGTGGCAAAAGGCTATCCTTGTCTTGCTGTAATATTGAGAAAACCTCTGTAAATAGTATTCTTCTATAATAATGAATGTACGATATCTCCATGTCTTTTTTATTGGTCTTGATACCAACATATGTTAGTACCTTACGTTCAAATTCATAACACCAATAGATATCATACATTCCATGCCTGCAAACATCATCAAGTATTTCTCCAAACCTTGTAAATAAAATAAGTTAGTAGACATTATTAGACACTATGAGAAATTGATATATTGAATTAATAAAGATTCATACCTGCAACATGCTCAAGAGGAGAAGAATTTGCCCCCATAGACTCTTCCTTTCTTACTCTCCATGAAAGAAGCAAGGAACGCATCATTTCTATGCTTTCCTTTGACCAGCCTTTGTCGCGACTGTAATTATAAAACCCATGGGATATATCTACTAGAAGAATCCCCAAGTCATAGATTTCTCTATGTAAGTCAGAAATTCTTAGTAAAATATATGGTAAACACCACTGGATGAACTTTTGATTCTCCTCTGCCTTAAAAATATCATGGTATTTGCTTGGAGTGGATGGCCAATGACCATTTCGAATGGATTGTGGAGCGAGGGAAAATACCTTTTCAACACAAGCATCTATTTCTCTCTTTGTCTCATTGGATGTAGCTTGCATAAGAGCACTTATATATTTTTTGAATACATTCAATGCAAAAATATGCATTGAATCATAGACTAAATCCAATGATAAATTGAAACCATATAGATCATGCAATCTCCACATTATAGGCTCTCCTGATAATCCTGCTTCCTTGAGTATACATTCTCGTTCAATCTGCGTGAATGCTTTTTTGGATTGTAAAAGTGCTTCTTTCATTCCTTCTATGGTACGTTTTTCTAGAGGATACCGAGCTTGATATCTATTTCCATCATAAATATAACGACCTTGAAATGATGAGTTATTACTATCCAAGGTAGCCTGAGCTTTATCCCTTCGACAAAAGGATTGTCCTCCATCTTTAAACATTCCAAGTTTGCATTGGGCTGGATGATCACCTGTGACCATCATTAACATTGCACGTATCTTGCAAAATTGTGTTTGTTGAGCGGAATATAAAATGCAATTGCACCAAACCTGTCTCCTCTCTGTGGGCCCATCTACAGTTTCACTTAATTGTTCCTCATCTTCGGCCATAGTCAAGTTTGGACTTTGTAAACCAACTCTCCTATGCATATTACCAAGTAAATCTTGGCAGCTATGATGGTAGAAAGTACTTCGACTAACCATCTGCCATCCTTGAATAGTTTTTGAACACTTGTATAAGCATGAGCATCTTCTCATATCACTTGAGATACTTGCCATCTGTGCCATAAGAATACCATTCAATTAAAACTTTATATAATCTCTTAAAAATTTTAGTTTTCAAGCTTACTTTTCCAAGCATGGTTAAACATCTCATCAAACAAGTGATACTTGGAGCTTACTATAATAAACTTATGCTTGAGAACATGGGGCACACATTTGGCATAGTTTAATTTCTTTGAAGAACATGAGGTCTACTCGTAAGCATGTACACTATATTAAACAATTTCCCTTCATTTCATCAACTATTCCCTATTTGAGTGTAAGAAAATGTGGTGACATGTCTAATGAATCTATGGATAGGTAGATCGTGTCCCTAGGGCCAAAAAGGCCCATCACAACAGTTATCCTTTCCCAAAGCATGCTTAGACATCTCCTCAAACAAGCAAAGGAGATGTTCTATAAAAATTTCTCCAGACATGATATGTGCAAGTGATATTAGGAGCTTGCTATAACAAACTTATACTCAAGAAAACCTAGCGTAAAAAGTAAACATGAGAACCATAACCCCTGTTTGGATAGGAAGATCGTGTCCCTAGGGCCAAAAAGGCCCATCACAATAGTTATCCTTTCGCAAAATATGGTTAGACATCTCCTCAAACAAGCAAAGGAGATGTTCCATAAAAATTTCTCCAGACACGATATGTGCAAGTGATACTAGGAGCTTGCTATAACAAACTTATACTCAAGAAAACCTAGCGTAAAAAGTAAACATGAGAACCATAACCCCTGTTTGGATAGGAAGATCGTGTCCCTAGGGTCAAAAAGGCCCATCACAACAGTTATCCTTTCGCAAAACATGGTTAGACATCTCCTCAAACAAGCAAAGGATATAAACCCTAAACCCTACTTGGATAGGAAGATCGTGTCCCTTGGGCCAAAAAAACCCATCACATCACTTGGATACGAAGTAGAAAACGACTTAGGCACTAGTAGGGAAGCACATAAAAAACACTCTAATCCACATTTACAAACCCATATAGCACCCATGTGGAACACTCTTGAATCTTAGAAGGAACATGGTTGTAGGCTGAAAGGGTGGTCCTAGTAGAGGTGTTTCTACAAAAAAGAGTTTTAAAAAAATATCAAGGACACACATTGGTGGGCTCATTTCCCAAGAAAGGACATACATTGATGATTAGACATCTCCTCAAACAAATCATTTTAGGATGCTTACTATAATGAAATCATGAGTATTCCTCGTTCCAAAATATCATAGAATTTCATGCAATATAGAAGAGTTAGTGGTAGCTCCATTCTTACTTTTAGCTTTTGAAGGCATAATCCATTTAAGTGGAGTGCATTAATATTCCATGAACATACCCTTAAACATGCTAAATAATCATATTAATATTCCATGAAGATGAATATCTATGTGGTTACTAAACATTAATATCCCTTATTAGGCCTCAAGTTGATGCACACAAAGTAAATGAGCTAGAAAAACCTTATTAGGCCGTGAAGTGGAGCAGGGCTTTGAGACGGAAGAATACCCCCCAACGCTGAGGCAGCAGGTGCCCAAAGGAGAATCAAATACAGGCTGGTGTGAGGAGCTAGAGGTCGTGGGGCAAGTACCCCAGCAAGGCGCGCGCGTGTGAGGAGGAGGCCGTGCTGAGATAAGTTATACCCAGCAAAGGCACGCACGTGATGACGTGGCTAGGCTCCTTTGACTGCATTGCGCAACTAGCTGCCCGCGCGCTGCCCGTGCAGCATACGAAATAGGGCACTACAGGAAAATCATATTCATCTCAAGTTATAACTGCTATTAAGAAAATTTCAAATAATAACTCAACTATAGAAGCAGAGACAAAAATATACGATGCTCAACTAGAGAAGCAATCTATGCAGAAGAACGGAGCTAAAGCTTGTCGAACAAACGACCTGGAGACCCTTTAATCGCAAGATTTCAGATTACAAAGTCTTCAACATTACCCTCCACTGCATGTTCTATGTGCAGAAACAGACAACTCTTGCACGCCAAAATGTTGGGTCTCTGAGAGATGGCCTCATATCTAAAGCATTACGTCGCAGCAATTTATCATTTAATGTGTTTATAAGGGCAATACCTTTGAGTCTTCGTCAACGTCCTTTTCGTGGCTGAGAAGAGGCCGCTGCAGGAGGTCGCAGGTCGTTGTCAGAGGCCGTTGCAGGAGGTCGCAGGTCGTTGTCAGAGCTACAGGAGGTCGCAGGCCGTCGTTGTCAGAGCAGGTCATTGTCAGAGCTGAGAAGAGGCCGCTGCAGGAGGTCACTAGCTGAGGGTGATATCGATGCAGTCTGTTGCAGTTGGAATCGTCACTGTAAGTAGTCAAAATCTGCACCACAGGCAGTTATTGGACACGGTGCAGACGACGTTGTCAGAATCACCACTTCGACAGGAGTCAATTTTACAGAATCACTGCTGCAGGCCGCGGGCGTTTGTACTAATGATCACCACTGCAGGATGTCGACCAACTCATGACAACACAGTCGAAATCAAGGCCACGGATCATAGGCCAAGGCGCAACGTCAGCTAGGCTTGCAGGCTGTCCAGGTGCAGATATGGCGACGAGCAAAGTGCAATAATATTATAATGGTACAAAAGAAGGATGAAACGATGTTGAACGAAAGAATGGAGACTATACAAAAGAGAGGAAAGTATCCGTTGGCGGGAATTAAGGGGTAGGTAGAGTTATTTCCCTTCTACCAACCCTTGACAAAAGTTTTTTCTTTCCTTCTACCCTTGACTAAAATTGGCAAGGATAGATTATTTACTCACAATCTCAAAATATGTTATATCGTTCATAATGCGTCCATATAATATCCCAATTAGTGATTTTCATTAATCTCTTATACAAAACATATTTTATACAATGTATTATTCATGATTATTCAAAATAAATATTTATCTATTTCAAGTTTAATTGATATTATAATTACATAACATTGAAGTATTATCAAATTTACTTATATTTCAATATTATAAAGTAAAATTATATATATATATATATGATCTACTATCAACTAAAGACTACTTTTTAAATTATTGATTGCATGACTAACTTATTATTTGTGGCTTTGGATTGTTAGATTGAGAAGCTCAAATCTCTTAAGCTTATACCAATGAGACAAGCCACATTTTCATTTGTGTTATGGCTCATCTAAAGGTGTTATTTATACATTATATTTCTTTGATGTTGTAGAATTCTTTTGTACTAAATATTTTCTAATTCTAAAGAATTATTTCTATTATATGAAAGATTAGCTATGAATTGAATATGGTAACCTACGTATTTGATGATGTCTTAACATGTTATACCCGTCATTTATAAGGGGTATGATATAATAGTCCTATATTTTTCATACTATATAAATCTTGCTTTGGTATTAATAAAACCTAGCATATCAAATGCATGTTGCCACATTGGTTGTGCTCTCCTTGTGCTACATAATAACACTTTCATTATCTTACCTTCTAAGTACTTAGAGCATAGTGAAAAGTGGAGGCAATGGACTTTGATCCTCTTTAATTTCTCCTTCTTTCTCCTTTATTATAGTATTCAATCTCTCAATCTTTATAATTTTTTTATTTGTTTTTTTTCATTGTCCAAGCTATAAAGAAGAAGACTAGACTTCTTGGTACCAAAAGCCTTTTGCCTTGGAAATTTAAAATCTCCAAGAGGAGACAAAGTGAAAGAAGAATATTGAGAGAAAGAGCTAAGACAATAACAAAGAAGGCCTCAATGTCATTTGAGCTACACAAAGAGGTTGTAATACATTAGGGGTCAAAGTAAGAGTTTTTTTCCCATAGCAAGCAACACCCCAATCAAAATCGCAATTTGTTAATAATATTTTATGTTTTAAGTTTTTCTACTAGATGTACTCTTTTTTAGCTATTGTTGTGATATGCAATTGGTACTAATGGCTAAAATTTTATGGCAATCCATATATCAAAAAGTTTAACCCATGTGGTAGAAGTGAACTTTGTAGAGTTACTTAGATCCCATCATATTCATGAGGGTGACAAGGCCCGGGTGGGTAGAGAGAGAGAGAGAGAGATGGATTATAAGGTTGGTTACAAACCAAATGACGGATGCACAACCTCTACCTAGAGTGTGGACATGCAATTTTGAAAACTGGGCCTATTGGTTGCTATGTAAATCAGATAAAAGTCCTCATATTTGTCCCATTTGATTTCACAAGCTTCAACTACCTATAATGCACAATAGGGTTTTGTGAGAGGAAAGTCAAGAAGAGGATGATCTTTACCATTTTTGCTTGTCCTATATAACAATGAAAATATGTAGGCTGCATTCAAACTTAGAGGAATTACTAGCAAGAGACCTCAAAGTATAGTACATTAACAAAATCCATTTACACAAAAGCTTGCATCTTTTTTCCCTTCTTTGATACAAGCTTTCATAATGCAAGTATGGGTGACCAAATTTGTAGACACTCACCTTTGAGATGTTGCCAAAACATCTCAAAGCTTCGGCACCATGTCCATGCTTTGCCTATCTCTAGTGATCAAGGCACTTCAAGAGACTTTGTTTGGTACTGGGAACTTGTCAAACACTTGTTTTCCTTTTGCGAGTGCAACACACTTTGAATACACATAGAGCTAGGCAACACCAACACAGATGTCCTTTTTAAGAAACCTTATGTTGATGATATCTATATGCATCATGCTGCCTCAATGGAGGTCTTACAAAGCTTCTTTGGCTTCATAGCTAATTAGGTAGAAAACATGCAAATCCCTACTAGCCATTACTAAAACCTCTTCTTCCACACTGTCTTTCATGTGCTATATACCCTTATTCTTCTAATCCCCACTAAAATCAATAGATTGCATGCTATTCTTTTTCCTATAAGATTTGCTAATGTGAAGGGTTCCTAATCTATAAGAGAGCTAATTCATATTCAAAGAACCACATAGAAGCTTGAAGAAGAATTCAAATAAAATAAAAGTATGTTCTACACAATGCATACTAGATGTTCTATACAAATGTACTTGTGTGTCCACACTCGCACTTCAATTTCTCCAGACACGATATGTACATGTGGACTAATGTATTGCATCTTACTCTCACACATGTACAAATTGCCCCAAAGACCTTGTACCCTAGTTCTTATCCTAAGGTACTTGAAAGTGTGTGTACAAATGCATCTACAATGTGTGAAAGTATTTGCACTCTTGTCCAAGAATCGTGCAAATTTGGCCTTATATATTACCTAAGTGCATAAGGTAATCATCTGCTTCAATATGTCTAAGTAATCGAGTGGAAAAAGTGTTCTTTTAGTAAAATGCTATGAGCCATAATGACATGGGGTGGCCATTTTCTAGCTTGCCATCCTAGACCTAGCTTATCCTCAAACCAACCCACATCCCAATCCCATCCACTTATAAGAGCCCTCATTGATAAGAGACTCATCTAGGTACTTATGATATAGGGGAGATGCCATGTACACCTCAACCTATAGCCAAGTGAGAAAAATGCTACTCGATGCAATGGGAACAACACTCCACTCGTCAATAAGCTAGTTACTTGTGCACAAGTGATAGATCAACTTCTTCAACTAATCTTGCTAATTCTCAGTCCCTTAAGATAATCTATGAAGTGTCATCTAGCATGATGGTGAGTACACAGCCTACTAATGTACCTTGAATTGGCTTTTTTGGTTGTCATATATGTACTCCCTCCCTTACTCTCCTTTTGGATTTCATATGGATTTGTTTACCCCTTTGAGCTACTTCTAACACGAGAACTATTTTCATTACTTGCATTGGGGTCAATTATGATGAAAAGAACTCAATGGAAAAGAGAGATTGCATAATTGTTGAAGTTGTAAATCATGAGCTTATGTTTGCCTTATCTTTGAATTGTCATTATCATTCATGCCAACAAATGGTTTTCCTTTTGAATAGATTGTGGTGGTAGATGTGGATAAAGTAATTGTAGTTAGCAAGCAACAATTGCTTGAACGAGTATGTTAGAGCTTGAGTGCAAGAGATGAAAGACTAAGATGGCATGAATTTTTGAATAACAAGAATTCCTTTAGAGTGGTGGATGTACACCCCTCTATTCTATAGTCAAGTGAGGTATTAGAGCCATCTCTATTACCTTCTTGCTTACAGTTTCTTCATGGTATTAGAGCCTGATATGCTCTATGACATTTGTCAAGTAAAAATATTATAGATGTATTGCTGAAGAAGCATGTATAGAGGAAAAGGGGCTAGCAATGGAGTTCAACAATTGGTGATAACCGAGTGACCAAGTGTTGACTCATGTTTATGCCCCAACCTCCACAGCGAATGATCTTTTTGAGCCACCTTGTCTAGATCGATGATGGTATCCTGGCACCATTAAGTAGTGCTCCAAAATCCCTCCAATATTTAGTGCTCCGAAATCCCTCCAATATTTAGTGCTCCAAAATCCCTCCAATATGTAAAGAGTCGTGTAATATATGATCAAAGCCTCCAACTTTGGCTTTCATTGGCTTGGTTAGTAAGCTAACTAAATTTCGAGTTGGTAGCTTATTAAACAATTCTTGTGCTTTTGAAAGCAAGCTAAGTTCAACACACATATCTACCAATACAATGCCACAACTACTATATCATGTGTATTTCTTAGCCCTTCTATGCCACTTCTATGCATCCACATGCCTTGAAGATGCAACCAAAAGTGACTAAATAAGCCCCAGCTTGTGTACCTTGGTATGTATCTATTTTCCCTTCTTTGATACAAGCTTTCATAATGCAAGTATGGGTGACCAAATTTTTAGACACTCACCTTTGAGATGTTGCCAAAACATCTCAAAGCTTCGGCACCATGTCCATGCTTTGCCTATCTCTAGTGATCAAGGCACTTCAAGAGACTTTGTTTGGTACTGGGAACTTGTCAAACACTTATTTTCCTTTTGCGAGTGCAACACACTTTGAATACACATAGAGCTAGGCAACACCAACACAGATGTCCTTTTTAAGGAACCTTATCTTGATGATATCTATATGCATCATGCTGCCTCAATGGAGGTCTTACAAAGCTTCTTTGGCTTCATAGCTAATTAGGTAGAAAACATGCAAAACCCTACTAGCCATTACTAAAACCTCTTCTTCCACACTGTCTTTCATGTGCTATACACCCTTATTCTTTTAATCCC
Source organism: Lygodium microphyllum (assembly GCF_053477565.2). Lineage (NCBI taxonomy): Eukaryota > Viridiplantae > Streptophyta > Polypodiopsida > Schizaeales > Lygodiaceae > Lygodium > Lygodium microphyllum. The sequence continues at coordinate 30,941,883 of NC_141136.1, forward strand.
CACTAAAATCAATAGATTGCATGCTATCATTTTTCCTATAAGATTTGCTAATGTGAAGGGTTCCTAATCTATAAGAGAGCTAATTCATATTCAAAGAACCACATAGAAGCTTGAAGAAGAATTCAAATAAAATAAAAGTATGTTCTACACAATGCATACTAGATGTTCTATATAAATGTACTTGTGTGTCCACACTCTCACTTCAATTTCTCCAGACACGATATGGACATGTGGACTAATGTATTGCATCTTACTCTCACACATGTACAAATTGCCCCAAAGACCTTGTACCCTAGTTCTTATCCTAAGGTACTTGAAAGTGTGTGTACAAATGCATCTACAATGTGTGAAAGTATTTGCACTCTTGTCCAAGAATCGTGCAAATTTGGCCTTATATATTACCTAAGTGCATAAGGTAATCATCTGCTTCAATATGTCTAAGTAATCGAGTGGAAAAGGTGTTCTTTTAGTAAAATGCTATGAGCCATAATGACATGGGATGGCCATTTTCTAGCTTATCCTCAAACCAACCCACATCCCAATCCCATCCACTTATAAGAGCCCTCTTTGATGGTGACAAAGGAGGGCAATTCTAGTCCACATCCCCATTCCCATTCCCATATGGTTTTTAGCTAGATAGAGATAATGCAATGAAGGTGTATACGAAAGAGATAGAGAAAGGCATATTATCCATCAATCAATCAAAGATATGTACATGAAGTGACTTGATATATTAATTAGAGTATCGTCATTTTTAGGATGCTCCATTGACTTCTGTAAGTTCCTGTAACCTTGAAGTAGAATATAGCCAACCACACTGTCCACTGAAGGAAAACTTGACCTTATCAAATTAACCAAGTTAATTTACTTATACATTTCATAGATAAGAGATTTATAGTTGGCTTGTTGGTATTGCAAAGTATCCTTACAGTGATCTATTTTAGTCACCAATAAGTGGACACACTGGCTAAAGATGATGAAAAGAGGACATGTGCACATTGGCTACATGTGGTCCACCTTATCTAAAATTATATGTGAGCTATAAGTGCACCTTGACATGATTGGAATAGCTTGCACATGCATAAGCCAACTGATTTACATCAATCTACTCATGCTATGAATTGGCATGCACGGCTAGGTTAAGTGCACAACAAATGAGACATGTGAGTGTATTGATCAGTTCTCTCTCTCTCTCTCTATATATATATATATATATATATATATATATTGCAAATGCACAAGTCAACCTTTGATCTATATATACATCCAATCATCATGCCCTATGCAATCACATTTGTATAGGGCATGATTGGATGTATATAGGGCATGAAATTACATATATATAATTAGTTTTGAATGATTGGATGTATATTTGTAATACTCAGAAAGAAGTAAAGTTGGTAATGTATATCATGTCCTATGCATGTATATGCCCTATACATGTATATCATGTCCATATGATCCTATATATGTATATCATGTCCTAGCTTATGATCCAGGTGTAATTATGTCGTATATACATCCAATCATGCCCTATTCAAACAAATACTAGCTGTTAAGAGGTTTGGTCATATTCAGGGACTTTATGAGAAATGAAAAATATGTGCGTTTATTTTCGCATCTATAAGCGCGTTTATAAACATGGATATATAGACGCGTTTTTTATACTAGCGTGAATAGAGGCGTTGATATACGCGCTTATAAACGCGCCCGCTTTTTTGCATGTACAGTGCGCGTCTATAGGGCCTTTCTCTTGTAGTGTAGCATTATTTAAGATGCATGATTTTAGCCATGCTTAATTTTATGCTACTAAAAGCATAAGTTGCTAAAACTAAGGTGCTTCTTAAGAAATACAATGTTAGAAAAAAATAGTATGATAAAATTTTCAATTCTAATTCACTCGCAATTATATACTTCTATTTGTTTTTTCAAATGCATCAAAAAACAAGGATCTTAATTCATATTTTTAAGGTAATTTTAGTGAATCTCCTTGGGAGAATCGGTGACTCACCCAAAAGGTTTGTAACTATGTTGCTTATTAACGTATATATGCATAAGTCAATACTCAACTTCAATAAATTTTATTTGTAATGGCTATAGGAAAAGAGCTAGACTAATTTAAGATTATCCTCAAGCATACACTAGAAACTAATATAGACAACAAAGAAGATATTAAAAGGTCTGTGAGTGAGTGCTATTGATTACATAATGCAATAGTGAGAAGCTAACTTTATCAAACGAACTTTTCCTATGGATGGAACAGTAGAGGCTAATCATACATTATGTGTGCTAGTTGTATGCATTTGCAAATTTGTGCCAATTGATCGACATACTCAAGGCATGTACACCTAGATAGATAGAGAGAGGGACACGCGCACACAAACACATAAATATATATATATATATGTATATAGAGAGAGAGATCTTTGAGTTGTATGTTAGATAGTGACTTGGGAGGTTACTTTTGATTCCCATAGGTTAATGTATGTTTGGGATGGGATATGCAAGTAAAACCTCAATTGTATATGTATAAAGATATAAACTTTCTCTCATGATTATGTTTGACATTCTCTTTTATTAGGCTAGACCTTCCTTAAAACCTTTGAACTAAGCTTTTATGTTAGCTCGGCACGCCCTTGTGTTTAGATCACCCTTTCTGTTACCTGCAAAATAGCCTTTTGTGTACGTGGGTGGGGGCGGCCTCGACCAGCCCGGGTTCCTGGGACTCCCTTCCACTCCATAACGTACCGACACACTAACTGTTAATACGAACTGTCTGAGGGGAATGACTCTTGGCCCGCTAAACTACATCTGATGCGTGCCCCCTTCGGTGATGCGATACGTCACACCGCTTCGTGCCATGCATAGCCGCTCTGCTTTCCCTATATAACAAACAGGACGAGCATAGGGTACTACAACCGCAGCCTGCACAAACCCTCATCATCGACGTACCTGACGCATCGACTGAGCATAGGCTAACCAGCAGTCGGCACGTCGAAAATGAAGAAGAAGAAGAAGAAGATGAAGAAGAAGAAGGAGGCAATCTCAGCGATATTGGCATGCTGAAGCCAACGCGATCTCGACGTTAATGGCGTTGTTCTCTTACTAAAGTAACGGAACTTGACCATATCGAGTTTCCTCCAACTGTCGAAGCCTGATATCGTCCGTTTCCGTTATTTTTGATAGTATACAGCGCCATTGCAAAGATGGAGGTCCCTGGCTGTATTCTCATCGTAGTGTGAATTTGATTATCCTCGATGCCTAGAAATCTCTAGTTGTGTCAACTTTACAATCTAAAAGCCTCGAGCGAGTCTTTTCTAAAAGAGCATCATGTGTTTATGGTGGATGAATAGAAATGGTTTCAACTAGTATTCACATCTAATTTGTGTGTATATTCTTGCAAGAATCTATAGTGTATGTCATGCTTGCACTTTGATGGGAGGATATTTTAAAGGGAAAACTAGCATAGGTAGATGTATGTTAAAGTGTGCATGAAAAAGAAGAATGTAAAATAAGTAGAGTATATTACTACAAATATACTGAAAGAATAACTTTTTTTCACACAAGAGTGATTATACAGGAACCTTTCACACAAGGCTCTACATCTATGTATTGGACTGGACTTGTCTACTTAGCTAACTTTGGCTATGATGTCTACCAAGATTTTTTAACATAGACATGCTACATGCGTCTATTAGATAGCATTCTAAACATTGCCCAAACACAAACCTTTCACACAAGAGTGAACATAGATGTGATGGACTAGACTTATCTACTAGCTAACTTTGGCTATGATGTCTACCAAGTTTTGTGGACATAGACATGCTACATGTGTCTAGTAGATAACATTCTAAACATTGCCCAAACATAGATATAAAACATGTGTAAACTAGTTGATATGTTATATAGTGGCCAACTAAATAATAAAAACATGACAATCAATATCACTCAAAAAACACGAACATGTTATATTTCCTCACCCATGGAAATATGTGTGTTGCTAGACAAAAGCATCATTAGGATATCTCACTTTGCAGAACTTCTAAAGACATGTAACATTTTAAAATTTTCTTTGCGTGAACTACCTCTTATAGGAAATAAGGATAATGATATAGCAACTTTTTAAAAATCTAAGGATAATAGGAAATTTTTTTTCCTTATCCCCCTCCAGCCGACGGTCGTGCTCGAGGGGGAGAGGGGAATAGAAGCTCCAGCAAGCTCCTTGTTGGAGCTTGCTCACACTTGAGGCCATGTAAGTCCACACATAGGAGAGGGAGGATCCCCCTCCCCTCCCCTATTCACAACAAACTCTAGACCACTTAGTATATAGAAAGTTCACACTATAACTAGGAAGAATAGCAATCAAACTAGAAAGAATGTAGAATTTTCTAGTTATAACTAGATAATTTTGTCATCACGAATCTCTTCTAACTAGTAAATCCCTTTTTCTAGATAGTATCTAGAAAGTTGAAGCCTTATCTAGTAACATTATCTAGTAAGTTATTGTATATCTAGTAACAATATCAACATAACTAGGATTTTTTTTTTCACTAGTCATAACTAGCAAGTACTATCATCTATCTAGGAAACTATGGATAGTCTTTCAAGTTAACGTAGACTCACGATTTTGCTAGGTAAAACTAGTAAATAAATATTATTTTATTTGAAATTTACATTTGTATATTACTCACTTATGAGCTAAGCTTTCGATTCCACACTTATAGCTATACTCACTAGTTTGTGTAGCCTATGCTTAGTCTAGCCTATCCATAGCTTATACATAGCCTAGCTTATACATTAGGCATAGGATTAGCACATGCTAGGTTAGGAATTGGCTCGATAATATAAAGTAGGAACATTATATGCTATGTATAAGAATACAACTTATATATGGCATTTTCTAGGCACAAGGTAACCATAGAATAGGATAGGGTTGTGTTAGGCATTGGCTCCTAGCATATGCTTACCCTATGTCTAAACTCTTCCTAGAATATGCTTAGACTATGTATACACATAGGATTGGCTTATAGTATGCCTAGTATTTTCCTAACTTGCCATATGTGTACCCTATGCCTACCCCTTGTGTATTTATGTTAGACATACCTATGTCTAGCCACTCTATAGCCTCTATCAGTTTGTCTGTACAAGGAGCCTATGCATATACCTTGCCTATATAACTAATCCAATCTAAACCTAAGCCTAAGCTTAAGCTCTACCTTACTACGAGCCTAGCCCTAACACTAACCTTTAATGTAGTATAAGCCTAGTATATATTGAGTCTAATTCTAATTTAAGGTAAAGAATATAGAGAGTAAGATAGGCTTATACATCATGTGTTACTTCTATAAAAATAAGTTGTATTTAGTCATTTTGTGGATTCTCATTAATTTTGACCTATTTGTAGTACAATTCTAACTTTTTATATGCGTTGATGATCATATTGTGCTAAACAGATGATAATAGGCAATTAATTTGTTTTGCTTTTGGTGAGCAAATAACTAGACAATTATAGAGATGTAATGATTGTAATATTGATCACTAGTGGAGTGCAATGTGAAATTATTACTATTATGGAGACTGTTATCACATAAAGCTATTTATATGCTTTAGCTTTAAAGTGATTGTACTCATCTATTTAGAGTGCATTGTTGTCTCTATTTTCTTTTAATTTATTCATATTCATTAAATTTTTCATTAATTAATTGTAATTATAATATTAAAAATAAAATATTAGAGCTAAGTTGAGGCTTATGTTAGAATTAATCATTTTGAGTGCGATTGAGTCGTCCTCATTTACATTGTTTGCTAGTTATAATATGCTTTTGTAATTAATTTGGCTCAATTTTCCATTGCAATCATCGCTTTGATACCATGGAGTTGATTCTTACACATGGTCTATGATCATAGCAGCAAAGTAATGGTTGAAGTATTGGTGTAGTGAACCACTAAACCACATACTTCATAGATTATCTTAAGGGACTGAGAATTAGCAAGATTAGTTGAAGAAGTTGATCTATCACTTGTGCACAAGTAACTAGCTTATTGACGAGTGGAGTGTTGTTCCCATTGCATCGAGTAGCATTTTTCTCACTTGGCTATAGGTTGAGGTGTACATGGCTTCTCCCCTATATCATAAGTACCTACATGAGTCTCATCTTGCAACATATCTACAAGCTATCAATATTGTATGGGTATATATTTGCATCAACCATGGCTATGCATGAGCATTCACCACATTGGTTAGTACCCTTGAACCACACTGTCTTTTCCCTCTTCATCATGCGGACCACACATTGCCTTTTTCACCCAACCACTTAAGCACCTTAGTCCACTCAACTACTATGTAGATAGGCCACATGATTGTTTAGCCACATTGGAGAACTCGATCACTTGAAGCACATCGTCCTAACTACTTGGAGCACTTTGGCCACATGTTTAATTAAGCAAAAATTCAAGCACACTCTTCCACGTGCACATACTCAATCACATAGTCACGTAGTTGCACAATCATGCACTTTATTTCAACTCACTTTACCATCTCCACTCTCTTACCCTTGATCACGAGGCACCCTCTGACCACATTGAGAACTTCATTTTTTAATGACAATAACCTCACTCAGCAATTTAGGCCACATTAGGAACTCATGAATCACTCTAGGTAGCATTAGCACATATTTCTTAGTCTAGCAACCTTCAACCTATCAATAGCTAGCTGAATATCCTCTGGTCTTCTCTCCAACTGCCGAATCGGAAGAGCTAAGAGCTCCTCTCTCGTCAAATCCTCCTGCCAAGGTAAAACTGACCAAGTCAAAGCACAAGTCTCAGTCGGCATAACCGGTTTCTGACCATACATCAACTCTGCAGGTATATATCCTATGATAACACTGTGAGTCGTACAATCAGTCCACAAAGCAAATGGTAGAAGTCTCAGCCATTCTCCAATCCGTCTTCTGAATGCTTTGGCTAATGCTTTCACTATCAGCGGATGCCCTCTTTCACTCTTCCCATTTCCCTTTGGATTGTATGCTGTGGTTAGAGCCAACTTGATTCCTAGTTGAGAGAAAAACTCCCTAGATTCATCTACATCCAATTCACCACGATCTGCAGTGATCTTACCCACACAGCCATACCTACAGAAAATTTCTTCCAATAAGAACTTACACACTACACTAGTGGTCTTCATTCTCAAAGGTCTGCCCTCAACATGATTGGTAAGATCCTCTCTAGCCAAAACAAAATACCTCATCTGCCATAGGCCCATAGGTATAGTAATCAAGTCAACTACCCACTTATAATGAATGCATAGCGGATAGGTCAGATGAAGCTCATCTCGATGACGCACTACCGAATACATCTCGCAGTCTCTACAAGTCTCTACAAAGTGAGAAACATCTCTATACATGCCTTTCCACCAATATTTCTCCTTGATTTTCTTATAAGTAGCCCACACTCCTCTATGACCAGCCCAAGGACTCTCATAAAACTCCCTCATCACCTGTAACTGGGTCTCTTTATCGCAGACAACCCGCAAGGGTAATCCACCTCTTTTCTTCGGATGCTTCCAAAGAAATCCGTCCTTGAGAAAATAACCACATGATTTTCTTCTGATCTTCTTGAACTCTTCATCTGTCCATTCATCTCTTTTTCTTAGTGTACTAAGGTACTTGCCAATCTGCAACCAATCTCCAACATAGAGTTCTTCTATGAATGCCACAATATCATAGACATGGCAAACATGATCAACCATAGCGGCTGAAATTTCTGCATCATCCTCTTCTGCAAGTAGTGTCTCCTCATCATCATATATGGCTCTAGACAACATATCTGCCCCACTGGATTATCCTTCCCTGCTATGTGTTTAAATTCTGGGTTTAAGGACTTGATATATGCAATCCATCTCAGCATAGCTATATCGGGAGTAGAGCAACTCGTAATCATACCTATCAATGGCAAGCAATCTATCTCTACTACAATTGAGGCTCCAATAAAGTACTCCTTGTCACATTTGAGAGCCGTAACAATCCCTAGTAACTCCCTCTTGATTTGCGGATATCTCTTCTGTCTCTTGTTTAGGACTTTTGCCCCAAACCGAATAGCATACCTGTTTCCATCTGCATCATCTTGACCCACAGCCCAACCTATGCCAATTGGACTAGTGTCAACTGTCAATACAATAGGCCTTCCGCAATTATAATCCGCTTTCCTAAGAGTAGGAGCAATCTGCAACAACTTTTTCAATTTCCGCATGGCTCTACTGTGGCTCTCATCCCAATAAAATTTCTGCCCCTTTCGAAGCAGCTGATATAAACAATCTGCTATGTGTGCAAAATGGGGTATCCAAATCATATAAAACACACAAGCTCCAATGAACCTCCGTACCTCTGAAGTGGTAGAACAATACTCCGTAATCTTGCCTATAGCATCCACCTTCTCAGGTGAGGGTTTCCTGCCATAATACCCACACATATGTCCAACAATGACAACCTCATTTACTCCAAAAATAGATTTTTGTCCTGATAGTGTCAAGTTCACTTTTTCTAACCTGGCCAAAATCTTCTCACAAGCTGAAATATGATCAGCCACAAAGTATTTGCATCCCTGCTCATTTAGACTCTCATTCTTCTCTTCTTCTGCACACCCCTTAATGGGCACATCATCCAAGAAAGGCATGGTAAGCTGAGGTATGTAATCACGAAGGACCTTATGCATGGCATTCATCATATGCGCAACAGAATTAGTGGCACCTTGAGGCAAGGTACACATCCTGACAAGCCCAATAGGAGTTCTCATAGTGGTTATGTCCCTGCTTTCCAAAGCCAGCTGAAACTGATCATATCCCGAATATAAATCACCTAAAGAATAGATGGCACGTCCAACAAATGCTTCTGCAAACTCATCCATAACTGGACCTATACTAATATTCCTGATATTAACTCTGTTTATTGGTTGCATGTCCTGTATAAATCGGAGAGTACCATTCTTCTTTGGAACCATAAACCACCTATTTGAGTATGGTGCAGATGACGGCTCTAGGATTCCCATCCTGATTTTCTCATTTAACAAGTCAATCAGTTTTGGCAGGTGTGCCTTAGGCACTGGAATAGGTCGGAGGTTCCATGGAATATGAGGAATAGTAGAGATCACCATAGGAGCAACAATATCCGGATTCACACATTCAATCTCATGTGAGAAAAAAGAAAACCCCCTTCCATGTCGCTCAAGCATCTCCTGAAAGCATTGCTTCTCTGTGGGTAGCAAGAAATCACCATTTCCAATTTTTAATTCAGCAAGAGTTTCTGCTGAAAATTTATGGCCTATATGCTCTAGATTCCTCAAAATTGACTACTTGGCAGCCCTCTCTATTTGTTGATCAGTGTCAGGTGGAAGTGGTACAGCTACTGGTTTCACCTTCTTATCCATAGTCTTGTATTTCGTGTTAACCCTGGCTTCATTATGATCCTCTGCATTACTCAAATCTTACTGTAAATCAGCAATTCTCCACTCTAGCGGCTAAATATCGTCAGCCCTCCGCTCTATGGACTGCATAGGAACAGCCCTAAACTCTGGATGCTGAAATATTTCAGCAGTAAACTCTGTTGGCTGAAAGTTTTCAGCCCTCTGTGTCTCTGTAAGCTGATCATAATCAGCCGGAAACTTTGTTTGCTGAATTTCTTCAGCACTCAATACTTTTTGATGAGTCACCTCAGCGTCTGACTCTATTTGTAACACAAAATCTGCAATTTCATGAAACATTTCCAGGGATTGCACTAATATATTACTGTGACAACTCTGCATATCAGTTTTCAGCATATTTTCCATCTCTGTCATCGTGTCTGCACAAATCATACTATCATACATCCCATCTATATGCTCATCATCCTCTAAAATACCTGCATTTTTCAAATTTTTCTCCTTCCTACATATGTACTGCCTGGCAGCTCTAGGTAACTTAGAAGTCTTCTGATAGCTCATCGAACTGTTTGCTGAAATCCCAACAAAACTGGAGGAGAAAACACTGCTGCCAGGAGGCGAGAACTCCAATCTCCTCTGCTCTGTACCACCATCGTCTCGCGAAACAGCGGTACCTAATGAAAACCCAAATCCCTCACAGTGGGCAAAGGTGCATCTCTAAGAGTATCCCTATTTCTAACAGGGTTCACACACACAGTCATAAACTGAACTGCTCTCATGCCATCTTTACTGCGAATCCGCGCATAAGCAGATCCATCATCTATTACCTTTGTTTCCATGGGCATCTCTGTGATGAATGGTTGTCCAAGAATTATGGGATAAGAGCATGAATCCTGCACAAAGAAATGGAAATCCTCCTCCACATCTCCAATAGAAACCCTGACACTGGGACAGGCAGCATATAAATCACCTGCAGCGTTGTTGGTAGCTCTCATACGCCACCCATGCTCTACATCCGTAGGCCATCTATTACTTTCATAAACTCCACGAACTATGAGATTAATCTCTGAACCATGATCCACCAAAGCAACATAAGGCACCTGTTTCTCTCCAATTTTTACCATCGTTTCTATAGTTTCCCTAGCCCAATGATTCCGCGAAAAGTGACTACGCGGTATCAAGATAGGCTCATCAGTTTCAACATAATGCATAGGCTGAACCCTCTTCCTATTTGTGGAAAAACAGAAGCATTCTCAGCCATAATCTCATCCTAATCCTCATCCAACTCCCCAATCAAAACTCCCTGTGTGTCAGTAGTAGGCAATGCATGTCTTTTCCTCTTCAAGACTTCTTGGAACTGATCTTGAAACTCTCTTTTCGAGATGCCCAAAACCTCAGAAATAGTAAAAATCACCTCACTACCAAGTATATTGTCATTAAAGATTTTCTTCATGTCCGTAGATGTCTCAATATCGGACATCAATCTAAACCCTGGCTGCTTTATCTCTCTAGGCTCTTGCCTCTTTTCTTTCTTCTGAGCATCTTCCATCTGTCATTCTGGCCCTGGTCTCAAAGACGGTCCTGCAATAGGTGGAGTAACAAACTCACCCCCTCTAGTCTTTTTAGCTACATTTGGATTTTCTTCATCCCTCTTTCGCTTCTCCTCAACAAGTACATCTGCTCCCTGAGACTTAGCCAAGTAGGCATAAATAGTGTACCTGTCAGCAAGCGAATCCCAACCTGTCTCAAATCTGATGCTAGAGCCTGCACTAGTCAAAACAGCTTGCTGAATTTTTCCCTTGTTTGCCGTCTCCATAGCATAAGTCCATAATGCTGACCGATTCTCTGATCGTTTCTCAATCTGAACTCCATATGCAGAAGCTTCTTCTCTAGCTGCCACATAAGAAGTACCCCTAGCCATGTCATCCACTAACTTCTTCATTCCGCCTTTCCCAAAGTTGGTAGCAAGCGGAGCTCCTATTTCAGTCAACCAAATCTTACCATCTTGTCCCCAAAATACCAAATTCTTCCTCCTTGCATCCTGAAAAGATTCACAATCCCTGCAATATTGATGGTCCGTACTATCACACCAAATACATCTTCGATCTCTCCTAGGTGCACTAGAAGCACTCCTAGGTGCAGTAGGAGCACTAGAAGAAATAGTAGGCACAGTCGAAGCAAACTGCTCTTTCAATTTTCCCACCAATTCTACTTTAACTGACTCTAGTGTCAAATCCGTTATGCCTTTGATTATATCATCAAGAGAGGAAGGTGCCGACGGAGCGGATGGTTTTGGAGCAAAAGGAGGTGGCATCGGTCTTGGAGCAGGAGGAATAGGAGGAGTAGAAACAGTAGGCACTGGCATAGGCCAAGAAACTGGCTGAGGAAGAGAAGAAATAATAGGGATAGAAGCAGGCATAGGAGCATAAGACGGCGTCGGTTTCATAGATCCATTCTATAGGCGGGTCTTCCATATCCTCCTCTTGGTCAAAGTCGAGACTGCATCCTGGGCATCTTGCCAATTTGTTTTAAGACCCATACGCTTCGTGCGATCCTCAAGAAGCTCTCCTAATTCTTCCTGAAGAGTAGGATCTGCAGCTTGCAAGAAAAGCTCAACTTTCTCAACATCCAATGCTCTTTGTTCAATGGCATCAAGCTGACTATACCTGTCTTGAAATTCTCGTATCAACTCTGAAGCAGCTAGACCTTTGTTTGGCATGTAGACCCACTCTCGGAATGACCGCCATGTAGCCATCCCAAAGTCCTCAAGGAAATACTCTTCTTTCACGGCCTTCTTAAAATCTTGCCAATGCGAATTTTGAATAAAAAGATCAGTCACTTTTTCCCTCAAGGTGGGTGTGACAAGACGAAGGAAATACTTACTCATAAGTCCAGCTGGTACTCCAAAAAATCCCATCTTGATCTCATATGTCTTCAAGTAAGCTGAAACATTACGGCCATCAAATAGCTTATTCTCATTCTCAACTGCTTCAATCGCCTTAATCGCGCTGATTGCATTTTCCTGCTCCGAATATAGTTGCCTTTGTTGAGACAACTGTTGTTGATGCAATTGCTGCTGCTACTGCATATACAATTGTGTCTGCTGATTTTGAAGCTGCATATACATAGACATATTCTGCAAAATCTGCTTTAGATCATCCGTTGAAGTACTTGAAGCAGCAGTCAATGATGGAGCTGAAGTAGAGGACATAGCAGGAATCGTAGAAGAGGCTGAAATAGATGCTGAAGTATCTCCCATCCTGAAATTTATGCAATGCTTTCACGTTGGGTTCACCAAAGATATCGAAGGGTTTTCGAAAGCAAAGTCGCGACCACAGAGGACCTTGACTAATTTTGAGGATAGAAGATCAATCATACGAATAAGCAAGATGAGAGGATTTGTGAGCAGCAAAAGCGGCAGAAAACACTGCATTTTGCAGAGAAGTTAGATGCCCATTCAAGTGAATCTGCTGTGGAAAATCTCCTCGAATACTACAGTACTCATACACCTTGTCTTCCCATGAAACATGAAACTTGATTGCTTACATGTACACTATGATGGAAGAAAAGATCCCAATCTCTGCATTCAAACAGCCAGTAGCTCAAACTATTTATTTGTGTATCTCTCCTTTGTCTCTAGCTTATCCAAGAAAAAAGAAATATCATCTTCGATTCTGCAACATTAAAAATACGTCCTCTGTAGCTGCGCACAGCAACTTGATGAGGTTTCTGACATTTCTTTTAGAATGAGCTTCTCTTCCATGAACCTGGACGTATCAGAAGCAATTTGTGTCTGAAGAGGAACAAGGTCTTTGTTCACACACTTGAGGGCGTTGATTAGCTCCTTCCTCTCCTCTTTTTTCTTCAGTAGCAACTGGGCTCTTGCCTTGACTGCTTACATACTGATCAGTAGGAAACAAAGACCAGACATCTTCAAGATGTGAATTACAATGGAATACACATGCTTCCTAGTGTCCCATGGACGGCTAGTCATTCTTTGGAAAGACTCTGAGAACTGACAATTCGATTTCACCTCAAGGTACTAAAACCAAGTCCATCTGTTCTTGAACCCATATCTTGACTGTCTTATCATTTTCAAGAGCTCCTGATGCTATCTTGTTCTCAGTTGGATGACATGAGACTGACAGCACAGTGTCAGTATCACCCTCCAGCTTTTGAACTATGTTTCTTGATTGAAGATCCCACAGATATATGCATCAATCTTCTAAACCACTCACTATATATTTTCCATTGGTTACAAAGAAGGTAGAGAACATGCAATATTTCTTGTTGACATGTCTTGTGTAGGTCTTGAAAAACTTTCCTGTGCTACAATTCCAGAGTCGCGTGAATTAGATGACTAGGCAAAGTCCAAAATGCCTTTGTTGTGGCCCTCGAGTTCTTTCAGAAAGGTGCCGTCAGCGGCACTCCATATCTCGACTGTCTTATCGGCAAATGAGCTTCCAAGCAGCTTGTCGTCTGGAGAGAACTTCACACTAGAGACAGCCTTCGTGTGCCCTATTAATGTATGCTTCAGCTTATAAGGTTTGTAAGCACTCCCTTCCATGGACTTGAATCAGATACTTCCAGAAATGGGATTCGAATGTCTCCTCTTGTGCTATGGACATTCTCCAGCAAAAATCCGCATGACTGCGACCCTCCTAAAACTTTTAGATGATGCATAACCGACAATCATCCTCTTTTGTATTCCCTTTCATTGCTATTGAGCTCATATGCAAAAACCCTGCAGCACCTTGTGTAGCAATTCCCTCATCGCACCCTGACTGCTCCCATCATCTACATCATCAACTATGGACAACTGTGAAGGTTTACCCTCCGGCTCAAACCTCAAAGAAAGCCTGTCAAGATACATCTCCCTATTGATGGGGAGCCACTTAGGAAACTAATCCAGAATCCCAGATATAGCAAACCATATATCACATATGACTAAAATAATCCCCTAGCCCCGTTTTTCTGGTCTTGTCCTCCTCTTCTTGATTGCTCTCCTCCACCCGAATAAAAAAAAGTAGGTCGAAAGCAACATCATTTGCTGAAAAGAGCCTCTCTGGTCCCGCAATCTTTTATGGCATACACATACGTGATAGCATCTCCAGAAATTCCTTCCAGCCACATTAATTTGAAGCAGTGCAGTGCTTCACTAGCAAGTCCATATTCAGCGTACCCTGCAATCAACACACTCCACACAACCACATCTCGAACTCGCAGCTAAGCACCTCATGTGATTCTGCTAGTAAGCCACATTTGCAGAACATATCTATTGCATCACCTCTAATACAAGGGCTGCTCTCTAAACCATGTATAATGAAACAATTGAATAATTGCTGGCCTCTTTCTATTGCTCTTACCATACCACAGGCTTTCAAGCTACAGATACATGTGATAGAATTGGGAGAAATACCTCTGAGCTGCATCTATTCAAAACAAGCTAATGCTTCATTTCCATAGCTATTATCAATGTAGCAAGTTATCATGGCATTCCATGGCACTATATCTTTACCCTTGTAGTTGTCAAGTGTTTCCTGTGCTTCTAAAACTGTACCAAACTTCCCAAACATATCCACCACTATGCTTCCCACAAATATATTCACTTCCAACCCTCTCTTCACAACCTCCATATATAATTTTTTGCTTGCATTCATGGATCCTATGCTAATACAGGCTTTCAAGCTACAAAAAATGTAACAGCATTTGGAGACATGTCTTCAAGTTGCATCTATAAAAAACACATCACTGCTTGCTCATCATATCCATGTTGAACATAACCTGTAATCAACGCACTCCATGATATGACATCTCGAGCTGAGATATTGTCAAATACTTCTTGGGATTTTCCAAGCATGCCAGATTTTGCATACATGTCAACCAGAGCATTACATATAAGTTCCTCTTACTCCAAACCCCTCTCCACTATATAGCCCATGCAGAACAAAGATGCAAACACAATGACTAAGTATGTACAAAGTAACAAATGTCACACACACAACTTTTTGGTGGATTCCACACCTCGGATGCGCAAGAGTACAACATCCACCCCCTCTGATCCTGTGCATCCTCCGAATGGGCCAACTACCCATGATCATTATCGTCAAGATCCACAAACATATCAATCTCTTCATTGTGTATTTCAGGTATATCAACAAGATTATCTATCATATCATCTGTCTCTTCTACTGGAGTTTTTCTGCTCGTTGCCCTTCTCTTGCAAATTCTTCCAATGCATAATCTTCATCATCTCTTTTCTTGAAAATCTTGATTCTTTTTCCTGCAATAGGCACTCTAAGCATTGTCCCATCCAATTCTGTCAGCTCATATGTTGCATTATCAAAGACATTTTTGCCTATGTACGGCCCAAACCATCTTTTCACCATCTTCCGAAGAAGTGTAGTATGCTGATTTTCAAGGCTACTATCAAAGACTAATACCCAGTCTCCCTCTTCTATTGCTCTAGGACGCAACCGATGCCTGCTGTCAAACCTGTCCTTATTTCTAAGTCTAGCAATTTTCAACCTATCAATAGCTAGCTGAATATCCTCTAGTCTTCTCTCCAACTACCGGATCCGAAGAGCTAAGAGCTCCTCTCTCATCAAATCCTCCTGCCAAGGTAAAGTTGACCAAGTCAAATCACAAGTCTCAGTCGGCATAACCGGTTTGTGACCATACATCAACTCTGTGGGCATATATCCTGTGGTTACACTGTGAGTTGTATGATCAGTCCACAAAGCAAATGGTAGAAGTCTCAACCATTCTCCAATCCGTCCTCTGCATGCTTTGGCTAATGCTTTCACTATCAGGGGATACCCTCTTTCACTCTTTCCATTTCCCTATGGATTGTATGCTGTGGCTAGAGCCAATTTGATTCCTAGTTGAGAGAAAAACTCCCTAGCTTCATCTACATCTAATTCAGCACGATCTCGAGTGATCTTACCCACACAACCATACCTGCAGAAAATTTCTTCCAACAAGAACTTACACACTACACTAGTGGTCTTCGTTCTCAAAGGTCTGCCCTCAACATGATTCGTAAGATCCTCTCTAGCCAAAACAATATACCTCATCTGCCAAAGACCCATAGGCATAGTAACCAAGTCAACTACCCACTTATAATGAATGCATAGCGAATAGGTCGAATGAAGCTCATCTCAATGACGCACTACGGAATACATCTGACAATCTCTGCAAGTCTCTACAAAGCAAGAAACATCTTTGTACATGCCTTTCCACCAATATTTTTCCTTGATTTTCTCATAAGTAGCCCACACTCCTCTATGACCAGCCCAAGGACTCTCATGAAACTCCCTCATCACCTGTAACTGGGTCTCTTTATCACAGACAACCCGCAAGGGCAATCCACCTCTTTTCTTAGGGTGCTTCTAAAGAAATCCGTCCTTGAGAAAATAACCATAGGCTTTTCTTCTGATCTTCTTGAACTCTTCATCTATCCATTCATCTCTTTTACTTAGTGTACTAAGATATTTGCCAATCTGCAACCAATCTCCAACATAGAGTTCTTCTCTGAAAGCCACAATATCATAGACATGACAAACATGATCAACCATAGCGGCTGAAATTTCTGCATCATCCTCTTCTGCAAGTAGTGTCTCCTCATCATCATATCTGGCTCTAGACAGCATATCTGCCCACTGGATTATCATTCCCTGCTATGTGTTTAAATTTTGGATTTAATGACTTGATGTATGCAATCCATCTCAGCATAGCTATATCCGGAGTAGAGCAACTCATAATCATACCTATCAATGGCAAGAAATCTGTCTCTACCACAACTGAGGCTCCAATAAAGTACTCCTTGTCACATTTGAGAGCCATAAAAATTCCCAGTAATTCCCTCTTGATTTGCGGATACCTCCTCTATCTCTCGTTTAGGACTTTCGCCCCAAATCGAATAGCATACATGTTTCCATCTGCATCATCTTGACCCACAGCCCAACCTATGCCAATTGGATTAGTGTCAACTGTCAATACAATAGGCCTTCCGCAAATATAATCCACTTTCCTGAGAGTAGGAGCAATCTGCAATAACTTCTTTAATTTTCGCATGGCTCTAGTGTGGCTCTCATCCCAAAAAAAAATCTTCCCCTTTCGAAGCAGCTGATATAAACAATCTGCTATGTGTGCAAAATGGGGTATCCAAATCATGTAAACACATAGGCTCCAATGAATCTCCGTACCTCTGAAGTGGTAGAACAATACTCAGTAATCTTGCCTATAGCACCCACCTTCTCAGGTGAAGGTTTCCTGCCATAATACCCACACATATGTCCAACAATGACAACCTCATTTACTCCAAATACTGATTTTTGCCCTGATATTGTCAAGTTCACTTCTTCTAATCTGGCCAAAATCTTTTCACAAGCTGCAATAGGATCAACCACAAAGTATCTGCATCCCTACTCATTTAGACTCTCATTCTTCTCTTCTTCTGCACATCCCTTAATGGGCACATCATCCAAGAAAGGCATGGTAAGCTGAGATATATACTCATGAAGGACCTTATGCATGGCATTCATCATATGCACAACTGAATTAGTGGCACCTTGAGGCAAGGTACACATCCTAACAAGCCCAATAGGAGTTCTCATAGTGGTTATGTCCCTACTTTCCAAAGCTAGCTGAAACTGATCATATCCTGAATACAAATCACCTAAAGAATAGATGGCATGTCCAACAAATGCTTTTGCAAACTCATCCACAACTAGACCTATACCAACATTCCTGATAGTAACTCTGTTTACTGGCTGCATGTCCTGTATGAATCGGAGAGTACCATTCTTCTTTAGAACCGTAAACCAGCTATTTGAATATGCTGCATATGACAACTCTAGGATTCCCATCCTGATTTTCTCATTCAACAAGTCAACTAGCTTTGGCAAGTGTGCCCTAGGCACTGGAATAGGTCGGAGATTCCATGGAATATGAGAAATAGTAAAGATCACCATAGGGGCAACAATATCTGGATTCACACATCCAATCTTATGGGAGAAAAAAGCAAACGCCCTTGCATGTCGCTCAAGCATATCCTGAAAGCATTGCTTCTTTGAGGGTAGCAAGAAATCACCATTTCCAATTTTTTATTCAGCAAGAGTCTCTGCTGAAAATTTATAGCCTATATGCTCTGGATTCCTCAAAATTGACTACTTGGCAGCCCTCTCTATTTGCTGATCACTGTCAGGTGGAAGCAGCCTAGCTACCGGCTTTACCTTCTTATCCAGAGTCTCGTATTTTGTGTCAACCTTGGCTTCATGATGATCCTCTGCATTACTCAAATTTTGATATAAATCAGCAATTCTGCCTTTTGGTTTGGTTGAATATCCTCAGCCCTCTGCTCTATGGTTTGCATAGGAACAACCCTAAACTTCGGATGCTGAAATATTTCAGCAGTAAACTCTGTTGGTTGAAAGTTTTCAGCCCTTTGTGTCTTTGTAGACTGATCATAATCAGCCGAAAACTCTGTTTGCTGAATTTCTTCAGCACTCAACACTTTTTGTTGAGTCACCTCAGCCTCTGACTCTACCTGTGACACAAAATTTGAAATTTCATAAAACATGTCCAAGGACTGCACTGATACATTACTGTGACAACTCTGCATATCATTTTTCAGCATACTTTCCATCTCTGTCATCATATCTGCACAAACCATACTATCATACATCCTATCTATATACTCATCATCCTCTAAAATACTTGCATTTTTAAAATTTTTCTCCTTCGTGCATATGTACTGCCTGGCAGCTCTAGGCAACTTAGAAATATTCTGATAACACATCCAACTGTTTGCTAAAATTCCAACAAAATTGGAGAAGAAAACACTGTTGCGAGGAGGCGAGAACTCCAATCTCCTCTGCTCTGTACCGCCGTCGTCTCGCGGGACAGCGGTAGCTAATGAAAACCCGAATCCCTCATAGTGGACAAAGGTGCATCTCGAAGAGTATCCCTGTTTCTAGCATGATTTACACACACAGTCATAAAGTGGACTGCCTGCTCTCATACAATCTTTACTGTGAATCCGTGGATAAGCAAAACCATCATCCATTACTTTCGTCTCCATGCGCATCTATGTGATGAATGGATGTCCTAGGATTATGGGGTAAGAGCATGAATCCTGCACAAAGAAATGGAAATCCTCCTCTACATCTCCAATAGAAATCCTGACACTGGGATAGGCAGCATACAAATCACCTGCAGTATTGTTGGCAGCTCTCATACACCACCCATGCTCTGCATCCATAGGCCATCTATTACTTTCATAAACTCCACAAACTATGAGATTAATCTCTGAACCATGATCCACCAAAGCAACATAAGGCACCTGTTTCTCTCCAATTTTTACCATTGTTTCTGTAGTTTCCCTAGCCCAATGACTCCACGAAAAATGACTACGTGGTACCAAGATAGGCTCATCAGTTTTAGCATAATGCATAGACTGAACCCTCTTCTCTGTCTGTGGAAAGACAGAAGCATTGTTAACCATAACCTCATCCTCATCCTCATCCAACTCCCCAATCAAAACAACCTGTGTATCAGTAGTAGGCAATGCATGTCTTTTTCTCTTCAGGACTTCTTGGAACTGATCTTGAAACTCTCTTTTTGAGATGCCCAAAACCTCAGAAATAGTAAAAGTCACCTTACTGCCAAGTATCTTATAATTAAATATTTTCTTCATGTCCGTAGATGTCTCAATACCGGACATCAATCTAAACCCTGGCTGCTTTCTCTGTCTAAGTTCCTGCATCTTTTCTTTCTTTTGAGCATCTTCCATTTGTCATTCTGGCCGTGGTCTCAAAGATGGCCCTGCAGTAGGTGGAGTAACAAACTCACCCCCTCTAGTCTTTTTAACTACATTTGGATTCTCTTCATCTCTCTTATGCTTCTCCTCAACAAGTACATATGCTCCCTGAGACTTAGCCAAGTAGGCATAAATAGTGTACCTGTCAACAAGAGAATCCCAACTTTTCTCATATATGATGCTAGAACCTGCACTAGTCAAAACAGTCTACTAAATTTTCCCCTTGTTTGCCGTCTCCATAGCATAGGTCCATAATGCTGACTGACTCTCTAGACCTTTCTCAATCTGGACTCCATATGTAGAAGCATTTCCTCTAGCTACCACATAAAAAGTACGCGCAGCCATATCATCTACTAATTTTTTCATTCCACCTTTCCCAAAATTGGTAGCAAGCGGAGCTCTTATTTCAGTCAACCAGATCTTGCCATCTTGTCTCCAAAATACCAAATTCTTCCTCCTTGCATCTTGAAAAGATTCACAATCCCTACAATGCTGATGATCCATACTATCACACCAAATACATCTTCAATCTCTCCTAGGTGCACTTGGAGCACTCCTAGGTGCAGTAGGAGCACTAGAAGAAATAGTAGGCACCATCGAAGCAAACTGCTCTTTCAATTTTCCTACCAATTCTGCTTTAACTGACTCTAGTGTCAAATCCGTTATGCCTTTGATTATGTCATCAAGAGAGGAAGGAACCGACGGAGCGGATGGTTTTGAAGCAAAAGGAGCCGGCATCGATCTTGGAACAAGAGGAACAGGAGGATTAGAAATAGTAGGCACTGGCATAGGCCAAGGAACTGGCTGAGGAAGGGAAGAAATAATAGGGGTAGAAGCCGACATAGGAGCAAAAGACGGCGTCTTGTTGAGATGACAAGCTCAAAACATGCGGACATTGATGATAGACCGCCTAGTTAGATGGGTCCACACGTCTACACTTAGCACGTCAGTGGTCATTATGACTCTCACATGGCCACTGACTCATTACTTATTATATTCAGGTTGTTAGACCTATTTACAGCTCGCATAGTTATAGCGTCAGTCGACTAATGTAGTCAGTTATGCATTGTTTGACTTAGTAGGCCACTTTCCTTTATGTTGTATCTTATCTATACTTTGTGTACATTGTAAAAACTTTGGAAGAAGAATAAGAAACCAGCAAGAAAACGTTTTGGCCTCCATCTCTCTTCTTGTCTCTTGAGTGAGCTTCTCCTTGTGCGTTCTGTGTGTTTTCGGTGCAGCATCTTGAGCAAGTCCTCCCACCACGCGATTCTTGACATGGTATCAGAGCCGCGCCATTGAGAGAGGTTGATTTTGAAGGCTGAAGTAAAGAAGAAGAAGCAAGGTTCAAGCAAGCAAGACATGGGTAAGAAGCTCTCCCATCTTTCCATTCTTTCTCTTTGATAGTGCCTGTGGAGACACCGAAAGCAGGGTAGAGCAAAAATCTCAGATTGCAGTGAAATAAGCCCTTTAGGGCTTGCCCGTAGTTAATTTGGGCATCTGAGGCCATTTCAGGCCCCGTTTAAGAGCCGTAAGGTTGCGGATAACAGTTTGAGGGTACACTGTGATTTCGACTGTTTTGACCGAAAGTGGGTGCGCAGGTTACAGATTGCGAATTTGTAATTCTTGAGGTGTTTGTGGGAAGCAAACATAAGGTTTATCTGCAAACAGGTTGCAGATTGCATGTATTGTTGAGCAGACAGTGAAAAAGGCTATCTGGTGCATTGTTGTGCACTATAGGTCAAGGGTTGCAGAAGATTTCCTTGCTGTTTGGTATTAGCTTTGTGATAATGGCAGAGAACAGTGGAAGCCCCATCATTGAGAAGCTCGACAAGAATAACTACCCTTCATGGAAGTTCCGTGTCACGAGCTTCCTTATTGGAAAAGGCCTCTACGAGTTTGTTTCAGGTGAAGAAAAGGAGCTGGAGGTGAGTGATCCTCCAACTGCAGAAGAGACAAAGGCACAAAAGGAATGGAATGCAAAAGACAAGAAGGTCATGTATTGGCTGTCTGCAGTAATTGACAATAATATGATGGGACATATTAGAAATGCACAGAATTCATATGCAGCTTGGACCATACTTGAAAGTATGTGTTCTGTAAATACAAAGGCACGAAATATTCAACTCAAGCAAGAGTTGAATACATTGAAAAAAGGAAAGATGTCTATCAATGAGTATGTACTAAAGATAAGGAGCATTGTAGATGCATTGGCAATGATTGATGCAATGCCCGATGATGATGATTTGGCGTCTTCTACCTTGGGTGGACTTAACAATGAAAAGGCTTGGATGTCTTTTGTAACTTTCGTATATGTCAAAAAGCCATTTCCAGATTTTGATGAGTTAGTCTCCCTTATGATCACTGAAGAGATCAACATGCAGAGTGAGATATCTGAAAGAAGTGGTGAACAGGTCCAAACTTTCTACTCTAGTTCAGGAAGGGAATGTGGCAGGTTCTCTTCAAGAGGCCATGGTACGGGATGTGGTAGTGACAACCAGCAAAACAGATTGAATCAGCAATTTGGTGATATGCAAGTTTCAGAAGGTCGTGGTAACTTTAGAGGCAGGGGGAGCTTTAGAGGAAGAGGTGGATGGTAGAACAAAGGTTCTAACGACTCTGGTATTGTGTGTCACTACTGTGGCAAAATAGGTCATATTGCAGCCCAATGTTATGCTAAGAAAGATGATATTCGCAGTGGTAAGTTGCAGCAAGGAAACTATGCATCGTCTTCACAACAAAATGAAGACAAAAATGAACATCTGTTTGTTATGCAGCATATGCTGAATGCTATTACAGGAAAGGGAACACATGATGATGTTTGGTATGTTGATTCAGGTGCATCCAATCATATGATCAGCCAATGTAGAATGGTTTGGAGAGATACATGATTTGCAAAATGCAAGTTGTGTAGACGGGTGATGATTCTGGTAATGATTCATGCCACCCAATTTCACACATTGAAAAAGTTCCCTTGTCCTTGCATTATGGTAAGACAAAGAGTCTTTTAGATATATTACATGTGCCATCTATTACAAAGAACTTGGTGTCAGTCGGTCAAATGGTAGAGCAAGGGTTGCAAGTCAGATTTAATACAAAGGGCTGCTTTGTAGAAGTCTTCAATGACAAGTGCAGGTTGATAGCAAAAGGAAGTAGAGTTGGACGTATATTTACTCTGGATGTTGGAATTCCTACTATGAATGCTGCTATGTATGCTAAAGGAAAAGGTGTTGTTGTAGATATTGAAATTTGGCACAAACGCATTGGACATGCAAACGTACAAAGGCTGAAATTAATGCAGTCCAAAGGGTTGGTTACAGGTTTACCTACATTTAGAGGTGCAGAATTTCATAAGGTATGCAAAGCATGTCAGTTTGGTAAGTAAGCAAGACAACCCTTTTCACATGACAGAGATGTAAGCATAAATATCCTTGATGTTGTGCATACAGACATTTGGGGGCCCACACAAAATGTATCTCTTGGAGTCAATTCATACTTTGTCACATTCATTGATGATTGTTCTAGAAAGCTGTGGGTATATTTTATGAAGGAAAAGAGTGAATTGTTTGAGCACTTTAGAACTTTCAAGGCTGCAGTTGAAAGAGAAACTGGCTTGAAAGTAAAGTGCTTGAGGTCAGATGGAGGGGGAGAGTACCTCTCAAATGAGTTCAGTGATTTTTTGAGGTCTCATGGGATAAAGAGATAGTTCACATACACATATACCCCACAGCAAAATGGGGTTGCAGAAAGCAAAAATAGGCATATTGTAGAAGTTGCATGCGCCTTGATGGCTGAAAAGAATATGCTTAAGCATTTTTGGTCTGAGGCTGTTCATACTGCTGTTTATATTACGAACAGAACTCCCACAGCTGCAGTTAATGGGATGACTCCTGAAGAATGCTTTACTGGAAAGAAGCTTGATGTATCATACTTGAAGGTAGTTAGCTGTGTTGCATACGTTCATGTGCCAGATGAGCTACGGAAGAAGCTTGATCCAAAGGTAGAAAAATGTGTTTTTATTGGATACTCTTTAGAGAAGAAAGGATGTCACTGTTATAACCCTGTCACATGTAAGTTCAGAGTGAGTAGGGATGTCATCTTTGATGAAATGAGCAGTTGATATGCATCTAGTGGTGATGCATTGGATGATGATGATGATCATGACACCCATGTGCAGGCTGAAAAGCAAGAATCACGGACTCTTAGTGGACCAGAGAATCATCTGGTAGTCCTTGGTCTAGGAGACTAAGGAGTATCTCTACATCTTCAGGTGCATCTAGTAGCACTACAGGTAAAGACAAAGGAAAGAATAAAGTGACAAATGGCATTGATGTAGTTCTTGATGGAGACTCCAGTGGCTCGGAGAGCTTGGATGATGAGCTTGATATTCCTTCTGTCAAGACACCAGGTGTACAGAGAGCTCATAGTAATGTAAAGGCTCCATTGAGTGATCCAGTGGTACGTAGATCTAGCAGGGTCAAATACCCTATTAAAAGATTTGGTTTTGAAGGTTATGCAGCTCACCATTATGCTTATATGGTGATACTAGTTGAGGATATTGAGCCCACATGTTTTGAGGAGGCTATTGGTCATCCTCATTGGGATGCAGCAATGGATGAGAAGATGGATGCATTAGAGGCCAATAAGACTTGGGATCTAGTCTAATTGCCGAAGGGCAACAAAGCTATTGAATGTAAGTGGGTTTATAAGATTAAGCACAATGAAGATGGTTCTATTAGTAGGTACAAAGCTAGGCTGGTTGCAAAAGGCTATGCCCAAACATATGGTATAGATTATGAAGAAACCTTCAGTCCAGTTGCTAGGATGGCAACTGTCAGATGTGTGATTGCTTTGGCAGCAGCCAAAGGTTGGAGGTTGTAGCAAATGGATGTGAAGAATGCCTTCTTGCATGGTGATTTGTAGGAAGAAGTGTATATGGATCAACCAGCAGGTTATGAAGATTTAGAGCATCCCACATATGTGTGCAGGTTGAAGAAGGCACTCTATGGGCTCAAGCAAGCACCTAGAGCATGGTCAGACAAGATCAGAGAGTATCTTTTCAATATTGGCTTTTATGTTTCTGATGCTAATCACTCACTTTATGTGAGAAAGGGAGATGCAGGTTTGGTCATCATAGTCATCTATGTGGATGACTTGATTATTACAAGTGATAGTGATAGTGGGATAGCTGAAGTCAAGGATTTTTTGAAGAAGAAGTTTGAGATGAAGGATTTAGGTGAGCTAAGGTACTTCCTTGGCATTGAGGTGATCAGATGTAATGATGGGCTATGGCTATTCCAAAGACAGTATGTCTTGGATATGTTGTCCAAGTATGGTATGACAGCATGCAAACCACTTTCAGTCTCGTTGGAGCAGAATGTAAAGTTGAGTGCTGATGTTGGGGATGAGATAGAAGACCCTACTATGTTCAGGCGGATAGTGGAGATTTTGATCTAATGACCATTACAAGGCCAGACGTGAGCTATGTTGTTGGTCTTGTGAGTCAGTTTTTGCAAGTACCTAGAAAGCCACATTTGGATGCAGTCAGACACATATTGAGATATGTGAAGTCCACATTACATTATGGACTTTTCTATGAGGCAGGTACAGATGTACATGTGTTTGGATACACAGATGCAGATTGGGCTGGTAGTATGTTTGATAGAAGATCTACCAGTGGATACATGTTCTCTCTTGGTAGTGCAGCAGTTGCTTGGAGCAGCAAAAAGCAATCTACAGTTACTTTGTCGAGTACAGAGGGTGAGTATAGAGGTACTGTTGTTGCAGCATGTGAGGTAGTATGGCTACAAAAGTTAATGGCTGATTTGGATGTGCAGGTGGAAGGTCCAATTGTCATTTTTTGTGACAACATGAGCAGTATACAGTTGGCTAGGAACCCTGTGTTCCATGCCAGGACAAAACATATTGAGGTACACTACAACTTTGTGAGAGAGAAGGTACTAGCAGGTGAGATTGACTTGGTGTATATCAGCACACAGGATCAGATAGTTGACATCTTTACGAAGACATTGGGTATAGAGGAGCTTCAAAAGTTTCGAAGCTTACTTGGAGTTGCAGAGACACAGTTGAGCTTGAGGGGAAGTGTTGAGATGACAAGCTCAACACATGCGGACATTGATGATGGACCGCCTGGTTAGATGGGTCCACATGTCTACACTTAGCACGTCAGTGGTCATTATGACTCTCACATGTCCACTGACTCATTACTTATTATATTTAGGTTGTTAGACCTATTTACAACTGGCATAATTATAGCGCCAATCGACTAGTAGTCGGTTATGCATTGTTTGACTTAGTAGGCCGCTTTCCTTTATATTGTATCTTATCTATACTTTTTGTACATTGTAAAAAGTGTGGAAGAAGAAGAAGAAACCAACAACAAAACATTTTGGCCTCCATCTCTCTTCTTGTCTCTTGAGTGAGCTTCTCCTTGTGCATTCCGTGTGTGTTCAGCGCAGCATCTTGAGCAAGTCCCGCCACCACATGATTCTTGACACGTCGGTATCATAGATCCATTCTGTAAGCAAGTCTTCCATATCCACCTCTTGGTCAAAGTCAAGACCGCATACTGGGCATCTTGCCAATCTGTTTTAAGACCCATAGGCTTCGTGTGATCCTCAAGAAGATCTCCTAATTCTTCCTGAAGAGAAGGATCTATAGCTTGCAAGAAAAGCTCAACTTTCTCAACATCCAATGCTCTTTGTTCAATGGCATCAAGCTGACTATACCTCTCTTCAAATTCTCGTATCAATTCTGAAGCAGCTAGACCTTTGTTTGGCATGTAGACCCACTCTCGGAATGATCGCCGTGTAGCCATTCCAAAGTCCTCAAGAAAATACTCCTCTTTCAGGGCCTTCTTAAAATCTTGCCAATGTCAATTTTGAAGGAAAAGATCAATCACTTTTACCCTCAAGGTGGGTGTCACAAGGTGAAGAAAATATTTACTCATAAGTCCTGTTGGTACTCCAAAAAATCCCATCTTAATCTCATAAGTCTTCAAATAAGCCAATACATTACGGCCATCAAATAGATTCTTTTCATTCTCAACTGCTTCAATCGCCTTAGTCGCATTGATTGCATTCTCTTACTCCGAATATAGTTGCCTTTGCTGAGACAACTGTTGTTGCTGCTGCATATACAATTGTGTCTGCTGATTTTGAAGCTGCATATACATAGACATATTCTGCAAAATCTGATTTAAATCATCCGTAGAAGTACTTGAAGCAGAAGTCGATGATGAAGCTAAAGTAGAGGACAAAGCAAGAATCGTAGAAGAGGTTGAAACTGATGTTGAAGTATCTCCCATCTTGAAATTTAAATGCAATGCTTTCACGTCGAGTTCACCAAAGGATGTCGAAGGGTTTTCCAAAGCAAAGTCGCAACAACAGAGGACCTTGACTAATTTCAGGATAGAAGATCAATCATACGAATAAGCAAGATGAGAGGATTTGTGAGCAACAAAAGCACTAATACTGTGCCATAAAAATCTACAGAATCCACTATTCAATTAGCTTTAGATATAGCCATAATTGTTGTTGGCAGCATTACCAGATATGTGAAGAGGACGGGCCTTCCTAGGATATGCATTCCACATTATTATTCAATGCATTATCTTTGTTGGTTCCTATGAGGGAAGAAAAGATCCCAATCTCTGCATTCAAACAGCTAGTTCTTTAACTTGACTCTGCTTAACTAGCCATTCTGAGACTGCCCTTACAAGAGGCACAGAAACCGTACACACAAGTGGTGTGATAAGGTTTAGCAGAGGGATCCAGTTAGCCACATCAATGACTTGCTTCATATATTACCATAGATCTGCCAAGCTCCCAATGAGACCTTGTTTATGCAGCGATGACAGAATTGAAAGCAAGCTTTCAGTTGAGCATAGAATCCATCTTTCAACACAGGTACCTATAGTATAAACCTGGTTATCAACTACAGATAGAAATTTCACCGTTTTCCTTTCAACAGCATCAACCAAAGGATGGATCCATGGACCCACAGTCTTAACAATAAACCCCATAGGGAAAGGCAAATAACTGATCTTGTCAAACCAAGAGTCTCTGAATCTTATCAGAAATGATGCAGCTCCTCCAAACAGTTTACAATTCTGTGCTATTTAATATCTGCATATGAGAATATCCTGGTCTGTAACAGTTTGTCATCAGTGTAGTACACACCAAGCCCTCTTGTGCTGCAAATCGTACATGGCGTTTTTGCTTTTCTTCAAGCTTCAGGAAACAAAGACCAAACATGTTCAAGACGTGAATTACAATGGAATACACATGCTTCCTAGTGTCCCATGCATGGCTAGCCATTCTTTGGAAAGACTCTGAGAACTGAAAATTCTATTTCACCTCAAGGTACTAAAACTAGGTCCATCTGTTCTTGAACCCATATCTTGACTGTCTTATCATTTTCAAGAGCTCCTGATGCTATCTTGTTCTCAGTTGGATGACATGAGACTGACAGCACAGTGTCTGTATCACCCTCCAGCTTTTGAACTATGTTTCTTGATTGAAGATCCCACAGATATATGCAACAATCTTCTAAAACACTCACTATATATTTTCCATTGGTTACAGAGAAGGTAGAGTACATGCAATATTTCTTGTTGACATGTCTCGTGTAGGTCTTCAAAAACTTTCCTGTGCTATAATTCCAGAGTCGCGTGAATCAGATGGCCAAGAAAAGTCCGAAATGCCTTTGTTGTGGCCCTCGAGTTCTTTCAGAAAGGTTCCGTCAGCGGCACTCCATATCCGAACTGTCTTATCGGCATATGAGCTTCCAAGCAGCTTGCCGTCTGGAGAGAAATTCACACTAGAGACAGCCGTCTTGTGCCCTGTTAATGTATGCTTCAGCTTATAAGGTTTGGAAGTACTCCCTTCCATGGACTTGAATCTGATACTTCCAAAAATGCGATTCGAATGTCTCCTCTCGTGCTATGGACATTCTCCAGTGAAAATCCGCATGACTGCGACCCTCCTAAAACTGTTAGATGATGCATAACTGACAATCATCCTCTTTTGTATCCCCTTTCATCGCTATTGAGCTTATATGCAAAAACTTGTTCTGCAGCACCTTATGTAGCAATTCTCTCATCACACCGTGACTACTCCCATTATCTACATCATCAACTGCGGACAGCTGTGAAGGTTTCCCCTCCGGCTCAAACCTCAAAGAAAGCCTGTCAAGATACGTCACTCTAGTGATGGGGAGCCACTTAGGAAACTAATCTAGAATCCCAGATATAGCAAACCATATTTCACATATGACTGAAGTAATCCCCCATCCCCGTTTTTCTGGTCTTGTCCTCCTCTTCTTGATTGCTCTCCTCCACCCGGATAAAAAAAAGCAGGTCGAAAGCAACATCATCTGCTAAAAAGAGCCTCTCTGGTCCCACAAGCTTTTATGGCATACACATACGTGACAGCATCTCCAGAAATTCCTTCTAGCCGCATTAATTTGAAGCAGTGCAGTGCTTCACTGGCAAGTCCATATTCAGCGTACCCTGCAATCAACGCACTCCACACAATCACATCTCGAACTGGCAGCTTGTTAAGCACCTCATGCGATTTTGCTAGTAAGCCACATTTGTAGAACATATTTATTGCAGCACCTCCAATACACGGGCTGCTCTCTAAACCATGTATAATGAAACAATTGAATAATTGATGGCCTCTTTCTATTGCTCTTACCATACCACAAGCTTTCAAGCTACAGATACATGTGATAGAATTGGGAGAAATACCTCTGAGCTGCATTTGTTCAAAACAAGCTAATGCTTCATTGCCATAGCCATTATCAATGTAGCAAGTTATCATGGCATTCCATGGCACTATATCTTTATCCTCTAGTTGTTCAAGTGTTTCCTATGCTTCTGAAACTGAGCCAGACTTCCCAAACATATCCACCACTATGCTTCCCACAAATATATTCACTTCCAAACCTCTCTTCACAACCTCCATATATAATTGCTTGCCTGCATTCATGGATCCTATGCTAATACAGGCTTCCAAGCTACAAACAAATGTAACAGCATTTGGAGACATGTCTTCAAGCTGCATCTGTAAAAAACACATCACTGCTTGCTCATCATATCCATGTTGAACATAACATGTAATCAACGCACTCCATGATATGACATCTCGAGCTGAAATATTATCAAATACTTCTTGGGATTTTCCAAGCATGCCAAATTTTGCATACATGTCAACCAAAGCATTACAGATAAGTTCCTCTTGCTCCAAACCCCTCTCCACTATATTGCCCATGCAGAACAAAAATGCAAACACAATGACTAAGTATGTACAAAGTAACAAATGTCACACACACAACTTTTTGGTGGATTCCACACCTCGGATGCGCAGCAGTACGACAACGTGAAGTTAAGCTTGTTGTAGTTAGGAGGGAGGGCTCTATTGCAAAGGTAGACTAGGGCGGCATGAGCTGCTTCCAAGGCTACACTTCACATTTGATGGGTAGGTTGCTACTTGCTTGTGTTAGATAGCCTCAATGCCCTACCCTCATAAGGTTCCACCAATGATCCATAGTGCTCAAAGTTGTAAGGCCCCCATTATGAGGAGAAGCCAAGTGTGAGCCTAGACATTGGTGGGTCTTGACTCGTATGTCAGATAAGGTCTATGTGCTAGGTGGCCAAAAGGTGACCATTGTAGGTCTAGCCTTTGTGTTAGATAGAATAGTTAAAGTTGCTAGCAACTCAAGGCACACTACATCAACTTGCAAGATAAGGAAGTTATCAAGAACCCCTATCTTGGGTTTGAGACCTCTAGAAGTAGCCCTTACCAAACTACTGGAGGTGCACGTGGAAGGTCAATAGATACAAATGCATATGGAAGGTCAATAGATACATGTACATATGCAAGGTCAATAGACACGTGCACATGGAAGGTCAACAGACACATGTGCACATGCAAGGTCAATAGACACTGGTGCATATGGAAGGTCATCCATCATGACCCCATTCATAGGCTATAGAAGGTAGACCCCTTCACAACCTTCATAATCCATCCTTTCACTCAATCAAAGTTATTCTAGGTAGTCTTAATCTCTTCACCTATCTTCTATCTAGATATCCATCTAAGCTTCACATTAGAAGTGCATAGGTGGACAGAGCCATCTTTGTATCAACTTGTTTAGAGTTAAAGAAATTTTTTGTTCTCCTCTTATTTGTTGTGTACTATCTTTCTCTATCTCTTGCTCAAAATCTATTTGCTGCACCGTGTAATTTTTATATGGTATTAGGACCAAGGGGTCTCTAGAGATCAAAGAGTACATGAGAGACAAAGGCTTCAATAGCAAGCAGGAGCAACATTGATTTCCACAAGTGATTCTGGCACATGAAGTAGTTCTAGAGGCGGTGGTGTTGTACTACCTATTCAAATACTAATGATTTGTCAACCAATCTTCAATAAAGGTATGTTAGATGGTATAAAATATACTCTCTGGAAGTTTAAAATACTTAAGAAGACTGTCTCTCTCAGCTCAAAAGGCATTTTTCTAGCCTTTTTCCTTACTGGCTTACTACCTTCTTTCAATGGGATCATGTGCATGACAATAGTAGGGAGAATCCCTTTCAATTCACCATATCTCCATGCAAATTATCCATAAAGTCCTATAGTAGGAGTGATACATAGTTTTTACACTCATCATTAGATAATATCGTACTGAGTTTGATTGGATGGGGACCATTAGGAGTCCCAATATCCCACTCCATTACATTGACATTGCATTGTCATGCCGCTATGTAGACACGCTATGAAAAACCTTGAGGTGTATCACCATCTCACTTTCTTATTAATCTAGAGATTCAATGTCATATTAGTCATTATTATTACTGTCCATAACATGAATGGTTCAAAAACATGGGATTTTTTTACTATTTTAGTCTATTTTTGATATTCTAGCCATTATTTCTTGTAGAGATACTCAAAAGGTGTAGTAAACTTTTAGAATACAGTGACATATAGAAAGAAAGTGTCTTTTTAGCCAATTTTGGAAAATCTCATAATAAGAGAACCGCTCTTGAAGCACGTGGTGGTAGGCAATCGCAAATTTCAAGTAGCAAACAACACTCTGAAGACAAGAAGAGCTGAGAAGGAGTGATCTAGGAGAATTTAGATCAAGTATCCTAGGGTAGACATTGTCTAGCTAATCCAAGAACCCTTTGTCTTGGAATTTAGCAATCAAACAATCATTGTAATCACCACGAATACATAGGGCTGAAGTGTGTTTGGAGTCTCATACAATGCTTTTGTTTTCTTTCTCGGGTTTTAGAAATACATAGTGCTCCTGGGACATGTACTTTGGTTTCTCCTATCAAGAAATCATGTAAACCTATTGAAATTTTGATTGTTTAGACTCTTTGTCCTGGATGTACAACAAAGTTTACATGTAATACATGTAGAGTTTGAATCATCAATATTTGCCTTTATCTTATATAAAGACGTTGATAGACTTGGCAAAAGGTTTTATGATTGATTCATAATGTATGCACATGTCTTGAAGACCACTTAATTTCTAGCATTCTTGATTAATTTTAATCTTCTACCTATTTTTTTCTTCTATTCTATCTCCAATTCCCTACATCCTTCTCTCTTTGATCCCCGAAAGATACAACATTTTGACTAAAACCTCGTCGATATTCATAAACCCACCTGATATGGCAAGTTGTCGAAAGGAAAGGCAAGATAGGAGAACCTTCAAGCACACTTTCTAGTGATGTTTTGGAGTAGTTAGTGTAGAATAAGGACATGCTTATGCAAGTACAACAACAACAACAGGTGGTGCAGGCTTTTGCTCAAATAGAAACTATTGTGATAAATGCTCTACAAGCAATAGAGAATGATATTGGGATAACCATGGATCTCAAGAAGGTTCTTGAAGAGCGAATTTTAAACAATTGGGTGGAATTTACCTTGGAAGAGGTACTTGGTATCACCAAGTAGGAATTTCATGACAAAATCATTAACAATACAACTCTTGAGAAAAGTTCAAAGGTTTCAATGGGAAAGGAAGCGTAAGAAAGCAATGAAGAAATTGAAGCTGAAATCTGCTTCTACAATGTGAAAGGTTGATTATTCACATGGGAATGTTTGTGAAGGGAATGTGCCAAGTCAATAAAAGTAATTGTTGGAGCATTTCATGATAAGCTCTATTAGCTCTCTCCTGCATCTGATTGACTATAATAATGAGACTCGTCCCAATTGTTTCTTGTAATCCCTTGAAGGCTACCTTCATGTGGAATCTAACTATCCAATTTGAGGTTTGTAAAATGGATGCTACTATAAGATCTTTTTTCTCTCTCATAGATTTGAGTTATATTATCACTTGTTGTAAGAGAGTGTAGCTAGTTAAAAATACATGTGGTAAATCGATCACATCCAATACATGGTCAACAAACTTAGATACAGTCAAAGAATAGAGATTGCTAGCTAGAACATGACGTACATTATCCAAAACAAAAGAGATGCTTGGATCAAACTGTAGTCTAACATCCCCAATGCTAATGATATCTAATGCAGTATCATTTTGCAGTCTCACAACATAACTTGTATTGCCACAATAGTTATGAAACCAATCCTCATGTGGGGTAGCATGGAATAATTATAGTCATCATTAGACTTAGTATATGCTACATTTATTTGGTGTACAGATCGGGTGATGTATGTGCACGTAGTGAAGGCTGGAAGGTCCCCAAGAACAAATAACTCTACAAAAGCTTCATAAAGATAATAAGATATTTTACACGATAAGAGGCAAGAAGACCAATTGGGTGTAATCCCCCCCATGCCTTTTGTGAGCCCTTCACAAGCCATGTATTTATAAATTGATTTATCTCCAAGCTAAAACATAGCCCACTTTACAATTAGGATGCTTTTGGCTTTTGTGTTTGATTTTGCCCAAATAAAGAGTAAAGTGTTTGGGCATCCCAAAATTTGGGCTGTGTCGTCGAAATACAATGTCATATTATTAAATCAAGAGTCTAAGTGCATACAAAATAATAAATGTTTTGTCAAGCGCTTTAATAAATAAGCATGTCTAAATAAATATTGGCACCACTTCTTTAGAGATAATGCGTGAGCCTGTCATAAATAGTAATTCTTCTAGGTATTTTGAATTTACACCATCAACCAGTGCTACCGAACGCCATCGTCGCCTACTCTACACATCGACTGAAGCATTCACAATTGTTTGAAAATAATAAGATAAACCCCACAAAGTGAATACCTAGCAGTCTTCAGCTATACAAAATAATTAAATAGGTTGGAACTCTGTCCTAACCTTAATTTAATTTGAGTGCACACTCTAAAATCATACATGTCCATTAATTTGATATGTATTTTGCGCAATCACCCATTGTGGAATCACACGCGTGCACATTAAATTAATCTGACGCCCAAAAATGACAAGCATGCGCATCAACTTCTCACACAAGGAATCCATCTTGTGTATGAGCCCCAATAAATAAATATAGTTTTACAAAATCCACCAAAAAACCTCGTGGAATCCACTGTGGAATAAAAATCTCATGGAATCCACTGTGAAATTTACCTTCCGGCATCATTATCATTTCAATTTTCACACTGGAATTACTACGGACAATGCTACAATGATAAGAATTTACATTATCATATGCTTTCCCGTTGCCTTTCTCATTATGTCTGTCATTGCACATTTTATGCAATTGTAGTTGAAATTGATCATGTTGCCCATAATAAGTACATGTCAAAGAGAACTTACATCTGTGAAACTTATTGCAAGATTGCCTATGAGACTAAGACTTGCCCCTATTAGGCTAGGAGCCTCTACCATATTTATTAGTGTGATTACTACAATTTCTGCCTCTAATCATCAATGCATAAGAAGTACATGTTTGTATCAATGTTTTTTCTACTTTCTTCTTCTATTAGTATAGAACTCTCTATACCACTACATTTAAAACCACCCTTAGAAGGATGAGCACTCATAGCAATATGAAAGGTGTCCCATGACTCATGTAGTGTAACAAGCAAGAAAAAGGACTTGATATTATTGTCAAGTTGAATGCCTTGTGATACAAGTTGGCTGAAAATGGAATGAAATTCATTCAAATGAGTGGATATAGTCGTACCCTCCTTCATGTGAATGTTTACAAGTCTCTTCAACTAGTATAATTGAGATGCAAGACCTTGTTTGTCATAAAAAACAATTTTTTTTCTATTATGCTCTCAATCCCAATGTTATTAAAATACACCTACTTTGATAATGATAAAATGACACTAGATTTGCATAGATAATCAAGTTTTGCCTAACCCTCTATATCATAAAGCTCACGCTTTATGCTATCTAACTTCAATGGTTTAACATTCCTCTTTTCTACCAACACTTGGCATACCTATGTTGTCCAATATTGGAAGTTATTTCCATCAAGATTCTGAAGATTGAAAATAGTGTTATTGGCATATGAACTTCCCATAATGACTTCAAGTGTTAGCACAAATAGCAAGAGTATGGGCTATAGTAAATTCAACAAAATAGCCTGCAAAACAAATCCAAAAGGGTGGGAACAAATGCAACTAGAGATGCCCACCAATTGCAAGAAAAAAGTACCAAACGTTTTTGTGTACTCTCTAAACGAATGCTAAAAATTGCAATTATAGCAATGTTGAAATAAAGACATTAGTATATGTGGGCACAAAGCCAAGAAAGCAAGCCTACATTGCGAGAGATATCCGAGTAGCAACCCAGATAGAAGGAATGCAACTAGCAGTGAGTGAGCATAGAGCCGTGATATTGAAGACTATCACAAACTCAACGTATCAGCAGATCATACATCCCATAAGCATATGTATCATGCATAAGTAACTTACCTAAGGCCAAATGCATGATGAGTGAGAAAAGAGAAATGTTGCTCAATACATAACAAATATGCAATGTTGTTGAATGCAAAATGATTGAGAAAAGAGAAAATAAAATCAGCCCACCAAGTGGAGGTGAATGCATCCAATAGCATACAAGAGAACATATACATGAACCAAGAGTTGGATTGTCTCAAAGAGCAAAGCTCTGCCAAGTATAAGCATCTCCATCTAGAAGAGAATCTTGAATGCAAAGTGAGCAAGCAATGCTCAAGACATATACACAAAAGCATCTAGAAAGCTGAAGCACATCTCAAATATATATGGGAGCATTAGTGTCCAATTGAAGCTTCAATACCCATAAGTGAGTAAGTACGGAAGCTCAAAGCAACTAACCAAAGTCCAAGTACATCAAATGTAACTCAAAATCAAGTATTGAAGCATGTTATGATTGTATTTGGATTTTTACATCAATCCTAGACATCACTGTAGACATATAGCATGCTTAAAATATCATGTAGACACAATGGGCATTCAAAGCACAGAGTCCATTGTTGTATGCTTGTTGTCCAAACTATTATGATAGAAATAAACCTCTTCAAAATTGAGTTAATCAAGCTCTTAAAAATCCAACTAGCATCTCAAAGCATTATCATAACATTCAAGTACCAAGAAAGCATGTGCCCATGGGGCTGATAATGTACGTGAAAGAGGAATTACTAGGCAACCAAAAAATCAAATGAAAAAAATCACATAGTGATTAATAACTACAAAGATGGTGTCTGCATAAACCAATCAGTATAGATGAGAGACTTGTGCAATCTCTCAAACCCAAGCTTTGTGATGAAATATGAAAGTTCTCCCATTGGAAGTAAAGTGAAGTATCCAAGAGCAAAGCAAGCTTAATACATGCATGTCATAACATTCGAAAGCCCAAAGGTACCAAATAATATGTCCTAGAGCATTTAAATAGAATCACATCCAGCCGTATGAATAAGAGATCATTGAACCATGTAACCTCTATAGATATGAATATAAGAGAGCTTAGAATTAAAGCTCAAGGCCAAAAGGATAGCATATCCATACATGCCCAATAGTGTCAAGCATACACATGATCAAAGAGCATTTCCCCATGGCATGTAAGCATAGATTTCACTGATATTCAAAGCATATGCTTTCTATCCACTATTTATGAGAACAAAGATCCCTTCAATGGCTGAGTAAACTCAACTCTATTCAATTTGTAGAGCATCCCTAAGATCAATATATCATCCTAGCATTAAAACCTATGTGAATAAGCATTAGTAAAGCATAAACATTCAAATGATTTGCTATCCAAAATTGTGAATAGTAAGTTTGTATTCTCAAATGATGCCTAAAGTCAGAGTCAAAAGTGCTAAGAGAAGTCCTGAATAGCTAGATAAGAAATACAAGAATTGTAGAGCCAAATGTCTGAGGGGAAGTGAGTAGGGAAGCCCCCTAAAAATGTATAACCAATTGTGGGATAATTTCTAGGGACTTCTCCTACTATCCCTAACTCTTTGACTTTACTAGGCACTGATCAAAGGTTGTGCTGAAGCTGAGAAATGAGTTGGAGAATGTGGGGGTTTGATATTTTCCTTAGATGATGGAAGCTCTAGCTGCCATAGAAGTTGGGGTTGAAGCTCTCTTTCCCGAGCTGAAGTAGAATGGGTGAAGCTCCTTGAATTCCTACTCTAATATCAGTTTGAAAGGGTGAGCAAGAGTGAGAGAGAGAAGACCACAAGGGGAAGTAAGAAGAATGGCTATGGAGGTGTGAATGCAAAAGAGTAAGACTAGTGTGTGGAAACGTCAACAGTCACAATGTGTGACCTGCATTCTCTTTATTATTCTATCATAGTAAAGAATAAGGAATATAGATGATAGTGGCGGGTAGCCACCACATGTAGTTTACAATTGTGTGGGCATTAAGTATAAGGTAAATGTAGTTTGCTAGAAACATGTGGCCTTTAATCCGCAACATTTAGATTGCGGGTTATTGAGTTACTTCCATATACTTTGATGATATTCCTATATAAAAGAATTTCATTTGAGCATATAATGATAGCATTGATAATGGTCATTGTGGTCATGAATGAGAGTTTTTATTCTCTATC
The DNA here is from genome assembly GCF_053477565.2 of Lygodium microphyllum. Classification (NCBI taxonomy): domain Eukaryota; kingdom Viridiplantae; phylum Streptophyta; class Polypodiopsida; order Schizaeales; family Lygodiaceae; genus Lygodium; species Lygodium microphyllum. Next base: position 30,980,132 of record NC_141136.1, read on the forward strand.
TCCCTTCCTAGTTAGGATCCAAAGAGCAAACATGCATAATATACATATTTACAAAGAGCTTTCCAATAGTCAAGGGAGAATTCATAGCCTATGCAATTAATTTAAATGATCTCGTCTCTTGAGGAGTTTGCCATGGATAATTTAGGAAACCATGTAAGTGCCAAAGAGGGGTTTATTCCCCGAAAAGTGCATAAGGAACCATGTAAGTGCAAGGGAGGGTTTTCTTTTTCAAAAAGTGCATAAGGATATACATCAGGGATAGGCCCTATTAATTTTCCCCTCCACCCATAAAAATAGGGGATATGGGGGGAGGGGAGGAAGATGAATGAGGTAGGGGAAAGATAATTTATTTGTTATGTTTTTTAAATACTACATTTTTGGTGTTCAAGACAATGCACCATCATGAAATACTACATTTGGAGTGATGCGACAATGTATCACCTTTAAAGTGCAATACATAATTTTTAAATTAGAAATATTCTAGTCTTTTAATATTATTCAATATGAGGAAGAAATAAACACAATATACAATCTTATATGTGAAAAAGAGAATTCACAGTAAATTTTATTGATACATCATATAAGTGTAAAAAGGGGGGTGGGGTCATATGACTCTTGCACAAGCCGTAGATAGGGGTTTTCCATGATTCTTTGCTCGTAGGTGACATGTTTGGTTTACAAAGAGTGAACTCCCTGGGTAGAGTCTCTTTCAAGCAATAAGGATTTTCTATATTCCACTTAATTTGGCTATTAAAACCCATTTTCTTACATCTAACCAACTATTTCTAGACACTTGTGTATGCATACAGTCTAGTTTTGAATGTGCTAGCTTTCAATAACGTTAGGAAGAGCCCAAAATGTGATATGTGAGCTCCTTCAATGGTATAATTACTGAATACATCATAATATAGTAGTAGCATGTGCTTATGTGTTTTTTTGAAGCTAGGAGAGACTACTAGTTAAGTGATCAAATCTACTCCTTGCATAATTCAGGGAGGTATTACAACAAGATCTAGTGCACAATGATACATGCCATTGCGTATAATCACCTTAAAATGGAAAAGTATAATGATATGTGATGCATGGTGTGGCCTAACAGAAAACATTATATAGACAAGGGTACAAGCATGAGAGACATAGACAAAACAAGAAATTTTTTAATAAAAAAAGCTAAGCTTTCTCAAATTTGGAGTCCATGTCTTTGTTAGGAAATTTCAAAACCAAAATCTGGGGCTCATAAAATGATGAAGGAATTTATATATTTAAAGTGACACAATAATGCCTTTGATGCTTAATGGAATTGGGAAGGGAAGATATTTAAATTCTTGGAGAGAACTTGGCTTGAATGTGACAAAGATATAGATCTACTGGTAGTTACATTTTACAAGCAAGATACTTACACTATAAGGGAGGACATTATGCTATTTATGTGCTTCTTCTTTGAATCGCTTGGAAGGCTTAGTTGATTAAAGGCTAGTTTGCAACAAGCCTTAATAAGCATATACCAAGGATAGTTGGGCCATTAGGCATGACTATGGATAGGGCCATAGAATGATTTAGCGACTCATTCGATTTTATTGCTATGATAAAAAATAGCAAGATTATTATTTCAATGGATTAGCACTTTCAATTTGGAAGCTATGGAGGAGCCTCACCAAATGGAATGATGAGTGGATGCTTTGCATGTATTATATCTAGCGATGGAATTATTAGTATCCAAATACTCCAAGTGAGCTCAAAAATCTATATAGTATGCTTTAATAGCTTGGGTTGGGGCATGAGGATGATCTGATATAATCAGTCATCATCTCTTTCTTTTCTTTTAGAGTATGATGGTAGACAAAGTCTTTTTCCTTCTAATTTCTTACCTTTATTTCAAACCATCGTCAAAGTAAAACCTTTGGAGGCCTTGTTTCAAAGCAATATATACTCAGAGGAGGAGATAAAGATCCTATGTCGAAAGTTTATAAGCATGGTATAAAGGTTATGGTTGATAAGGCTACTCCATGGGCTCAATTGAAGAAATTTCATCTTTTTATTCATTATTTTTTATGGGTCCGTGAACTCATTTCTATAAGTAGATATAGAAATTGTGCTTTAACCCTAGCTTGCAACTTACAATGGTGGTGTAATAAGTGGATTTCATTTTAAAGTCTCAAGAAGCAAGTGTCCTTCCCAAGAAAAGGCAAGTTTATGTTTTATGTGGTATGTCTAGATCCATGGGTCCAAAAAGTGCATGTAAAGGGTATCTATTTTGACATTATATTTGAAACTTGTTTGCCCTACAATAGGTTTATTGTAATTAGAATCTCTACTCAAATAGTAATCCCTACAAGTCTACCCAATGACACAATTGATGTAATACCTTATTCTACAAGTTTACCCAATAGCATGATTGATGTAATACATTACCTTGAGTAAGGACCTCCAAGTGTAGATTTGCTTTTATTTTCCTTCTAAGATGAGTGAATACTCATCTTGTACTTTCCTTCCTATCCAAATGTGGTTTATGGTGTACCGGTCGTTTCTGTTGGAAGCGGAGTTTTTCATTTAAGAATCTAGTCACCCTTGCCTTGTTACAAGCTGATGTAAAAAGGTTACACACTCCATTGTACATTCTATGAATTAATAGTAGAATAAGGTTTTTGTAAAAAGAGTTTCATGATCTTTTGTAAGGAGTTTCTATTCTTGAGTGATTTATGAGCTCCCATTTTTTGTGGTTTGATGATTCCTTGTATGGGAAAATGGCTATAGTAGCTCTCATTTTTGTGGTTTGATGGTTCCTTGTATGGAAAAATGGCTATTGTGGTTTGTATTGCTTGTTTCTAGTAATTTCCAACAATGTACTATTGTAGTTTATGGAGGTTGTGTGTTGCTTATTTATATTGACTTTCAACAATGTATTGTAGTTTATGGAGGCTATAGTGGTTTGTATTGCTTCTTTCTAGTGACTTCCAACAATGTATTGTATTTTATGGAGGCTATGTACCCTCCAAAGGGATGGAGACTTGACCATATAGGTTAAACTCCACCTTACGTGAATGTAGCCATGCAAAATGGATGCCTATGTGTGGTAATTGATAATGATGATGAGGCATGCATTAAGTACTTGACATATTTTCTTAATGGACACTTTTACATGATTGCCATTGGAGCTATGGATGCAGACATTGATGATGATGATACCTTCCTCGTATGTGATTTGAAATGTGTCCAGAAATTTAACACCTCATAGGTAGCATTTCAAAGTATGGCACGAGCATAATGAAGAGAAAAAAAGGAGGATAAAAAGCATTTGTATTTATGATAGGACAATACATGATTGAGTATTGCTGTCTTTAGAAGTTTTGGAAAGTGAAATGTCCTAATGATGCTTTTATCTAGCAACACACATATTTCCATGGGTGAGGAAATATAACATGTTTGTGTTTTTTGAGTGATATTGATTGTCATGTTTTTATTATATAGTTGGCCACTATATAACATATCAACTATTTTACACATTTGTTATATTTATGTTTGGGCAATGTTTAGAATGTTATATTTCTTGTTCTCATAATGGAGTGTACTTTAAAGACAAACAAAAGAAGTAAACTAGTTACCGACTCATGCCGAGTGGAGGATGATCATTGGCGTGTGTCCAAGTGTCCTTCCAATCTTGCATGGTTAGAGATTGTGGAGTTTTTCCATTAGTGGGGGGTGCATATTTAGGGTGGTCAATAGGAAGAAAACAATGATGATTGTCATAGATAACCTTCTTCAAGCGTGTCCGTCTAGAAGAAACCAGAGAGGGACCGCAAATTGGACATACATGATATCTTGATGTAGTTAAACCTGTAAAAATAAGTGGGTTAATGATGACATATATTTGATTAAGGGTAAGAATGAATAAAATAGAGTATGTAACTACCTGAACACTCTCCATAGCCTGAAAAGTTATGCATGGTCCACAACAACATGCCCTTTAAAGTGAAATCTCTAGAGGACAATGATTACTCACATCTTGCACCTCAATACCTCTCCATAGCATTTCTAGCTCCTCGATCAAAGGCTCTAAGTAAACGTCCATGTTTTTTACTTTGTGTTTTCCACGAATCAAAAGGGACAACATTACATGTCTTTTTTTAATTGCCATGGATGGAGGGATATTATAGTTCACCAATACCACTAGCCATGCACTATATGAGGTGCTTTTGATGCCAAATGGATTTATTCCATCTAATCCTAGACCAAATCTCAAATTTCTGGGCTCTTCTTTGAAAGTAGGCCACAAATTGTCTACGTGTTGTGAAGCTGGTGTGTCTGAAAGAATTCTCCACTTTCTATAACTTGAATGGTGACTAGCATGCCATGACATAAGTCTCGCAATAGATTCACACTTAAACATAAGTTGAATACGTGGAATAAAAGGAAAATGTCGCAAAACCTTACGAGGCACATCCATTGATTTCATCTCCTTGTTGTATCTTGGTTCACCACAAATAGGATATTGTCGTGCAGATGCATGATCCCCACGAAACAAGATGCAATCATTGACACATGCATGGATTTTAACGTAATCGAGACCTCCAAGAGATATCAAGAAATGCCTTGCTTGCTCCCTTTTAGTTGGTAGTTTATTTCCATTTGGAAGCATTTGTGACAATAACCTGCATATATTGTGCAAACAGAGTTAACAAACCGCGAATATTGTCTAGAAGCATTTATGAATTAATATCAAATGATATATACTTCAATAATGCATTCAAGCTAGCATTACTCCATCCATAAATGGTTTGTAAGTTCACTATCTCGAGAGATGCACGTACAACGGAGTAGATGCAACCTTCATACAATGAAGTTTTCGACGCTATGTGTAGCGAGTCATCTGTCTGTCTAGTGGCACCCTCCCCCTGAACCTCATGGGAAAATAAGTCATGCACTAGGTTGTCCAAAATCTCTTCCTTCAAAACTTGATGGAGCATTTGAAGATGGCTACTATCGTCGTCATCAGTCTCTACTCTTCTTGAGGACTCTACCTCCTCGCGTTGACGCTTCGCAACCTCTCGATGCCCTGGAGGGACCATTTGAGGATATGGTACCACATCCTACTCCATTAAAAAAATGAGATTTTGTTTAATGGTGAAGACGCAACATAGACCAATAATATTTGTACAAATAAAGTAATAAAAATTACTGAGTATTTTTCTTGGTCCCACTCTTCGTACATGCTAAGGTATGACATTGTGATTCGATGTGCTTGAAAAAACATCCTCGACAATGATCACACATACATTTGATTTTCCGTCGTAGCCAAGCGTCTCGATTGCGAAGGCGCAATGTCTCATCCTCACTGGAGGATGTATTGTTTGTTGACTCAACATGTCCCATACTAGTAGAAGATAACGACATAATTACACTTGAATCATAAGGACATATATGATTTCATTTGGTATATATGTCATATTCCCTGAATGCATTGATACTTACAACATGGAAGCAAACATTTTGATATTGAAAGGCTAGGAAAGTCATGTTGATCCAAAAACAACCAAAAGCTAGCATTTAATCAGTTTAATTGTAACTGCACGTCTATCAACGCGTATAATATACCTTATCTGCGCAGATACACGCGCAATTACACGTGCTTACAGACGCGCCATGCAAATATTAAAAAAATTTAAAAAAAGGTGTGGCTTTCTTTTCAAACTAGTGTTTTCCTGCGCTTTTTGCGCGTTTTCTACAGTTCGAGCTCGACATCACTAATCATGTCTATCTATCACTTCATAAAGACAATGAGGGAAGGAAATAAGAGTAAAAAGAGGACAGGAGGAAGGAAGAGCTAAAGAGTAAAGAACAAGAGCCAAACAACAAGGAAGAGAAGAAGATTCAAGCAACTTACCAAGGGAAGGGAGAAGGAGGACAAGGAGCTTGCAACCTAGCTGCCACCCATTGGAACAAGCAAAGAAGGTGAGTTATTCTTATCTCTCTCAATCTTGTTTGCTTTCTCTGTCTGTTTGTCTCTCTCTCTCTCTCTCTCTCTTTACATGCTATAGAGTGTCATCTATGGAGGTTTTTTTACGCATTTTTTATAACAGTTTGTAAAATATGGTCTGATTGTGTGTGTCTGTCAGCACATCTAGATGATAGTGTAGACGCATGTATAGATGCAGGAATAGACGCGCTGACAAACGGGGGTATAGATGCAATTATAGACACAGCATGTAATATGTTTTATCTGCGCAGTGTAGTAATGGATTTTTGCTTGTGTAGATGTGGAATCCTGGATCTTCCAGCACTGATCCCGAGTTGGAACGCATGAACAACACCTTAGCGGAGTTTTCTAGAAGTATTAGTAGCTTTTTTGGAGATTTTTCGAACAAGGAGCAATTCATGGGGGAGATGACCAATTAACTTGGTCGCTCTCCCACTGCAGAGGAGTTTTCACTGTCATGTCTGGGACACCTATCACATCTTTGCCTAGCACTGCGGCACAAACACCAAACCTTGGCACACCAAACCTTGATACACCTCTACTAACAGGTACTCCACGCACTATGCATACACACAGATCAGCTGATGCACAGGGATCAATTGAAGTACATGGAACGGCCGAAGCACATGCATCTGTAGAAGCACGTGTATCGAGTGAGGTAGAGGGTAGTACCCATTGATGGAGGAGGGAGAGTTGTGTGGGAGGATGAGGAAGTCGAGGGCTTTGTGGGGGTTGCCTAGGAGGTGGCTCTCGATCACCCTCACCGGGAAATATGAGAGGTGAGCCTCCACAAATGTACTACTCTATTACTGATGTTGGTGGTATCTTGCATAACCCTAAGGGGAGAAAAGTGATAGCCTACTTGAGGAGTGTCGTGCATGCCACATACAAAGATTGTATGATTCCCTTCAAGCACCAAAAGAATAGTTTGTGGCAAGAGGTGCTGCAGGAAGTACATAGAAGGTACCCTAATCCCGAGAATTCATGATTCTTAGATGATTGGGGATGATCAAAGGTGAGAGACGCGCTTCATAACAAGAAGTCTCACCTTATGATGCGCGCCAACAAGGAGTCCCTGTGGAGACAAGAGCAGGGGTGCCCTGGATATGGCCAACCACCCAATTTCCACTGCAGGGTGTGGAAAGAGACCAAGAAGAGAGCAGCACAGAAAAGGACAAGTCGACAGCATACAAAGGGGCGACGTATCTAGATGGCAACCATGGGATCGTTGCATTATGGATTGGGTGGCAGGGAGTCATGGGAGGCTGAGTTTGTAAGTATTATTTGATTTCTTTTTTAAAATTAAATTTTGTAATTTGTTTCAATTCATTATGTAGTGTGTTCTAATACATTGTATGTTCAAAATTTTTTGTAGTATCATATCGTTGGTAGGATGCCTACCTCTTTCGTTTAGGGTTTTGGCCATTACACGCAACATACACTTAGATGACCATGTGTTAGCCCACCCTTATATTGATCAATTCCTTACGGAGGAGAAACTGCACGTTGCTAGCCGCCTCAACTCTGGGGACATCTTTCATGATGTCTTGACCTATATCACCCAAGCTTCCATATGACCATGTGAACTTGATCGTCATGCCCATCTTGAATACAACCCTAACCTCTATACTTGGCTGTTGGCCAAGTAACTCACCCCAAAAAGTCCATGTGAGTCCTCCTTCTTCCCTTGCTAATCCTAGGAAGGATTCCTTTAAAAATTAAGGGGGGGGAAGCAAAGTGAGAGTCAAGTGATCTAGCAAGGTGTAGTGAGAGATGAAAATGATCAACTAAATTTAAATAGAAAAGAATGCAAGGAGGAAATAGATGTTGCTTTTGAACTATTTCCAAGTTTCATACCTCTGAAGCAGCACAACAAATTGTCACACGCATTCTTTCTTGGGTTTTTGTTAGTGATGAGTCAATTCAATACGCTAATATTGGCATGGTGTAATGACAGGCACCTACCATGGTAGGACAAGAAAAATGGGTAAATTTCTATTCACTGAAGAGGAGCTGACAAAGTATGGGATTAGGGTTGAGACACATGGATTTAGCCAGTTCATAGAAGAGCTGGCATTGCAGTAGTTGGTGGATAAATGCAACCTCTGAAAGTATGTGGAAAAGGTCGGACAGGCTGTAGATTACAACATGTGTGTTGAATTTTTAAGGAGCTTTGACGAAGGTAGGAGCTGTGGCACGGTCACAGTAAGGACTGGGTGACCAGGAAAGAAGGGTGCAAGTGCCCCTTAATGCAACTATCATCGAGAAAGCCCTGGGACTTGTGTCCAAGAAGGAGAGGCACCCAAGAAGAGATGTATATACCATGATGGGAGTCAAAAAAGATCATGTACACATAGTGGATGGAATCAATTTGGCTGATATTCCAAACCCCGCAACGAAGATGCAAGCTAAAATGGTCCACACCCTTTTCTCAGGACAGAGATACAATGCTTTAATGAACAGAATCGAGGTGCCATTACTAGAGAGCATCACTGCAAGAGTTCTAGAGGAGGTGGATTGGAACGGCTTTGCACAGAAAACTATCAAGAGTTCAGCCATGCTCCTGGCTCCAGCCGCAGCACCAGCTCGTGGGAAGTCTCCTGCTTCTACTGCACTATCCGCAAGGAAAAAGCCTGCCTCAAAAGTCTCCACAATTAGATATGGCGGCGGTTTCCTGACGGAAATTATCCATGAGGCTATCAAGGATGCTGATGTAGATGAAGAGCAGGTTGTGCATCAAATCTCACCTCACCGCGAGGAAGAAGGCTCGAGTGAAGGGACAATAAGCAACAAAGGAGAGCCACAGGTACCACCTACTCAAGCGGCTAAACCACGGGAGAAAAAGAAGAGTGACAAGAGCCAGAAGGAGAAGAAAGAAAGACTGAGCAAAGAAGAACAAGCCGAGATGAAGAGGGCTCAAAGAGAGTCAAGAAGGGTGGAGGAGGAACAAAGGAAAAAAGAAGAGGAAGAACTCGAAAAAATTAGAGAAGAATCAAAGAGGGCAAAAGATGAGAGGCAAAGAAGGGCAGAGGAGGAAGCCGAAGAACTAAGAATGAAACAAATTTCTGAGTTGGTAGAGGCCACTCATAGATCTATCGAAGAAACCCATGGGGGAGGAGAGATCAATCCTTTGAGTCCCCGCAATGAAGTTGAAGCAAGTGGCAGTGTGGAAATGGCCCCAATAGTTGTAGGTAAGGGCAAGTCCCTACTGTACCCCCTGCCTTCCTCCTTTGTGCTAGTACCAACCAACACCACAACCACAACCACCCCCCAGCCCACGTCCTCTCTAGACACAGCCCAATTGATGAACATGATGCAGCTACTTGTTAGTAAAGTGGCTCAAATTGTACCAGAAGCCGGAGCAAAAAGGCCCGCTGCCGCAGATGCTGAGTCTAGGCGAGATCCAAAATGACAAAAGCTAGAGGCATCAACCACTATAGCCCCTACTCCCATGCCATCTCATGCCAACTATGATGCTTATGTGGCTAAGCTTCTAGCACAATTGGACAAGGCAAAAGAAGAAAAGAAGATAGCCCTAGTGGAGTTAGAGAAAGAAAAGGAAAGTTTGGCAACCTTAAGGCTAGAAGTTTCAAAGCAAGGAGCCGACCGAAGAAGGGAAGTGAATATTCTACAAGATTAGCTAGAAGAAAAGACCAAGGAAGCCTAGGACAATGAGAGCCACCTAAGACAAAGGTTGGAAGATGAAGAACAAAACCTAGTGGCAGAAGAATGAAGCTTGAAGTTACTAGTGCAGTAGTATGCTGACTTGCAACAGAGAATTGCCGAACTGGAAAGGTACAGACAGATAGAAGCTCAGGAGGGCGAGCCAAGTGAGCAACAAGAAGATGCATAGCTTTCCGGCTATGGTATAAACTTGAAGAACAAAACAGATTAGAGAGAGAAATAGAGTTCCTAGAATAGGAAAGGCCGAGAGTTCCCGTAGCAGAAGCACAAAGGCTACAGAATGAGGCACAACGACTGCAAGATGCATTGGAGATTACCAATGGAGACATAGAGGCCCTCATGGCCATGGCCTTCACCCAAAGAAGATTGCACTTCGTAGAGATCCAAAATCATGAGCAACTCGTGCAAGAAAAGTCAGAGCTATTTGTTGAGGCAGAAAAAAGATTCAGCGTTGCAAATCAGGAAAAAGAAATTGCTGAAGATTATCTGGCTCAAAAATCTAGGGAAAGGAACCAACTCTAGTTCTTAATGAATGAGCAGTAGCAGGTTGTGACAACCTTGGCAAGTGAGCTAGATGAGGGAAGAAAGAAGATGGACGAGAGAGCCAGTGAGTGAGAAAGAAATTTTTTTGAAAGAGTTAGGGATTTAACAGAACGCTTGGCGGTGGCCAAGTGCGAGAGAGTGCTTGTAGAGTCCAGGGTAGAAGCTACTGATGTATGTGTCAACACACAAAGGCAAGCCTTCCTCAGCATAGTACTACACGTCACCCAGGCGGAGGGAAATGACTCAGTGGAGAAGGTAAGAAAGAAGCTAGAACTGACCACCTGAGCACTAAAGTATGGCCTTCAAGAATGGGAGCTTCCAATAGGCACAAGAATCACAAAAGAGCAGCAATTTCACTACCTACGATGTGTCGGCCTCTTCATTGTTGAGCTTAAGGAAGTTGGGTTTGAAGAGCAGGAGCAGCCACCACCACTACCACAAGCGGTTTCATCAGTTGCCGAGCAGAATGTCGAAGAGGGTCCAGACTTTGAGCAAGATGCTGAAGAAGAGCAACAAAGAATGCCCAGTCCACCTCTACCAGACTTCCCACCTGAAGAGCCCGAAGATGCCCATATGCCGGAGCGCATTGTGGCAGCCAGAAGAAGAAGACAAGAACTAGCAGAGAAAGCCCAATGCAGAGCACGATCACTGCCAAGATAATTCCCTGAAGAGCATGTGCCACTACGGGGGGATTCCCATCCTATCGATTGGCTTCAAGAATTGGTCATATGGCGTCAACGGGAGTTCTAGACGAGGCCGTTTGAACTTTCATTTGCTTATCCACACTCTCTGAACCGTGCTTTGCCTCTAGGTATTCTAGCCAAGATCAAGGATCTGGCTAATAATCTTGCAAACAGGTGGATAGAGGAAAGAAGCATCACAATAACCAGATGGAGGCAAGAGCCTGAAGACTACTAGTATGACAAGGTAAATGGGTTCCCAAAACTGTCCAAGGCTACAAGACACAGCCGAAGTGGCGGAGGAGGATTTGGGATACCAATTTTGATGCCTGGACCACCTTTTGCAACTCGCTCCCTGAAGAACGCAACGACCCCATCTACATGTCCTACCCCCGTAGGCATGGAGTTGACTATGATCAAAATATTCATGGGGATTTTGACTTTCCTAAGATATATAATGTTAATGCCCGGAGCTTCAAGGAATGCCTAGTCTTTAGGTTAGAGGATCTCCTCCCATCTATCAACCGCTTCCTCGTAGATTTTTCTTCTTGCCCAAATCCAACCTTCTTAACTATGTGTAATTATCTTAGGCTTATCAAGTTCCTACTAATGCAAAGACTCACAGCCGAGGAAGTCCACCTCCCTCCACTCTTTTTTGACATCAACCTAGGGATAGATAGTAGAGCCATGACTAGACTAATGATGAGGGAAACCCTGCTTCCCTCCTATTTTCTAGAAATCTTAGAGGATATGAGTGATACCCGCTTCACAAGGTGCAATCATCCTTTCTTGTCATCCACACTTCTAAAGGCCTAGACCGGTATTAAAGAATATCTACAAAGTCTCGTTTTCCTATCCCAATGCTTGTGACCGCCTCGTAATCTAGCTGAAGGTAATAGGCATTAGCCAAGACATCTTCCTTGTATGCAATTCTTCAAAAAAAAAAAGATAAGAAAAAGAAAACAAAAGAAAAAAAAAGCACAAGGGCTCACTTCACTCACTACACCTAGGGTTTACACCTAGCCCCTCCCCCACTTCACGCTTAGGGTACATCAAGGGAAGACTTCCAGACCTATCACCCTAAGTTTTGCACTGCACTTTCAAAAACACACAAACTGGGTCCTCAAGTGGGACATTACCAAGGGCTTATCCAAGGTTAGATCCCAGTTCCACTACACATGCACTTACACCACACCGTGAGACAGACACACCCCTTAGGGAGTGCACAACTTTCTCTTGCAGGCTACGATCGTGACTCAGTGAATGGATACCCATTTAAAGAAGACCATCCACGACATCCGCTAATGACCAGGACTTTTTCCATGAGTCGGATAGGACACCACTACAACAACTTCAAGAGCTTTTGCATACTCCGATGGTTGGATGGACCAACATGCTTGATGTAGCCCACCATCTCCCTGTTGATGGCTACCATGACTGAACCAAATCAAGAAAAAAGGAAACTCAGTGATGGACCCACCATTGGCATAGATTTTGGAAGGTCATGCAGTCATAATGTAAATGATTTCTCATACACCTTCATGTGTACTTCTTCTCAACATGGACAACTTTGCTTCATCCACACATTGTTACAAGAAACCAGCCCGCAGTCTTCTAACTACGTAAATCTAAGTATGCACAAGCACTCACATAATATCTGTACTGAAATATATATACAGTTTGGGTCCTTAAGTGCAAGACAATACTCTCAGCTCCTGTCTCCCCAACTAATTGAACTATGTCTTATGCACGATAGAGAAGACTAGCACTACCCCTAGGGAGAGACCACCTATGCGAGGTTTTCAATTGCAGGTATTGAAAACTCCAACGAAAGTGTCGTTAGCTCTTCATTAACACCCAACTCTAAATTCTTATCCTTTATTATCCTGCAAGCCCGCTAGGAATCGTCATGTGCAGAATCCCCAACAAACCAACACTTGTGCTCGCCATCAGTGCAATCCCCAACAAAGAACAACCCTACCACCAAATCCAACAACCCTACCACTAGCCACCTAGGCCACAAACGTGCCCCCAGTGACCTTCCTCCACACCACCACCAACACTCCTCCACGGCAACCACTAATGTCCCTTCCACCCACGTCTTCAGTGCATGACAAAGCTTGCTACCTATGATGGTGAGTGCCATGGGACTGGCACTCGTCTAGGAGGGGGGTAATGTTAATCGGTAGGTGAACAAGGTGGAAAATCTGGAAAAGCTAAAGTAGAAGACAAAGGCCAAGGCAAAGTGAAACTGAAGACAAAGGTGCACAAGGAAAATCTAAAAACACAAGAAGCACAAAAAATTCCTAAATAAGGGAGAAAGGCGCTCAAGGAAAAGCCAAGTCAATACTTTTGTAAAAGAGGGCAAACGCATCATGATTTAATTTAAGGAGCATCGGGCTCTCACCGTGAAACTTGTAAAGGTAGATGGGCGGTAGGAAGGAAGCTAGGAAGATAGGAGGACAATGGGAAAAAGGGTCTAGGCCATGGCCGGCCATGTAAAAAAGGGGATAAGGGGATGACCACCCAAAAGGGATTTAGGGTTTTATATATAAAGTTGAAAAGTGAATGAGAAGCTCATTCTTGTGTGTGGCCAAAGCTTCTTCTTCTTCTTCTCTTGTTTCTTGCCTTCTTACTTGTGCTTGAGTGAGGGATTTAGGGAGTGTGAGGAAGTGAGGGAGTGAGTGTGTGAGAGTAAGGGATCGTGGAGAAGAAGCTCCCCATCTTCTCTCCTCATCTTCTCTTCTTCTCTTCTCTTCTATTTTCTCACACAACTATGGAGGATGGAGCTTGACGGAGAGGGCTTGAGGTTACTTGAGCTTGCCACAAGGATCGTGGAGCTACCAAAGTGCAAGAGAGAGGAGGGAACTCGATTGAGCATCAAGGTAATCTCACTACACCCGTAAGGTAGGCATTGCGCGTCGGCTATGTGAGAGGTATCCATGCCCGCTCAACTTGAAACGCTTGATCAATAAGCGGTCCGTAGGTCTCGGGATAGAGCTCCGTAGCTCCCCTTCATTCTTCTACTCTTGTTTCTTGCCTTCTTGCTTGTGCTTGAGTGAGGGATTGAGGGAGTGTGAGGGAGTGAGTGTGTGAGAGTGAGGGATTGTGGGAAAGAAGCTCCCCATCTTTTCATCTTCTCTTCTTCTCTTCTCTTCTCTTTTCTCGCGTGGCTATGGAGGATGGAGCTTGATGGAGAGAGCTTGAGGTTGCTTGAGCTTGCCGCAAGGATCGTGGAGCTAATGGAGTGCAAGAGAGAGAAGGGGACTCGATGAAGCATCAAGGTAAGCTCACTACACCCGTAAGGTAGGCATTGTGCATCGGCTATGTGAGAGGCAGCCATGGCCGCTCGGCTTGAAACACTTGATCAAATATAAGCGGTCCGTAGGTCTCCGGGTAGAGCTCAATAGCTCCCCTTCACAAAAGGATAATTTTGATTCCACTAATGTTGATAATAATTATGAGTGCATCAACTATATGAGTAATTGATTATTCATTTTGAGATCTAGATATTGATGTTGGCATTCAAATTGAAAGTCCCATTGATGTTTGATTTCATTATGGATAAGATTTAAATATTATTAATGTGAATATTTAGATAGATCTTCTCTCAAGGATTGAAGTAATTGAGAATAAGATTTGAGATTTGCTAGATAACCATTATTCTCTTGTCTAGAATGTATAGATGGTCTTTGATGAAATATGTATTTAAAAAAAAAGTGATGTGTGAATTGCCAAAAGGTGTAGATTTCTCTTGTTCAAAAGGCTTAGTTTGCATTTCATATGTCTTGGACTTGCATTGTTTGATTGAAATTTGAGGTACACTATGTGAGTAGTGTTTGTTTACTAGTAAGTGATTATAGATAACATTATATCGGAGATTTGGAGATATTTTCTAATTTTGAGATTTTTTTTTTTTGAATTTTTCAAATGGATAAAACTAAGGCCATAGCAAGGAAGCAGAAAGTTGATCTTAGAGGTATTGCTTCAAAGATTAATTAGTTCTCCAAGCCTTCCAAACTTACAAGGAAATTAAAGCCAAGAAGAAGGTTTTCACAACATGTTAGATGCCTAAAGGAGATTAAAAGTGCATTGAAGACTTTGGATAATGCAATTCCAAAATTTCATTTTCAATTGCTTATCAGAGGAATTTGTGACAAGCATACACTACAAGATATAGACCTTATACGGACGTTTAAAGCGACGAAAATACAAACAACAAAATTTTCCCCCATCGTCGCAAAAAACGTCGTTATTGACGACGCCATAGAATTGTCACTATATGCGTCGCTATTTGCGTCGCTATCTGCGTCGCATTTGCGACGCAGATAGCGACGCAAATAGCGACGCATATAACAATGGTAACAGAGAATTTGCGATGCTCATAGCGACGCCAATAGCGACGCGAGCAGTAAATTTGCGACGCAAATAGCGACAGTAACAGAGAAAAAAAAAATTGTGGCAGGGCAGCAAGCTGCCCTGCCACATATAGCAATGTGTGCTGTATGAGAGCCATACAAAATAGTTTCTGCACTACTGCATACAAAGCGCTTGCAAACAAAAAGAATGTATACTGAAATCATAAAACTGATACATGAAATAAATACATGATCGCATAAAATGCGATTGGTACAATCATAAAACGATATCACTAATACATAGAAAAACACCATATTGGGGAATATGGAAATTTCCCATAAGTTTGGGACACGTGGTCAAATCTTTGGATTTGTCATAACTTGAGCACTATAACTCCAAATCGAGCACTCTATAGCTCAATAGATTCAATTTTTCAAGCACTTTCCAATGATAGGTCACATCATATGGTTTTGAGAAACTTATGGACATGTTATCCAGGTGCCACCTTTTTAGTATTCAAAAAATGGGATTTGGGAGATTCCCAAACTCACTAATATTGTGTTGAAAATGTCTACATAGATGAGGCGACTAAAAACTAAAGGTGTGTGAGCTCTAAGGATCCAAGGGCGAGCTACAAATCCTCGTCCCCCGAAAGCTCGTCCCGCCGCAAAGGAGCATCAAAGGAATTCTGCAGAAAAAGAAACAATATATTAATCCACCATACAATAATGCATTCAAATATCTCATGGTAACTACGGACAAGAAAGATGAGTGACTTACAGGGCCGCCGCGTCTATACAATCAGTCGATCAATGCCCTGAGACCGTGCCTCTCTGCATATCGAGTCTCAAGGCCTTGCGGATCGCGATTTGTAATGGAGTGCTGCAAAGAAAACAAAATGCTAACTGTTAGAAACATGATTGTCAGTACAAAGAATATTTCAAAAAAACAAATAAGCAAAACAAAAGAGAAACTTACAAAGTCCTCCAAATATGTCCTGTGGCCGCCACTCCCAAGATGATGCACCGCTTCGGCCTCGATTCGTGCCCTCGCCGCCTCCCGCTCTGCTGACTCCAATGTCCTCGCGAATCTGTAGCCTCCTCCCTCAGTCGGCGCCAGTCGTCTGCATCTAACCACTCGGGCTTTGGAGACCCACTCTTGATTGCCTTGCGTGCGTCGGATCGTCTATGTGACCTGTATGCACGCATGCAATCCATCATCCAGCCCGTAGAGAATCTATCTACTGCGGCTGGCACCGGAAACTCCTCGTGCAAGGATGCTACTATGTAGTCCTTGCTCCCCTCCGGTATGTTCCTCCAATGATCCAGGACGTTGTACCGAAAAACTTGTTGGCACAACTCCCTCATGCGAGCCATCACCCTCCTCCCCTCATCATTCATGATGATGGCTCCTGACCTACTATCCACTAGGTATCCATAACCCCTAGGAGTCTGCCTAAGATGGGCCCTCTCCCATCTCTGTCCACGCTCCTGGGCATATCCAGGAGACCCCTGTACATCCGGTGTACTGACGGGGGTACCCTCTCCCGGAGTGCCACTCAAAGGGGTGCCACCAAAAGGAGTGCCACCAAATGGCGTGCCACCTGCCGACGGCTGCGCAAAAGCCAGAGTAACTGGAGTAGACGTCCCCAGAGGTGTGACAAATCCTAGAGGTGACGCAGCTCCAGCTGAACAACGAGACGAAGACACCACGTCCGTGTCTCCACAGCAGCACCCCCCTGATCCTCCTGCAATCCCTCCCTGTGGCCCAAGTCGTGAGTGTTGAGATCGTCTGCTCGAAGCTGAAGCATTTGATCGCGCTGAAGTAGATCTAGCAGAGCGCCCTGACGAAGAACGAGACATCTCCTGGTCTGCCATCTCTCTGAATCTCGCGAGCCGATCTAGAGACATGCATGCCATCATGTCCTGAAACTCCTCATCGCTCATCCCTCGACTCATCCTGAAAATGTCACCTGCACAGATAAAAAATGATGTTAGAATAATCAATTTAAACTATACAAAGCATAGTAATATAAATCATTTTTGAAAAATCCCTCTTAAAATGCATATCTTATCTACCTTTATGGAAGATCTAAACAACGAATTGATAATACAATTCTCCAAGAATAAAGTATTCTATGGTCCCATGTTAATCTCCTAACACAACTCTGCATACACTGGAAGGTCGATAGACATGTCACCACAAAAGAACGAGTCTGCCTCGTTCTCAAAAAATTCTATGACTTCTGTATTTCCATCATTGTTAGCCGATGCGGGCTCCAAGCTTGTGGTGGCCTCCACCCCTTGTAATATGGACCCCTCTATTTGCATATTTTCTTCATCTATGCCTGGAACATCGCTTTGATTATATACTCTCGCATCTCGAGGAGTTGAAGGTATAATATACCACCATCGAGGTTGTCAGGGGTTTGGATAGAAGATTACCTGTTCACAAACACTTACAAAGTGAGTTCAAACCATTGTGACATAAACCATGTCGTATTAAAATTAGCAAGCAAATGACTATTTGCACCTGTTCACAATGGGCCGGCAACACAAAGGTGCCGCGCAAATCCGTCCATTTTTTTTCGGAATCTATTTCGAGAAATCCAGATGGACCTCGTCGAACTGTTGCTCCAGCTCCTCCAAGTACCACTTTCAACCACTGCACATCGAATAGTATCATGGAGAAGCTACAGTAATCCACCGTAATAATACTTTGCAAGTTTCCAAAATACTCCATCTCATCCACAACCGTGTTCGGATCCGTTGCTCGTCGTCGACTCTCTTGCTCAAACCTTGCCATGACACCACAGTCCATTGTGGAGCGCATTTTGTCAATACGCTCCACTCGAAAATGCCGTCCGTGCGACCACGCTGCACTATATATTTTGTACTGTACATTGAAACACTCAAATTAGATGTAGCAAGCAAATTTAGATACGACACATTCTAAACCCCTCATTACCTTTGGACTACATCCCCTCGAGAACTCCCACTCCTCCATTGAGAACTCTATCCCTTCGCTGGATGCTGCGGTCAAGGCTCCATGCAACCATCGTGTTGACATAGACCGCGGCATCTCCTCCATGCCTTCAGGATATCGAATCGATCGGTGATGCGTACTGCATCAGAATTCAGCTCACGCTTCCTCACGATCTTGCCTTGCAATCTGGTACTTGGCGAGCCACGTCTCCATGGAGGCATGGTGCAACATACAAAAGCGATTCACCTTCTCTTCCATTGAGGCATCAATTCTTTTTTCTACCCCATTTCCAACCACCACATCCCCAGTCAGCCTATCATCGTCCTTCAGCGTCCATAGCATTTCATTGTCTGGTTCCACCGTTGGTAGCCATTGTGAGATATGCACTAACGCCTCTGACACCAACCAACCTTCCGCCATGCTACCTTCTGGACGAGTTCGTTGTCGCACAAAGCCTTTCAGGGTTTTCATGAAGCGCTCCAGGAAGAACATCCATCGCGTATGGATAGGTCCAGCAATCTCCACTTCGTCCACAAGATGCACAAGAAGGTGAACTTGTATCGTGAGCATGCTAGTGGGCAGGTATTTCTCAAAGAGACATACCGTCTCAACTACTCCCCGCCTTGCGGATTCAATAGAGGACGTCTTAATCTCTTTCTGTGAGATCCATTGCACCAAAGTCGACAACTTGTAAATGGCCCCGCAAATTTCTAGAGTAAGGCATCCTGCGATCGCGATCGGTAGGAAAATTGCCACAAATGAGAAAGCATTATGAATAATGGCCACTTTTCAAATTGCAAAATGTCCACGCTAATTAAAATCCATTTTGTTCACAAACCTGACATATCTTATGCCAATCATGGGATTTTAGCCCAGACATTTGGTCATCTTTAGAAAATGTGGACCTGAGAGAACGCATCATACCCGTCGGAGTGCGGATAGACTTGATTACTTGCTTTACAATGCACTCTTCTTTGGTAGACAAAACCCACGGAGCGCGAGGAAGCTGCACTCCCCCTTCAGCACTCGATTGCGGCCAAAGCGCCTCCATCTTACCTACCTCCTTTAAATCCATTCGTGACCCTATACTGTCTCTCTTTCCTGTGATGTGGTTCCATAGCAAGCTGCCCACATTCTTGAAAATATGCATGGGATCCAACAAGTGGTTGACCTATAAGTGGGTCCAATATGGCAACTCGTAGAAAACTGAGAACCGTCGCATTCCATTTGGATGTGATTCTGGGTTTACCATTTTTAGCTCATACCAGCTTGTACCGTTCATACGTGCTAGAGGTCGTCCAAAAAAACCTTCCGTGAGTTCATGATCCTCCGGCAAGAAAGCGGCGTGTCCTTGATATACCATCTTCTTCATGGTTCGTGACCTTCGGGAGTCTAACTGTGGCCCACACAATGGACATGCATGATAACCTGAGGTAACCAGACCTGTAAGGCAAGCCACGACCTAGTGAATACTTGATTGAATGAAATAAAATATAGATATTACCAGCGAGAACAAAGGTCTACTCACCTGAGCACTCTCCCAATCCCGGAAAGTCATGCATCGTCCACATGAGAATGGCTCAAATGTTGGCTGACCGCTGCCGACCATCACGCCTGCTCATATCTTGCACAGTGACCCCCTCCTCCCACAAAATCTTAAGCTCATCGACTAATGGACGAAGATACACGTCCATATTTTTAACTTTGTAGCGGCCCAGGATGAGCAAGCTAAGGATGAGATGTCCTTTCTTCCTAGAAAGCCATGGAGGGATGTTGTAGTTAACAAGCACTATAGGCCACACACTGTAAGAAGTCAAGTGCAGACCGAATGGGTTCACACCATCCATGGCGAGACCGAGCCGAAGATTCCTTGGCTCTCACGCAAAGCCTAGGAAGGTAGAGTCAATGTGGCTCCATGCGCGCGAATCCCTGATATTCGTTGAACTCCATCCGTGGACCTATTCTGCACATGCCACGTTGTCAAGCTTGCCATGGCAGACGTGCGAAACATGTGGTTTATGCGGGGGATGAGTGGAAAGTGTCTGAGAACTTTTTGAGGGATGGTTTGCTCTTGCAAGTCCTGTCGATACCTGTGAGCACCACACTTTGGACATGTCTCCATAGTCTCGTATTCATCTCGAAACAATATGCAGTCGTTGATACATGCATAGATGTTATTGTAGTCCATGCCAAGCTTCCGTAAAACATGTCGTGCATCATCACGAGACTCAGGCATGGTATTTGCAGGTGGTAATATATGATATTTCAATAACCTGAAAAAAATCATAAAACACCTTGAAAAAACACAAATGTTTGCAATAATACTATTTTAAAAAAAATCAATGAAGCCTATGTGCAAGGTACCTGAATAACTCAGTCACACTCGTATCGCTCCAATCGTATTTTGCTTGCACACTTAAGAGTGCAAGCAATGTCTTCAACCGAGATACTCGGCACCCATCATATAATGGTATGGATGCTTCCTCTCTAAGCGGGTCAGATGTCTCAACATCCATGGGAATCAATGCATCGATCATTGCCTCCATCTCAGGCTCCAAGATTGTAGGTAGGTCGAGAAGGTTGTCTGTCTCCTCTGGCATTGACGGTATAGATGGGCCTTGCGAGTGGTCGATTGGCTCCTGCAATCCATCCATCGCATGTCCACGAACTCTTCTAATTGGCTGCAAAGGGTGCACTCCCCCTTGGATCGAGACATCACCCCCTGGATAGAAAGTTTGCCAATGTAATATTTCCGGCCATGTGAAGTTTCGGGAAAATAATAAGGTTACAGTGAGGTTTCGGACGGGATAGTCTAAACTAACACACCTTCACTGAGTCCATACAAGACACGGCTTTTCGAAACCGTGTATTTCCCATAAGAACCTCCTCTTGGGAGGAGGACAAGGGATAAAAATGGGAATTTATGCAAAAAAAAAAAATTCTTTTTCCCTCAGCCGAAGCGTGGCTAAGGGAAGAGAATGATGCTTAACTAAGATGGAGTAGTCGTGGAGAGGAGGGATCACATGCAGGATCCACGTGGGGGGAAAGGTCCTACCCCCCTCCTCCCATAAATACTCATCTCCTATTGACGACGGGGAAGAGGGAAAAAAAAAAGGAGAAGAAGTGACATATTCTGTCCGTGAGGGAGACGACGGAAAAAGGCGAATAGATAGAGTCTACGCCTTCTGTGTATGCCAAGACCGTTAGTCGCTGCGGGCCGCTGATTGGAAATTCGTTCCCTCCGTAGCGTTGCTGGACCAGGCCGTTGTGACAGATTTGCACTCGCTTCTCCACCCAGGCCGTAGATATTGGCCTTGATGGCAGTCGGTGCCTCCTAGCCACATGCCTGCTTCCCTGGACTAGTCGTCTTTTTCCCTTCGACAAAAAAAATCCCCCCCACCCAGTTGGGTTAGTAGAGCCGCCACCCCTGCCTCGCATGACGTCAGCACTTCCTTCTACGTCGACTTCACTAAAATACATTTCCCCCCCCCCAACTGACGTCATCCGCGTAGGGAAATAGGAAGGGATAGAGAGAGAGGAGTGAGGTAAAGGAGGAGGGGTAGAGAGAAATAAGGCGGAAGAAGTTAAAGAAGAGAAGGAGTGAGGTAAAGGAGGAGGGGTAGAGAGGAATAAGGCGAAAGAAGTTAAAGAAGAGAAGGAGTGAGGTAAAGGAGGAGGGGTAAAGAGGAATAAGGCGGAAGAAAGTTAAAAAAGAGAAGGAGTGAGGTAAAGGAGGAGGAGTAGAGAAAAATAAGGTGGGAGAAGAAAGGAAGAGGAGTGAAGGAGGAAGGATAAATAGGAATAGGGTAGAAGAAGATAAAGAAGAGAAAGAAGAGTAGAGTGTAATAGAGTAGAAGAAGATAAAAGAGGTAAGGTAGAAGGAATAGAGGGAGGTAGAAGGGTAAGAGTGAAGGAGGAGGAGTAGGAAAAGAGAAGGAAAAGTAAAGGAGGTGCAAGGAAAGAGAATAATTTCCTTCGATAATTTCTTTTCTTTTCTTTCTCCAAAGAATCTAAGAATCTAAAAGTCCTATCATTCCTTCTCGTGATTCAACCATTTTTAACAACACCTTGCTCGAAAGAGAGACGGGGGAATTCCAAAAGAAAGAGTAAAAGCTACCTTCACAATCGAACTGCGATGCCACCTAAGAAAGTTCAAGGAGTAGCTGCGGGAGGGTCATCTCTGGGTATCCATGTGGATATCTCACCCCAAAACCAGGTTTTTCTTCTTCTTAGTTTTAAATCAGTTTTAAATCAATCAGGCAAAGAGAAATTGATAGGGATAGAATATATTGTTCCAACTTATTTACAGTAAAGGAGTTTAGTCTAATTGAACAAATGATAATGTATAGAACATAGTTTCTTCAACTTGCATCAAGCATTATAAAATTATAGGCAAGATTAACCATTTACTATAGTAATATATTCAAATTATATCTTGCGCCATTAGTCTTATTCCTTTTGCAACAAATCATGGTACAATGGCTAAAGTCATGGAAGGGTTCTTCGATGCTCAAATTAATAGGGAGTTATCTTTGCCAGTTGCACATCTTAGCAAGGCAACTGTTGTTATTTGGCATGAGTTCATCTTTAAAGAAAACGGAAGTTAAATGTTAGGAATTAACAAATATAAAAACTAGATATACGAACTCATTTTGGAAAGAAAATGTAATGGGAAATTACTAGGTGACACTCTATTAACATTTTTCCCCTACTATTTGAGGACTTGGAACTAATAAAGTGTGTATACACTAAATTCTCAGCTAGGCCTTTTGTCCCAAGGAGTATTGTCGTCTTTGTATTATCTTGGCATTATACTATATGCCAAATTAAACTGTATTGATTAGGAGGGTTAATTGTCATAAGAATAGTAAAACCGTGACAAGACGAGTAAGATTACCTTCCAAAAGATAACCGAACCAATCTAAACATAGAAATATTCATAACCTAAACTCTTGACTACTTTCCTTACCGTAGGGACAATAAATTCATAAAGATAAGAAATTAGGGTTGTCCCTAAGGTTCTTAAATAAAGAAACCCTAGACCTAACATACGTCAGCTTAAGGAATCTAAACAGATTATTCCATCGCCAGACTTATGCAACATGTATGAAATCATTTTGTGATTGATTCACAAGGAGAAAAGGGGAAAAAAAAAAAACCTCTTCAAGGACAGCAGATCCTTACGCAAGTGATCTTGCAAAAAGACGTAGTTTTGGATATCCTTCTAAATAAGAAAATTTGTAAAATAGAAACTAGCATATCTAAGGTACCTTCGGGTTAACCAAGTTGGGTATACCCTTCACCCGAGTATAAGGGATCTTGCCAAGTTACAAGACATCTTGAGAACGACTGCTGATACACTCAAAAAGGAAAGAACACTTCCTTAGCAGTTTGCCATACAACTGGGTTGGTTAATGGAAATGTTTGTGCTTGCTAGAGATTTTAGGGCTCTGTTTGATTTATGAATTACAAATTAAATAAGTACCTATACTTCAGGTTCAAAGCCTGAAGGGAGAGGCAGCTTCAGTGACCCCCGACTGCCTGCCTGACCCTAACCAAGGGGGTTGTTTGACCGCGCCGGGAACGTGGACCGAACCCGCCGCGAGAGGTCTCTCCGTTGAGTTCTACTTGGAGCAGGAGGACGCTTGGGTGCCAGGGGGGGCTCTGGCCGTAAATCCCTCGCCTTCCGGGTCCTGCACAAGAGGCTAAACGCGACTCGGGATTGGATCTCGAGGCCCGCATACTAGTTGACGGGCGGAAGCTTGGAATAGTGATCCCTGGAAATTACTTGTTAGCCTCCGGGCAGATTATGGACAAGCCTACGGGCGGAACTCCTTGTAATTCAAAGAAAAAAATGATGAGAGGTTAAAAGAACTTGCTTGATATTGTTTTTATATGTCACGTGATAAGATTACGTGAAGGAACCAGTGCTTAAACAAGATTAATTAAAGAAGCTGATTGTTATATGTCAAATTAATGTGTTAGATAATTACATAACTAAAACAAACCGAGGAAAGTGCGGAGGATGGGCCATGGGTCTGTCCTACGGTTGGGTGGTCCCGGTTAGCCGGGAACTTTTCTCAAAAAAATATCGAGGAACAGCGGAATGATCATCATCATCAAAAAGAATAACGAGAACGATGACCTGGAGTTACGTCTTACTCGATTTACGCTGTTTTAGGGGAACGAAATGGGACTATACCTTATGGCAGAGAGGTTGAGCTTTGCATCCCTCTCATTTCCCATTCTCCTTGAACCAAGTGCAGCGTGAATCCGCTTCGGACCTGGCGTTTCTGCGTAAAGTAGTTCGCTCGGGTTTGACGCTAGTCGCTGTTAGTTAACGACCCTTTTAGGAAAACCCTAATTCCTGTCGATCCTAAGTGGGAACGGCCAGGATACTTCCGCTATGTGGCAGACGCGGGAAGAACTAGATTGCAAAACTCGTAACATTCCATGGGAGTGTCGGGTGGAGCTTTCTAGACATCCTTTCCGATGGACTGCTAAGACGTATCCCAGATGATACTAGGGGACACGTTACAGTTGGTATCAGAGCCGACCAACAACGGAATTGTTTTTATGAGATCTCAATAAAATGAAGTAAAGAAATTGTTGTTGTCCAAACATTTCCTCATCTTCAATACTGTCTTGCAGAACTATGAAGCGTGGAACAAGTTTTTGGTGTTCCGGGTCATGTTTATGACAGCAATGCATTCTCCGCATTATAGACAAAGAGTTGGGATGATGAACATCCTGGAGCAGATTTATAATCCATCACCTTTATATATAGAACGAAGATGGACAGGGACTTCAGGAATCTACTACATAGCTGCCCACCGGTTCGCTTATCTACAGACCAACCTAAAGAGGATCAAGTGGTTGGAAGACTTGAAAGTCGTGAAGCTGTTCATTTTTGTGGAAGCTCACGTAAATTCGACTTTACATATTCAAGGTCGGAGGGTTGAAATGAATTCATATGTATATAAGGAAGTAACCCGTGTAGTCCCAGCCGACAGGATTAAAGTGTTGGGCCGCCATGAGAAGTATGGATTCCAACGAAAAGGATATCCTGAACTTCCAATGAATTATCGATTCCTAAAGATCCATGACCCTAAACCCTACTATTACACAGTTCCTGTAGACAAATGCAATACAACGTTGTTCTCCTCAAACTAAATGTAATGATTGAATTATCATCACACGAGACGTTGTATAAGGACACGCCTATGTAAATATAAATAAGGACTTCTTTTATCAATATCTGGCTGTGCATCAGAGTGGTTAAAAAGTAGCTTCATGATTTACGAGATAGCTGAACTAAAGATAAGCTAACGGCAATTATCATATAATAACGTTAAGAAAAACTTTTATCCAGGCACAACCCCAGGTTCAGGTTCCAAATTCGCCCCCTACATCAAGTACTACTATGATCCAGGAGAAGAAGTTCCTCCTCAAGCAGATAAAGCCACCCGAGTTTGACGGGAGAGGCAGATTCGTCCAGTCTGATGCTGAAATTTGGATTGAATCTATGGAGGATTACTTTGAAGCAGTTGGTACTGCACCTACCAATCAGGCCATGCTCGCCAAATTAAAACTCACCGGCGAAGCTAGACCATGGTGGAAAGAATGGTGCATGGATCAAGGGACTTCAGAGGGGTCCGTTACCTGGGAGAAGTTAAAGAAAGCCGTGCAGGGGAGATATTTGCCACCTGCATATCGTACACAGAAAATGAATGAGTTCTACGAGCTAAAACAGCTAGGACTCACCCTTGATGCATACTACTCTAAATTTGTCTCACTCTTAAAGTATACGCCACAGATGGACATGACGCAGCAGGTGTCCAAATTTTGCGCGGGCTTAAATCCACCCGTAAATACCCGTCTCGAATCTATGTGTCCGTCAGATCTTCAGGATGCACTCATTCGAGCAGCGCCTATAATTCAGGAAGTGCAAGCTAGACCAAGGGGTAGCAAAACTTGGTCCTATAGCAACCCGAACAGAGGAGCATTCAGACCCCAAGTGAAGAGGGTTCAAGGTCACAATCAGGGACAAAGGAAGAAAGCAAGGACAAATAACGTCAACAACTTTGTTCCTACTCAAAGTAATGGCCAAAACCTCCGATGTTTCCACTGCAACGAACTCGGTCACTTCAAAAGGCAATGTCCCAAGCTCAGCGAGGGGCATCGTCAAGGTGCAGGCCGCGGTCAAGGAGCCGCCACCCGTGGAAGAGGAAGAACTGCCTGCATTACCAATAGGCAAAGATGCGAAGTAGAAGAAGAGGAAGATCCGACTATGGAAGCAGAATTCGAAAGAGCGACAGTCCATGCCGCTTTACACAAGAAGGGGCCGAATCGCCAGTTCTCGGTGATTCAAACACCGTCGGACTATCAAGGTAAAGGTTTCAAAACCTTGATTGATTATGGCAGTACACATTCCTTTATCTCACCAGCATGTGCAAAAAGATTAGGAATAGCCACAGTAGAAGCACCTACCCTGCTTGTGGAACTGGCAAACGGTCGTGAGGTAACTTGTACGAGGCAAACTGCTAAGGAAGGATTCTTTCTGGGAGGAAAGAAAACCTCAGTCAAATTCAGAGTCATGAATTTAGGTATCCATGAGTGTCTACTCGGGATGGATTGGCTTAAGCCTAATGACGCCCACATCCACTGTGGAAAGGGTCAAGTTTCCTTTCGAAACTCTGAAAAGGAGGTTGTCACAACTCAAGGTGAGGCAGGAGTGCCAAGAATCCAATTAGCCAAAGTATCGCGGATCATAAAAGGAGTCAGAAAAGGATTACCCGTTTACTTGATCAAACTCAACAAGTTAGATCAAAAGCAAGAGTCTCATGAAGGACCTTCTTGGCTAAAGGAAAACGCTGACGTATTCCCTGAGGAATTGATTGAACTTCCGCCTCCAAGAGAAGTTGATCATGAAATTAGACTAGTGCCTGGAGCTGCGCCAATTGCAAAGAGACCTTATAGAATGCCCATACCGGAAGCTATTGAGTTGAAGGAACAACTCAAGCAACTGTTAGATCAGGGTTACATCCGGCCTAGCAACTCACCATGGGGAGCTCCAGTACTATTCCAGAAAAAGAAAGATGGGACACTTCGACTATGTATTGATTACCGTGGGTTGAATCAATCAACAGTCAAGAACAAGTATCCTATTCCTAGAATAGATGAGCTTCTTGATCGCCTTCAAGGTGCAAGGAATCTTCTCCAAGATTGATCTCAGATCAGGTTACTATCAAATAAGGATCAAGGAAGAAGATATTCCAAAAAAGGCCTTCAATACAAGATATGGGCACTTTGAGTTCTTGTTTATGTCATTTGGGCTTACAAATGCACCTGCCACCTTCAATAGATTAATGTAGGATATTTTTAGACCATATCTTGATGATTTCGTACTTGTCTTCTTTGATGACACTTTAGTCTATTCTAAACAGGAAGAAGATCATGAACCTCAACTACGGATTGTCCTTGAGACAATGAGGTCTCATAAGCTATATGCAAAAATGAAGAAGTGTGCATTCTTCAAGCGTCAGATTGAATATCTGGGATTCATAGTATCATCAGAGGGAATATCAGTAGACCCAGCCAAAGTCAGAGATGTACTCGAATGGCCAATACCAGTATCCGTCAAAGAAATACATAGCTTTCTTGGCTTGACAGGATGGTATAGGGTCTTTATCAAAAACTATGCTTTGATTGCAGCACCTCTTACAAACTTACTAAAGAAGCAGACATCTATTACATGGTCAACTCCCAAACAAAATAGCTTCGACAAATTGAAGCAAAGTTTGGTATCAGCACCTATTCTAAAACTTCCTGACCTCAATAAGGAGTTCGAGGTAGTAACTGATGCCAGCATTCTTGCCTTGGGGTGTATACTTATGCAGGAAGGTCATCCAGTAGCATACTCTTCAAGGAAATTGAAGAGTCATGAAAAGAATTATGCCACGCATGATCTGGAATTATTAGCTATCATCCATGCTCTAAAGCTTTGGAGACACTACCTGTTGGGTAACAAGTTTACTCTAGTAACCGATCATAAGAGTCTCAAATGGATTTTTACTCAGAATGAGCTCAACATGAGGCAACGTCGGTGGATTGAAGTATTGGAGGAGTATGATTTTGAAATCAAGTACCGACCAGGGAAAGAGAATGTAGTTGCCGATGCACTCAGTCGCAAGGCATTCCTAAATTCCCTAATCTTGCAAAATCCATCAACGGCTAGATCTCTGGATACAAAGGTATCTATGCCAAGCAACCCTATATTGGAACTAGCTAGAGAGGAAGCATGCCATGATTTGGCCTACCAAACAATGATAAAAGAAATATCTACCAAGGAGCAGAATCTGAAGTTACAAGCTAAGTATCAGGAATTTTCCATTGATAATGGACTTGTCTACTACAGAGCAAGGCTGTGTATACCAACAAACCAGTCACTTAAGCAGAAGATATTATGGGAAGCTCATGATTCCCCTTTCGCAGGACATCCTGGCCATTAGGAGAAATATGGACTCTCTTTTTTGCCCCTTAAGGAGTGAATAAACAAATATAGGCCTAACCAATGAGAGAGCTTGGATTCCAGATTCATGTAACATGAATCTTCTAGCCATATCTTGGACCAAATCTTCCCTCAGCAATAAAATAAGGGAAAAGGGGAGTACAAAGCTGTCACTTCTTGGAAGTTTGTGCCTCGAATTTTCATTTTCTTATTTTTTATGTTTGACTTTTCTTTTCTCCCCTTTTCAGTTTCCCCCTCTTTTTTAGGCGGAACTCAAATTTGTCATATCTCTTTCCCCGCTTCTTCTTTCCTGACGAAATTTTACAGCCTCACTGTTTCTTGCCATGTCTGTAACCCTGTAAAATTTCATTTGCTTTGCACAAGCAGAGAGAGAGATTCATGTGTTTCATGAGAGCAGAGCTTGTTTTACCAAAGCCCTAAGATTCTCTTCACAAAACTCTACAGGTATATTTTTCTCTTCCATAGATGTTCTATGGTAAAGTTTTATCTCGTTTGGAGAAAACCTGTGCAAGTTATGTGCATTCTCTGACATGTAATTTCTTTTGTTTTGATGCTCTAGGAGTCTCTTACAGTCAATAATAGTGACATTTTGAATACTCAACTTCTTCTTCAACATCTTAGGGTTTCTCTGTAAACAAAGTTACAGGTATATTGTCTTGTTTTTTTGTTGCTCCACTGTTAAATTTTATCTCGTTTAGACAAAATGTATACAAGTTACATGCATACTGAGATTTCCTTTGTTTTTTTACTCCAAGAATCTCCGAGGGTGAAGAACAATGATTTATTAAGAACTCAACTTCTACAACATCTTTGGGATTTTGAACACTCAACTTCTTCTTCAACATCTTAGGGTTTCTCTGTAAACAAAGTTACAGGTATATTGTCTTGTTTTTTTGTTGCTCCACTGTTAAATTTTATCTCGTTTAGACAAAATGTATACAAGTTACATGCATACTGAGCTTTCCTTTGTTTTTTTACTCCAAGAATCTCCGAGGGTGAAGAACAATGATTTATTAAGAACTCAACTTCTACAACATCTTTGGGATTTTGAACACTCAACTTCTTCTTCAACATCTTAGGGTTTCTCTGTAAACAAAGTTACAGGTATATTGTCTTGTTTTTTTGTTGCTCCACTGTTAAATTTTATCTCGTTTAGACAAAATGTATACAAGTTACATGCATACTGAGCTTTCCTTTGTTTTTTTACTCCAAGAATCTCCGAGGGTGAAGAACAATGATTTATTAAGAACTCAACTTCTACAATATCTTTGGGATTTTTTGCAGAGAAAGCCACAGGTATATTGCCATTTTTTACTACTGTTCCATGTTTAAATTTCAACGCATTTGGACAAAGCCTATATAAGTTATATGTATGTGTTGACCCAATATTTCTTTTGTTTTTGTACTACAGGAATCTGTCAGTGAAGGAACAATGGTCTTGCTATAAGTCAACTTCTTGTTCAACATATCTAGGGATCTTTGTGAAAGAAATTACAGGTACAATGTTTCTTTTTTAAATTGATCCATTTAAATTTAATTTCATTTGGAGATAACATTTGCAAATTATACACATGTTAATAGGTAACTTTTGTATTTGGTTGTTACAGATGTCTTCACGGAGGAAAAATATCAGTAGCATACTTGCAGTGGAGGTCTTCAATAGGAAAGATAATGGCGGTAATTGGATTTGTGATAAGTATTATAAGTTGGATTGGATTTTGATGCACCCAAGTACTCGAGGGAGTTTCAAGGTCAAGCGCAAGGATGTTGCAAACCCTAGCAAACATTGGAAAGGTAGAATTCTAGAGTTCAGAAAAGTGTTTAATGGCACAAGTGCAGTAACAGAAGTGTTGATTCAACATGTTTATACGCATAAACAAATCTCTGTACACGACGAGAACAACATTGCAAATTATAAACAAAACAGTAAGTTGTTAAATTTTATCATTGATTATTCTTTTGTATCAGAGTTGTTTTTAAAAGTCTTTGCAGTATTCTAATTCAGTCTTGTTTGATTGACAGCTCTATGTCCATCGACTTTGCATGAATGGCAGAATGTGGAATGTTTAAGCGGCAAGATACATGTTTGGCATGAAGAGATAGGTTCTTTGATCTATGATAATACCTCTACAAGTCAACTTGCCACTCAAAATATCTTTTTTTATAATTCATTGTATGTGGTAGAAAGCCAGAGATTGCAGCATGTCCCATTGCCGCCATTGTCTAGTGGTGAATGGTTCATTGGTAGCTTGGAGTTGTCAGGAGCTTGCAAGTCGAAGATAAAATCTGACATCAATAGTGCTATGAAACCCACCACAGGCTCCAAAGATGTGCATCTTAATTGGTTTATTCCATTCTCATTGTTTGCACATTTGTTTGGTTCATGTGATGTTTTGAAGAAAACAAAGATTACTTATCAATGCAAGTGTCCATCCGAGGAATGGATGAGTCAGCTATTGGGTGAGTCTTGGGAAGTCAAAAGAACACATTTTGATGAGACGATTGAGTGCAGGGTCAACCAATCTGATATTACATTCAGGTAAAACTTTTTTACTACTTTGCATACCTTGATTTAATTGACATAGGTCTCGCTTAGATGAATTGTTATGTTAGTCGCATTGATCACTTACCATTATTTTTGTTTTTATTACAGGTATTTCATTGCTAGACAAACTCTGTGCGTTCGCTTTCGATATAGAAGATGGCGACTTTTGCGAGGGGAGTGGATCAACTTGGATCAAGATATCCGAGATGACACACATACAGTGCTCGTAGATGTGGTAATCTTGTGGAGTGGTCATAATCCTTTCGTAGTCAGTGCAGAGAGTCATTGGCCCATTTATTTTCTGAGACAAGAAATCCAATTAATGTCTAGTGAGCCCCTCTACAACTTCTATTTCAAGTTAGATAATAGAAAAGTCAGGACTCGTAGTGAGCAATCCATGACATGTAAACAATGTGCTTCTCCACATATCCTTGAGATAGTGGAATCCTTGTAAAAAAACTTTATAAAGAGCGAATACATACCTTTTTTGAACTTCTGAGTACTTTAAATTTTAGTTTACTGTGATCCAAGCGTGCGATAATACATACTGTAATTACTCAATCGTGCAGTTAAAAATCATAATTAAATTGCAGGTTAGAGGTCTATAATCTAGAGAATATTGTCTTTGCACAATGATATATTGTAGCGCATCTCTGCTGCTCGTTTATTACATTTTAATATTAAATTGGATCCAAAGGGAATTTCAAGGCCTTTTAGATTTATTTTCTTTAAAAAATTATATATTTTCTCTCGTTAGACTTGAATATACTCAGCGACCCAAACATATTCGAGGATATAATAATGTAGAACGAAGCGTTTGTCTGTATGAGTAATTTTAACAGAGACTTTAAAGTACTGAAATAAAGAAACTAAGGTAAGAGTTTTAATTTGAAACTTTAGAATTAATAACTTTATAAAGAACCTTTATTTAAAACCCTAGACACATAAAAGCTATAACTCCAAACTCATTTTCGCTTTCATTCTCCACTTCCCTACACTTATGCTCTCATTCCTTCTCTCTTTGTGTGCCATGGCTACCACTCCCGCCTTCGCCGCATGGATCAGTTCCACATGCTACGCGCACATAGGGGACCAGATATACCCTAGGTTTTGCGTGACCTTGAGTCTAGAGAGCTCGCTTTCCGCTGTAGACCCTGACTCTAGTATACTAGCATCGTTTTGTGATGCAGTGAACCCTCTCACTTGCTCTATTCCCGACTCCACTCTCAGGTGGGTTCCCATGGATTTTTTGTATAGTTTGTGTGCCGGATCCAGCCATGCAAAGGTGATAAGTCGAGCCCTGGTGCATGTGGGGCAACATCTCCGCGCTAGAGCAGTGCCCACCTCGTCACAGGACCACGTCACGATGGATCTCATTGAGAGGGATGCCGCCTTTGCCATATATGTTATGTGCACTGAGGTGCAAGAGGACAGTGACGAGGACATCGACGCACCCTCTCGGCCACTATTAGAGTACTTTGAGAGGGAGCCTGAGGAGATCACTCTCGATCTGAGTGTTGAGACAGCACAGAGCTTGGCCATTGTGCACCCACCTCCCTGCCCTGATGAGATGCCCACGAGCGAAGAGCCACCCCTCTCTTCTCTCCATGCTATCACCATCGAGGGGGTGGAATATCTACTCATGCAGGATGTGCTAGAGTTGTTGGAGCTTAGGGAAGAAGAACTATACTGTATCATGGTGCGTGATGCACCTAGTGATTTCATAGATTTTGATTTACAGGATGCCCCACCACATGTTGATGAGGTGGCTCGTTATGATGGCACGAGCATCGATGACATCTCTGCCATTGTAAGCATCCAGGAGCAGATTGAGGATGCGGCGCCACAGTATCAGATCTCTGATGAGGAGTTCGAGCGGTTGCAGGAAAGCCTTTTTGGTCCTCGACCCGACTATGCAGTGCCTACCCAGGAGAGAGACGAGGGCAGCCCAGTGGCAGGAGCAGACCTGGATGCTCCATTACAGCGGCAGATAGATGATGCAGAGAAGGTAATGTTCTCGGTTTCATATGAAACTTAACCAGTAGGGCCTCTAGGGCATCGGGAGCACACACATGTGTTTTTGTCGGGATCGGGCCCCCAGAAGTGCCCTGGCCGGAGGCTCGCGTCTGGGGGCCTGAATCTGCAGCGAGCCTCCGGCCAGGGCACTTCTGGGGGCCCGATCCCGACAAAAACACATGTGTGTGCTCCCGATGCCCTAGAGGCCCTACTGGTTAAGTTTCATATGAATATGATTTATATATCTTCAGCACACTCCATGCATAGTGAGTCTGATACTGAACTTGTGTGTTGCAGGAGATTGTCTATATAGATGAGTTTTCATCTAGGCAGGGTGGCCGATCTGGTAGCCAAGGAAGGGTGCAAGACTCGGCATTGAAGGAGTATGTTGGGCAGCTTGTCAACGACATTATTGTATTTCATAAGACATGCTCCCCTGCTTTTGCAGAGAACTTCTTGAAGTTGAGGGCACTAACAAAGGCTGGGCCCTTCAAGACCATCCCGACCAACTCCAGCCTGGAGAAAGTAGTGTTGCTTCGACGTTCGAAGCTTCTCTACTTATTCACGAGTACTAGGTCTGGCCCACTTTTCTCCATGGTGGCCCGTGGCATGGTTGCCGGTGTTGAAGACCCCACTGTCATTAGACAGGAACTATTGGGGCAAAATGTATTGTTGCCTATGATCAAGAATAGCTCTGACCATGGGGAGCCTAGCTCCAAGAAGCCTAGGAGAGAATAGATGTACTTATTGCCTACTGATATCGCATCACTGATGTACTGCACTTTGTAATCTTCTCTTCAAGTAATGAAAACTGATGTTTGTTGGATTCGCGTGCAATGTAGTTTGTGATACGTGTCATTTACTGTTTTTTTTTACTTGAATGTTACATTTATTTATCGAATTTATACGTAACACGATTCGTACCCTAAATTTAATACACAGTGCTTTATCGAATTCGTGCGCAACATGTATTTGTTCGAACGCATGTAACGATAACTCAACGACGTAAATAAAATAAATATCAAGTGACTAAACAAAAATAAGACGCGCCAAAAACTTTGTATTTGTATTAATAATAATTTTACATGGGGTCCATTACGACCAAGGCTTTACAAAATGTCTTCAGAAGCTACATTCCATGTGCTTTTGAATTTGTACACCTCTATCCTTGCTGACCTCCGCGAGGACTATCTTTCCATCGCCGAAAGAACCTGACTATCCGCAGATCCCTCTCGGTGACAGTGACCCTCCTTGCATGCACCGCTGCATAGACTGAGTCTCCAAATAAGTCGACGAGGTAGGCTTCAGCAGCTTCTTGTAGTGTGAGGAGGGCCTGGGCAGTCCAGCGATCCGGTTGTTTCGCGCGTGATGTGTTTGGAAACTGGTTCCTGTTGTTCATGATCAGTATGCCCTCCATGATCTCCCGCACCAACTTTTGGAATGGAGCCTTCGGTATCAGGAGGTGAGTGGTCTTCTGGTAGTGGCGGATCTCGCGAAGAGCCACTGTGCCTGGCTTCCATCGACGCTTGCGATGCTGGCGTGGTGGTGGTGGTGGTGGAGCTGGAGGACGTGGCTGCCGTATGGAATTTCCAGGGGGGTATCTCCTGGCCGCTTGCTTGGTGCGTACCATGTCTTCTAGGAGAGAGAACTCAGAACTCAAAAGTGAAATGTGTAAAATGAGGTGAAACTTTAAACTTATAGCCAAACTTTTCAAAAACCCTAAAATTTCAATTAATGAATCCACGCTTAGGAAAAATATCACCAGTGCTCCGATTCACATGAAATTTTACCTGTAGGCTCCTCAAGGACACATCAACCATCCAAAATTTTTTTGGCCCCAACAGAAGCCTCTGGATCACCTGTCCGGAGGCTCGCGTCTGGGGCCCTGAATCCCCAGATTCAGGGCCCCAGACGCGAGCCTCCGGACAGGTGACCCAGAGGCTTCTGATGGGGCCAAATTTTTAATATAAATGAGTTTTTCTAATGCCCAGCATGAGGGTGAAGTTTCACCAGATTCCGATTTATAAATTTGACGGTTCAATCTTTTTTTGAAAATGCGTTAACTGCATTATACTGCACTGATAATGTATTGTCAACCTCGCAATGCGAAACATTGGAAACTTAAAAATTGACAAAAAATAAATGATGGGTAAAATGGAATATCGCATCAGATATACTGTTGCCAAACCACTAAATATAGTAAGGATATAGTGCATCGGCCCATGTACAACTGATCACCGACGTGTACGTGGTTGCACATTGAATTTATCCTCAACAAAACTACTTACAAAATTGGAAACTTGAAAATTCACACAATGTGAAACATGGTCAAAATAGAATATCACATATTGGATTTAGCATTGCGAAACTATGAAATACACGGTAGATAGTGCATCGCACCAAGTACGACTAGAGCTAGGGAAAATTTAGCTCCATTTTGCAGGCCACTACTATCAAATACTTGAAGGTCTATTGGAAAGATAACCCAAAACTAAGATCCTTACAATCTACAACCAAACCTGAGCTAAAAACATAGATCCAATTACAAGGTAGCTTCTCAAAGCATATTGTTGACATTAAGATTAAATGCATCCTTGTTATTGCGGATCCTGCGAACAAGAACCAGATCTATGGGCTTAATAGTGATACGTCGGGCATGAATGGCTAAAAGTTGACCATCACTCATTAGATCAATCAAGTAGCTTTCAACTGCTTCTTGGAGAGCAAGCAAGGCTTGGCTTGACCATCGCCCCACATTCCTTGCGTGGTTCCTCGAAAAGAACTTGTGATGATGCCCTGACTGTAGATCTTGCAGTATTTCTCGCACCAACCTGGAGAATGGTGCCTTAGGAATAATCAAGTCGGCACTCTTCTGGAATTTCCTTATCTCGCGTAGCGCAGCTGTGCCTGGTCTCCATCTTCGCTTTTTATGTGTTGGAGGGCGTGTATTACGAGTTGGAGCAGTAGTGGGAGGTGGAGCAGCTGGAGCATGTGGACCACCATTTCTGGACAATGGCGAACCATCATTATCGACCATACTAGGGCCACCATTGTTGGCCACAGTAGCGCCACCATTATTGGCTGCAGTAGGGCCACCGTTATTGGTCACCAGGGGATCTTTGTCACTCACAGTACGCTCACTAGATTCAGAAGAGTGTTGAGCTCTTGCTCTCGCAGGCGCCTTTTTGATAGGAAGCTTGGAACGTGCCATGGCTGTGATAATGAAGGATAGAAAGGTGGAGGGTAGAGTGGAGAGCAATGGGAAAAAATGAAAGGAGAGACTACTTAAATACGAAACTTTCAAACTTACTGTGGTGTAAATGAATTTTAAATTTATCATTTCATTTCATTTCTCCACCCCATCCCTACCTCTCTCTATCTCCTGACACCCCCCTCATGCCCCCCCTCTCTCTCTAGGCCAATGAATGTTCCAATGTTTAGAATTTTCATATCTTTGTCTTAGGATTTCAAAATGGACTTTTCATAATTAAAAAACAAAGTTCGAAATCGACTTTGAAAAATATAGTGACAAACCTTTGAAATTTTAAAGAAAATTTATAAGACATCTCATGTTAGAGATATGAGTATTGATGTGTCATATCCTTGGGACTTGTGCTCTCTTGTGGACTCTAAATGCATCAAAATTATTATCTTTATCTAGGTCTCCATTTTTTGCCATCTCTCTCTTGGGTTGCCAACCATTCTGCATGCCGTTGTCTAGCTGTGCTGTTTTCATATCTTGCTTTTCTCACTTCATATATTGCCCTACTTATAGATTCTGCTTGAGATGTTTTGGACTTCTTTTCTTTTTCCTCGTATCGTATCTCTAGTCTCCTATACCACCATTGGAATAATTGCCTCATAGAATTGGAATCATTGATGCCACCTCCATGATCAGTTGAAAAGCAGAGCGAGCTTGCCAGTGAGATCTTTCCATGCCTTGAGTTGACCATATTGCCAAACTTCCTTGATCTGCAAAGTATGGACCATGTGCTTCAAGTATATGCTGCACAAGAAAAGAGATTAGAAACACAAAGTAATTCGAAATGATGATTTTTTTTTGCAATGGTGATAATACTGACCATGTAGTGTGTTATGCTATTTGTAGTCCATGCCTCCACCATGGACTTATGAAATTTAGCAGCTGTCTCTTTAAATGCATTGGCATCACCATCCATAAACCCCAACTTCTGTAAGAGAGCTGCTAATCTATCTAGGTGTATCCACACTTCTGCTTTCGCAATCCTCGTTCGTCCCCCATTGCTCCAATCTGAAACAGCAAGGTGCAACTTTTTCCATGCTTCGTACTTCTCTGGTTGTTTTACTAGTATATTGCCTTCCTCATCTCGAGGTGGAGATAAAAACTTCCTAGCCTTGGGTCCGCCAAAGCATGGTTTACAAGGAACATTTCCACTCTTCCCCAATTTTTTCTTACCTTCTTGCATGTAGCATCAGATTCTGACACGGGCTGCATCTTGTATGCAAAGCATATATATTCATATACTAGCTTCTCAATTATTCTAACCAAACAATGCAATGTGCAAAAGTGAACCCTTGTTAGTGGTATTTCCAAAATAGGGCGCCAGTTTGGATCCACTGGAATTAGCATTCCATTTCTCATGACTTTCTGATCACGTGTCGGAGCACCCTGTTGTCCTGCCTTGGCAAGCCATTCTTTCTTTCCATCTTTCCCTTTCTTCCTAGTTTGCATGCAGTATATGCACGGAAATTTTGCATTTGCTGCATTTGATAAACCAAACATACACTTCAATGTTTTTAAATCACTTGCAAGATGCCATTCAACTTGATAGTCCCCAAACCCCTCAACATGTAAAATTGCTCCATTATTTTGCTGTTGAATAACACTGGGTATATTAGTGAGGTTAAAAAAAACTTTAAGTACTTCATGGTCCTCCTTTGGTACTTCAAATGCTGCAAGCCACCATATTTCATTCTCCGATTGTACACTGAATTATAAAGGATGTTTTTCATCGATGTTGGGATCCAATGCTCGATTCATAAGTGTTATACTCACACGCTCAAGTTTTTGCCCCTTGATAATCTCACTCTCATCAAGTTTGAGGACAAACTTAAGCTTGCCTCTACATTCTTCCATAGACATACTGTAAAACTTGACCATAGCAATCTGAACCCTACATATATCCAATACAAAGTTGTTGGATGCATTCAATACAAAGGCAACTTCTTTGGAACCATACTTCAATATGTGTGTGTGTTCCAGATGCGTAGGCTCACCAATTAAATCTAAAACTTTCTCATTTAGTTGTTTTCGAGCCTTCTTCATGTGAAATGGTTTTGGCAGAGGCATTACTCGCTTAGTATTGAAGACTTGCTTAAAACCTGTATCCAATTGTTGATAGAGCATACTATATGACTCAGAACTCATTCCCACCTTGTCACATAATCCCTGAGCATCTGTAGCAGTAAACAAGTTGCTCACATCCCTAAGACGTTCACTAGCAACACCATCCACAATGTCCCTGAATTTTCGATTTTCCAATGCATTTTTTACCATATTCTTGCTAAGGACTTTGGCAATAGTATCATTCTCTGCATGAGGAAACATATTTCTCATTGTAGTAGATTGAGCATATATCCGTCTATGATATTGTCCACTTCCTTTGGCTAATTGGCCAATTGGTTTAACGGATCGGATGCGCCGACGTGCCTCTTTGGTTTTTAAAGTGGGCCCAATCTCCAAAGTTTTTGTGAGCTTCCTCTCTATGTTTTGATTCTCCTTCTCCAAGTCATTGACTTTAGACTGTAACTCCATATTCTGCACGTGTGTAGCATGCATAGCATCTTCAATGACAGACATTGCTTGTTGTAGGTTCTGGTTCTCTCTATCCTTCTCAGCCAATAATCTATCCTTTTCCATCAAAGACTGCATATTCCCTTGTAATCTTGTCTGCATATTTGTCAAGGTTTGATGAGCCCCTGCTATTCCTTGTGTGACAAGTCTGCATGTGTATCCATACAATCCTTCATTGCCTTCACAAGAAAACTTTACAAATGATGTAAGCCCTTCAAATTGTGGTGGCCTTCGAGTGAGTGGATCGGGTGGATAAATGCACCCATCAACCCAAAGGTCCACATTTTTTTTCCCTGCATTTCTTTCTTGTTGCATCCTGCATCTTATTGCATCATCTCTTTCCACAGTTCTTTTGAACATTGGTGCATATTCATCCTCCAATTGAAAGTGAATATCTCTCTTTCTCTTGGTACATCCTGCACCTGCATTCTGCAAAAAAAAAAGTATGCAAATGTTAACTTGGATTAACATTCAAATAGCAGAACTACACCCCTTTGATTCACTATATCTGTGTTTTTTTTAAAACCCAGTTGGTTCTTGTCTCTTTCTCTTGCTTTCAGTCTTGATAGACCCTAATCAACCCCTAATCAGCCTGTAATCTTGGCTTTTAATCTACCTCTAATTAGCATCAAATCTTATCTTCTGTTCTATCCAAAATATTCTCTCTCTCTCTCTCTCTCTTTCTCTCTCTCTCTCTCTCTCTCAACAAAAATTCATCAAGGAAACCCTAAACACATTCATACTGAAGCTTGGCTAGTGGAAAACAATAACATCATCTTATCTTCTACCCTAATTTACTATCTGTCACTCTATCACTTATTTTCTTTGTTCATCTCACACAGTCCTCTCTGTCCCCCCCCTTCTCCCCTCCTCTCTCTCTCTCTCTCTCTCTCTCTCTCTCTCTCGCTCTATGAATTGATGCTTAAGGACTGAACAACAACTGTGAAGAATAATAACATCACAAAGATTTAAAAAATAAAGATACCTCCATTATCACTGGATTGCTTGTAGTATAGGCTGTTGAAGACGGAGATTTCTTACTGCATATTTCTGAAGAGGAAGATGGCTTGTAGCAGGGTAGAGTGTGTTGTAAATAGATATTCTTTGATTTCAACAAATGGTATCAAAACTACTCCTCAATGCTGCTTCAGAAGAACTCGTATGCAAGAAACCATATTCTGGAGGGAAAGAGAAGAATGCACAAAATTTGGGACAAAACTAGAGCTTTCTGAGGGAATGAAAAAATGCCCAGAAATAGGTATATACTTGTCCAAAAAAGACGAAAATTTACAAGGAAACTCTTGAGTCAAAAAGGTGTCTCTGGGTAAAAAATAATCTTAAAATATGATGTGTACGTCATTTTATATCGTTTTTTAACTTCCGCCCTTTTAAGAAGCGAGAATGAGAATGATTGAAAAGTCATGAGGGCACTAAAGAGGGCATTAAAGAGTCATGAGGGCATTAAAGAATGATTGGCTGCGTTTTTAGAAAAAATAGAATTGTATTTTTTTAGTTATGAGGATTTTGAGAAAAAGTGACCTTATCCTGCAGTTTGGGAATAAAATAATAGGTGAAATCTATTGAAAACACAAAAACGAGATTTTCTTGATTGTAAAAGATCTCTTTTTATAATATTATTTTGGAATCTCTTTTTAGAGAGAGAGAGGTGAGAGAAACCCCTTAAGGGGCAAAAAAGAGAGTCCATATTTCTCCTAATGTATGCAAAAACTCTTAATGCAGTTAGGAAGAGCTACCATTGGGAGAGGCTCAAAGGTGACGTTCTCAAGTATGTCACTAAATGTTTGTCTTGCCAACGTATCAAGGCCGAACATGTCATGATGCCAGGAAAACTGCAACCACTTGACATTCCCCAAATGAAATGGGAATTCATCAGTATGGATTTTTTTGTGGGCTTACCCCAAGTCCAAGGAGGATACAATTCCATTATGGTTGTGGTTGACATGCTTACCAAGGTTGCACACCTGATTCCAGTAAAGACAAACTATAAAGCCTCCGACATTGCAAGATTGTTTATCAAGGAGATATTCAAGCTACATGGCTTACCTAAAAGAATCATTAGTGATCGAGATTCTCTCTTCACATCCCACTTCTGGAGAGCTATCTTTGAAGCTATTGGGACTCAACTCTGTTTTAGCACCGCCTACCGTCCCCAAATGGATGGACAAACAGAGCGAGTGAATCAAATCATTGAGGATATGCTTATGGCATACTACTGTCGAGAGCCGAAGAGGTGGATTCAATACTTGCCATTAGTTGAATTTGCCTACAATGCTTCTTACCAGCAGAGCATTCAAATGACCCCTTTCCAGGCATTGTATGGTCATGATTGTCGAAGTCCCCTAAACTTTTCTGATCCAACCCTAAGAGTTGAAGCTTCAAGACAAATGTTGGAGGACATGGATGACCAAATAAGGTCAATAAGACAAGACATACAAGCAGCCAAGGATAGACAAAAGGCATATGCGGATTTGAAACGTCAAGAGAGGGTCTTCGGAGAAGGAGACATGGTCTTCATTCGGGTACACCCTAAAAAGAGTTCTCTATCCCTAGGAGAATGC
This sequence comes from Lygodium microphyllum, assembly GCF_053477565.2. Lineage (NCBI taxonomy): Eukaryota > Viridiplantae > Streptophyta > Polypodiopsida > Schizaeales > Lygodiaceae > Lygodium > Lygodium microphyllum. The sequence continues at coordinate 31,021,861 of NC_141136.1, forward strand.
AAGAAGCTAAGTCCAAGGTATTGTGGGCCGTATGAAATCCTCAAATGCCTAGGACCCAATGCTTATAGATTGCAACTCCCTGAGAACCTAAAGGTTCACAATGTATTCCATATCAGCCTATTGAAAAAATATGTACCCAACCCTAATCATGTACTTGATGACCAACAAATTGTAATGCCTAGTCAAGGAGTCCTTGAGCTAAGGCCGGATAGACTTCTAGATGTTAGGGAGAGACACTTAAGATCCCGAACCTTGAGAGAATATCTCGTCCAGTGGAAGGATTATCCCGAGGAAGATGCCACTTGGGTAGACAAAGGCACCTTCAACCATCAATATCCCCAATTTATCTCGAGATGAGGACATCTCGATTCTTATAAGGGGGAGAGAATGTAATATTTCCGGCCATGTGAAGTTTCGGGAAAATAATAAGGTTACAGTGAGGTTTCGAACGGGATAGTCTAAACTAACACACCTTCACTGAGTCCATACAAGACACGGCTTTTCGAAACCGTGTATTTCCCATAAGAACCTCCTCTTGGGAGGAGGACAAGGGATAAAAATGGGAATTTATGCAATTTTTTTTTTTCTTTTTCCCTCAGCCGAAGCGTGGCTGAGGGAAGAGAATGATGCTTAACTAAGATGGAGTAGTCGTGGAGAGGAGGGATCACATGCAAGATCCACATGGGGGGAAAGGTCCTACCCCCCTCCTCCCATAAATACTCATCTCCTATTGACGACGGGGAAGAGGGAAAAAAAAAAAGGAGAAGAAGTGACATATTCTGTCCGTGAGGGAGACGACGGAAAAAGGCGAATAGATAGAGTCTCCGCCTTCTGTGTATGCCAAGACCGTTAGTCGCTACGGGCCGCTGATTGGAAATTCGTTCCCTCCGTAGCGTTGCTGGACCAGGCCGCTGTGACAGATTTGCACTCGCTTCTCCACCCAGGCCGTAGATATTGGCCTTGATGGTAGTCGGCGCCTCCTAGCCACATGCCTGCTTCCCTGGACTAGTCGTCTTTTTCCCTTCGACAAAAAAAATCCCCCCCACCTACTTGGGTTAGTAGAGCCGCCACCCCTGCCTCGCATGACGTCATCACTTCCTTCTACGTCGACTTCACTAAAATACATTTCCCCCCCCAACCGACGTCATCCACGTAAGGAAATAGGAAGGGATAGAGAGAGAGGAGTGAGGTAAAGGAGGAGGGGTAGAGAGGAATAAGGCGGAAGAAGTTAAAGAAGAGAAGGAGTGAGGTAAAGGAGGAGGGGTAGAGAGGAATAAGGCGGAAGAAGTTAAAGAAGAGAAGGAGTGAGGTAAAGGAGGAGGGGTAGAGAGGAGTAAGGCGGAAGAAAGTTAAAGAAGAGAAGGAGTGAGGTAAAGGAGGAGGAGTAGAGAAAAATAAGGTGGGAGAAGAAAGGAAGAGGAGTGAAGGAGGAAGGATAAATAGGAATAGGGTATAAGAAGATAAAGAAGAGAAAGAAGAGTAGAGTGTAATAGAGTAGAAGAAGATAAAAGAGGTAAGGTAGAAGGAATAGAGGGAGGTAGAAGGGTAAGAGTGAAGGAGGAGGAGTAGGAAAAGAGAAGGAAAAGTAAAGGAGGTGCAAGGAAAGAGAATAATTTCCTTTGATAATTTTTTTTCTTTTCTTTTCTCCAAAGAATCTAAGAATCTAAAAGTCCTATCATTCCTTCTCGTGATTCAACCATTTTTAACGACACCTTGCTCGAAAGAGAGACGGGGGAATTCCAAAAGAAAGAGTAAAAGCTACCTTCACAATCGAACTGCGATGCCACCTAAGAAAGTTCAAGGAGTAGCTGCGGGAGGGTCATCTCCGGGTATCCATGTGGAAATCTCACCCCAAAACCAGGTTTTTCTTCATCTTAGTTTTAAATCAGTTTTAAATCAATCAGGCAAAGAGAAATTGATAGGGATAGAATATATTGTTCCAACTTATTTACAGTAAAGGAGTTTAGTTTAATTGAACAAATGATAATGTATAGAACATAGTTTCTTCAACTTGCATCAAGCATTATAAAATTATAGGCAAGATTAACCATTTACTATAGTAATATATTCAAATTATATCTTGCGCCATTAGTCTTATTTCTTTTGCAACAAATCATGGTACAATGGCTAAAGTCATGGAAGGGTTCTTCGATGCTCAAATTAATAGGGAGTTATCTTTGCCAGTTGCACATCTTAGCAAGGCAACTGTTGTTATTTGGCATGAGTTCATCTTTAAAGAAAACGGAAGTTAAATGTTAGGAATTAACAAATATAAAAACTAGATATACGAACTCATTTTGGAAAGAAAATGTAATGGGAAATTACTGGGTGACACTCTATTAACATTTTTCCCCTACTATTTGAGGACTTGGAACTAATAAAGTGTGTATACACTAAATTCTCAGCTAGGCCTTTTGTCCCAAGGAGTATTGTCGTCTTTGTATTATCTTGGCATTATACTATATGCCAAATTAAACTGTATTGATTAGGAGGGTTAATTGTCATAAGAATAGTAAAACCGTGACAAGACGAGTAAGATTACCTTCCAAAAGATAACCGAACCAATCTAAACATAGAAATATTCATAACCTAAACTCTTGACTACTTTCCTTACCGTAGGGACAATAAATTCATAAAGATAAGAAATTAGGGTTGTCCCTAAGGTTCTTAAATAAAGAAACCCTAGACCTGACATACGTCAGCTTAAGGAATCTAAACAGATTATTCCATCGCCAGACTTACGCAACATGTATGAAATCATTTTGTGATTGATTCACAAGGAGAAAAGGGAAAAAAAAAAAAAACCTCTTCAAGGACGGCAGATCCTTACGCAAGTGATCTTGCAAAAAGACGTAGTTTTGGATATCCTTCTAAATAAGGAAAGTTGTAAAATAGAAACTAGCATATCTAAGGTACCTTGGGGTTAACCAAGTTGGGTATACCCTTCACCCGAGTATAAGGGATCTTGCCAAGTCACAAGACATCTTGAGAACGACTGCTGATACACTCAAAAAGGAAAGAACACTTCCTTAGCAGTTTGCCATACAACTGGGTTGGTTAATGGAAATGTTTGTGCTTGCTAGAGATTTTAGGGCTCTGTTTGATTTATGAATTACAAATTAAATAAGTACCTATACTTCAGGTTAAAATCCTGAAGGGAGAGGCAGCTTCAGTTACCCCCGACTGCCTGCCTGACCCTAACCAAGGGGGTTGTTTGACCGCGCCGGGAACGTGGACCGAACCCGCCGCGAGAGGTCTCTCCGTTGAGTTCTACTTGGAGCAGGAGGACGCTTGGGTGCCAGGGGGCTCTGGCCGTAAATCCCTCGCCTTCCGGGTCCTGCACAAGAGGCTAAACGCAACTCGGGATTGGATCCTGAGGCCCGCATACTAGTTGACGGGCGGAAGCTTGGAATAGTGATCCCTGGAAATTACTTGTTAGCCTCCGGGCAGATTATGGACAAGCCTACGGGCGGAACTCCTTGTAATTCAAAGAAAAAAATGATGAAAGGTTAAAAGAACTTGCTTGATATTGTTTTTATATGTCACGTGATAAGATTACGTGAAGGAACCAGTGCTTAAACAAGATTAATTAAAGAAGCTGATTGTTATAAGTCAAATTAATGTGTTAGATAATTACATAACTAAAACAAACCGAGGAAAGTGCGGAGGATGGGCCATGGGTCTGTCCTACGGTTGGGTGGTCCCGGTTAGCCGGGAACTTTTCTCAAAAAAATCTCGAGGAACAGCGGAATGATCATCATCATCAAAAAGAATAACGAGAACGATGACCTAGAGTTACATCTTACTCGATTTACGCTATTTTAGGGGAACAGATTGGGACTATACCTTATGGCAAAGAGGTTGAGCTTTGCATCCCTCTCGTTTCCCATTCTCCTTGAACCAAGTGCAGCGTGAATCCGCTTCGGACCTGGCGTTTTCTACGTAAAGTAGTTCGCTCGCGTTTGACGCTAGTCGTTGTTAGTTAACGACCCTTTTAGGAAAACCCTAATTCCTGTCGATCCTAAGTGGGAACGGCCAGGATACTTCCGCTATGTGGCAGACGCGGGAAGAACTAGATCGCAAAACCCGTAACATTCCATGGGAGTGTCGGGTGGAGCTTTCTAGACATCCTTTCCGATGGACTGCTAAGACATGTCCCAGATGATACTAGGGGACACGTTACAGCCAACAAGACCCAATCTTATTGTGTATGGTTTTCAATTAGCTTGAGAGTACAATGCATGATTAATATTAACTTCCAATTACCGTTTGTTGAAAATCCACAATCGCCTGATCAATGATCTCAGATTGAAACTCGCCAAATCGTCGTACGTGTTCTATAGACAATCAGCGTTTTCGTCTAATTGCCAACTTGCATTGAGAGCAAGGACATGGGACACACTGATTAAGATACGTCTCGCGGTCTTGAACAATAAGACCTTCTTTGTTTTCCATCTTATCTACATTACAGCAAACGAGGCTTAAATGGATAGCTTTATGGAGATGTACGTCAAGTTGCAAGTTGACCATAAATCTTGCATTGTATATAGTAGTTGAGAGATTTTCCGATGTTATATCTCGGCCTTGTATCATGCTCAAGGATTTGTTTGTCCCGGTAGATAATTATTTGTTATATCTCGGCTTTGAGTATAAGTAATCCATTTTGAGCATAATTGAGGATCTCTTAGTCTAATAATAAATCAGTCTCAACAAAAAGCATCTTAGAAATGTGGTTTTTTTGTCCTAGGATCGCGTATTAAAATTAATGCGTGCCATCTATGAAATTTAATAACTATAGTAATAAAATTTATTTCAATCAATTCTACTCATAGTCATAAGACCTGAGAGAAAATATCCTATACTCAATTTAAGGGTTTCTCCTTCTATAACAATACTTTTGGGTTCATTTTGATGAAGTACCGTAATGACCATTAGCTAGGGTATCATTTTCTTTTAGTCCTTCTGTTGACTAGTTGGCATGATTTCTAATTTGTTATGCCTATAAAGTTAATACAAAAACAATGAATTATGCATATCACAATTAGATCCCCTACTTGGACATTATGAAGGAATTGACCATTTTTAAGCCATCTTAAAGAGTCACCAATGTACGTGGCCCATGGCAAAGCACATTGCATACCATTATCGATAAGTCTATTATCTTAAATTTCCTTCCCCTCCCTCTCTCGCTCTTTCTCTCCCTCTCTTTTTTGCTTGTTTAGGAGAGGAAATGAGAGAGAAAGAGAGAAAGAGAGAAAGAGAGGGAGAGGGAGAGAGAGAATGCACTCTCCCTCTCTTTCTCTTTCTCTTTCTCTCCCTCTCCCTCTCCCTCTCTTTCTCTTTCTCTCCCTCTCTCATTTCCTTCCCCTCCCTCTCCCTCTCCCTCTCTTTCTCTTTCTCTCCCTCTCTATCTCTCTTTCTCTCTCATTTCCTAAACAAGCAAAAATAAAGTGATTTAAACATTAAACAAACAAAAGGGAGAGGGAGAGAGACAATACACTCTCCCTCTCTTTTTTTTTCTCTCCCTCTCTCATTTCCTTCCCCTCCCTCTCCTTCTCCCTCTCTTTCTCTCCCTCTCTTTCTCTCTCATTTCCACTCCTAAACAAGCAAAAAAGAAAGTGATTTAAACATTAAACAAGCAAAAGGGAGAGGGAGAGAGAGAATGCACTCTCCCTCCCTCTCCCTCTCTTTCTCTTTCTCTCACTCTCATTTGCTCCCCCTCCCTCTCCCTCTCCCTCTCCCTCTCCCTCTCCCTCTCTTTCTCTCTTACTCTCTCATTTCCTCTCCTAAACAAGCAAAAAAGAAAGTGATTTAAACATTAAACAAGCAAAAGAGAGAGGGAGAGAGAGAATGCACTCTCCCTCTCTTTCTCTTTCTCTCCCTCTCCCTCTCCCTCTCCCTCTCCCTCTCCCTCTCCCTCTCTTTCTCTCCCTCTCCCTCTCTTTCTCTTTCATTTCCTCTCCTAAACAAGCAAAAGAGAGTGATTTAAACCTTGAACAAGCAAAAGAAAGAGAGAGGGAGAGTCACCAATGAGATATGGCGAGCGTGGGGCGGCTTCTCTTTGCGATGAAGGCTCCTCCTCTCCTTCGCGAACAACAGCGGTGGCGGCGGCGGCGGCGGCGGCAAGTCTTCTTCCTCTTCTTCTCTCACGACGGTCGCTCTCTCCCTCGCTCTCGCTCTCAAAACTCGAAGCAAAAGAAATGAAAACCGCGCTCGGGTTTCGGCCGCGTTTTTTCCCTGCAGCCCGTCGCTATTGGCGTCGCTATTTGCGCAAATAGCAACGCAAATAGCGACGCTGTTAGGGACGCCAATAGCGACGCCGCTATCCGCCGTCGCTAATCGACGTCGCTAATGGCCCAAATTCTTGTAGTGATATTCTTGATAGTTTTAGATGGACTAAGGAAACTTTCAATTGTATTCAAGAGGCTATAGAAGATTTTTTTATTGAGCTTTTCCAAGATTCTAATATCTGTACTGCTCATACACATTGGCTTACACTTATGGATAAATATATGATAATTCTTTGAAGGTTGAGATGCAGGCTTTCAAAGGTCCTTAAGCCAGTCTCCCTTTCTGATGTAAAATCTTTCAATATTTTAAATGTGCCTCCACATAGAAAAAAGAAAGGTAATCTAGGTACTAAGGTTGAAGATGTCACTCATGAAAAGAACATAAGACAACATGATAAAGAGGAAAATGCCACAACAAGAGCATGTAGATAAATGGAGAGAGTATAAAAAAAATAAGGAAGAAGAAAAGGAAGCAGAGCAACTTCCATATTGTGAAGAAGAGCTATCTACTCTTCTTGAAAGGGCTAACCCTAAGGGCTTCAATGTTTGTTGCTAGCGATATTAACAAAAGATCTGATATGGTATTTTTTTAGTCTGACTATGTTCGAATTCTGAAGAATAAAATGAGAGAAGTAAATGACTCTGTTTCTTCTTGCTGGGATGAGGTATAGTATACAAAAAAAAAAATTACTCACTATATTTTTCTTGCAATAGACTTTCATGTTGATACTTACTATATCCATTCCTTTCGCTAGGTGTGTAATGCATGAGTTCCCCTTTGATATATAACAAAAATTTGAGATTCTTGATCCATATATCTCATACTATATGAGGTGTGAGCTTGATGTGAGTGCATTTGATCATTGGTTCCAATTGACTTTGAAACTTTGAATGTTTTTCTAATTCCATACAATGAAAAGTAAGTAATTTGATATTTTGTTAGATTTTATGAGATCTTATTTTGCTAGATTATTGAAATATGATTGTTTTCAGTTCTCATTGGAGCCTCATTGGAATAGACTATGTGGAGAGGCAATGTTTCCTCATCAATTCTATGAAAGGAAGTAATGGAAATGCCAACTTGTAAGTTATATAATCTAGGGTCTCCTTGATAGTTGGATCTTCTTTTGTAAGTACTCTAAATATTTAGATTTTAATTTTTTTTGCAATTACTCTAAATTTTATTGCATTTTTGATACAAACCTGTAAAAAGATTGATTGAAGTGCTAAAGAAAAAGCCTCCCATACCTTTTGATTTACTTGCAACAATGAAATATAGACAAGTTGCAGTAAGGTCTTGATTAATATGGTTGGAACATAATAAGAAAATTTATTCTATAAACTACCATAAATAAGTTTCATAGTTTTACTTTATATAGTTGATTGTAGTGTCCTCGTCACAATGATTGTCACTCTTGTGGCTAGAGAGTAATTGCAAATGCTAGAAGATTGGTTAAGTTTATTTATCTCATTGATGATAAACTTATAATGGTAATGTGAAACATACTAAAATTTAAGGTAGGGATTTATTGTAAAATAGTCCATTGCAAAAAATAACAATGAGCTAAAAATCTTTTCTTACAAGCGTATCATAATCTAGAAGGGATTACTTATCTTGATCTATTTTACATATAATTTTTCCTTTTGTCCTAGTGTCCCATCCCTCATCAACAAATTGTATAACATGATCATATGTTAGTCTCTTCACTAAAAGCATGGCCTTTGATCTTCTTATCTCAATATTGAAAAAGAACTCAAAAAATATAATAATACAAATAAATAAATGTAATAATGGAAAACCTTAAACTAAGTTCAAGAAAAGAAGGACTTTAAGAATTAAATCCTTACAATTTGATCTATAAATTGGAAGATTTGAAGTTCCAAGTTCCAAATATAGCTTTCTATGGGTATAAACACATGTTGCACCAGTATCTCCTTTATTCTATTCTTATTTATTCCAACCTTGAAATCTCAGATTCTACTCTTCCAACTAGAATGAATGAGCTCTCATATCTTCACCTTTTCCCACGTTTTGCATATTGCATGGTGATCCAACAGCCTTTGCTAACAATTGTAAGAATCCATCTTTCATCTTTTTGTAATGATTTAAATATTGATATGGATGTGATTTGGGATCTTGGATGACTTATTGAAGGTGGAAGTTTTGTATCCATGGTAGAGAGAGAGAGAGAGAGAGAGAGAGAGAGAGAGAGAGAGAGAGAGAGAGAGGACTAAACTACCACAAAGGAGGGAAAAACATGAGAGGGATAAAATAAGTTCCAAGATCTTTATTAGTTTAAATTTAGATTAAACATATCTTTATCATTAATCCAGACATATCATTAAATAAAAGTGGCTGGGACTATATATCATTAATGCAAAGAATGTTATAAGAGGTTAAAAATAGATATTGATAATAAAAATTTGTAGTATTATATAACTATATATATATATATCCTGTAAAATAAATTTTTGTTGTTTTAAAAATAGAGATTTTGTTACAGAGGTTTTACTCCTATTGGTCTAGAGCACTCTCTCTCTATCTCCTAAAATGCATTTTTCATTACCTCAAAACTCCCCTAATGAAAGCAAGTGACCAATAGGTAGTGGCATCTAAAAAGTGACTAGTCATCAAGGGCATCGAATAAAGCAAGTGACCAATAGGTAGTGGTGTCAAAAAATCAACTAGTCAGTAGTGTCAAGTAAAGTGAGTGACAAACACATTAGTGTCTCTATGATTTGTAGCTATGTGGTCGCTAGCATTAAGGGTACCTATGTGTTAGCAAATTTGCATGGTAGCTAAATCTATAGGTTTTTCTCTTGCATATGAGTGGTCAAGCTATTAACACCACCCTAAAAGACCCCAACCAATGATGACGGGTATGTTGAAGAGAGAGAGAGAGAGAGAGAGAGAGAGAGAGAGAGAGAGAGAGAGAGAGAGAGAGAGAGAGAGAGAGAGAGAGAGAGAGAGAGAGAGAGAGAGAGAGAGGGATGGATGAGAGGCTAGTCATAATCACCAAAGGAGAAAGTGAGAGAATGAATATTGAAATCAACTCCATTTGCTCTTCTTTTATCTTCTTATGTTGGTCTCTTCTTGGGGTGTAACCAACAAGCATGTTGGCCTACCCAAGTTCAGGATTGTGTTAATTTGGCCAAGTATTTTTCTAGTGACATAACATAAGAAAGTTTTTTAAATATGTATTTCTTAATCTAGTATTTATAGCAATTTTCATCACGATATGAATTTGAGCATTTTGAATCTATACTATAGATGCAACATATGTCACAAAGAGACATCGTCATTTTGAGTCTCTACCTTCTATTATCAACAATACCATGAAGATGAAGTTGTGACACTTTTGGTTTAGCCATCGGAGTTGACCACCTGATAGTAATTTGCACCACGGAAATAAGTTTTATTTAACAACACATGCACTTGCTTATGGTAGCATATACAAAGTTTTGAATACGATGGTATCACCATGGATGTTCACTTTTGATATTGTGATGGGCTATAAGAGGGCATATTTAGATATTTTGGAAGATGGACTTATGTTCAAGGAACGCACACTTTGTGAACACTGTATCTAAAATCTAATGCATTACATCTAATTTAAGAGTGCAACATAATAAATGCGTGTATATTTTTACTTGATGTCAATGCAATGCATTAATCCTTTATCGAAATAGGTCAAAATATTGTTGTTTTCCACTTTCTTTCACTACAGTGCACCATCTCAAAAGTAATTGTGTAATATTTGTAGCTTTTACTCTAGTTTTAGATATTATGCATTAAGCTTACACATAAGTATGTAAAAATTCTAGTCTTTGAAATCTCTCAAGTTAATGCAATGCATCATTTCTTAGAAAGATGTTTTAAAATTTGAGATGTTTTCCCATTACTTTGATGCATTGCATTGAGCTGCTAAAAATTTAAGCTAAAAAAAATTCCACAAATTCTATACATAATCTAGATAAAAATATAACAAGGTTAAGCATATAAGGTAAATATGAGTGGGAATTACTAATGAGCTAAGCTTGAGTTTATGTTGTTTTTTTATTTGCACTTGCAATTGTATTGGTGCAATGCAATAAGTTAAACTATGATTTTATTACAATATAGAAAAAAGTGAAGAATAATACACTTGGATAATAAAACTATAAATTCGTAGGAAAGAACTTAGGTAAGTTACATATAATTCTGATAATTTATATATCCATTGAAGATAAAAAGTCATGGAAGAAGGGTATTTATGAAGATCCTTAATGTGCTTAGATTCTATATCACAATCTAGGCTAGGTTGTTCAAATATTGTCTATAAAGTAGCATTATTTAACATGCATGATTTTAGCCATGCTTAATTTTATGCTACTAAAAGCATAAGTTGCTAAAACAAAGGTGCTTGTTAAGGAATACAATGTTAGAAAAAATAGTATAATAAAATTTTCAATTTTAATTAACTCACAATTATGTACTTGTATTTGTCTTTTCAAATGCATAAAAAAACAAGGATCTTAATTCTGATTTTTAAGGTAATCTTAGGGAATTTCCTCGGGACAATCCGCGACTTACCCAAAAGGTTTGTAACTATGTTGCTTATTAGAGTGTATATGCATAAGTCAATAATCAACTTCAATAAATTTTATTTGCAATGGCTATAGGAAAAGAGTTAGACTAATTTAGGATTATCCTCAAGCATACACTATAACCTAATATAGACAACGAAGAGGGTATTAAAAGGTCTGTGAGTGATTGATCACATAATGCAATAGTGAGAAGCTAACTTTATCAAATGAACTTTTCCTATGGATTGAATAGTAGAGCCTAGTCATACATTATGTGTGCTAGTTGTATACATTTGCAAATTTGTGCCAATTGATCGACATACTGAAGGCATGTACACCTAAGTAGATAGAGAGAGGGACACGTACACACACACCATGGATTTTCACTTTTGATATTGTGATGGGTTATAACAGGGCATGCACACCAAGAGGATAAGAAAAAACTCCATGAAATGATCATATTCAGATATTTTGGAAGATGGACTTATGTTCAAGGAACACACACTTTATGAACACTGCATGTAAAATCTAATGCATTAGATCTAATTTAAGAGTGCAACATAATAAATGCTTGTATATTGTTACTTGATGTCAATGCAATGTATTAATCCTTGATAGAAATAGGTAAAAAAATTGACGTTTCCCACTTTCTTTCACTATAGTGCACCATCTCAAAAGTAATTGTGTAATATTTGTAGCTTTTACTCTAGTTTTAGATATTATGCATTAAGCTTATACATAAGTATGTAAAAATTATAGTCTTTGAAATCTCTCAAACTAATGCAATGCATCATTCCTTATAAATATGTTTTAAAATTCCACAAATTCTATACATAATATAAATAAAACTACAACTAGGTTAAGCATATAAGGTAAATACAAGGAGTGGGGATTACTAATGAGCTAGGCCTAAGTATATGTTGTTTTTTTGTTTGCACTTGCAATTGTATTAATGCCATGCAATAAGTTAAATTATGATTTTATTACAATATAGAAAAAAGTGAAGAATAATTTATTATTTTATTGAATTAAAATAAATACAATGAAGATGACACTTTTTTACACTTTCTTTCATTTATACTTCAAAATCTCAAGCTCATTTCCATAAGCTTAAAATTTTGGAAGCTAAATGTATATGTGTGTGTGTGTGTGTGTGTGTAGCATATCATCACAATTATACACTTGGATAATAAAACTATAAATTCTTAGGAAAGAACTTTGGTAAGTTACATATAATTCTGATAATTTATATATCCATTGAACATAAAAAGTTATGGAAGAAGGGTATTTATGAAGATCCTTAATAAGTTTAGATTGTGTATCACAATCTAGGCTAGGTTGTTCAAATATTGTCTATAAAGTAGCATTATTTAAGCTGCATGATTTTAGCCATGCTTAATTTTATGCTACTAAAATCATAAGTTGCTAAAACTAAGGTGCTTGTTAAGAAATACAACGTTAGAAAAAAAAAGATAAAATTTGCAATTTTAATTCACTCACAGTTATATACTTCTATTTGTCTTTTCAATGCATCAAAAAACAAGGATCTTAATTCATATTTTTAAGGTAATCTTAGGGAATTTCCTTGGGAGAATCGATGACTATATATGCATAAGTCAATACTCAACTTCAATAAATTTTATTTGTAATGGCTATAGGAAAAGAGTTAGACTAATTTATGATTATCCTCATGCATACACTAGATATTAAAAGGTCTGTGAGTGAGTGCTATTGATCACATAATGCAATAGTGAGAAGCTAACTTTATCAAACAAACTTTTCCTATGGATGGAACAATAGAGGCTAGTCATACATTATGTGTGCTAGTTGTATACATTTGCAAATTTGTGCTAATTGATCGACATACTCAAGACATGTACACCTAAATAGATAGAGAGAGGGACATGCACACACACACACACACACATAAATAAATAAATAAATAAATATATGTATATATAGAGAGAGAAATCTTTGAGTTGTATATTAGATAGTGACTTGAGAGTTTACTTTTGATTCCCATAGGTTAATGTATGTTTGGGATGGGATATGCAAGTAAAACCTCAATTGTATATGTATAAATATATAAACTTTCTCTCATCATTATGTTTGACATTCCCTTTTATCAGGCTAGACCTTCCTTAAAACCTTTGAACTAGGCTGCTATTAGCTCGGCATGCCGTTGTGTTTAAATCACCCTTTCTGTTACCTGCAAAATAGCCTGTTGTGTACGTGGCGGGGGCGGCCTCGACCAGCCCGGGTTCCTGGGACTCCCTTCCACTCCATAACGCACCGACACACTTACTGTTAATACAAACTATCTGAGGGGAATGACTCATGGCCCGCTAAACTAAATTTGATGCGTGCCCCCTTCGGTGATGCGATATGTCACACCGCTTTGTGCCATGCATAGCCGCTCTGCTTTCCCTATATAACAAACAGGACGAGCACAAACCCTCATCATCGACGTACCTGACGCATCGACTGAGCTGCTTCCAGCTAACCAACAGTCGGCACGTCAAAAACACAGAAGAAAATGAAGAAGAAGAAAAAGAAGAAGAAGAAGGAGGCAATCTCAGCTGATCCCTGTGTAGGCAAAGATGTGATAGGTGTCCCAGACATCACACTGAAAACCTCCTCTGCAGTGGGAGGGCGACCAAGATAATTGGTCATCTCGCCCATGAATTGCTCCTTGTTGAATGGGGTGCTGGAGGATCCAGGATTCCACATCTACACAAGAAAAATCATATTACCCTGTGCAGATAAAACATATTACATACAACGTCTATACCTGCGTCTCTATGCGCGTCTACACCTGCACCTCTGTGAGCGTTTGTCAGTGCCTCTCTATGGGCGTCTGTCAGCGCGTCTAGTTTTGCATCTATAGCTGCGTCTACACTGTCATCTGGACGCGCTCATAGACACGCACAGTCGCACCATTTCTTCTCAAACTTGCTTTAAAAACAAAGCTAAAAAACCTCCATAGATGATAAGATCCAGCATGTGAAGAGAGAAAAGAGAGAGACAAACAAACAGAGAAAGCAAACAAGATTGAGAGAGAGAAGAAGAACTCACCTTCTTTGCTTGTTCCAACGGGTGGCGGTGGCTAGGTTGCAAGCTCCTTGTCCTCCTTCTCCCTTCCCTTAGTAAGTTGCTTCAATCTTGTTCTCTTCCTTGCTATTTGGCTCTTGTTCTTTGCTCTTTGGCTCTTCTTTCCTCCTGTCCTCTTTTTACTCTTATTTCCTTGCCTCATTGTCTTCATGAAGTGATAGATAGACATGAGTAGTGATGTCGAGCTCGAACTACAGAAAACGCGCAAAAAACGCAAGAAAGCACAGGTTTCAAAAGAAAGCCACAACTTTTTTTAAATTTTTCTATACTTACGTGGCGCGTTTGTCAGTGCGTGTAATGGCGCGTATATATGCGCAGATAATTCCTGTTACATGCGCTTACAGACACACAGGAACAATTTAAGGAATCAATGCATGCATTTAGGGAATCAATTGACCTATGTGGTGACATATTGCAAATGCATAAGTCAACCTTTGATTTATATATACATCCAATCATCATGCCCTATCCAATCACATTTGTATAGGGTATGATTGGATGTATATAGGGCATGAAATCACATATATGTAATTAGCTTTGAATAATTGGATGTATATTTGTAATACTCAGAAAGAAGCAAAGTTGGTAATGTATATCATGTCCTATGCATGCATATGCCCTATACATGTATATCATGTCATATATACATGTATATCATGTCCGTATGATCCTATACATGTATATCATGTCCGTATGATCCTATACATGTATATCATGTCCGTATGATCCTATACATGTATATCATGTCCTAGCATATGATCCAGGTGTAATTATGTCGTATATACATCCAATCATGCCCTATTCAAAAAAATACTAGTTGTTAAGAGGTTTGGTCATATTCAGGTAACCTCTTGCTTGCATGATATGTTTTAAACTACTTAGAATCTTGGGAAATTTAAAGAAAAGATAGGATTCTTTGCCACTCAAGCCTACCCTGCTTACTCTATTGTTGCCTGAGAGATTGTTGTAGGGGCTTCCCCCAATTATGAGGTCAATCTTTCCCACTGCATCCACAATCTCAGCCAACTTATCATCAGTAAGATCTCTAACATCATCCTCCATTTGAAATCGTCATGTTTGTAAGGTTTTGTTCCACTAGCTGGCTATTATGTTTTTACATTTATCATTGATCTCCACAATAACAACAGCCTTCAAAATTATACCCAATTTGTGCAATGCCACTTCTTTCCCACCAAGGCTCAAGAATAAGGATAGAACTGTTAAACCTTGTGGATATAATTCTTTCAGTGGTGAAAGACTGTACACAATAGTATTGACCTGAAATGAGTTTCCCAATGCATCATATCGATCTGAAAGGGTAGAGCAGCCTCAAGTTTGGTCACGATCATATCCAAGCACCAGCTCAATCTCATGGGGTTCAAGTGGGGCAGCTTGGCCTGGGCTGACCCAAACCAAGTTCCATATTTTGCATGCCAGGGCAATCTCATGTTGAAGATAAGAAGGTATCTTGCTTTCTTTCTGGGAAGAAAATATTTTTCTGATCAATCCACATATAGTGCTAGGGGCACCCCATGTGTTTATGCAATTTAGCTTCTCTCTCGGATCCCATGGGGGCCGATACTTCTTTGTTTTCGGAAGCACCTCAAAGATTGTCATGGGAGTAGGGGGAAGGATCAACCTTCTTCCATCTACTGGAAGGTTATAAACATAACCACCTCAGCCTAAAGCATGCTGAAAAATATCTAGAGTCTCTGAACTCTGGATCTATGCCATTAAAATGCCGTTTGATGGTCTCCCACTCTGAATTGGGAACGTTCTCAACATTTTCAAAATAGAAAAAGGGAGGGCCTTCCATCAAACTATTCAATGGTTTTGGCTTGCCTTTAAAAAAGCCAGGAAATCCGAACCCCATGCCCTTTTTGAACTTGAAGGGTGGGATAGAACCTCGATGTGGAGGTGATGTTTTTCCATTCATAGATTGAGTCTCGAGCCATAAAACACTCGAGTCTTCACTGGCACTTTTATCCAAGTCTAGAGTAGGAGTAATGCTGATCTTTGTTTTAAGGCCCAAGTAAGTGTACCATAGCTTAAAGGCTCTTTCATCTACCCAATATATTTTGCTACAGACACCTCGTGAGGGTCTAGCATGTCTAGTTATTTGAACACCTCGTGAGGGTCCAGCATGTCTAGTTTGATCTTTTATCTTTTACTACTAGTGCACATTATTCAATGCACTTGGGTGTGAGGGTAAACATCTTCGAACTCAACGTATAGATGAAAAGAGAAATACCCAAGATTGTAGTGTCCTTGCTCACTTCGAGGATGCCAATGGTACCATGGAAGGTTATTGTGGCTTGATCCAAGATATTCTGAAGCTTGACTTCAGACGATTCTTTATATATGTACTGGATGTGAAGTGGTGTAAAGAAGTAGTAACAAATGGTAAGCATTGCACAATCAGACGTCATCCAAGTGGTTTTGTAATCATTGACTCTACAAAATTTCACCAAAACAAGAATGACACATTAGTACTACCTCAACAATGCGAGTAGGTATATATGCAAAGGCTAATTTTTTTATACATATACATGTGATACATATACACAATATAATAAGTACTTAAGTTTTTTGCTTTTGTTTTTCAAATACAGGTTGTGTATCATCCAATGGTAAACAATAACCGATGGTGGTATGTCATCCCTATATCTAATCGTTCAAAACCAATATATGGTAATATTACCGACATGGAGATAGCAGATGACAATCCAACAATTAATGATGATGTGCATGATGACACCATAATGGATGATATGCGTGATATAGTACAAGATGAACCTCGGGAGGACGTTCAAGGAAATGCAGAAGAAGACAATAATGTGATTGTCGATGATATTGATGAAGTTATTGAGCAATATAGCAACACATCTGATAGTGGGATAGACTTATTTGTTTCGTTACCGCTTGGTAACATAGACCTAGAAGTAGATAGTTTAGCAAGGGCTGATCTCATTGAAGATGAGATGGATCATTCACTGTAACATACATAATTTACTTATTGATTCAATGTGTTTTCCTAATTCTATGGTTTTTATCATGCGCACACGTGCATACTCAAGAATCAATTTCAGGTGGTTAAATAATTAATAACTTTGGTTTTTTAATTATGTGAATTGCAATTTTAGGTGGTTAAATAATTATGCGTCTGCTGGCGCATCTATATTAGCGTCTATTTGCACGGATATATAGACGCACATTTCGCGTCTATTTACATGCACGTTTACATGCACTTATAGACACTATGATAGACGCGCCCGACTTTGCGTGTCTAACATGTGCCTCTATGCCTCGTTTTTGTTGTAGTGTGTTTTCAACATGGTAATTGTTTTCAAGTTGAGGTAATAGTTTTTCATCTTTTGTTATAAGTTATGAAGCTTGAGTTATGATTTTTTGAAGCCCGTCATGGTATTAGGCTTGAGTTATGCTTCATGCAGCTTGTGTTGCATATCGCTTGTCAAGCTATTAAAAGGCTTTCTCTACCCACACCATCTGATTGTTTAGATGTTTTATGCCTCATGGTTTGAATCATGGAAGAGCGAGAGATTGTTAAGATGTTTTATGCCTCATGGTTTGCTTTGTGGAATAGAGAGATGTTTTATGCCTCATGGTTTGATTCATGGAAGCGAGAGAGAGGACATTCATGGAAGAGAGAGAGAGGACGAGAAAATGATCTCCTCGAACCGGAGAACATTTCTTACTCCTTGCGATTGGCTTCAAGGAGGACAAGGATTTCTATGTGCACCCAGTTCCCCTGCCGGTAGGCTTGGTCCCGCTCATCACTAGCATTCAAGTTCTGGGTAGGCTCGTATTGTTTCGGCTGCTCATCACTTTGCTCGGCTGGATGATCGGTGCTCTGTAAGAAAACCTTGGTATCTGCCCTGGTTTCTAGAGCCGGAGCCCTATCTTCACTGTGAGGACTTTTCAGGATGATGACTAATTTTCTTGCATGGCTAGGGGTTCCTTTATGTTCCTGCACCATGAGTGGCAAAGCCGGGATGATCCACTGGCACTCTCTTGCTATAGCTTGTTAAACCGAGGTGCGTCCGTGTGTGTGTGCCTCTCTCTGTCGTGCACGCGTCATCACTGTTGAAGGAGAGTGAGATGATCATCATGATGATGGCCTCCACCTACTTCTAGCTCCTTCTCCGTTGATGTTGTAATTCCCGAGTGATGTAGCTCCTTTGACGCCTATGAATAGGCTCTTGTAAGTTCAATTTTGTAATTTTATATTTTGAATATTAATATAGTGGTAGGCCTATATAGAGCTGTGGGTTTTTTCCTTTAGCCCCCAAGGGTTTTTTCATCCATAGTAAGGGACCTTTATTTGAGCAGGGGTGTTAGCTATATATAGTCTATCTATATATAGCGCCCCAGGTCCCCTCTATATATTCCTATCATGTGTGCTCAGTTGACAAACTTCTGGTGTTCCACTTCTGGTGTCTCATATCTCTCTTCTCTCCTCTCTTCCTTTCGTCTCTCGTCTTCCTCGCAGTTTCCAACACCCTTTACATGCACTTTTTGGACCCATGGATCTAGGCATACCACATAAAACATAGACTTGCCTTTTCTTGGGAAGGACACTTGCTTCTTGAGACTTTAAAATGAACTCTACTTCTTACACCACAATTTTAAGCTGCAAGCTAGGGTTAAAGCACCATCTCTATATCTACCTATAGAAATGAGTTCACGGATCCATAAAAAATAATGAATAAAAATATGAACTTTCTTCAATTAAGCCCATGGAGTAGCCTTATCAACCATAACCTTTATACCATGCTTATAAACCTTTCACATAGGATCTTTATCTCCTCCTCTGAGTATATATTGCTTTGAAAGAAGGCCTCCAAAGGTTTAACTTTGACAATGGTTTGAAATTAAGGTAAGAAATAAGAAGGAAGAAGACTTTGTCTACCATCATACTCTAAAAGAAAAGAAAGAGATGATGACTCATTATATCATATCATCCTCATGCCCCAACCCAAGCTATTAAAGCATACTATATAGATTTTTGAGCTCACTTGGAGTATTTGGCTACTAATAATTTCATTGCTAGATATAATACATGCAAAACATCAACTCATCATTCCATTTGGTGAGGCTCCTCCATAGCTTCCAAATTGAAAGTGCTAATCCATTGAGATAATAATCTTGCTATTTTTTATCATAGCAATAAAATGGAATGAGTCGCTAAATCATTCTATGGGCCTATCCATAGTCATACCTAATGGCCCAACTATCCTTGGTATATGCTTATTAAGGCTTGTTGCAAACAAGCCTTTAATCAACTAAGCCTCCCAAGCGATTCAAAGAAGACACACATAAATAGCATAATGTCCTCCCTTATAGTGTAACTATCTTGCTTGTAAAATTTAACTACGAGTAGATCTATATCTTTGTCACATTCGAGCCAAGTTCTCTCCAACAATTTAAGTATCTTCCCTTCCCAATTCCGTTAAGCATCAAAGACATTATTGTGTCACTTTAAAGATATAGATTCCTTCATTATTTCATGAGCCCCAGATTTTGGTTTTGAAAATTCCTAACAAAGACACGGACTCCGAATTTGAAAAATCCTAGCTTTTTTAATTAAAGAAATTCTTTTTATATACCTCTCTCATGCTTGAACCCTTGTCTATATAATGTTCTCTATTAGGCCACACCATGCACCACATATCATTATACTTTTCCATTTTAAGGTGAATATACGCAATGGTATGTATCATTGTGTACTAGATCTTGTAGTCTCTCCTAGCTTCAAAAAAACACATAAGCACATGCTACTACTATATTATGATGTATTCAGTAATTTTACCATTGAAGGAGCTCACATATCACATTTGGGCTCTTCCTAACGTTATTGAAAGCTAGCACATTCAAAACTAGACTCTATGCATACAAAAGTGTCTAGAAATAGTTGGTTAGATGTAGGAAAATGGGTTTTTAATAGCCAAATTATGTGGAATATTGCTTGAAAGAGACTCTACCCAGGGAGTTCACTCTTTGTAAACCAAACATGTCACCTATGAGCAAAGAATCGTGGAAAACCCCTATCTATGACTTGTGAAGAGTCATATGACCCCACCCCCCTTTTTACACTTATATGATGTATCAATAAAATTTACTGTAAATTCTCTTTTTCACATATAAGATTGTATATTGTGTTTACTTCTTCCTCATTTTGAATAATATTAAAAGACTAGAATATTTCTAATTTAAAAATTATGCATTGCACTTTAAAGGTGATACATTGTCGCATCACTCCAAATGTAGTATTTCATGATGGTGCATTGTCTTGGACACCAAATATGTAGTATTTAAAAAACATAACAAATAAATAATCTTTCCCTACCTCATTCATCTTCCTCCCCTCCCCCCATACCCCCTATTTTTATGGGTGGAGGGGAAAATTAATCGGACCTATCCCTAATGTATATCCTTATACACTTTTTGAAAAAGAAAACCCTCCCTTGCACTTACATGGTTCCTTATGCACTTTTTGGGGAATAAACCCCTCCTTGGCACTTACATGGTTTCCTAAATTATCCATGGCAAACTCCTCAAGAAACGCTATCATTTAAATTAATTGAATTAGGCTATGAATTCTCCCTTGACTATTGGAAAGCTCTTTGTAAATATGTATATTATGCATGTTTGCTCTTTGGATCCTAACTAGGAAGGGAGATAGAGAATAAAAACCCTCATTCATGACCACAATGACCATTATCAGTGCTATCATTATATGCTCAAATGAAATTCTTTTATATAGGAATATCATCAAAGTATATGGAAGTATATGAAATTCTTTTATATGGAAGTATATGGAAGTATATAGGAATATCATCAAAGTATATGGAGGCATCTTTCCAGGAGGCATATTTCACGGTGGATTCCGTGAGGTTTTACGGTGGATTCCGTAAACTTTGATGACCGGGGCTCATACACAAAGTGGACTCTTTGTGCGAGAAGTTGATGGGGACGCCTATCCTTTTCGGGCATTTCATTAATTTAGTGTGTACATGGGTGATTCCATAGCGGGTGATTCCGCAAAATGCATATTAAATCAATAAACGTTTATGAGTTTAGAGTGCGCACTCGTAATAAATTAAGGTTAGGATTGATTTCTAACCAGTTGATTTATTTACGTAGCTGAAGATTGCTAGCTATTCACTTTTGTTGGTTTAATTGTATTATTTTACTATGGACGTGAAGGAGATAAACCAGGTGGTAGATCTTCTGCAAAACAGTCTTTATATTGTGCAAGAAATTCTTTATGCCTAGGGTGCATATGATTTTCTTTAACTTGCAGTTTATTCACCCAAATGGGATAAGATTTACTATTTTT
This sequence comes from Lygodium microphyllum, assembly GCF_053477565.2. NCBI lineage: Eukaryota > Viridiplantae > Streptophyta > Polypodiopsida > Schizaeales > Lygodiaceae > Lygodium > Lygodium microphyllum. Next base: position 31,043,188 of record NC_141136.1, read on the forward strand.
GCGTAATGCACGTTTAGCTTGAGTATGCAAAAGCAGTGGAAAAGCATTAGATGCATGCATACCATACAATGTAATATGTTTTCCTTGAAATTGAATATTAATCGAATGTGTGGAATAATCTATATTAGGGTTATGCTGATGACGCCAAGGCATACCTAAAATAATGTCACTCGACTGTAATGGTACAACTAGAAAATTCCTTCTTTCATTGTATTCACCAATTTGACTTTCTAAGTCATGCACTTCCTGTGTTCCATTATACCTAGTGCTTAAGAATGCTGCTTTAATGCGATAATGCGTAGGAACAGTTTGTAATTTCAATTCTTTTACTAGCTTTGCCGCAATAAAATCATGAGTACTACCATCATCATGCAAAATAATCTTTTCCTTTCCATGCACTAAACATTTCATTGTCAATAAAGAATGTGGAGTTGGCATACTTGGTAAAGTATCTGAAGGAGTAGTAATGTCGTCTTCATCTTCCGTGAAATCAGGCATTTCTTCATGTTCGTCATCTTCCATTGCTCCAAGGTAGTTGATATGGACAGGTGGATTCTTTGAATGGCAATTGGCTGCTAGATGTCCAGGTTGGTGGCATTTATAACACACTATAGGTTTGGCTTTGGTTACATTGTTTGCAATGGCAGGAAGTCTAGGGATATTAGGAATTGGCTGTGGAATGGGCTTAGGGTTTTGGTTGGTATTGGATGGTAAAGCAGGTGTTTTTGCCCAAGTTTTACAGAAATATGATGAAGGAAAATGACCTTGATTGAATCTTCTAAAATTTGAGTTGAATTGCTTAAATCCATAGTTACCATTGGCTTGGAATTGCTGTGGACGCTTGTCTCTTCCTCGCAGCTTGTCTTCATTGTCATGAGCTAATGAAATTGTGTCTTCAAGAGTTGCAGGCTTGAACATGTTGACTTCAGCGTAGTAATGTGTAATCCAGACATATACTTGCGCTTGTGTGTCGCTTCAGTTACGTCTTCAAGCATGCGTAACTGGAGTAATGCATTCCAAAAGCATTCGGTGTACTGAGGAATATGCTCACGATCTCGTTGCTAAAGAAGGTTCCATTGCTTTATGGCTTTTTCATGGAATTGTGGAGGAAGGAAATTCTGCATAAACTTCTTCTTGAAATTCTCCCAGGTAGTGGGACAATCTATACTTTTACGAACCACGGTCCACCAAAGAGATGCTCTATCTACTAAATGATTAGTGACACACTTGATTTTATCTTTTTCTGCATATGTTTCCTCATGAAAATAGTCATCAAACTGACTGATGAATGCAAGAACAGTTTTTCCCTCTCGAGTACCATTGAAAGTACGGAATTTGAAATTTCTTTTACTTATCTTTGTTTCCTTGCAGATGGATTGAGCTTCAAGAGTCGCATCGATGGTACGTCGAATAAGATCTTCAGATTGAGGTTCCTCTTTGTCGGTAGTCGATCTTTGTAAATTAGCCAATTGAACTTGTAATGCTTGCCTAACTCATTGTTCTTCATCTAATTGCATCATAATTAAGTCCAGCTTTTGCTCCATCATAGGTTCAGGAAGATCACCTTCAGCCATTAAATCATCCATATGTGATTCCATCATCCTGCAAAACTCAAAAGACCTCACACTCTCAAAATCAAATTAGCGGGATGAGCGTAGCTCAAGATCGGGTGTACAAGGCTTATATATTTTTGGGTGTGGCTTTCACAATCTTCGTCTTTGGCTATTGCGGGATTTGTAATCTTTGAAAAATTTGTGTTTTAATCTTCTGCGTATGCTGAAAATGGTTTAGCAAACCTGCATATGTGAAGAGTAACTTCCAATGAACAACTTTGCAGTTCAGAGTTTCTGCACAAGAACAGCCCTTCTATGAGTTTTGAACACAAGTCAGTTTTGACTTCAGATGACTTGTTTGACTTGCAGAGTTGCAGACTTATGTGACTTGCAGAGTATCAAGACTTGCAAAACTTGGTTGATTTACCAGACTTGCAGAACTTGAACTTTGTAGACTTGCAGAATTGATGAGACTTGTGTGATTGGAGCTTAAGTGATTAAGCTTTAGGCTTGTAGGAAGTAAAACGACGAATTTGGGGGGGGGGGGGGGGCGTTTTTTCAGCCCAGTGAAAATCTCGCGGCTATATTCTGATACATCGAATTGAAATTGAGAAGCTTAAAGCTTCTTTAAGCTTTGTAAGCTTTAGTTTTTAAGCTTTTAAGTCTATGGAAATTGAGACTTATCTCTGTAACTCCACGACTTGTATGTGAGGATGTAGGAGTGGTCCTCCGTCGTTGCAGGCCGGTCCTTCGCGATCTGATGATGGAAACAGAGGTTCTTGATCGCCAGGAATCCACCCATATTGACCATTCACGACGAAATTGACCGTAGAGCTCGATCATTCCAGGAGCTCCGCCTTCGCACAAGATGGGTAGCGATTGGAAGCTCTCGATCTCAGCTTCGCTCTGATACCACTGGTGCGCAGATCGGATATTGTATGCTTACGTAGTGAATGCCGAAAGGTCCCCAAGAACAAAAAAACTCTACTTTTTGCACAAAACTCAAGGTAAAAAGCATGCACGACATGAACAAGAGACCGATTGGGTGCAGTCTCCCCCCATGCCTTGTGTGAGCGCTCCACAAAGCATGTATTTTATGTATTAATCATCTTCAAGCTCAAAAAATAGCCCAAATTACAAAATAGCAAGCTTTTAGCTTTTGAGTTTGCTTTAGCACAAAATAGAAATAAAGCTAATGGGCGGTGCCCAAAGAGTCAGGCGTACCCAATACAATGTCCAAGTACAATAACATAATCGTGCACCCATGCGCATACAAAATAATAAATAAATATCCAACACCTCAATAAATAGGCGCGACAAAATATAGGCGCCATGCCTAAGGTATGCGCCCATCAAAATATAATTGATAAATCGAATACTCGCTATCCTCCAATGCTTTCCTCCGCCACTGCTGCTATCTCTACACATCAACTGAAGCATTCACAATCGTTAGTAAAATAACACAATTGAACCGACAAAAGTGAATACCTAGCAGTCTCCAGCTACATAAATAAATCAACTGTTTAGAAATCAATCCTAACCTTAATTTATTACGAGTGCGCACTCTAAACTCATAAACATTTATTGATTTAATATGCATTTTGCGGAATTGTAACGTTCTAAAAATCTTTTCTTCGCGTGGACTATCTCTTATAGGAAATAAGGATAATGATATAGCAATTTTTTTTTCTTCTTTCTTTTCTAAGGATAATGGGAAATTTTTTTTGCCCTTATCCCCCCAGCCGACTGACGAGCTGGAGGGGGAGGGAAATAGAAGGAGTGATTAAGCTCCTTGGTGGAGCTTGGAGTAAGGGGGAAGGCATCCGTGATGCCACGCAGGGGAGGGAGGATCCCCCTCCCCTCCCCTATTTAAATCAGGGGCTGCAGGCTGAAGGGGGGGCCACCGAAGAAAGAAGACAGATGCTGCCGTGATTGGGTGAAGGAGACGATTCTGAGGGAGGGGAAGCGAACCACTGCAGTCGTCAGTTCGTGAGGGTGAGCGGAAGTGGCCTGAGGAATGAGCTGCCGTCAGAAGTACACGTCGCCAACTGTCGCCTGGATCGCAAGCTGCTGCCATCAACATCCCCTTTTCTTCCACGTGACGAATTCACCCTCCAGAAGCTTTGGAAGCTTCTTGGGAAGCTTCTTGGGAAGCTTCCAAAGCCCTTAGGATGCCCCCTTTCATACCCTTTGTCCCCCCCCCCCTGGGTTTTAAAAACCTTTAAGCCCCCTTTTCACCCTCATGCTAAAACCCCTTACCTTCACTTTGAAGTCACTCCCCCGAAAAGCACGAAGGCCTTAAGGGTCTTATTACTTTTTTCCCCCGTGTCTTATCACCCCTCTTATCCCTTAAGCCTACAACACCTCCGTGTCTAAATACATTATATGGCTCTCTCCCATGGGTGTTGGAACCCCATGTTTTACCCTTAAGTCCTTTCTTTTGGGATTAATCTCTTCCCTGTGATTTTAAAGTTCACTCAACCCCTATCCTTAAGCCCTTTTGTTGTTTCCCTTAGAACCACCCCTCTTTTCTCCGTGTTAAATCCTTCCCTAGCCCTTCCCTTATGGCGTATTGAAACCCCTTCCCTCCAAGTTAACCCAAGGTCTTTCGACCTTACTTATAATCCTTGTGGTTACTATATTTCCTTGGAGTTCGCTTCCGCACCTTGTGTCTTTTCCACACATTTTTATTCCCGTTCGTGCGAGCTTACAAAGGCCATTAAGCCTTCCCCATGGCTTCAATAGGTCTTAGTTGTAAGAGATTCTAAAAAACCCTTTCGAATTCCCAAATTCAAGGGGGGAGCCTTCCAAAAACTACTTTTGACGAACGGTGCAAGGGAGTGACGATGGAATTCTAAGGAGCAGTTGTAAAGCTGCTTCCACGTTCGAAAAACTACAATTGCAATGCCTCCTAAGAAAGTCCAAGGCGTAGCCGCGGGAGCGTCATCTCCCGGTATCCATGTGGATATCTCACCCCAAAACCAGGTTTTTCTTCTTGGCTTTAATTTGGTTTTAAGTCGATCATGCAAAGAGAAATTGTTAGGGATAGGATATATTTGTTCGAGTTATTTGTAATGAAGGAGTTTAGCTTATTTGAATGAATGATACTGTATAGAACATAGTTTCCTTCGAATTGCATCAAGCATTATAAATTACGAGCAAGATTATCCATTTACCATAGTAGTATATTTTAGTGAAATCCTAAAGGTATAGAAATTATATCTTGCACCATTAGTCTTATTTCTTTCGCAACAAATCATTGAAAATGATTAAATTCATGAAAGGTTTCTTTCGTTGCTCAAATTACTAGGAAGTTATCATTGTTAGTTGCACATCTTAGCAAAGGAAATGTTTGTTATTTGGCATGAGTTCATCTGCAAGGAAAAAGGAAGCTTAAATTGAACCGTATTGATTGAAAAGTAAATTGTCACAAGGATAGTAAAACTGTGACAAGACGATTAATATTACCTTCCAAAAGTTATCCAAACCAATCTAAACATAGAAATATTCATACCCTAAGAACTTGACTACTTTCCTTATTGTAGGGTCAAATAAATAAATAAATAAATAAAAATCGTACAGATAAAGAACTAGGGCTGTCCCCAAGATCCTTAAAAAGAAACCCTAGGCCCGACATACGTCAGCTTAAAGGATCTAAAACGGATTACTCCATCGCAGGACTTGCGCAGCAAGTAAGAAATCATTTAGTCTTGTGATTGATTCACAAGGAGAAAGGGTAAAAACCCTCAACAAGGATGGCAGATCCCTACGTAAGTTATCTTGCAAAAGGACGTATTTTTGGATATCCTTCTAAATAAGGAAAGTTGTAAACCGAAAATTAACATATCTAAGGAACTTTAGGGTTGACCAAGTTGGGTTAATAAGGTACGCCCTACACCGGAATATAAAAGATCTTGCCAATTTACAAGACACCTTGGGGACGAGTGCTGATACACTCAAAAGGAAAGAACACTTCCTTAGCAGTTTGCCAAATAACTCGGTTGATTAACAGAAATGTTTATGTTTGCTAGAGATTTTAGGGCTCTGTTTGAATTATGAATTACAAAATTAAATGAGTACCTATACTTCAGGTTAAAGGCCTGAAGGAAGAGGCAGTTTCAGTTACCCCCGACTACCTGCCTAACCCTAACCAAGGGGGGTTGTTCACCGCGCCGCGGACGTGGACCGAACCCGCCGCGAGAGGTCTCTCCGTTGAGCTCTACTTGGAGTAGGAGGACGCTTGGGTGCCAGGGGGGCTCTGGCCGTAAATCCTTCGCCTTCCGGGTCCTGCACAAGAGGCTAACGTGACTCGGGATTGGATCTCGAGGCCCGCATACTAGCTTACGGGCGGAAGCTTGGAATAGTGATCCCTGAGGATCACTGGATAGCCTTCGCGCAGATTATGGACAAGCCTACGGGCGGAACTCCTTGTATTTCAAAGATAAAATGATGAAATGTTAAAAAAAGAACTTGCTTGATATTGTTTTTCTATGTCACGTGATAAGATTACGTGAAGGAACCAGTGCTTAACACGATTAATTAAAGAAGCTGATTGTTATATGTCAAATTAATGTGTTAGATAATTACATAACTAAAACAAACCGAGGAAAGTGCAGAGGATGGGCCATGGGTCCGTCCTATGGTTGGGTGGTCCCGGTTAGCCGGTAACTTTTCTCAAAAATCTCGAAGAATAGCGGGATGATCATCATCATCAAAACGAATAATGAGAGCGATGACCTAGAGTTATGTCTTACCCAATTTACGCTGTTTTAGGGGAACCGAATGGGACTATGCCTTATGGCAGAGAGGTTGAGCCTTGCATCCCTCTCGTTTCCCATTCTCCTTGAACCAAGTGCAGCGTGAATCCGCTTCGGACCTGGCGTTTCTGCGTAAAATAGTTCGTTCGGGTCTGACGCTAGTTGCTGTTAGCTAATGACCAATCAGGAAAACCCTATTTCCGGTCGATCATAAGTGGGGAACGGCCAGGATACTTCCACTACGTGGCAGACGTGGGAAGACCTAGATCGCAAAACCTGTAACATTCCATGGGAGTGCCGGGCGAAGTTTTCTAGACATCCTTTCCGATGGACTGCTAAGACGTGTCCTGGATGATACTAGTGGACACGTCAGAGGAATCATCCGCTATGGAATCACCTATGTACACACTAAATTAATGAAACGCCTGAAAAGGATAGGCGTCCCCATCAACTTCTCGCATAAAGAATCCACTTTGTGTATGAGCCCGAGTCATCAAAGTTTACGGAATCCATCGTAAAACCTCACGAAATCCACCATGGCACGGAATCCACCGTGAAATATGCCTCCTGGCATCATTCTATCTATTTAACTCTTCTTCCATAATATCCCCAACCTCCATACTAAAATCGCATGGATCCTTAGCTCCATTAGCACCATTTCAACTACAATCTACTCTAATCCCTACCACCACCCTACCACCACCACTATCACCTCCAAATCCTTGCCCAACCCACCCCCTCCTCCTATTTTGCCTCTTCCACACAATCTGCCACTACTAGCTTCACCCTTGGCCCTAACACTTGCACATGTAGTAGTACTATAGGATGTACCCCTCTAAAAGATGCAGGAGAAATCAAAGGATGAAGTCTTGTGGATTTCACTCCATTGTGCATGCCATGCATATGTATTAGGCATAGGAGAATAGCACAAATTGGTGGTGAAGTAAGTGCCAATGAAAGATGACACTAGTAGTGCAGCAATGAAAAGTAATGGTGTAGCTGAGGGTAATGGTAGGACTTCAAGCTAGCGCAAGTGAAAGAGCTATATAAGGGGCACAAAGGAAGTGATAAGGTTTGCAATTGACAAAATCACAATGCCAATTCACCCCCATATATAGACAAAGTTAGTTACGTTGTTGTGTTGTGATCACATCCATGGTTATCTAGCTTATGCATTGTACTTTCAAGTGGTTAATTCTTTGAATATACCCATACTTTTGAGTCTTGCCATTTCTTGATGTTGTCTTTGAGAGATACCATGATGCCTTGTGTGGACTCTGTAAACAAATTTATTGGAATATATGAGTATTCCCCCACTTATTGTCAATATTATCCATGGTCCGTTATTTCATATGTTCTTGTTGATATGCCTTGATTGATACATCTGCGATGTTAGCATATCTTTGTATAGGGTCTGAGTATGTTAGGACTTTGAAGTCTTATAGAGTTGGTGGAATTTCATTAAACTTTGACCTAATTGCCTGCATCAAGACTTGTACCAGATGGATGTAAAAATAGCTTTTCTACATGGAGACTTGCATGAAGACATTTATATGCAACAACTTAAGGTCTTTGAGAAAAAGGATAGGGAATACCTAATATGCAAGTTGAGGAAGAGTTTGTATGGACTTAGGAAGGAACCTAGGGAATGGTATCATAAGTTTAATGTCTTTATGCATTCAAAGGGTTACTTTCGTAGTAATATGGATCCATTTCTTTACATGAAAAAGGCACGTGATAGTAGGCTTATCATTTTGGTACTATGTGTTGATGATATCGTGATTGCTAGAACCACTCATGATGATCTAGATGCCTTGAAGACTCAACTCAAGAAGTTCTATTAGATAAAGGACATAGCCCAAGCCTCACATATACTTGACATGCATATTATGCATAATCACTCTAGGGGACGTCTCTACTTATCACAAAAGGAGTACATTCATAAAGTCCTTGATGATTCCATATGTAGGCCGATAAGCATATTGGGTGCCCTTTACCTTCTCATATGAAGGTTAGTCCTAGAAAATTTTCCAAATTAGATGATGAAAGGGTTGAAATGGCGAAGATCTTGTATGCATCCACAGTGGATGGTTTAATGTATACCATAATAGCCATTTGATCTAATGTGGCATTTATAATAGCAGCTATGGCATATCAGATGAGTACACTTGGCAAGAAACATTGGGGCATCTTGAAGAGATACCTTAAAGGTACTACAAATATGTGCATTTTCTATGGTAGCCATGCTACAAGAGTTGTGTGTTACAGTTACTCAAATTAAGTAGGACATGTAAATAGTAGAAAGTCCAATGGTGGTGCTTCTTGGATGACTAGGGTGAAAAAATGCATAGCTTGATCTACTACCTAGAATTCCCTACCAAGGCTTGCAAGGACGTTTTAGCACCCACCGTGGCATGGATGAGAATTCCCAAATTTCTAGCACTAAGGAGGGTCATCTTTTGTTTGTGGCCAAGGTTACTTGTGAACTACTGACAAGAAGACTATGTTTGATAACTATAGGGAAAGAGGTCACATGAGGATGATGACAAGGATGCATATGCTATCTAATTAGGGTGGAGATGAGGAGAGTGAAGATGAGCTATAACTAGCACCACAACATAAACGAGGCATAGACGCGCAAAGTTGGGCGCGTCTATCATTGCGTCTATATGCGCGTGTAAAAGAGCGTGTAAATAGACACGAATTTTGCATCTATATATCCGCGCAAATAGATGCGAATATAGATGCGTCTTCAGACACGTAATTATTTAACCACCTGAAATTGGACTTAATATAATAAAAAAACTAGAGTTAATATTTATTTTTGCATTACTCTCTAATGAATGGCAGTTCCTCCAGTTGACAAGCCTGATATAAGTAATTAGCGGCAAGCGACAGAAACCTTATCATACAATTAGTAGCAAGAATTGCATGTATCTCGTAAATTCTCTACTTGAAGATGATAAAAAATACTTCCTTTTTATTATGGAAAATTCAATTTAGCTTTAAAATTGACTATTGATTCTTGAGTATGCACATGTGCGCATGATATTTTCCATAGAATTAAGAGTACACATTGAATCATTAAGCAAATTAAGTATATTACAGTGAATGATCCATCTCATCTTCAATGAGATCAGCCCTTGCTAAACTATCTACTTCTAGCTCTATGTTACCAAGAGGTAACGAAGCAAATAAGTCTATCCCACTATCAGATGTGTTGCTATATTGCTCAATAACTTCATCAATATCATCAATCACATTATTGTCCTCTTATGCGTTTCCTTGAACATCCTCGCGAGGTTCATCTTGTACTATATCACGCATAACATCCATTATGGTGTCATCATGTACATCATCATTGATTGTTGGATTGTCATCTGCTATCTCTATGTCGGTAATATTACCATATATTGGTTTTGAACGATTAGATATAGGGATGACATACCACCATCGGTTATTGCTTACCACTGGATGATACACAACCTGTATTTGAAAAACAAAAGCAAGAAACTTAAATACTTATTATATTGTGTATATATATCACATGTATAAATATTAAAAAATTAGCTTTTGCATATATACGTGCTTGCATTGTTGAGGTAGTACTAATGTGTCATTCTTGTTTTGGTAAAATTTTGTAGAGTCAATGATCACAAAACCACTTGGATGACGTCTGATTGTGCAATGCTCACTATTTGTTACCACTTCTTTAAACCACTTCACATCCAGTACATATATAAAGAATCGTCTGAAGTCAAGCTTCAGAATATCTTGGATCAAGCCACAATAACCTTCCATGGTACCATTGGCATCCTCGAAGTGAGCAAGGACACCACAATCTTGGGTATTTCTCTTTTCATCTATACGTTGAGTTCGAAGATGTTTACCTCACACCAAATAGCATTGAATAATGTGCACTAGTAGTAAAATATTAAGATCAAACATGTCAATTTATTATATAAAATATAACTAGAAACAAATTAATTGATAGTATGTCTCACCTTTGATAAGCAACCTCATGCGTATTCCCACTCTTCTTGAGATATATTAATTTCCTCCTCTTTTTCCATTCTCTCCATTTCCTCATGTAACCAATCTATATCAATATGACGTGGGAGCGCATTTAGATGATTTGGAAATGAGACATTACGTCCATATCTGGTACAAAATGCTTGTCTTTCGCTTTTTCTTCTTGCCCTTACTTCATTATATAGTGTCACCCATTTGCTCATTACATCACTATTGAGCACACAAAAACTATTTAACTTACGAAGTTCTTCTTTTGTTAGTACTTTACTCATTCCTTTTCCTTGAGGTATTATAGAGGTCATCCTCAAGTTTTCATCATCTTTCCATGGTGTTGAGAGGGGTCCACTTCAGCAAGATATTTAGAGATATAAACAAGGGATGATTGCACTAACCAACCCTTAGTCATGCTTCCCTCAGGCCGTGCTTTTTGCCTCACAAAATCTTTCAAGGTTTTCATGAAGCGCTCAAGAAAAAACATCCACCTTGCATGAACTGCCCCACAAAGTGCGATCTCATCAATCAAATGTACGAGTAAATGTAATTGAGTAGTCAAAATGGATCGAGGAAAAATTTTCTCCACCAAACAAACCACCTCAATAGATAATACTCGAGCATCTTGCAATGTGTTTGGATCAATTTCCTTCAAGCTCACATATCTATTAGGATGTATTTGACAAGTGTTTATTTTTGTGTAGAAATTCAAAGATATATAATGAAGAAATACAATGTATACACACCTCACAATCTCTCCCATCTTGTAAATGATATCATGTAAAGGAAGGACGAGTATCTAACGATCTCTTGACCACGCTAGTGGCCACCCCTGTAACACTTAGCCTAGGAGATCTACTTAAGCAGCACCCTACCCTATGGCAAGACCTTAAGCAGTGGGTCGAGGGATCACAAGAGCATGTCACAGTAGACCCTCGAGACCACGATGCAGAAACACAATTTCCAAGTCTGACGCTGCACTCCGTGCCTAAATCTTTGCACGTCAATGCCTTTTGGGAAGGCTCTGAGATCCACGCAATCCTGCCGGTCCTAGCCCTAGGTAACACAATAAGGAAGGGGATCGTAGACACGGGAGCCGGGGTTAGTGTGCTTAGCCATGCAGTGTTGCAGACTTGGGAAAACCCGCCTGTCGAAGCTGCTAGGTTTAACGTCACACTAGCAAACGGTATGATTGGAAGCCATTCGGGGTCTTGAAGAACTGGCCAGTGAATATCGTAGGTGTCCAGTTCTCTGTCGACTTTATAATCATGAAGGGAGTGGACTACGATGTCCTATTAGGCCGACCCTAGATGCGCTGTCGTAGAGTTCGTGCAAGAGCTGCAGAACACGGGGTTCAAGGTACAGCAAGAAATGAGGCTAACAAGAAGAACTCAAATGTTGGATGTCAAAGTTCACTATATTCCTTGTCATAATCATAGAGTTACAACAAAGAAACTGATCAAACCCATGTTCTTGATATGCTGTCATGAACAGTTTTGGTATTTCAACAAGTGATCCTCTCCTTGGTAACCAAAGATCCTTATATTTTATTTCAATTTCCACTCTTCCTTAGGTTTTAATACAGTTTAGGGTGATCTGTAAGCAAGCTGGACAGAATGGTTTCACACTTGCATTCCTCATTTGATGGTACAATGCAATAGCTTCGTCATGAAGTCCTATTCTTCCATATACTGAAATAATAGCAGTCCATGTAAACAGATTTGGTTCACCAAGTTTAAGAAAGACCTGATTTGCTTCATTTAAGTTGTCACATAAACTGTACATGCGGATCAGGCGGCTCCCCAAAACAGCTTCAGCATCTAGTCCACTTTGAAAAGTGTGTTTCTTTACCTTGTGCCAAGTCTTTTTCAACAATGCATCTCTTTAGCATAGGAAGGAGATAACCAGAGTAAACGAAATCAACCTGACAGTTGGTATGCTCCTGGAGCTGACAAATTTTAATTGATGATTCACGATTGCTTGATTGACTCAGAGCACCATATAAGCTAGTGGCATTGCCCGCAGACTGAGCTGGTAATTGCTGCATGATGATACATGGTTCCCCAGTGGACAACGTTTATGGATCAGAAACACTGGCTCTACTTCACTAAAAGCAGAATTCCATGAAGTAGCACTATCACAAAAGAGCTGCATGCCTTCTGAAAATCTTAGAGCTTCCTGATTGTATTGATGCTTGAAACCAGAGGGATCAGTATAATTGACTTGTTTCAGCAAAGTGGACGAGCCTCCAAGCACTTCCACCATATTTTGCACCGTAATACTCGCATCTCCATTCAGGTTGTTTAGCCCTTTGACCGCGGTCAGGCTGTTTGTATGACTGGAACGGCTATGAGAGATTCCATGCTATAAGGGACACTGATGATGATTACCGGATGAACTTATTGTCCTGCATATAGAACACAAACATCACAGTCCATGGTATGGAATGGAAAGGGATTCTTTCCCTGCTTGCGAAGATATTGGACAAACAACTCTTAGGGATGTAATCAAATGCATTGCAAGCCATGACATCCTCCTACGCAGTTGAAGCTACTGTCGTTTCTTGTCGCAACATTCTTGTTCTCAGCGCAGCCATCTGGATAATCCCTGAATGCAGAGAGAGCCGAGTAGATTGCCCAATGATGAAAGCGTAGAGCCCATGGACCATAGCAAGCTCTCGGTCTTTGCTGGCCTACTCTGCCTATGAGCACCACAAAGACACTCTTGATCTGCTCCAAATGGAACAAACTTTTTATCAAGAGGCCAGTAAACTCGCACTCGAAGTCCCATACAGGCAGTTTGAGTTGTATCTTTATCAGGAGGGATTGAATCTCACAGCAATATCATCCATGTTTCCGTCCAATCTATGGCATCAGCGAACGGGACGATCAAATCACAAGCTTTAATCACCATGGCTGCAAGCAAAGATGTAACATCTCTGCACAGGACTCTCAGAAGCTGTTCAAGGCGCTGTAGCAGGCTATCAACAACAGCTGCTTCTGATGAAGGTTCATATGACGACACCATGGCGGGCAAAACGTCGTCAGTGGCGTCCTCGTCCATCTCGTCATCTTCAAGCGTCCGGCTTCTTGTGCTGCTGCTTGCTATCTGCTATTGCTGAATGCCCCCAGAAAATTCCGTGCCCATTAAGCTCCCCCTTCACGATTTCAGCTCTTCCCCTTCCCCAATCCAGGCGCAGCCCGCCATTTTTGCCTTTTTCAAAAAATATACCCCTATCTCCCCAGAATAGGCTAGCTTTTTCTGCTGCAGGAATAGCTGCCTCTGCACTATTTCGCCTAACTTTTTACCCCCTTTTCAGCTATAGCATACCGACTTTAGTTCATCCTTAAGTTCAGGTAATAAATGAGGCTCATGAACATCCAAATCTTAGATGCTGATTTGCCTTGAAAGCAAACTTGATGTCCATCATATGTTCTCCAACAATCCATTGCTCTAGCCTTAAGAGCTTTCATTACTAGTTGCAACTGTTTTGCTGAGTACTTTGATGCCTTCAAAACAATGCCACCTGTCCTATCACATTTATGACCCCCCATACATGTACCAATAGGCAAGAGTGCGTGGCATCAACCACCTAATAATAATCCTGGTAATTTCTCTCGGTGCTCCATTGTAAGTTTCAACTTTTCCTTTTCTGACACAAGTTTATTTACACCAATCATGGATTGTATGTGGACCTTGACATTTGAATCCACAAGGCATCCTCTTGCTAGCATTTCCTTTAGAAGCCTTTATAAGCATATTAAAAGTAGCATGTGCAGGCCGCACATTCGCAGCCTTTGCCCTGTCGAACAAAGACTCCTCTTCTTTATAGCACTTCATTTGCAAATACATATCCATGGCACTGTCAAAAAATGGTTGGAGTGGTTTGTGGTCAGTCTTCTCAACTTCAGATAGTAACTCCTGAACATGATCAGTGTGCAATGCATTAAGGGAATATATACATTGGATGCGGATTATTTAAAATGCATCACACAAACAATGAATCACACGCAGAAATTAACACAAATGCACAACAAAAGAAATGGAGGTGTATACGACTCGGATGCGCAGTAACACAACATCCACCCCCTCTAAACCTGCGTATCCTCCGGATGTGCCAACTATCCAGGATCATTCAAGTCCACAAACAGGTCAAGTCCATCTTCTGATTCTAGTAGACCTGTTTCTCCTTCAGCTTCATCATCTATGTTTTCTGTCTCTTCTGCTTGTCTTTCTTCTACCTGCTCTTCTTCTGTCAATGCTTCAAGTGCATATTCTTCATCCTCTCTTCTCTTGAAAATCTTGACTCGTTTTCCAGCAATAGGCACCCTCAATAATGTTCCATCTAATTTAGCCAGCTCATAAGTACCATTGTCAAAAACCTCCTTCACTTCATATGGTCCAAACCATCTTTGAACCATTTTTCTCATACTACTATGCTGATTTTCTAGACTACTGTCGTAGACTAGAACCCAATCCCCTTCTTTTATGGCTCTAGGCCTCAAGCGATGCCTTAAATCAAACCTGTCCTTATTTTTGAGACGGGCTGCCTTTAAACGGTCAACGGCTAGCTGCACATCTTCTGCCCTTCTCTCTAGTTGACGAATCCGAAGGGCTAACAGCTCTTCCCTTGATAAATTCTCATGCCACGGAAGAACACTCCAAGTGAGAGCACAAATTTCAGTAGGCATGACAAGTTTTTGCCCATACATCAACTCCGCAGGCATGTATCCAGTAGACACACTATGTGTAGAGCGATCAGCCCACAATGCAAAAGGTAGTAATCTCGGCCAATCTCCAATCCGACCTCTACAAGCTTTTGCCAATGCTTTAACTATTGGCGGATGTCCTCTTTCACTTTTGCCATTTCCCTCTGGATTATAGGCAGTAGTAAGAGCCAATTTAATCCCAAGCCGTGAGAAGAATTCTCTAGCTTCATCAGCATCTAGCTCTCCACGATCAGCTGTAATCTTGCCTATACATCCATACCTGCAAAATATTTCTTCCAACAAGAATTTACATACTGTAGTGGTGGTCTTCGTCCGCAATGGTCTACCTTCAACATAGTTTGTAAGATCCTCCCTAGCCAAGACAAGATATCTCATCTGCCAAAGTCCCACTGGCAAAGTAACCAAGTCTACCACCCACTTGTAATGCATACATATCGGATAAGTCGGATGCAGCTCATCACGATGTCGCACTAAAGAATAAAGCTGGCAGTCCCTGCAAGTCTCCACAAAATGAGAAACATCTTTATACATCCCTTTCCACCAGTATCTTTCTTTGATTTTCTCATAGGTAGCCCACACACCTCTATGTCCAGCCCATGAGCTCTCATGAAACTCTCGCATAATCTGTATCTGCATCGCTACATCACAAACTACTCTCAAGGGCAAGCCTTCTCTCTTCTTTGGATGCTTCCAAAGAAAACCTTCTTTCAAGAAATACCCATAAGCCTTCCTTCTGATTTTCTTGAATTCATCATCTGTCCAATCAGCTCTTCGAGTCAATGAACTTAGATACTGTCCAATTTGCAGCCACTCATCAACATAAAGTTCTTCAATAAAAGCTTCAACAGTAGTTACATGACAATCATGAATAAGGACAGAAGCAGCAAACTCTGTCTCATCATCTTCTGCAAGCATTGACTCCTCATCCTCATATCTCGCTCTAGAAAGCATGTCTGCAACTGGGTTATCTTTCCCTGCTATGTGTCGAAATTCTGGATTCAATGATTTGATATAGGCAATCCACCGAAGCATCGCTATATCTGGAGTCGAGCAACTAGTAATCATGCCAAGCAAAGGCAAACAATCTGTTTCCACAACAACTGAAGCTCCAATAAAATATCCTTTGTCACACTTCAGTGCAGTGACTACTCCCCACAATTCTCTTTTAATCTGCGGATATCTCCTTTGTCGCTCATTAAGAACTTTAGCTCCAAAGCGGATAGCATACCTATTTCCATCAGCATCATCCTGTCCCACAGCCCAACCTATGCCGATAGGGCTAGTATCAACTGTCAACATGATAGGCCGTCCACACTGATAATCCGCCTTGCGTAGAGTAGGAGCTGATTGCAACAGCTTCTTGAGCTTACGCATGGCTTTTGAATGCTTCTCATCCCAATGAAATTTCTGCCCCTTTCGAAGCAGCTGATAGAGAACATCTGCAATATGAGCAAAATGAGGAATCAAAATCATGTAAAATACACAAGCTCCCACAAATCTCCGCACCTCTGAAGTAGTTGAGCAATACTCTGCAATCCTGTTTATGGCATCCACCTTTGCAGGAGAAGGCTTTCTGCCATAATATCCAACCATATGCCCAACTATGATGACTTCATTAACAGCAAAGACAGATTTCAGCCCTGAAAGTGTCAAATTTACCTCCTCCAATCGTGTCAATATTTGCTCACAAGCAATCAAGTGGTCAGCCACAAACTGTCTACATCCACGCAAATCAAGACTTTCATTCTTTTCTTCTTCTGCACAACCCTTAATAGGCACATCATCTAGAAAAGGCATGGTAAACTGCGGAATATAGTCTCGAAGAACTCTATGCATAGCATTCATCATATGAGCAACTGAGTTTGTAGCACCTTGAGGTAAGGTACACATCCTCACAAGACCAATAGGTGTCCGCATAGTAGTAATATCCCTGCTTTCCAAGGCAAGCTGAAACTGATCATAACCTGAATACAAGTCACCTAGTGAATAGATGGCTCGTCCTGCAAAAGCCTCAGCAAATTCATCCACAACTGGACCTGTTCCCACATTCCTGATTGTCACTTTGTGCACGGGCTGCATATCCTGAATAAATCTCAAAGTACCATTCTTCTTTGGTACAGTAAACCACCTGTTAGAATAGGGTGCAGAAGAGGGTTCCAAAATCCCCATTTTAATCTTCTCATTCAGCAACTCTATCAGCTTTGGCAAGTGTGCTTTAGGCACAGGTATAGGATGTATATTCCATGGTACATGAGGAACAGTGAAGATGACCATGGGTGCAACCAATTCGGGACTAATGCAGCCAATTTCATGTGGAAAGAAAGCAAATGCCTTACCATGACGTCCAAGCATCTCTCTAAAACATTCTTTTTCCACTGGAAGCAAAAAATCATCATTTCCAATCTTCAATTCTGCAAGAGTTTCAGCTGTAAACTTATGTCCAATATTTGCAGGTTCCCTCAACATAGGCTGCTTCATAGCTTTTTCAATCTGTTCATCACTATCAGAAGGAAGCGGGCCTGCAACCGGCTTAACCTTCTTATCAACTGTTTTATATTTTGTGTCAACCTTTGCATCATTCAAGCACTCTTTCCTTTGCTGTAATTTCTGCAAATTTTCAGCATCTTTCAACTCTGTTGGCTGAAAAATTTCAGCCTTTAGCTCTATGGACTGCATGGGTGTAGCCTGAAACTCTGTATGCAGAAATTTTTCTGCATTCAACTCTGTTGGCTGAATGAATTCAGCCCTCGGCTCTATGGACTGCTTAGATGCGTCCTGAAACTCTGTATGCAGAAATTTTTCTGCATTCAACTCTGTTGGCTGAATGAATTCAGCCCTCTGCAATTCTATTAACTGATCAAGATCAGCCATAAATTCAGTTTGCTGAGTTTTCTCAGCCTCTAACTCTGTTTGCAGCATAAAACCAGAAATTTCCTGAAACATATCCAAGGTTTGCACAGGTATGATCTTTGAACCCTTGCATACATTAGTTTTCAGCATTGCTCTCATCTCAAACAATGTATCTGCATAAGACATCCCTTCATACAATCCATCCACATGCTCTTCTGCTTGCAAAATTCCTGCATTCTTCAACTCTTTCTCCTTTCGACCAATGTACTGTCTGGCAGCTCTAGGCAAATCTGAAATTTTCTGATAACTCACTGAACTATCTGAAGTAAATCCAACAAAGTTATTGGAGAAAGACTGGCTGCCAGGAGGCGAGATCTCCTCTTTTCTCCGCTCCGTACCACTGGCGTCTCGCAAGACAGCGGTACCTAATGAAAATCCAACTCCTTCGCAGGTAGTGGTGCCTCACGCAAGGAGTCCCTGTTTCTCGGATGATTTACCCCAACAGTCATAAACTGAACAGCTCGCATACCATCTTTACTGCGTATCCGCGCATAAGCTGACCCATCATCCATCACTTTTGTTTCCATTCTTGCTTCTGTAATGAAAGGCTGTCCAAGAATAATTGGATAAGAGCATGAATCCTGAACAAAGCAATGATAATCCTCTTCAACATTACCAATAGAAATTCTGATACTCGGACAAGCAGCATACATATCACCAGAAGTATTGTTGGCGGCTCTCATACGCCAGCCATGCTCTGCATCCATAGGCCACTTGCCACTCTCATAAACACCTCGAGCAATAAGATTAATCTCAGAACCATGATCAACTAAAGCAATCAAGGGAATTTGTTTCTCTCCAATCCCTACCACTGTCTCAGTGGTTGCTCTAGCCCAATGACTTCGTGAAAAATGGCTGCGAGGAATGAGAATAGGGGTTTCATCATCTTCATACTGCATAGGCTGCACTATTTTCTCCAATTGCGGATTAACAGAAGCATTCTCAACCATCACTGCATCATCATGCTCTTCCCCAAGAGCTCCATGCCACAATCCCTGTAAAGCAGGTCCTTCCATCGCATGTCGTTTCCTCCACAAAAGATCCTGCATCTGATCCTGTATTTCTCTTCTAGCAATCCCAAGAGCCTCTCCAACAGTAAAAGTAACTTCACTATTCAAAATTCTTTCATGAAAAATCTTACTCATATCCGTTTGCATATCAAGGTCCGACAAGAGCTTGAATCCTGGCTCTTTTCTTGGTTGCCTCTTTTCCTTCTGCTTTTCTCCCATTGGTTGATCAGAATCTGTTTGAGCTGGAGAATTTGACATAGGTGGAGCTGTAACAGGTGGTGAAACAAAGTCACCCCCTCTAGTCTTTTTTGAGGAGCTAGGACCCTCCTCATCTCTTCTTCTCTTTTCCTCAACCATGGCATCTAAACCCTGCGTTTTAGCAATATAAGAAAAAATAGAATACCTGTCAACAGGAGAATCCCATCCTGTTTCTCCTCGGATGCTAGAGCCCACACAAGTCATAGTAGAAGTTTGAACTTTCCCTCTTCTCGCTATCTCCAAGGCAGAAGACCATAAAGCAGAGTCTCCATCAGATTTCTGCTCAAGCTGGACTCCAAAAGCTGAAGCATCTCCTCTAACACTCACATAAGCTGATCGCGCAGCCATATCATCAACAAGCTTCTTCATACCTCCCTTACCGAAGTTCGTGTCAAGAGGAGCGCCAGTCTCTGTCAGCCATATCTTCCCATCTTGTCCCCAAAACACTACATTCTTCTTACGTGCTTCCTAAAAAGCATCACAATCTCTGGAGTGTTGGTGCTCTGTACTATCACACCAAATACATCATCGCCCTTTTCTTTGACCAGCTGGAAAAGCAGTCACTGGAACAGGTGCTACAGCAGGTACTGACATAAGTTGCTCCTTTAACTTACCAACTTCAGCTTTGACTGCTTTAATCGTCAAATCCGCCAAGCCTTTAATAACATCATCTACAGATAAGGGCACTGGAGCAGCAGGAACTGGTGGATTCACAGCAGGAGGAGTAGGCTTAGGCAAAGAAGTTGCAACAGGGGTAGAAAAAGAAGTCTCCAAGGATTTTTCAGGAACTGATCCTGTATTTCGATGCAATCTGACTCTCCTGCGCTACTTCTTGACAAGAGCATTCACAGCATCAATGACATGTCTCCACTCAGTCTTTAAACCTGAATCAGTAGCTTGATCTTCCAAAAGATCATCCAACTTTTCCTGTAAATCAGCATCTGCAGCTTGCAAAAATAACTCCACTTTTTGCATCTCCAAAGCTTGCTATTCAGTCTCATCCAACTGATCATAACGGCTTTCAAACTCTCAAAGAAGAGCGGTAACAGAAAGTCCCTTATTAGGCATAGAAACCCATGCTAAAAATTCCTGCGATTCATAAGACGTGTATCCTCCAGGAAATATTCATCTTTTAATGCCTTTTTAAATTCAGCCCAACCTGCATGTGCCTCTTGAATTTCTGCAATTCGACCTTCAAGAGCGCGCACCACGATCCGCAAGAAGTAGCGGCTCCAAACATCTTGAGAAACCCCAAAAAACTTCATCTTTTCTTCATACAAATGCAGGTAAGTTGACACTTGCTGGCCATTAAACTGCTTTATCTCCTGTTGGACAGCTTTCAAGGCATCCATAGCATCACTGTCTCGTTTTGCATGAGCTTGCTGCTGCATATACATGGTGAATGACTGAAACAGGTTCTTCATGACATTATCATCTGTCATCTCTTCTTGCGAGTCTCCCATCTTGCTGATGACGTAGCACTTTCACGTCGGATTCACCAGAAATGTCATAGAGTTCGTGCAAGAGCTGCAGAACACGGGGTTCAAGGTACAGCAAGAAATGAGGCTAACAAGAAGAACTCAAATGTTGGATGTCAAAGTTCACTATATTCCTTGTCATAATCATAGAGTTACAACAAAGAAACTGATCAAACCCATGTTCTTGATATGCTGTCATGAACAGTTTTGGTATTTCAACAAGTGATCCTCTCCTTGGTAACCAAAGATCCTTATATTTTATTTCAATTTCCACTCTTCCTTAGGTTTTAATACAGTTTAGGGTGATCTGTAAGCAAGCTGGACAGAATGGTTTCACACTTGCATTCCTCATTTGATGGTACAATGCAATAGCTTCGTCATGAAGTCCTATTCTTCCATATACTGAAATAATAGCAGTCCATGTAAACAGATTTGGTTCACCAAGTTTAAGAAAGACCTGATTTGCTTCATTTAAGTTGTCACATAAACTGTACATGCGGATCAGGCGGCTCCCCAAAACAGCTTCAGCATCTAGTCCACTTTGAAAAGTGTGTTTCTTTACCTTGTGCCAAGTCTTTTTCAACAATGCATCTCTTTAGCATAGGAAGGAGATAACCAGAGTAAACGAAATCAACCTGACAGTTGGTATGCTCCTGGAGCTGACAAATTTTAATTGATGATTCACGATTGCTTGATTGACTCAGAGCACCATATAAGCTAGTGGCATTGCCCGCAGACTGAGCTGGTAATTGCTGCATGATGATACATGGTTCCCCAGTGGACAACGTTTATGGATCAGAAACACTGGCTCTACTTCACTAAAAGCAGAATTCCATGAAGTAGCACTATCACAAAAGAGCTGCATGCCTTCTGAAAATCTTAGAGCTTCCTGATTGTATTGATGCTTGAAACCAGAGGGATCAGTATAATTGACTTGTTTCAGCAAAGTGGACGAGCCTCCAAGCACTTCCACCATATTTTGCACCGTAATACTCGCATCTCCATTCAGGTTGTTTAGCCCTTTGACCGCGGTCAGGCTGTTTGTATGACTGGAACGGCTATGAGAGATTCCATGCTATAAGGGACACTGATGATGATTACCGGATGAACTTATTGTCCTGCATATAGAACACAAACATCGCAGTCCATGGTATGGAATGGAAAGGGATTCTTTCCCTGCTTGCGAAGATATTGGACAAACAACTCTTAGGGATGTAATCAAATGCATTGCAAGCCATGACATCCTCCTACGCAGTTGAAGCTACTGTCGTTTCTTGTCGCAACATTCTTGTTCTCAGCGCAGCCATCTGGATAATCCCTGAATGCAGAGAGAGCCGAGTAGATTGCCCAATGATGAAAGTGTAGAGCCCATGGACCATAGCAAGCTCTCGGTCTTTGCTGGCCTACTCTGCCTATGAGCACCACAAAGACACTCTTGATCTGCTCCAAATGGAACAAACTTTTTATCAAGAGGTTAGTAAACTCGCACTCGAAGTCCCATACAGGCAGTTTGAGTTGTGTCTTTATCAGGAGGGATTGAATCTCACAGCAATATCATCCATGTTTCCGTCCAATCTATGGCATCAGCAAACGGGACGATCAAATCACAAGCTTTAATCACCACGGCTGCAAGCAAAGATGTAACATCTCTGCACAGGACTCTCAGAAGCTGTTCAAGGCGCTGTAGCAGGCTATCAACAACAGCTGCTTCTGATGAAGGTTCATATGACGACACCATGGCGGGCAAAACGTCGTCAGTGGCGTCCTCGTCCATCTCGTCATCTTCAAGCGTCCGGCTTCTTGTGCTGCTGCTTGCTATCTGCTATTGCTGAATGCCCCCAGAAAATTCCGTGCCCATTAAGCTCCCCCTTCACGATTTCAGCTCTTCCCCTTCCCCAATCCAGGCGCAGCCCGCCATTTTTGCCTTTTTCAAAAAATATACCCCTATCTCCCCAGAATAGGCTAGCTTTTTCTGCTGCAGGAATAGCTGCCTCTGCACTATTTCGCCTAACTTTTTACCCCCTTTTCAGCTATAGCATACCGACTTTAGTTCATCCTTAAGTTCAGGCAATAAATGAGGCTCATGAACATCCAAATCTTAGATGCTGATTTGCCTTGAAAGCAAACTTGATGTCCATCATATGTTCTCCAACAATCCATTGCTCTAGCCTTAAGAGCTTTCATTACTAGTTGCAACTGTTTTGCTGAGTACTTTGATGCCTTCAAAACAATGCCACCTGTCCTATCACATTTATGACCCCCCATACATGTACCAATAGGCAAGAGTGCGTGGCATCAACCACCTAATAATAATCCTGGTAATTTCTCTCGGTGCTCCATTGTAAGTTTCAACTTTTCCTTTTCTGACACAAGTTTATTTACACCAATCATGGATTGTATGTGGACCTTGACATTTGAATCCACAAGGCATCCTCTTGCTAGCATTTCCTTTAGAAGCCTTTATAAGCATATTAAAAGTAGCATGTGCAGGCCGCACATTCGCAGCCTTTGCCCTGTCGAACAAAGACTCCTCTTCTTTATAGCACTTCATTTGCAAATACATATCCATGGCACTGTCAAAACATGGTTGGAGTGGTTTGTGGTCAGTCTTCTCAACTTCAAATAGTAACTCCTGAACATGATCAGTGTGCAATGCATTAAGGGAATATATACATTGGATGCGGATTATTTAAAATGCATCACACAAACAATGAATCACACGCAGAAATTAACACAAATGCACAACAAAAGAAATGGAGGTGTATACGACTCGGATGCGCAACAACACGACAGCGCAACGCTAGAGTCATGGAATATTGGGGTAACGGCTTGATCTTCGTTGGCAATAGAACTGATGCTGTAAGAATAGAGATGGATACTTGGAAGACCTCACCAGTCGACCTAGATGCCATCTCTGCTATGCTCAAAGGGAACACTCAGGTCAGGGAGTCCTATGGGTCCTTGACCAAGTATATCCCATGCTGAGAGGATGAGCGGGATTGGATGCACGTTCTCGCTACAATTGACCTGCCATTCTCAGACCATGAGGCATATGAGCAGGCCATCAAAACGATCAGCAAAACAAACGAAGCACTCTCTACACCAATCTACATGATGGTAGCAAGCCTCCATGGAAGGCCTAAGCCTGTTACCTTCCAAGTGCCATCCAACAAAAGGGAACTCCAGGCGGTATTGGAATACCTAACGGACCAGCTAGCTGGCAACCCAACTGCTAACTTCAAACCACTCCAGGACCTCTTAGAGGATTCCAGGTGGCAATGGACCAGGGTGCACAAGCTGAACCTCATGTATAATTGGGCCCTAGTTCCTGACCAATGACACGGGGCATACCAAGCCCTAGGAGACGATGAGTAGTCGAATGACAAAGATTCCTGCGATGAATACGAAGACTGCCAATCCTTCAGTGATGAGAGCGAGGGTGAAGTGGATACCATAGAGTACGACACTGAAGGACGAGAAATTGAGCAGATACGAGCAGACGCCAAGCCACAGAAAAGGAAGGCCCTTAGACTAGAGCAAGGAGTCAAGCGCATAAAATGTGATCGTGCGTGGTTGGAATGTGTAGGAGCCATGGACCTTGAGCAAGCAGGCCTAGCCTAATTAGGAACGACATCAATACTTAGAATCAAATCGCCATCTGAATTGTGGCCACCAGGGGAGACCACATCTTCTAGCAATGATGGAGGGTTTGACTCTGAATCAGAAGTTACTTTGGATAGCGACCCAGAGATCCCTAGGCCGCCCATGACCAGACACACCAAGGGGGACTTACCCATCCACCTGAGGCGTAGACGATCAAGACAGGATAGGGAAAAGCACCCCACGGATGCACGATCAGAAGAACAGCGAAAGCAGCAGGACCTCCCTAAACGCTTCACTAAATTCAAAAAAGGGGATAGGGTAGTGGTTCTGCTAGGTGCCAGGCGTCAAGGGCAGATGAGCGAACCCATCGAAGGACCAGCCAAGGTCAAGGAGGTAAACCTAGCCCTGGAAGGGGAGATACCCCAACCAGTATTCATTGCCGATGACTTAACTGGTAAAGAAGAGTTGATTCTTGTCGCTCTCTTACGGGAGTACATAGACGTATTTGCCTGGTCCTTAGAAGAGCTAGGGGGGTAGATCTGAGTGTTGTGACTCACAACATACCCATGACGTCGGATGCAATGCCGGTCAAGCATCGGCCGTACCCCATGAATCCAAAACACGCTCATGCTATCAAAGAGGAAATTGACAAGTTGATGAGAGCTGGATTCATTTACGAAATTGAGCACACAGACTGGGTATCACCCATAGTCATTGTGATGAAGAAGAACGGCAAAATTCGAGTGTGCGTCAATTATAAGAAGGTGAACGATGCTACAAAGAGAGACAACTATCCCTTGCCGTACACCGAGCACATGCTTGAGAGGGTGGCAGGCAAGGAAGCATACAGTTTTTTGGATGGCTTCTCAGGGTACAACCAGGTGCAAGTGCATCCTGCAGACAGGCACAAGACCGCCTTTGCCACTGAGTGGGGCATCTTTGCATATATAGTCATGCCCTTCGGGTTGACCAATGCCCCTGCCACGTTCCAACGCCTCATGTGCACCATCTTTAAATACATGCTTTGCAAGGAGTTAGAGGTCTTTGTTGACGATCTGTGTGTCCATTCAACTTGGATCGAACACTTAGACAAACTCAGTGCAGTCTTTGAACGATGTCGCTTATATCATCTCTCCTTGAACCCCTTGAAGTGTCAGTTTTGGGTGAAGCATGAATGCATCTTAGGACATGTGGTGTCGAAGAACGGCATTGCCACCCACTGTCTTCTAGAAGGTCAGGGTTATTGTTGACCTTCCACCCCCAATTAATTACAAGGGAGTTCAGTGCTTCTTAGGTCACATAGAATACTATCGGTGGTTTGTGCTGAACTACGCGCTGATCGCCAAGCCATTGTACAAGCTGCTGATTGTCTTCAAGTGGACCAAGGCATGCCAACGGGCATACGAAGAATTGAAAAAGGCTTTGACAACAGCATCGATTCTACGAGCCCCAGATTGGATCATTACCTTCCACATACACATCGATGCTTCTAAGTTTGCCGTGGGGGTAGTGTTGTGCCAACCTGGTGAGTATAATCTAGATTACCCAGTGAGCTTTGCTAGCAGACAACTCACTGAGATGGAGATGAATTATTTGACAACAGAAAGGGAGGGATAAGCCATGGTGTTCGCCGTGAAGAGGTTCTGGCATTACTTGTTGGCCACCCCTTTCATCTTCTTCGTGGACCATCAAGCCCTGCTCTATCTAGTGAACAAACCTTGTGCTACAGGACGCATAGCTCAATGTCTCCTCCTTCTCCTAGAGTTCGATTTCTACATGGTGGTACGAAAGGGAAAACAACATTACATGGCTGATCACATGTCCCGTATACCCACAGGAGAAGCCACTGGACAGGGCATCATTGATGAGTTACCTGACGCCCACTTATTCCACCTGTCCAGCAAAGAGAGATCTATTTAAGGCTCATCTAACGCCATACTGGGCAGATGACATAGTCCAAGTGCTTGAGCACGGACTACCTAAGCGACCAATAGAAAAGGCACGACTTAGGCACTTGATCCTGAAGATCCAGCTCTACCAGCTGATTGCAGGCCAACTCTATAGGCTAGGGCAAGACGGATTGCTGCATAGATGCATATGTGAGCATGAGATGCACGATGTGCTCTCAGAGGCGCACAGCGGCATTGCAGCAGGACACTTTAGCAGAGACACGACAGCACGGAAGGTGCTACAGTCCCAACTATGGTGGCCCACACTTTTTCGCGACGCTAAGTGATTCGTCAAGCATTGTGACGAGTGCCAACGGACAAAAGTCCTAATTCATAAGGATCAAATGGAGTTAACCCTAGTTATTGCTCGCCAACCCTTCGAAAAATGGGAAATTGACTTCATAGGACCCATCAGCCCCGTAGCGCAGTCCTCACAAGCCAAGTACATCGTGGTGGCCACGGATTACCTCAAAAATGGGCAGAGGCGAGAGCCACACGAAAAAACGATGCTAGGACGACTGCCAAGTTCTTATGGGAGCAAGTGATCTCGCGCTTCGGTTGCCCCATCGAACTAGTTAGTGACCAAGGCACACACTTCATCAACAAAGTGATAGCACATCTCCTATCCACCTTTCTTATCATTCATCGCAAATCCTCACCATACTACCCTCAGGCTAATGGCCAGGAGGAATCAACTAACAAAATTCTTATCAATGTCCTGACTAAAGTAGTCTTAGCCTCACGAAGCAACTGGGACAACAAGTTGATGGCAGCCTTGTGGGCCTACCGCACAGCTTGTCATCTCCACCCTAATTAGATAGCATATGCATGCTTGTCATCATCCTCATGTGACCTCTTTCCCTATAGTTATCAAACATAGTCTTCTTGTTAATAGTTCACAAGTAACCTTGGCCACAAACAAAAGATGACCCTCCTCAGTGCTAGAAATTTGGGAATTCTCATCCATGCCATGGTGGGTGCTGAAACGTCCTTGCAAGCCTTAGTAGGGCATTCTAGGTAGTAGACCAAGCTATGCATTTTTGCACCCTAGTCAACCAAGAAGCACCACCATTGGACTTTCTACTATTTACATGTCCTACTTGATTTGAGTCACTGTAACACACAACTCTTGTAGCATGGCTACCATAGAAAATGCACATATTTGTAGTGCCTTTAAGGTATCTCTTCAATATGCCCCAATGTTTCTTGCCAAGTGTAGTCATTTGATATACCATACTCCCACTATACATGCTACATTAGATCAAATGGCTATCATGGTATACATTAAACCACACACTGTGGATGTATACAAGATCTTGGCCATTTCAACCCTTTCATCATCTAATTGGGAAAATTTTATATGACTAACCTTCATATGAGAAGGTAAAGGGCACCCAATAGGCTTATCGGCCTACATATGGAATCATCAAGGAATTTAAGAATGTACACCTTTTGTGATAAGTAGAGAAGTCCCTTAGAGTGATTATGCATAATATGCATGCCAAGTATATGTGAGGCTTGCCCTATGTCTTTTATCTAATAGATCTTCTTGAGTTGATTCTTCAAAGTTTCTAGATCATCACGAGTGGTTCTAGCAATCAAGAGATCATCAACATATAGTACCAAAATGATTAGCCTACTATCACGTGCCTTTTTCATGTAAAGAAATGGATCCATATCACTACGAAAGTAACCCTTTGAATGCATAAAGACATTAAACTTATGATACCATTCCCTAGGTTCCTTCTTAAGTCCATACAAAATCTTCCTCAACTTGCATATTAGGTACTCCCTATCATTTTTCTCAAAGACCTTAAGTTGTTGCATATAAATGTCTTCATACAAGTCTCCATGTAGAAAAGCTATTTTTACATCCATCTGGTACAAGTCTTGATGCAAGCAATTAGGTCAAAGTTTAATGAAATTCCACCAACTCTACAAGACTTCAAAGTCCTAACATACTCAGACCCTATACAAAGATATGCTAACATCGCAGATGTACCAATCAAGGCATATCAACAAGAACATATTAAATAAAGGACCATGGATAATATTGACAGTAAATGGGGGACTACTCATATATTCCAATAAATTTATTTACACAGTCCACACAAGGCATCATGGTATCTCTCAAAGACAACATCAAGAAATGACAAGACTCAAAAGTATGGATATATTCAAAGGATTAACCACTTGAAAGTACAATGCATAAGCTAGATAACCATGGATGTGATCACAACACAACAACGGAACTAACTTTGTGTATGTCTATGTGTACGTAGAATTGTATATATGGGGGTGAATTGGCATTATGATTTTGTCAATTGGAAACCTTATCACTTCCTTTGTGCCCCTTATATAGCTCTTTCACTTGCGCTAGCTTGAAGTCCTGCCATTACCCTCAGCTATGTTGAGATGACAAGCTCAACACATGCAGACATTGATGATGGACCGCTTGGTTAGATGGGTCCACACGTCTACACTTAGCACGTCGGTGGTCATTATGACTCACACATGGCCACTGACTCATTACTTATTATATTCAGGTTGTTACACCTATTTACAGCTGGCATAGTTATAGCGCCAGTCGACTAGTGTAGTCGGTTATACATTGTTTGACTTAGTAGGCCACTTTCCTTTATGTTGTATCTTATCTATACTTTGTGTACATTGTAAAGTGTGTGGAAGAAGAAGACGAAACCAGCAAGAAAACGTTTTTGGCCTCCATCTCTCTTCTTGTCTCTTGAGTGAGCTTCTCCTTGTGCATTCTATGTGTGTTCGGTGCAGCATCTTGAGCAAGTCCCTCCACCATGTGATTCTTGACAAGCTACACCATTACTTTTCATTGTTGCACTACTAGTGTCATCTTTCATTGGCACTTACTTCACCACCAATCTGTGCTATCCTCGGTGGATACAAAATTTTGACTAAAACCTCTTCGACATTCATAAACCCACCCGATGTAGCAAGTTGTCGAAAGGAAAGGCAACATGGGAGAACCTTCAACAAGCACACTTTCTAGTGATGTTTTGGAGTAGTTATTGTAGAATATGAACATGGTTATGCAAGTACAACAACAATAGCAGGTGGTGCAAACTTTTGCTCAAACAGAAACTATTGTAATAAATATTGTGCAAGCAATAGAGCATGACATGACGTTGTTTAATGGCATGAATGTATTTGCATATTTGCATAACTATGCTCAAAATATGGAGTTATTTGGGATAACTTGACTTGCATAGAGCCAATATTTTGTATGGGTCATTGTACATGAATTGAAACCCAAATTACTAAATTGTACATTAGGATGTTGATGATTGGGTTGCTTTCAAGGAGACACTCTAGGAAGAATTTTACATTGGAGATACTAGTTTGATTACTTGCAAGACTTTCCAAGAAAAGGTTCTAAAACCCAATAAGGGTCTTGTGGTTGTAGAGTTATTAAGAGAATTTGAAAGTCAGTTTGAGTAGTTAGATCTTGCATAATAACAAGCTCTTATAAGTCAAAAAATTGAATTGTTTCTATAAGCGACAAATCCAATGCTTCAAGAGAATCTTGACTATTTATTAGATGATTAGACTATAGAGACAAGGCTTAAAATAGAGTGGAGTCATCTTACGGATGTTGCTAGTACACTAGTGCAAAAACATAGAAGAAGGGAAATATTGTATTTATCTAGCTTGCCGCCATTAGGAGCAAAACAGTTGATGTATCTAGTAAACCACTTGTTTATGTGGCTAACCCTATGGCTGCACCTATTGTTTCCAGTATTATAAATGATGTATTAGATGAATTGGTTAAAGGCATGTGGGATCTTCAATTGAAGGTCACAAAATTGAATGAGAGAGAATAAGAGAAAAGGGGACAGGTAGCAATTCCTAGAATTGGAAAAAGATGTATGTGGTGTGATAGTTTGCAATATGAATGAAGGATTTTATTACTTATCAAGAGGCCTTGGCATGATAGCTCATATTTTGTAAAAATGGCAAGATCTATGCACAAGAAATGGGATTTCCTCTTGCTTTGAACTTTGGAAGGAAAGATATGAAAAAGTTGTTGAAAGACTTGGCTATTCAAAATGCTTATGCCACTATACATGTTGCTACTTTTGGTCTATAATTGGATAGAATGCATGGACAAGATGGTTGGTTCAAAGGTTACAATATGGACGCATGCTTTGCATGTAACTAAAAAGAGGAAAGCTACTGATAGTGAAATGTCTCATGTAGGGAAAAACATTCATGACATGACTGGCTAGGAATCACAAGTAGATGCATATTCAATATCTGCATATCTAGAAAAGTGCAAAACACACATATACTTGTGTAAGAGAACTGGAAGAAAGATGAAGATAATGTAGGGACATCTAAGAGAGTAACAATTGGATAGAATGCATGGACAAGATGGTTGGTCCAAAGGTTACAATATGGACGCATGCTTTGCATGTAACTAAAAAGAGGAAAGCTACTGATAGTGAAATCTCCCATGCAGGGAAAAACATTCATGACATGATTGGCTAGGAATCACAAGTAGATGCATATTCAATATCTGCATATTTAGCAAAGTGCTAAACACACATATACTTGTGGAAGAGAACTGGAAGAAGGATGAAGATAATGTGGGGACATCTAAGAGAGTGACAATTGGATAGAATGCATGGACAAGATGGTTGGTCCAAAGGTTAGAATATGGATGCATGCTTTGAATGTAACTAAAAAGAGGAAAGCTACTGATAGTGAAATGTCACATGCAGGGAAAAACATTCATGACATGACTGGCTAGGAATCACAAGTAGATGCATATTCAATATCTGCATATTTAGCAACGTGCAAAACACACATATACTTGTGGAAGAGAACTGGAAGATAGATGAAGATAATGTAGGGACATCTAAGAGAGTGACAAGAAGAAGTATGGAGTAGCCTAAAGCTACAAATCAATAACCTTTGGAGCTTGTTATGGAAGATGTTGGACCTCAACCGAAAAAAGATAGCAAGCAAGAGGGGAAACAGAAAGGCAAATAGCTAGGATATAAGTTTTAGCCTAATATTGGGATAACCATGGATCTCAAGAAGGTTCTTGAAGAGTGAATTTTAAACAATTGGGTGGGATTTACCTTGGAAGAGGTACTTGGTATCACCAAATAGGAATTTCATGACAAAATCATTAACAATAAAACTCTTGAGAAAATGTCAAAGGTTTAAATGGGAACGGAAGCATAAGAAAGCAATGAAGAAATTGAAGCTGAAATTTGCTTCTACAATGTGAAAGGTTGATTATTCACATGGGAATCTTTGTGAAGGGAATGTGCCAAGTCAGTAAAAGTAATTGTTGGAGCATTTCATGATAAGCTCTATTAGCTCTCTCTTGCACCTGATTGACTATAATAATGAGACTCCTCCAATTGTTTCTTGTAATCCCAGCTTGAAGGCTACCTTCATGTGGAATCTAACTATCCAATTTGAGGTTTGTAAAATGGATGCTACTATAAGATCTTTTTTCTCTTTCATAGATTTGAGTTATACTTTCACTTGTTGTAAGAGAGTGTAACTAGTTAAAAATACATGTGGTAAATCGATCACTCCCAATACATGGTCAACAAACCTAGATACAGTCAAAGAATAGAGATTGCTAGCTAGTACATGACGTACATTATCCAAAACAAAAGAGCTGCTTGAATCAAACTGTAGTCTAACATCCCGAATGCTAATGATATCTAATGCAGTATCATCTCGCAGTCTCATAACAGAACCTGTATTGCCATAATAGTTATGAAACCAATCCTCATGTGGGGTAACATGGAATGAAGCACATGAATCAAGCAAACAAAAAATGGTAGCAAGTAGATGAAGCATAGATAAATTAGATAAAATATAGTCCTCATTAGACTTAGTATATGCTACATTTATTTGATGTACAAATTGTATGTTGTATGCGCCCGTAGTGAATGCTGGAGAGTCCCCAAGAACAAATAACTCTACAAAAGCTTCATAAAGAAAAAAAGATATTTTGCATGATAAGAGATAAGAAGACCAATTGGGTGCAATCTGTTAGAATATCAAGCTCATTTAGTGTGTGTTGACCGACATGAGTTGGACACAGCTAGTCTAGCCATAGTAGTTAGATACATTAAATAAGTCGGTGCATTTGGTGTGAATGGTCTTATGACCGTAGGTTGTATCTTTCACTATTGAGTGTGGTATAAATAATAGAGTGTGAGAGAGGAAGCGAGTTGCTTCACTCTGTATGTCATCTATCTGCCTCTTTGAATCTGAACATGGTATCAGAGCTTCATCCATGAGGCTGTGGGAGAATGGGCATGACAACTTGCAGTGCAAAGGAGATGGAAGTAAGGAATCAGGAAAAATCGTGGACTGCCTCTTGAAACCTGTGTTTGAAAATCGTGGACTGCCTCCTGAAATCTGTGTCCTGAAATCGTGGACTGCAACCTGTGTCTGAAAATCGTGGACTGCCTCCTGAATGGACAGCAACCTGTATCTAAAAATCTGCGCCTACTGATTTGAATGGATAGCAACCTGTATCTGAAAATCTGCGCTTGCTGATCTGAGCGAATAGCAACCTGTCAATCTTCAGTGGGGCACCTGGACAAGGTTCATAGAGCATGTATGCTCACTATTGAAGGTATTTGAAGTGTGCAAGGAGTAAATGCTTGTGTGGGAGCTCTGTTATGAGCTGGAGTGACAGACACAGACCTGTAATCATTTTTGAACTGCTATAAACATGAATGGACAGCATGCATTCAGTCATTACTGACACACAGGAGCCTTGTACTACACTCAGAAAGCATCTTTGGAGCACAAGAATGTGTCAAAGGATGTATACATTGGATCAAATGTCTTGGAGCTGAGATCTCTTGCTCAGAATACTCAGATCTGAAAATCTGAAAACTGTCATACACAGTCAATGACAGAATACTCAGATCTGAAAATTCTGAAAACTGTCATACACAGTCAATGACAGAATACTCAGATCTGAAAATCTGAAAACTGTCATACACAGTCAATGACAGAATACTCAGATCTGAAAATCAATGACAAGCTGAAAACTGTCATACACAGTCAATGACAAGTACTGTGCATTACTGAAGCAATACAGGTCATCTTGGGGGTTCCATCATCTATATGAACTGGCCTATACATGCTAATGCATGGAGAATTGAAGCAAGCAATGAGCATCATTGAAAACTGAATTTTGAAGCTGAAGTAAATGCAGTTACACTGTCCTAGCTAATTACAATTTTGGAGCTGCTTGGAGCTTGGTATGCTGAATTCTGGTTGACTGCAACCTGAAACTGAATTTGTTGACACACTCAGTTTTGGACTTGAAATTGCTGCTGGTTACTCACAGTTTACAGTTTTCAGACTGCATGTATGTACCCTGGCAGTGAGGTTACATAAGCTTAAGCTGAAGCAAACACATAGCTTATGTATTGACAGTTATATCTACAGTTGAGACCACTTGTTTGTGGGTTGTTTTGGGGTGTCAGTGGGCTGAAATACTCTGGTTTTTTTACTGCAATTAATTGCAGAAAACTGTCATAAACAGTTTCGGGCTGAAGTTGAACTGTCAAGAAAATCTTGGTTTGCAGGTAGTCAGGCAAGGTCTGCAACATGGCAAATGCTGATAGAACTGATAATGTAACCCAGATTGTGGGAGAAAAGCTTGATAGCAACAACTATGCAATATGGAAGTTCCGCATGGAGAACTTTCTGATAGGCAAAGGATACTGGGACTTAGTGACAGGTGTTGAGGCTGAACCTGAAGTTCCAGATAGGAATCCTACAGCTGATCAAAGACGAGCACATCGAGCTTGGACGGAAAGAGCTCGCAGAGTTTTACATTGGCTGTCATTATGTATATCGGATGCTATGGTGATGCAGATCATGAACTGTAAATCCCCAGCAGATGCATGAAACATATTGGTCAGGTACTATGGCACAACTACAAGTGCCAGGAAGATACAACTGAAGCAAAAATTCAACAACATAGAGAGGAAGAACAGATCCATACAGGACTATGTCACGGAGATTAAAACCTTAGCAGATCAGCTCGCATCTGTTGGCTCACAGGTAGAAGATGAGGATATGGTTGCAGTGACCTTAAATGGCTTGGGTCCGGAGTATAAGTCTTTTGACACTTCAATATCTGTGCGGGCTGAGATGCCTGATTTTAATGAGCTGGTTGCATTATTGATTCATGAAGAGGTGAAGCTTGGCTTAGCTACAGGGTCAAGCAGCTCTAAGAATAAGGATGCAATTTTTTATTCGAATCAGCGTGGTCGTGGTAGCCGTGGTAGAGGCTATGGATCTGGCAGAGGAGGCCAGCAGAATGCATCCTATAGTAATAGCAATCAGCAGTCATCAAATGCAAGAGGTAGTGGCAGCTTTCGAGGTAGGGGGAGATCGAACTCCCGTGGCAGAGGCTCATGGCAGCAGCAGCGTCAGTCAGACAATCCAAATAAGGACAAGGATTGTCACTACTGCGGAAAGTATGGGCATATTGCAAAGGATTGCTGAAAGAAGCAGGGAAATCAGAAGGGCAAGCAGCATGGACATTATGCTACATCCAGTCAGGCAGATGACTCTGGTGATAGACTGTTTGCCATGCAATATGTCAAAGATAAGGCTGCTCAAAAATCATCTGATGATATAGTGTGGTACATTGACTCGGGGGCGTCGAATCACATGACCCCTCATGGTGATTGGTTCACGGATATGGTGGCTGAAAAGCATGGCTATGTATGCACAGGTGATGACACGCAACATAGCATTGAGCATAAAGGCAAAGTGCCTCTGGTTGTACATGATGGCAGGAAGAAGAATCTTCATGATGTTTTGCATGTTCCTTCGATTACGAAGAACCTATTGTCTGTGGGTCAAATGACAGAGCAGAACTTGCAGGTTCGCTTCAATAAGCATGGCTGCTTTATTGAAGAGTTTGGCAATGGATGCAAGTTGATCACGAAAGGCCACAGAAATGGAAGAATGTTCACTCTTGATGCTACACTGCCAGAGCTGAATTCCGCTATGTTTGCTCAGGGTTCTGGCACTATCAGGGACTTAGAGATTTGGCAGAAGAGAGTGGGGCATGTCAATTTGCAGAGGCTGCAGACCATGCAGAAGAAGCAGCTGGTAACAGGGCTACCTAGATTCCAATATTCAGATATTGGTCATGTCTGCGAGGCTTGCCAGTTTGGTAAGCAGTCACGATTGCCGTTTGTCAGGCATGTAAGACAGAGTACACGACCACTGCAGTTAGTGCACTCTGATGTTTGGGGACCAGCTCATAATGCATCTATGGGGGGTTCCAGATACTATGTATCCTTCATTGATGACTACAGTCGATATACCTGGCTTTACATATTGAAAACAAAAGATGAGGTCTTTGCTGTTTTTCAGAAATTTAAGGCACAGGTTGAGAAGGAATTTGAGTGTTACATCTCTTGCTTGAGATCTGATAGCGGTGGGGAGTATGTCTCCAATGAATTTGCTGATTTTTTGGCTGAAAATGGCATTCGTAGGCAGCTAACCTGCAGCTATACTCCGCAGCAAAACAGAGTAGCTGAAAGGAAGAACAGGGTTCTAATGGAAGCTGCCAGGGCCATGATGAATGAGAAGCATATGCCGCTTTACTATTGGGCAGAGGCTGTTGTGACAGCCGCATATATTCTGAAAAGGACTCCCATTGCAGGCATTCATGACATGACACCGTTTGAGAGGCTCTATGGCTATAAGCCGGATGTAAGACACATGAAGGTCTTTGGCTGTCTTGCTTATGTGCACATTCCAGATGAGAAGAGGAAAAAGCTGGATCCCAAAGCGCATAAGAGTGTGTTCATTGGATACTCGCAGGAGAAGAAGGCATACAAATGTTATGATCCCTCTACCAGGGAGACTTTGGTAAGCAGGGATGTCATCTTTGATGAGCTGGGCTCTTGGTATGTCTCACCAGTTGCAGTGCTATCCGATCTGTCTTCCACTCATGTCTCTACAGTTGATATGCAGCAGAGCACTGCTATGACAGGCCCTATCAGTCAGACAGTATCCCCATGGACAGGGAGATTGAGGAGCTCACCGTCCACTGACACGGGTATGTCAGTGAGGGGGAGACATGATGTCTTGGACAACAAAGGAAAAGAGAAAGTTAGTGAGGATGGTATGATGACACCTGGCAGAATGACTTCGGGCTATGAGTCTAGTGATACTTTAGACATCGAACTTCGTATTCCGACTGTCTATACGCCTGGCACGAGGCAGAACAGGTACATTCCGCCTCATGAGAGAGGTGAATCGAGTAGTGCACCACAGCCTTGACGATCGCAGAGGGTCAGATACCCTGTTGACAGGTTGACGTACTCTGGTTATTCTGCAAAGCATTATGCATACATGACAAAAGTGATGGAGATCAAAGAACCAGGTACTTATGCTGAAGCTGCAAAGGATGAAAACTGGTGCATGGCTATGGACGAAGAGATGAAAGCCTTGGCTGAAAATCAGACTTGGGATTTGGTACCACTGCCTGAAGGGAAAAAGCCTGTTGGCTGCAAATGGGTGTATAAAATCAAATGTAAGTCTGATGGCAGTGTAGAAAGGTACAAAGCAAGGCTGGTCGCTAAAGGATATGCTCAGCAGTATGGCTTGGATTATGATGAAACATTCAGCCCGGTTGCAAAAATGGCAACCATACGAACTGTTATTGCCTTGGCTGCTGCAAAAGGCTGGAAATTGCAGCAGATGGATGTTAAGAATGCATTCCTCAATGGTGATTTAACAGAGGATGTATACATGGTTCAGCCGGAAGGGTATGAGCACCCTGATTTTCAGCATTATGTGTGCAGGCTGAAAAAGGCACTGTATGGGCTGAAGCAGGCTTCGAGAGCCTGGCATGCTAGGATCAGCAGTTACTTGCAGAGTCTTGGATTTGTTTTTGGCAGGGCTGATCATAGCCTGTTTACAAAGAAGACTGACATTGGCTTGGTAGTGCTGGTCATATATGTTGATGACTTGATAATCACTGGAAATGATGACATGGGAATTCATCATGCTATGAAGATGCTGAAATCTGAATTTGACATGAAAGATCTGGGAGATCTGAAGTATTTCTTGGGTATTGAGGTCGTACCAGCTGAAAATGGCTTATGGCTGATGCAGAAGCACTATGCCATGGAAATGCTTAAGAAGTATGCCATGGCTGAATGCAAACCACTGGATACACCTCTGGACCAGAATGTAAAGCTAGACATGAACACTGGGGCTGAAGTAGAAGATGTGACTATGTACAGGCAGATGGTCGACAGTCTGATTTACTTGACCATCACTAGGCCTGACTTGAGCTATGCAGTAGGGCTTATAAGCCAGTTTATGCAAAAGCCGAGAAAGCCGCACTTGGATGCAGTTAGACGCATCATGAGGTATGTTAAGTCCACTGTAGACTATGGGCTGTTCTATGTCAGAGATAAGCCCTTGATACTGATTGGATACACAGATGCAGATTGGGCAGGATGCTCAACTGACAGACGATCTACGAGTGGCTATGCCTTTGGCTTTGGTAGCGGCATGATCAGTTGGAGCAGCAAGAAGTAGCCTACGGTTGCTTTATCTAGTACTGAGGCAGAGTACAGGGGGGCTGCATTGGCAGCATGTGAGATTGCTTGGCTGCTCAAGCTTATGGCTGACTTGGATATTCAGGTTGATGCTCCAGTGAAACTGTTATGTGATAATCTGAGTAGTGTACTCCTGGCCATGAATCCAGTTTACCATGCTAGGACAAAACACATAGAGATACACTACCACTTTATTCGTGAGATGGTCCTTGTAGGAAAGGTTGATCTTATGCATGTGAGAACTGATGAGCAGGTAACAGATATCTTTACCAAGTCTCTGGGTAAAGATAAGTTCTGTGGTTTTAGACAGCTACTTGGAGTACATATGCTGTCTTGAGCTTGAGGGGGAGTGTTAGAATATCAAGCTCATTTAGTGTGTGTTGACCGACATGAGCTGGACACAGCTAGTCTAGCCATAGTAGTTAGATACATTAAATAAGTCGGTGCCTTTGGTGTGAATGGTCTTATGACCGTAGGTTGTATCTTTCACTATTGAGTGTGGTATAAATAATAGAGTGTGAGAGAGGAAGCGAGTTGCTTCACTCTGTATGTCATCTATCTGCCTCTTTGAATCTGAACAAATCTCCCCCATGCCTTGTGTGAGCGCTTCACAACCCATGTATTTATAAATTTATTTATCTCCAAGCTAAAAAATAGCCCACTTTACAATTAGCATGCTTTTGGCTTTTGTGTTTGATTTTGCCCAAATAAAGAGTAAAGCGTTTGGGCATTCCAAAAGTTGGATGTGCCACCCAAATACAATGTCAAATAATGAAATATTAAATCGAGTGTCTATGTGCATACAAACTAATAAATGTTTTGTCTAGTGCTTTAATAAATAAGTGTGTCTAAATAAATATTGGCACCACTTCTTTAGAGATAATGCGTGTGCCCATCATAAATAGTAATTCTTCTAGGAATTTTGAAATCACACCATCACCTAGTGCTACCCAATGCCATCACCACCTGCTCTACACATCGACTGAAGCATTCACAATTGTTTGAAAATAATAAGATAAAACCCACAAAAGTGAATACCTAGCAGTCTTGAGCTACAAAATAGTTAAATAGGTTGGAACTCTGTCCTAACCTTAATTTAATTTGAGTGCGCACTCTAAACTCATACATGTTCATTAATTTGATATGTATTTTTTGGAATCACCGGTTGTGGAATCACATGTGTGCACATTAAATTAATGTAACGCCCGAAAAGGACAAGCATACTCGTCAACATCAAACACAAGGAATCCATCTTGTGTACGAGCCCCAATAAATAAATATAGTTTTATGGAATTCACCAAAAAACCTCATGGAATCCATCCTGGAATAAAAGCCTAATGGAATCCACTGTGAAATTTGCCTTCTGGCATCATTATCATTTCAATCTTCACACTGGAATTACTAGGGACAATGCTAGAATGATCAGACTTTACATTATCATATGCTTTCCCCTTGCCTTTCTCATTATGCCTATCATTTCACATTTTATGCAATTATAGTTGAATTGTTGCCCATAAGAATTACATGTCAAAGAGAACTTACATCTGTGAAACTTAATGCAAGATTGCCTATGAGACTAGGACTTGCCCCTATTAGGCTAGGAGTCTCTACCATATTTATTAGTGTGATTACTACAATTTGTGCCTCTAATCGTCAATGCATAAGAAGTACACGTTTGTATCAGTGTTTTTTCTACTTTCTTCTTCTATTAGTATAGAACTCTCTATACCACTACATTTAAAACCACCCTTAGAAGGATGAGCACTCCTAGCAATATGAAAGGTGTCCCATGACTCAGGTAGTGTAACAAGCAAGAAATTAAAGGACTTGATATTATTGTCGAGTTGAATGCCTTGCGATACAAGTTGGCTGAAAATGGAATGAAATTCATTCAAATGAGTGGATATAGCCGTACCCTCCTTCATGTGAATGTTTACAAGTCTCTTCAACTAGTATAATTGAGATGCAACACCTTGTTTGTCATAAAAAACACTTTTTTTTCTATTATGCATAAGCACCACTCTCAATCCCAATGTTATTAAAATACACCTACTTTGATAATGAAAATGACACTAGATTTGTGTAGATAATCAAGTTTATCCTAACCCTCTATATCATAAAGTTCACGCTTTATGCTATCTAACTTCAATGTTTTAATTTCCTCTTTTGTACCAACACTTGGCATACCTATGTCGTCCAATATTGGAAGTTATTTCCATCAAGATTCTGAAGATTGAAAATAGCATTATTGGAATATGAACTTGCCATAATGACTGCAAGTGTGAGCACAAATAGCAAGAGTATGGGCTATAGTAAATTCAACAAAATAGCCTGCAAAACAAATCCAAAATGGTGTGAACAAATGAGACTAGAAATGCCCACCAATTGCAAGAAAAAAGTACCAAAAGTTTTTTTGTACTCTCTAAAAGAATGCTAAAAACTGCAATTATATCAATGTTGAATTAAAGACATCAGTATATGTGGCCACAAAGCCAAGAAAGCAAGCCTACATTGTGAGAGAGATCCGAGTAACAACCCAGATACAAGGAATGCAACTAGTAGTGAGTGAGCATAGAGCCGTGGTATTGAAGACTATCACAAACTCAAAGTATCACAGCAGATTATACATCCCATAAGCATATGTATCATGCATGTAGAAAATCTCAAGAGAAACTACAGAGATCTGCCAAATTCTCGGGGAAGTTACTATATTCCTCTACATTAGGTGTGTTTAGGGCCTATTTATAAATATCCTTATCTAGAAATTTTTCTTGAGAAAAACATAACCCTTTTCTATTAAATTTATAAATAATCACTTTATATTACACCCTTTTCTATGTTTAAAATATATAAATATGATATTTTTAAAATACATTATTTTGAACCCACGTGATGCACACATATATTCATGAGTAACTTACCCGAGGCCAAATACGTGATGAGTGAGCAAAGAGCAATGTTTCTCAATACATAATAAATATGCAATGTCGCTGAATGCAAAATGATTGAGAAAAGAGAAAATAAAATCAGCCCACCAAGTGGAGGTGAATGCATCCAATAACATACAAGAGAAGATATACATGAACCAAGAGTTGGATTGTCTCAAAGAGCAAAGCTCTGCCAAGTAAGTATAAGCATCTCCATCTAGAAGAGAATCTTGAATGCACAGTGAGCAGGCAAAACTCAAGACATATACACAAAAGCATTTGGAAAGCGGAAGCACATCTCAAATATATATGGGAGCATAAGTGTCCAATTGAAGCTTCAATACCCATAAGTGAGTAAGTACGGAAGCTCAAAGCAACTGATCAAAGTCCAAGTACATCAAATGTAACTCAAAATCAAGTGCCGAAGTGTTATAATTGTATTTGTATTTTTATATCAATCCTAGACATCACTATAGACATATAGCATGCTTAAAATATCATGTAGACACAATGGGCATTCAAAGCATAGAGTCCATTATTGTATGCTTGTTCTCCAAACTATTATGATAGAAATAAACCTCTTCAAAACTGAGATAATGAAGCTCTTAAAAATCCAACTAGCATCTCAAGGCATTATCATAACATTCGAGTACCAAGGAAGCATGTGTCCATGGGGATGATAATGTACCTCAAAGAGGAAGTACTAGGCAACCAAAAAAGAAAATGAAAAAAATCACATAGCGGTTAATAACTACAAAGATGGTGTTTGCATGAACCAATTAGTATAGAAGAGAGACTTGTGCAATCTCTCAAACCCAAGCTTTGCGATGAAATATGAAAGTTCTCCCATTGGAAGTAAAGTGAAGTATCCAAGAGTAAAGGGAACTCATACAAGCATGTCATAACATTCGAAAGCCCAAAGGTACCAAATAATATGTCCTAGAGCATGTAAATAGAAT
This sequence comes from Lygodium microphyllum, assembly GCF_053477565.2. NCBI lineage: Eukaryota > Viridiplantae > Streptophyta > Polypodiopsida > Schizaeales > Lygodiaceae > Lygodium > Lygodium microphyllum. The sequence continues at coordinate 31,084,969 of NC_141136.1, forward strand.
CAGCATCCAACCCTATGAATAAGAGCTCACTGAACCATGCAACCTCTATAGATATCAATGTAATTAGAGAGCTTAGAATTAAAGCTCAAGGCCAAAAGGAGAGCATATCCATACATGCCCAATAGTGTCAAGCATACACATGATCAAAGAGCATTTCCCCATGGCATGTAAGCATAGATTTGATTGATATTCAAAGCATATGATTTCTATCCATTATTTATGAAAACAAAGATCCCTTCAATGGCTGAGTAAACTGAGCTCTATTCAATTTGTAGAGCATCCCTAAGATCAATATATCATCCTAGCATTAAAACCTATGTGAATAAGCATTAGTAAAGCATAAATATTCAAATGCTTTGCTATCCAAAATTTTGAATAGTACGTTTGTATTCTCAAATGATGCCCAAAGTCACAGTCAAAAGTGCTAGAAGAAGTCCTGAATAGCTAGATAAGAATTAGAAGAGTTGTAAAGCCAAATGTCTGAGCGGAAGTGAGTAGGGAAGCCCCCTAGAAATATATGACCAATTGTGGGATAATTTCTATGGACTTCTCCTACTATCCCTAACTCTTTGACTTTACTAGGCACTGATCAAAGGTTGTGCTGAAGTTGAGAAGTAAGTTGGACGAGGTGGGGATTTGATATTTTCCTTAGATGATTGAAGCTCTAGCTGCCATGGAAGTTGGGGCTGAAGCTCTCTTTCCCAAGCTGAAGTAGAATGGATGAAGCTCCTTGAATTCCTACTCGAATATTAGTTTGAAAGGGTGAGCAAGAGTGAGGGAGAGAAGACGACAAGGGGAAGTAAGAGGAATGGCTATGGAGGTTTGAATGCAAAAGAGTAAGACTAGTGTGTGGAAACTTCAACAGTCACAATGTGTGACCTACCTTCTCTTTATTATTCTATCATAGTAAAGAATAAGGAATATAGATGATAGTGGTGGGCAGCCACCACTTGTAGTTTACAACTGTGTGGGCACTAAGTATAAGGTAAATGTAGTTTGCTAGACACATGTGGCCTTTAATCTACAACATTTGGACTGTAGGTTATTGAGTTACTTCATATACTTTGATGATATTCATATATAAAAGAATTTCATTTGAGCATATAATGATACCATTGATAATGCTCATTGTGGTCATGAATGAGGGTTTTTATTCTCTATCTCCCTTCCTAGTTAGGATCCAAAGAGAAAACATGCATAATATACATATTTACAAAGAGCTTTCCAATAGTCAAGGGAGAAATCATAGCTAATTCAATTAATTTAAATGATAGCATCTCTTGAGGAGTTTGCCATGGATAATTTAGGAAACCATGTAAGTGGCAAAGAGGGGTTTATTCCCTAAAAAGTGCATAAGGAACCATGTAAGTGCAAGGGAGGGTTTTCTTTTTCAAAAACTGCGTAAGGATATACATTAGGGATAGGCCCTATTAATTTTCCCCTCCACCCATAAAAATAGGGGGTATGGGGGGAGGGGAGGAAGATGAATGAGGTAGGGGAAAGATAATTTATTTGTTATGTTTTTAAAAAACTACATTTCTAGTGTTCAAGACAATGCACCATCATGAAATACTACATTTGGAGTGATGTGACAATGTATCACCTTTAAAGTGCAATGCATAGTTTTTAAATTAGAAATATTCTAGTCTTTTAATATTATTTAATATGAGGAAGAAGTAAACATAATATACAATCTTATATGTGAAAAAGAGAATTCACAGTAAATTTTATTGATACATCATATAAGTGTAAAAAGGGTGGTGGGGTCATATGACTCTTGCACAAGCCGTAGATAGGGGTTTTCCACGATTCTTTCCTCGTAGGTGACATGTTTGGTTTACAAAGAGTGAACTCCCTAGACAAGGTCTCTTTCAAGCAATAAGGATTTTCTATATTCCACTTAATTTGGCTATTAAAACCCATTTTGCTTACATCTAACCAACTATTTCTAGACACTTGTGTATGCATAGAGTCTAGTTTTGAATGTGTGAGCCTTCAATAACGTTAGGAAGAGCCCCAAATGTGATATGTTAGCTCCTTCAATGGTAAAATTACTGAATACATCATAATATAGTAGTGGCATGTGCGTATGTGTTTTGAAGCTGGGAGAGACTACTAGTTAAGTGATCAAATCTACTCCTTGCATAATCTAGGGAGGTATTATAACAAGATCTAGTACACAATGATACATACCATTGCTTATATTCACCTTAAAATGGAAATGTATAATGATATGTGGTGCATGGTGTGGCCTAGTAGAAAACATTATATAGACAAGCGTTCAAGCATGAGAGAGGTAGACAAAACAAGAAACTTTTTAATTAAAAAAGCTAGACTTTTTCAAATTTGGAGTCCATGTCTTTGTTAGGAAATCTCAAAACCAAAATTTGGGGCTCATAAAATGATGAAGGAATCTATATATTTAAAGTGACACAATAATGTCTTTGATGCTTAATGGAATTGGGAAGGGAAGATATTTAAATTCTTGGAGAGAACTTGGCTTGAATGTGACAAAGATATAGATCTACTGGTAGTTAAAATTTACAAGCAAGATACTTACACTATAAGGGAGAACATTATGCTATTTATGTGTGTCTTTTTTGAATTCCTTGGGAGGCTTAGTTGATTAAAGGCTTGTTTGCAACAAGCCTTAAGAAGGATATAGCAAGGATAGTTGGGCCATTAGGCATGACTATGGATAGGGCCATAGAATAATTTAGCGACTCATTCGATTTTATTGCTATGATAAAAAATAGCAAGATTATTATCTCAATGGATTAGCACTTTCAATTTGGAAGCTATGGAGGAGCCTCACCAAATGGAATGATGAGTGGATGCTTTGCGTGTATTATATCTAGCGATGGAATTACTAGTAGCCAAATACTCCAAGTGAGCTGAAAAATCTATATAGCATGCATTAATAGCTTGGGTTGGGGCATGAGGATGATCTGATATAATGAGTCATCATCTCTTTCTTTTCTTTTAGAGTATGATGGTAGACAAAGTCTTCTTCCTTCTTATTTCTTACCTTAATTTCAAACCATCGTCCAAGTAAGACCTTTCGAGGCCTTCTTTCAAAGCAATATATACTCAGAGGAGGAGATAAATATCCTATGTCAATGGTTTATAAGCACGGTATAAAGGTTATGGTTGATAAGGCTACTCCATGGGCTTAATTGAAGAAAGTTCATCTTTTTATTTCTTATTTTTTATGGGTTCGTGAACTCATTTCTATAAGTAGATATAGAGATGGTGCTTTAACCCTAGCTTGCAACTTACAATGGTGGTGTAAGAAGTGGAGTTCATTTTAAAGTCTCAAGAAGCAAGTGTCCTTCCCAAGAAAAGACAAGTCTATGTTTTATGTGGTATGTCTAGATCCATGGGTCCAAAAAGTGCATGTAAAGGGTATCTATTTTGAGGTTATATTTGAAACTTGTTTTCCCTACAATAGGTTTATTGTAATTAGAATCTCTACTCAAATAGTAATCCCTACAAGTCTACCCAATGACACAATTGATGTAATACCTTATTCTACTCAAATTCCCCTCCCCCTCCAGCTCAACAGTCGGCTGGGGGGTAAGGGGAATAACAACAATTTCTTTTTTGTCATTTATCCAATTCAAAAAATATTATCCCTATGACCGCTTCCCAAGAGGGAATTCATATGCGGAATGGGTATTACAAAAGTATGGATATATTCAAAGGATTAACCACTTGAAAGTACAATATATAAGCTAGATAACCATGGATGTGATCACAACACAACAATGGAACTAACTTTGTGTGTGTCTATGTGTACGTAGAGTCGTATATATCGGGGTGAATTGGCATTGTGATTATGTGAATTGGAAACCTTATCACTTCCTTTGTGCCCCTTACATAGCTCTTTCACTTGCAGTGGCTTGAAGTCCTGCCATTACCCTCAGCTACACCATTACTTTCATTGTTGCACTACTACTGTCATCTTTCATTGGCACTTACTCCACAACCAATCTATCCTATCCTCCTATGCCTAATACATGGCATGAACAGTGGATTGAAATCCACAAGACTTCATCCTTCGATTTCTCCTGCATCTTTTAGAGTGGGTGCATCCTAGAGTACTACTACATGTGCAAGTGTCAGGGCCAAGGGAGAAGCTAGTAGTGGAAGATTGTGTGGAAGAGGCAAAAATGGAGGAGGGGGTGGGTTGGGCAAGGATTTGGAGGTGATAGTGGTGGTGGTAGGGATTAGAGTAGATTGTAGTTCAAATGGTGCTAATGGAGCTAAGGATCCATGCGATTTCAGGGTGGAGGTTGGGGATATTATGGAAAAACAGTTAAATAGCTAGAATTTCTAGTTAATAGGCACCTATATGAATGGCTTGATGAAGTTGATTCTGCTCCACTCTTACTAGCACAAGCTATTGCTCAAGATGTTCAATCTAGCCAGTTTGGCAAGTAGCACTATCCTTGAGAGAGTGAATGCACATGATGCGCGCTTTCCTATGAGTTACTCCACCTCAAAGCGTAGCTTGATGTTCGAGTGATTGGCTGTAACTTTTTGTTGCTACTAATCTTTGTGATCCATAGCGGGCTTCTTCTACACTATGAATTTAGCAAAAAAATGCTCAATCTCAAGTGCGAGGACTTCTTTGTGTGTGAATTGAGGAGTCCGGGGTAAGGCGAAGCAGAGGAAGGCATGATACCACACTTCATCGTCTACTATCCATAGATGTCAAATGTGATTCCATAAATACTTTGCTTTTGGCTTCACATATTCAAAATTTGGCGATGATCATTCTGAAGAACCTCAACGTGCTCCAAGGTGACATCTCATTGTTTCTCAAGAGCTCAGGTAATTTTCTCAGGAACATATGTGTGCATGACGTGGGTTTAAAATAATGAAATTTTAAAATACCATATTTATACATTTCTTACATACAAAAGGGTATAATATAAAGGGGTTATTTACACATTGAATAGAAAAGGATTATATTTTATTGAAGAAGATTTCACAAATAAGGATATTTATAAATAGGCCTTGAACACACTTGATGTAGAGGATATACATATAGTAACTTCCTCGAGCTCAAGAGCTCATGTTCATAATTCTCCTCTTGAGTCCAGTGATTGTGGCCTAAGATATGCTTTAGGCCCATCCTACCACGAGCTATATTATTTGCAGCAACCAAAATGGGCATCAACACTACTATTGCCTCACCAATCTCTATGGGCACATCTTGGGAAACCTTTGCCTCCTATTAGAGTCTGGCCAATAACCTTGTTGTAGAAGGAGCGGCTATAGAGGCCGAAGAAGAGCGAGAACCTACTAAAGAGTAATGGCCAGCTAGGAAGCGACAATCAGTATCAACTGTGTTAGAGGTTGGGTTTGCGCATATGCATCAAAATCATCATCATCACAAAATGGTAGAGGTGCTAGTTGGATACATGGATCCACCAACTGTGTTAGAGGTTGGGTTTCCGCATATGCATCAAAATCATCATCATCACAAAATGGTAGAGGTGCTAGTTGGATACATGGATCCACCAAGGCAGCCCAAAGTCACTGCACCGCTTCATCCATATCTTCTCACATATTTTCCTCTAGAAAGACTCTTGTAGCTCTTTCAAGATGTCACAAGAGATGGGCAACGAGTCATCAACATTAGTAGCCACTATTGCCACTTGTCCATATAGGAATATGGAGTTGGTTTCGAATGGAGTTTGCAATGTCGAGATGGGCCTCTTGACATGCTAGAAGGTGTGCAATGATAATCCTATCCCTTCTTCCCCACATGACACTACATGTGCCACATTCTCCTGCTACATCTCCATTTTATTTTGAAGCATGAGAATCCATTGGTGCAAATAGATTATTTGTACCATATGAGTGCGGCAGAACTAGGCAATTTTAGGATGAAATTCCATTGAGATGCCAATAGAGGTAGGATGCACAATTTGGAACAATTTGGATGGTACTCTTAATAACAATGGGCAACAAGCTGACTATATTCCTACAAAGCTTCCTCTCATCTATGTTTTTCGCTGTAGGATGTCTGCAGGAATAGAGCACAATGTGAGTTGATGTTAAGCTTGTTATAATTAGGGAGCAGGGCTCTATTGAAAAGGTGGATCAGGGCAGCATGAGTTGCTTCCAAGGCTACAGTTCACATTTGATGGGTAGGTTGCTACTTGCTTGTGTTAGATAGCCTCAATTCCCTACCTTCATAAGGTTCCACCAATGATCCAGAAAGCTCAAAGTTGTAAGGCCCCCATTATGAGGAGAAGCCATGTGTAAGTCTAGACATTGGTGGCTCTTGACTTGTATGTCAGATAAGGTCTATGTGCTGGGTGGCCAAAAGGTGACCATTGTAGGTATAGCCTTTGTGTTAGATAGAGTAGTTAAAGTTACTAGCAAATCAAGGCACACTACATCAAGTTGTAAGATAAGGAAGTTATCAAGAACCCCTATCTAGGGTTTGAGACCTCTAGAAGTAGCCCTTAGCAAACTAGTGGAGGTGCACATGGAAGGTAAACAGATACACATGCATATGGAAGGTCAATAGACACATGTGCACATGGAAGGTCAACACACACTGGTGCACATGGAAGCTCATCCATCATGACCCCCTTCATAGGCTATAGAAGGTAGACCCCTTCACAAGGTTCATAATCCATCCGTTCACTCACTCAGAGTTATTCTAGCTAGCCTTAAGCTCTTCACATATCTTCTATCTAGATATCCATCTAAGCTTTACATCAGAAGCACACAGGTGGACAGAGCCATCTTTGTATCAACTTGTTTAGAGTTAAAGAAATTTTATGTTCTCCTCTTATTTGTTGTGTACTATCTTTCTCTATCTCTTGCTCAAAATCTATTTGCTGCACCGTGTAATTTTTACATGGTATTAGGACCAAGGGGATTGTAGAGATCGAAGAGTACATGAGAGACAAAGGCTTCGATAGCAAGCAGGAGCAATGTTGACTTCCACAGGAGATTATGGCACATGAAGTAGTTCTAAAGGCGGTGGTGTTGTAGTACCTATTCAAACACTAATGATTTGTCAACCAATCTTCAATAAAGGTATGTTCGATGGTACAAACTATACTCTGTGGAAGTTTACAATCCTTAAGAAGAGTGTCTCTCTCAACTCAAAAGGCATTTTTCTAACCTTTTGCTTTACTGGCTTATTACCTTCTTTCAATGGGATCATGTGCACGACAATAGTAGGGAGAATCCCTTTCAATTCACCATATCTCCATGCAAATTATCCGTAAACTCCTATAGTAGGAGTGATACATGGTTTGTACACTCATCATTAGATAATATCATACTGAGTTTGATTCGATATGGATCATTAGGAGTCCCAAGATCCCACTCCATTACATTGGCATTGCATTGTCATGCCACTATGCAGACACACCTTGAGGTGTATCACCATCTCACTTTCTTATTAATCTAGAGATGCAATGTCATATTATTCATTATTATTAGTGTCCATAATATGAATGGTTCAAAAATATGGGATTTTTTGAATATTTTATTCTATTTTTGATATTCTAGCTATTATTTCTTGTAGAGGTACTCAAAAGGTGTAGTAAACTTTTAGAATAGAGTGACCTATATAAAGCAAGTGTCTTTTTAGCCAATTTTGGAAAATATCATAATAAGAGAACGGCTCTTGAAGTGCATGGTGGTAGGCAATCACAATTTTCAAGTAGCAAACAACACTCTGGAGACAAGAAGAGCTGAGAAGGAGTGATCTAGGAGAATTTAAATCAAGTATCCCAGGGTTTTACCCCCTTTCAGAGTCAACAAAACCATCACATTTTCCATCTGAGCAATAGGAAAGAAGCTAATGTTTGGTATGTATTTTCAGTATGACAAGGAGCCTCAAGACATCTAGTGCTTGGAGATTACTTTCGAGTAGTCGTAGACATTGTCTAGCTAATCTAAGAACCCGTTGTCTTGGAATTTAGCCATCAAACAATCATATTTGTAATCACCACGAATACATAGGGCTAAATTTTGTTTGGAGTCTCATAGCACGCTTTTGTTTCCTTCCTCGGGTTTTAGCAATACATAGTGCTTCCGGGACAGGTACTTTGGTTTCTTCTACCAAGAAATCATGTAAACCTATTGAAAGTTTGATTGTTTAGATTCTTTATCTTGGATGTACAACAAAGTTTAGTACAAGTAATACATGTAGAGTTTGAATCATCGAGCTTTGCCTTTATCTTATATAAAGACGTTGATAGACTTGGAAAAAGGCTTTATGATTGATTCATAATGTATGCACATGTCTTGAAGACAACTTGATTTCTAGCATTCTTGGGATTAATTTGAATCTCCTGCGTATGTTTTACTTCTATTCTATCTCCAATTCCTTACTTCCTTCTCTCTTTGATCCCCGGCGGATACAACATTTTGACTAAAACCTCTTCGATATTCATAAACACACCCAATGTGGCAAGTTGTCGAAAGGAAAGGCAAGATGGGAGAACCTTGAAGCACACTTTCTAGTGATGTTTTGGAGTATTGTAGAATATGAACATGCTTATGCAAGTACAACAACAACAACAGGTGGTGCAAGCTTTTGCTCAAATAGAAACTATTGTGATAAATGCTCTACAAGCAATAGAGCATGATATTAGGATAGCCATGGATCTGAAGAAGGTTCTTGAAGAGTGAATTTTAAATAATTGGGTGGAGTTTACCTTGGAAGGGGTACTTGGTATCACCAAGTAGGAATTTCATGACAAAATCATTAACAATACAACTCTTGAGAAAAGGTCATAGGTTTTAATGGGAATGGAAGCATAAGAAAGCAATGAAGAAATTGAAGCTGAAATCTGCTTCTACAATGTGAAAGATTGATCATTCACATGGGAATCTTTGTGAAGGGAATGTGCCAAGTCAGTAAAAGTAATTGTTGGAGCATTTCATGATAAGCTCTATTAGCTCTCTCATGCACCTGATTGACTATAATAATGAGACTCCTCCCAATTGTTTCTTGTAATCCCTTGAAGGCTACCTTCATGTGGAATCTAACTATCCAATTTGAGGTTTGTAAAATGGATGCTACTATAAGATCTTTTCTCTCTTTCATAGATTTGAGTTATATTATCATTTGTTTTAGGAGAGTGTAGCTAGTTAAAAATACATTTGGTAAATCAATCACACCCAATACATGGTCAAAAAACCTAGATACAGTCAAAGGATACAGATTGCTAGCTAGTACATGACGTATATTATCCAAAACAATAGAGCTGCTTGAATCAAACTGTAATCTAACATCCCCAATGCTAATGATATCTAATGCAGTAACATTTCACAGTCTCACAATAGAGCCTGTATTACCACAATAGTTATGAAACCAATCCTCATGTGGGGTAACATGGAATGAAGCACATGAATCAAGCAAACAAACAATGGTAGCAAGTAGATGAAGCATCGATAAACTGAGTAGCATGAATAGATAAATTAGCTAAAATATAGTCATCATTAGACTTAGTGTATGCTACATTTATTTGGTATACAGATCATGTGTTGTATGTGCGCATAGTGAATGCTGGAAGGTCCCCAAGAACAAATAAGTCTACAAAAGCTTCATAAAGACAAAAATATATTTTGCACAATAAGAGACAAGAAGACCAATTGGGTGCAATCTCCCCCCATGCCTTGTGTGAGCGCTTGACAAGCCATGTATTTATAAATTTTTTTATCTCCAAGCTAAAAAATCGCCCACTTTACAATTAGCATGCTTTTGGCTTTTGTGTTTGATTTTTCCCAAATAAAGAGTAAAGCCTTTGGGCATCCCAAAAGTTGGGCTATGCCGCCCAAATACAATGTCAGATAATGAAATATTAAATCGAGTGTCTATGCACCTACAAAATAATAAATTCTTTGTCAAGCGCTTTAATAAATAAGTGCATCCAAAAAAATATTGGCACCACTTCTTTAGAGATAATGCGTGTGCCCATCATAAATAGTAATTCTTCTAGGTATTTTGAATTCACACCATCACCCAGTGGTACCCAATGCCATCGCCGCCTGCTCTATACATCGACTGAAGCATTCACAATTGTTTGAAAATAATAAGATAAAACCCACAAAAGTGAATACCTAGTAGTCTTGAGCTACAAAATAATTAAATAGGTTGAAACTCTGTCCTAACCTTAATTTAATTTGAGTGCATGTCCATTAATTTGATATGTATTTTGTGGAATCACCCGTTGTGGAATCACAGGCATGCACATTAAATTAATCTGTTGCCCCAAAAGGGCAAGCATGCTCATCAACTTCTCACACAAGGAATCCATCTTGTGTACGAGCCCTAAAAAATAAATATAGTTTTACGGAATCCACCAAAAAACCTCATGGAATCCACCGTGGAATAAAAACCTCAGGGAATCCACTATGAAATTTTCCTTCTGGCATCATTATCATTTCAATCTTCGCACTCGAAATTCTAGGGACAATGCTACAATGATTAGAATTTACATTATTATATGCTTTCCCCTTGCCTTTCTCATTATGCCTATCATTGCACATTTTATGCAATTGTAGTTGAATTTGACCATGTTGCCTATAATAATTACATGTGAAAGAGAACTTACATCTGTGAAACTTAATGCAAGATTGCCTATGAGACTAAGACTTGCCCCTATTAGGCCACGAGTCTCTACCATATTTATTAGTATGATTACTACAATTTCTGCCTCTAATCGTCAATGCATAAGAAGTACATGTTCGTATCAATGCTTTTTCTATTTTCTTCTTCTATTAGTATAGAACTCTCTATACAACTACATTTAAAACCACCCTTAGAAGGATGAGCACTCCTAGCAATATGGAAGGTGTCCCATGACTCAGGTAGTGTAACAAGCAAGAAAAAAGACTTGATATTATTGTCGAGTTGAATGCCTTGCGATACAAGTTGGCTGAAAATGGAATGAAATTCATTCAAATGAGTGGATATAGCCGTACCCTCCTTCATGTGAATGTTTACAAGTCTCTTCAACTAGTATAATTGAGATGCAACACCTTGTTTGTCATAAAAAACACTTTTTTTTCTATTATGCATAAGCACCACTCTCAATCCCAATGTTATTAAAATACACCTACTTTGATCATGATAAAATGACACTAGATTTGTATAGATAATCAAGTTTTGCCTAACCCTCTATATCATAAAGCTCACGCTTTATGCTATCTAACTTGAATGGTTTAACTTGCTCTTTTGTACAACTTTTGGCATACCTATGTCGTCCAATATTTGAAGTTATTGCCATCAAGATTCTAAAGATTGAAAATAGCATTATTGGCATATGAACTTTCCATAATGACTGCAAGTGTTAGCACAACTAGCAAGAGTATGGGCTATAGGATATTCAACAAAATAGCGCACAAAGCAAGTCCAAAGTGTGGGAACAAATGAAACTAGATATGCCCACCAATTGCAAGAAAGTACCAAATTTTTTTGTGTACTCTCTAAACGAATGCTAAAAACTGCAATTATAGCAATGTTGAAATAAAGACATCAGTATATGTGGGTACAAATCCAAGAAATCAAGCCTACATTGCGATAGATATCTGAGTACCAACCCAAAAGAAGGAATGCAACTAGCAGTGAGTGTAACAAATCTAAATCTTATTACACATTAATAGGGCTTTGGGGAAAAATTCTTTTTTTTAGAATTAAGGCAAAAATTTTTACTCCCTCCTTCCCCTAGCCGACTGTCGAGCTGGGGGAGAGGGAGGGAAGCATGGGACACCAAGCTCCTTGCTGGAGCTTGGATCAAGGAAGGATCCATGCAAATGGACACATCAAGGGGAAGGATTCCCTCCCCTCCCCTATTTAACCAGAAGGGGGGGCCTACGGCTGGAGGTACAAGGAGGAAGGAGAGTCACCCATTACTTCGCTGCAATCGACGAAAGGGAGTGTGAAGGACCCGACGGAGAACGACCGAGGAGGCTACCGTATCGTGAAGCTGCGCCGACTGTACCCTGTGTAGAAGAAGGAGGGTGACGAAATGCCACCACTGCTGAGGAGGAGCCGCCCTGCCGCCAACCGCTAGCTCTGCTGCTGCTGCCGCCATCATACATCCGCCGTCTCAAAGTGATTTCACCCCCCCTCTCCCCATGTGGGCCTTCAAACCCTCAGAAGCTTCAAGAAGCTTCTTGAGAAGCTTCTAAGGGAGGGTCATCTAAGCCCCCCCTCCTATACTCATAACCCTTTTACCCTTTCACCCCCCTCATAACCCTTTTACCCTTTCACCCCCCATACTCTTTTTTTTAACACACACCCCCTAAGCCCCTTTTTATTCCCCCCGTGTCCCCATTATTTCTTTCTTCCCCCCCCCCCCCCCCCCCCCTCACCCCCAGTTTTGAAGCTCTAAAGCTTCTAAGAGACCCTAAGCCATCTTTCCCTTGCAACCACACCCACCCCCCCCCAACCCCGAGTTTTTTTAACCCTTAACCCCTTCCCGTAGAGCCGCTAAACCCCAACCCATGTTTTAAGCCACCATAGCCCTCTCTCCCCTTGGCCTCAAAAACCATTAAGCCCTCTGTGGTTTTAATAAGCCTTCCTCTTGAAGGGTTTTATAACCTATTTTTCCACCCTCCCTGAGATTTAAAAATCCTCCCCGTGGTCTTTCCCCATGAAATGCCTTAGGGTCCTATAAGCCCTTTCATATTGCAAGCCTCTTAATCCTTCCTTGTGGGCTTCCACAAGCCTTCTCCAAGTGGGATTATATCCCAACCCGAGATTTAAGCACCCATTCCCTCGCAAGTTCCATGGCCTTTTCTTTTAGGCTTTATAAACCTTTCCCTCTCCGAAGAAGTTAAGACCTTAAAGGTCTTGTTACCCCTTCCTCGTGGTTAATCCCGTAACGGCTCCTTGCTTCGAAAGAAAGAAGAAGAGTATTAAAGTGGCAATGGAATTCCAAAAAGGAGTGTAAAGCTGCCTTCACGTTCAAAGGATTACAACTGCGATGCCGCCTAAGAAAGTCCAAGGAGTAGCTGCGGGGGGGTCATCTCCCGGTATCCATGTGGATATCTCACCCCAAAACCAGGTTTTTCCTTCTTGGTTTTTATATCGGTTTTAATTAAATCATGCAAGACAAATTGTTAGGATAAGATATATTTTGTTCTAGTTATTTACGATGAAGGAATTTAGTTTAATTGAACATGCAAAAGGGATAAAGTATAAAACCTAGTTTTCCTTCAAATAGCATTATGCATTGAAACGAATTACGAGCAAGATTATCTACCCACTATAGTAGTATATTTTAGTTAAATCTTGAAGGTATAGAAACTGCATCTTGCACCATTAACCCCTATTCTTTTTACAACGAATCATCATAAAAGGTGAAATTCATGAAAGGTTTCTTACGTTGCTTAAACTCTAGGAAGTTATCATTGCTAACTGCATATCCTAGCAAGGAAAAGATTGTTTATTTGGCATGAGTTTTGTTCACAAGGAAAAAGGAAGATTAATTGAATTTACCTAACCACAAAGCATTAAAGTTTAGGACTGAAAAATCAATTGTCACATAGATAACAAATCGTGCCGAGGTGATCTCGATATTACCTTCTAAAAGTTAACCAAATTAATATAAACTTAGAAATACCTATGCTGTGAAATATGCATTGGGAATGATTTAAAATCCAAAGAAACATTTATACCTTAAATACTTGCCCACCTTCCCTGATTGTAGGGTCAATAAATCGTAACGTAAAAGAACTAGGGTTGTCCCTGAGGTTCTTAAAGAAAATAATAAAAGGAGACCCTAAGTCCAAACGCCAGCTTAAAGAAACCGAAACGAATTGCTTCATCGCATATTACGATGCAGGACTTGCACGGCAAGTACGAAGTCATATGGTCTTGTGATTGATTCATAAGAAGAAAGGTTAAATACCCTCAACAAGGATGGCGGATCCTTACGCAAGTTATCTTGCAAAAGCATGTATTCTTTGATATCCTTCTAAGTAAGGAAGGTTAAAAACCGGAAACTAAAGTATCTAATGAAGTTTAGGGTTGACTAAGTTGGGTTAATAGGGTACGCCCTAACCCAGGATATAAGGGATCTTGCCAACTTGCAAGGTACCCCGGATCGAGTGCTAGATGCATTCAAAAGGAAAGACTCCTTCCTTAGCAGTTTGCCAACAACAAGATCGATTAATGGAAATGTTTATGCTTGCTAGAGATTTTAGAGCACTCTTTGATTTATGAATTACAAATTAAATGAATATCTATACTTCAGGTTGAAGGCCTGAAGGGAGAGGCAGTTTCAGTTACCCCCGACTGCCTGCCTGACCCTAACCAAGGGGGTTGTTGACCGCGCCGGGAACGTGGACCGAACCCGTCACGAGAGGTCTCTCCGTTGAGCTCTACTTGGACCAGGAGGACGCTTGGGTGCTAGGGGGGGCTCTGGCCGTAAATCCCTCGCCTTCCGAGTCCTGCACAAGAGGCTAACATGACTCGGGATTGGATCTCGAGGCCTACATACTAGTCTACGGGCAGAAGCTTGGAATAGTGATCCCTATGTATTATTGGATAGCCTTCGGGCAGACTATGGACAGGCCTACAGGCGGAACTCCTTGTATTTCAAAGATAAATATGATGATATGTTAATAAAGAACTTGTTTGATATTGTTTTTCTAATGCCACGTGATAAGATTACGTGAAGGAACCAGTGCTTAAAGGTTTAATTAAAGAAGCTGATTGTTACATGTCCAAATTAATGTGTTAGATAATTACATAACTAAAACAAACCGAGGAAAGTGCGGAGGATGGGCCATGGGTCCGTCCTACGGTTGGGTGGTCTCGGTTGGCCGAGAACTTTTCTCAAATCTCGAAGAACAGCGGGATGATCGTCAAAGGACACGAACAACGAAAGTGATGACCTAGAGTTATGTCTTGCCCGATTTACGTTGTTTTAGGGGAACGGAATGGGGCTATGCCTTATGGCAGAGAGGTTGATCTTGCATCCCTCTCGTTTCCCATTCTCCTTGAACCAAGTGCATTGTGAATTCACTTCGGACCTGGGGTTTCTACGTAAAGTAGTTCGCTTAGGTTTGACGCTAGTTGCTGTTAGGTAATGACCAATCAAGAAAACCCTAATTCCGGTTGATCCTAAGTGGGAACGGCCAGAATACTTCTGCTATGTGGTAGACGCGGAAAGCCCTAGATCGCAAATCCCATAACATTCCATGGGAGTGCCGGGCGGAGCTTTCTAGACATCCTTTCCGATGGACTGCTAAGACGTGTCTTGGACCATGCTAAGGGACACGTTACAGTTCGTATCAGAGCCGACCAACAACGGAATTGTTTTTATGAAATCTCAATGAAATGAAGTAAAGAAATTGTTGCTATCCAAACATTTCCTTACCTTCAATGTTGTCTTGCAGAATTACGAAGCGTGGAACAAGTTTTTGGTATTTTGAGTCATGTTTATGACTGCAATGCGTTCTCCGCTTTATAGACAAAGAATTGGAATTATGAACATCCTAGAGCAGATCTATAATCCATCACCTTTGTACATGGAACGAAGATGGACGGGTGCTTCAAGAATCTACTATATAGCCGCCTACCGGTTTGCTTATCTACAGACCAACCTAAAGAGGATCAAGTGTTTGGAAGACTTGAAAGTCGTTAAGCTATTCGTTTTTGTGGAAGCTCACGTAAATTCGACTTTACATATTCGAGGTCGGAGGGTTGAGATGAACTCATATGTATATGAGGAAGTAACTCGTGTAATCCCCACCAACAAGATTAAAGTATTGGGATGCCATGAGAAGTATGGATTCCAACGGAAAGGATATCCTGAACTACCAATGACTTACCAATTCCTGAAGATCCATGACCCAAAACCTTACTATTACACAGTTTTTGTAGATAAATGCAATACAACGTTGTTCTCCCCAAACTAAAAGTAACAATTGGCTTATCATCACATGAAACTTTGTATTCGAAAGGGCTATACCCATGTAAATACAAATAAAGACTTCTTTTTATCAATGTATGGCTGTGCATAAGAGTTGATAAAAAGTTAAGGAGCTACATTGTTTACGAGATAGCTGAATTAAACATGTAATATAAGCTAACGTCGATTATCGTATAATAATGTTAAGAAAACCTTTATTCAGGCACAACCCCAGGTACAGGTTCCAAATTCGCCTCCTACATCAAGTACCATTGTGATCCAGGAGAAGAAGTTCCTTCTCAAGCAGATCAAGCCACCCAAGTTTGACAGGAGAGGCAGATTCGTCTAGGCTAATGCTAAAATTTGGATTGAATCCATGGAGGATTACTTCAAAGCAGCCGCTACTGCACCTGCCAATCAGGCTATGCTCGCCAAGCTAAAGCTCTCTGACGAAGCCAGGCATTAGTGGAAACAATGGTGCAGGGATCAAGGGATCACAAAAGGATTCGTTACCTGGGAGAAGCTGAAGAAAGCCGTGTAGGGAAGATACTTGCCACCTGCATATCACACGTAGAAAATGAACAAGTTCTACGAGCTAAAACAGCTAGGACTCACTCTTGATGCATACTACTCTAAATTCGTCTCACTTTTAAAGTATGCGCCGCAGATGGACATGACACAGCAGGTGTCCAAATTTTGTGCGGGCTTAAATCCCCCAGTAAATACCCGTCTCGAATCTATCCGTCCATCAGATCTTCAGGATGCACTCATTCGAGCGGCGCATATAATTCAGGAGGTGCAAGCTAGACCAAGGGGTAACAAAACTTGGTCTTATAATGACCGGAACAGAGGAGCATTCAAACCTCAAATGAAGAGAGTTCAAGGTCATAATCAGGGACAAAGAAAGAAAGCAAGGACGAATAACGTCAACAACTTTGTTCCTACTCATAGTGGCCGAAACCTCTGTTGTTTCCACTGTAATGAACCCGGTCACTTCAAGAGGCAATGTCCCAAGCTCGATGGAGGACATCGCCAAGCACCTTTCCAAGGAACAGGCCGTGGTCAAGGAGCCGCTACCCGAGGAAGAGGAAGAACCGACTGCATTGCCAATAGGCTAAGAGGTGAAGAAGAAGAAGAAGAAGATCCGACCATGGAAGCAAAATTCAAAAAAGTGACAGTCCATGCCGCTTTACACAAGAAAGGGCCGAATCGCCATTTCTCGGTGATTCAGACACCGTCGGACTATCAAGGTAAAGGTTTCAAAACCTTGATTGATTGTGGTAGTACACATTCCTTTATCTCACCAGCATGTGCAAAAAGATTAGGAATAGCCACAGTAGAAGCACCTATCCTGCTTGTGGAATCGGCAAATGGTCGTGAGGTAACTTGTACCAGGCAAACTGCTAAGGTGGAATTCTTTCTGGGATGAAAGAAGACTTTGGTAAAATTCAGAGTCATGAATTTAGGTATCCATGAGTGTCTACTCGGAATGGATTGGCTTAAGCCCAACGACGCCCACATTCACTGTGGAAAGGGTCAAGTTTCCTTTCGAAACTTCGAAATGGAATTAGTCACAACTCAAGGTGAGGCAGGAGTGCCAAGAATCCAATTGGTCAAAGTATCTCGGATCATAAAAGGAGTCAGAAAAGGATTACCCGTTTACTTGATCAAACTCAACAAGTTAGATCAAAAGCAAGAGTCTCATGAAGGACCTTCTTGGCTAAAGGAATACGCGGACGTATTCCCTGAAGAGTTGACCAAACTTCCGCCTCAAAGAGAAGTGGATCATGAGATTAGGTTAGTGCTTGGAGCTGTGCCAATTGCCAAGAGACCATATAGAATGTCCATACTAGAAGCAATTGAGCCGAAGGAACAACTCAAGCAACTGTTAGATCAGGACTACATCCGGCCTAGCAGTTCACCGTGGGGAGCTCCAGTACTATTCCAGAAAAAGAAAGATGGGACACTTCGACTATGTATTGATTACCGAGGGTTGAATCAATCAACAGTCAAGAATAAGTATCCTATCCCTAGAATAGATGAGCTTCTTGATCATCTTCAGGGTGCAAAGATCTTCTCCAAGATTGATCTCAGGTCAGGTTACTATCAGATAAGGATCAAGGAAGAAGATATCCCAAAGACTGCCTTCAATACAAGATATGGGCACTTTGAGTTCCTAGTTATGTCATTCGGGCTTACGAATGCACCTGCCACCTTCAATAGATTAATGCAAGATATCTTTAGGCCATATCTTGATGATTTCATGCTTGTCTTCTTTGATGACACTTTAGTCTATTCTAAACAGGAAGAAGATCATGAACCTCAACTTTGGATTGTCCTTGAGACAATGAGGTCACATAAGCTATATGCAAAAATGAAGAAGTGTGCATTCTTCACGTGACAGATTGAATATCTAGGATTCATAGTATCATCAGAAGGAATATCAGTGGACCCAGCCAAGGTCAGAGATGTGCTTGAGTGGCCAACACCAGTATCCGTCAAAGAGATACCTAGCTTTCTTTGATTGATAGGATGGTATAGGGTCTTCATCAAAAACTATGCTTTGATTGTAGCACCTCTGACGGATTTACTAAAGAAGCAGACTTCCATTACATGATCAACTCCCAAACAAAATAGCTTCGACAGATTGAAGCAAAGTTTGGTATCAACACCTATTCTAAAACTTCCTGACCTCAATAAGGAGTTGGAGGTAGTAACTGATGCTAGCATTCTTGCCTTGGGGTGTGTACTTATGTAGGAAGGTCATCCAGTAGCATACTCTTCAAGGAAACTGAAGAACCATGAAAAGAATTATGCTACACATGATCTAGAATTACTAGCTGTCATCCATGCTCTGAAGCTTTGGGGACACTACTTGTTAGATAACAAGTTTACTCTAGTAACCGACCATAAGAGTCTCAAATGGATCTTTACCCAGAACGAGCTCAACATGAGGCAATGTCGGTGGATTGAAGTGTTGGAGGAATATGACTTTGAAATCAAGTACTGACCAGGGAAAGAGAATGTAGTTGCCGATGCACTTAGTCGCAAGGCATTCCTACATTCCCTAATCTTGCAGAATCCATCAATGGCCAGATCTCTAGCTACAAAAGTATCTATGCCAAACAACCGTATACTTGAGTTAGCTAGAGAGGAAGCATGCCATGATTTGGCCTACCAAACAATGCTAAAGGAGATCTCTACGAAGGAGCAGAATCAAAAGTTGCAAGCTAAGTATCAGGAATTTTCCATTGATAATGGACTTGTCTACTACAGAACAAGGCTATGTATACTAGCAAGCCAATCACTTAAGCAGAAGATAATGTGGGAAGCTCATGATTCCCCGTTCGCAGGACATCCTAGCTATGCTAAGACTCTTAATGCAATTAGGAAGAGCTACCATTGGGAGAGGCTCAAAGGTGACATTCTCAAATATGTCACTAAGTGTTTGTCTTGCCAACGTATCAAAGCTGAACATGTCATGATGCCAGGGAAACTGCAATCGCTTGACATTCCCCAAATGAAATGGGAATTCATCAGTATGGATTTTATTGTAGGCTTACCCCAAGTCGAGGGAGGATATAACTCCATCATGGTTGTGGTTGACATGCTTACTAAGGTTGCACACCTTATTCCAGTAAAAACAAACTATAAAGCCTCTGACATTGCAAGATTATTTATCAAGGAGATATTCAAGCTACATGGTTTACCCAGAAGAATCATTAGTGACCGAGATTCTCTCTTCACATCACACTTCTGGAGAGCTATCTTAGAAGTTACTGGGACTCAACTTTGTTTTAGCACCGCCTACCATCCCCAAACGGATGGCCAAACAGAGCGAGTAAATCAAGTCATCGAGGATATGCTTAGGGCATACTACTGTCGAGAGCCGAAGAGGTGGATTCAATACTTGCCATTGGTTGAATTTTCCTACAATTCTTCTTACCAGCAGAGCATTCAGATGACCCCTTTTCAAGCATTATATGGTCATGATTACAGAAGTCCCCTAAACTTCTCAAATCCAACCTTAAGGGTTGAAGCTTCAAGACAGATGTTGGAAGACATGGATGATCAAATAAAGTCAAAAAGACAAGACATACAAGCGGCCAAGGATAGACAAAAGGCATACGCGGATTTGAAGCATCAAGAAAGAGTCTTCAAAGAAGGAGACATGGTCTTCATTCGCATACGCCCTAAAAAGAGTTCTCTATCCCTAGGAGATTGCAAGAAGCTAATTCCAAGGTATTGTGGGCCGTACAAAATCCTCAAATGCCTAGGACCCAATGCTTATAGATTGCAACTCCCTGAGAACCTAAAAGTTCACAATGTATTCCATATGAGCCTATTGAAAAAATATATACCCAATCCTAACCATGTACTTGATGACCAACAAATTGTAATGCCTAGTCAAGGAGTCCTTGAGCTAAGGCCTGATAGGATCTTAGATGTTAGGGAGAGACAATTAAGATCTAGAACCTTGAGAGAATGCCTCGTCCAATGGAAAGATTATCCCGAAGAGGATGCCACTTGGATAGAAGAAGACACTCTCAACCATCAATATCCCCAGTTTATCTCGAGATGAGGACATCTTGATTCCTCTAAGGAGGAGAGAGTGTAACAAATCTAAATCTTATTACGCATGAATAGGGCTTTGGGAAAAAATTCTTTTTTTTAGAATTAAGGAAAAAAATTTTACTCCCTCCTTCCCCCAGCTGACTGTCGAGCTGGGGGAGAGGGAGGGAAGCATGGGACACCAAGCTCCTTGTTGCTAGAGCTTGGATCAAGGAAGGATCCATGTGAATGGACACGTTGAGGGGAAGGATTCCCTCCCCTCCCCTATTTAACCAAAAGGGGGGCTTGCGGCTAGATGTACGAGGAGGAAGGAGAGTCGCCCATTACTTCGCTACAGTCGACGAGATGGAGTGTGAAGGACCCGAGGGAGAACGACCGAGGACGCTGCCGTATCGTGAAGCTCTGCCGACTATACCCTGTGTAGAAGAAGGAGGGTGACGAAACAGCGCCACTACTGAGGAGGAGCTGCCCTGCCGCCAACCGCAAGCTTTCCTGCCGCTGTCCCCATCATACATCCGCCGTCTCGAAGTGATTTCACCCCCCCCCCCCCCAACATGGGCCTTCAAACCCTCTGAAGCTTCAAGAAGCTTCTAAGGGGGGGGTCATCTAAGCCCCCCTTCCTATACTCATAACCCTTTTACCCTTTCACCCCCCTCATAACCCTTTTACCCTTTCACCCCCCCTCATAACCCTTTTACCCTTTCACCCCCCATACTCTTTTTTTTAACACACACCCCCTAAACCCCTTTTTATTCCCCCCGTGTCCCCATTATTTCTTTCTTTTCCCCCCCCTCACCCTCGGTTTTGAAGCTCTAAAGCTTCTAAGAGACCCTAAGCCATCTTTCCCTTGGAACCACACCCACCCCCCCCACCCCGAGTTTTTTTAACCCTTAACCCCTTCCCGTAGAGCCGCTAAACCCCAACCCATGTTTTAAGCCACCATAGCCCTCTCTCCCCTTGGCCTCAAAAACCATTAAGCCCTCTGTGGTTTTAATAAGCCTTCCTCTTGAAGGGTTTTATAACCTATTTTTCCACCCTCCCCGAGATTTAAAAATCCTCCCCGTGGTCTTTCCCCATGAAATGCCTTAGGGTCCTATAAGCCCTTTCATATTGCAAGCCTCTTAATCCTTCCTTGTGGGCTTCCACAAGCCTTCTCCAAGTGGGATTATATCCCAACCCGAGATTTAAGCACCCATTCCCTCGCAAGTTCCATGGCCTTTTCTTTTAGGCTTTATAAACCTTTCCCTCTCCGAAGAAGTTAAGACCTTAAAGGTCTTGTTACCCCTTCCTCGTGGTTAATCCCGTAACGGCTCCTTGCTTCGAAAGAAAGAAGAAGAGTATTAAAGCGGCAATGGAATTCCAAAAAGCAGTGTAAATCTGCCTTCACGTTCGAAGGATTACAACTGCGATGCCGCCTAAGAAAGTCCAAGGAGTAGCTGCGGGAGGGTCATCTCCCGGTATCCATGTGGATATCTCACCCCAAAACCAGGTTTTTCCTTCTTGGTTTTTATATCGGTTTTAATTCAATCATGCAAGATGAATTGTTAGGATAAGATATATTTTGTCCTAGTTATTTACGATGAAGGAATTTAGTTTAATTGAACATGCAAAAGGGATAAAGTATAAAACCTAGTTTTCCTTCAAATAGCATTATGCATTGAAGCGAACTATGAGCAAGATTATCTACCCACTATAGTAGTATATTTTAGTTAAATCTTTAAGGTATAAAAACTGCATCTTGCACCATTAACCCCTATTCTTTTTACAACGAATCATCATAAAAGGTGAAATTCATGAAAGGTTTCTTACGTTGCTTAAACTCTAGGAAGTTATCATTGCTAACTGCATATCCTAGCAAGGAAAAGATTGTTTATTTGGCATAAGTTTTGTTCGCAAGGAAAAAGGAAGATTAATTGAATTTACCTAACCACAAAGAAATAAAGTTTAGGACTGAAAAATCAATTGTCACATAGATAACAAATCGTGCCGAGGTGATCTCGATATTACCTTCTAAAAGTTAACCGAATTAATATAAACTTAGAAATACCTATGCTACAAAATATACATTGGGAATGATTTAAAATCCAAAGAAATGTTTATACCTTAAATACTTGCCCACCTTCCCTGATTGTAGGGTCAATTAATCGTAACGTAAAAGAACTAGGGTTGTCCCTGAGGTTCTTAAAGAAAATAATAAAAGGAGACCCTAAGTCTGACAAACGTCAACTTAAAGAAACCGAAACGGATTGCTTCATCGCATATTACGATGCAGGACTTGCACGGCAAGTATGAAGTCATATGGTCTTGTGATTGATTCACAAGAAGAAAGGTTAAATACCCTCAACAAGGATGGCGGATCCTTACGCAAGTTATCTTGCAAAAGGATGTATTCTTTGATATCCTTCTAAGTAAGGAAGGTTAAAAATCAGAAACTAAAGTATCTAATGAACTTTAGGGTTGACTAAGTTGGGTTAATAGGGTATGCCCTAACCCAGAATATAAGGAATCTTGTCAAGTTGCAAGGTACCCCGGATCGAGTGCTAGATGCATTCAAAAGGAAAGACTCCTTCCTTAGCAGTTTGCCAACAACAAGATCGATTAATGGAAATGTTTGTGCGTGCTAGAGATTTTAGAGCACTCTTTGATTTATGAATTACAAATTAAATGAATATCTATACTTCAAGTTGAAGGCCTGAAGGGAGAGGCAGTTTCAGTTACCCCCGACTGCCTGCCTGACCCTAACCAAGGAGGTTGTTGATCGCGCCAGGAACGTGGACCGAACTCGTTGTGAGAGGTCTCTCTGTTGAGCTCTACTTGGAGCAGGAGGACGCTTGGGTGCCAGGGGGGCTCTGGCCGTAAATCCCTCGCCTTCGGGTCCTACACAAGAGGCTAACATGACTCGGGATTGGATCTCGAGGCCCGCATACTAGTCTATGGGCGGAAGCTTGGAACAGTGATCCCTGTGGATTACTGGATAGCCTTCGGGCGGATTATGGACAAGCCTACAGGCGGAACTCTTTGTATTTCAAAGATAAATATGATGATATGTTAATAAAGAACTTGTTTGATATTGTTTTTCTATGTCACGTGATAAGATTACGTGAAGGAACCAGTGCTTAACAGTTTAATTAAAGAAGTTGATTGTTACATGTCCAAATTAATGTGTTAGATAATTACATAACTAAAACAAACCGAGGAAAGTGCAGAGGATGGGCCATGGGTCCATCCTACGGTTGGGTGGTCCCGATTGGCTAGGAACTTTTCTTAAATCTCGAAGAACAGCGGGATGATCGTCAAAGGACACGAACAACGAAGGCGATGACCTGGAGTTATGTCTTACCCGATTTACGCTGTTTTAGGGGAAGGGAATGGGACTATGCCTTATGGTGGCAGAGAGGTTGAGCTTGCATCCCTCTCATTTCCCATTCTCCTTGAAAGAAGTGCAGTGTGAATCCGCTTTGGACCCGGCGTTTCTGCGTAAAGTAGTTCGCTTAGGTCCAACGCTAGTTGCTATT
Organism: Lygodium microphyllum; assembly: GCF_053477565.2. Classification (NCBI taxonomy): domain Eukaryota; kingdom Viridiplantae; phylum Streptophyta; class Polypodiopsida; order Schizaeales; family Lygodiaceae; genus Lygodium; species Lygodium microphyllum. The sequence goes on from NC_141136.1 coordinate 31,108,967, forward strand.
AGGTAATGACCAATCAAGAAAACCCTGATTCCGGTCGATCCTAAGTGGGAACGGCCAGAATACTTCCGCTACGTGGCAGACGCGGGAAGCCGTAGATCGCAAATCCCGTAACATTCCATGGGAGTGCCGGGCGGAGCTTTCTAGACATCCTTTCCGATGGACTGCTAAGACGTGTACTGGACCATGCTAGGGGACACGTTACAGTGAGTGAGCATAGAGCTGTGGTATTGAAGACTATCACAAACTCAAAGTATCAGCAGATCATACATCCCATAATCATATGTATCATGCATGTAGAAAATCTCAAGAGAAACTACAGAGATATGCCAAATGCTCCGGGAAGTTACTGTATGTATATCCCCTACATTACATGTGTTCAAGGCATATTTATAAATATCCTTAAACATAACCCTTTTCTATTAAATTTGTAAATAACCACTTTATATTACATCCTTTTGTATTTTTTAAATATATAAATATGATACTTTAAAAATATATTATTTTGAACCTACGTGATGCACACATATATTCATGAGTAACTTACCCTAGGCCAAATGCATGATGAGTGAGCAAAAAGCAATGTTGCTCAATACATAACAAATATGCAATGTCGCTGAATGCAAAATGATTGAGAAAAGAGAAAATAAAATCAGCCAACAAGTGGAGGTGAATGCATCCAATAGAATACAAGAGAACATATACATGAACCAAGAGTTGGATTGTCTCAAAGAGCAAAGCTCTGCCAAGTAAGTATAAGCATCTCCATCTAGAAGAGAATCTTGAATGCAAAGTGAGCAGGCAAAGCTCAAGACTTATACACAAAAGCATCTGGAAAGCCGAAGCACATCTTAAATATATGTGGGAGAATAAGTGTTCAATTGAAGCTTCAATACCCATAAGTGAGTAAGTACGAAAGTTCAAAGCAACCAACCAAAGTCCAAGTACATCAAATGTAACTCAAAATGAAGTTCCAAAGCATGTTATAATTGTATTTGGATTTTTAAATCAATCCTAGACATCACTGTAGACATATAACATGCTTAAAATATTATGTAGACACAATGGGCATTCAAAGCATAGAGTCCACTATTGTATGCTTGTTGTCCAAATTATTATGATAGAAATAAGCCTCTTCAAAACTGAGATAATCAAGCTCTTAAAAATCCAACTAGCATCTCAAAGAATTATCATAACATTCGAGTACCAAGGAAGCATGTGTCCATGGGGCTGATAATGCACCTGAAAGAGGAAGTACTAGGCAACCAAAATGTAACGTGTCCACTGTATCTTCAGGACACATCTTAGCAGTCCATCGGAAAGGATGTCTAGAAAGCTCTGCCTCGCACTCCCATGGAATGTTACGGGGTTTGTGATCTAGGGCTTTCTACGTCAGCCACATAGCGGAAGTATTCTGGCCGTTCCCACTTAGGATTGACCTGAATTAGGGTTTTTCTCATTGGTCATTTCCTAACGGCAACTAGCGTCGGACCCAAGTGAACTACTTTATGCAGAAATGCTAGGTCTGAAGCGGATTTACACTGCACTTGGTTCAAGGAGAATGGGAAACGAGAGGGATGCAAAGCTCAACCTCTCTGCCCTAAGGCATAGTCCCTTTCCGTTCCCCTAAAACAGTGTAAATCGAGATCAACCATTCTAGGTCAACATTCTTGTTGTTTGTGTTTGTTGACGGATTCTGGCTGGCCATCATGATTTGAGAAAAGTTCCTAGCCACCGAGACCATCCATCCGTAGGACGGACCTATGGCCCATCCTCCGCACTTTCCTCGGGTTGTTTTAGTTATTTAATTACCGAACACATTAGTTGGACATGTATCAATCAGCTTCTTTAATTAGCCCGTTAGGCACTGGTTCTTTCACGTAATCATATCACTTGACATAGAAAAACAATGTCAAACAAGTTCCTTATTAACAGGTTATCATATTTATCTTTGAAATACAAAAAGTCCAACCCATAGGCTTATCCACAATCTGCTCGAAGGCTATCCAGCAATCCACAGGGATTACCAATCCAAGTTTCCACCTGTAGACTAGTATGCGGGCCTCGAGATCCAATCCCGAGTCACGTTAGCCTCTTGTGCAGGGCCCGAAAGGTGAGGGATTTATGGCAGAGCCCCCGCTGGCGTCCAAGCATCCTCTTGCTCCAAGTAGCGCTCAACAGAGAGACCTCTCGCGACGGGTTCAGTCCACTTTTCCAGCGAGGTTAACAACCCCCTTGGTTAGGGTGAGGCAGGTAGTCGGGGGTAACTGAAGCTGCCTCTCCCTTCAGGCCTTCAACCTAAAGTATTAGATATTCATTTATCTTTTAGTTCATTGATCAAACAAAGCCAAACAGTGCTCTTAAATTTGTAACAAGCACAAACATATCCATTGATCGTTTTTTTGTTGGAAAACTGTTAAGGAATGAATCCTTCCTTTCGAATGCGTCCAGCACTCGATCCGGGATGACTTGCAACTTGTCAATATTCCCTATATCCTGGGTTAGGGTGTACCCTATTGACCTGACTTGGTCAAACCTTAAGTTCATAGGTTATTTCAGTTTATTGGCTGGTCTATTGCTTCCAAGCAATCTTCTTTACTCAAGAAAGATACTAAATTAGGATGATTATTCATCCTCTTGCAAGATAACTTGCGTAAGGACTTGCCAATCTCATTGCGAGAATTGGCCATTCCCTTGTGATCCAATCACAAGATCATATGACTCCACACTTGCTACGTAAGTGTCGCATCAAACTATGAGACTTATTCTACTCATTGAACGGAGTCACGAAACAATATGTTCCTGATTACGTTAGGCTGACGTCGTCAGTCTTGGAGTTCCAAGTTCCATCTCGTAAGATTCTTAGGGACAAACCCTAGTTCACTTTCCAATTACATTTCACTGTCCCTACATTTCAGTGAAAGTGGGTAAGTATTTAGGGTATAGGAGTTTCAGTATTAGCAATACGTAACGATTAGGTTACGTATTAATTCCTAGTGAATTTCTTGGAATTTAACTCATTCTAAACGAGTACTCCGAGGTTTAGGTGTTTAGGTTTGTGCCAATTTGTTTATCTCTTGGAGATAGTTACGTTAATATTTCATAAACACATGACTCATTGTCTACACGCAAATTGATTTTTGAACCTTAACTTATCGATTAAGGTCAGGCATAGGTTAGATTAATTCCAACTAATCTTCCTATAACTTTGCGAATAAAACTCATGCTAAACAAGTAACCTTTTTCTTGATAATTTATGCAGTTGACAAATGATAATTTCCTAGGGTTATGCATCGTAAGAATCATTTCATGCCTTGCACTTTCCATGATGATTCCTTGCGAAGAGGATATGGGTCAATAGTGCCATATGCAGTTTATACTTCCAGGCTTAAACAAAGTATACTATTTTAATGGACATTAATATAATTTTTAATTCATTTCAATGCATAAAGCTATTTGCTAGAAATGCATTTATGCTTCCTTTATTTTACTTGTTTTATTCAAAGTATTAATGACTAAGTTCCTCCATCGTAAGCATTTAGGACAAAAATATATCCTACTTCCAACAATTAACCTTTCATGATTGAATTACAACAATACCAAATAAAAATTAGAAAGGAAAACCTGGGCTTGGGGTGAGATGTCCACGTGGATGTTGGGAGATGACCCTCCTGTGGCTACGCCTTGGGCTTTCTTAGGAGGCATTGCGAGTGTAGCCTTTCCGTCGTAGATGCTGCGTTGCGAATTTTCTTCTTAAGTTCCACTGTCCTTTACAAGTTTCTTTTGCTTCCCTTCGTGGAGACTCTTTGAAGGGATGGGTGTGTGGAGGAGGGAAGAACCACAGAAAGGGGTCTAAAATCTGGAAAGGGTGTATTGTGAAAACCCTCCGCGAGTAGGGCTCATTTTTACACGGGAAAAAGGGGCCTAATGGGGGCCCTTAGGGGGAATTTACGAAAAAAAAGCTATAAGATAAAAGCTTTTGAGGGGGTGGGAAAAAGGACTGAGGGGGGGTTCAAGGGGAAAATTTGAGGAGGGGAAAGAAAAAGGGCTAAGGGGGGCCCTTAGGAGGAATTCCAGGGGGTGGACTTAAGGCTATAAGAAAAGGGCCTAAGGGGGGGGGGGGGGGTTCAAGGGAGAAATTTAAAACGCAGGAGGGAAAATAAGACCTTTAAGGTCAACTTTTATTGGGGGGGGAAGGGGGGCTTATGAAGCCTAAGGGGGAATTTTAGGGGGGGTACTTTCAAAGGCCATGGGAAGGGGGCTTAAGAGGCCACCCTTGGAATCTTCCAAGGCTTCAGAGGCCTCATGACGGCCACGTGGGGGGGGAAATTTCAAATCTAGACGTGGGGGTTTGGAGTCCGTCGACTGGCGGGGAAGCTCTGGCGGCAACGACGACTGATTTTGACGGCGTCTCCTCCTCTAGCAGCTCCATGGCAGTCCTCCCCTCTCTCAAGCGGCATAGGTGGCAACCTCCTTGGCTTCTCCCTCACTCAAAGCCTTCTCTCTCTCACTCACAGCCTTAGAATGGCATCATGGCGGCCCTCTCTCCCTTATCTTCTGATAGGCGGCAACAGCCCCCATGGTTTAAATAGGGGAGGGGAGGGGGGATCCTCCATCCCTTGCGTGTCGTCGTGCATGGCTAGCAGACTAGGCAAGCTCTAGCAAGGAGATTGCCTCTCTTGCTATTCCCCTCTTCCTCTGGCTCGACAATCGATTGGCTGGAGGAGAGGGGAAATTTTTTTTGCCTTTATTTAATAAAAAAATTATCCCTATGCCCTATTAGAAGTAGTTCACGCGTAAAAGGAGGAAAATAAAATTAGAACGTTGCATTCTCTCCCCCTTAGAGGAATCAAGATGTCCTCATCTCGAGATAAACTCGGAATATTGATGGTTGAAAGTGCCTTCATCTATCCAAGTGGCATCCTCTTTAGGATAATCTTTCCACTGGATGAGGCATTCTCTCAAGGTTCTGGATTCTAATTGTCTCTCCCTAACATCTAAGATCCTGTCAGGCCTTAGTTCAAGGACTCCTTGACTAGGCATTACAATTTGTTGGTCATCAAGTATATGGTTAGGATTGGGTACATACTTCTTCAATAGGCTCATATGAAATATATTGTGAACCTTTAGGTTCTCAGGGAGTTGCAGTTTATAAGCATTAGGTCCTAGGCATTTGAGGATCTTGTACGGTCCACAATACCTTGGACTTAGCTTCTTGCAATCTCCTAAGGATAGGGAACTCTTCTTTGGACGTACATGAATGAAGACCATGTCTCCTTCTTCAAAGATTCTATCTTGATGCTTCAAATCCCCGTATGTCTTAAAATTTGAAGATTCCATCTCTTCCAACATCTGCCTTGAAGCTTCAACCCTTAGGGTTGGATCTGAGAAGTTTAGGGCACTTCGACAGTCATGCCCATACAATGCTTAGAAAGGGATCATTTGAATGCTTTGTTGGTAAGAAGCATTATAGGCAAATTCAACCAAAGGCAAGTATTGAATCCACCTCTTTGGCTCCCGACAGCAGTATGCCCTAAGCATATCCTCGATGACTTGATTTACTCGCCCTAAGCATATCCGTTTGGGGATGGTAAGTGGTGCTAAAGCAGAGTTGAGTCCCAATGGCTTCAAAGATAGCTCTCCAGAAGTGTGATGTGGAGAGAGAATCATGATCACTAACAATTCTTCTTGGTAGCCCATGTAGCCTGAATATCTCCTTGATAAACAATCTTGCAATGTCTGAGGCTTTATAGTTTGTCTTTACTGGAATAAGGTGTGCAACCTTAGTAAGCATGTCAACCACAACCATGATGGAGTTGTATCCTCCCTGAACTTGGGGTAGGCCTACAATAAAATCCATACTGATGAATTCCCATTTCATTTGGGGAATGTCAAGCGGTTGCAGCTTCCCTGGCATCTTGACATGTTCGGCTTTGATATGTTGACAAGACAAACACTCGGTGACATATTTGAGAATGTCACCTTTGAGCCTCTCCCAATGGTAGCTCTTCCTAACTGCATTGAGAGTCTTGGCATAGCCAGAATGTCTTGCGAAAGGGGAATCGTGAGCTTCCCACAATATCTTGTGCTTAAGTGACTGGCTTGCTGGTATACACAGCCTTGTTCTATAGTAGACAAGTCCACTATTGATAGAAAATTCATGATACTTAGCCTGCAGCTTTTGATTCTGATCCTTGATCGAGATCTCCCTTAGCATTGTTTGGTAGGCCAGATCATGGCATGCATCCTCTCTAGCTAACTCAAGTATTGGATTGTTTGGCATAGATACTTTTGTAGCTAGGGATCTAGCTGTTGATGGGTTCCACAAGATTAGGGAATTAAGGAATGCCTTGCGACTGAGTGCATCGGCAACCACATTCTCTTTTCCTGGTCGGTACTTAATTTCAAAGTCATACTCCTCTAGCACTTCAATCCACCGACGTTGCCTCATGTTTAGCTCGTTTTGGGTAAAGATCCACTTGAGACTCTTATGGTAAGTTACGAGTGTAAACTTGTTACCCAATAGGTAGTGTCTCCAAAGCTTTAGAGCATGGATGACAGCTAACAATTCCAGCATCAGTTACTACTTCGAACTCCTTATTGAGGTTAGAAAGTTTTAAGATAGGTGCTTCGAACTTCTAGCATCTATCGAATCTATTTTGTTCAGGATTTGACCATGCAATGGAAGTTTGCTTCTTCAGTAAGCCCATTAGAGGTGCTGCAATCAAAGCATAGTTTTTTATGAAGACCCTATACCATCCTGTCAATCCAAGAAAGCTGCGTATTTCTTTGACAAATGTTGGTATTGGCCATTCTAACACATCTCTGACCTTGGCTGGGTCCACTGAGATTCCTTCCACTGATACTATGAATCCCAGATATTCAATCTGACGTTTGAAGAATGAACACTTCTTCATCTTAGCATACAGCTTATGTGACTTGATTGTCTCAAGGACAATCCGAATTTGGGGTTCATGATCTTCTTCATGTTTAGAATAGACTAAAGTATCATTGAAGAAGACAAGCACAAAATCATCAGGATATGGCCTAAATATATCCTGCATTAACCTGTTGAAGGTGGCAGGCACATTCGTAAGCCCGAATGACATAACTAGGAACACAAAGTGCCCATATCTAGTGTTGAAGGCTGTCTTTGGGATATCTTCTTCCTTGATCCTTATCTGATAGTAACTCGACCTGAGATCAATCTTGGAGAAGATCTTTGCACCCTGAAGACGATCAAGAAGCTCATCTATTCTAGAAATAGGGTACTTGTTCTTGACCGTTGATTGATTCAGTCCTCGGTAATCAATACATAGTCGAAGTATTCCATCTTTCTATTTTTGGAACAGTACTGGACCTCCCCACGGTAAACTACTAGGATGGATGTAGCCCTGTTCTAGTAGTTGCTTGAGTTGTTCCTTCAGCTCAATTGCTTCCAGTATAGACATTCTATAAGGTCTTTTTTCAATTGGTGCAGCTCCTGGTACTAGCTTAATCTCACGATCCACTTCTCTTTGAGGTGGGAGTTCTGTCAACTCTTTAGGGAATACGTCCACATATTCCTTTAGCCAAGAAGATCCTTCACTAGACTCTTGCTTCTGATCTAACTTGTTGAGCTTAATTAAGTAGACAGGTGATCCTTTTTTGACTCCTTTTATGATCCAAGATACTTTGGCTAATTGGATTCTTGGCACTCTAGCCTCACCTTGAGTTGTGACTAATTCCCTTTCAGAGTTTCGAAAGGAAACTTGACCCTTTCCACAGTGAATGTGGGCGTCATTAGGCTTAAGCCAATCCATTGCGAGTAAACACTCATGGATACCTAAATTCATGACTCTGAATTTGACGAAAGTCGTTTTTCCTCCCAGAAAGAATTCCACCTTAGCAGTTTGCCTGGTACAAGTAACCTCACAACCATTTGCCAATTCCACAAGCAAGGTAGGTGCTTCTACTGTGGCTATTCCTAGTCTTTTTGCACAAATTGGTGAGATAAAGGAATGTGTACTGCCACAATCAATCAAGGTCTTGAAACTTTTACCTTGATAGTCCGATGGTGTCTGAATCACCGAGAACTGGCGATTCGGGCCTTTCTTGTATAGAGCGACATGGACTGTCGCCCTTTCAAATTTTGCTTCCATGGTCGGATCTTCTTCTTCTTCTTCTTCGCACATTTGCCTATTGGCAACGCAGGCGGTTCTTCCTCTTCCTTGGGTAGCGGCTCCTTGACCACGGCCCATTCCTTGGAAAGGTGCTTGGCGATGTCCTCCTCCAAGTTTGGGACATTACCTCTTGAAGTGATCGTGCTCGTTATAGTGGAAACAACGGAGGTTTCGACCATTGCTTTGAGTAGGAACAAAGTTGTTGACATTGTTAGTCCTTGCTTTCTTTCTTTGTCCCTGATTATGACCTTGAACTCTCTTCATTTGAGGTCTGAATGCTCCTTTTTTCGAGTCATTATAAGACCAAGTTTTGTTACCCCTTGTTCTAGACTGCACCTCCTGAATTATAGGCGCAACTCGAATGAGTGCGTCCTGAAGATCTGATGGATGCATAGATTCGAAACAGGTATTTACTGGTGGATTTAAACCTACACAAAATTTGGACACCTGCTGTGTCATGTCCATCTGTGGCACATACTTTAAAAGTGAGACGAATTTAGAGTAGTAGGCGTCAAGAGTGAGTCCCAGCTGTTTTAGCTCATAGAACTCATTCATTTTTTGCGTGTGATATGTAGGTGGTAAGTATCTTCCCTGCACAGCTTTCTTCAGCTTCTCCCAGGTAACCGATCCTTTCGCGATTCCTTGATCCGTGCACCATTGCTTCCACCAAAGCCTCGCTTCGCCGGTGAGTTTCAGCTTGGCGAGCGTAGCGTGATTGGTGGGCGCAGTACTGGCTGCTTCGAAGTAATCCTTCATGGATTCAATACGAATTTCAACATCTGCTTGGACGGACCTGCCTCTCCCGTCAAACTCGGGTGGCTTAATCTGCTTGAGAAGAAGCTTCTTCTCCTGGATTACAACAGTACTTGATGTAGGAGGCGAACTAGGAACCTGCACGTGGGGTTGTGCCTAGATAAAGATTTCTTAACGTGTCTTGCAGAATTACGAAGCATGGAACAAGTTCTTAGTGTCTTGAGTCATGTTTATGACTACAATGCATTCTCAGCATTATCGACAAAGGGTTGAGATGATGAACATCCTGGAGAAAATCTAAAATCCATCACCTTTGTACATGGAACGAAGATGGACGGGTGTCTCAAGAATCTACTATATAGCCGCCCACTGATTTGCTTATCTACAAACCAACCTAAAAAGGATCAAGTGGTTGAAAGACTTGAAAGTCGTGAAGCTGTTCATTTTTGTGGAAGCTCACATAAACTCAACTTTACATATTCGAGGTTGAAGGATTGAGATGAACTCATATGTGTATGAGGAAGTAACCCGTGTGATCCCCGCCGACAGGATTAAAGTGTTGAACCACTTAACTTTTATTCAATTCTAATGCACAATCAGACATTGATAAAAAGAAGTATTATTTGTATTTATATGGGCATAGCCCTTTCGGAATACAACATTTCTTGCGATGATAAGCCAACAGTTACATTTAGTTTGGGGAGGAACATCAACATTTTCTTTACTTCATCTTATTAAGATTTCATAAAAACAATTCTTTGTTGTTTGGCTTTGATACCAACTGTAATGTGTCCACTTGTACCTTCAGGACATGTCTTAGCAGTCCATCGGAAATGATGTCTAGAAAGCTCTGCCCGGTACTCCCATGGCATGTTACGGGGTTTGCAATCTAGGGCTTTCCGCGTCTCCCACGTAGCGGAAGTATTCCAGCCATTCCACTTAGGATCGACCTGAATTAGGGTTTTTCTCATTGGTCATTTCCTAACGGCAACTAGCGTCGGACCCAAGTGAACTACTTTAGGCAGAAACCCCAGGTCCGAAGTGGATTTGTGCTGCACTTGGTTCAAGGAGAATGGGAAACGAGAGGGATGCAAAGCTCAACCTCTCTGCCCTAAGGCATAGTCCTATTCCGTTCCCCTAAAACAACGTAAATCGGGATCAATCATAATTCTAGGTCAACGCTCTTGTTGTTTGTGTTTGTTGACGATCTTCTAGCTGTCCATCCTGATTTGAGAAAAGTTCCCGGCCAACCGGGACCACCCATCCGTAGGACGGACCTATGGCCCATCCTCCACACTTTCCTCGGGTTGTTTTAGTTATTTAATTACCTAACACATTAGTTGGACATGTATCAATCAACTTCTTTAATTATCCCATTAGGCACTGGTTCTTTCACGTAATCATATCACTTGACATAGAAAAACAATGTCAAACAAGTTCCTTATTAAGAGGTTATCATATTTATCTTTGAAATACAAAAAGTCCAGCCCGTAGGCTTATCCACAATCCGCCCGAAGGCTATCCAACAATCCACAGGGATTACCAATCCAAGTTTCCGCCCATAGACTAGTATGCGGGCCTCGAGATCCAATTGGAGTCATGTTAGCCTCTTGTGCAGGGCCCGGAAGGTGAGGGATTTACGGCCAGATCCCCCTCTTGCACCCAAGCGTCCTCTCACTCCAAGTAGCGCTCAACAAAGAGACCTCTCGCGGCGGGTTTGGTCCACTTTCCCGCCGCGGTTAACAACCCCCTTGGTTAGGGTCAGGCAGGTAATTGGGGGTAATTGAAGCTGCCTCTCCCTTCAGGCCTTCAATCTAAAGTATTAGATATTCATTTATCTTTTATTTCAGTGATCAATCAAAGCCAAACAGTGCTCTTAAATCTGTAATAAGCACAATCATATCCATTGGTCATTTTTTTGTTGGCAAACTGCTAAGGAATGAATCCTTTCTTTCGAATGCGTTCAGCACTCGATCTAGGATGACTTGCAACTTGGTAAGACTCCCTATATCCTGGGTTAGGGTGTACCCTATTGACCCGACTTGGTCAAACCTTAAGTTCATAGGTTATTTCAATTTATTGGCTGGTCTATTGCTTCCAAGCAATCTTCTTTACTCATGAAAGATACTAAATTAAGATCTGAAGTCAAAGCTTCTTCTGTGCAGAGCGCGTGTATTCTTGCATCTTAGATGCAAAATACATGCGCTATGAGATGCAACCGTAGATGCAATGACAACAAACATAGCTTCGCGTCTATACCTGTGTCTGTACTGAAATTTAGACGCGCTGGCAAACATGCTCAGTTGACTGATTTCAATCCGACGACCGCCATTCATGATTTATTTGTGCTATAAAAAGTTCAATCATAGATCCTAATACACAGAGAGAGAGAGAGAAAGAAAGAGAGAGAGAGAGAGAGAGAGAGAGAGAGAGAGGACTCACCTTGGGTGTTTGGTGTGGCGGGTGGTGGCGCTTCTTCCTTCTCCTTCTTCCTCTCCTTGTTGAGTTACTCTCCCTTGATGCTTTCTTGCTACTTGTTGTCTCCTCCCTTTGCTTCTTCTTCCTCTTATTCTCCTCTCTCTTGTTCTCTCTCTTTCTTCCTCTCCTTGGCTTTCCTTTTTCCCCTCTTGTCTCTTTGAAGTAAAAGAAGAGGTGAGTCATAAGGAGGTGAGGCATGAAGAGACTACATGTCGGCTAAACTCGAGCTTCAAAATGTGCAAAAAACATAGGAAGGAAAGGTGTAGTTTGAAAATAAATGATTCAAGTATCTTTTGAATTTTGACGTTTGCGTCTATTTTCGCGTGTATATGCATGTCTAAGTTTACATAAACGCGCATATAGACGCGCAAATAGACGTAAATTTAGACGCATAGGTAAATGCAGATATAGATGCGCATTAAGCTTTTATCATGAAATTTTGTTTTTAAGATAAGTTTTGATAGTAAGTTCTTAACATAAGTTTTTATGTATTTATGATAAGTTTTGTGTATTTAAAATTGATATCTTAGAATAATTAATATGCCAGCTTGAAGTTTTTATGTAAACATATGAATAACAAATTTGATGTTGTCATGAATTAGGTTTAATCATGTCGTCGTCATCACCTAGTGCGGTGCATACTGATGGGTCAACGAGCACATCCTCAAGTGAGGATGAAACATTACGTCTTCATAATCGAGATGCATGGCTACGACAAAAAATTAAATGCATGTGGGATCGTTGTCGAGGGTGTATTTTTCGAGCACGTCGAGTTGCAATGTCACACCTCAGCATGTATGGAAAATGAGACCGAGAAAAATCACCAGTATTCATTGTTTTTTTTTAACACTAAGATTGCTAGTGTATGTTACTCAATATATATCAAAGTACATGAAACTCCCTTTTGTGGTTGAGCAGGATTCGGTGCCATATCCTCAGATGCTCTCTCCCGGGCGTCGAGAGGTTGCAAAACGTCGACGTGAGGAGTAGAGTCTTCAAGAAGAGTGGAGATTGATGACCATGATAGTAGCCCTCATGAAATGCCCCATCAAGTTGTAGAGGATGAGATTTTGGACAACATGGTATACCATCTATTTTCGCAATCGGTTCAGGGAGAAGGTCACTCTACGAAGCCAGATGACTTACTATACGTAGCATCATCTACTCCATTGTACGAAGGTTGTACGTACTCCTTTTTTGTGTGTCCCTCGAGATACTTAACTTGCAAACAATTTATGGATGGAGTAATGTCAGTTTGAATGCGTTATTGAAGTAGGTATCAATTCAATTTGGCTTATGAATCATAATATTAATTGTTCTATTTTGAAATCAGAAAAAAATATATGTTGGTGGTTTTTTAACTCACTTTTAAAAATATATGTAGGTTATTATCACAAATGCTTCCAAAAGGAAACAAATTGCCAACTAAGAGAGAGCAAGCAAGACATTACTTGACATCTCTGGGAGGTCTTGATTATTTCAAGATCCATGCATGTGTCAATGATTGTGTCTTATTTAGTGGGATTCATGAGTTTGCATGAGAGTGTCCTATTTGTGGCGAATCAAGATACGAAGTGGAGATGAAGTCAATGGATGTGCCTCGTAAGGTTTTGCGACATTTTCCGATTCTTCCACATATTCAACTTATGTTCAAGTGCAAGTCTATTGGAAAGCTCATGTCATGGCATGCTAGTCATCGTTCAAGTGATGGAAAATGGAGGATCCCTGTAGACACACCGGCATGGCAACATATATATAATTTGTGGCCCGTTTTCAAAGAAGAGCCAAGAAATTTGAGATTTGGTTTAGGTATGGATGGATTCAATCCATTTGACATCAAAAGCACAGCATACAGTGTATGTCCAGTGGTATTGGTGAACTATAATATTTCTCCAAAAAGAGACATGTGATGTTGTCCCTTCTGATTCCTAGAAAGCACAAGGTAAAAAACATGTACATTTACTTAGAGCCTTTGATTGAAGAGTTAGAAATGTTATGGGAAGGTATTGAGGTGCAAAATACCATATTTATACATTTCTTACATACAAAAGGGTATAATATAAAGGGGTTATTTACACATTTAATAGAAAAGGATTATATTTTATTGAAGAAAATTTCACCAATAAGGATATTTATAAATAGGCCTTGAACACATGTGATCTAGAGAATATACATATAGTAACTTCCTGGAGCTCAAGAGCTCATGTTCCAATGATTGTGGACTAAGATACGCTTTAGGCCCATCCTATCACAAGCTATATTATTTGCGGCAACCAAAATGGGCATCAGCGCTACTATTGCCTCGCCAATCTCTATGGGCACATCTTGGGAAACCTTTTCCTCCTACTAGAGTCTCGCCACGAACCTTGTTGTACAAGGAGAGGCTATAGAGGCTGAAGAAGAGAGAGCACCTACTAAACAGTAATGGCTAGCTAGGAAGGGACAATCAGTTTCAACTGTGTTAGAGGTTGGGTTTGTGCATATGCATCAAAATCATCATCATCACAAAATGGTAGAGGGGCTAGTTGGATACATGGATCCACCAAGGCAGCCCAAAGTCACTGCACCGCTTCATCCATAGCTTCTCACATATTTTCCTCTAGAAAGACTCTTGCAGCTCTTTCAAGATGTCACAAGAGATGGGCAACGAGTCATCAACATTAATAGCCACTATTGCCACTTGTCCATATGGGAATATGGAGTTTGTTTCGAATGGAGTTTGCAATGTCGAGATGGGCCTCTTGACATGCTAGAAGGTGTGCATTGATAATCCTATCCCTTCTTCCCCACATGTCACTACATGTGCCACATTCTCCTGCTACATCTCCATTTTATTTTGAAGCATGAGAATCTACTAGTGCCAATAGATTATTGCTACCATATGAGTGAGACAGAACTTGGCAATTTTAGGATGAAATTCCATCGAGATGCCAATAGAGGTAGAATGCATGGTTTGGAACAATTTGGATGGTACTCTTAATAACAATGGGCAACAAGCTGACTATCTTCCTGTAGAGCTTCCTCTCATCTATGTTTTTTGCTGTAGGATGTCTGCAGCAATAGAGAACAATGTGAGTTGACATTAAGCTTGTTGTAATTAGGGAGTAGGGCTCTATTGAAAAGGTGGATCAGGGCGGCATGAGTTGCTTCCAAGGTTGCAGTTCACATTTGATGGGTAGGTTGCTACTTGCTTGTGTTAGATAGCCTCGATTCCCTACCCTCATAAGGTTCCACCAATGATCCACAGTGCTCAAAGTTGTAAGGCCCCCATTATGAGGAGAAGCCATGTGTGAGCCTAGACATTGGTGGCTCTTGACTTGTATGTCAGATAAGGTCTATGTGCTGGGTGGCCAAAAGGTGACCATTGTAGGTCTAGCCTTTGTGTTAGATAGAGTAGTTAAAGTTGCTCGCAACTCAAGGCACACTACATCAAGTTCTAAGATAAGGAAGTTATCAAGAATCCCTATCTAGTGTTTGAGACCTCTAGAAGTAGCCCTTAGCAAACTAGTGGAGGTGCACATGGAAGGTAAATAGATACACATGCATATGGAAGGTCAACAGACACATGTGCACATGGAACGTCAACAGACACTGGTGCACATGGAAGCTCATTTATCATGACTCCCTTCATAGGCTATAGAAGGTAGACCCCTTCACAACGTTCATAATCCATCCGTTCACTCACTCAGAGTTATTCTAGCTAGCCTTAAGCTCTTCACATATCTTCTATCTAGATATCCATCTAAGCTTTACATTAGAAGCGCGCTAGTGGACAGAGCCATCTTTGTATCAACTTTTTTAGAGTTAAAGAAATTTTCTGTTCTCCTCTTATTTGTTGTGTACTATCTTTCTCTATCTCTTGCTCAAAATACCTTTTTTTGCTTAAACGGCCATACAACAATATTTACATGATATTAGGACCAAGGGGACTGTAGAGATCGAAGAGTACATGAGAGACAAAGGCTTCAATAGCAAGCAGGAGCAATGTTGACTTCCACAGACGATTCTGGCACATGAAGTAGTTCTAAAGGCGGTGGTGTTGTAGTACCTATTCAAACACTAACGATTTGTCAACCAATCTTCAATAAAGGTATGTTCGATGGTACAAACTATACTCTGTGAAAGTTTAGAATCCTTAAGAAGAGTGTCTCTCTCAACTCAAAATGCATTTTTCTAACCTTTTGCTTTACTGGCTTACTACCTTCTTTCAATGGGATCATGTGCATGACAATAGTAGGGAGAATCCCTTTCAATTCACCATATCTCCATGCAAATTATCCCTAAACTCCTATAGTAGGAGTGATACATGGTTTGTATACTCATGATTAGATAATATCATACTGAGTTTGATTGGATACGGATCATTAGGAGTCCCAAGATCCCACTCCATTACATTGACATTGCATTGTCATGCCGCTGTGTAGACACACCTTGAGGTGTATCACCATCTCACTTTCTTATTAATCTAGAGATTCAATGTCATATTATTCATTATTATTAGTGTCCATAATATGAATGGTTCAAAAATATGGGATTTTTTGACTATTTTATTCTATTTTTGATATTCTAGCCATTATTTCTTGTAGAGATACTCAAAAGGTGTAGTAAACTTTTAGAATAGAGTGACCTATACAAAGCAAGTGTCTTTTTAGCCAATTTTGGAAAATATCATAATAAGAGAACGTCTCTTGAAGTGGGTGGTGGTAGGCAATCGCAATTTTCAAGTAGCAAACAACACTCTGGAGACAAGAAGAGCTGAGAAGAAGTGATCTAGGAGAATTTAAATCAAGTATCCCATGGTCTTTCCCCCTTTTAGAGTCAACAAAACCATCACATTTTCCATCTGAGCAATAGGAGAGAAGCTAGTGTTTGGTACGTATTTTTAGTATGACAAGGAGCCTCAAGACATTTAGTGCTTAGAGATTACTTTCGAGTAGTCATAGACATTGTCTAGCTAATCCAAGAACCCTTTGTCTTGGAATTTAGCCATCAAACAATCATTGTAATCACCACGAATACATAGGGCTGAATTGTGTTTGGAGTCTCATACAATGCTTTTGTTTCCTTTCTCGGGTTTTAGCAATACATAGTGCTCCTGGGACAGGTACTTTGGTTTCTCCTACCAAGAAATCATGTAAACCTATTGCAAATTTGATTGTTTAGAATCTTTGTCTTGGATGTACGACAAAGTTTACAAGTAACACATGTAGAGTTTGAATCATCGAGCTTTTCCTTTATCTTATATAAAGACGTTGATAGACTTGGCAAAAGGCTTTATAATGGTTGTCGAAAGGAAATGCAAGATGTGAGAACCTTCAAGTACACTTTCTAGTGATATTTTGGAGTATTGTAGAATATGAACATGCTTATGCAAGTACAACAACAACAACAGGTGGTGCAGGCTTTTGCTCAAATAGAAACTATTGTGATAAATGCTCTACAAGCAATAGAGCATGATATTAGGATAGCCATGGATCTGAAGAATGTTCTTGAAGAGTGAATTTTAAATAATGGGGTGAAATTTACCTTGGAAGAGGTACTTGGTATCACCAAGTAGGAATTTCATGACAATACAACTCTTGAGAAAAGATCAAAGGTTTTAATGGGAACATAAGCATAAGAAAGCAATGAAGAAATTGAAGCTGAAATCTACTTCTACAATGTGAAAGATTGATCATTCACATGGGAATCTTTGTGAAGGGAATGTGCCAAGTCAGTAAAAGTAATTGTTGGAGCATTTCATGATAAGCTCTATTAGCTCTCTCCTACACATAATTGACTATAATAACGAGACTCCTCCCAATTGTTTCTTGTAATCCCTTGAAGGCTACCTTCATGTGAAATCTAACTATCCACTTTGAGGTTTGTAAAATGGATGCTACTATAAGATCTTTTTTCTCTTTCATAGATTTGAGTTATATTATGACTTGTTTTAAGAGAGTGTAGCTAGTTAAAAATACATGTGGTAAATCGATCACACCCAATACATGGTCAACAAACCTAGATACAGTCAAAGAATACAGATTGCTAGCTAGTACATGACGTATATTATCCAAAACAATAGAGCTACTTGAATCAAACTGTAGTCTAACATCCCCAATGCTATTGATATCTAATCCAGTATCATTTCACACTCTCACAATAGAGCTTGTATTACCACAATAGTTATGAAACCAATCCTCATGTGGGGTAACATGGAATGAAGCACATGAATAAAGCAAACAAACAATGGTAGCAAGTAGATGAAGCATCGATAAACTGAGTAGCATCAATAGATAAATTAGCTAAAATGTAGTCATCATTAGACTTAGTATATGCTACATTTATTTGGTGTATAGATCGTGTGATGTATGTGCGCATAGTGAACGCTGGAAGATCCCCAAGAACAAATAACTCTACAAAAGCTTCATAAAGACAAAAAGATATTTTGCACAATAAGAGACAAGAAAACCAATTGGGTGCAATCTCCCCCCATGCCTTGTGTGAGCGCTTGACAAGCCATGTATTTATAAATTTATTTATCTCCAAGCTAAAAAATAGCCCACTTGACAATTAGCATGCTTTTGGCTTTTGTGTTTGATTTCTCCCAAATAAAGAGTAAAGCGTTTGGGCATCCCAAAAGTCGGGCTATGTCGCCCAAATACAATGTCAGATAATGAAATATTAAATCGAGTGTCTATGCGCCTATAAAATAATAAATGTTTTGTCAAGTGCTTTAATAAATAAGTATGTCTAAAAAATTATTGGCACCACTTCTTTAGAGATAATGCGTGTGCCCATCATAAATATTAATTCTTCTAGGTATTTTGAATTCACACCATCACCCAGTGGTACCCAATGCCATCGCCGCATGCTCTACACATCGATTGAAGCATTCACAATTGTTTGAAAATAATAAGATAAAACCCACAAAAGTGAATACCTAGCAGTCTTGAGCTACAAAATAATTAAATAGGTTGGAACTCTGTCTTAACCTTAATTTAATTTGAGTCCATTAATTTGATATATAATTTGTGGAATCACCCGTTGTGGAATCACACGCATGCACATTAAATTAATCTGTTGCCCCAAAAGGGCAAGCATGCTCATCAACTTCTCACACAAGGAATCCATCTTGTGTACAAGCCCCAATAAATGAATATAGTTTTACGGAATCCACAAAAAAACCTCATGGAATCCACCGTGGAATAAAAACCTCACGGAATGCACTATGAAATTTTCCTTCTGTCATCATTATCATTTTAATCTTCACACTGGAAATTCTAGGGACAATGCTACAATGATTAGAATTTACATTATTATATGCTTTCCCCTTGCCTTTCTCATTATGCCTATCATTGCACATTTTATGCAATTGTAGTTGAATTTGACCATGTTGCCCATAATAATTACATGTCAAAGAGAACTTACATCTGCGAAACTTAATGCAAGATTGCCTATGAGACTAAGACTTGCCCCTATTAGGCTAGGAGTCTCTACGATATTTATTAGTGTGATTACTACAATTTCTACCTCTAATAGTCAATGCATAAGAAGTACATGTTTGTATCAATGCTTTTTCTACTTTCTTCTTCTATTAGTATAGAACTCTCTATACCATCACATTTAAAACCACCCTTAGAAGGATGAGCACTCATAGCAATATGGAAGGTGTCCCATGACTCAGGTACTGTAACAAGCAAGAAAAAGGACTTGATATTATTGTCAAGTTGAATGCCTTGTGATACAAGTTGGCTGAAAATGGAATGAAATTCATTCAAATGAGTGGATATAGCCGTACCCTTCTTCATGTGAATGTTTACAAGTCTCTTCAACTAGTATAATTGAGATGCAAGACCTTTTTTGTCATAAATATCATTTTTTTTTCTATTATGCATAAGCACCACTCTCAATCCCAATTTTATTAAAATACACCTACTTTGATCATGATAAAATGACACTAGATTTGCATAGATAATCAAGTTTTGCCTAACCCTCTATATCATAAAGCTCACGCTTTATGCTATCTAACTTGAATGGTTTAACTTGCTCTTTTGTACCAAATTTTGGCATACCTATTTCGTCCAATATTTGAAGTTATTGCCATCCAGATTCTAAAGATTGAAAATAGCATTATTGGCATATGAACTTGCCATAATGACTGCAAGTGTTAGCACAAATAGCAAGAGTATGGGCTATAGTATATACAACAAAATAGCCCGCAAAGCAAATCCAAAGTGTGGGAACAAATGAGACTAGATATTCCCACCAATTGCAAGAAAAAAGTACCAAAAGTTTTTGTGTACTCTCTAAATGAATGCTAAAAACTGGCACAAATCCAAGAAAGCAAGCCTACATTGCGAGAGATATCCGAGTAGCAACCCAAAAGAAGGAATGCAACTAGCAGTGAGTGAGCATAGAGCCGTGGTATTGAAGACTATCACAAACTCAAAGTATCAGCAAATGATACATCCCATAAGCATATGTATCATGCATGTAGAAAATCTCAAGAGAAACTACAGAGATATGCCAAATGCTCCGGGAAGTTACTATATGTATATCCTCTACATTACATGTGTTCAGGGCCTATTTATAAATATCCTTAAACATAAGCCTTTTCTATTAAATTTGTAAATAACCACTTTATATTACACCCTTTTGTATGTTTAAAATATATAAATATGATATTTTAAAAATACATTATTTTGAACCTACGTGATGCACACATATATTCATGAGTAACTTACCCCATGCCAAATGCATGATGTGTGAGCAAAGAGCAATGTTGCTCAATACATAACAAATACGCAATGTCACTGAATGCAAAATGATTGAGAAAAGAGAAAATATAATCAGCCCACCAAGTGGAGGTGAATGGATCCAATAGCATACAAGAGAACATATACATGAACCAAGAGTTGGATTGTCTCAAAGAGCAAAGCTCTGCCAAGTAAGTATAAGCATCTCCATCTAGAAGAGAATCTTGAATGCAAAGTGAGCAGGCAAAGCTCAAGACATATACACAAAAGCATCTGGAAAGCCGAAGCACATCTCAAATATATGTGGGAGAATAAGTGTCCAATTGAAGCTTCAATACCCATAAGTGAGTAAGTTCGGAAGCTCAAAGCAAGCAACCAAAGTCCAAGTACATCAAATGTAACTCAAAATGAAGTGCCAAAGCATGTTACAATTGTATTTGGATTTTTAAATCAATCCTAGACATCACTGTAGACATATAGCATGCTTAAAATATCATGTAGACACAATGGGCATTCAAAGCATAGAGTCCATTGTTGTATGCTTGTTGTCCAAATTATTATGATAGAAATAAGCCTCTTCAAAATTGAGATAATCAAGCTCTTAAAAATCTAACTATCATCTCAAAGAATTATCATAACATTCGAGTACCAAGGAAGCATGTGTCCATGGGGCTGATAATGTACCTGAAAGAGAAGTACTAGGCAACCAAAAAATCAAATGAACAAAATCACATAGGGATTAATAACTACAAAGATGGTGTCTGCATAAACCAATTAGTATAGATGAGATACTTGTGCAATCTCTCAAACCCAAACATTGCGATGAAATATGAAAGTTCTCCCATTGGAAGTAAAGTGAAGTATCCAAGAGCAAAGGAAGCTCAATACATGCATGTCATAACATTCGAAAGCCCAAAGGTACCAAACAATATGTCCTAGAGCATGTAAATAAAATCAGCATCCAAGCCTATGAATAAGAGATCACTGAACCATGCAACCTCTATAGATATGAATATAAGAGAGCTTAGAATTAAAGCTCAAGGCCAAAAGGAGATCATATCCATACATGGCCAATAGTGTCAAGCATACACATGATCAAAGAGCATTTCCCCATAGCATGTAAGCATATATTTCACTGATATTCAAAGCATATGCTTTCTATCCACTATTTATGAGAACAAAGGTCCCTTCAATGGCTGAGTAAACTTAGCTCTATTCAATTTGTAGAGCATCCCTAAGATCAATATATCATCCTAGTATTAAAACCTATGTGAATAAGCATTAGTAAAGCATAAACATTCAAATGATTTGCTATCCAAAATTGTGAATAGTAAGTTTGTATTCTCAAATGATGCCCAAAGCCAGATTCAAAAGTGCTAAGACAAGTCCTCAAAAGCTAGATAAGAATTAGAACAGTTGTCGAGCCAAATGTCTGAGGGGAAGTGAGTAGGGAAGCCCCCTAAAAATATATGACCAATTGTGAGATAATTTCTAGGGACTTCTCCTACTATCCATAACTCTTTGACTTTACTAGGCATTGATCAAAGGTTGTGCTGAAGCTAAGAAATGAGTTGGAGAAGGTGGGGATTTGATATTTTCCTTAGATGATTGAAGCTCTAGTTGCCATGGAAGTTGGGGTTGAAGCTCTCTTTCCCAAGCTGATGTAGAATGGGTGAAGCTCCTTGAATTCCTACTCTAATATTAGTTTGAAAGGGTGAGCAAGAGTGAGAGAGAGAAGGCCACAAGGGGAATGGCTATGGAGGTTTGAATGCCAAAGAGTAAGACTAGTGTGTGGAAACTTCAACAGTCACAATGTGTGACCTGCCTTCTCTTTATTAATCTCTCATAGTAAAGAATAAGGAATATAGATGATAGTGGTGGGCAGCCACCACTTGTAGTTTACAACTGTGTGGGCACTAAGTATAA
The DNA here is from genome assembly GCF_053477565.2 of Lygodium microphyllum. NCBI lineage: Eukaryota > Viridiplantae > Streptophyta > Polypodiopsida > Schizaeales > Lygodiaceae > Lygodium > Lygodium microphyllum. The sequence goes on from NC_141136.1 coordinate 31,131,021, forward strand.
GGTAAATGTAGTTTGCTAGACACATGTGGCCTTTAATCCGCAACATTTGGACTGCGGGTTATTGAGTTACTTCCATATACTTTGATGATATTCCTATATAAAAGAATTTCATTTGAGCATATAATGATAGCATTGATAATGGTCATTGTGATCATGAATGAGGGTTTTTATTGGTGCACAGATCGGATGCTGTAGGCACGCGTAGTGAGCGTCAGAAGGTCCCCAAGAATAAAGGAACTCTACTTTTTGCACACAAATCAATGTAGAAAGCTTGCAGGACATGAACAAGAGACCAATTGGGTGCAATCTCCACCCATGCCTTGTGGGTGTGCTCCACAAAGCATGTATTTCATATATTATTCATCTTCAAGCTCAAATAATAGCCTAAATTACAAAATAACATGCTTTATCTTTTGAGTTTGCTTTTGTGCCAATAAAGAATTAAAGCTAATGGGCGCCCAAGAAGTTAGGCGTATCCAAATACAATGTCCAAATACAAATATCTAAATCCTGCGCCCATGCACATACAAAAATAATAAATAAATATCAAGCACTTTGATAAATAAGTGCGACAAAATATAGGCGCCATGCCTAAGGTATGCGCCCATCAAAATATTGACGATAAATTTGAATACACGCTATCCTCCAATGCTTTCCACTGCCACTCCCACTCGCTCTATACATCAACTGAACCATTCACAATCGTTAGTAAAATAATACAATTAAACCGACAAAAGTGAATACCTAGCAGTCTTCAGCTATATAAATAAATTGGTTAGAAAGCAATCCTAACCTTAATTTATCACGAGTGTGCACTCTAAACTCATAAACGTTTATTAATTTAAATATGTATTTTGCAGAATCACCCGCTATGGAATCACCCATGTCCCAAAGCCCAAAGGAAGGCGGCTTAAGAAGGCCCCCCTTGGAAGCTTCTAAGCTTCCAGAAGCTTTGGCCACGTGGAGGGGGAGGCTTGGATCAGACGAGGGGTACAATTGTCCGACGGTGATGATAGAATGCAAGGCAGCTCCTCATCAGCGCGCAGAGCGGAAACCTCCTCGGTTTCTTCCTCCCTCAAGCCTTCTCTCTCTCACCCAAACTGCTCAAAACGGCGTCATGGCGGCCCTCCCTCCTTGTCTTCTGCTAGGCGGCAGCAACCCCCAGGGTTTAAATAGGGGAGGGGAGGGAATCCTTTCTCCCCTACGTGGCCGCTCCATGGCGATTAGTAGCCAGTGAGCTCCACTGAGGAGCTTTTTCATGTTTTCTATTCCCCTCCCCCTCCAACACGATAGTCAGCTGGGAAGGGGGATAAGGAAAAAAATTTGCGATTATCCTAGTAATTTATCAAAATACTATATTATTATCCCCACTACTTAAAAAGGGGGGTTTATGCGTGATTTGTAGTGTTCGGTATATTACATTATCTCCCCCTTAGAGGAATCGAGATGTCCTCATCTCGAGATAAAGTGGGGATATTGATGGTTGAGAGTGCCTTCATCTATCCAAGTGGCATCCTCTTCGGGATAATCTTTCCATTGGACGAGGCATTCTCTCAAGGTTCTGGATCTCAATTGTCTCTCCCTAACATCTAAGATCACGTTAGGCCTTAGTTCAAGGACTCCTTAACTAGGCATTACAATTTGTTGGTCATCAAGTACATGGTTAGGATTAGGTACATACTTCTTCAATAGGTTGATATGGAATACATTGTGAACCTTTAGGTTCTCAGGTAGTTGCAATCTATAAGCATTAGGTCCTAGGCATTTGAGGATCTTGTACGGTCCACAATACCTTGGACTTAGCTTCTTGCAATCTCCTATGGATAGGGAACTCTTCTTAGGGCGTACGCGAATGAAGACCATGTCTCCTTCTTCGAAGACTCTATCTTGATGCTTCAAATCCGCATATGCCTTCTGTCTATCCTTGGCAGCTTGGATGTTCTCTCTTATTGACTTTATTTGGTCATCCATCTCTTCCAACATCTGCCTTGAAGCTTCAACCCTCAAGGTTGGATCTGAGAAGTTTACGGGGCTTCGACACTCATGACCATACAATGCTTGGAAAGGGGTCATCTGAACGCTTTGTTGGTAACAAACATTGTAGGCAAATTCAACCAAAGGCAAGCATTGAATCCACCTTTTCAGATCACGATAGCAGTATGCCCTAAGCATATTATCGATGACTTGATTTACTCGCTCTATTTGGCCATCCTTTTGGGGATGGTAAGCTGTGCTAAAACGGAGTTGAGTTCCAGTGGCTTCGAAGATAGCTCTCCAGAAGTGTAAGATGAAGAGAGAATCACGATCATTAAAGATTCTTCTTGGTATCCCATGTAGCTTGAATATCTCCTTGATAAACAATCTTGCAATGTTTGAAGCTTTATAGTTTGTCTTTATTGGAATAAGGTGTGCAACCTTAGTTAGCATGTCAACCACAACCATGATGGAGTTGTATCCTCCGTGAACTTAGGGTAGGCCAACAACAAAGTCCATACTGATGAATTCCCATTTCATTTGGGGAATGTCAAGCAGTTGCAACTTCCCTGGCATCTTGACATGTTCGGCTTTGATACGTTGACAAGACAAACACTCGGTAACATATTTGAGAATGTCACTTTTAAGCCTCTCCCAATGGTAGCTCTTCCTAACTGCATGAAGAGTCTTGGCATAGCCAGGATGTCCTTAGAGAGGGGAATCATGAGCTTCCCACAATATCTTCTGCTTAAGTGACTGACTTGCTGGTACACACAACCTTGTTCTATAGTAGACAAGTCCACTATTAATAGAGAATTCATGATACTTAGCCTGCAGCTTTTGGTTCTAGTCTTTGATAGAGATCTCTCTTAGCATTCTTTGGTAGGCTGGATCATGGCATGCATCCTCTCTAGCTAACTCAAGTATAGGGTTTTTTGGAATAGATACTTTTGTAGCTAGAGATCTAGCTGTTGATGGATTCTACAAGATTAGAGAATTAAGGAATGCTTTGCGACTAAGTGCATTGGCAACTACATTTTCTTTTCCTGGTCGGTACTTGATTTCACAGTCATACTCCTCCAATACTTCAATCCACCGACGTTGCCTCATGTTGAGCTGATTCTGGGTAAAGATCCATTTGAGACTCTTATGGTCAGTTACTAGTGTAAACTTGTTACCCAATAGGTAGTGTCTCCAAAGCTTTAGAGCATGGATGACAACTAGCAATTCCAGATCATGTGTAGCATAATTCTTCTCATGAATCTTCAATTTCCTTGAAGAGTATGCTACAAGATGACCTTCCTGCATGAGCACACATCCCAAGGCAAGTATGCTAGCATCAGTTACTACCTCAAACTCTTTATCGAGGTCTAGAAGTTTTAGAATAGGTGCTGATACCAAACTTTGCTTCAATATGTCGAAGCTATTTTGTTCGGGAGTTGACCATGCAATGGAAGTTTGCTTCTTCAGTAAGTCCGTCAGAGGTGCTACAATCAAAGCATAGTTTTTTATGAAGACCCTATACCATCCTCTCAATCCAAGAAAGCTGTGTATTTCTTTGACAAATGTTGGTATTGGCCATTCTAGCACATCTCTGACCTTGGCTAGATCCACTGAGATTCCTTCTGCTGATATTATGAATCCCAGATATTCAATCTAACATTTGAAGAATGCACACTTCTTCATCTTAGCATACACCTTATGTGCCCTCATTGTTTCGAAGTTGGGGTTCATGATCTTCTTCCTGTTTGGAATAGACTAAAGTGTCGTCGAAGAAGACAAGCACGAAATCATCAAGATATGGCCTAAAGATATCCTGCATTAACCTGTTGAAGGTGGCAGGTGCATTCGTAAGTCCGAATGACATAACTAGGAACTCAAAGTGCCCATATCTTGTATTGAAGGCCGTCTTGGGGATACTTTCTTCCTTCATCCTTATTTGATAGTAACCTGACCTGAGGTGAATCTTGGAGAAGATCTTTGCACCCTGAAGATGATTGTAACGTGTCCGCTTGTATTTTCAGGACATGTCTTAGCAGTCCATCGGAAAGGATGTCTACAAAGCTCCGCCCGGCACTCCCATGGAATGTTACGAGATTTGTGATCTAGGGCTTTCCGCGTATGCCACGTAGCGGAAGTATCCCGACCGTTCCCACTTAGGATCGACCTGAATTAGGGTTTTCCTTATTGGTCACTTCCTAATAGCAACTAGCGTCGGACCCAAGTGAACTACTTTACGCAGAGACGCCAGGTCCGAAGCCGATTCACGCTGCACTTGGTTCAAGGAGAATGGGAAACGAGAGGGATGCAAAGCTCAACCTCCCTGCCATAGGGCATAGTCCCATTACGTTCCCCTAAAACAACATAAATCGGGTTCACTCATAACTCTAGGTCAACGCTTTTGTTGTTCGTGTTCTTTGACGATCTTCCTGCTGTCCATCGTGATTTGAGAAAAGTTCCCAGCCAATCGGAACCACCCATCCGTAGGACAGACCTATGGCCCATCCTCCACACTTTCCTCGGGTTGTTTTACTTATTTAATTACCTAACATATTAGTTGGACATGTAACAACAAGCTTCTTTAATTAACCTGTTAGGCACTGGTTCTTTCACGTAATCTTATTACTTGACATAGAAAAACAATATCAGACAAGTTCCTTATTAACAGGTTATCATATTTATCTTTGAAATACAAAGAATCCAACCCGTAGGCTTATTCACAATCTGCCCGAAGGCTATCCAGCAATCCACACGGATCACTAATCCAAGTTTCCGCCCGTAGACTAGTATGCGAGTCTCGAGATCCAATCCCGAGTCATGTTAGCCTCTTGTGGAGGGCTCGGAAGGCGAGGAAATTAGGGCTAGAGACCCCCTTGGCACCCAAGCGTCCTCCTGCTCCAAGTAGCGCTCAACAGAGAGACCTCTCGCGGCGGGTTCGGTCCACTTTCCCAGCGCGGTCAACAACCCCCTTGGTTAGGGTCAGGCAGGCAGTCGGGGGTAACTCAAGCCGCCTCTCCCTTCAGGCCTTCAACCTGAAGTATAGATATCCATTTTTCTTTGAATTTATTGATCAAACAAAGCCAAACAGTGCTCTAAAATCTGTAGCAACCACAAACATTTCCATTGATCGTTTTTTATGGCAAACTGCTAAGGAATGAATCCTTCCTTTCGAATGCATCCAACACTCGATCCGGGATGACTTGCTACTTGGCAAGATCCCCTATATCCTGGGTTAGGGCGTACCCTATTAACCCAACTTAGGCAAACCTTAAGTTTATCAATTGGTCTTTAGTTTCCAAATAATCTTCCTTACTCAAGAAGGATACTAAATTAGGATGATTATTCATCCTCTTGCAAGATAACTTGCGTAAGGACATGCCAACTTCATTGCGAGAACTTGGCCATTCCCTTGTGATCCCATCACAAGATCATATGACTCCACACTTGTTGCGCAAGTGTCTCTTCGAACACTGAGACAATGGAGTCATGAAACTATCTGTTTCAGGTTACTAGGTTGGTGTCATTATACCTAGGGTTTCCAAGTTTCATCTTGTAAGATTCTTAGGGATAAACCCTATCTCACTTTCCAATTACATTTTCATTGTCCCTACATTCAGTGAATGGTATAGGCGTTTCTTGGAATTTAACTTATTCCGAACGAGTACTCCGCGACTTAGGTGTTTTAGGTTTATGCCAATTTGGTTAACTCTAGAAGATAATTTCGAGATTACTCCCACATGATTCGTTGACTATGAGTAAATTGATTTTTCAACCTTAACTTATCGATTTGAGGTCATGCAAGGTTAATTTCAACTAATCTTCCCTTTTCTTTGCGAACAAAATTCATGCTAAATAAGCAACCTTTTTCTTGCTAATTTATGCAGTTGACAACGATAATTTCATAGAGTTATGCATCATAAGAATCCTTTCATGCTTTGCACTTTCCATGATGATTCATTGCGATATGGGCTAATGGTGCGAGATGCAGTTTATACTTATAGGCTTGACCAAAGTATACCATTTTAATGGATAATAATCTAGTCTTATAATTCATTTCAATGCATAAGCTATTTGCTAGAAATGCATTCATGATTTCTTTGTTTTGCATGTTCCATTAAATGTATTAATGACTAAGTTCCTTCATCGTGAACAACTAGGACAAAAATATATCCTATTGCTAACAATTAAATTTGCATGATTTATTTATAATAATATCAAATGAAAATTAGGAAGAAAAACCTGGGTTTGGGGTGAGATATCCACGTGGATGCCGGGAGATGACCCTCCCGTGGTTGCGCCTTCGACTTTCTTAGGAGGCATCCCAATTGTAGTTTTTCGGATGTGGAAGCAGCTTTACAATTCCTCCTTGGAGTTCCACCGTCACACCCTTGCATCATCCGTTGGAAGTAGTTTTAGAAGGCTCCCTCCTTAAAGTAGGTAATTTGAACGAAGGGGTGTTTCAAAATCTTTTGCCGATAAGACCCATTGAAGCCATGGGGAAGGCTTAATGGCCTTTATAAACTTGCACGAACGGAAATAGAAAGGTGTGGAAAAGACACAAGGTGCGGGAGAGCTCCAAGGGAAAATAATAACCATAAAGGTTATAAGTAAGGTCGAAGGACTCTTAGGTGAAACTTGGAGGAAAGGGGTTTCAATATGCCACAAGGGGAGGGGGCTAGGGAAGGTTTAAACACGTGGGAAAGAGGGGCGGTTCCAAAGCCAAGGGATAGGGGTTTAAAGAATTAACACGGGGGGGGGGGGGGGGGAGGGGGGTGTGGTTTCAGGATGCCCAAGGAAAGGGTTTAAGGGTTAAAACACGAGGGGTGTGGTTCCAAGGAAAAGGGGACTTAAGGATTTATAAAATACGAAGGGGGGGTGAGTTCCAAGGCCCAAGAGAAAGGGGCTTATAGGGGTTAAAACCGGGGGAGGGGGATAATAAGACCTTTTAAGGCCTTAGATCTTTTGGGGGTAAATAGGGGCTTAAAAAGTTTAAAACACGGGGGGGGGGCGGGGGGGGAGGGGGGGGGTTGTGGTTTCAAAAGGCATAAGAAGGGGGCCTTGGGAGAGTTTAGGACACGGGGGTGAAAGGGGGCTTAAGGGCCCCTTAGAAGCTTCCTCTCCCAGGAAGCTTCCACGTCACATGGAAGGAGAAGACCAACGGCAACCGGGCGGTGATTGAAGGTGGCAAATGGCCTAGTTGTGGTGGTGTCTCGTCACTCCTCTCGCGGAGAGTAGGCGGCAACACTCTCTCATGTCCTTCTTCACTCTCTCGCGTCGACTATAGCGTAGAGTATTGTGGCGGCCCTCTTTCCTCCTTCGTACCTCCTGGCAGCAGGCCCCCCTTCTGGTTAAATGGGGGGGGGAGGGGAGATGATTCCTCCCCTTCGTGTCAGTGCGCATGGTGGTATCCATCTGCGAGCTCCACCAAGGATCTTCTGCGACCTTTCTATTCCCCTCCCGTTCCAGCACAACAGTCGGCTGGGGAGGGGAATAATAAAAAAAATTGCATTATCCTTAGGCAATTATCAAAATTTATATATCGTTATTCCCATTACCTAAAAGGGTTAGTTCATGCGAGAAGAAATTTAGAACTTTACATTCTCTGCCCCTTAGAGGAATCGAGATGTCCTCATCTCGAGATAAACTAGGGATATTGATGGTTGAGAGTGCCTTCATCTACCCAAGTGGCATCCTCTTCGAGATAAACTTTCCACTGGACGAGGCATTCTCTCAAGGTTCTAGATCTTAATTGTCTCTCCCTAACATCTAAGATCCTGTCATGCCTTAGTTCAAGGACTCCTTGACTAGGCATTACAACTTGTTGGTCATCAAGTACATGGTTAGGATTAGGTACATACTTTTTCAATAAGCTAATATGGAATACATTGTGAACCTTTAGGTTCTCAGTGATTTGCAATCTATAAGCATCAGGTCCTAGGCATTTGAGGATCTTGTATGGTCCACAATACCTTGGACTTAGCTTCTTGCACTCTCCTAAGGATAGGGAACTCTTCTTAGGGTGTACGCGAATGAAGACCATGTCTCCTTCTTCGAAGATTCTATCTTAATGCTTCAAGTCCGCGTATGCCTTTTGTTTATCCTTGGCAGCTTGGATATCTTGTCTTATTGACTTTATTTGGTCATCCATTTCTTCCAACATCTGTCTTGAAGCTTCAACCCTTAAGGTTGGATCTGAAAAGTTTAGGGGACTTCGACAGTCATGACCATACAATGCTTGGAAAGGGGTCATCTGAATGCTTTGTTGGTAAGAAGCATTGTAGGAAAATTCAACCAAGGGCAAGTATTGAATCCACCTCTTTGGTTCACGACAGCAGTATGCCCTTAGCATGTCCTCCATGACTTGATTTACTCGCTCTGTTTGTCCATCCGTTTGGGGATGGTAAGCAGTGCTAAAGTAGAGTTGAGTCCCAACGGCTTCAAAGATAGCTCTCCAGAAGTGTGATGTGAAGAGAGAATCATGATCACTAATGATTCTTTTGGGTAACCCATGTAGCTTGAATATTTGCTTGATAAAAAATCTTGCAATGTCTGATTCTTCTTCTTCTTCTTTGCAAATTTTCCTATTGGCAATGCAGGCGGTTTTTCCTCTTCCTCGGGTAGCGGCTCCTTGACCACGGCTTGTTCCTTGGAAAGGCGCTTGGCGATGTCCTCCACCAAGCTTGGGACATTGCCTTTTGAAGTGACCCGGCTCATTGCAGTGGAAACAACGGAGGTTTCGGCCATTGCCTTGAGTAAGAACAAAGTTGTTGACGTTGTTAGTTCTTGCTTTCTTTCTTTGTCCCTGATTATGACCTTGAACTCTCTTTATCTGAGGTCTAAATGCTCCTCTGTTTGGGTCAGTATAAGACCAAGTTTTGTTACCCCTTGGTCTAGCCTGCACCTCTTAAATTATAGGCACGGCTCGAATGACTGCGTCCTGAAGATCTGATGGATGCATAGATTCGAGAAGGGTATTTACTGGTGGATTTAAACCCGCACAAAATTTGGACACCTGCTATGTCATGTCCATCTACGGTGCATACTTAAGAAGTGAGACAAATTTATAATAGTATGTATCAAGCGTGAGCCCCAGCTGTTTTAGCTCGTAGAACTTATTCATTTTCTGCGTGCAATAAGCAAGTGGTAAATATCTTTCTTGCACGGCTTTCTTCAGCTTCTCCAAGGTAACGGATCCCTCTACAATCCCTTGATCCCTACACCATTGCTTCCACCAAAGCCTGGCTTCGTCGGTGAGAGCGTTAACTTGGCGAGCATACCTGATTGGCAGGTGCAGTACTCGGTTGCTTCGAAGTAATCATCCATGGACTCGATCCAAATTTCAGCATCTACTTGGACGGACCTGCCTCTCCCGTCAAACTCGGGTGGCTTAATCTGCTTGAGAAGGAACTTCTTCTCTTGGATTACAGCAGTACTTGATGTAGGAGGCGAATTAGGAACCTGTACTTGGGGTTGTGCCTGGATAAAGGTTTCTTAACGTTATTATACGATAATCGTTATTGATTTATATTACATCTTCAATTTTGCTATCACGTAAGCAATGTAGCTACTTAACTTTTTATCAATTCTTATGCACAATCAGACATTGATAAAAGGAAGTCTTATTTGTATTTATATGGGCATAGCCCTTTTGGAATACAACATTTCTTGAGATGATAAGCCAACTGTTACATTTAGTTTGGGGAGAACAACATTGTATTACATTTATCTACAGTAACTGTATAGTAATATGGTTTCGGGTCATGGATCTTCAGGAATCGGTAAGTCATTGGAAGTTTAGGATATCCTTTCCGTTGGAATCCATACTTCTCATGGCGGCCCAAAACTTTAATCCTGTCGGCGGGGATTACACGGGTTACTTCCTCATATACATATGAATTCATCTCAATCCTCCGACCTCGAATATGTAAAGTTGAGTTTACGTGAGCTTCCAAAAAAATAAACAACTTCACGACTTTCAAATCTTCCAACCAGTTGATCCTCTTTAGGTTGGTTTGTAGGTAAGCAAACCGGTGGGCAGCTATATAGTAGATTCCTGAAGCACCCATCCATCTTCGTTCCATGTACAAAGGTGATGGATTATAGATTTTCTCTAGGATGTTCATCATCTCAACCCTTTGTCGGTAATGCGGAGAATGCATTGCAGTCATAAACATGATTCGAAATACTAAGAACTTGTTCCACGCTTCGTAATTCTGCAAGAAAGCATTGAAGGTAAGAAAATGTTTGGATAGCAACATTTGCTGTACTGCAATTTATTAAGATTTCATAAAGACAATTCCATTGTTGGTCACTGTAACGTGTCCGCTTGTATTTTTAGGACACGTCTTAACAGTTCATTGGAAAGGATGTCTAGAAAGGTCCGTCCGGCACTCCCATGGAATGTTACGGGATTTGCGATCTAGGGCTTTTCGCGTCTGCCACATAGCGGAAGTATTCCGACCGTTCCCACTTAGGATCGACCTGAATTAGGGTTTTTCTTATTGGTCACTTCCTAATAGCAACTAGCGTCGGACCCAAGCGAACTACTTTACGCAGAAACGCCAAGTCCGAAAAAGATTCACGCTGCACTTGGTTCAAGAAAAATGGGATACAAGAGAGATGCAATGCTCAACCTCTCTACCATAGGGCATAGTCCCATTCCGTTCCCCTAAAACAACGTAGATCGGGTTTACTCATAACTCTAGGTCAACGCTTTAGTTGTTCCTGTTCTTTGACGATCTTCCTGCTCTCCATCATGATTTGAGAAAAGTTCCTGGCCAACCGGGACCACCCATCCGTAGGACGGACCTATGGCCCATTCTCCGCACTTTTCTCGGGTTATTTTAGTTATTTAATTACCTAACACATTAGTTGGACATGTAACAACCAACTTCTTTAATTAACGTGTTAGGCACTGGTTCTTTCACGTAATCTTATCACTTGACATAGAAAAATAATATCATACAAGCTCCTTATTAACAGGTTATCATATTTATCTTTGAAATACAAAGAGTCCAGCCCGTAGGCTTATCCACAATCCGCCCGAAGGCTATCCAACAATCCACAGGGATCACTAATCCAAGTTTCCGCCTGTAGACTAGTATGTGGGCCTCGAGATCCAATCCTGAGTCATGTTAGCCTCTTGACAGGGCCTGGAAGGCGAGGGATTTACGGCCAGAGCCCCCCCTGGCACCCAAGCGTCCTCCTGCTCCAAGTAGCGCTCAACAGAGAGACCTCTCGTAGGGTTCGGTCCACTTTCCCGATGTGGTCAACAACCCCCTTGGTTAGGGTCAGGCACGCAGTCGGGGGTAACTCAAGCTGCCTCTCCCTTCAAGCCTTTAACCTGAAGTATAGATATCTATTTATCTTTTAATTTATTGATCAAACAAAGCCAAACAGTGCTCTAAAATCTGTAGCAACCACAAACATTTCCATTGATCGTTTTTGTTGGCAAACTACTAAGGAATGAATTCTTCCTTTCGAATGCATCCAGCACTCGATCCGGGATGACTTGCTACTTGGCAAGATCCCCTATATCCTGGGTTAGGATGTACCCTATTAACCCAACTTGGTCAAACCTTAAGTTTATCAGTTGGTCTTTAGTTTCCAAACAATCTTCCTTACTCAAGAAGGATACTAAATTAGGATGATTATTCATCTTCTTGCAAGATAACTTGCATAAGGACATGCCAACTTCATTGCGAGAACTTGGCCATTCCCTTGTGATCCCATCACAAGATCATATGACTCTGCACTTGTTGCGCAAGTGGCTCTACGAACTATGAGACAATGGAGTCACGAAACAACCTGTTTCAGGTTACTAGGTTGGTGTCATTAGACCTAGGGTTTCCAAGTTTCATCTTGTAAGATTCTTAGGGACAAACCCTAGCTCACTTTTCCCACTTACATTTTCACTGTCCTACATTCAGAATGGTATAGGCGTTTCTTGGAATTTAACTTATTCCGAACGAGTACTCCGTGGCTTAGGTGTTTTAGGTTTATGCCAATTTGGTTAACTCTAGAAGATAATTTCGAGATTACTCCCACATGATTCGTTGACTATGCGTAAATTGATTTTTCAACCTTAACTTATCGATTTGAGGTCATGCAAGGTTAATTTTAACTAATCTTCCCTTTTCTTTGCGAACAAAATTCATGCTAAATAAGCAACCTTTTCTTGCTAATTTATGCAATTGACAACGATAATTTCATAGAGTTTATGCATCGTAAGAATCCTTTCATGCTTTGCACTTTCCATGATGATTCATTGCGATATGGGTTAATGGTGCGAGATGCAATTTATACTTCTAGGCTTAACCAAAGTGTACTATTTTAATGGATAATAATCTAGTCTTATAATTCATTTCAATGCATAAGCTATTTGCTAGAAATGCATTCATGCTTTCTTTGTTTTGCATGTTCCATTAAATGTATTAATGACTAAGTTCCTTCATCGTGAACAACTAGGAGAAAAATATATCCTATTGCTAACAGTTAACTTTGTATGATTGATTTATAACAATATCAAATTAAAATTAGGAAGGAAAACGTGGGTTTGGGGTGAGATATCCACGTGGATGCCGAGAGATGACCCTCCCGTGGTTTGCGCCTTGGACTTTCTTAGGAGGCATCGCAATTGTAGTTTTTCGGATGTGGAAGCAGCTTTACAATTCCTCCTTGGAATTCCACCGTCGCTCCCTTGCACCATCCGTCGGAAGTAGTTTTAGAAGGCCAATGAGGAAGGTCCTAAATGAAAATTAAAAACACAGGGGGTAGGAAAGGGTTTCAAAGCCCATAAGGAAGGGCTTAAGGGAATTCTAAAAACCAAGGGGGGGGGGTTCCAAAAGGCATAAGAAGGGGGCCTTTGGAGATTTTAGGACACAAAGGTGAAAGGGAGCTTAAGGGCCCCTTAGAAGCTTCCTCTCCCAGGAAGCTTCCACGCCATGTGGAAGGAGAAGACCAACGTACCTTGATAGTCCGACGGTGTTTAAATCACCGAGAACTGGCGATTTGGCCCTTTCTTGGGTAGAGCGGCATGGAGTGTCGCCCTTTCAAACTCTGCTTCCATGGTCCGATCTTCTTCTTATTCTTCTTCGCACATTTGCCTATTGGCAACACAGGCAGTTCTTCCTCTGCCTCGAGTAGCGGCTCCTTGACCATGGCCCGTTCCTTGAAAAGGTGCTTGGCGATGTCCTCCACCAAGCTTGGGACATTGCCTCTTGAAGTGACCAAGTTCATTGTAGTGGAAACAATGGAGGTTTCGGCCATTGCTTTGAGTAGGAACAAAGTTGTTGATGTTATTAGTCCTGGCTTTCTTTCTTTGTCCCTGATTATGACCTTGAACTCTCTTCATCTAAGGTCTGAATGCTCCTCTGTTTGACTAGCCTGCACCTCTTGAATTATAGGCGCAGCTCGAATGAGAGTGTCCTGAAGATCTGACGAATGCATAGATTCAAGACGGGTATTTACTAGGAGATTTAAGCCAACACAAAATTTGGACACCTGCTGTGTTAAGTCCATCTATGGCGCATACTTAAGAAGTGAGACAAATTTAGAATAGTAGGCGTTAAGAGTGAGTCCCAACTGTTTCAGCTTGTTAAACTCATTCAATTTTTGCATGCGATACATAGGTGGTAGATATCTTCCTTGCATGGCTTTCTTCAGCTTCTCCCAAGTAACCGATCCCTCCGCGATCCCTTGATCCCTGCACCATTGCTTCCACCAAAGCCTGGACTCAACTGTGAGCTTCAGCTTGGCGACCATAGCCTGATTGGTGGGTGCAGTACCGACTGCTTCGAAGTAATCCTCTATGGATTCAATCCAAATTTCAACACCTGCTTGGACAGACCTGCCGCTCCCGTCAAATTCGGGTGGCTTAATTTGCTTGAGAAGAAACTTCTTCTACTGGATTACAGCAGTACTTGATGTAGGAGGCAAACTGGGAACCTGTACCTGGGGTTGTGTCTGGATAAAGGTTTCTTAATGTTATTACACGATAATCGTTATTGATTTATATTACATCTCCATTTCTGCTATCACGCAAGCAATGCAACTAAACTTTTCATCAATTCTCATGCACAATCGGACATTGATAAAAAAAAGTTTTATTTGTATTTATATGGGCATAGCCCTTTCGGAATACAACATTTCTTGCGATGATAAGCCAACTGTTACATTTACTTTGGGGAGAACAACATTGTATTATATTTATCTACAGGAACTGTATAATAGTATGGTTTCGGGTCATGGATCTTCAGGAATCGGTAAATCATTGGAAGTTCAGGGTATCCTTTCCTTTGGAACCCATTCTTTTCATGGCACCCTAATACTTTAATCCTATCGGCGGGGATTACACGGGTTACTTCCTCATATACATATGAGTTCATCTCAACCCTTCAACCTCGAATATGTAAAGTTGAGTTTACGTGAGCTTCCACAAAAATGAACAGCTTCACGACTTTCAGGTCTTCCAACCACTTGATCCTCTTTAGGTTGGTTTGTAGATAAGCAAATCGGTGGGCGGCTATATAGTAGATTCTTGAAGCACCCATCCATCTTTGTTCCATGTACAAAGGTGATGGATTAACGATTTGCTCCAAGATGTTCATTATCTCAATCGTTTGTCGATAATGCGGAGAATGCATATTGCAGTCATAAACATGACTCAAAATACTAAGAACTTGTTCCATGCTTCGTAATTCTACAAGACAGCATTGAGAGTAAGAAATTTTTTGGACAGCAACATTTACTTTACTTCATCTTATTAAGATTTCATAAAAACAATTCCGTTGTTGGTCGGCTCTGATACCAACTGTAACGTGTCCACTTGTATCTTCAGGACACGTCTTAGCAGTCCATCAAAAAGGATGTCTAGAAAGCTCCACCTGACACTCCCATGGAATGGTACGAGGTTTGCGATCTAGGGCTTTTCGTGTCTGCCATGTAGCGGAAGTATTCCGGACGTTCCCACTTAGGATGGACCTGAATTAGGGTTTTCCTTATTGGTCATTTCCTAACGGCAACTAGCGTCGGACCCAAGAAAACCACTTTACGTAGAAACACCAGGTCCGAAGCAGATTCATGCTCTACTTGGTTCAAGGAGAATGGGAAACGAGAGGGATGCAAAGCTCAACCTCTCTGCCATAAGGCATAGTCCCATTTCGTTCCCCTAAAACAGCGTAAATCGGATTCAATCATAACTCTAGATAAATGCTTTTGTTGTTCGTGTTCTTTGATGATCTTCCTCCTGTCCCTCATGATTTGAGAAAGGTTCCCGGCCAACCGAGACCACCCATCTGTAGGACGGACCTATGGCCCATCCTCCACACTTTCCTCGGGTTGTTTTAGTTATTTAATTACCTAGCACATTAGTTGAACATGTAGTAATCAGCTTCTTTAATTAGCCCATTAGGCACTGGTTCTTTCATGTAATCATATCACTTGACATAGAAAAACAATATCAGACAAGTTTCTTATTAACAAGTTATCATATTTATCTTTGAAATACAAAAAGTCCAGCTCGTAGGCTTATCCACAATTCGCCCGAAGGCTATCCACCAATCTACAGGGATTACCAATCCAAGTTTCGGCCCATAGACTAGTTTGTGAGCCTCAAGATCCAATCCCGAGTCACGTTAGCCTCTTGTGGAGGGCCCGGAAGGCGAGGGATTTACGGCCAGATCCCCCCCTAACACCCAAGCGTCCTCCTGCTCCAAGTAGCGCTCAATGAAGAGACCTCTCGTAACGGTGCGGTCCACTTTTCCGGCGCTGTTAATAACCCCCTTGGTTAGGGTGAATCAGGTAGTCGGGGGTAACTAAAGCTGCCTCTGATCCCTTCAAGCCTTCAACTTGAAGTATAGATATCCATTTATCTTTTAATTCATTGATCAAACAAAGCCAAATCTGTAGCAAGCACAAACATTTCCATTGATCGTTTTTGTTGGCAAACTGCTAAGGAATGAATCCTTCCTTTCGAATGCGTCCAGCACTTGATCCGGGATGACTTGCAACTTGGCAAGATTTCCTATATCCTGGGTTAGGGTGTACCCTATTAACCCAACTTGGTCAAACCTTAAGTTCATTGGTTATTTCAGTTTATCGGTTGGTCTTTAGTTTCCAATCAATCTTCTTTACTCAAGATAGATACTAAATTAGGATGATTATTTATCCTCTTACAAGATAACTTGCGTAAGGACCTGCCAACCTCGTTGCGAGAATTTGGCCATTCCCTTGTGATCCAATCATAAGATCATATGACTCCATACTTGCTGCGCAAGAGTCGCATCGAACTATGAGACTTATTCTACTCATTAAACGGAGTCACGAAACAATCTATTCCTGATTACGTTAGGCTGACGTCGTCAGTCCTAGAGTTCCAAGTTCCATCTCATAAGATTCTTAGGGACAAACCGTAGTTCGCTTTCCAATTCCATTTCATTGTCCCTACATTTTGGTGAAAGTGGGCAAGTATTTAGGGTATAGGAGTTTCAGTTTTAGCAATATGTAACGATTAGGTTACGTATTAATTCCTAGTGAATTTCTTGGAATTTAACCCATTCTAAAACGAGTACTCCGGGGTTTAGGTGTTTAGGTTTGTGCCAATTTGTATATCTCTTGGAGATAGTTACGTTAATATTTCACAAACGCATGACTCGTTGTCTACGCGTAAATTGATTTTTCAACCTTAACTTATCGATTAATGTCAGGCATAGGTTAGGTTAATTCCAACTAATCTTCCTATAACTTTGCGAACAAAATTCATGCTAAGCAAGCAACCTTTTACTTGATAATTTATGCAGTTGACAAACGATAATTTACTAGAGTCATACATCATAAGAATCATTTCATGCCTTGCACTTACCATGATGATTTCTTGCGAAGAGGATATGGGTCAATAGTGTGATATGCAGTTTATATTTCCATGCTTAAATGAAGTATACTATTTTAATGGACATTAATCTAAATTTTAATTCATTTCAATGCATAAAGCTATTTGCTAGAAATGCATTTATGCTTCCTTTATTTTTGCTTGTTTTATTGAAATTATTAATGATTAAGTTCCTCCGTTGTGAGCATTTAGGACAAAAATATATACTATTTCCAACAATTAACCTTGCATGATTGAATTACAACAATATCAAATAAAAATTAGGAAGGAAAACTTGGGCTAGGGGTGAGATATCCACGTGGATGCCAGGAGATGACCCTCCCGCGGCTGCGCCTTGGACTTTCTTAGGAGGCATCGCAATTGTAGCCTTTCCGTTGTGGAAGTAGCTTTACAACTCCTCTTTGGAATTCCACCGTGGCTTCCTTTTTGCAATAACTTGCACCATCTGTCGAAAGTAGTTTTAGAAGGCTCCCTCCTTGAAGTAGGGATTTCAAAAAAGGGGGTGCTTGTAAAGACTCGCACAAACGGGGAATAAAAAGGTGTGGAATCCCTTATGAGGGCTTTTGAGTGGGAAAGGGAGGTGTCAAAAGACCCTCAACACTCTCTTTTGTTTTACGAGTGGGGAAAAAAAACAAAGCTCCAAGGAGTATTTTGCATGGGGAAAGAAAAGGGCTAAGGGGGCCCTTAGGGGGGATTTGAGGTATGGGGGGAAAAATAAGGCCTTTTAAGGGAAAAACTTTTGGGAGGGAAAAGGGCCTAAGACCTCTTAAAGGCCCCTCCAAGAAGAATTTGGGGGAAAAAACGCTTATAGAGGCCTAAAGGGAAGTTTCCAAGGGGAGGAAGAGAAAGGGGTAGTCCAAAAGGTTATAAGAAGGAGGGCCTAAGGAAGCCCTTAGGGAGATTTATAATCGCGGGGAGGCAAAGGACCCTTAAGGTCAAGCTTTTTGAGGGGGGGAAAAGGCCGTAAGGAAGCCTTAAAGAGGAATTTTAAGGGGGGGGGTTCAAGAGGCACAGGAAGGGCCTAAGGGGGGTTTTAAAATAAGGGGGGGTTCAAGATGCCACAAAGGAAGGGGGGCTAAAGGAAATTTAAAACAAGGGGGAGGGTGGTCCCAAAGCCCAAAGGAAGAGGGCTTAAGAAGGCCCCCCTTGGAAGCTTCTAAGCTTCCAGGAGCTTTGGCCACGTGGAGGGGGGAGGCTTAGATCAGACGAGGGGTACAGTCGTCCGACGGCGACAATGGAATGCAAGGCGGCTCCTCCCTGGGCACAGGCGATGATGGGCAGCTCGACAGCTCCTCGTCAGCGCAGAGTGGCAACCTCCTCAGCTTCTCACTCCCTCAAGCCTTCTCTCTCTCACCCAGACTGCTCAGAATGGCGTCATGGCGGCCCTCCCTCCTTGTCTTCTGCTAGGTGGCAGCATCCCCCAGGGTTTAAATAGGGGAGGGGAGGGAATCCTTCCTCCCCTACGTGGCCGCACCATGGCAATTAGTAGCCAGCGAGCTCTAGTGAGGAGCTTTTTCATGCTTTCTATTCCCCTCCCCCTCCAGGAGGACAGTCGGCTGGGGAGGGGGATAAGGAAAAAAATTGCCATTATCCTAGTAATTTATCAAAGTGCTATATTATTATCCCCACTACTTAAATAGGGGGGTTCATGCGTGATTTGTAGTGTTCTGTATATTACATTCTCTCCCACTTAGAGGAATCGAGATGTCCTCATCTCAAGATAAACTGGGGATATTGATGGTTGAGAGTGCCTTCATCTATCCAAGTGGCATCCTCTTTGGGATAATCTTTTCACTAGACGAGGCATTCTCTCAAGGTTCTGGATCTCAATTGTCTCTCCCTAACATCTAAGATCCTATCAAGCCTTAGTTCAAGGACTCCTTGACTAGCCATTACAATTTGTTGGTCATCAAGTACATGTTTAGGATTAGGCACATACTTCTTCAATAGGCTGATATGGAATACATTGTGAACGTTTAGGTTCTCAGGGAGTTGCAATCTATAAGCATTAGGTCCTAGGCATTTGAGGATCTTGTACAGTCCAGAATACCTTCAACTTAGCTTCTTGCAATCTCCTAAGGATAGGAAACTCTTCTTTGGGCGTACGCGAATGTGGACCATGTCTCCTTCTTTGAAGATTCTATCTTGACGCTTCAAATCCGCAAAAGGACAATCCGAAGTTGGGGTTCATGATCTTTTTCCTATTTTGGAATAGATTAAAGTGTCATCAAAGAAGACAAGCACGAAATCATCAAGATATGGCCTCAAGATATCCTGCATTAACCTATTGAAGGTGGCAGGTGCATTCGTAAGTCCAAATGACATAACTAGGAACTCAAAGTGCCCATATCTTGTATGGAAGGCCTTCTTGGGGATATCTTCTTCCTTGATCCTTATCTGATAGTAATCTGACCTGAGTTAAATCTTGCAGAAGATCTTTGCACCCTGAAGACGATCAAGAAGCTCATCTACTCTAGGAATATGGTACTTATTCTTGACCATTGATTGATTCAATCCTCAGTAATCAATACATAGCCGAAGCGTTCCATCTTTTTTTTTCTGGAACAGTACTGGAACTCCCCACGGTGAACTGCTAGGATGGATGTAGCCTTGTTCTAGCAGTTGCTTGAGTTGTTCCTTCAGCTCAATTGCTTCTGATATGGACATTCTATAAGGTCTCTTTGCAATTGGCGCAGCCCTGGTACTAACCTAATCTCATGATCCACTTCTCTTTGAGGCGAGAGTTTTGCCAACTCTTCATGGAATACGTCCTCGTATTCCTTTAGCCAAGAAGGTCCTTCATTAGACTCTTGCTTTTGATCTAACTTGTTAAGTTTGATCAAGTAGATAGGTAATCCTTTTCTGACTCCTTTTATGATCCATAATACTTTGGCCAATTGGATTCTTGGCACTCCAGCCTCACCTTGAGTTGTGACGAATTCCCTTTCAAAGTTTTGAAAGGAAACTTGAACCTTTCCACAATGAATGTGGGCGTCATTAGGCTTAAGCCAATCCATTCTGAGTAGACACTCATGGATACCTAAATTCATAACTCTAAATTTGACTGAAGTCTTCTTTCCTCCCAGAAATAATTCCACCTTAGCAGTTTTCCTAGTACAAGTAACCTCACGACCATTTGCCAATTCCACAAGCAAGATAGGTGCTCCTACTGTGGCTATTCCTAATCTTTTTGCACAAGCTGGTGAGATAAAGGAATGTGTACTGCCACAACCAATCAAGGTCTTGAAACTTTCACCTTGATAGTCCGACGCTATCTGAATCACCGAGAACTGGCGATTCGGCCCTTTCTTGTGTAGAGCGGCATGGAGTGTCGCCCTCTCAAACTCTGCTTCTATGGTCGGATCTTCTTCTTCTTCTTCTTCACATATTTGCCTATTGGCAACGCAGGCGGTTCTTTCTCTACCTCGGGTAGCGGCTCCTTGACCACGGCCCATTCCTTGGAAAGGTGCTTTGCGATATCCTCCATCAAGCTTGGGACATTGCCTCTTGAAGTGACCGGGTTCGTTGAAGTGGAAACAACGGAGGTTTCGATCATTGCTTTGAGTAGGAACAAAGGTTTTGACGTTATTAGTCCTGGCTTTCTTTCTTTGTCCTTGATTATGACCTTGAACTCTCTTCATTTGAGGTTTGAATGCTCCTCTATTCGGGTCATTATAAGACCAAGTTTTGTTACCCCTTCGTCTAGTCTGCACCTCCTAAATTATAGACATAGCTCGAATGAGAGATCTTGAAGATCTGACGGATGCATAGATTCGAGACGGGTATTTACTGGGGGATTTAAGCCAGCACAAAATTTGGACACCTGTTGTTTCATGTCTATCTGTGGCGCATACTTAAGAAGTGAGACAAATTTAGAATAGTAGGTGTCAAGAGTGAGTCCCAGCTGTTTTAGCTCGTAGAACTCATTCATTTTCTGCATGCGATACGTAGGTGGTAGGTATCCTCCTTGCACGGATTTCTTCAGCTTCTCCCAGGTAAAGGATCTCTCTGCGATCCCTTGATCCCTGCACCATTGCTTCCACCAAAGCCTGGCTTCACCGGTGAGCTTCAGCTTGGCGACCATAGCCTGATTGGTGGGTGCAGTACCGGCTGCTTCAAAGTGATCCTCTATGGATTGAATCCAAATTTCAGCATCTGCTTGGACAGACTTGTCCCTTTCGTCAAATTCGAGTGACTTAATTTGCTTGAGAAGAAACTTTTTCTACTGGATTACAGCAGTACTTGATGTAGAAGGCGAACTAGGAACCTGTACCTGGGGTTGTACCTGGATAAAGGTTACTTAATATTATTACACGATAATCGTTATTGATTTATATTACATCTCCATTTCTGCTATCACGCAAGCAATGCAACTACTTAACTTTTTATCAATTCTCATGCACAATCAGACATTGATTTAAAAAAAATTTATTTGTATTTATATGGGCATAGCCCTTTCGGAATACAACATTTCTTGCGATGATAAGCCAACTGTTACATTTAGTTTGAGGAGAATAACGTTGTATTACATTTATCTACAGGAATTGTATAATAGTATGGTTTCGGGTCATGGATCTTCAAGAATCGGTAAATCATTGGAAGTTCAAGGTATCCTTTCCTTTGGAACCCATTCTTTTCATGGTGCTCTAACACTTTAATCCTGTTGGCGGGGATTACACGGGTTACTTCCTCACATACATATGAGTTCATCTCAACCCTCTGACCTCGAATATGTAAAGTTGAGTTTACGTGAGCTTCCATAAAAATGAACAGCTTCACGACTTTCAGGTCTTCCAACCACTTGATCCTCTTTAAGTTATTTTTAGATAAGCAAACCGGTGGGCGGCTATATAGTAGATTCCTAAGGCACCCATCCATCTTCATTCCATGTACAAAGGTGATGGATTATAGATTTGCTCCAAGATGTTTATTATCTCAACCCTTTGTCGATAATGGAGAGAATGCATTGAAGTCATAAACATGACTCGAAATACTAAGAACTTGTTCCACGCTTCGTAATGTTGCAAGATAGCATTGAAAGTAAGAAAATGTTTGGACAACAACATTTAGTTTACTTCATCTTATTAAGATTTCATAAAAATAATTCTGTTGTTGGTCAGTTCTGATATCAACTGTGACGTGTCCACTTGTATCTTCAGGACACGTCTTAGCAGTCCATCGGAAAGGACGTGTAGAAAGCTCCACCAGCACTCCCATGGAATGTTACGGGGTTTGCAATCTAGGGCTTTTTGTGTCTGCCAGGTAGCGGAAGTATTCCGGTCTTTCCCACTTAGGATGGACCTGAATTAGGGTTTTCCTTATTGGTCATTTCCTAACGACAACTAGTATCGGACCCAAGCGAACTACTTTATGTAGAAATGCCAGGTCCAAAGCGGATTCACGTTGCACTTGGTTCAAGGAGAATGGAAAATGAGAGGGATGCAAAGCTCAACCTCTCTGCCATAAGGCATAGTCCCATTCCGTTCCCCTAAAACAGCGTAAATCGGATACAATCATAACTCTAGGTCAACGTTTTTGTTGTTCGTGTTCTTTGATGATCTTCCTGCTGTCCCTCGTGATTTGATAAAAGCTCCCAGCCAATCAAGACCACCCATCCGTAGGACAGACCTATGGCCCATCCTCCGCACTTTCCTCGGGTTGTTTTAGTTATTTAATTACCTAACACATTATTTGGACATGTAGCAATCAGCTTCTTTAATTAGCTCGTTACGCACCGGTTCTTTTACGTAATCATATCACTTGACATAGAAAAACAATATTAGACAAGTTCCTTATTAACAGGTTATTATATTTATCTTTGAAATACAAAAATTTCAGTCCATAGGCTTATCCACAATCTGCCCGAAGGCTATCTAGCAATCCACAGGGATTCCCAATCCAAGTTTCCGCCCGTAGGCTAGTATGCAGTCCTCGAGATCCAATCCCGAGTCACATTAGCCTCTTGTGCAGGGCTGTGAATGCGAGGGATTCACGGCCAGAGCCCCCTAGCACCCAAGCTTCCTTCTGCTCCAAGTAGCGCTCAACGAAGAGACCTCTCGAGGCGAGGTTCAGTCCACTTTTCCGATGCAATTAACAACTCCCTTGGTTAGGGTCAGGCAGGCAGTCGAGGGTAACTAAAGTTGCCTCTCCCTTCAGGCTTTCAACTTTAAGTATAGATATCCATTTATCTTTTAATTCATTGATCAAACAAAGCCAAATAGTGCTCTAAAATCTGTAGCAAGCACAAACATTTCCATTGATCATTTTTGTTGGCAAACTGCTAAGGAATGAATCCTTCCTTTCGAATGCGTCTAGCACTTGATTCGGGATGACTTGCAACTTGGCAAGATTCCCTATGTCTTGGGTTAGGGCGTACCCTATTAACCTGACTTGGTCAAACCTTAAGTTCATTGGTTATTTCAGTTTATCGACTGGTCTTTAGTTTCCAATCAATCTTCTTTACTCAAGAAAGATACTAAATTAGGATGATTATTTATCCTCTTGCAAGATAACTTGCATAAGGACCTGCCAACCTCGTTGCGAGAATTTGGCCTTGTGATCCAATTACAACATCATATGACTCCACACTTACTGCACAAGTGCCGCATCAAACTATGAGACTTATTCTACTCATTGAACGGAGTCACGAAACAATCTATTCCTGATTACGTTAGGCTGACGTCGTCAGTCCTAGAGTTTCAAGTTCCATCTCGTAAGATTCTTAGGGACAAACCCTAATTCGCTTTCCAATTCCATTTCATTGTCCCTACATTTCGGTGAAAGTAGGCAAGTATTTAGGGTATAGGAGTTTCAGTTTTAGCAATACGTAACGATTAGGTTACGTATTAATTCCTAGTGAATTTCTTGGAATTTAACTCATTCTAAAATGAGTACTCCGGGGTTTAGGTGTTTAGGTTTGTGCCAATCTGTTTATCTCTTGGAGATAGTTACGTTAATATTTCACAAACACATGACTCGTTGTCTACGCATAAATTGATTTTTCAACCTTAACTTATCGATTAAGGTCAGGCATAGGTAAGGTTAATTTCAACTAATATTCCTATAACTTTGCAAACAAAATTCATGCTAAACAAGCAACCTTTTACTTGATAATTTATGTAGTTGACACATGATAATTTCCTAGAGTTATACATTGTAAGAATCATTTCATACCTTGCACTTACCATCATGATTCGTTGCGAAGAGGATATGGGTCAATAGTGCGATATGCAGTTTATATTTCCAGACTTAAATGAAGTATACTATTTTAATGGACATTAATCTAAATTTTAATTCATTTCAATACATAAAGCTATTTGCTAGAAATGCATTTATGCTTCCTTTATTTTTGGTTGTTTTATTGAAAGTATTAATGATTAATTTCCTCCGTTGTGAGCATTTAGGACAAAAATATATCCTATTTCCAACAATTAACCTTGCATGATTGAATTACAACAATACCAAATAAAAATTAGGAAGGAAAACTTGGGCTTGGGGTGAGATATCCACGTGGATGCCAGGAGATGACTCTCCCGTGGCTGCGCCTTGGACTTTCTTAGGAGGCATCGCAATTGTAGTCTTTTCGTCGTGGAAGTAGCTTTACAACTCCTCTTTGGAATTCCACTGTGGCAACTTGCACCGTCCATCGACAGTAGTTTTATAAGGCTTCCTCCTTGAAGTAGGGATTTCGAAAAAGGGGGTGTTTCAAAATCTTTTGCAGATAAGACCCATTAAAGCCATGGGAGGGGCTTAATGGCCTTGTAAAGACTCGCACAAATGGGGAATAAAAAGGTGTGGAATCCCTTACAAGGGCTTTTGAGTGGGAAAGGGAGGTGTCAAAAGACCCTCAACACTCTCTTTTCTTTTACGAGTGGGAGAAAAAAACAAAGCTCCAAGGGGTATTTTGTATGGGGAAAGAAAAGGGCTAAGGGGGCCCTTAGGGGGGATTTGAGGTACAGGGGGGAAAAATAAGGCCTTTTAAGGGAAAAACTTTTGGGAGGGAAAAGGGCCTAAGACCTCTTAAAGCCCCTCCAAGAAGAATTTGGGGGAAAAAAACTCATAGAGGCCTAAAGGGAAGTTTCCAGGGGGAGGAAGAAAAAGGCGTAGTCCAAAAGGTTATAGGAAGGAGGCCCTAAGGAAGCCCTTAGGGAGATTTTTAATGGCAGGGAGGCCAAGGAACCTCAAGGTCAAGCTTTTTGAGGGGGGAAAAGGGCCCTAAGGAAGCCTTAAGGAGGAATTTTAAGGGGGCGGGGGGTTTCAAGAGGCACAGGAAGGGCCTAAGGGGGGGTTTCAAGATGCCACAAAGGAAGGGGGGCTAAAGGAAATTTAAAACACGAGGGGGGGGGGCGGAGGGGGGAGGGGGGTGGGAGGTTGTCCTAAAGCCCAAAGGAAGGGGGCTTGAGAAGGACCCCCTTGGAAGCTTATAAGCTTCCAGAAGCTTTGGCTACGTGGAGGGGGGGAGGCTTAGATAAGACGGGGGGTACAGTCGTCCGACGGCGACGATGGAATGCAAGGCGGCTCCTCCCTGGGCACAAGCGGCAATGGGCAGCTCGGCAGCTCCTCGTTAGCATAGAGCGGCAACCTCCTCGGCTTCTCCCTCCCTCAAGCCTTCTCTCTTTCACCCAGACTGCTCAGAACGGCATCATGGCGGCCTTCCCTCCTTGTCTTTTGCTAGGCGGTAGCAGCCCCTAGGGTTTAAATAGGGGAGGAGAGGGAATCATTCCTCCCCTACGTGGCCGCGGCATGGCGATTAGTAGCCAGCGAGCTCCATCGAGGAGCTTTTTCATGCTTTCTATTCCCCTCCCCCTCCAGCAGGACAATCGGCTGGGGAGGGGGATAAGGAAAAAAATTTGCCATTATCCTAGTAATTTATCAAAATGCTATATTATTATCCCCACTACTTAAAAAGGGAGGTTCATGCATGATTTGTAGTGTTCGGTATATTACACCCATCGACTTCTCGCACAAAGAATCCACTTTGTATATGAGCCCCGGTAATAAAATCTTACGAAATCCACCGTAAAACCTCATGGAATCCACCGTGGAATATGCCTCCTGGCATCATACCCCCGGGGTGGGATAGCAATTGTCCTCAATTGCTATTAGCTCAATGTGGAGCTAACAGAGTGGGGAAAGCATTTAAGTCTCTAGCGTGCATCCATTGGGCCTCATCAACAATATGATTTTTAAACTTGACCAAATATCTAGAGTATCTACGGCCAGTTCTACTGGTCATAAAGTCAGTATCTATAATAGTTTTAGGCTCAAGGATTTCAGTCTCATCATCTAGTAAAGGAGGGTTTTAATAGACAGGGTGTACAGGTAATTGGCCTCTAAAGGGTTGTAGTAAACTGATATGGAAGGTGTTGTGTATTTTCCAATGTTATGGTAGTTCTAGTTTAAATGCACTGTCATTAATTTTGTGAATGATCTTGAATGGTCCATAGAATCTAGGTGCTAATTTTACAACTGGCTGTTTATCTACACTTTGTAATCTAAGTTTTTCTATTTGTAACCAAATATAATCATCAACTTTAAAATTCATAGCTTGTCTCTTCTTATTTGCTTGCTTTGTATATCAGTGCTGGGCTTTGGCAATCATATCTTTAACTTCATAAAAAATAGTAGCATGCATGTTAGCAATATCATCAGCAATTTGAATTTTATTTGATAATGATGCAATACGTGTAGGCAATCTATATCCATAAATAACTTCAAATGGTGTTTTCTTTGTAGTTGTGTGTGGTGTATTATTATATGCAAACTGAAGTAAATGTAGATGTGTATCCCATGTGTGTGGTTTTGAAATGGTGTAAGCACGTAAAAGATCTAAAATAGTACTGTTAGTAGCTTCTGTTTGATCATTTGTTTCAGGATGAAATGCAGATGAAAAATCAATCTTTGTTCCTAAGTTAGCAAACAAAGTAATCCAAAAATTATTACAGAATCTAGAATCACGATCATAAATAATAACTTTTGGTAGACCATGATTAGTGAAAATAATTTTCAAAAGCAAGTGAGCAGCTTGAGATGCAATTAAAGTTTTCTTGCATGGAATAAAATATGATTGTTTGCTAAACCTGTCTACAACAGTCCAAATCATATCATGGTTAGCTTTAGTGTTAGGTAAACCAGTGATAAAATCCATTGAAATTTGTTCCCATGGTCGTGATGGAATAAATAGTGGCATTAGTAAACCATATATGTTTACCATGGTGTCTTTTAACTCGTTGACAAACTAAACATTCAGATACAAAGTTAGATACATCAGTGTCCATATGTGGCCAATAAAAATCTTCAGTCAATGTACGCAAAGTAGATATAATACCTCTATGACCTTGATATGGAGGACAATGAATCTCATGCAAAACAAATGATCTAAATGGAACTGTCACAAATAATCTTTTTTCATAAAACATGAATCCATTATTGTAAGACAGTGAATCAATAGGAATCTAATTATTTGCAACTTGTTTATTCCAATCAGCTTGAAAAGTAAGATCTTGATGATAAGTATCTTTCATAGGGATAAATGAATCAAATGATATCATAGAAATATTATGAATTGTCGATCTTCTACTCAAAGCATCGGCTACAACATTCTCTTTTTCGGGTTGATATTGTATAAGGGGATGAAAAATTTGAATGAAAGCTGCCCATTTAATATGTTGGTTAGATATTTGGGGTTGACTAAGGAGATGTCTAATGCTTTGTTGGTCAGTTTTGATCATAAATTCAGAACCTATTAAGTAATGTTTCCATTGACGTAAGGATTGTACTACAACTAGCAATTATTTATCAGAAGTAGAATATTTAAGTTCAGATGGTTTCAGTTTACAACTAGAGTAGGCTATGGGATGATTATCTTGCATAAGGACGGCTCCTATTCCAAATCCACTAGCGTCAGTAACTACTAAAAAGAATGGTCTATTGAAATCAGGTAGTTGTAATACAGGAGCATGGGTTAAAGCATGTTTCAATAAATCAAAAGACTTTTGTTGATTATCAGACCAGTTATAAACAATACCCTTCTTTAAAATTTTAGTCAAAGGTAATGCAAGTAATGAGAAATTTCTCACAAACTTTCTGTAAAAACTAGCAAGACCTAGAAAAGAATGTAACTCATGCACATTTTTGGGTATGGGCCAATTAAAAATTTCTTCTATCTTTTTAGGGTCAACCTTAATACCTTCTGATGAAACAATATGACCTAGATATTCAATTTCTGTTTGGAAGAATTCACTCTTTTCTGGATTAGCATACAATGGATTATCTTTTAACAACTTGAAAACTAAAGACAAATGTTCATAATGCTCATTCTCATTTTTACTGAATACTAATATATCATCAAAGAATACAATGACACAATACTGATATTTCAAAAATATGCGATTCATCATGCGACTAAATGTAGTTGGTGCATTAGTTAAACCAAAAGGCATCACTAGAAATTCATAGTGTCCAAATTGTGTTCCAAATGTAGTTTTGAATATATCAGATTTATCCAATCTTACTTGATGATAACCAGATTTAAGATCTATCTTATTGAATATGGCAGATCCTTGTAGCTTATCCATAAGATCATCTACCTTAGAAATCGGATATCTATTCTAAACAGTAATTTTATTTAGGGCACGATAATCAATGCACATGCGATAAGTATTATTATTCTTCTTTACTAATAAAACATATGCGCCAAATGGAGAACTACTAGGTCTAATTAATCCTCTGTTAAGTAATTCTTCTATTTGATTTTGAATTTCTTTCTGTTCAATTTGGTTATGCCTATATGGTGCTTTACATGGTGGTTGTATTCCAAGAATTAAATCTATTTTGTGATCTTCAGGTCGTGAAGGTGGTAGTCCAGGTGGTAAATCATGAGCAAAACAATCTTGAAATTGAGCAAGAAATTGAGTATGTCTAGGATGCATTTATTTTTCTTTAGCTTGAAGTTCATTCACCCATATTAAATAAGATTTGCTACTTTTACATAATGCATGTTTAGCTTGAGTATGAGTAAGCTGTGAAAAATTATTGGAGGCATGCATACCATGCAATGTGATTTGTTTTCCTTGAAAATAAATTTTAATTGAATGCGTAGAATAATCTATGTCAGGATTGTATTGGTGACACCAAGGCATTCCTAAGATAATGTCACTAGACTGCAAAAGTACAACTAGGAAATTCCTTCGTTCAGTATATTCACCAATTTTAATTTCTAAATTATGCACCTCTTGTGTTCCATTATATCTCGTGCCTAGGAATGTAGCTTTAATGCGATAATGTGTAAAAACAGTTTGTAAATTTAATTCTTTAACTAACTTTGCAGAAATAAAGTCATGTGTGCTACCATCATAATGTAAAATAGTATTTTCTTTACCATGCACAAAACATTTCATTGTCAACAAAGAATGTGGAGTTAGCATACCTGGCAAAGTATCCGAAGTAGTACCAATGTCGTCATCATCTTCCGTAAAGTCAGGCATTTCCTCACATTCTTCTTCTTCCATTGCTCCAAGATAATTGATATGGACAAATGGCTTTTTGGTTTGGCATTTGGCTGCTAGATGTCCAGGTTGATGGCATTTGTAACAAACTATGGGTTTGGCTTTAGATACATTGTTGGTAATGGCAGGAAGTTTAGGAATGTTGGGATTTGGCTGAGAGGATGGTTTAGGGTTTGGATTGGTATTTGATGGCAAAGCAGGTGGTCGTGTCCAAGACTTACGGAATGCAGATTGAAGAAAATGACTTTGAGTGAATCTTCGAAAATTTTAATTGAATTGTTTGGAACCATAGTTACCATTAGTTTGAAATTGTTGTGGTTGCTTGTCTCTTCTGCGAATCTTATCTTCAGTGTCATGAGCCAAGAAAATTGTATCTTCAAGGGTCGTTGGCTTGAACATATTGACTTCAGCATAATAATGTCCAAGTAGGCCAGACATAAACTTGCGTTTGTGAGTCGCTTCAAGTACATCTTCGAGCATGCATAATTGCAGTAGGGCATTCCAAAAACGTTCAGTGTATTGGAAAATAGGTTCACAATCTCTCTGTTGTAGAAGATCCCATTGCTTGATGGCTTTTTCATGGAATTGAGGAGGAAGGAAATTCTACAAAAACTTCTTTTGGAAACTCTCCCAGGTAGTGGGACAATCAATGCTCTTGCGAACCACAGTCCACCATAAAGATTCTTGATCAACTAAATGGTTAATGACACATTTAATTTTGTCTTTCTTTGCATATGTCTCTTCATGGAAGTAATCGTCAAATTGACTGATAAATGCAAGTACACTCTTTCCATCTCGAGATCCATTGAAAGTTACTTATCTTTGTTTATTTGCGGATGGATTGGTCTTCAAGTGTCGCATCGATGGTACGTCGTATAAGATCTTTGGGTTGCGGTCCATCTTTGTCGGTGCTAGATCGTTGCAAATTGGCCAATTGAACTTGCAAAGCTTGTCAGGCTCTTCGTTCTTCATCAAGCTACATCATAACCAAATCCAACTTTTGTTCCATCGTTGGTTCGGGTAAATCATCTTCAGCCATAAGATCGATCGGTCATCCTGTAAAATCCAAAAGACCTCACACTCTCAAAATCTAATTAGCGGGACGAGCGTAGCTCAAAGGTGGGTATACAAGGCTTGTATATTTTGTTTGGCTTTTGTAGTCTTTGTCTTTTGCAATTGCGGTATTCGTTGTCTTCGTAGAAATTGCGTATGAACTGCGTATGACCTTCTGCATTTGCTGAAACTGGTTCAGCAAGTCTGTAGGTGTGAACAGAGTCTATCAGAGAGCAATAAATGGATTCTGTGCTTCTGCGTGTGAACTGCCTTTATGGGAGTAGTTGAATAAGTCTGTAATGACCTTTGTGACTTAAGTAACTTGCAGGAGTAAGTTAGCTTAGTGTAACTTAGGTGATTAAGCTTCTTTAAAGCTTAATTAACTTAAGCTTTAGAAGACTTAAGCTGTTTCTGTCACCATTGGATTTTTGAGGGGGGGCGTTTTTCACGCCATCGACTATGGTGTCAGTATCTCACGACATAATTTCGTTAAATTTAAGGCCTTAAGCTTTCTTATTAAGCTTACTGTTAAGCTTTTGAACCTTTGAGATAAAGCTTTTAAGCTTTTAAGCTATGGAGGTTACTGTTTGAAGACGACTTGATGTAGGACTTATCCACCTGGTCATCCGCCTCCACAGGCTGGTCCTTTGCGATCAAAGAGTGCAGAAGGGGATTCTTGACTGCCAGGAACACACTGGTGTCGACCGTTTGCGATGAAACTGACTGTAGAGATCGATCGTTCTAAGAGCTCCGCCTTCGCACAAGATGGTAAGATATTGAAAGCTCTCGATCTCAGTTTCGCTCTGATACCACTGGTGCATAGACCGGATGCCGTAGGCGCGCGTAGTGAGCATCAGAAGGTTCCCAAGAACAAAAGAACTCTACTTTTTGCACACAAATCAATGTAGAAAGCTTGCACGACATGAACAAGAGACCAATTGGGTGCAATCTCCCCCCAAGGCTAGTTTGCAACAAGCCTTAATAAGCATATACCAAGGATAGTTGGGCCATTAGACATGACTATGGATAGGGCCATAGAATGATTTAGCGACTCATTCCATTTTATTGCTATGATAAAAAATAGCAAGATTATTATCTCAATGGATTAGCACCTTCAATTTGGAAGCTATGGAGGAGCCTCACCAAAAGGAATGATGAGTGGATGCTTTGCATGTATTATATCTAGCGATGGAATTATTAGTAGCCAAATACTCCAAGTGAGCTCAAAAATCTATATAGTATGCTTTAATAGCTTGGGTTGGGGCATGAGGATGATATGATATAATGAGTCATCATCTCTTTCTTTTCTTTTATAGTATGATGGTAGACAAAGTCTTCTTCCTTCTTATTTCGTACCTTAATTTCAAACCATCGTCAAAGTAAAATGTTTGGAGGCCTTCTTTCAAAGCAATATATACTCAGAGGAGGAGATAGAGATCCTATGTCGAAGGTTTATAAGCATGGTATAAAGGTTATGGTTGATAAGGCTACTCCATGGGCTTAATTGAGGAAAGTTCATCTTTTTATTCGTTATTTTTAATGGGTCCGTGAACTCTTTTCTATAAGAAGATATAGAGATGGTACTTTAACCCTAGCTTCCAACTTACAATGGTGGTGTAAGAAGGAATTCATTTTAAAGTCTCAAGAAGCAAGTGTCCTTCCCAAGGAAAGGCAAGTCTATGTTTTATGTGGTATGTCTAGATCCATGGGTCCAAAAAGTGCATGTAAAGGGTATCTATTTTGAGGTTATATTTGAAACTTGTTTGCCCTACAATAGGTTTATTGTAATTAGAATCTCTACTCAAATACTAATCCCTACAAGTCTACCCAATGACACAATTGATGTAATACCTTATTCTACAAGTTTACCCAATAGCATGATTGATGTAATGCATTACCTTAAGTAAGGACCTCCAAGTGTTTATGATCCTTCTAAGATGACTGAATACTCATCTTGGACTTTCCTTCCTATCCAAATGTGGTTTATGGTGTACCGGTCCTTTCTGTTGAAAGGGGAGTTTTTCATTTAAGAATCTAGTCACCCTTGCCTTGTTACATGTTGATGTAAAAAAGTCACACACTCCATTGTACATTCTATGAATTAATAGTAGAATAAGGTTTTTGTAAAGAGTTTCATGGTCTTTTGTAAGGATTTTCTATTCTTGAGTGATTTATGAGCTCCCATTTTTTGTGGTTTGACGATTGAAAATGGCTATAGTAGCTCTCATTTTTGTGGTTTGATGGTTCCTTGTATGGAAAAATGGCTATAGTGGTTTGTATTGCTTGTTTCTAGTAACTTCCAAAAATGTACTATTGTAGTTTATGGAGGTTGTGTGTTGCTTGTTTATATTGACTTTCAACAATGTATTGTAGTTTATGGAGGCTGTAGTGGTTTGTATTGCTTCTTTCTAGTGACTTCCAACAATGTATTGTATTTTATGGAGGCTATGTACCCTCCAAAGGGAGGAGACTTGACCATATAGGTTGAACTCCACCTTACGTGAATGTAGCCATGCAAAGTGGATGCCTATGTGCGGTAATTGATAATGATGATGAGGCATGCATTAAGTACTTGACATATTTTCTTAATGGGCACTTTTGCATGATTGCCATTGGAGCTATGGATGCAGACATTGATGATGATGATACCTTCCTCGTATGTGATTTGAAATGTGTCCAGAAAATGAACACCTCATAGGTAGCATTTCAAAGTATGGCACGAGCATAATGAAGAGAAAAAAAGGAGGATAAAAAGCATTTTCATTTATGATAGCACAATATATGATTGAGTTTTGTTGTCTTTAGAAGTTCTGCAAAGTGAGATGTCCTAATGATGCTTTTGTCTAGCAACACACATATTTCCATGGGTGAGGAAATATAACATGTTCGTGTTTTTTGACTGATATTGATTGTCATGTTTTTATTATTTAGTTGGCCACTATATAACATATCAACTAGTTTACACATTTGTTATATCTATGTTTGGGCAATGTTTAGAATGTTATCTACTAGACGCATGTAGCATGTCTATGTTCACAAAACTTGGTAGACATCATAGCCAAAGTTAGCTAGTAGATAAGTCTAGTCCATCACATCTATGTTCACTCTTGTGTGAAAGGTTTGTGTTTGGGCAATGTTTAGAATGCTATCTAATAGACGCATGTAGCATGTCTATGTTAAAAAAACTTGGTAGACATCATAGCCAAAGTTAGCTAAGTAGACAAGTCCAGTCCAATACATAGATGTAGAGCCTTGTGTGAAAGGTTCCTGTATGTTCACTCTTGTGTGAAAAATAGTTGTTCGTTCAATATATTTGTAGTAATATACTCTACTTATTTTACATTCTTCTTTTTCATGCACACTTTCACATACATCTACCTGTGCTAGTTTTCCCTTTAAAATATCCTCCCATCAAAGTGCACGCATGACATACACAATAGATTCTTGCAAGAATATACACACAAATTGGATGTGAATACTAGTTGAAACCATTTCTATTCATCCATCTAAAAGACTTGCTCGAGGCTTTTAGATTGTAAAGTTGACACAACTAGAGATTTCTAGGCACCGAGGATAATCGAATTCACACTACGATGAGAATACAGCCAGGGACCTCCATCTTTGCAATGGCGCTGTATACTATCAAAAATAACGGAAATGGACGATATCAGGCTTCGACAGTTGGAGGAAACTCGATATGGTCAAGTTCCGTTACTTTAGTAAGAGAACAACGCCATTAACGCTGAGATTGCCTTCTTCTTCTTCTTCTTCTTCTTCTTCTTCATTTTCTTCTGTGTTTTCGACGTGCCGACTGCTGGTTAGCCGGAAGCAGCTCAGTCGATGCGTCAGGTTTGTGCAGGCTGCGGTTGTAGTACCCTACATGCTCGTCCTGTTTGTTATATAGGGCTATGCATGGCACGAAGCGGTGTGACGTATCGCATCACCGAAGGGGGCACGCATCAGATGCAGTTTAGCGGGCCATGAGTCATTCCCCTCAGATAGTTCGTATTAACAGTAAGCGTGTCGATACGTTATGGAGTCCCAGGAACCCGGGCTAGTCGAGGTCGTCCCCGCCCACGTACACAAAAGGCTATTTTGCAGGTAACAGAAAGGGTGATCTAAACACAAGGGCGTGCCGAGCTAACATAAAAGCTTAGTTCAAAGGTTTTAAGGAAGGTCTAGCCTAATAAAAGGTAATGTCAAACATAATCATGAGAGAAAGTTTATATCTTTATACATATACAATTGAGGTTTTACTTGCATATCCCATCCCAAACATACATTAACCTATGGGAATCAAAAGTAACCTTTCAAGTCACTATCTAATATACAACTCAAAGATCTCTCTCTCTATATATACATATATATATAAATTTATTTATGTGTGTGTGTGTGTGCACGTGTCCCTCTCTCTATCTATCAGCTAGGTGTACATGCCTTGAGTATGTCAATCAATTGGCACAAATTTGCAAATGTATACAACTAGCACACAATGTATGACTAGCCTCTATTGTTCCATCCATAGGAAAAGTTCGTTTGATAAAGTTAGCTTCTCACTATTGCATTATGTGATCAATAGCACTCACTCACAGACCTTTTAATATCTTCTTCGTTGTCTATATTAGGTTCTAGTGTATGCTTAAGGATAATCATAAATTAGTCTGGCTCTTTTCCTATAGCCATTACAAATAAAATTTATTGAAGTTGAGTATTGACTTATGCATATATATGCTAATAAGCAACATAGTTACAAACCTTTTGGGTAAGTCACCGATTCTCCCGAGGAGATTCCCTAAAATTACCTTAAAAATATGAATTAAGATCCTTGTTTTTTGATGCATTTGAAAAAACAAATAGAAGTATATAATTGCGAGTGAATTAAAATTGAAAATGTTATCATGCTATTTTTTTCTACATTGTATTTCTTAACAAGCACCTTAGTTTTAGCAACTTATGCTTTTAGTAGCATAAAATTAAGCATGGCTAAAATCATGCATCTTAAATAATGCTACTTTATAGACAATATTTAAAACCTAGCCTAGATTGTGATACACAATCTAAACTTATTAAGGATCTTCATAAATACCCTTCTTCCATAACTTTTTATCTTCAACGGATATATAAATTATCAGAATTATATGTAACTTACCTAAGTTCTTTCCTAAGAATTTATAGTTTTATTATCCAAGTGTATAATTTGATGATATGCTACACACACACACACACACACACACACACACACACATATTTACCTTCCAAAAATTTAAGCTTATGCAAATGAGCTTGAGATTTTGAAGTATAAATAAAAGAAAGTGTAAACAAGTGTCATCTTCATTTTCTTTATTTTAATTCAATAAAATAATAAAATATTCTTCACTTTTTTATATATTGTAATAAAATCATAATTTAACTTATTGCATGGCATTAATACAATTGCAGGTACAAACAAAAACACAACATATACTTAGGCTTAGCTCATTAGTAATCCCCACTCCTTGTATTTACCTTATATGCTTAACCTAGTTATATTTTTATTTATATTATGTATAGAATTTGTGGAATTTTAAAACATCTTTATAAGGAATGATGCATTGCATTAATTTGAGAGATTTCAAAGACTATAATTTTTACATACTTATGTATAAGCTTAATGCATAATATCTAAAACAGGAGTAAAAGCTACAAATATTACACAATTACTTTTGAGATGGTGCACTATAGTGAAAGAAAGTGAAAAACGTCAATATTTTGACCTATTTCTATCAAGGATTAATACATTGCATTGACATCAAGCAAAAATATACAAGCATTTATTATGTTGCACTCTTAAATTAGATGTAATGCATTAGATTTTACATACAATGTTCATAAAATGTGTGTTCCTTGAACATAAGTCCATCTTCCATAATATCTGAGTATGATCATTTCATGGACACTACAACAAAAAGGCTCCATAGACGTGCTTGTAGACGTAATATTTGAACTGTGTTAAAAAATGTCGGGTGTGTTTATTACCGCGTCTACTAGTGTGTCTAAAATTTCGCATCTAAAAGCACGCTTATAGTCAGAGTTACACGCCCATATAGACACGCATATTGATGCGCTACGCAAATATATAATCATATTTATAAAAAAGTGGATATATTCATAATGTGCGTCTATATACGCGTGTATCTGCGCGTCTAAAAAAGCGTTTACTTTGCAACTTTTTGACGAGAATAGACACGCATTTATCCTGGAATTTAGACGCGCAAAACAGAGGTGTGAAAAAAAACCAAAGAGTATGTTGTCTGGTTTTTTCCCCCCATCAATATCAAATTGTATGCTTAGGGGAAACAGAGAAAGATTTTTTCGAAGATTTTTGTACTGAAAACAAAACAATGTATGTAGAACACGAAATTTCATATATATAGATGAAACGTTTTTACATTATGAGTTCTAGTACTTGTGACCTCCAGCATGGTCATGGTCACAAGCACTAGCTGAAAGTAATACATATAAAAAATGAAAACTACAAGCCAAGGGGAGGCATGCATGCATGGGGCTCCTCTACATCTCCTCAGAAGAGGCATCATCATCGCTACCACCACCGCTGCCTGTGCCGCTACTGTTGCTCCCACCGCTACTGCTAGTCCCCCCTTCGCTATCCTCAACTACATCAAGGTTCGCCTACACAAAGGATTAAGGTATATAAATACCATTACAAATAATAAATTAGAGTTACCTATACTTTTC
The DNA here is from genome assembly GCF_053477565.2 of Lygodium microphyllum. Lineage (NCBI taxonomy): Eukaryota > Viridiplantae > Streptophyta > Polypodiopsida > Schizaeales > Lygodiaceae > Lygodium > Lygodium microphyllum. Next base: position 31,168,176 of record NC_141136.1, read on the forward strand.
ATGTAAAAAATAAAACATACCTCTTCTAGTTGTGGAATCCTCATGGCACAATTATATTGCTCCTCCGTGATGAGTCCCTCCTCGTAGAAATGCTACCAAGTGGACCCCTGGTTATGACCTCGATGGTAGCTTACCTCTCTAGGAGTAGGCATCCTACCAATGATATGATACTACAAAACAATTTGAACATACAACGTATTAGAACACACTACATAATGAAGTGAAACAAATTACAAAATTTAATTTAAAAAAAATCAAATAATACTTACAAACTCAGCCTCCCATGACTCCCTGCCACCCGATCCATAATGCAACGATCCCATGGTTGCCATCTGGATATGTCGCACCTCTGCATGTTGGTGACTTGTCATTTTTCCCGCTACTCTCTTCTTGGCCTCTTTCCACTCCCTGTGGTGGCAATTGGGTGGTTGGCCATATTCAAGGCGCCCCTGCTCTTGTCTCCGCAGTGACTCCTTGGCGTGCGTCATAAGGTGAGACCTCTTGTTATGAAGCACATCTCTCACCTTTGACCGTCCCCAATCATCTGAGAATCGTGAATTCTCGGGATTAGGGTACCTTCTATGTACTGCCTGCAGCACCTCTTGCCACAAACCATTTTTTTGGTGCTTCAAGGGAATCATGTAATCTTTGTATATGGCATGCACGACACTCCTCAAGTAGAATATCACTTCCCTCCCCTCAGATTCATATAAGATACCACCAACATCAGTGACAGAGTAGTACATTTGTGGAGGCTCACCTCTCTCAGTTCCCAGTGAGGGTGATCAATAGCAACCTCCTAGGCAACCCCCCCAAAGCCCTCAACCTCCTCATCCTCCCGCACGACTCTCCCTCCTCCCTCGACGGGCACTACCCTCTACCTCACTCGATATACATACTTCTGCAGATGCACGTGCTTCGTCCGATCCCTGTACTTCAGTTGATCCCTGTGCATCAGTTGATTTGTGTGTATGTATAGTGCGTTGAATACCTGTTAGTAGAGGTGTGCCAAGGTTTGGTGTTTGTGCGGCAGTGCTAGGCAAAGATGTGATAGGTGTCCCACACATCACAGTGAAAACCTCCTATCCAGTGGGAGGGCGACCAAGATAATTGGTCATCTCCCCCATGAATTGCTCCTTTTTTGAAAAACCTCCAAAAAAGCTACTTAACACCTCTAGAAAACTCCACTAAGGTGTTGTTCATGCGTTCCAACTCAGGATCAGTGCTGGAAGATCCAGGATTCCACATCTACTTATTACATCCCACGTCTATATCTATGTCTCTATGTGCGTCTGTCAACGCGTCTGTTTCCATGTCTATACATGCGTCTAACTGTCATCTGGATGCGCTGACAGACGTGCACACTCGGACCATTTTTTTTAAAACTTGGTTTAAAAACGCGCAAAAAAACCTCCATAGATGACAGTATATAGCATGTAAAGAGAGAGAGAGAGAGAGACAAACAGACAGAGAAAGCAAACAAGATTGAGAGAGAGAAGAATAACTCACCTTCTTTACTTGTTCCGACGGGTGGCGGCTAGGTTGCAAGCTCCTTGTCCTCCTTCTCCCTTCCCTTGGTAAGTTACTTGAATCTTCTTCTCTTCCTTGCTATTTGGCTCTTGTTCTTTACTCTTTGACTCTTCTTTTCTCCTTTCCTCTTTTTACTCTTATTTCCTTCCCTCATTGTCTTCATGAAGTGATAGATAGACATGAGTAGTGATGTCGAGCTCAAACTGCAGAAAACATACAAAAAACACAGAAAAGCACTGGTTTGAAAAGAAAGCCACAACTTTTTTTAAAATTTTTTAATATTTAATGCGTAGCGCGTCTGTAAGCGCATGTAATTGCGCGTGTGTATGCGCAGATAATACCTATTACACGCGCTGACAGATGCACAGTAACAATTAAACTGATTAGATGCTAGCTTTTGGTTGTTTTTGGATCAACATGACATGACTTTCCTAGTCTTTCAATATCAAAATGTTTGCCTCCATGTTGTAAGTATCAATGCATGCATTTAGGGAATATGATATATATAGATTGTATGTGCATAGTGGTCCAACAAATCAAGCCTCTTTCTTATTTATAGGCATTATATATTGTAGTTAAACTCTAATAGTTTATATTGTGCAAAAAGGTGTCATTGATTTAAGCTAAGATCTTAATCTACATTGCCATTCATACAATTTCATTTATGTTGGGTTGGCCAATCTGCTTGATTAATGCAAGATATGCTTGATATGATGTTTTTGATTGAGAATACTGGTGAAATATATAGAAAATCTTGAGATAAGAGATGGTACACTAGCAAATCAATTGATCTATGTGGTGACATATATAATAAAGCTTGAGGATAAGAGATAACACATTGGCAAGTCAATTGGCACATATGTGGTGACTTACTAGACCATCCCACTTGGAATTGCATGCAAGTATCAATAGGTGGATAAAGCATGAATGGTTTTTAGCTAGAGAGAGATAATGCAATGAAGGTGTATATGAAAGGCATATTATCAATCAATCAATCAAAGATATGTACATGAAGTGACTTGATATAGTAATTAGAGTATCGTCATTTTAAGGATGCTCCATTGACTTCTGCAAGTTCCCATAACCTTGAAGTAGATAGCCAACCACACTGTCCATGGAAGGAAAACTTGACCTCATCAAATTAACCAAGTTAATTTACTTATACATTTCATAGATAAGAGATTTGTAGTTGGCTTGTTGGTATTGCAAGGTATCCTTACAGTGATCTATATTTTTAGTCACCAACAAGTGGACACACTGGCTAAAGATGATAAAAAAAGGACATGTGCACATTGGCTACATGTGGTCCACCTTATCTAAAATTATATGTGAGCTATAAGTGCACCTTGACATGATTGGAATAGCTTGCACATGCACAATCCAACTGATTTACATCAATCTACTATGCTATGAATTGGCATGCATGTCTTGCTTTTGCTTTGATTGTATAGATTGTGATGTATATTCCTCGAGAATAATGAGAATCAAGGGACTACCCTAAAAAGTGAGGATACTCCCTTGAATCATCGATTAAGCTTTGATCTATAAGTTTATGCATGGCTAGGTTAAGTGCACAACAAATGAGACATGTGAGTGTATTGATCAGTTCTCTCTCTCTCTCTCTCTATATATATATATATATATATATATATATATATATATATATATTGCACATGCACAAGTCAACCTTTGATCTATAAGTTTTAGCCATGGCTAGGTTAAGTGCACAATGGATGCAACATGTGCATGTATCAATCACTTCTCTAATAATTATGTCATATATACATCCAATCATCATGCCCTATCCAATCACATTTGTATAGGGCATGATTGGATGTATATAGGGCATGAAATCACATATATATAATTAGCTTTGAATGATTGGATGTATATTTGTAATAATCAGAAATAAGTAAAGTTCTTAATGTATATCATGTTCTATACATGTATGCCCTATACATGTATATCATGTCGTATATACATGTATATTATGTCCTTATGATCCAGGTGTAATTATGTCGTATATACATCCAATCATGCCATATCCAATCACGTTTGTATAGGGAATGATTGGATGTATATAGGGCATGAAATCACACATATATAATTAGCTTTGAATGATTCGATGTATATTTGTAATACTAAAAAAGAAGTAAAGTTGGTAATGTATTCAAACAAATACCAGCTGTTAAGAGGTTTGGTCATATTTAGGGACTTTATGAGAAATGAAAAATATGTGCGTTTATTTTTGCATCTATAGGCGTGTTTATAAACACGGATTTATAGATGCGGTTTGTATACTAGCGTAAATAGACGCACTTATAAACGCGCCCGCTTTTTCACATGTACAGTGCGCATCTATAGGGCCTTTCTCTTGTAGTGGGAGCTTTTTCTTATCCTCTTGGTGTGCATGCCCTCTTACAACTCATCACAATATCAAAAGTGAAAATCCATGGTGATACTATCATTTTCAAAACTTTGTATATGCTACCATAAGCAAGTGCATTTTTTGTTAAATAAATCTTATTTCTGTGGTGCAAATTACTATCAGGTGGCCAACTCCGATGGCGATGTCTCTTTGTGACATATGTTACATCTATAGTATAGATTCGAAATGCTCAAATTCATATCGTGATGAAAACTGCTTTAAATACTAAATTAAGAAAGACATAATTTAAAATTTTTCTTATATTATGTCATTACAAAAATTATTGGTTAAATTAACACAATCTTGAAGAACACCATATTAGGGAATATGGGAATTTCCCAGAAGTTTGGGACACGTGGTCAAATCTTTGGATTTGTCATAACTTGAACACTAAACTCCAAATTGAGCGCTCTATAGCTCAATAGATTCCATTTTTCAAGTGCTTTCCAATGATAGGTCATATCATATGGTTTTGAGAAACTTATGGGCATGTTATCCGAATGCCACATTTTTAGTATTCAAAAAATGGAAATTGGTCACATCATATGGTTTTGAGAAACTTATGGATATGTTATTCGAATGCCACATTTTTAGTATTCAAAAAATGGGAATCGGTCGAAGAATCCCAAACTCACTAATATTGTGTTCAAGGGTAGGCCAACATGCTTGTTGGTTACACCCCAAGAAGAGACCAACATAAGAATATAAAGGAAGAGTAAATGGAGGTGATTTCAACATTCATTCTCTCACTTCCTCCATTGGTGATTAGAGTGTGGTCTTTTTTCTCCTTCCTCCCAATGAGAGTGTGGCTCCCCATTGAGGGAACCATGCTCCTCATCTACACTATAACAAAAAGGCCTCTCAGATGCACTTTTAGATGCGATTTTTGAATTGAGAGAAAATCTTACGGGCGCGTCTGCCCGCCCGTCTATTTGCGCGTCTATAATCTCGCGTCTATAGTTGCATGTATAAAGAAATTTACATGCAAAAATAGAAGCACATATACATGAATCAATACAAGCGCATAAAAAAATCAAAATTGTTATTTATTTAATTTCTTTTATGTGTCTACCAGCGCGTCTACATGGCAAATCAGACGGGCATATAGACACGCCCATAGTAGACACGAACATAAAACCAAAAATCTCATTTTAAAAAAAAGATATTTAATTTATTTTTTAAAATTTAAATTATGTAGCGCGTGTACTCTGCATTTTAGACGTGATTATAAATGCGTGTTTTTTGGAATTTAGACAACTGGAAAAAAAACCATACATCAAATTGTGCATTTGGAAAAAACACAATGGATCTGAAAGCATGAGAATTGAAAACAAAAATCCATGTATTCATTATAGATAAAACGCATTTACATGGGGAGTTTAAGTGCTTGCGACCTAAAGTGTGGCCGCAAGTAGTAGGCTCAAAGATGGATAATAGATATACGAGAAAACAAGGCCATAGAGGAGGTATGGTGCTCCTCTACGAATCTGAAGAAGAAACATCTTCGCTAGCACCACCATGGCTACTAGTGTCGCTATCCCCCTCCTCGCTATGCTCCACATCGGGGTTTTCCTACACACACAAAAGATCAAGGTTGCTTACGTACAATTGCAAAGAAAAAGTTATAATTAGCTATACTTTTAATAGCAAAGTAAGAAAAACATACCTCCTCTAGCTCTCGAATCCTCATAGCCCGGTTCTATTGCTCCTCAGTGATGAGACCCTCCTCATAGAAGTGAAGCCATGTGGCTGCTCGGTTATGGCCTCGATGGTAACCTACCTCTCTAGGAGTAGGTATCCTACCAATAATAGTAGTTTCCAAAACAATTATGATATATACAAACAATTACGAGACACAATGTATTAGAAAAAATTATATAAAGAATTGAAAGAAATATAAATTTTAAAACACTAGAAATCAAATTATGCTTACAAACTCTGCCTCCCATGACTCTTTGCCGCCTGATCCGTAATGCAACGATCCCATGGTTTCCATTTGGATGCGTCGTGCCTCTGCATGCTGGTGACTCTTCACTTTCTCTACTGCTTTCTTCTTGGCTTTCTTCCACTCCATGCGGTGGCACATAGGTGGTTGGCTATAGGCTCCATGCCCCTCCTCCTGTCTCCACAGTGACTCCTTGGTGCATGTCATGAGCTGTGATCTTTTGTTGTGAAGCAAATCCCTCACTTTTGTGCGTCTCCAATCATCCGAGAATTGATGACCCTCGGGATTTGGGTACCTCCTATGGACTTCCCTCAACACCTCCTGCCACAAGCTGCTTTTCTGATTCTTGAAGTAAACGAAACAATCTTTATACGTCGCATGCACGATGCTCCTTATGTATGCCATTACATCCCTTCCTTCATCATCATGGAAGATGCCACCAGTATCTGTAACTCTATAGTACTGGCGTACAGGCTTCTCTACGTGATCTTCTGGTGAGGGTGATCGCTCGACACCTCCTAGGCAACCCCCACACAAGCCTTCTCCTCCCCTCGACTCTCCCTCCTTCCTCTCTGTCGACTACCCTCTACCTTGTTGGATGCACGTGCTTCTGCAAATGCACGTGCGTCAGCTAACGCTTGTGCTTCAGCCGATGCATGTACAGGTGTTGTACGTGGAGTACCTGTAATTGGAGTTTGGACAGTTGGTGTTTGGGAAGCAGTGCTAGTCAAAGATGTCAGAGGCGTTCCAGATATGACACTGAACACCTCGTCTACTGTGGAAGAGCGGCCAAGGTGTCTAGTCATCTCTCGCATGAAGTCTTCCTTACTAGGAAAACCTCCAAAAAATGCATTGATCCCTTTGCCGAACAAGGCCAATGTATCATTCATGCAATCCAGATCTGGGTCATTGCTAGATGAACCAGGATGCAACATCTGCAAACAAAACATAGGAAAAAGACAAATTCATACAATTCTAGGAATAATTTTTTTTAAAATCAGAGTTGGCTGGCGCGTGTATAATCGCGTCTAAAATGCAGGATAGACGCGCTCTCAGACGCATGCCTAAGGTCAATCCTCCTGTCAGAGCGCGTGTATATCTGCATCTGAGATGCAGCATAGATGCGCTCTCAAATAAGATTCTAGTCAATGCTTCTGGGTGCGCGTGTATCCTCACGTGTGGAATGCAGAATACACATGCTTAGAGATACGACTCTGAAGTCAAAGCTTTTGGGCAAGGCGCGTGTATTCCTGCATCTCACATGCAGGATACATGTGCCTCGAGACACAACTCTGAAGTCAAAGTTTCTTGTGTGCAGAGTGTGTATATTCTCGCGTCTCAGATGCAGAATAGACATGCTATGAGACGCGATCGCAGACGTAATGATAGCAAACATAGCTTTGCGTCTATACTTGCGTCTGTACTGAAATTTAGACGCACTGGCAAATACGCTCAGTCGGCTGATTTCAATCCGACGACCGCCATTCATGATTTATTTGTGCTATAAAAAGTTCAATCATAGATCCTAATACACAGAGAGAGAGAGAGAGAGAGAGAGAGAGAGAGAGAGAGAGAGGACTCACCTTGGGTGTTTCGTGTGGTGGGTGGTGGCACTTCTTCCTTCTCCTTCTTCCTCTTCTTGGTGAGTTACTCTCCCTTGATGCTTGCTTGCTACTTGTTATCTGCTCCCTTTGCTTCTTCTTCCTCTTGTTCTCCTCTCTCTTGTTCTCTCTTTCTTCCTCTCCTTGGCTTTCCTTTTTCCCCTCTTGTCTCTTTGAAGTGAAAGAAGAGGTGAGTCATGAGGAGGTGAGGCATGAAGAGACTGCATATCGGCTAAACTCGAGCTTTAGAATGCGCAAAAAACGTAGGAAAGGAAAGGCGTAGTTTGAAAAGAAATGATTCAAGTATCTTTTGAATTTTGATGTTTGCGTCTATTTTCACGTGTATATGCGCATCTAAGTTTACGTAAATGTGTGTATAGACGCGAAGTTAGATGCAAATAGACGCAGATTTAGACGCATAGGTAAACGCAAATATAGACGCGCATTAAGCTTTGATCATGAATTTTTGTTTTGAAGATAATTTTTGATAGTAAGTTCTTATCATAAGTTTTTATGTATTTATGATAATTTTTGAGTATTTAAAATTGAGATCTTAGAATAATTAATACGTCAGCTTCAAGTTTTTATGTAAACATATGAATAACAAATTTGATGTTGTCATGAATTAGGTTTAATCATGTCGTCTTCATCACCTAGTGCGGTGCATGCTGATGAGTCAACGAGCACATCCTCAAGTGAGGATGAAACATTACGTCTTCATAATCGAGATACATGGCTATGAAGAAAAATTAAATGCATGTGTGATCGTTGTCGAGGGTGTATTTTTCGAGCATGTCGAGTTGCAATGTCACACCTCAGCATGTATGGAGAATGGGACCGAGAAAAATCACTGGTATTCATTGTTTTTTTTAAACACTAAGATTGCTAGTCTATGTTACTCAATATATATCAATATACATGAAACTCCCTTTTGTGGTTGAGCAGGTTGCGGTGCCACATCCTCAGATGCTCTCTCCCAGGCATCGAGAGGGTGCAAAACATCGACGCGAGGAGGCAGAGTCTTCAAGAAGAGTGGAGACTGAAGACCATGATAGTAGCCCTCATGAAATGCCCCATCAAGTTGTAGAGGATGAGATTTTGGACAACATGGTACACCATCTATTTTCGCAACCAGTTCAGGGAGAAGGTCACTCTACGAAGCCAGATGACTTACTATACGTAGCATCATGTACTCCATTGTACGTACTCCATTTTTTGTGTGTCCCTCCAGATACTTAACTTGCAAACAATTTATGGAAGGAGTAATGTCAGTTTGAATGTGTTATTGAAGTGGGTATCAATTCAGTTTGGCTTATGAATCATAATATTAATTGTTCTATTTTGAAATCAGACACAAATATATGTTGGTGGTTTTTTAACTCACTTTTAAAAATATATGTAGGTTATTATCACAAATGCTTCCAAAAGGAAACAAATTGCCAACTAAGAGAGAGCAAGCAAGACATTACTTGACATCTCTGGGAGATCTCGATTATGTCAAGATCCATGCATGTGTCAATGATTGTGTCTTATTTCGTGGGATTCATGAGTTCGCACGAGAGTATCCTGTTTGTGGCGAATCAAGATACGAAGTGGAGATGAAGTAAATGGATGTGCCTCGTAAGGTTTTGCGATATTTTTCGATTGTTCCACATATTCAACTTATGTTCAAGTGTAAGTCTATTGGAAAGCTCATGTCACGACATGCTAGTCATCGTTCAAGTGATGGAAAATGGAGGATCCCTGCAGACACACCGGCATGGCACCATATAGATAATTTGTGGTCCGTTTTCAAAGAAGAGCCAAGAAATTTGAGATTTGGTTGAGGTATGGATGGAATCAATCCATTTGGCATCAAAAGTACATCATACAGTGTATGGCCAGTGGCATTGGTGAACTATAATATTCCTCCATCCATGGCAATTAAAAAGGGACATGTAATGTTCTCCCTTCTGATTCCTCGAAAGCACAAGGTAAAAAACATGGACATTAACTTAGAGCCTTTGATTGAAGAGTTAGAAATGTTATGGGAAGGTATTGAGGTGCAAGATACAAGCGCATCTGCATCCTCTAGAGATTTCACATTGAAGGCCATGTTGTTGTGGACCATGCATGACTTTCCAGGATACGGAGAGTGTTCAGGTACATGTATATAACTCTATATTTGAAATTCAAGACTTGAATCGATTGCATTTTATTAATTCACTTGTTTGTTCAGGTTTAACCACATCAGGATATCATGCATGTCCTATTTGCGGTCCCTCTTTAGGTTCCTCTAGTCCGGCACGTTTAAAGAAGGTTATCTATGACAATCATCATCGATTTCTTCCTATTGACCATCCCAAATATGTTCTCCCTACTAATGGAATGACTCCACAATCTCTAACTATTCGAGATTGGAAGGAGAGATGGATTAATGCCGATAGCCACCCTCCACTCGGCATGAGTCGGTAAGAAGTGCATTTCTCTCGATTGACTTTAAAGTATTTAGCATGATGAATTATTTACATAATACATTATTTTTTTGTTAGGTTCTCTATATTTTTTCGTCTTTCCTATTGGACTGAACCCAAGATCAATCACATGTTGGACCCCATGTACATATTCAAAAATGTTGTATCTACATTATGGGATCACATGATAGGGGCTCGTGATTCAGTCAATGTAAGGGAGGATTTACGTAACATTGGTCGCATGAGACGAGCCTGGCCATGCATTGGACCCAAAGGAAAGATTGAGCTACCCCATGCACCATGGATGTTGTCAAAGAACGAGGAAAAAATAGTGAAGGATGTATGAGATGTCTCAAGGGAGCCTTCATAAAGAAAAAGAAAAGAGGTGCGGAGCAACTATCTGGTTTGAAGTCCCACGATTGGAACAAAATGATTCAAGTAAGGGTATCTCTAACCATGAATATAGTAATTAGTGGAGTAACTATGTGTAAACTTTGGGGTATGATGACTTTTTCCTCAACTAATCATTTGATCTATGAATATTGTTTACATTTAGTTCGTACTTCCTACTAGTACATCCCATTGTGTATCTAAAGATATACGTGATATCATTTACAAGATGGGAGAGCTTGTGAGGTGTGTATACATTGTATTTTTTCATTATATATCTTTGAATTTTTACACAAAAATAAACAATTGTCAAATACATCCTGACAGATACGTGAGCTCGAAGGAAATTGATCCAAATACATTGTAAGATGCTCGAGTATTATCTGTTGAGGTGGTTTGTTTGGTGGAGGAAATTTTTCCTCGATCCATTTTGACTACTCAATTACATTTACTCGTACATTTGATTGATGAGATCACACTTTGTGGGGCAGTTCATGCAAGGTGGATGTTTTTTCTTGAGCGCTTCATGAAAACCTTGAAAGATTTTGTGAGGCAAAAAACACGGACTAAGGGAAGCATGACTGAGGGTTGGTTAGTGCAATCATCCCTTGTTTATATCTCTGAATATCTTGCTGAAGTGGACTCCTCTCAACCATGACTATGGAAAGATGATGAAGACTTGAGGATGACCTCTATAATACCTCAAGGAAAAGGAACGAGTAAAGTACTAATAAAAGAAGAACTTCGTAAGTTAAATAGTTTTGGTGTGCTCAATAGTGATGTAATGAGCAAATGGGTGAAACTATATAATGAAGCAAGGGCAAGAAGAAAAAGCGAAAGACAAGCATTTCGCACCAGATATGGACGTAATGTCTCATTTCCAGATCATCTAAATGCACTCCCACGTCATATTGATATAGATTGGTTACCTGAGGAAATGGAGAGAATGGAAAAAGAGGAGGAAATTAATATATCTCAAGAAGAGTGGGAATACGCACAAGGTTGCTTATCAAAGATGAGACATACTATCTATTAATTTATTTCTAGTTATATTTGATATAATAAATTGACATGTTTGATCTTAATCTTTTACTACTAGTGCACATTACTCAATGCTATTTGGTGTGAGGGTAAACATCTTCGAACTCAACATATAGATGAAAAGAGAAATACTCAAGATTGTGGTGTCCTTGCTCACTTCGAGGATGCCAATGGTACCATGGAAGGTTATTGTGGCTTGATTCAAGATATTCTTAAGCTTGACTTCAGACGATTCTTTATATATGTAGTGGATGTGAAGTGGTTTAAAGAAGTGGTAACAAATGGTGATCATTGCACAATCAGACGTCATCCAAGTGGTTTTGTAATCATTGACTCTACAAAATTTCACCAAAACAAGAATGACACTTTAGCACTACCTCAACAATGCGAGCACGTATATATGCAAAAGCTAATTTTTTTATATAAATACATGTGATACATAGATACAATATAATAAGTATTTAAGTTTCTTGTATTTGTTTTTCAAATACAGGTTGTGTATCATCCAATGGTAAACAATAACCGATGGTGGTATGTCATCCCTATATCTAATCATTCAAAACCAATATATGGTAATATTACCGACATAGAGATAGCAGATGACAATCCAATAATCAATGATGATGTACATGATGATACCATAATGGATGATATGCATGATATAGTATAAGATGAACCTCACGAGGATGCTCAAGGAAACACAGAAGAGAAAAATAATGTGATTGATGATATTGATGAAGTTATTGAGCAATGTAGCAACACATCTAATAGGTGGGATACTTATTTGCTTCGTTACCTCTTGGTAACATAGACCTAGAAGTAGATAGCTTAGCAAGGGCTGATCTCATTGAAGATGAGATGGATCATTCACTATAACATACTTAATTTGCTTAATGATTCAATGTATATTCTTAATTCTATGGAAAATATCATGCGCACACGTGCATACTTAAGAATCAATAGTCAAGTTTAAAGCTAAATTGAATTTTCCATAATAAAAAGGAAGTATTTTTTATCATCTTCAAGTAGAGAATTTACGAGATACATGCAATGCTTGCTACTAATTATATAATAAGGTTTCTATTGCTTGCCGCTAATTACTTATATCAGGCTTGTCAACTAGAGGAACTGCCATTCATTGAGAGCAATGCAAAAATAACTATTAACTCTGGTTTTTTTATTATATTAAGTCCAATTTCAAGTGGTTAAATAATTATGCATCCAAAGACACGTCTATATTCGCGTCTATTTGCGCGGATATATAGACACAAAATTCGCGTCTATTTACACGCTCTTTTACATGCGTATATAGATGCAATGATAGACGCACTCAACTTTGCGTGTCTAACATGCGCGTCTATGCCTCGTTTCTGTTGTGGTGCTAGTTATAGTTCATCTTCACTCTCCTCATCTCCACCCTAATTAGATAGCATATGCATCCTTGTCATCATCCTCATGTAACCTCTTTCCCTAGTGTAGTTATCAAACATAGTCTTCTTGTCAATAGTTCACAAGTAACCTTGGCCACAAACAAAAGATGACCCTCCTTAGTGCTAGAAATTTGGGAATTCTCATCCATGCCACCGTGGGTGCTGAAACGTCCTTGCAAGCCTTAGTAGGGCATTCTAGGTAGTAGACCAAGCTATGCATTTTTGTACCCTAGTCATCCAAGAAGCACCACCATTGGACTTTCTACTATTTACATGTCCTACTTAATTTGAGTTCACAAGTAACCTTGGCCACAAACAAAAGATGACCCTCCTTAGTGCTAGAAATTTGGGAATTCTCATCCATGCCACCGTGGGTGCTGAAACGTCCTTGCAAGCCTTAGTAGGGCATTCTAGGTAGTAGACCAAGCTATGCATTTTTGTACCCTAGTCATCCAAGAAGCACCACCATTGGACTTTCTACTATTTACATGTCCTACTTAATTTGAGTCACTGTAACACACAACTCTTGTAGCATGGCTACCATAGAAAATGCACATATTTGTAGTTCCTTTAAGGTATCTCTTCAAGATGCCCCAATGTTTCTTGCCAAGTGTAGTCATTTGATATGCCATAGCTCCTACTATAAATGCCACATTAGATCAAATGGCTATTATGGTATACATTAAACCACCCACTCTGGATGCATACAAGATCTTTGCCATTTGCACCCTTTCATCATCTGATTTGGAAAATTTTCTAGGACTAACCTTCATATGAGAAGGTAAAGGGCACCCAATATGCTTATCGGCCTACATATGGAATCATCAAGGACTTTATGAATGTACTCCTTTTGTGATAAGTAGAGAAGTCCCCTAGAGTGATTATGCATAATATGCATGCCAAGTATATGTGAGGCTTGGGCTATGTCCTTTATCTAATAGATCTTCTTGAGTTGAGTCTTCAAGGCATCTAGATCATAATGAGTGGTTCTAGAAATCACGATATCATCAACATATAGTAGCAAAATGATAAGCCTACTATCACGTGCCTTTTTCATGTAAAGAAATGGATCCATATCACTACAAAAGTAACCCTTTGAATGCATAAAGACATTAAACTTATGATACCATTCCCTAGGTTCCTTCCTAAGTCCATACAAACTCTTCCTCAACTTGCATATTAGGTATTCCCTATCATTTTTCTCAAAGACCTTAAGTTGTTGCATATAAATGTCTTCATGCAAGTCTCCATGTAGAAAAGCTATTTTTACATTCATCTGGTACGAGTGTTGATGCAAGCAATTAGGTCAAAGTTTAATGAAATTCCACCAACTCTACAAGACTTGAAAGTCCTAATATACTCAGACCCTACACAAAGATATGCTAACATCGCAGATGTATCAATCAAGGCATATCAACAAGAACATATTAAATAAAGGACCATGGATAATATTGACAGTAAATGGGAGACTACTCATATATTCCAATAAATTTGTTTACACAGTCCACACAAGGCATCATGGTATCTCTCAAAGACAACATCAAGAAATGGAAAGACTCAATAGTATGGATATACTCAAAGGATTAACCACTTGAAAGTACAATGCATAAGCTAGATAACCATGGATGTGATCACAACAAAACAACGGAACTAACTTTGTGTATGTCTATGTGTACGTAGAGTCGTATATATGGGGGTGAATTGGCATTGTGATTTTGTCAATTGGAAACCTTATCACTTCCTTTGTGCCCCTTATATAGCTCTTTCACTTGCGCTAGCTTGAAGTCCTGCCATTACCCTCAACTACGCCATTACTTTTCATTGTTACACTACTAGTGTCATCTTTCATTGGCACTTAATTCACCACCAATCTGTGCTATCCTCCTATGCCTAATACATATGCATGGCATGCACAATGGAGTGAAATCCACAAGACTTCATCCTTCGATTTCTCATGCATCTTTTAGAGGGGTGCATCCTATAGTACTACTACATGTGCAAGTGTCAGGGCCAAGGGCGAAGTTGGTAGTGGCACATTGTGTGGAAGAGGCAAAATAGGAGGAGGGGGTGGGTTGCGCAAGGATTAGTGGTGGTGTTAGGGTGGTGGTAGGGATTAGAGTAGATTGTTGTTGAAATGGTGCTAATGGAGCTAAGGATCCATGCAATTTAAGTGTGGAGGTTGGGGATATTATGGAAGACGAGTTAAATAGCTAGAATTTCTAGTTAGTAGGCAACTATATGAATGGCTTGATGAAGTCGATTCTGCTCAACTCTTACTAGCACGACCTATTGCTCAAGATGTTCAATCTAGCTAGTTTTCCAAGTGGACTATCCTTGAGAGAGTGAATGCACATGATGTGCTTAGAGGATAGGTCCTCTACCTATATTAGCTTTCCTATGAGTTACTCCACCTCGAAGCGTAGCTTGATGTTCGAGTGATGGGTTGTAATCTTGTGTTGCTACCGGTCTTTGTGATCCATAGCGGGCTACTTCTACACTATGACTTTAGCAAAAAATTCTCAATCTCAAGTGTGAGGAATTCTTCATGTGTAAATTGAGGAGTGAGGGGTAAGGCAAAGCAGAGGAAGGCATGATACCACACTTCATCGTCTACTATAGATAGATGTCAAATGTGATTCCATAAATTGCTTTTGCCTT
The DNA here is from genome assembly GCF_053477565.2 of Lygodium microphyllum. Lineage (NCBI taxonomy): Eukaryota > Viridiplantae > Streptophyta > Polypodiopsida > Schizaeales > Lygodiaceae > Lygodium > Lygodium microphyllum. Next base: position 31,183,652 of record NC_141136.1, read on the forward strand.
CACATATTCAAAATCTGGCAATGATCATTTTGAAGCACCTCAACGTGCTACAAGGTGACATCCCATTGTTTCTCAAGAGCTCAGGTACGTTACTCATGAACATATGTGTGCATGACGTGGGTTCAAAATAATGTATTTTTAAAATACCATTTTTATACATTTCTTACATACAAAAGGGTATAATATAAAGGGGTTATTTACAGATTGAATAGAAAAGAATTATATTTTATTCAAGAAAAATTCACAAATAAGGATATTTATAAATAGGCATTGAATGCATGTGATGTAGAGGATATACATATAGTAACTTCCTCGAGCTCAAGAGCTCATGTTCCACATTCTCCTCTTGAATCCAATGATTGTGGACTAAGATACGCTTTAGGCCCATCCTACCATGAGCTATATTACTTGTGGCAACCAAAATGGGCATCAATATTACTATTGCCTCGCTAATCTCTATGGGCACATCTTGTGAAACCTTTGCCTCCTACTAAAGTTTGGCCACTTACCTTGTTGTAGAAGGAGAGGCGATAGAGGTCGAAGAAGAGAAAGCACTGACTAAAGAGTAATGGCTAGCTAGGAAGGGACAACCAGTGTCAACTGTGTTAGAGGTTGCGTTTGCACATATGCATCAAAATCATCATCATCACAAAATGGTAGAGGTTCTAGTTGGATACATGGATCCACCAAGGTAGCCCAAAGTCACTGCACCGCTTCATCCATAGCTTCTCACATATTTTCCTCTAGAAAGACTCTTGCAGCTCTTACAAGATGTCACAAGAGATGGGCAAGGATTCATCAACAAATTAGTAGCCACTATTGCCACTTGTCCATATAGGAATATGGAGTTGGTTTCGAATGGAGCTTGCAAAGTCGAGATGGGCCTCTTGACATGCTAGAAGGTGTGCAATGATAATCCTATCCCTTCTTCCCCACATGACACTACCATTGCCACATTCTCCTGCTACATCTCCATTTTCTTTTGAAGCATGAGAATCTACTGGTGCCAACAAATTATTGCTACCATATGAGTGAGGCAAAACTAGGCAATTTTAGGATGAAATTCCATCGAGAAGCCAATAGAGGTAGGATGCACAGTTTGGGACAATTTGGATGGTACTCTTAATAACAGTGGGCAACAAGGTGACTTTCTACCTACAAAGCTTCCTCTCATCTATGTTTTTGGCTATAGGATGCGTGCATGAATAGAGCACAATGTGACTTGAAGTTAAGCTTGTTTTAGTTAGGGGGAGGGCTCTTTTGGATACACAATGGGATATGCTAGTAGGAAGTACGAACTGAATGTAAACAATATTCATAGATCAAATGATTAGTTGAGGAAAAAGTCATCATACCCCAAAGTTTACACATAGTTACTCCACTAATTACTATATTCATGGTTAGATATACCCTTACTTGAATCATTCTGTGCCAATCGTGGGACTTCAAACCAGATAGTTGCTCCACACCTCTTTTCTTTTTCTTTATGAAGGCTCCCACTTAGGATGGACCTGAATTAGGGTTTTCCTTATTGGTCATTTCCTAACGACAACTAGTATCGGACCCAAGCGAACTACTTTATGCAGAAACGCCAGGTCCAAAGCGGATTCACATTGCACTTGGTTCAAGGAGAATGGAAAACGAGAGGGATGCAAAACTCAACCTCTCTGCCATAAGGCATAGTCCCATTCCGTTCCCCTAAAACAGCGTAAATCGGATTCAATCATAACTCTAGGTCAACACTTTTGTTGTTCGTGTTCTTTGACGATCTTCCTGCTGTCCCTCGTGATTTGAGAAAAGCTCCCGGCCAATCGAGACCACCCATCCGTAGGACAGACCTATGGCCCATCCTCCGCACTTTCCTCGGGTTGTTTTAGTTATTTAATTACCTAACACATTATTTGGACATGTAGCAATCAGCTTCTTTAATTAGCTCGTTACGCACCGGTTCTTTCACGTAATCATATCACTTGACATAGAAAAACAATATTAGACAAGTTTCTTATTAACAGGTTATTATATTTATCTTTGAAATACAAAAATTTCAGCCCATAGGCTTATCCACAATCTGCCCGAAGGCTATCTAGCAATCCACAGGGATTCCCAATTCAAGTTTTCGCCCATAGACTAGTATGCGGTCCTCGAGATCCAATCCCGAGTCACATTAGCCTCTTGTGCAGGGCCGTGAAGGCGAGGGATTCACGGCCAGAGCCCCCCTAGCACCCAACTTCCTTCTGCTCCAAGTAGTGCTCAACGAAGAGACCTCTCGAGGCGAGGTTCGGTCCACTTTTCCGATGCAGTTAACAACTCCCTTGGTTAGGGTCAGGCAGGCAGTCGGGGGTAACTAAAGCTGCCTCTCCCTTCAGGCTTTCAACTTCAAGTATAGATATCCATTTATCTTTTAATTCATTGATCAAACAAAGCCAAATAATGCTCTAAAATCTGTAGCAAGCACAAACATTTCCATTGATCGTTTTTTTTGGCAAACTGCTAAGGAATGAATCCTTCCTTTCGAATGCGTCCAGCACTTGATCCGGGATAACTTGCAACTTGGCAAGATTCCCTATGTCTTGGGTTAGGGCGTACCCTATTAACCTGGCTTGGTCAAACCTTAAGTTCATTGGTTATTTCAGTTTATCGACTGGTATTTAGTTTCCAATCAATCTTCTTTACTCAAGAAAGATACTAAATTAGGATGATTATTTATCCTCTTGCAAGATAACTTGCGTAAGGACCTACCAACCTCGTTGCAAGAATTTGGCCATTCCCTTGTGATCCAATCACAACATCATATGACTCCACACTTAGTGCGCAAGTGCCGTATCAAACTATGAGACTTATTCAACTCATTGAACAGAGTCACGAAACAATCTATTCCTGATTACGTTAGGCTGACGTCGTCAGTCCTAGAGTTTCAAGTTCCATCTCGTAAGATTCTTAGGGACAAACCCTAGTTTGCTTTCCAATTCCATTTCACTGTCCCTACATTTCGGTGAAAGTGGGCAAGTATTTAGGGTATAGGAGTTTCAGTTTTAGCGATACGTAACGATTAGGTTACGTATTAATTCCTAGTGAATTTCTTGGAATTTAACTCATTCTAAAAGAGTACTCCGGGGTTTAGGTGTTTAGGTTTGTGCCAATCTGTTTATCTCTTGGAGATAGTTATGTTAATATTTCATAAATGCATGACTCGTTGTCTACGCATAAATTGATTTTTCAACCTTAACTTATCGATTAAGGTCAGGCATAGGTAAGGTTAATTTCAACTAATATTCCTATAACTTTGCAAACAAAATTCATGCTAAACAAGCAACCTTTTACTTGATAATTTATGTAGTTGACACATGATAATTTCCTAGAGTTATACATTTTAAGAATCATTTCATACCTTGCACTTACCATGATGATTCCTTGCGAAGAGGATATGGGTCAATAGTGCGATATGCAGTTTATATTTCCAGGCTTAAATGAAGTATACTATTTTAATAGACATTAATCTAAATTTTAATTCATTTCAATACATAAAGCTATTTGCTAGAAATGCATTTATGCTTCCTTTATTTTTGGTTGTTTTATTGAAAGTATTAATGATTAAGTTCCTCTGTTGTGAGCATTTAGAGCAAAAATATATCCTATTTCCAACAATTAACCTTGCATGATTGAATTACAACAATACCAAATAAAAATTAGGAAGGAAAACTTGGGCTTGGGGTGAGATATCCACGTGGATGCCAGGAGATGACCCTCCCGTGGCTGCGCCTTGGACTTTCTTAGGAGGCATCGCAATTGTAGTCTTTTCGTCGTGGAAGTAGCTTTACAACTCCTCTTTGGAATTCCACTGTGGCAACTTGCACCGTCCATCAATAGTAGTTTTAGAAGGCTTCCTCCTTGAAGTAGGGATTTCGAAAAAGGGGGTGTTTCAAAATCTTTTGCGGATAAGACCCATTAAAGCCATGGGAGGGGCTTAATGGCCTTGTAAAGACTCGCACAAATGGGGAATAAAAAGGTGTGGAATCCCTTACGAGGGCTTTTGAGTGGGAAAGGGAGGTGTCAAAAGACCCTCAACACTCTCTTTTCTTTTACGAGTGGGAGAAAAAAAAAAGCTCCAAGGGGTATTTTGCATGGGGAAAGAAAAGGGCTAAGGAGGCCCTTAGGGGGGATTTGAGGTACGGGGGGGAAAAATAAGGCCTTTTAAGGGAAAAACTTTTGGGAGGGAAAAGGGCCTAAGACCTCTTAAAGGCCCCTCCAAGAAGAATTTGGGGGAAAAAAAACTCATAGAGGCCTAAAGGGAAGTTTCCAGGGGGAGGAAGAAAAAGGGGTAGTCCAAAAGGTTATAGGAAGGAGGCCCTAAGGAAGCCCTTAGGGAGATTTTTAATGGCAGGGAGGCCAAGGAACCTCAAGGTCAAGCTTTTTGAGGGGCGAAAAGGGCCCTAAGGAAGCCTTAAGGAGGAATTTTAAGGGGGCGGGGGGTTTCAAGAGGCACAGGAAGAGCCTAAGGGGGGGGTTTCAAGATGCCACAAAGGAAGGGGGGCTAACGGAAATTTAAAACATGGGGGGGGGGGGGAGGGGGGGGTTGTCCTAAAGCCCAAAGGAAGGGGGCTTGAGAAGGACCCCCTTGGAAGCATCTAAGCTTCCAGAAGCTTTGGTCACGTGGAGGGGGGGAGGCTTAGATCAGACCAGGGGGTACAGTCGTCCGACGGCGACGATGGAATGCAAGGCAGCTCCTCCCTGGGCACAAGCGGCGATGGGCAGCTCGGCAGCTCCTCGTTAGCATAGAGCGGCAACCTCCTCGGATTCTCCCTCCCTCAAGCCTTCTCTCTTTCACCCAGACTGCTCAGAACGACGTCATGGCGGCCTTCCCTCCTTGTCTTTTGCTAGGCGGCAGCAGCCCCTAGGGTTTAAATAGGGGAGGGGAGGGAATCATTCCTCCCCTACGTGGCCGCGGCATGGCGATTAGTAGCCAGCGAGCTCCATTGAGGAGCTTTTTTATGCTTTCTATTCCCCTCCCCCTCCAGCAGGACAATCGGCTGGGGAGGGGGATAAGGAAAAAAATTTGCCATTATCCCAGTAATTTATCAAAATGCTATATTATTATCCCCACTACTTAAAAAGGGAGGTTCATGCGTGATTTGTAGTGTTCGGTATATTACACCCATCGACTTCTCGCACAAAGAATCCACTTTGTATATGAGCCCCGGTAATAAAATCTTACGAAATCCACCGTAAAACCTCACAGAATCCACCGTGGAATATGCCTCCTGGCATCATACCCCCGGGGTGGGATAGCAATTGTCCTCAATTGCTATTAGCTCAATGTGGAGCTAACAGAGTGGGGAAAGCATTTAAGTCTCTAGCGTGCATCCATTGGGCCTCATCAACAATATGATTTTTAAACTTGACCAAATATCTAGAGTATCTACGGCCAGTTCTACTGGTCATAAAGTATGTATCTATAATAGTTTTAGGCTCAAGGATTTCAGTCTCATCATCTAGTAAAGGAGCGTTTTCATAGACAGGGTGTACAGGTAATTGGCCTCTAAAGGGTTGTAGTAAACTGATATGGAAGGTGTTGTGTATTTTCCAATGTTATGGTAGTTCTAGTTTAAATGCACTGTCATTAATTTTGTGAATGATCTTGAATGGTCCATAGAATCTAGGTGCTAATTTCACAACTGGCTGTTTATCTACACTTTGTAATCTAAGTTTTTCTATTTGTAACCAAATATAATCATCAACTTTAAAATTCATAGCTTGTCTCTTCTTATTTGCTTGCTTTGTATATGATTGCTGGGCTTTGGCAATCATATCTTTAACTTCATAAAAAATAGTAGCATGCATGTTAGCAATATCATCAGTAATTTGAATTTTATTTGATAATGATGCAATACATGTAGGCAATCTATATCCATAAATAACTTCAAATGGTGTTTTCTTTGTAGTTGTGTGTGGTGTATTATTATATGCAAACTGAAGTAAATGTAGATGTGTATCCCATGTGTGTGGTTTTGAAATGGTGTAAGCACGTAAAAGATCTAAAATAGTACTGTTAGTAGCTTCTGTTTGATCATTCGTTTCAGGATGAAATGCAGATGAAAAATCAATCTTTGTTCCTAAGTTAGCAAACAAAGTAATCCAAAAATTATTACAGAATCTAGAATCACGATCATAAATAATAACTTTTGGTAGACCATGATTAGTGAAAATAATTTTCAAAAGCAAGTGAGCAGCTTGAGATGCAGTTAAAGTTTTCTTGCATGGAATGAAATATGCTTGTTTGCTAAACCTATCTACAACAGTCCAAATCATATCATGGTTAGCTTTAGTGTTAGGTAAACCAGTGATAAAATCCATTGAAATTTGTTCCCATGGTCGTGATGGAATAGATAGTGGCATTAGTAAACCATATATGTTTACCATGGTGTCTTTTAACTCGTTGACAAACTAAACATTCAGATACAAAGTTAGATACATCAGTGTCCATATGTGGCCAATAAAAATCTTCAGTCAATGTACGCAAAGTAGATATAATACCTCTATGACCTTGATATGGAGGACAATGAATCTCATACAAAACAAATGATCTAAATGGAACTGTCACAAATAATCTTTTTTCATAAAACATGAATCCATTATTGTAAGACAGTGAATCAATAGGAATCTAATTATTTGCAACTTGTTTATTCCAATCAGCTTGAAAAGTAAGATCTTGATGATAAGTATCTTCCATAGGGATAAATGAATCAAATGATATCATAGAAATATTATGAATTGTCGGTCTTCTACTCAAAGCGTCGGCTACAACATTCTCTTTTTCGGGTTGATATTGTATAAGGGGATGAAAACTTTGAATGAAAGCTGCCCATTTAATATATTGGTTAGATATTTGGGGTTGACTAAGGAGATGTCTAATGCTTTGTTGGTCAGTTTTGATCATAAATTCAGAACCTATTAAGTAATGTTTCCATTGACGTAAGGATTGTACTACAACTAGCAATTATTTATCATAAGTAGAATATTTAAGTTCAGATGGTTTCAGTTTACAACTAGAGTAGGCTATGGGATGATTATCTTGCATAAGGACGACTCCTATTCCAAATCCACTAGCGTTAGTAACTACTAAAAAGAATGGTCTATTGAAATCAGGTAGTTGTAATACACGAGCATGGGTTAAAGCATGTTTCAATAAATCAAAAGACTTTTGTTGATTATCAGACCAGTTATAAACAATACCCTTCTTTAAAATTTTAGTCAAAGGTAATGCAATTAATGAGAAATTTCTCTTAAACTTTCTGTAAAAACTAGCAAGACCTAGAAAAGAACGTAACTCATGCACATTTTTGGGTATGGGCCAATTTAAAATTTCTTCTATCTTTTTAGGGTCAAACCTTAATACCTTCTGATGAAACAATATGACCTAGATATTCAATTTCTGTTTGGAAGAATTCACTCTTTTCTGGATTAGCATACAATGGATTGTCTTTTAACAACTTGAAAACTAAAGACAAATGTTCATAATGCTCATTCTCATTTTTACTGAATACTAATATATCATCAAAGAATACAATGACACAATGCTGATATTTCAAAAATATGCAATTCATCATGCGACTAAATGTAGTTGGTGCATTAGTTAAACCAAAAGGCATCACTAGAAATTCATAGTGTCCAAATTGTGTTCCAAATGTAGTTTTGAATATATCAGATTTATCCAATCTTACTTGATGATAACCAGATTTAAGATCTATCTTATTGAATATGGCAGATCCTTGTAGCTTATCCATAAGATCATCTACCCTAGAAATCGGATATCTATTCTTAACAGTAATTTTATTTAGGGCACGATAATCAATGCACATGCGATAAGTATTATTATTATTCTTTACTAATAAAACATATGCGCCAAATGGAGAACTACTAGGTCTAATTAATCCTCTGTTAAGTAATTCTTCTATTTGATTTTGAATTTCTTTCTGTTCAATTTGGTTATGCCTATATGGTGCTTTACATGGTGGTTGTATTCCAAGAATTAAATCTATTTTGTGATCTTCAGGTCGTGAAGGTGGTAGTCCAGGTGGTAAATCATGAGCAAAACAATCTTGAAATTGAGCAAGAAATTGAGTATGCCTAGGATGCATTTGTTTTCCTTTAGCTTGAAGTTCATTCACCCATATTAAATAAGATTTGCTACTTTTACGTAATGCACGTTTAGCTTGAGTATGAGTAAGCTGTGAAATATTATTGGAGGCATGCATACCATGTAATGTGATTTGTTTTCCTTGAAAATAAATTTTAATTGAATGCGTAGAATAATCTATGTCATGATTGTATTGGTGACACCAAGGCATTCCTAAGATAATGTCACTAGACTGCAAAAGTACAACTAGGAAATTCCTTCGTTCAGTATATTCACCAATTTTAATTTCTAAATTATGCACCTCTTGTATTCCATTATATCTCGTGCCTAGGAATGCAGCTTTAATGCGATAATGTGTAAAAACAGTTTGTAAATTCAATTCTTTAACTAACTTTGCAGAAATAAAGTCATGTGTGCTACCATCATAATGTAAAATAGTATTTTCTTTACCATGCACAAAACATTTCATTGTCAACAAAGAATGTGGAGTTGGCATACCTGGCAAAGTATCCGAAGTAGTACCAATGTCGTCATCATCTTCCGTAAAGTCAGGCATTTCCTCACATTCTTCTTCTTTCATTGCTCCAAGATAATTGATATGGACAGGTGGCTTTTTGGTTTTGCATTTGGCTACTAGATGTCCAGGTTGATGGCATTTGTAACAAACTATGGGTTTGGCTTTAGATACATTGTTGGTAATGGCAGGAAGTTTAGGAATGTTGGGATTTGGCTGAGAGGATGGTTTAGGGTTTGGATTGGTATTTGATGGCAAAGCAGATGGTCGTGTCCAAGACTTACGGAATAAAGATTGAAGAAAATGACTTTGAGTGAATCCTCGAAAATTTTAATTGAATTGTTTGGAACCATAGTTACCATTAGTTTGAAATTGTTGTGGTTGCTTGTCTCTTCTGTGAATCTTATCTTCAGTGTCATGAGCCAAGAAAATTGTATCTTCAAGGGTCGTTGGCTTGAATATATTGACTTCAGCATAATAATGTCCAAGTAGGCCAGACATAAACTTGCGTTTGTGAGTCGCTTCAAGTACATCTTCGAGCATGCATAATTGCAGTAGGGCATTCCAAAAACGTTCAATGTATTAAAAAATAGGTTCACGATCTCTCTGTTGTAGAAGATCCCATTGCTTGATGGCTTTTTCATGGAATTGAGGAGGAAGGAAATTCTGCAAAAACTTCTTTTGGAAACTCTCCCAGGTAGTGGGACAATCAATGCTCTTGCGAACCACAGTCCACCATAAAGATTCTTGATCAACTAAATGGTTAGTGACACATTTAATTTTGTCTTTCTCTGCATATGTCTCTTCATGGAAGTAATCATCAAATTGACTGATAAATGCAAGTACACTCTTTCCATCTCGAGATCCATTGAAAGTTACTTATCTTTGTTTATTTGCGGATGGATTGGTCTTCAAGTGTCGCATCGATGGTATGTCGTATAAGATCTTTGGGTTGCGGTCCATCTTTGTCGATGCTAGATCGTTGCAAATTGGCCAATTGAACTTGCAAAGCTTGTCAGGCTCTTCATTCTTCATCAAGCTACATCATAATCAAATCCAACTTTTGTTCCATCGTTGGTTCGGATAAATCATCTTCAGCCATAAGATCGATCGGTCATCCTGTAAAATCCAAAAGACCTCACACTCTCAAAATCTAATTAGCGGGATGAGCGTAGCTCAAAGGTGGGTATACAAGGCTTGTATATTTTGTTTGGCTTTTGTAGTCTTTGTCTTTTGCAATTGCGGTATTCGTTGTCTTCGTAGAAATTGCGTATGAACTGCGTATCACCTTCTACGTTTGCTGAAACTGGTTCAGCAAGTTTGTAGGTGTGAACACAGTCTATCAGAGAGCAATAAATGGATTCTGTGCTTCTGTGTGTGAACTGCCTTTATGGGAGTAGTTGAATAAGTCTGTAATGACCTTTGTGACTTAAGTAACTTGTAGGAGTAAGTTAGCTTAGTGTAACTTAGGTGATTAAGCTTCTTTAAAGATTAATTAACTTAAGCTTTAGAAGACTTAAGCTGTTTCTGTCACCATTGGATTTTTGAGGGGGCGTTTTTCACGCCGTCGACTGTGGTGTCATTATCTCACGACATAATTTCGTTAAATTTAAGGCCTTAAGCTTTCTTATTAAGCTTACTGTTAAGCTTTTGAACCTTTGAGATAAAGCTTTTAAGCTTTTAAGCTATGGAGGTTACTGTTTGAAGACGACTTGATGTAGGAGTTATCCACCTGGTCATCCGCCTCCACAGGCTGGTCCTTTGCGATCAAAGAGTGCAGAAGGGGATTCTTGACCGCCAGGAACACACTGGTATCAACCGTTCGCGATGAAATTGACTATAGAGCTCGATCGTTCTAAGAGCTCCGCCTTCGCACAAGATGGTAAGATATTGAAAGCTCTCGATCTCAGTTTCGCTCTGATACCACTGGTGCACAGACCGGATGCCGTAGGCGCGCGTAGTGAGCATCAGAAGGTTCCCAAGAACAAAAGAACTCTACTTTTTGCACACAAATCAATGTAGAAAGCTTGCACGACATGAACAAGAGACCAATTGGGTGCAATCTCCCCCCAAGGCTAGTTTGCAACAAGCCTTAATAAGCATATACCAAGGATAGTTGGGCCATTAGACATGACTATGGATAGGGCCATAGAATGATTTAGCGACTCATTCCATTTTATTGCTATGATAAAAAATAGCAAGATTATTATCTCAATGGATTAGCACCTTCAATTTGGAAGCTATGGAGGAGCCTCACCAAAAGGAATGATGAGTGGATGCTTTGCATGTATTATATCTAGCGATGGAATTATTAGTAGCCAAATACTCCAAGTGAGCTCAAAAATCTATATAGTATGCTTTAATAGCTTGGGTTGGGGCATGAGGATGATGTGATATAATGAGTCATCATCTCTTTCTTTTCTTTTATAGTATGATGGTAGACAAAGTCTTCTTCCTTCTTATTTCGTACCTTAATTTCAAACCATCGTCAAAGTAAAATGTTTGGAGGCCTTCTTTCAAAGCAATATATACTCAGAGGAGATAGAGATCCTATGTCGAAGGTTTATAAGCATGGTATAAAGGTTATGGTTGATAAGGCTACTCCATGGGCTTAATTGAGGAAAGTTCATCTTTTTATTCGTTACTTTTTATGCGTCCGTGAACTCTTTTCTATAAGAAGATATAGAGATGGTACTTTAACCCTAGCTTCCAACTTACAATGGTGGTGTAAGAAGGAATTCATTTTAAAGTCTCAAGAAGCAAGTGTCCTTCCCAAGGAAAGGCAAGTCTATGTTTTATGTGGTATGTCTAGATCCATGGGTCCAAAAAGTGCATGTAAAGGGTATCTATTTTGAGGTTATATTTGAAACTTGTTTGCCCTACAATAGGTTTATTGTAATTAGAATCTCTACTCAAATACTAATCCCTACAAGTCTACCCAATGACACAATTGATGTAATACCTTATTCTACAAGTTTACCCAATAGCATGATTGATGTAATGCATTACTTTAAGTAAGGACCTCCAAGTGTTTATGATCCTTCTAAGATGACTGAATACTCATCTTGGACTTTCCTTCCTATCCAAATGTGGTTTATGGTGTACCGGTCCTTTCTGTTGAAAGGGGAGTTTTTCATTTAAGAATCTAGTCACCCTTGCCTTGTTACATGTTGATGTAAAAAAGTCACACACTCCATTGTACATTCTATGAATTAATAGTAGAATAAGGTTTTTGTAAAGAGTTTCATGGTCTTTTGTAAGGATTTTCTATTCTTGAGGCTATGTACCCTCCAAAGGGAGGAGACTTGACCATATAGGTTGAACTCCACCTTACGTGAATGTAGCCATGCAAAGTGGATGCCTATGTGCGGTAATTGATAATGATGATGAGGCATGCATTAAGTACTTGACATATTTTCTTAATGGGCACTTTTGCATGATTGCCATTGGAGCTATGGATGCAGACATTGATGATGATGATACCTTCCTCGTATGTGATTTGAAATGTGTCCAGAAAATGAACACCTCATAGGTAGCATTTCAAAGTATGGCACGAGCATAATGAAGAGAAAAAAAGGAGGATAAAAAGCATTTTTATTTATGATAGCACAATATATGATTGAGTTTTGTTGTCTTTAGAAGTTCTGCAAAGTGAGATGTCCTAATGATGCTTTTGTCTAGCAACACACATATTTCCATGGGTGAGGAAATATAACATGTTCGTGTTTTTTGACTGATATTGATTGTCATGTTTTTATTATTTAGTTGGCCACTATATAACATATCAACTAGTTTACACATTTGTTATATCTATGTTTGGGCAATGTTTAGAATGTTATCTACTAGACGCATGTAGCATGTCTATGTTCACAAAACTTGGTAGACATCATAGCCAAAGTTAGCTAGTAGATAAGTCTAGTCCATCACATCTATGTTCACTCTTGTGTGAAAGGTTTGTGTTTGGGCAATGTTTAGAATGCTATCTAATAGACGCATGTAGCATGTCTATGTTAAAAAAACTTGGTAGACATCATAGCCAAAGTTAGCTAAGTAGACAAGTCCAGTCCAATACATAGATGTAGAGCCTTGTGTGAAAGGTTCCTGTATGTTCACTCTTGTGTGAAAAATAGTTGTTCGTTCAATATATTTGTAGTAATATACTCTACTTATTTTACATTCTTCTTTTTCATGCACACTTTCACATACATCTACCTGTGCTAGTTTTCCCTTTAAAATATCCTCCCATCAAAGTGCACGCATGACATACACAATAGATTCTTGCAAGAATATACACACAAATTGGATGTGAATACTAGTTGAAACCATTTCTATTCATCCATCTAAAAGACTTGCTCGAGGCTTTTAGATTGTAAAGTTGACACAACTAGAGATTTCTAGGCACCGAGGATAATCGAATTCACACTACGATGAGAATACAGCCAGGGACCTCCATCTTTGCAATGGCGCTGTATACTATCAAAAATAACGGAAATGGACGATATCAGGCTTCGACAGTTGGAGGAAACTCGATATGGTCAAGTTCCGTTACTTTAGTAAGAGAACAACGCCATTAACGCTGAGATTGCCTCCTTCTTCTTCTTCTTCTTCTTCTTCTTCTTCTTCTTCATTTTCTTCTGTGTTTTCGACGTGCCGACTGCTGGTTAGCCGGAAGCAGCTCAGTCGATGCGTCAGGTTTGTGCAGGCTGCGGTTGTAGTACCCTACATGCTCGTCCTGTTTGTTATATAGGGCTATGCATGGCACGAAGCGGTGTGACGTATCGCATCACCGAAGGGGGCACGCATCAGATGGAGTTTAGCGAGCCATGAGTCATTCCCCTCAGATAGTTCGTATTAACAGTAAGTGTGTCGGTACGTTATGGAGTCCCAGGAACCCGTGCTAGTCGAGGCCGCCCCCGCCCACGTACACAAAAGGCTATTTTGCAGGTAACAGAAAGGGTGATCTAAACACAAGGGCGTGCCGAGCTAACATAAAAGCTTAGTTCAAAGGTTTTAAGGAAGGTCTAGCCTAATAAAAGGTAATGTCAAACATAATCATGAGAGAAAGTTTATATCTTTATACATATACAATTGAGGTTTTACTTGCATATCTCATCCCAAACATACATTAACCTATGGGAATCAAAAGCAACCTTTCAAGTCACTATCTAATATACAACTCAAAGATCTCTCTCTCTATATACACATATATATATATATATATATTTATGTGTGTGTGTGTGTGCACGTGTCCCTCTCTCTATCTATCAGCTAGGTGTACATGCCTTGAGTATGTCAATCAATTGGCACAAATTTGCAAATGTATACAACTAGCACACAATGTATGACTAGCCTCTATTGTTCCATCCATAGGAAAAGTTCGTTTGATAAAGTTAGCTTCTCACTATTGCATTATGTGATCAATAGCACTCACTCACAGACCTTTTAATATCTTCTTCGTTGTCTATATTAGGTTCTAGTGTATGCTTAAGGATAATCATAAATTAGTCTAGCTCTTTTCCTATAGCCATTACAAATAAAATTTATTGAAGTTGAGTATTGACTTATGCATATATACGCTAATAAGCAACATAGTTACAAACCTTTTGGGTAAGTCACCGACTCTCCCGAGGAGATTCCCTAAAATTACCTTAAAAATATGAATTAAGATCCTTGTTTTTTGATGCATTTGAAAAAACAAATAGAAGTATATAATTGCGAGTGAATTAAAATTGAAAATGTTATCATACTATTTTTTTCTAACATTGTATTTCTTAACAAGCACCTTAGTTTTAGCAACTTATGCTTTTAGTAGCATAAAATTAAGCATGGCTAAAATCATGCATCTTAAATAATGCTACTTTATAGACAATATTTAAAACCTAGCCTAGATTGTGATACACAATCTAAACTTATTAAGGATCTTCATAAATACCCTTCTTCCATAACTTTTTATCTTCAACGGATATATAAATTATCAGAATTATATGTAACTTACCTAAGTTCTTTCCTAAGAATTTATAGTTTTATTATCCAAATGTATAATTTGATGATATGCTACACACACACACACACACACACACACACACATACATTTACCTTCCAAAAATTTAAGCTTATGCAAATGAGCTTGAGATTTTGAAGTATAAATAAAAGAAAGTGTAAACAAGTGTCATCTTCATTTTCTTTATTTTAATTCAATAAAATAATAAAATATTCTTCACTTTTTTCTATATTGTAATAAAATCATAATTTAACTTATTGCATGGCATTAATACAATTGCAGGTGCAAACAAAAACACAACATATACTCAGGCTTAGCTCATTAGTAATCCCCACTCCTTGTATTTACCTTATATGCTTAACCTAGTTATATTTTTATTTATATTATGTATAGAATTTGTGGAATTTTAAAACATCTTTATAAGAAATGATGCATTGCATTAATTTGAGAGATTTCAAAGACTATAATTTTTACATACTTATGTATAAGCTTAATGCATAATATCTAAAACTGGAGTAAAAGCTACAAATATTACACAATTACTTTTGAGATGGTGCACTATAGTGAAAGAAAGTGGAAAACGTCAATATTTTGACCTATTTCTATCAAGGATTAATACATTGCATTGACATCAAGCAAAAATATACAAGCATTTATTATGTTGCACTCTTAAATTAGATGTAATGCATTAGATTTTACATACAATGTTCATAAAGTGTGTGTTTCTTGAACATAAGTCCATCTTTCATAATATCTGAGTATGATCATTTCATGGACACTACAACAAAAAGGCTCCATAGACGTGCTTGTAGACGTAATATTTGAACTGTGTTAAAAAATGTCGGGTGTGTTTATTACCGCGTCTACTAGTGTGTCTAAAATTTCGCATCTAAAAGCACACTTATAGTCAGAGTTACATGCCCATATAGACACGCATATTGATGCGCTACGCAAATATATAATCATATTTATAAAAAAGTGGATATATTCATAATGTGCGTCTATATACGCGTGTATCTGCGCGTCTAAAAAAGCGTTTACTCTGCAACTTTTTGACGAGAATAGACACGCATTTATCCTGGAATTTAGACGCGCAAAACAGAGGTGTGAAAAAAAACCAAAGAGTATGTTGTCTGATTTTTTCCCCCCATCAATATCAAATTGTATGCTTAGGGGAAACAGAGAAAGATTATTTCGAAGATTTTTGTACTGAAAACAAAACAATGTATGTAGAACACGAAATTTCATATATATAGATGAAACGTTTTTACATTATGAGTTCTAGTACTTGTGACCTCCAGCATGGTCATGGTCACAAGCACTAGCTGAAAGTAATACATATCAAAAATGAAAACTACAAGCCAAGGGGAGGCATGCATACATGGGGCTCCTCTACATCTCCTCAGAAGAGGCATCATCATCGCTACCACCACCGCTGCCTGTGCCGCTACTGTTGCTCCCACCGCTACTGCTAGTCCCCCCTTCGCTATCCTCAACTACATCAGGGTTCGCCTACACAAAGGATTAAGGTATATAAATACCATTACAAACAATAAATTAGAGTTACCTATACTTTTCATGTAAAAAATAAAACATACCTCTTCTAGTTGTGGAATCCTCATGGCACAATTATATTGCTCCTCCGTGATGAGTCCCTCCTCGTAGAAATGCTGCCAAGTGGACGCCCGGTTATGACCTCGATGGTAGCCTACCTCTCTAGGAGTAGGCATCCTACCAATGATATGATACTACAAAACAATTTGAACATACAACGTATTAGAACACACTACATAATGAAGTGAAACAAATTACAAAATTTAATTTTAAAAAAATCAAATAATACTTACAAACTCAGCCTCCCATGACTCCCTGCCACCCGATCCATAATGCAACGATCCCATGGTTGCCATCTGGATATGTCGCACCTCTGCATGCTGGTGACTTATCATTTTTCCCGCTACTCTCTTCTTGGCCTCTTTCCACTCCCTGCGGTGGCAATTGGGTGGTTGGCCATATTTAAGGTGCCCCTGCTCTTGTCTCCGCAGTGACTCCTTGGCGTGCGTCATAAGGTGAGACCTCTTGTTATGAAGCACATCTCTCACCTTTGACTGTCCCCAATCATCTGAGAATCGTAAATTCTCGGGATTAGGGTACCTTCTATGTACTGCCTGCAGCACCTCTTGCCACAAACTATTTTTTTGGTGCTTGAAGGGAATCATGTAATCTTTGTATATGGCATGCACGACACTCCTCAAGTAGAATATCACTTCCCTCCCCTCAGATTCATATAAGATACCACCAACATTAGTGACAGAGTAGTACATTTGTGGAGGCTCACCTCTCTCAGTTCTCGATGAGGGTGATCAATAGCAACCTCCTAGGCAACCCCCCCAAAGCCCTCAACCTCCTCATCCTCCCGCACGACTCTCCCTCCTCCCTCGACAGGCACTACCCTCTACCTCACTCAATGTACATCCTTCTACAGATGCACGTGCTTCGTCCGATCCCTGTACTTCAGTTGATCCCTGTGCATCAGTTGATTTGTGTGTATGTATAGTGCATTGAATACCTGTTAGTAGAGGTGTGCCAAGGTTTGGTGTTTGTGCGGCAGTGCTAGGCAAAGATGTGAGAGATGTCCCAGACATCACACTGAAAACCTCCTCTCCAGTGGGAGGGCGACCAAGATAATTGGTCATCTCCCCCATGAATTGCTCCTTTTTTGAAAAACCTCCAAAAAAGCTACTAACACCTCTAGAAAACTCCACTAAGGTGTTGTTCATGCGTTCCAACTCAGGATCAGTGCTGGAAGATCTAGGATTCCATATCCAGGATTCAACATCTACATATTACATGCCACGTCTATATCTATGTCTCTGTGTGCATCTGTCACCGCGTCTGTTTCCACGTCTATACCTACGTCTACACTGTCATCTGGATGCGTTGACAGACGTGCACACTCAGACCATTTTTTTCAAACTTGGTTAAAAAACGCGCAAAAAAACCTCCATAGATGACAATATATAGCATGTAAAGAGAGAGAGAGAGAGAGAGAGACAAACAGACAGAGAAAGCAAACAAGATTGAGAGAGAGAAGAATAACTCACCTTCTTTGCTTGTTCCGACGGGTGGCGGCTAGGTTGCAAGCTCCTTGTCCTCCTTCTCCCTTCCCTTGGTAAGTTGCTTGAATCTTCTTCTCTTCCTTGCTGTTTGGCTCTTGTTCTTTACTCTTTGGCTCTTCTTTTCTCCTATCCTCTTTTTACTCTTATTTCCTTCCCTCATTGTCTTCATGAAGTGATAGATAGACATGAGTAGTGATGTCGAGCTCGAACTGCAGAAAACATACAAAAAACGCAGAAAAGCACTGGTTTGAAAAGAAAGCCACAACTTTTTTTAATTTTTTTTAATATTTAATGCATAGCGCGTCTGTAAGCGCATGTAATGGCGCGTGTGTATGCGCAGATAATACCTATTACACGCGTTGACAGATGCACAGTAACAATTAAACTGATTGGATGCTAGCTTTTGGTTGTTTTTGGATCAACATGACATGACTTTCCTAGTCTTTCAATATCAAAATGTTTGCCTCCATGTTGTAAGTATCAATGCATGCATTTAGGGAATATGATATATATAGATTGTATGTGCATAGTGGTCCAACAAATCAAGCCTCTTTCTTATTTGCAGGCATTATATATTGTAGTTAAACTCTAATAGTTTATATTGTGCAAAAAGGTGTCATTGATTTAAGCTAAGATCTTAATCTACATTGCCATTCATACAATTTCATTTATGTTGGGTTGGCCAATTTGCTTGATTAATGCAAGATATGCTTGATATGATGTTTTTGATTGAGAATATTGGTGAAATATATAGAAAATCTTGAGATAAGAGATTGTACACTAGCAAATCAATTGATCTATGTGGTGACATATATAATAAAGCTTGAGGATAAGAGATAACACATTGGCAAGTCAATTGGCACATATGTGGTGACTTACTAGACCATCCCACTTGGAATTGCATGCAAGTATCAATAGGTGGATAAAGCATGAATGGTTTTTAGCTAGAGAGAGATAATGCAATGAAGGTGTATACGAAAGGCATATTATCAATCAATCAATCAAAGATATGTACATGAAGTGACTTGATATAGTAATTAGAGTATCGTCATTTTAAGGATGCTCCATTGACTTCTGCAAGTTCCCATAACCTTGAAGTGGATAGCCAACCACACTGTCCATGGAAGGAAAACTTGACCTCATCAAATTAACCAAGTTAATTTACTTATACATTTCATAGATAAGAGATTTGTAGTTGGCTTGTTGGTATTGCAAGGTATCCTTACAGTGGTCTATATTTTTAGTCACCAACAAGTGGAGACACTGGGTAAGGATGATGAAAAAAGGACATGTGCACATTGGCTACATGTGGTCCACCTTATCTAAAATTATATGTGAGCTATAAGTGCACCTTGACATGATTGGAATAGCTTGCACATGCACAATCCAACTGATTTACATCAATCTACTATGCTATGAATTGGCATGCATGTCTTGCTTTTGCTTTGATTGTATTGATTGTGATGTATATTCCTCGAGAATAATGAGAATCAAGGGACTACCCTAAAAAGTGAGGATACTCCCTTGAATCACCGATTAAGCTTTGATCTATAAGTTTATGCATGGCTAGGTTAAGTGCACAACAAATGAGACATGTGAGTGTATTGATCAGTTCTCTCTCTCTCTCTCTCTCTCTCTATATATATATATATATATATATATATATATATTGCACATGCACAAGTCAACCTTTGATCAATAAGTTTTAGCCATGGCTAGGTTAAGTGCACAATAGATGCAACATGTGCATGTATCAATCGCTTCTCTAATAATTATGTCATATATACATCCAATCATCATGCCCTATCCAATCACATTTGTATAGAGCATGATTGGATGTATATAGGGCATGAAATCACATATATATAATTAGCTTTGAATGATTGGATGTATATTTGTAATAATCAGAAATAAGTAAAGTTCTTAATGTATATCATGTTCTATACAGGTATGCCCTATACATGTATATCATGTCGTATATACATGTATATCATGTCCTTATGATCCAGGTGTAATTATGTCGTATATACATCCAATCATGCCATATCCAATCACATTTGTGTAGGGCACAATTGGATGTATATAGGGCATGAAATCACACATATATAATTAGCTTTGAATGATTCGATGTATATTTGTAATACTAAAAAAGAAGTAAAGTTGGTAATGTATTCAAACAAATACCAGCTGTTAAGAGGTTTGGTCATATTTAGGGACTTTATGAGAAATGAAAAATATGTGCGTTTATTTTTGCATCTATAGGCGTGTTTATAAATGCGGATTTATAGATGCGGTCTGTATACTAGTGTAAATAGACGCACTTATAAACGCGCCCGCTTTTTCGCATGTACAGTGCGCATCTATAGGGCCTTTCTCTTGTAGTGGGAGCTTTTTCTTATCCTCTTGGTGTGCATGCCCTCTTACAACCCATCACAATATCAAAAGTGAAAATCCATGGTGATACTATCATTTTCAAAACTTTGTATATGCTACCATAAGCAAGTGCATGTATTGTTAAATAAATCTTATTTTTGTGGTGCAAATTACTATCAGGTGGCCAACTCCGATGGCAATGTCTCTTTGTGACATATGTTACATTTATAGTATAGATTCGAAATGCTCAAATTCGTATCGTAATGAAAACTGCTTTAAATACTAAATTAAGAAATACATAATTTAAAATTTTTCTTATATTATGTCATTACAAAAATTATTGGCTAAATTAACACAATCTTGAAGAACACCATATTAGGGAATATGGGAATTTTCCATAAGTTTGGGACACGTAGTCAAATCTTTGGATTTGTCATAACTTGAACACTATAACTCCAAATTGAGCGCTCTATAGCTCAATAAATTCCATTTTTCAAGTGCTTTCCAATGATAGGTCACATCATATGGTTTTGAGAAACTTATGGGCATGTTATCCGAATGCCACATTTTTAGTATTCAAAAAATGGGAATCGGTCGAAGAATCCCAAACTCACTAATATTGTGTTCAAGGGTAGGCCAATATGCTTGTTGGTTACACCCCAAGAAGAGACCAACATAAGAATATAAAGGAAGAGTAAATGGAGGTGATTTCAACATTCATTCTCTCACTTCCTCCATTGGTGATTAGAGTGTGGTCTTTTTTCTCCTTCCTCCCAATTAGAGTGTGGCTCCCCATTGAGGGAACCATGCTCCTCATCTACACTACAACAAAAAGGCCTCTCAGACGCACTTTTAGATGCGATTTTTGAATTGAGAGAAAATCTTACGGGCACGTCTACCCGCCCGTCTATTTGCGCGTCTATAATCTCGCGTCTATAGTTGCATGTATAAAGAAATTTACACACAAAAATAGAAGCGCATATACACGCATCAATACAAGCGCATAAAAAAATCAAAATTGTTATTTATTTAATTTCTTTTATATTTCTACCAGCGCGTCTACATGGCAAATTAGATGGGCATATAGACACGCCCATAGACGTGCTTTTACAAGCGCCGATAGACACGAACATAAAACCAAAAATCTCATTTAAAAATATATATATTTAAATTCTTTTTTAAAATTTAAATTATGTAGCGCGTGTATGAGCGCGTGTACTCTGCATTTTAGATGTGATTATAAATGCGTGTTTTCTGGAATTTAGACAACTGGAAAAAAAACCATACATCAAATTGTGCATTTGGAAAAAACACAATGGATCTGAAAGCATGAGAATTGAAAACAAAAATCCATGTATTCATTTTAGATAAAACGCATTTACATGGGGAGTTTAAGTGCTTGCGACCTAAACTGTGGCCGCAAGCAGTAGGCTCAAAGATGGATAATAGATATACGAGAAAACAAGGCCATAGAGGAGGTATGGTGCTCCTCTACGAATCTGAAGAAGAAACATCTTCGCTAGCACCACCATGGCTACTAGTGTCGCTATCCCCCTCCTCGCTATGCTCCACATCGGGGTTTGCCTACACACACAAAAGATCAAGGTTGCTTACGTACAATTGCAAAGAAAAAGTTATAATTAGCTATACTTTTAATAGCAAAGTAAGAAAAACATACCTCCTCTAGCTCTCGAATCCTCATAGCCCGGTTCTATTGCTCCTCAGTGATGAGACCCTCCTCATAGAAGTGAAGCCATGTGGCTGCTCGATTATGGCCTCGATGGTAACCTACCTCTCTAGGAGTAGGTATCCTACCAATAATAGTAGTTTGCAAAACAATTATGATATATACAAACAATTATGAGACACAATGTATTAGAAAAAATTATATAAAGAATTGAAAGAAATATAAATTTTAAAACACTAGAAATCAAATTATGCTTACAAACTCTACCTCCCATGACTCTTTGCCGCCTGATCCGTAATGCAACGATCCCATGGTTTCCATTTGGATGCGTCGTGCCTCTGCATGTTGGTGACTCTTCACTTTCTCTACTGCTTTCTTCTTGGCTTTCTTCCACTCCATGCGGTGGCACATAGGTGGTTGGCTATAGGCTCCACGCCCCTCCTCCTGTCTCCACAGTGACTCCTTGGTGCGTGTCATGAGCTGTGATCTTTTGTTGTGAAGCAAATCCCTCACTTTTGTGCGTCTCCAATCATCCGAGAATTGATGACCCTCGGGATTTGGGTACCTCCTATGGACTTCCCTCAACACCTCCTGCCACAAGCTGCTTTTCTGATTCTTGAAGTAAACGAAACAATCTTTATACGTCGCATGCACGACGCTCCTTATGTATGCCATTACATCCCTTCCTTCATCATCATGGAAGATGCCACCAGTATCTGTAACTCTATAGTACTGGCGTACAGGCTTCTCTACGTGATCTTTTGGTGAGGGTGATTGCTCGACACCTCTTAGGCAACCCCCACACAAGCCTTCTCCTCCCCTCGACTCTCCCTCCTTCCTCTCTGTCGACTACCATCTACCTTGTTGGATGCACGTGCTTCTGCAAATGCACGTGCGTCAGCTAACGCTTGTGCTTCAACCGATGCATGTACAGGTGTTGTACGTGGAGTACCTGTAATTGGAGTTTGGACAGTTGGTGTTTGGGAAGCAGTGCTAGTCAAAGATGTCAGAGGCGTTCCAGATATGACACTGAACACCTCGTCTACTATGGAAGAGCGGCCAAGGTGTCTAGTCATCTCTCGCATGAAGTCTTCCTTACTAGGAAAACCTCCAAAAATTGCATTGATCCCTTTGCCGAACAAGGCCAATGTATCATTCATACAATCCAGATCTGGGTCATTGCTAGATGAACCAGGATGCAACATCTGCAAACAAAACATAGGAAAAAGACAAATTCATACAATTCTAGAAATAATTTTTTTTAAAATCAGAGTTGGCTGGCGCGTGTATAATCGCGTCTAAAATGCAGGATAGACGCGCTCTCAGATGCATGCCTAAGGTCAATCCTCCTGTCAGAGCGCGTGTATATCTGCATCTGAGATGCAGCATAGATGCGCTCTCAAATGCGATTCTAGTCAATGCTTCTGGGTGCGCGTGTATCCTCACATGTGGAATGCAGAATACACATGCTTAGAGACACGACTCTGAAGTCAAAGCTTTTGGGCAAGGCGCGTGTATTCCCGCATCTCACATGCAGGATACATGTGCCTCGAGACACAACTCTGAAGTCAAAGTTTCTTGTGTGCAGAGTGTGTATATTCTCGCGTCTCAGATGCAGAATAGACATGCTATGAGACGCGATCGCAGACGCAATGATAGCAAACATAGCTTTGCATCTATACCTGCGTCTGTACTGAAATTTAGACGCTTGGAAAATACGCTCAGTCGGCTGATTTCAATCCGACGACCGCCATTCATGATTTATTTGTGCTATAAAAAGTTCAATCATAGATCCTAATACATAGAGAGAGAGAGAGAAAGAGAGAGAGAGAGAGAGAGAGAGAGAGGACTCACCTTGGGTGTTTCATGTGGTGGGTGGTGGCGCTTCTTCCTTCTCCTTCTTCCTCTTCTTGGTGAGTTACTCTCCCTTGATGCTTGCTTGCTACTTGTTATCTGCTCCCTTTGCTTCTTTCCTCTTGTTCTCCTCTCTTTTGTTCTCTCTTTCTTCCTCTCCTTGGCTTTCCTTTTTCCCCTCTTGTCTCTTTGAAGTGAAAGAAGAGGTGAGTCATGAGAAGGTGAGGCATGAAGAGACTGCATATCGGCTAAACTCGAGCTTTAGAATGCGCAAAAAACATAGGAAAGGAAAGGCGTAGTTTGAAAAGAAATGATTCAAGTATCTTTTGAATTTTAACGTTTGCGTCTATTTTCACGTGTATATACGCGTCTAAGTTTACGTAAATGCGTGTATAGACGCGAAGTTAGACGCAAATAGACACAGATTTAGACGCACAGGTGAACGTAAATATAGATGCGCATTAAGCTTTGATCATGAATTTTTGTTTTGAAGATAAGTTTTGATAGTAAGTTCTTATCATAAGTTTTTATGTATTTATGATAATTTTTGAGTATTTAAAATTGAGATCTTAGAATAATTAATACGTCAGCTTGAAGTTTTTATGTAAACATATGAATAACAAATTTGATGTTGTCATGAATTAGGTTTAATCATGTCGTCTTCATCACCTAGTGCGGTGCATGCTGATGAGTCAACGAGCACATCCTCAAGTGAGGATGAAACTTTACGTCTTCATAATCGAGATACATGGCTATGAAGAAAAATTAAATGCATGTGTGATCGTTGTCGAGGGTGTATTTTTCGAGCATGTCGAGTTGCAATGTCACACCTCAGCATGTATGGAGAATGGGACCGAGAAAAATCACCGGTATTCATTGTTTTTTTTTTACACTAAGATTGCTAGTCTATGTTACTCAATATATATCAATATACATGAAACTCCCTTTTGTGGTTGAGCAGGTTGAGGTGCCACATCCTCAGATGCTCTCTCCCAGGCGTCGAGAGGGTGCAAAACATCGACGCGAGGAGGCAGAGTCTTCAAGAAGAGTGGAGACTGAAGACCATGATAGTAGCCCTCATGAAATGCCCCATCAAGTTGTAGAGGATGAGATTTTGGACAACATGGTACACCATCTATTTTCGCAACCAGTTCAGGGAGAAGGTCACTCTACGAAGCCAGATGACTTACTATACATAGCATCATGTACTCCGTTGTACGTACTCCATTTTTTGTGCGTCCCTCGAGATACTTAACTTGCAAACAATTTATGGATGGAGTAATGTCAGTTTGAATGTGTTATTGAAGTGGGTATCAATTCAGTTTGGTTTATGAATCATAATATTAATTGTTCTATTTTGAAATCAGACACAAATATATGTTGGTGGTTTTTTAACTCACTTTTAAAAATATATGTAGGTTATTATCACAAATGCTTCCAAAAGGAAACAAATTGCCAACTAAGAGAGAGCAAGCAAGACATTACTTGACATCTCTGGGAGATCTCGATTATGTCAAGATCCATGCATGTGTCAATGATTGTGTCTTATTTCATGGGATTCATGAGTTCGCACGAGAGTGTCCTGTTTGTGGCGAATCAAGATACGAAGTGGAGATGAAGTAAATGGATGTGCCTCGTAAGGTTTTGCGATATTTTCCGATTGTTCCACATATTCAACTTATGTTCAAGTGTAAGTCTATTGGAAAGCTCATGTCACGACATGCTAGTCATCATTCAAGTGATGGAAAATGGAGGATCCCTGCAGACACACCGGCATGGCACCATACAGATAATTTGTGGTCCGTTTTCAAAGAAGAGCCAAGAAATTTGAGATTTGGTTGAGGTATGGATGGAATCAATCCATTTGGCATCAAAAGCACATCATACAGTGTATGGCTAGTGGTATTGGTGAGCTATAATATTCCTCCATCCATGGCAATTAAAAAGGGACATGTAATGTTGTCCCTTCTGATTCCTGGAAACCACAAGGTAAAAAACATGGACATTTACTTAGAGCCTCTGATTCAAGAGTTAGAAATGTTATGGGAAGGTATTGAGGTGCAAGATACAAGTGCATCTGCATCCTCTAGAGATTTCACGTTGAAGGCCATGTTGTTGTGGACCATGCATGACTTTCCACGATACGGAGAGTGTTCAGGTACATGTATATAACTCTATATTTGAAATTCAAGACTTGAATCGATTGCATTTTATTAATTCACTTGTTTGTTCAGATTTAACCACATCAGGATATCATGCATGTCCTATTTGCGGTCCCTCTTTAGGTTCCTCTAGTCCGGCACGTTTAAAGAAGGTTATCTATGACAATCATCATCGATTTCTTCCTATTGACCATCCCAAATATGTTCTCCCTACTAATGGAATGACTCCACAATCTCTAACCATTCGAGATTGGAAGGAGAGATGGATTAATGCCGATAGCCACCCTCCACTCGGCATGAGTCGGTAAGAAGTGCATTTCTCTCGATTGACTTTAAAGTATTTAGCATGATGAATTATTTACATAATACATTATTTGTTTGTTAGGTTCTCTATATTTTTTCGTCTTTCTTATTGGACTGAACCCAAGATCAATCACATGTTGGACCCCATGCACATATTCAAAAATGTTGTATCTACATTATGGGATCACATGATAGGGGCTCGTGATTCAGTCAATGTAAGAGAGGATTTACGTAACATTGGTGGCATGAGACGAGCCTGGCCATACATTGGACCCAAAGGAAAGATTGAGCTACCCCATGCACCTTGGATGTTGTCAAAGAACGAGGAAAAAATAGTGAAGGATGTATGAGATGTCTCAAGGGAGCCTTCATAAAGAAAAAGAAAAGAGGTGCGGAGCAACTATCTGGTTTGAAGTCCCACGATTGGAACAAAATGATTCAAGTAAGGGTATCTCTAACCATAAATATAGTAATTAGTGGAGTAACTATGTGTAAACTTTGGGGTATGATGACTTTTTCCTCAACTAATCATTTGATCTATGAATATTGTTTACATTTAGTTCGTACTTCCTACTAGCACATCCCATTGTGTATCTAAAGATGTACGTGATATCATTTACAAGATGGGAGAGCTTGTGAGGTGTGTATACATTGTATTTTTTCATTATATATCTTTGAATTTTTACACAAAAATAAACAATTATCAAATACATCCTGACAATACGTGAGCTCGAAGGAAATTGATCCAAAGACATTGCAAGATGCTCGAGTATTATCTATTGAGGTGGTTTGTTTGGTGGAGGAAATTTTTCCTCGATCCATTTTGACTACTCAATTACATTTACTCATACATTTGATTGATGAGATCGCACTTTGTGGGGCAGTTCATGCAAGGTGGATGTTTTTTCTTGAGCACTTCATGAAAACCTTGAAAGATTTTGTGAGGCAAAAAACACGGACTAAGGGAAGCATGACTGAGGGTTGGTTAGTGCAATCATCCCTTGTTTATATCTCTGAATATCTTGCTGAAGTGGACTCCTCTCAACCATGACTATGGAAATATGATGAAGACTTGAGGATGACCTCTATAATACCTCAAGGAAAAGGAACGAGTAAAGTACTAATAAAAGAAGAACTTCGTAAGTTAAATAGTTTTGGTGTGCTCAATAGTGATGTAATGAGCAAATGGGTGAAACTATATAATGAAGCAAGGGCAAGAAGAAAAAGCGAAAGACAAGCATTTCGCACCAGATATGGACGTAATGTCTCATTTCCAGATCATCTAAATGCACTCCCACGTCATATTGATATAGATTGGTTACCTGAGGAAATGGAGAGAATGGAAAAAGAGGAGGAAATTAATATATCTCAAGAAGAGTGGGAATACGCACAAGGTTGCTTATCAAAGATGAGACATACTATCTATTAATTTATTTCTAGTTATATTTGATATAATAAATTGACATGTTTGATCTTAATCTTTTACTACTAGTGCACATTATTCAATGCTATTTGGTGTGAGGGTAAACATCTTCGAACTCAACATATAGATGAAAAGAGAAATACCCAAGATTGTGGTGTCCTTGCTCACTTCGAGGATACCAATGGTACCATGGAAGGTTATTGTGGAACACAATATTAGTGAGTTTGGGAATCTCCCAATTCCCATTTTTTGAATACTAAAAAGGTGCCACCCAGATAACATGCCCATAAGTTTCTCAAAACCATATGATGTGACCTATCATTGGAAAGCACTTGAACAATGGAATCTATTGAGATATAGAGTGCTTGGTTTGGAGTTATAGTATTCAAGTTATGACAAATCCAAAGATTTGACCATGTGTCCCAAACTTATGGGAAATTCCCATATTTCCCAATATGGTGTTGTGGCTTGATTCAAGATATTCTGAAGCTTGACTTCAGACGATTCTTTATATATGTAGTGGATGTGAAGTGGTTCAAAGAAGTGGTAACAAATGGTGATCATTGCACAATCAGACGTCATCCAAGTGGTTTGGTAATCATTGACTCTACAAAATTTCACCAAAACAAGAATGATACTTTAGTACTACCTCAACAATGCGAGCATGTATATATGCAAAAGCTAATTTATATATATATATACATGTGATACATATATACAATATAATAAGTATTTAAGTTTCTTGCATTTGTTTTTCAAATACAGGTTGTGTATCATCCAATGGTAAACAATAACCGATGGTGGTATGTCATCCCTATATCTAATCGTTCAAAACCAATATATGGTAATATTACCGACATAGAGATAGCAGATGACAATCCAATAATCAATGATGATGTACATGATGACACCATAATGGATGATATGCATGATATAGTATAAGATGAACCTCACGAGGATGCTCAAGGAAACACAGAAGAGAAAAATAATGTGATTGATGAAGTTATTGAGCAATATAGCAACACATCTAATAGGTGGGATACTTATTTGCTTCGTTACCTCTTGGTAACATAGACCTAGAAGTAGATAGTTTAGCAAGGGCTGATCTCATTGAAGATGAGATGGATCATTCACTATAACATACTTAATTTGCTTAATGATTCAATGTATATTCTTAATTCTATGGAAAATATCATGCGCACACGTGCATACTCAAGAATCAATAGTCAAGTTTAAAGCTAAATTGAATTTTCCATAATAAAAAAGAAGTATTTTTTATCATCTTCAAGTAGAGAATTTACGAGATACATGCAATGCTTGCTACTAATTATATAATAAGGTTTCTATTGCTTGCCGCTAATTACTTATATCAGGCTTGTCAACTGGAGGAATTGCCATTCATTAGAGAGCAATGCAAAAATAACTATTAACTCTGGTTTTTTTATTATATTAAGTCCAATTTCAAGTGGTTAAATAATTATGCATCCAAAGACATGTCTATATTCGCGTCTATTTGCGCAGATATATAGACACAAAATTCGTGTCTATTTACACGCTCTTTTACATGCGTATATAGATGCAATGATAGACGCGCCCAACTTTGCGTGTCTAACATGCGCGTCTATGCCTCGTTTCTGTTGTGGTGCTAGTTATAGTTCATCTTCACTCTCCTCATCTCCACCCTAATTAGATAGCATATGCATCCTTGTCATCATCCTCATGTAACCTCTTTCCCTAGTGTAGTTATCAAACATAGTCTTCTTGTCAATAGTTCACAAGTAACCTTGGCCACAAACAAAATATGACCCTCCTTAGTGCTAGAAATTTGGGAATTCTCATCCATGCCACCGTGGGTGCTGAAACGTCCTTGCAAGCCTTAGTAGGGCATTCTAGGTAGTAGACCAAGCTATGAATTTTTGCACCCTAGTCATCCAAGAAGCACCACCATTGGACTTTCTACTATTTACATATCCTACTTAATTTGAGTCACTGTAACACACAACTCTTGTAGCATGGCTACCATAGAAAATGCACATATTTGTAGTGCCTTTAAGGTATCTCTTCAAGATGCCCCAATGTTTCTTGCCAAGTGTAGTCATTTGATATGCCATAGCTCCTACTATAAATGCCACATTAGATCAAATGGCTATTATGGTATACATTAAACCACCCACTCTGGATGCATACAAGATCTTTGCCATTTGCACCCTTTCATCATCTGATTTGGAAAGTTTTCTAGGACTAACCTTCATATGAGAAGGTAAAGGGCACCCAATATGCTTATCGGCCTACATATGGAATCATCAAGGACTTTATGAGTGTACTCCTTTTGTAATAAGTAGAGAAGACCCCTAGAGTGATTATGCATAATATGCATGCCAAGTATATGTGAGGCTTGGGCTATGTCCTTTATCTAATAGATCTTCTTGAGTTGAGTCTTCAAGGCATCTAGATCATCATGAGTGATTCTAGCAATCACGATATCATCAACATATAGTACCAAAATGATAAGCCTACTATCACGTGCCTTTTTCATGTAAAGAAATGGATCCATATCACTACGAAAGTAACCCTTTGAATGCATAAAGACATTAAACTTATGATACCATTCCCTAGGTTCCTTCCTAAGTCCATACAAACTCTTCCTCAACTTGCATATTAGGTATTCCCTATCATTTTTCTCAAAGACCTTAAGTTGTTGCATATAAATGTCTTCATGCAAGTCTCCATGTAGAAAAGCTATTTTTACATTCATCTGGTACGAGTGTTGATGCAAGCAATTAGGTCAAAGTTTGATGAAATTCCACCAACTCTACAAGACTTGAAAGTCCTAACATACTCAGACCCTACACAAAGATATGCTAACATTGCAGATGTATCAATCAAGGCATATCAACAAGAACATATTAAATAAAGGACCATGGATAATATTGACAGTAAATGGGGGACTACTCATATATTCCAATAAATTTGTTTACACGTTCCACACAAGGCATCATGGTATCTCTTAAAGACAACATCAAGAAATGGCAAGACTCAAAAGTATGGATATACTCAAAGGATTAACCACTTGAAAGTACAATGCATAAGCTAGATAACCATGGATGTGATCATAACAAAACAACGGAACTAACTTTGTGTATGTCTATGTGTACGTAGAGTCGTATATATGGGAGTGAATTGGCATTGTGATTTTGTCAATTGGAAACCTTATCACTTCCTTTGTGCCCCTTATATAGCTCTTTCACTTGTGCTAGCTTGAAGTCCTGCCATTACCCTCAACTACACCATTACTTTTCATTGTTACACTACTAGTGTCATGTTTCATTGGCACTTAATTCACCACCAATCTGTGCTATCCTCCTATTGTTGAGATGACAAGCTCAACACATGCGGACATTGATGATGGACCGCCTGGTTAGATGGGTCCATACGTCTACACTTAGCATGTCGGTGGTCATTATGCATCTCACATGGCCACTGACTCATTACTTATTATATTTAGGTCGTTATAGTGCTTGTCGACTAGTGTAGTCGGTTATGCATTGTTTGACTTAGTAGGCCACTTTCCTTTTATGTTGTATCTTATCTATACTTTGTGTACATTGTAAAGTGTGTGGAAGAAAAAGAAGAAATCAGCAAGAAAACGTTTTGGCCTCCATCTCTCTTCTTGTCTCTTGAGTGAGCTTCTCCTTGTGCATTCTGTGTGTGTTCGGCGCAGCATCTTGAGCAACCCCCTCCACCACGCGATTCTTGACATGGTATCAGAGCCGCGCCATTGAGAGAGGCTGATTTCGAAGGTTGAAGCAAAGGAGAAGAAGCAAGGTTCGAGCAAGCAAGCCACAGGTAAGAAGCTCTCCCATCCTTCAACTCTTTCTCTTGGATAGTGCCTGTGGAGGCACCGAAAGTAGGGCAGAGCAAAAATCTCAGATTGCAGTGAGATTTGGTGTGCGCAAAGAGCGCTGTGTATTCTGAGATTAGCCCTTTAGGGCATTCCCGCAGTTTTTTTGGGCATCTGAGGCCGTTTTAGGGCCCGTTTTAGAGTCGCAAGGTTGCAGACAGCAGTTTCAGGATACGCTGTGACTTCGACTGTATTGACCGAAAGTGGGTGCGCAGGTTACAGACTTCAGATCTGTAAGCTCAAAGGTGTTTACCAGTGAGTAAACACAAGGTTTATCTGCAAACAGGTTGCAGATTGCATGTATTGTTGAGCAGACAGTGAAAAAGGCTGTCTGGTGTATTGCTGTGCACTACAGGTCCAGGGTTGCAGAAGATTTGATTACTGTTTGGTATTAGTTTTGTGATAATGGTAGAGAACAGTGGAAGCCCCATCATTGAGAAGCTCGACAAGAACAACTACCCATCATGGAAGTTTTGTGTCACGAACTTCCTTATTGGAAAAGGCCTCTACGAGTTCGTTTCAGGTGAGGAAAAGGAGCCGGAGGTGAGTGATCCTCCAACTGTAGAAGAGACAAAGGCACGAAAGGAATGGAATGCAAAAGACAAGAAGGTCATGTATTGGTTGTCTGCAGTAATTGACAATAACATGCTGGGACACATTAGAAATGCAGAGAATGCATATGCAGCTTGGACCATACTTGAAAGTATGTTTTCTGTAAATACAAAGGCACGAAAGATTCAACTCAAGCAAGAGTTGAATACATTGAAGAAAGGGAAGATGTCTATCAATGAGTATGCATTGAAGGTAAGAAGCATTGCAGATGCATTGGCAGTGATTGATGCAATGCCCGATGATGATGATTTGGTGTCGTCTACCTTGGGTGGACTTAACAATGAAAAGGCTTGGAAGTCTTTTGTAACTTCCGTATATGTCAGAAAGCCATTTCCAGATTTCGATGAATTGGTCTCTCTAATGATCACTGAAGAAATCAACATGCAGAGTGAGACATCTGAAAGAAGTGGTGAACAGGTCCAGGCTTTCTACTGCAGTTCAGGAAGGGGACGTGGTAGGTTCTCTTCAAGAGGTCGTGGTACAGGACGTGGTAGTGACAACCAACAAAACAGATTGAATCAGCAATTTGGCGATATGCAGGTTTCAGGAGGTCATGGTAACTTTAGAGGCAGGGGGAGCTTTAGAGGAAGAGGTGGATGGCAGAACAGAGGTTCTAACAACTCTGGTATTGTGTGCCACTACTGTGGCAAAACAGGTCATATTGCAGCCCAATGTTATGCTAAGAAAGATGATATCCGCAGTGGTAAGTTGCAGCAAGGAAACTATGCATCGTCTTCACGACAGAATGAAGACAAAAATAAACATTTGTTCATTATGCAGCATATGCTGAATGCTGTTACAGGAAAGGGAACACATGAAGATGTTTGGTATGTTGATTCAGGTGCATCCAATCATATGACCAGCCATGCAGAATGGTTTGGAGAGATGCAGGATTTGCAAAATGCAGGTTATGTGCAGACGGGTGATGACTCATGCCACCCAATTTCACACATTGGAAAAGTTCCCTTGTCCTTGCATGATGGTAAGACAAAGAGTTTTTCAGATGTATTACATGTGCCATCTATTACAAAGAACTTGGTGTCAGTCGGTCAAATGGTAGAGCAAGGGCTGCAAGTCAGATTTAATGCAAAGGGCTGCTTTGTAGAAGACTTCAATGACAAGTGCAGGTTGGTAGGAAAGGGAAGTAGAGTTGGACGTATGTTCACTCTAGATGCTGGAATTCCTACTATGAATGCTACTATGTATGCCAAAGGAAAAGGTGTTGTTGCAGACATTGAAATTTGGCACAAACGCATTGGACATGCAAATGTACAAAGGCTAATTAATGCAGTCCAAAGGGTTGGTTACAGGTTTGCCTACATTTAAACTTGCAGAATTTCAGAAGGTATGTGAAGCATGTTAGTTTGGTAAGTAGGCAAGACAACCCTTTTCACATGACAGAGATGTAAGTAGAAATATCCTTGATGTTGTGCATACAGACATTTGGGGGCCTACACAAAATGTATCTCTTGGAGGTAGTTCATACTTCATCACATTCATTGATGATTATTCTAGAAAGCTGTGGGTATATTTTATGAAGGAAAAGAGTGAAGTTTTTGAGCACTTTAGAACTTTCAAGGCTGCAGTTGAAAGAGAAACAGGCTTGAAAGTAAAGTGCTTGAGGTCAGATGGAGAGGGAGAGTACCTCTCCAATGAGTTCAGTGATTTTCTGAGGTCTCATGGGATAAAGAGACAGTTCATATGCAGGTATACCCCACAGCAAAATGGGGTTGCAGAAAGGAAAAACAGGCATATTGGAGAAGTTGCACGTGCCTTGATGGCTGAAAAGAATATGCCTAAGCATTTTTGGTCTGAGGCTGTTCATATTGCTGTTTATATTATGAACAGAACTCCCACAGTTGCAGTTCATGGTATGACCCCCGAAGAATGTTTTACAGGTAAGAAGCCTGATGTTTCACACTTGAAAGTATTTGGCTGCATTGCGTATGTTCATGTGCCAGATGAGTTGCGGAAGAAACTGGATCCAAAGGCTGAAAAGTGTATCTTTATTGGATACTCTTTAGAGCAGAAAGGGTATCGCTGTTACAACCCTGTCACATGTAAGTTCAGAGTGAGCAGCGATGTCATCTTTGATGAAATGAGCAGTTGGTATGCATCTAGTGGTGATGCATTGGATGATGATGATGATCATGACACTCACTACAAGATATAGACCTTATAGCGACGTTTGAAGCGACGAAAATACAAACAACAAAATCTGCCCCCGTCGTCGCAAAAAGCGTCGTTATTGACGACGCCATGGAATCGTCGCTATATGCGTCGCTATTTGCGTCGCTATATACGTCGCATTTGCGACGTATATAGCGACTCAAATATGCGTGACGTATATAGCGACGCAAATAGCGACGCATATAGCGACGGTTACAGAGAGTTTGCGACGCTGATAGCGACGACAATAGCGACGCCTGCAGTAAATTTGCGACGCAAATAGCGACGGTAACAGAGAAAAAAAAAATTTTGTGGCAGGGCAGCAAGCTGCCCTGCCACATATAGCACTCTGTGTTGTATGAGAGCCATACAAAATAGTTTCTGCACTGCTGCATACAAAGAGTTTGCAAACAAAAAGAATCTATACTGAAATCATAAAACTGATAGATGAAATAAATACATGATATCGCATAAAATGCGATTGGTACAATCATAAAACAATATCACTAATACATAGAAAATGTCTACATAGATCGGGCGACTAAAAACTAAAGGTATGTGAGT
The DNA here is from genome assembly GCF_053477565.2 of Lygodium microphyllum. Taxonomy (NCBI): domain Eukaryota; kingdom Viridiplantae; phylum Streptophyta; class Polypodiopsida; order Schizaeales; family Lygodiaceae; genus Lygodium; species Lygodium microphyllum. The sequence goes on from NC_141136.1 coordinate 31,218,468, forward strand.
GCTAAGGATCCGAGGGCGAGCTACAAATCGTCGTCCCCCTAAAGCTCGTCCCTCTGCAAAGGAGCATCAAACGGATTCTGCAGAAAAAGAAACAACATATCAATCCACCATACAATAATGCATTCAAATATCTCATGGTAACTACGGACATCAAAGATGAGAGACTTACTGGGCCGCCGCGTCTGTACAATCGGTCGATCAATGATCTGAGACCGTGCCTCTCTGCATATTGAGTCTCAAGGCCTTGCGGATCACGATTTGTAATGGAGTGCTGTAAAGAAAACAAAATGCTAACTGTTAGAAACATGATTGTCAGTACAAATAATATCTCAAAAAAACAAATAAGCAAAACAAAAGAGAAACTTACAAAGTCCTCCAAATATGTCATGTGGCCGCCACTCCCAAGATGATGTACCGATCCGGCCTCGATTCGTGCCCTCGCCGCCTCCCGCTGCTGACTCCAACGTCCTGGCGAATTTGTAGCCTCCTCCCTCAGTCGGCGCCAGTCCTCTGCATCTAACCACTCGGGCTTTGGAGCCCCACTCTTGATTGCCTTGCGTGTGTCGGATCGTCTATGTGACATGTATGCACGCATGCAATCCATCATCCAGCCCGTAGAGAATCTATCCACTGCGGCTGGCACCGGGAACTCCTCGTGCAAGGATGCTACTATGTACTCCTTGCTCCCCTCCGGTATGTTCCTCCAATGATCCAGGACGTTGTGCCGAAAAACTTGTTGGCACAACTCCCTCATGCGAGCCATCACCCTCCTCCCCTCATCATTCATGATGATAGCTCCTGACCTGCCATCCACTAGGTATCAATAATCCCTAGGAGTGTGCCTCGTATGGGCCCTCTCCCATCTCCGTCCACACTCCTGGGCATATCCAGGAGACCCCTGAACATCCGGTGTACCGACGGGGGTACCCTCTCCCGGAGTGCCACTGAAAGGGGTGCCACCAGAGGGGGTGCCACCAAAAGGAGTGCCACCAAAAGGCGTGACATCTGCCGACGGCTGCGCAAAAGCCGGAGTAACTGGAGTGGACGTCCCCACAGGTGTGACAAATCCTGGAGGTGACCGAGCTCTAGCTGAACGATGAGACGGAGACACCGCGTCCGTGTCTCCACAGCAGCACCCCCCTGATCCTCCTGCAGTCGCAGTCACTCCCTCTGGCCCAAGTCGCGAGCGTCGAGATCGTCTGCTCGAAGCTGAAGCATCTGATCGCACTGAAGCTGATCTAGCAGAGCGCCCTGACAAAGAACGAGACAGCTCCTGATCTGTTATCTCTCTGAATCTCACGAGCTGATCTGGAGACATACGTGCCATCATCTCCTGAAACTCCTCATCGCTCATCCCTCGACTCATCCTGAAAATATCGATACCTGCAAAGATAAAAAATAATGTTAGAATAATCAATTGAAACTATACAAAGCGCATTAATATAAATCATTTTTGAAAAATCCATCTTAAAATGCATATCTTATCTACCTTTATGGAAGATCTAAACAACGAATTGAGTAATACAATTCTCCAAGAATGAAGTATTCTATGGTCCCGTGTTAATCTCTTGACATAACTCTGCATACATTGGAAGGTCGATAGACATGTCACCACAAAAGAACGAGTCTGCCTCGTTCTCAAAAAATTCTACGACTTCTGTATTTCCATCATTGTTAGCCGATGCGGGCTCCAAGCTTGCGGTGGCCTCCACCCCTTGTAATTTTGATCCCTCTATTTGCATATATTCTTCATCTATGCCTGGAACATCGCTTTGATCGTATACTCTCGCACCTCGAGGAGTTGAAGGTATAACATACCACCATCGAGGTTGTCGGGGATTTGGATAGAAGATTACCTGTTCACAAACACTTACAAACCGTCTTCAAACCATTGTGACATAAAGCATGTCGTATTACAATTAGCAAGCAAATGACTAGAAGATTACCTGTTCACAATTTGCCGGCAACACAAAGGTGTCGCGCAAATCCATCCATTTTTTTTCGGAATCTATTTCGAGAAATCCAGATGGACCTCGTCGAACCGTTGCGCCAGCTCCTCCAAGTACCACTTTGAACCACTGCACATCGAATATTATCATGGAGAAGCTACGGTAATCCACCGTAAAAATACTTTGCAAATTTCCAAAATACTCCATCTCATCCACAACCGTGTTCGGATCCGTTGCTCGTCGCCGGCTCTCTTGCTCAAACCTTGCCATGACACCACAGTCCATTGTGGAGCGCATTTTGTCAATACGCTCCACCCGAAAATGCCGTCCGTGCGACCACGCTGCACTATATATTTTGTACTGCACATTGAAACACTCAAATTAGATGTAGCAAACAAATTCAGATACGACACATTCTAAACCCCTCATTACCTTTGGACTACATCCCCTCGAGAACTCCCACTCCTCCATTGAGACCTCTGCCCCTTCGCTGGATGCTGCGATCAAGGCTCCATGCAACCATCGTGTTGACATAAACCACTGCATCTCCTCCATGCCTTCGGGATATCGAATCGGTCGGTGACGCGTACTGCGTCGGAATTCAGCTCGCGCTTCCTCTCGATCTTGCCTTGCAATCTGGTACTTGGCGAGCCACGTCTCCATGGAGGCATGGTGCAACATAAAAAAGCGATTCACCTTCTCTTCCATTGAGGCATCCATTCTTTTTTCTACCCCATTTCCAACCACCACATCTCCAGTCAGCCTGTCATCGTCCTTGAGCGTCCATAGCATTTCATTGTCTGGTTCCACCGTTGGTAGCCATTGTGAGATATGCACTAATGCCTCTGACACCAACCAACCCTCCGCCATGCTACCTTCCGGACGAGCTCGTTGTCGCACAAAGCCTTTCAGGGTTTTCATGAAGCGCTCCAGGAAGAACATCCATCGCGTATGGACAGGTCCGGCAATCTCCACTTCGTCCACAAGATGCACAAGAAGGTGAACTTGTATCGTGAGCATGCTAGTGGGCAGGTATTTCTCAAAGAGACAGACCGTCTCAACTGCTCCCCGCCTTGCGGATTCAATAGAGGACGTCTTAATCTCTTTCTGTGAGATCCATTGCACCAAAGTCGACAGCTTGTAAATGGCCCCGCGAATTTCTGGAGTTAGGCATCCCGCGATCGCGATCGGTAGGACAAACTGCCACAAATGAGAAAGCATTAAGAATAATGGTCACTTTTCAAATTTCAAAATGTCCACGCTAATTAAAATCCATTCTGTTCACAAACCTGACATATCTTATGCCAATCATGGGATTTTAGCCCAAACATTTGGTCATCTTTAGAAAATGCGGACCTGAGAGAACGCATCATACCCGTCGGAGTGCGGATAGACTTGATTACTTGCTTCACAATGCGCTCTTCTTTGGTAGACAAAACCCAGGGAGCGCGAGGAACTGCACTCCCCCTTCAGCACTCGACTGCGGCCAAAGCGTCTCCATCTTACCTACCTCCTTTAAATCCATTCGTGACCCTATAGTGTCTCTCTTTCCTGTGATGTGGTCCCATATGCATGGGATCCAACAAGTGGTTGACCTGTAAGTGGGTCCAATATGGCAACTCGTAGAAAACTGAGAACCGTCGCATTCCATTTGGATGTGATTCCGGGTTTACCATTTTCAGCTCGTACCAGCTTGCAGCGTTCATACGTGCTGGAGGTCGTCCAAGAAAACCTTCCCTGAGTTCATGATCCTCCGGCAAGAAAGTGGCGTGTCCTTGATATACCATCTTCTTCATGGTTCGTGACCTTCGGGAGTCTAACTGTGGCCCACACAATGGACATGCATGATAACCTGAGGTAACGAGACCTGCAAGGCGATCCACGACCTAGTGAATACTTGATTGAATGAAATAAAATATAGATATTACCGGCGTGAACAAAGGTCTGCTCACCTGAGCACTCTCCCAATCCCGGAAAGTCATGCATCGTCCACATGAGAATGGCTGGAATGTTGGCTGACCGCCAACCATCGCGCCTGCTCATATCTTGCACCGTGACCCCCTCCTCCCACAAAATCTTAAGCTCATCGACTAATGGACGAAGATACACGTCCATATTTTTTACTTTGTAGCGGCCCGGGACGAGCAAGCTAAGGATGAGATGTCCTTTCTTCGTAGAAAGCCATGGAGGAATGTTGTAGTTGACAAGCACTATAGGCCACACACTGTAAGAAGTCGAGCGCAGACCGAATGGGTTCACACCATCCATGGCGAGACCGAGCCGAAGATTCCTTGGCTCTCGCGCAAAGCCTGGGAAGGTAGAGTCAATGTGGCTCCATGCGCGCGAATCTGCTGATATTCGTTGCACTCCATCCGTAGACCTATTCTGCACATGCCACGTTGTCAAGCTTGCCATGGCAGACGTGCGAAACATGTGGTTTATGCGGGGGATGAGCGGAAAGTGTCTGAGGACTTTTTGAGGGATGGTCTGCCCTTGCAAGTCCTGTCGATACCTGTGAGCACCACACTTTGGACATGTCTTCATAGTCTCGTATTCATCTCGAAACAATATGCAGTCGTTGATACATGCATGGATGTTATTATAGTCCATGCCAAGCTTCCGTAAAACATGTCGTGCATCATCACGAGACTCAGGCATGGTGTTTGCAGGTGGCAATATATGATATTTCAATAACCTGAAAAAATCATAAAACACCTTGAAAAATCCATCCATATTTACAATAATACTATTTTTAAAAAAAACAATGAAGTCTGTATGCAAGGTACCTGAATAACTCAGTCACACTCGTATCGCTCCAACCGTATTTTGCTTGCACACTTAAGAGTGCAAGCAATGTCTTCAACCGAGATACTCGGCACCCATCATATAATGGTATGGATGCTTCCTCTCTAAGCGGGTCAGATGTCTCAACATCCATGGGAATCAATGCATCGATCATTGCCTCCATCTCAGGCTCCAAGATTGTAGGCAAGTCGGGAAGGTTGTCTGTCTCCTCTGGCATTGACGATATAGATGGGCCTTGCGAGTGGTCTATTGGCTCCTGCCATCCATCCATCGCACGTCCACGAACTCTTCTAATTGGCCGCAAAGGGTGCACTCCCCCTTGGGTCGAGACATCACCCCCCTGGACACAAAATTTGCCAACAAGACCCAATCTTATTGTGTATGGTTTTCAATTAGCTTGAGAGTACAATGCATGAAAAATGCTAACTTGAAAATACCGTTTGCTGAAAATCTGCAATCGCCTGATCAATAATCTCAGATTGAAACTCGCCAAATCGTCGTACGTGTTCTATAGACAATCGGCGTTTTCGTCTAATTGCCAACTTGCATTGAGAGCAAGGACATGGGACACGCTGATTAAGATACGACTCGCGGTCTTGAACAATAGGACCTTCTTCGTTTGCCATCTTATCTACATTACAGCAAACGAGGCTTAAATGGATAGCTTTTTGGAGATGTACGTCAACTTGCAAGTTGACCATAAACCTTGCATTGTATATAGTAGTCGAGAGATTTTCCGATGTTATATCTCGGCCTTGTATCATGCTCAACGATTTGTTTGTCCCGGTAGATAATTTTTTGTTATATCTCGGCTTTGAGTATAAGTAATCCATTTTAAAATTAATGCGCGCCATCTATGAAATTTTACAACTATAGTAATAAAATTTATTTCAATCAATTCTACTCATAGTCATAAGACCTGAGAGAAATTATCCTATACTCAATTTAAGGGATCTCCACTTCTATAACAATAATTTTGGGTTAATTTTGATGAAGTACGTGGCCGTATGCAAAGCACATTGCATACCATTATCGATACATATATTATCTTAAATTTCATTCCCTTCCCTCTCCCTCTCCCTCTCCCTCTCTTCCTCTCTTTCTCTCACCCTCTCCCTCACCCTCTCGTTCTCTTTCTCTCCCTCTCTCATTTCCTCCCTCCTCCTCCCTCTCCCTCTCCCTCTCCCTCCCTCTTTCTCCCTCTTTCTCCCTCTCCCTCTCTCTCGCTCCCTCGCTCCCTCTCCCTCCCCCTCCCTCTTTCTCTCCCTCTCTCATTTCCTTCCCCTCCCCCTCCCTCTCCCTCTCCCTCTCCCTCTCCCTCTCCATCTCCCTCTCTTTCTATTTTTCTCCCTCTCCCTCTCTATCTCTCTTTCTCTCTCATTTCCTAAACAAGCAAAAAATAAAGTGATTTAAACATCCTCCAAGCAAAAGGGAGAGGGAGAGATACAATGCACTCTCCCTCTCTTTCTCTTTCTATCCCTCTCTCATTTCCTTCCCCTTCCTCTCCCTCTCACTCTCTTTCTCTCTCATTTCCTCTCCTAAACAAGCAAAAAATAAAGTGATTCAAACATTAAACAAGCAAAAGGGAGAGGGAGGGAGAGAGAGAATGCACTCTCCCTCCTTCTCCCTCTCTTTCTCTTTCTCTCCCTCTCCTATTTCCTCCCCCTCCCTCTCCCTCTCCCTCTATTTCTCTTTCTCTTTCTTTCTCTTTCTTTCCCTTTCCCTCTCCCTCTCCCTCTCTTTCTCTCTTACTCTCTCGTTTCCTCTCCTAAACAAGCAAAGAAGAAAGTAATTTAAACATTAAACAAGCAAAAGGGAGAGAGAGAGAGAGAATGCACTCTCACTCTCTTTCTCTCCCTCTCCCTCTCTTTCTCTCCCTCTCTCTCCCTCTCCCTCTCCTTCTCTTTCTTTTCCTCTCCTAAATAAACAAAAGAGAACGATTTAAACCTTCAACAAGTAAAAGAAAGAGAGAGGGAGACTCACCAATGAGATATGGCGAGCGTGGGCGGCTTCTCTTTGCAACGAGGGCTCCTCCTCTCCTTCGCGAACAACGACGGTGGCGGTGGCGGTGGCGGTGGCGGTGGCGGCGGCGGCGGCAGCAAGTCTCTTCCTCCTCTTCTCTCACAAAGCCTTGGCTCTCTCCCTCGCTCTCTCCCTCGCTCTCGCTCTCAAAAGGCGAAGAAAACAAAATGAAAACGGCGCTCTGGTTTCGGCCGCGCTTTTTTTCCCTGCGGCGTCGCTATTGGCGTCGCTATATGCGTCGCAAATAGCGACGCATATAGCGACGCATATAGCGACGCCAATAGTGACGCCAATAGCGACGCCAATAAACGCCGTCGCTAATCGGCGTCGCTATTGCCCCAGTCCCTTGTAGTGACTCATGTGTAGGCTGAAAAGCAAGAATCACGAACTCTTAGCGGACCAGAGACATCATCTGGTAGTCCTTGGTCTGGGAGACTAAGGAGTGCCTCTACATCTTCGGGTGCATCTAGTAGCACTACAGGTAAAGACAAAGGAAAGAATAAAGTGTCAGAAAGCATTGATGCAGTTCTTGATGGAGACTCCAGTGGCTCAGAGAGCTTGGATGATGAGCTTGGCATTCCTTCAGTGAGGACTCCAGGTGTGCAGAGAGCACACGTTAATGCAAAGACTCCATTGAGTGATCCAGTGGTACGCAGGTCTAGCAGGGTGAGATACCCTGTTAAAAGATTTGGTTTTGAAGGTTATGCAGCTCACCATTATGCTTATATGGTGAAACTAGTTGAGGATGTTGAGCCCACATGTTTTGAGGAGGCTGTTGGTCATGCTCATTGGGATGCAGCAATGGATGAGGAGATGGCTGCATTAGAGGCCAATAAGACTTGAGATCTAGTATCATTGCCGAAGGGAAAGAAAGCTATTGGATGTAAGTGGGTTTATAAGATTAAGCACAATGCAGATGGTTCTATTAGCAGGTACAAAGCTAGGCTGGTTGCAAAAGGCTATGCCCAGACATATGGCATAGATTATGATGAAACCTTCAGTCCAGTTGCTAGGATGGCAACTGTCACAGATGTGTGATTGCTTTGGCAGCAGCCAAAGGTTGGAGGTTGCAGCAAATGGATGTAAAGAATGCCTTCTTGCATGGTGATTTGTAGGAAGAAGTGTATATGGATCAGCCAGCAGGTTATGAAGATTTAGAGCATCCCACGTATGTGTGCAAGTTGAAGAAGGCACTCTATGGGCTCAAGCAAGCACCTAGAGCATGGTCTGACAAGATTAGAGAGTATCTTGTCAATATTGGCTTTTATGTTTCTGATGCTGATCACTCACTTTATGTGAGAAAGGGAGATATAGGTTTGGTCATCATAGTCATCTATGTGGATGACTTGATTATTACAGGTGATAGTGATAGTGGAATTGCTGAAGTCAAGGGCTGTTTGAAGATGAAGTTTGAGATGAAGGATTTAGGTGAGCTAAGGTACTTCCTTGGCATTGAGGTGATCAGATGTGATGATGGTATATGGCTGTCCCAAATACAGTATGGCTTGGATATGTTGTCCAAGTATGGTATGACTGCATGCAAACCACTTTCAGTCCCATTGGAGCAGAATGTAAAGCTGAGTGCTGATGTTGGGGATGAGATAGAAGACCCTACTATGTTCAGGAGGATAGTGGGGAGTTTGATCTACATGACCATTACAAGACCAGACTTGAGCTACGCTGCTGGTCTTGTGAGTCAGTTTATGCAAGTACCTAGAAAGCCACATTTGGATGCAGTCAGACGCATATTAAGATATGTGAAGTCCACATTACATTATGGACTTTTCTATGAGGCAGGTACAGATGTACAGGTGTTTGGATACACAGATGCAGATTGGGCTGGTAGTATGTCTGATAGAAGATCTACCAGCGGATACATGTTCTCTCTTGGTAGTGCAGTAGTTGCATGGAGCAGCAAAAAGCAATCTACAGTTGCTTTGTCGAGTACAGAGGCTGAGTATAGAGGTGCTGCTGTTGCAGCATGTGAGGTAGTATGGCTGCAAAAGCTATTGGCTGATTTGGATGTGCAGGTGGAAGGTCCAGTTGTCATTTATTGTGACAACATGAGCAGTATACAGTTGGCTAGGAACCCTGTGTTCCATGCCAGGACAAAACATATTGAGGTACAGTACCACTTTGTGAGAGAGAAGGTACTAGCAGGTGAGATTGACTTGGTGTATGTCAGCACACAGGATCAGATAGCTGATATCTTCATGAAGGCATTGGGTACAGAGAAGCTTCAAAAGTTTCGAAGCTTACTTGGAGTTGCAGAGATGCAGTTGAGCTTGAGGGGGAGTGTTGAGATGACAAGCTCAACACATGCGGACATTGATGATGGACCGCCTGGTTAGATGGGTCCATACATCGGAGACAAGAGCAGGGGTGCCCTGAATATGGCGAACTACCCAATTGCCACTGCAGGGAGTGGAAAGAGGCCAAGAAGAGAGCAGCAAAGAAAATGACAAGTCGCCAGCATGCAGAGGCGCGACGTATCCAGATGGAAACCATGGGATCATTGCATTATGGATCGGGTGGAAGGGATTCATGGGAGGCTAAGTTTGTTAGTATTATTTGATTTTTTTAAAATTAATTTTTGTAATTTGTTTCACTTCATTATGTAGTGTGTTCTAATACGTTGTATGTTCAAATTGTTTTGTAGTATCATATCGTTGGTAGGATGCATACTCCTAGAGAGGTAGGCTACCATCGAGGTCATAACCGGGCATCCACATGGCAGCATTTCTATGAAGAGGGACTCATCACAGAGGAGCAATATAATCGTGCCATGAGGATTTCACAACCAGAAGAGGTATGTTTTATTTTTTACATGAAAAGTATAGGTAACTCTAATTTATTATTTATAATGGTATTTATATACCTTAATCCTTTGTGTGGACGAACCCTAATGTAGTTGAGGATAGCGAAGGGGGGACTAGCAGTAGCGGTGGCGGCAACGGTAGCGACACAGGCAGCGGTGGTGGTAGCGATGATGATGTCTCTTCTGAGGAGATGTAGAGGAGCCCCATGCATGCATGCCTCCCCTTGGCTTGTAGTTTTCATTTTTGATATGTATTACTTTCTAGTGCTTGCGACCATGACCATGCTTGAGATCACAAGCACTAGAACTCATCATGTAAAAATGTTTCATCTATATATATGAAATTTCGTGTTCTACATACATTGTTTTGTTTTCAGTATCCAATCTTCGAAATAATCTTTCTTTGTTTTTCCTAAGCATACAATTTGATGTTGATGGGGGGAAAAAAATCAGAGAGCATACTCTCTGGTTTTTTTTCACACCTCTGTTTTGCGCGTTGTCGTACTGCTGTGCATTCAAGGTGTGAAATCCACCCAAAAGTTATGTGCGTGACATTTGTTACTTTATACATACTTAGGTTTTGTGCTTTGCCACTCTATAACTGGTGAAAGAAACACAGATGCCACAGAGAGCTTGAAGACTATTGTAGGCAAGCATGAGGAAAGTTTTAATGATGGTTTTGACATTAAACCAATATCAGAGTCAAATCTATCAGTGCAGGACTCTTGCTTTGTTTCAGATGCAAGTACTCATGAAGATGCTATTTCCATTGCACAATTTGATGGGTGTTTGGAATGCAAGCCAATGTTTCTTTTGTGATGCTGTACGTGATGGCTCTATAGAAGGTTGTGTTGAGCATATGCACAAACAACATGGTTTTTTCATTCCAGATTCAAAATTTCTCAAAGATCCTCGTGGAATGTTGAATTATCTTGGCTTGAAGGTGACAACGGGTTTTGTTTGCTTGTATTGTGATGATCAAGGAAAAGAAATCCAAAGTTTGGAGGCACTTCGAAAGCATATGATATAAAAGAGCCATTGTAAGCTATGATATGAGGATGGGGGCATAGATGAGGAGTTAGAGGACTTTTATGTTTTCAGTAGCAGCTACACGTTTCAAGGCACTTAGTGGGAGCTCAGAATTGGTCATTCGACATGATATGGGAGAAAAGCAATCCACCAAAATTCTAGGCTCTCGAGAATTTTGCTATTGTGAGTGAGGGGTCGCTTTTCTGGTCCGAAAGTGGCGTGTTGATGTAGAAGAGCCATATTGAGAGGAAAAAAAAGAAGCTCCGTTGGCTGGTTTTCGAGGGGATTGAGGAGACAATGAGGGAAGAAAGGTAGTACTAAGGCATCCAAGTGCAGGTGTTCTCTGACTAGAAGATCGAATGCTGGAGGGAAGAAGAGTTCGGTTCCTTTTCTGATCATCATGAGGCGACTGGGTTCGGCACTATCTCTTGGTTGTAGGCGAGTGACCCCTGTTATAGCGCCTTGAAGATGGGGACCGAATCCTGTACCTCTTTGGTGAAGAAGATGAGGTTTTGGAGTGGTAGATCGATTCCTCCGATGTTTCTTGGATGAGGGTGAACGACTACTATGCCTGCTGCTAGTACGTAGATCAAGAGACCTACTTCTGCGATCACGAAGGATGCTTCTAGCATAGGAAGCCATTTTTTTTTTGGACCTGCTTTGTATCCGGTTGATGGGAGCGATGAATGGAGGGAATGTTTTGGGTGATCGAATCTGAGAAAAAAAAAACTGGGAAGATAGAGCAGCTGCTAAGGGAGCTTATGATTTTTTTTAAGTCCAACGTTGAAAACTGGAGATCGAGGCCCAAAAAGATATCTTTTGACTCTCTGCCTGTGAGGTTTGGTCTTGGAATATCTGGCTGGTTGCCCTCGCCTGCACCCTGTCGTGTTTTGGAAGGCTACAGAAGAAGATTTTTTTCTGGGTTCTGTGCAGCTCCAACCTCTCATAACGAAATTAATCATGTAGTGACAATGATGCCAGTAAAGGCATTGAGACCTCTCGCATTCAATCAGAAGGCATTTCATTTCAATGATATTAAAATGCATATCAAATCCGTATCCGCCATCTAGCAAATTCTTGATTACAATAAACCTGACATCTCGCCTGCGCAAGATGAAAGGCCACAAGGCTTAATAGCTTGAAGAACAGCAAAAGCGCCATGTACGATTTGCAGCGCAGGAGGGCCTGGTGTGTACTACACTGATGACAAACTATTACAAACTAGGATATTCTCATATGTAGATACTAAACAGCACAGAATTGTAAACTGTTTGGAGGAGCTGCATCATTTCTGATAAGATTCAGAGACTCTTGCTTTGACAAGATCAGTTATTTGCCTTTCCCTGTGGGGTTTATTGTTAAGACTATGGGTCCATGGATCCATCCTTTGATTGATGATGCTGAAAGGACAACGCTGAAATTTCTGTCTGTAGTTGATAACCAGATTTATGCTGTAGGTACCTCTGTTGAAGGATGGATTCTATGCTCAGCTAAAAGCTTGCTTTTGGTTCTGTCATCGCTGCATAGATAAGGTCTCGTTGGGAGCTTGGCAGATATATGGTAATATATGAAGCAAGTCATTGATGTGGCTAACCGGATCCCTCTGCTAAACCTTATCACACCACTTGTGTGCACGGTTTCTATGCCTCTTGTAAGGGCAGTCTCAGATTGGCTAGTTAAGCAGAGTCAAGTTAAAGAACTGGTTGTTTGAATGCAGAGATTGGGATCTTTTCTTCCCTCATAGGCACCAACAAAGATAATGCATTGAATAATAATGTGGAATGCGTATCCTAGGAATGCCCGTCCTCTTTGCATATTTGGTAATGCTTCCAACAACAATTATGGCTATATCTGTAGCTGATTGAATAGTGGATTCTGTAGATTTTTTTGGCACAGTATTAGTGCTTTTGCTACTCACAAATCCTCTCATCTTGCTTATTCGTATGATTGATCTTCTATCCTGAAATTAGTGAAGGTCCTCTATGATCGTGACTTTGCTTTCGAAAACCCTTCAACAACGTCACATTGTGCTCTATTGATGTAGACATCCTACAGCCAAAAAGATAGATGAGAGGAAGCTTTGTAGGCAGATAGTCAGCTTGTTGCCCAGTTTTATTAAGAGTACCATCGAAATTGTCCCAAACCCATCCTACCTCTATTGACATCTCGATGGAATTTCATCCTAAGATTGCCAAGTTCTGCCTCAGTCATATGGTAGCAATAATCTGTTGGCACCAGTAGATTCTCATGCTTCAAAAGAAAATGGAGATGTAGCAGGAGAATGTGGCACATGTAGTGTCATGTGGGGAAGAAGGGATAGGTCAAGAGGCCCATCTCGACTTTGCAAACTCCATTCAGAACCAACTCCATATTCCTATATGGACAAGTGGTAATAGTGGCTACTAATGTTGATGACTCATTGCCCATCTCTTGTGACATCTTGTTAGAGCTGCAAGAGTCTTTCTAGAGGAAAATATGTGAGAAGCTAGGGATGAAGTGGTGCAGTGACTTTGGGATGTCTTGGGGGATCCATGTATCCAACTAGCACCTCTACCATTTTGTGATGATGATGATTTTGATGCATATGCGCAAACCCAACCTCTAACACAGTTGACGCTGATTGTCCCTTCCTAGCTAGCCATTACTCTTTAGTAGATGCTTGCTCTTCTTCGGCCCCTATCGCCTCTCCTTGTACAACAAGGTTTGTGGCCAAACTCTAGTAGGAGGCAAAGGTTTCCCAAGATGTGCCCATAGAGATTGGCGAGGCAATATTAATGTTGATGCCCATGTTGGTTGCCACAAATAATATAGCTCGTGGTAGGATGGGCCTAAAGCGTATCTTAGTCCACAATCATTGGACTCAAGAGGAGAATGTAGAACATGAGCTATTGAGCTCAAGAAAGTTACTATATGTATATCCTCTACATCATGTGCATTCAAGGGCTATTTATAAATATCCTTATTTGTGAATTTTCCTTGCGTAAAATATAATCCTTTTCTATTCAATGTGTAAATAACCCCTTTATATTATACCCTTCTGTATGTAAGAAATGTATAAAAATGGTATTTTAAGAATACATTATTTTGAACCCACATCATGCACACATATGTTCATGAGTAACTTACCCTAGATCTTGAGAAACAATGGGATGTCACCTTGGATCACTTTGAGGTGCTTCAGAATGATCATTGCAAAATTTTGAATATGTGAAGGCAAAAGCAAAGTATTTATGGAATCACATTTGACATCTATCTATGATAGACGATGAAGTGTGGTATCATGCCTTCCTCCGCTTCGCCTTACTCGGGACTCCTCAATTCACACACGAAGAAGTCCTCACACTTGAGATTGAGCATTTTTTGCTAAATTCATAGTGTAGAAGAAGCCCGCTATGGATCACAAAGATCGGTAGCAACAGAACATTACAGCCAATCACTCGAACATCAAACTACGCTTTGAGGTGGAGTAACTCATAGGAAAGCTAATATAGGTAGAGGACCTATCCTCTAAGAACATCATGTGCATTCACTCTCTCAAGGATAGTGCTACTTGCCAAACTGGCTAGATTGAGCATCATGAGCAGTAGGTCGTGCTAGTAAGCGTGGAGCAGAATTGACTTCATCAAGCCATTCATATAGGTGCCTACTAACTAGAAATTCTAGCTATTTAACTCTTCTTCCATAATATCCCCAACCTCCACACTGAAATCATGGATCCTTAGCTCCATTAGCACCATTTGAACTACAATCTACTCTAATCCCTACCACCACCATTATCACCTCCAAATCCTTGCCCAATCCACCCCCTCCTCCATTTCTGCCTCCTCCACACAATCTGCCAATGCTAGCTTCGCCCTTGGCCCTGACACTTGCACATGTAGTAGTACTCTAGGATGCACCCACTCTAAAAGATACAGAAGAAATCGAAGGATGAAGTCTTGTGGATTTTAGTCCATGGTGCATTCCATGTATTAGGCATAGGAGGATAGCAAAGATTGGTGGTGGAGTAAGTGCCAATGAAAGATGACAGTAGTAGTGCAACAATGAAAAGTAATGGTGTAGCTCAGGGTAATGGGAGGACTTCAAGCCACCACAAGTGAAATAGCTATATAAGGGGCACAAAGGAAGTGAAAAGGTTTCCAATTGACACAATCACAATGCCAATTCACCCCCATATATACGACTCGACGTACACATAGGCACACAAAGTTAGTTCCATTGTTGTGTTGTGATCACATCCATGGTTATCTAGCTTGTGCATTTTACTTTCAAGTGGTTAATCCTTTGAATATATCCATAATTTTGAGTCTTGCCATTTCTTGATGTTGTCTTTGAGAGATTCCATGATGCATTGTGTGGACTGTGTAAACAGATTTATTGGAATATATGAGTAGTCCCCCATTTACTGTCAATATTATCCATGGTCCTTTATTTAATATATTCTTGTTGATATGCCTTGATTGATACATCTGCGATGTTAGCATATCTTTGTATAGGGTCTAAGTATGTTAGGACTTTGAGGTCTTGTAGATCTGGTGGAATTTCATTAAACTTTGACCTAATTGCCTGCATCAAGACTTGTACGAGACGGATGTAAAAATAGCTTTTCTACATGGAGGCTTGCATGAAGACATTTATATGCAACAACTTAAGGTCTTTGAGAAAAATGATAGGGAATACCTAATATGCAAGTTGAGGAAGAGTTTGTATGGACTTAAGAAGGAACCTAGGGAATGGTATCATAAGTTTAATGTCTTTATGCATTCAAAGGGTTACTTTTGTAGTGATATGGATCCATTTCTTTACATGAAAAATGCACGTGATGGTAGGTTTATCATTTAGGTACTATATGTTGATGATGTATTGATTGCTAGAACCACTTGTGATGATCCAGAAACTTTGAAGAATCAACTCAAGAAGATCTATTAGATAAAGGACATAGGGCAAGCCTCACATATACTTGGCATGCATATTATGCATAATCACTCTAAGGGACTTCTATACTTATCACAAAAGCAGTACATTCATAAAGTCCTTGATGATTCCATATGTAGGTCGATAAGCCTATTGGGTGCCCTTCACCTTCTCATATGAAGGTTAGTCATAGAAACTTTTCCCAATTAGATGATGAAAGGGTTGAAATGGCCAAGATCTTGTATGCATCCACAGTGTGGTTTAATGTGTACCATGATAGCCATTTGATCTAATGTAGCATTTATAGTGGGAGTATGGAATATCAAATGACTACACTTGGCAAGAAACATTGGGACATATTGAAGAGATACCTTAAAGGCACTACAAATATGTGCATTTTCTATGGTAGCCATGCTACAAGAGTTGTGTGTTACACTAACTCAAATTAAGTAGGATATGTAGATAGTACAAAGTCCAATGGTGGTGCTTCTTAGATGACTAGGGTGCAAAAATGCATGGCTTGGTCTACTACCCAGAAAGGCTTATAAGGCTTGCAAGGATGTTTCAGCACCCACCATGGCATGGATGAGAATTCCCGAATTTCTAGCACTAAGGAGGGTCATCTTTTGTCTGTGGGGGCTAAGGTCACTTGTGAGCTACTGACAAGAACACTATGTTTGATAACTACAAGGGAAGAGGTCACATGAGGATGATGACAAGGATGCATATGACATCTAATTAGGGTGGAGATGAGGAGAGTGAAGATGAGCTATAAGTAGATGAGGAGCATGTTTCCCTCAATGGGGAGCCACACTCTAATTGGGAGGAAGGAGAAGAAAGACCACACTCTAATCACTAATGGAGAAAGTGAGAGAATGAATGTTGAAATCAACTCCATTTGCTCTTCTTTTATCTTCTTATGTTGGTCTCTTCTTGGGGTGTAACCAACATGCATGTTGGCCTACCCTTCAACACAATATTAGTGAGTTTGGGATTCTCCGGCCAATTCCCATTTTTTGAATACTGAAAATGTGGCATTGGGATAATATGCCCATAAGTTTCGCAAAATCATATGATGTGACCTATCATTGGAAAGACTTGAAAAATGGAATCTATTGAGCTATAGAGCGCTCAATTTGGAGTTATAGTATTCAAGTTATGACAAATCCAAAGATTTGACCACGTGTCCCAAACTTATGGAAAATTCCCATATTCCCTAGTATGGTGTTCTTCAAGATTGTGTTAATTTGGCCAATAATTTTTCTAATGACATAACATAAGAAAAATTTTAAATTATGTATTTCTTAATTTAGTATTTAAAGCAATTTTTATCACGATATGAATTTGAGCATTTTGAATCTATACTATAGATGTAACATATGTCACAAAGAGACATCGTCATTTTGAGTCTCTACCTTCTATTATCAACACTACCATAAAGATGGAGTTGTGACACTTGTGGTTTAGCCATTAGAGTTGGCCACCTGATAGTAATTTGCACCAGGAAAATAAGATTTATTTAACAATATATGCTTTGAATATCAATGAAATCTATACTTACATGCCATGGGGAAATGCTCTTTAATCATGTGTATGCTTGACACTATTGGGCATGTATGGATATGCTCTCCTTTTGGCCTTGAGCTTTAATTCTAAGCTCTCTTATATTCATATCTATAGATGTTGCATGGTTTAGTGATCTCTTATTCATAGGCTTGGATGCTGATTCTATTTACCTGCTCTAAGATATATTATTTGGGCTTTCCAATGTTATGGCATGCATGTATTGAGCTTCCTTTGCTCTTGGATACTTCACTTTACTTCCAATGGGAGAACTTTCATATTTCATCCCAAAGCTTGGTTTTGAGAGATTGCACAAGTCTCTCATTTGTAGTGATTGGTTTATGCAAATACCATCTTTGTAGTTATTAATCACTATGTGAGTTTTTTCATTTGATTTTTTGGTTGCCTAGTACTTCCTCTTTTAGGTACTTTATCAGACCCATGGACACATGCTTCCTTGGTACTCGAATGTTATGATAATGCTTTGAGATGCTAGTTGGATTTTTAGGAGCTTGATTATCTCAGTTCTAAAAAGGTTTATTTCTATCATAATAGTTTGGACAACAAGCATACAACAGTGGACTCTATGCTTTGAATGCCCATTGTGTATACATGATATTTTAAGCATGCTATATGTCTACAGTGATGTCTAGGATTGATGTAAAAATCCAAATACAATTATAACATGCTTTGGCACTTGATTTTGAGTTACATTTGATGTACTTGGACTTTGGTCAGTTGCTTTGAGCTTCCGTACTTACTCACGTATGGGTATTGAAGCTTCAATTGGACACTTATGCTCCCATATATATTTGAGATGTGCTTCAACTTTCCAGATGCTTTTGTGTATATGTGTTGAGCTTTGCCTGCTTACTTTGCATTCAAGATTCTCTTCTAGATGGAGATGCTTATACTTAATTGGCAGAGCTTTGCTCTTTGAGACAATCCAACTCTTGGTTCATGTATACGTTCTCTTGTATGCTATCGGATGCATTCATCTCCACTTGGTGGGCAGATTTTGTTTTCTCTTTTCTCAATCATTTTGCATTCAACGACATTGCATATTTGTTATGTATTGAGCAACATTGCTCTTTGCTCACTCATCATGCATTTGGCCTCGGGTAAGCTACTTATGAGTATATGTGTGCATCACGTGGGTTCAAAATAATGTATTTATGGTCACTCAATGCTAGTTGCATTCCTTCTATCTCAGTTGCTATTCGGATATCTCTCGCAAAGTAGGCTTGCTTTTTTGGCTTTGTGCCCACATATATTGATGTCTTTATTTCAACATTGCTATAATTGCAGTTTTTAGCATTTGTTTAGAGAGTACACAAAAACTTTTGGTACTTTTTTCTTGCAATTGGTGGGCATATCTAGTCTCATTAGTTCCCACCCTTTTGGATTTGTTTTGCGAGCTATTTTGTTGAATTTACTATAGCCCATACTCTTGCTATTTGTGCTATCACTTGTAGTCATTATGGCAAGTTCATATGCCAATAATGCTATTTTCAATCTTCAAAATCTTGATATAAATAGCTTCCAATATTGGACGACATAGGTATGCCAAGTGTTGGTACAAAAGAGGCAAATTAAAACATTGAAGTTAGATAGCATAAAGTGTGAGCTTTATGATATAGAGGGCTAGGCAAAACATGATTATCTATACAAATCGTGTCATTTTATCATTATGAAAGTAGGTGTATTTTAAGATTGGGATTGAGAGTGGTGCTTATGCATAATAGAAAAAAAATTTGATTTTTATGACAAACAAGGTATTGCATCTCAATTATACTAGTTGAAGAGACTTGTAAACATTCACATGAAGGAGGGTACGGCTATATCCACTCATTTGAATGAAGTTCATTCCATTTTCAACCAACTTATATCACAAGGCATTCAACTTAACAATAATATCAAGTCCTTTTTATTGCTTGTTACACTACCTGAGTCATGGGATACCTTTCATATTGCTATGAGTGCTCAGCCTTCTAAGGGTGGTTTTAAATGTAGTGGTATAGAGAGTTCTATACTAATAGAAGAAGAAAGTAGAAAAAACATTGATAAAAACATGTACTTCTTATGCATTAACGATTAGAGGCAGAAATTGTAGTAATCACACTAATAAATATGGTAGAGAATCCTAGCCTAATAGGGGAAAGTCTTAGTCTCATAGGCAATCTTGCATTAAGTTTCGTAGATGTAAGTTCTCTTTGACATGTGATAAATTACATGTTACCCCACATGAGGATTGGTTTCATAACTATTGTGGTAATACAAGTTATGTTGTGAGACTGTAAAATGATACTGCATTAGATATCATTAGCATTGGGGATGTTAAACTACAATTTGATTCAAGCAGCTCTTTTGTTTTGGATAATGTACGTCATGTACTAGCTAACAATCTCTATTCTTTGATTGTATCTAGGTTTGTTGACCATGTATTGGGTGTGATCGATTTACCACATGCATTTTTAACTAGCTACACTCTCTTACAACAAGTGAAAATATAACTCAAATCTATGAAAGAGAAAAAAGATCTTATAGTAGCATCCATTTTACAAACCTCAAATTGGATAGTTAGATTCCACATGAAGGTAGCCTTCAAGGGATTAAAAGAAACAATTGGGAGGAGTCTCATTATTATAGGCAATCAGGTGCAAGAGAGAGCTAATAGAGCTTATCATGAAATGCTCCAATAATTACTTTTACTGACTTGGCACATTCCCTTCACAAAGATTCCCATGTGAATAATCAAGCTTTCACATTGTAGAAGCAGATTTCAGCTTCAATTTCTTCATTGCTTTCTTACACTTCCGTTCCCATTTAAACCTTTGACCTTTTCTCAAGAGTTGTATTGTTATTGATTTTGTCATGAAATTCCTACTTGGTGATACCAAGTACCTCTTCCAAGGTAAATTCCAGCCAATTGTTTAAAATTCACTCTTCAAGAACCTTCTTGAGATCCATGGCTATCCCAATATTTGGCTGTAGCTTATATTCTAGCCATTTGCCTTTCTTTTTCCACTCTTGTTTGCTATCTTGTTTCAGTTGAGGCCCAACATCTTCCATAACAAGCTCCGAAGGTTATTGATTTGTAGCTTTAGGCTACTCCATACTTCTTCTTGTCACTCTCTTAGATGTCCCTACATTATCTTCATCTTTCTTCCAGTTCTCTTCCACAAGTATATGTGTGTTTTGCACTTTGCTAAATATGCAGATATTGAATATGCATCTACTTGTGATTCCTAGCTAGTCATGTCATGAATGTTTTTCCCTGCATGAGACATTTCACTATCAGTAGCTTTCCTCTTTTTAGTTACATGCAAAGCATGCATCCATATTGCAACCTTTGGACCAACCATCTTGTCCATGCATTCTATCCAATTGTAGACCAAAAGTAGCAACATGTATACTGGCATAAGCATTCTGAATAGCCAAGTCTTTCAACAACTTTTGCATATCTTTCCTTCCAAATTTCAAAGCAAGAGGAAATCCAATTTCTTGTGCATGGATCTTGCCATCTTTTGGTGGGCATATCTAGTCTCATTAGTTCCCACCCTTTTGAATTTGTTTTGCGAGCTAGTTTGTTGAATTTACTATAGCCCATACTATTGCTATTTGTGCTATCACTTGTAGTCATTATGGCAAGTTCATATGCCAATAATGCTATTTTCAATCTTCAGAATCGTGATGGAAATAACTTCCAATATTGGACGACATAGGTATGCCAAGTGTTGGTACAAAAGAGGCAAGTTAAACCATTGAAGTTAGATAGCATAAAGTGTGAGCTTTATGATATAGAGGGTTATGCAAAACTTGATTATCTATGCAAATCTAGTATCATTTTATCATTATCAAAGTAGGTGTATTTTAATAACATTAGGATTTAGAGTAATGCTTATGCATAATAGAAAAAAATTTGATTTTTATGACAAACAAGGTCTTGCATCTCAATTATACTAGTTGAAGAGACTTGTAAACATTCACATGAAGGAGGGTGTAGCTATATGATCCACTCATTTGAATGAACTTCATTCCATTTTCAGCCAACTTGTATCACAAGGCATTCAACTTGACAATAATATCAAGTCCTTTTTCTTGCTTGTTACACTACCTGAGTCATGGGACACCTTTCATATTGCTATGAGTGCTCACCCTTCTAAGGGTGGTTTTAAATGTAGTGGCATAGAGAGTTCTATACTAATAAAAGAAGAAAGTAGAAAAAACATTGATACAAACATGTACTTATTATGCATTCATGATTAGAGGCAGAAAGTGTAGTAATCACACTAATAAATATGGTAGAGACTCCAAGCCTGATAGGGGCATGTCTTAGTCTCATAGACAATCTTGGATTAAGTTTCACAGATGTAAGTTCTCTTTGACATGTAATAAATTCCATGTTACCCCACATGAGGATTGGTTTCATAACTATTGTGGTAATACAGGTTCTATTTTAGACTGCGAAATGATACTGCATTAGATATCATTAGCATTGGGGATGTTAGACTATAGTTTGATTCAAGCAGCTCTATTGTTTTGGATAATGTACATCATGTACTAGCTAGCAATCTCTATTCTTTGACAGTATCTAGGTTTGTTGACCATGTATTGGGTGTGATCGATTTACCACATGTATTTTTAACTAGCTACACTCTCTTACAACAAGTGATAATATAACTCAAATCTATGAAAGAGAAAAAAGATCTTATAGTAGTATCCATTTTACAAACCTCAAATTGGATAGTTAGATTCCACATGAAGGTAGCCTTCAAGGGATTACAAGAAACAATTGGGAGGAGTCTCATTATTAAAGTCAATCAGGTGCAGGAGAGAGCTAATAGAGCTTATCATGAAATGCTCCAACAATTACTTTTACTGACTTGGTCCATTCCCTTGACAAAGATTCCCATGCGAATAATCAACCTTTCACATTGTAGAAACAGATTTAAGCTTCAATTTCTTCATTGCTTTACACTTCCGTTCCCATTTAAACCTTTGACCTTTTCTCAAGAGTTGTATTGTTAATGATTTTGTCATGAAATTCCTACTTGGTGATACCAAGTACCTCTTCCAAGGTAAATTCCACCCAATTGTTCAAAATTCGCTCTTCAAGAACCTGAGCATGCAGCTTATATCCTAGCTATTTGCCCTTCTTTTTCCCCTCTTGTTTTCTATGTTGTTTCTGTTGAGGCCCAACATCTTCCATAACAAGCTCCGAAGGTTATTGATTTGTAGCTTTAGGCTACTCCATACTTCTTCTTGTCACTCTTTAAGATGTCCCTACATTATCTTTATCTTTCTTCTAGTTCTCTTCCACAAGTATATGTGTGTTTTGCACTTTGCTAAATATGCAGATATTGAATATGCATCTATTTGTGATTCCTAGCCAGTCATGTCATGAATGTTTTTCCATGCATGAGACATTTCACTATCAGTAGCTTTCCTCTTTTTAGTTACATGCAAAGCATGCGTCCATATTGCAATGTTTGGACCAACCATCTTGTCCATGCATTCTATCCAATTGTAGACCAAAAGTAGCAACATGTATAGTGGCATAAGCATTTTGAATAGCCAAGTCTTTGAACAACTTTTGCATATCTTTCCTTTCAAAGTTCAAAGCAAGAGGAAATCCCATTTCTTTTGCATGGTTCTTGCCATCTTTACAAAATATGAGCTATCATGCCAAGGCCACATGATAAGCAATAAAATCCTTCATTTCATATTGCAAACTATCACACCACATACATCTTTTTCCAATTCTAGGGATTGCTACATATCCCCTTTTCCCTTGTTCTCTCTCATCCAATTTTGTGACCTTCAATTGAAGATCCCACATGCCTTTAACCAATTGATGTAATACATCTTTCATAATACTGGAAACAATAGGTGCAGCTATAGGGTTAGCCACATAAACAAGTGGTTTACTAGATACATCAACTATTTTGCTCCTAATAGTGGGCAAGCTAGACAAATACAATATTTTCATTTTTCTATGTTTTTGCACTAGTGTACTAGCAACATCTGTATGATGACTTCACTTTTTTTAAAGCCTTGTCTCTATAGTCTAATCATCTAATAAATAGTCAAGATCCTCTTGAAGCTCTAGATTTTTCGCTTATAGAAACAATTCAATTTTTTTACTTGTAAGAGCTTGTTATTATGCAAGATCTAACTGCTCAAACTGACTTTCAAATTCTCTAAGTAACTCTACATCCACAAGACCCTTTTTGGGTTTTAGAACCTATTCTTGGAAAGTCTTGCAAGTAATCAAACTAGTATCTCCAATGTGAAATTCTTCCTAGAGTGTCTACTTGAAAGCAACCCAATCATCAACATCCTAATGTACAATTTAGTAACTTGGGTTTCAATTCATGTACAATGACCCATACAAAATATTGGCTCTATGCAAGTCAAGTTATCCCAAATAACTCCATATTTTGAGCATAGTTATAAAAATATGCAAATACATTCATGCCATATTAAATAACTTCATATCATGCTCTATTGCTTGCACAACATTTAGTGAACATTTATTATAATAGTTTCTGTTTGAGCAAAATCTTGCACCACCTGTTGTTGTTGTTGTACTTGCATAAGCATGTTCATATTCTACAATAACTACTCCAAAACATCACTAGAAAGTGTGCTTGAAGGTTCTCCCATGTTGCCTTTCCTTTCAACAACTTGCCACATCGGGTGGGTTTATGAATGTCGAAGAGGTTTTAGTCAAAATGTTGTATCCACCGGGGATCAAAGAGAGAAGGAAGTAGGGAATTGGAGATAGAATAGAAGTAAAAAATAGGCAGGAGATTCAAATTAATCCCAAGAATGCTAGAAATCAAGTTTTCTTCAAGACATGTGCATACATTATGAACCAATCATAAAGCCTTTTACCATGTCTATCAACGTCTTTATATAAGATAAAGGCAAAGCTCGATGATTCAAACTCTACATGGATTACATGTAAACTTTGTTGTACATCCAAGGCAAAGAGTCTAAACAATCAAACTTTCAATAGGTTTACATGATTTCTTGGTAGGAGAAACCAAAGTACCTATCCCAGGAGCACTATGTATTGCTAAAACCTGAGAAAGGAAACAAAAGCATTGTATAAGACTCCAAACACACTTCAGCCCTATGTATTTGTGGTGATTACAATGATTGTTTAATGGCTAAATTCCAAGACAAAGGGTTCTTGGATTAGCTAGACAATGTCTACGACTACTCAAAAGTAATCTCCAAGCACTAGATGTCTTGAGGCTCCTTGTCATACTAAAAATGCGTACCAAACACTAGCTTCTTTCCTATTGCTCAGATGGAAAATGTGATGGTTTTGTTGACTCTGAAAGGGGTAAGACCCTGGGATACTTATTTAGTTTCTCCTAGATCACTCCTTCTCAGCTCTTCTTGTCTCCAGAGGGTTGTTTGCTGCTTGAAAATTGTGATTGCCTACCACTACGCGCTTCAAGAGCTGTTCTCTTCTTATGAGATTTTCCAAAATTGGCTAAAAAGACACTTGCTTTCTATATATCACTCTATTCTAAAAGTTTACTAAACCTTTTGAGAATCTCTACAAGAAATAATGGCTAGAATATCAAAAATAGACTAAATTAGTAAAGAAATCCCATATTTTTGAACCATTCATATTATGGACACTAATAATAATGACTAATATGACATTGAATCTCTAGATTAATAAGAAAGTGAGATGGTGATACACCTCAAGGTTTTTCATAGTGTGTCTACATAGCGGCATGACAACACAATCTCAATGTAATGGAGTGGGATTTTGGGACTCCTAATGATCCCCATCCAATCAACTCAGTACGATATTATCTAATGATGAGTATACAAACTATGTATCACTCCTACTATAGGAGTTTAGGGATAATTTGCATGGAGATATGGTGAATTGAAAGGGATTCTCCCTACTATTTTCATGCACATGATCCCATTGAAAGAAGGTAGGAAGCCAATAAGGCAAAAGGTTAGAAAAATGCCTTTTGAGTTGAGAGAGACACTCTTAAGGATTTTAAACTTCCACAGAGTATAGTTTGTACCATCTAACATACCTTTATTAAAGATTGGTTGACAAATCATTAGTGTTTGAATAGGTAGTACAACACCACTGCCTCTAGAACTACTTCATGTGACAGAATCGCTCTTGTGGAAGTCAACATTGCTCCTGCTTGCTATCGAAGCCTTTGTCTCTCATGTACTCTTCGATCTCTAGAGTCCCCTTGGTCCTAATACCCTGTAAAAATTACACTGTGCAGCAAACAAATAGATTTTGAGCAAGAGATGGAGAAAGATAGTACAAAACAAATAAGAGGAGAACATAAATTTTCTTTAACTCTAAACAAGCTGATACAAAGATGGCTTTGTCCACCTGTGCACTTCTAATGTGAAACTTAGATGGATATCAAGAGAGAAGATAGGTGAAGAGCTTAAGGCTAGCTAGAATAACTCTGATTAAGTGAAAGGATGGATTATGAAGGTTTTGAAGGGGTCTACCTTCTATATCCTATGAAGGGGGTCATGATGGATGACCTTCCACATGCACGAGTGTCTATTAACCTTCCATGTGCACATGTGTCTGTTGACCTTCCATGTGCACATGTGTCTATTGACCTTGCATATGTACATGTATCTATTGACCTTCCATATGCATGTGTATCTATTGACCTTCCATGTGCACCTCCACTAGTTTGCTAAGGGCTACTTCTAGAGGTCTCAAACCCAAGATAGGGGTGCTTGATAACTTCCTTATCTTGCAACTTGATGTAGTGTGCCTGGAGTTGCTAGCAGCTTTAACTAATCTATCTAACACAAAGGCTAAACCTACAATGGTCACCTTTTGGCCACCCAGCACATAGACCTTATCTGACATACGAGTCAAGACCCACCAATGTCTAGGCTCACACATGGCTTCTCCTCATAATGGGGGCTTTACAACTTTGAGCACTGTGGATCATTGGTGGAACCTTATGACAGTAGGGCATTGAGGCTATCTAACACAAGCAAGTAGCAACCTACCCATCAAATGTGAAGTGCAGCCTTGGAAGCAACTCATACCATCCCAGTCCACCTTTGCAATAGAGCCCTCCCCCCTAACTACAACAAGCTTAACTTCAAGTCACATTGTGCTCTATTAATGCAAACATCCTACAGCCAGAAACATAGATGAGAGGAAGCTTTGTAGGCAGATAAATAGCTTGTTGCCTACTGTTATTAAGAGTACCATCCAAATTTTCCCAAACTGTGCATCCTACCTCTATTGGCATCTCGATGGAATTTCATCCTAAAATTGCCTAGTTCTACCTCACTCATATGGTAGCAATAATCTGTTGGCACTAGTATATTCTCATGCTTCAAAAGAAAATGAAGATGTAGCAGGACAATGTGGCACATGTAGTGTCATGTTGGGAAGTAGGGATAGGATTATTATTGCACACCTTGTAGCATGTCAAGAGGCCCATCTCGTATACCCTTTTGTATTTAAGAAATGTATAAAAATGGTATTTTAAAAATACATTATTTTGAACCCACGTCATGCACACATATGTTCATGAGTAACTTACCCGAGCTCTTGAGAAACAATGGGATGTCACCTTGGAGCACGTTGAGGTGCTTCAAAATGATCATCGCTAGATTTTGAACATGTGAAGGCAAAGGCAATTTATGGAATCACATTTGACATCTATCTATAGTAGACGATGAAGTGTGGTATCATGCCTTCCTCTTCTTTGCCTTACCCGAGACTCCTCAATTCACACACGAAGAATTCCTCGCACTTGAGATTGAGAATTTTTTGCTAAAGTCATAGTGTAGAAGAATCCCGCTATGGATCACAAAGACACAAGATTACAGCCCATCACTCAAAGATCAAGCTACGCTTTGAGGTGGAGTAACTCATAGGAAAGCTAATATAGGTAGAGGACCTATCCTCTAAGCGCATCATGTGCATTCACTCTCTCAAGGATAGTGCTACTTGGAAAACTAGCTAGATTGAACATCTTGAGCAATAGGTCGTGCT
Source organism: Lygodium microphyllum (assembly GCF_053477565.2). NCBI lineage: Eukaryota > Viridiplantae > Streptophyta > Polypodiopsida > Schizaeales > Lygodiaceae > Lygodium > Lygodium microphyllum. The sequence goes on from NC_141136.1 coordinate 31,245,610, forward strand.
AGTAAGAGTGGAGTAGAATTGACTTCATCAAGCCATTCATATAGGTGCCTACTAAATAGATATTCTAGCTATTTAACTCTTCTTCCATAATATCCCTAACCTCCACACTGAAATCGCATGGATCCTTAGCTCCATTAGCACCATTTCAAATACAATCTACTTTAATCCCTACCACCACCACTATCACCTCCAAATCCTTGCCCAACCCACCCCCTCCTCCATTTCTGCCTCTTCCACACAATCTACCACTACTAGCTTCGTCCTTGGCCATGACACTTGCACATGTAGTAGTACTATAGGATGCACCCACTTTAAAAGATACAGGAGAAATCGAAGGATGAAGTCTTGTGGATTTCACTCAATTGTGCATGCCATGCATATGTATTAGGCATAGGAGGATTGCACAGATTGGTGGTGAAGTAAGTGCAAATGAAAGATGACAGTAGTAGTGCAACAATGAAAAGTAATGGTGTAGCTGAGGGTAATGGCAGGACTTCAAGCTAGCGCAAGTTAAAGAGCTATATAAGGGGCACAAAGGAAGTCATAAGATTTCCAATTGACAAAATCACAATGCCAATTCACCCCCAAATATACGACTCTACGTACACATAGACATACACAAAGTTAGTTCTGTTGTTGTCTTTGTGATCACATCCATGGTTATCTAGCTTATGCATTGTACTTTCAAGTGGTTAATCCTTTGAATATTGTCAAGATTGTGGGAGAGAAGGAAGGAGTCTCACTTGTAGCTTTCTTGCTTGCACAATGGGGGAAGACACACAAGGGTGGAGGCTGAAAACAGTTTTCCTCTTCTTAGTTGTGTAAGCCAAAAGAACTCTTATACAAAGAAATAGAAGAACCCTATATATGGGTCTCAAACCAAACTCAACTAACTAAGGTGGCATACTAACTGAGCCACGAACTAGAGTAGATAAGGATAGCTATCATGTAGCTATTATTCATGGGCGGTGTACCAACCGCATCTGCAACTAACACGTCGGTGACATAAATGCACAACGGTCACCCTGGCATATCACGAGTGGAGCTCGATATCTCAACACTCCCCCTTGAGCTCAATCCCAATTCCTGCACACCAAGCAGGTCTCTGAACTTGCGCAGCTTCTCTGCGCCCAATGCCTTCGTAAATATGTCAGCTACCTGATCCTCTGTGCTGACATAAACTAGATCAATAAGACCTAGTAAAACCCTCTCCCGCACATAGTGATAATGCACCTCAATGTGCTTTGTTCTAGCATGATAGACTGGGTTATTTACCAAGTGTATACTACTCATGTTGTCACAATAAATGACAACTGGCCCATCTGTAGACTGATGCATATCATAAAGTAGATTATGCAACCAAGCTACCTCACATGCAGCCATTGCTGCACCCCTGTACTCGGCCTCTGTGCTCGACAAGGCAACTGTAGGCTGTTTCTTGCTGCTCCAAGTGACTGCAGCACTCCCAAAAGAGAACACATATCCACTGGTAGATCGTCTATCAGAAATGCTACCAGCCCAATCAGCATCAGTGTATCCATGCAACTGTATCTGGACCCCAGTCTCATAAAATAGTCCATACTGCAATGTGGACTTCACATACCTGAGTATGCATCTAGCCACATCCAAATGTGATTTCCTTGGAGCCTGCATAAACTGACTTACCAATCCAACAGCATAGCTCAAATCTGGCCTGGTAATAGTCATATAAATCAAGCTTCCTACTATGCGTCTGTACATAGTAGGGTCTTCCAGAAGCTCACCTGCATCTGCGCTCAGCTTCACATTCTGCTCCAAAGGAACTGAAATAGGCTTACAGCCTGTCATTCCATATTTGGACAGCATGTCCAATCCATACTGCCTCTGCAAGAGCTGTATTCCACTTGGTGATCTAATCACCTCAATGCCCAAGAAATAACGCAGCTCTCCCAAATCCTTCATCTCAAACTTTTGCTTCAATAGCATTTTCACATGAAGGATATCTTCATCACTGTCACCTGTCATAATCAAATCATCAACATAAATGACAAGTAGCATAATACCTTTCTCTGTTTTTCTCACATAAAGTGAGAAATCTGCATTGGAAATCTGAAAGCCAATAGTGACAAGATACTGCCCTATCTTGTCAGACCATGCTCTAGGTGCTTGCTTCAAGCCATACAAGGCTTTCTTCAACCTGGAAACAAACTCAGGATGAACAGCATGCACATAACCTGGTGGCTGGTCCATATAGACCTCTTCTTGCAAATCACCATGCAAGAAGGCATTCTTTACATCCATCTGATGTAAAGACCATCCCTTTGATGCAGCCATATCAATGACTGCTCTTATGGTTGCCATCCTTGCAACCGGACTGAATGTTTCTTCATAGTCAATGCCATATGTTTGTGCATACCCCTTGACTACTAATCTTGCCTTGTATCTGTTCACAGAACCATCTGCATTGTGCTTCACCTTATAAACCCACTTACAGCCAATTGCATTCTTACCTTTAGGCAAAGGTACCAATTCCCATGTAGCATTTTCTTCCAAGGCATCCATTTCTTCATCCATGGCTTTCTCCCATTTTTCTTTTCCCATGGCTTGCTCAAAAGAAGTGGGTTCTGGTTCATGTATCACCTTGACCATATATGCATAGTGAATGGCTGTAAATCCATCATATTTCAGCCTATCCACAGGATACCTAACTCTGGTCGACCTGCGCAAAGTAGGTTCACTCCCAGGTGCTCTCAAAACATCCCTAGTCTTCCTTATTCCAGGTGTAACAATAGAAGGAATACCCAACTCATCATCAATGCTCTGTTCTGAGCCACTGGATTCACCATCCACATAAGAGTGACCTGCATTCACATCAAACATGGGCTGATCAACCTTCTCTTTTCCTTTTCGTGATACCTGCATACCACTATCTGCATTACTTTGATAAGATTCTCCTTATCTCAATCTGCCTGTCCATGGCGAAGAATGTGAACCACTGCTAGAGGACGCTCTAGGTCCACTAATATTTTGTGACTGCTGCTGTGAATTCTGTGCAGCATTACCATTTTGTGCATCTACATCATCAATCACATTTACTGGTTTATACCAGCTACTCATCTCATAAAAAACAACATCTCTGCTCACTGTAAACTTACGAGTAGAAGGGTTATAGCATCTATACCCTTTTTACTGCAGAGAGTAACCAATAAAGATGCACTTCTCAGCTTTTGGATCCAACTTGGATCTCAATTCATCTGGCACATGTACATAGGCAATGCAACCAAAAATTTTCAAATGAGAAATATCTGGTTTCCTACCAGTATACCTCTCCTCTGGAGTCATTCCATGTATTGCTGCAGTGGGAGTCTTGTTCATTATGTAGACTGCTGTAGCAACTGCTTCAGCCCAATAAAAATCTGGCAGGTCTTTTTCATTGAGCATGGCACGAGACACCTCTCCAATATGTCTGTTTTTTCTTTCTGCAATTCCATTTTGCTGTGGGGTATGACTGCATGAATATTGCTGCTTTATGCCATGCTCCTGCAGGAACCTTGCAAACTCATTGGAGAGGTACTCTCCCCCTCCATCTGACCTTAGGCATTTTATTTGCAGGCCTGTTTCTTTTTCAACCATAGCTTTAAGAGTTTTGAAATGCCCAAAAACTTCACTTTTCTTTTTCATAAAATACACCCAAACTTTTCTGCTATAGTCATCAATAAAACTGACAAAATAATGACAGCCTCCAAGAGATGCAGCTTTAGTAGTCCACACATCAGAGTGGATTAATTCCAATGGCTTCTTACTCTCTTGAACATGTCTAGGAAATGGTTTCCTTGCCTGTTTTCCAAACTGACAGGCTTCACATACCTTATGCATTTCTGCAACCTTGAATTTAGGCAATCCTGCAATAATATTTTGGGCCTGCATTGATTTAAGTCGCTGTACATTAACATGAACAATGCGTTTATGCCAGATATCAATATCTGCAACTACACCGGTCCCATGTGCAAACATTGCTGCACTCAATTCAGACATGTTTGCATCCAACGTAAACATTCTACCCTTCTTCTTTCCTTTTGCTATCAAGCGACCTTTATTTTTCATATCCTCAACAAAGCATCCATGAGGATTAAATCTGACCTGCAAGCCCTGTTCAACCATTTGACCAACAGAAACCAGATTCTTGGTGATATTCGGGACATGAAATACATCGGACATGTATTTCTTTTTCCCATCCTGCATAGACAAATGAATTTTTCCAATCTGCACAATCGGATGTGCAGTATCATCACCAGTCTCCACAAATCCTGGTTTTTCCATTTTCCTTGCATCCTCCATCCATTCTGCATGACCTGTCATGTGGTTTGATGCACTTGAGTCAACATACCACACATCGTTGCTTTCTTCTGCATTTGTCACAGAATTGTTCATGTGCTGCACCATAAAAAAATGCTCATTTCTGTCATCACCCTGTCTACTAGAAGATGCATAATTTCCTTGTTGCAGTTTTCCATTCATGATGTCATTCTGCTTTTTATAGTAGTCTTTAGCCATATGACCCATTTTACCACAATAGTAGCATTCAACATTACTGTTTGCATTTTGGCCTCTTTGCCATCCACCACGACCTCTTTGGCTCCCCCTACCTCTAGAGTTACCACGTCCTCCTCCATAGGACTGGTTTTCTTGAGTTTGCTGCATATTTTGATTTCTACCACGGCCTCCAAATCGGCCTCCTCTACCTCTGCCTCTACCTCTTCCAGCATTTGAGTAGAAGACAGTTTCTTTTGAAGTTTCTCCTGAAGAAGATGCACCACCATTTCTCTGCTCCTCAGAAATTAGAAGAGCAATCAACTCCTCAAAATCAGGAAATCTTTCACGAACTGAAATGGATGTCCGAAACTGTGCATAATCCTTTCCTAGACCATTCAAGGTCACAGAAACTAAATCATCATCTTCCACTGGCGACCCAATGGAAGCAAGTGCATCTGCAATCTTCTTTACCTTCATGTGGTAGTCATTGATGCTCATATTTTCTCTTTGCATATTATGCAACTCTTGCTTGAGCTGCATTTTCCTGGCTTGAGTATTTGTACTATACATTTTTGACAAAGTATCCCATGCCTCCTTTGGCGTACTTGCATCCTGGATATGCACAATCATAGAGTCTGAAATACTGATAGACAGCCAGTACCTAACTTTCTTGGCTCTCTCATGCCATGCTTTAAATGCCTGCATTTGCTGTTGATTGGGAACATCAGGAAGAACTGGTTCTTCTTCATTTCCTGCAACAAATTCCCAATATCCTTTTCCCATAAGGAAATTCGTCATTCTAAACTTCCATGCTTGGAAGTTGTTCTTGTCAAGCTTTTCAGTGACAATCTGTGAGAGAGAATCAGACGCCATTACAGAACACTGCAAAAAGTTCTGTCACTACAAAGAACACAGCTTCAGCCTCACAAGGGCTAATCTGCAAAACTGGCGAAAGTGGTATTTGACCACACAGTCACTTCCTAGTGACGATTTTGCATCAACAGGCAACAAGGATGAATCTGTAACCCCCAATGTCTCTGCACATAATCATACAATGCAATTTCTACAGCAACTTTTCACCGACCTGTAGAATAGTGGTCGCACAGCATAAAACTGGGCCTTTTCCTGAGTGCGTGCAGAAAACTTCCGCCTCCAAAACAGGCCCCGAAATGGCCTCAAATCAAAAAAACAGGGTCGCCAAGGGCTAAAGCCCTATCCCGCAGCATATACTGCCCTCTTGCTTCACCGCGAAGGGCGTCTCAACCTGAGACAATGCACTCCTGCAATTTCCGGCTGTGCTACCTATAGAGATCTGCTCCCAAAACAGAAAATGAAAGCAACACTGCTCCTCTTACCAAAACACCGCGAGCTTGGCTTGCTTTCTTGAGCTCCTTACCACGAACAAGGCTCTGATACCATGTCAAGATTGTGGGAGAGAAGGAAGGAGTCTCACTTGTAGCTTTCTTGCTTGCACAATGGGGGAAGACACACAAGGGTGGAGGCTGAAAACAGTTTTCCTCTTCTTAGTTGTGTAAGCCAAAAGAACTCTTATACAAAGAAATAGAAGAACCCTATATATGGGTCTCAAACCAAACTCAACTAACTAAGGTGGCATACTAACTGAGCCACGAACTAGAGTAGATAAGGATAGCTATCATGTAGCTATTATTCATGGGCGGTGTACCAACCGCATCTGCAACTAACACGTCGGTGACATAAATGCACAACGGTCACCCTGGCATATCACGAGTGGAGCTCGATATCTCAACAAATATATCCATACTTTTGAGTCTTGCCATTTCTTGATGTTGTCTTTGAGAGATACCATGATGCCTTTTGTGGACTATGTAAACAAATTTATTGGAATATATGAGTAGTCCCCCATTTACTATCAATATTATCCATGGTCATTTACTTAATATGTTCTTGTTGATATGCCTTGATTGATACATCTGCGATGTTAGCATATCTTTGTATAGCGTCCGAGTATGTTAGGACTTTGAAGTCTTGTAGAGTTGGTGTAATTTGATTAAACTTTGACCTAATTGCCTGCATCAAGACTTGTACCAGATGGATGTAAAAATAGCTTTTCTACATGGAGACTTGCATGAAGACATTTATATGCAACAACTTAAGGTCTTTGAGAAAAATGATAGGGAATACCTAATATGCAAGTTGAGGAAGAGTTTGTATGGACTTAAGAAGGAACCTAGGGAATGGTGTCATAAGTTTAATGTCTTTATGCATTCAAAGGGTTACTTTCGTAGTGATATGGATCCATTTCTTTACATGAAAAAGGCACGTGATAGCAGGCTTATCATTTTGGTACTATATGTTGATGATATCGTGATTCCTAGAACCACTCATGATGATCTAGATGCCTTGAAGGCTCAACTCAAGAAGATGTATAAGGTAAAGGACATAGCGCAAGCCTCACATATACTTGGCATGCATATTATGCATAATCACTCTAGGGAACTTCTCTACTTATCACAGAAGGAGTACATTCATAAAGTCCTTGATGATTCCATATGTAGGCCGATAAGCGTATTGGGTGCCCTTTACCTTCTCATATGAAGGTTAGTCCTAGAAAATTTTCCAAATTAGATGATGAAAGGGTTGAAATGTCCAAGATCTTGTATGCATCCACAGTGGGTGGTTTAATGTATACCATAATAGCCATTTAATCTAATGTGGCATTTATAGTAGGAGCTATGGCATATCAGATGACTAGACTTGGCAAGAAACATTGGGGCATCTTGAAGAGATACCTTAAAGGCACTACAAATATGTGCATTTTCTATGGTAGCCATGCTACAAGCGTTGTGTGCTACACTAACTCAAATAATGTAGGACATGTAAATTTTAGAAAGTCCAATGGTGGTGCTTATTGGATGACTAGGGTGCAAACATGCATAGCTTGGTCTACTACCTAGAATGCCCTACTAAGGCTTGAAAGGACATTTCAGCACCCACCGTGGCATGGGTGATATTTCCCGAATTTCTAGCACTAAGGAGGGTCATCTTTTGTCTGTGGCCAAGGTCACTTGTGAACTACTATCAAGAAGACTATGTTTGATAACTAAAGGGGAAGAGGTCACATGAAGATGATGACAAGGATGCATATGCTATCTAATTAGGGTGGAGATGAGGAGAGTGAAGATGAGCTATAACTAGATGAGGAGCATGGTTCCCTCAATGGGGAGCCACACTCTAATTGGGAGGAAGGAGAAGAAAGACCACACTCTAATCACCAATGGAGGAAGTGAGAGAATGAATGTTGAAATCAACTCCATTTGCTCTTCTTTTATCTTCTTATGTTGGTCTCTTCTTGGGGTGTAACCGACAAGCATGTTGGCCTACCCTTGAACACAATATTGGTGAGTTTGGCATTCTTCAACCAATTCCCATTTTTTGAATACTAAAAATGTGGCATTCGGATAACATGCCCATAAGTTTCTCAAAACCATATGATGTGATCTATCATTGGAAAGTGCTTGAAAAATGGAATCTATTGAGCTATAGAGTGCTCAATTTGGAGTTATAGTGTTCAAGTTATGACAAATCCAAAGATTTGACCACGTGTCCCAAACTGGAAAATTCCCATATTCCCTAATATGGTGTTCGTCAAGATTGTGTTAATTTAGCCAATAATTTTTGTGATGGCATAACATAAGAAAAAATTTAAATTATGTATTTCTTAATTTAGTATTTAAAGCAGTTTTCATCATGATATGAATTTGAGCATTTTGAATCTATACTATAAATGTAACATATGTCACAAAGAGACATTGTCATTTTGAGTCTCTACCTTCTATTATCAACACTACCATAAAGATGGAGTTGTGACACTTGTGGTTTAGCCATCGGAGTTGGCCACTTGATAGTAATTTGCACCACGGAAATAAGATTTATTTAACAATACATGCACTTGCTTATGGTAGCATATACAAAGTAGTATCACCATGCATTTTCACTTTTGATATTTTGATGGGTTATAAGAGGGCATGCACACCAAGAGGATAAGAAAAAGCTCCATGAAATGATCATACTCAGATATTTTGGAAGATGGACTTATGTTGAAGGAACACACACTTTATGAGCACTGTATGTAAAATCTAATGCATTACATCTAATTTAAGAGTGCAACATAATAAATGCTTGTATATTTTTACTTGATGTCAATGCAATGTATTAATCTTTGATAGAAATAGGTTAGAATATTGACATTTTCCACTTTCTTTCACTATAGTGCACCATCTCAAAAGTACTTGTGTAATATTTGTAGCTTTTACTCCAGTTTTAGATATTATGCATTAAGCTTATACATAAGCATGTAAAAATTATAGTCTTTGAAATCTCTCAAACTAATGCAATGCATCATTCCTTATAAAGATGTTTTAAAATTCCAAAAATTCTATACATAATATAAATAAAAATATAACTAGGTTAAGCATATAAGGTAAATACAAGGAGTGGGGATTACTAATGAGCTAAGCTTGAGTATATGTTGTGTTTTTGTTTGCACCTGCAATTGTATTAATGCCATGCAATAAGTTAAATTATGATTTTATTACAATATAGGAAAAAGTGAAGAATAATTTATTTTTTTATTGAATTAAAAGAAAGACAATGAAGATGACACTTTTTTACACTTTCTTTTATTTATACTTCAAAATCTCAAGCTCATTTGCATAAGCTTAAAATTTTGGAAGCTAAATGTGTGTGTGTGTGTGTGTGTGTGTGTGTGTGTGTGTGTGTGTGTGTGTGTGTGCAGCATATCATCATAATTATACACTTGGATAATAAAACTATAAATTCTTAGAAAAGAACTTAGGTAAGTTACATATAATTTTGATAATTTATATATCCATTGAAGATAAAAAGTTATGGAAGAAGGGTATTTATGAAGATCCTTAATAAGTTTAGATTGTGTATCACAATCTAGGCTAGGTTGTTCAAGTATTGTCTATAAAGTAGCACAAAGACCGGTAGCAACGCAAGATTATAGCCCATCACTCGAACATCAAGCTACGCTTTGAGGTGGAGTAACTCATAGGAAAGCTAATATAGGTAGAGGACCTATCCTCTAAGTGCATCATGTGCATTCACTCTCTCAAGGATAGTGCTACTTGGAAAACTAGCTAGATTGAAAATCTTGAGAAATAGGTCGTGCTAGTAACACTGGAGCAGAATCGACTTCATCAAGCGATTCATATAGGTGCCTACTAACTAGAAGTTCTAGCTAATTAACTCTTCTTCCATAATATCCCCAACCTCCACACTGAAATCGCATGGATCCTTAGCTCCATTAGCACCATTTGAACTACAATCTACTCTAATCCCTACCACCACCACTATCACCTCCAAATCCTTGCCCAACCCACCCCCTCCTCCATTTTTGCCTCTTCCACACATTCTGCCACTACTAGCTTCGCCCTTGGCCCTGTCACTTGCACATGTAGTAGTACTCTAGGATGCACCCACTCTAAAAGATGCAAGACAAATCAAAGGATGAAGTCTTGTGGATTTCAGTCCATTGTGCATGCCATGTATTAGGCATAGGAGGATAGCACAGATTGGTGGTGAAGTGCCAATGAAAGAAAGAAAGACAATGAAGATGGTGCGCAGATCGGACGCAGGTAGCTCACGTAGTGAATTCCCAAAGGTCCCCAAGAACAAAGCACTCTACTTTTTAACACAAAAACCAATGTAAAAACAAGCACGACATGAGACAAGAGACAAATTGGGTTGAATCTCCCCCATGCCTTGTGTGAGCGCTTCACAAAGCATGTATTTAATATATATTTTCAATCTTTTTGCTCAAAAATAGCCCAATTACAAAAATATACAAGCTTTTAGCTTTTGAGTTTGCTTTCTACCAAAAATAGGAAAATAAAGCTAATGGACGGTGCCCAAAGAGTCTGGCACGCCCAATCTCAATGTCCAAATAAAAATAACATATCCAGGCGCATAAGCGCATACAAAATAATAATAAATAGTCGATGTCTCTATAGACATAATCAAAATATAGGCGTGGCGCCTATCAAAATATAGTCGAAAGGTCGAAAACCCGCTAGACTCCAATGCTTTCCTCCGCCACTCCTGCTATCTCTACACATCAACTGAAGCATTCACAATCGTTAGTAAAATAACACAATTAAACCGACAAAAGTGAATACCTAGCAGTCTTCAGCTACATAAATAAATCAACTGGTTAGAAATAAATCCTAACCTTAATTTATTACGAGTGCGCACTCTAAACTCATAAACGTTTATTAATTTAATATGCATTTTGCGGAATCACCCGCTATGGAATCACCCATGTACACACTAAATTAATGAAACGCCCGAAAAGGACAGGCGTCCCCATCAACTTCTCGCACAAAGAATCCTCTTTGCGTATGAGCCCCGGTCATCTAAGTTTACGGAATCCACCGTAAAACCTCACGGAATCCACCGTGGAATATGCCTCCTGGCATCATACCCCCGGGGTGGGATAGCAATTGACCTCAATTGCTATTAGCTCAATGTGGAGCTAACAGAGTGGGGAAAGCATTTAGGTCTCTAGCGTGCATCCATTGTGCTTCTTCTACAGGATGGTTCTTAAATTTCACGAGATATCTAGAGTACCTTCGGCCAGTTCTAGTGGTCATGTAGTCAGTGTCTATGATGGCTTCTGGTTCAAGGATTTCAGTCTCTTCTTCTAGTAAAGGTGGGTTTTCATAGACAGGGTGGATAGGTAATTGTCCTCTAAATGGTCTCAATAAACTAATATGAAAGGTATTATGAATTTTCCAATGAGATGGCAGTTCTAACTTGAATGCATTGTCATTAATCTTATGAATGATTCTAAATGGTCCGTAGAATCTAGGGGCTAATTTGACAACTGGATGTCTATCCACACTTTGCAGTCTACACTTTTCTATTCTAAGCCAAACATAATCATCAACTTTGAAATTCATGGCTTGTCTTTTCTTGTTGGCTTGTTTGGTATATGATTGTTGGGCTTTAGCAATCATATCCTTTACTTCATCAAAAATAGTGTTATGCATAACAGCAATATCATCGGCACTTTGTATTCTATTAGACAAAGATGCAATAGGTGTAGATAATCTATGTCCATAAATAATTTCAAAAGGTGCTTTCTTTGTAGATGTGTGCGGTGTATTATTATATGCAAACTGTAATAAATGTAAATGAGTATCCCATGTTTGAGGTTTAGAGATAGTGTATGCACGTAAAAGATCTAGAATAGTGCTATTTGTGGCTTCTGTTTGTCCATTTGTTTCTGGATGAAATGCAGATGAGAAATCAATCTTTGTGCCTAGATTTGCAAACAGTGTAATCTAGAAATTATTACAAAATCTAGAATCTCTATCTGAAATAATCACTTTCGGCAATCCATGGTTAGTAAAAACAGTTTTCAAAAATAATTGTGCTGCTTGAGATGCTGTTAAAGTTTTCTTACATGCAATGAAATATGCTTGCTTACTAAATCTATCTACAATTGTCCAAATCATGTCATGGTTAGATTTAGTATTTGGTAAGCCAGTAATGAAATCCATAGATATATGTTCCCAAGGTTTAGATGGAATAGATAAAGGCATTAATAATCCATACTGTTTACCATGATGTCTCTTTATTCTTTGACAAATCAGACATTCAGAAACAAAATTAGACACATCTGCATCCATATGCGGCCAATAAAAATCTTCAGTTAACATGCGTAATGTAGAAATGATACCTCTATGACCTTGATATGGGGGACAATGAATTTCATTCAAAACAAATGATCGGAATGGAATAGTAACACACAGTCTCTTTTCAAAGAACATGAATCCATCATTATATGACAATGAATCAACAGGAATGAAATTATTTTGAACTAATTTTTGCTAATCAGAATGAAAAGTAATATCCTGGTGATATGTGTCTTTCATAGTAATCAAAGAATCAAAAGATATGATAGAAATGTTATAAATTGCAGGTCTTCTACTTAATGCATCAGCAACTACATTTTCTTTTCCAGGTTGGTATTGAATGATAGGATGGAAACTTTGAATGAATGAAGCCCATTTGATATGGCGGTCAGAAATTTGGGGTTGGCTAAGTAGATGTCTAATGCTTTGCTGATCGGTCTTTATCATGAATTCTGAACCCATTAAATAATGCTTCCATTGTTTCAATGCTTGGACAACTGCTAAGAGTTCCTTGTCATAAGTGGAATATTTGAGCTCAGAGGGTTTCAGCTTAGAACTAGAATATGCTATTGGATGGTTGTCTTGCATTAGCACGGCTCCTATTCCTGATCCGCTAGCATCGGTCACAACTAGAAAGAATGGTCTATTAAAGTCAGGCAATTGTAGAACAGGGGCATTGGTCAATGCACGTTTAAGTAAATCAAAGGATTTCTGCTGGTTTTCAGTCCATTGATAAACAATACCTTTCTTAAGAAGTTTGGTCAGTGGTAAAGCAAGTAATGAGAAATTACGTACAAAGTTCCTATAGAAACTAGCAAGACCAAGGAATGAGCGTAATTCATGTACATTTTTAGGAATAGGCCAATGCAATATTGCGTCAATTTTCTTAGGATCAACTTTTATTCCTTCTTCTGATACAATATGACCTAGATATTCTATTTCTGTCTTAAAGAATTCACTCTTGTCAGGATTTGCAAACAATTGATTTTCTTTCAGTAATTGAAAAACTAATGATAAATGCTCATAATGCTCTTTTTCACTTTGACTGAACACTAAAATATCATCAAAGAAAACAATCACACAATATTGATATTTTAGAAAAATACGGTTCATCATTCTACTGAAAGTGGCAGGTGCATTAGTTAATCCGAATGGCATAACTAAGAATTCGTAATGGCCAAACTGTGTCCTGAATGCAGTCTTAAATATGTCGGATCTATCTAACCTCACCTGATGATATCCAGATTTAAGGTCAATTTTACTAAATATAGAAGATCCTTGCAGTTTGTCCATAAGGTCATCAACTCTAGGTATAGGATACCTATTCTTTACAGTGATCTTGTTTAATGCTCGGTAGTCAATACACATCCGATAAGTATTATTATTTTTCTTGACTAAGAGCACAGGTGCACCGAATGGGGAACTGCTAGGTCGAATTAAACCTCTATTTAGTAATTCTTCTACTTGAGTCTGGATTTCTTTTTGCTCTATTTGATTGTGCCTATATGGGGCTTTGCAAGGTGGTTGTGTGCCAGGTATTAGGTCAATCTTATGGTCTTCTGGACGTGATGGAGGTAAACCTGGTGGTAGGTCTTCTGCAAAACAGTCCTTAAAATATGCAAGAAATTCCTTATGCCTAGGGTGCATATGAGTTTCTTTTGCGTGCAATTCATTCACCCAAATGAGATATGATTTAGTATTCTTTCGTAGTGCACGTTTTGCTTGAGTATGCGAAAGCAGTGGAAACATATGAGATGCATGCATACCAAATAATGTAATAGATTTTCCTTGAAAATTTATATTCATTGTGTGTGTGGAATAATCTATATTGGGATTATGTTGGTGTCTCCATGGCATTCCTAGGATAATGTCGCTAAATTGTAATGGGACAACTAAGAAATTTCTTCTTTCAATATATGGACCAATTTGAATTTCTAAATTTTGAACTTCTTGTGTGCCATTGTACCTAGTACCTAAAAATGCAGCTTTTATGCGATAATGCGTAGGTACAGTATGCAATTTCAATTCCTTTACCAATTTTGCTGAAATAAAGTCATGCGTACTACCGTCATCATGCAATACAGTTCTTTCTTTTCCATGCACCATACATTTCATAGTCAACAATGAATGTGAAGTAGGCATACCTGGTAAAGTGTCGGAAATAGTAGTAGGATCATCTTCTTCTTCAGTGAAATCCGGCATATCCTCATGCTCGTCCTCGTCCATAGCTCCAAGGTAGTTGATATGTGCTGATGGCTTCTTCGAATGACAATTTGCTGCGAGATGGCCTGGCTGGTGACACTTGTAGCATACGATAGGCTTGGTTTTGGTCACATTATTTGCAATGGCTGGGAGTCTGGGTATATTTGGATTTGCTTGTTGGATAGGCTTAGGATTTGGATTGACAGTGGATGGTAATGCGGGTGGTTTAGGCCAATTCTTGCGGAAAGATGGTGATGAAAAACGACCTGGATTAAACCTTCTGAAATTTGAATTGAATTGTTTAGATCCATAATTACCGTTTGCTTGGAATGGCTGTGGTCGTCGATCTCTGCCACGTAACTTATCTTCAGTGTCGTGAGCTAAGGAGATAGCGTCTTCAAGGGTAGCAGGCTTGAACATGTTCACCTCAGCGTAGTAATGTCCAAGAAGTCCAGACATGTACTTCCGCTTATGTGTCGTCTCTGGTACGTCTTCAAGCATGCGTAGCTGTAGGAGTGCATTCCAAAAACGCTCTGTATACTGTGGAATAGACTCACGGTCGCGTTGTTGAAGTAGATCCCATTGCTTAATAGCCTTCTCATGAAATTGCGGTGGAAGGAAATTTTTCATGAACTTCTTCTTGAAATCTTCCCATGTAACAGGACATTCTATGCTCTTGCGAACGACAGTCCACCAAAGTGATGCTCTATCTATCAGATGATTAGTAACACACTTGATTTTATCTTTCTCAGGATAAGTTTCCTCATGGAAATAGTCATCAAACTGGCTAATGAATGATAAAACAGTCTTTCCTTCTCTTATGCCATTGAAAGTGCGAAACTTGAAACTTCGTTTACTTATCTTGGATTCCTTGCGAATGGTTTGTGCTTCAAGAATGGCGTCGATGGTACGGCGAATCAGATCTTCAGCTTGAGGTTCTTCTTTGTCAGTGGACGCTCCTTGTAGCTTTGTCAATTGCGCTTGCAAGGCTTGCCTAGCTCTTCGCTCTTCGTCCAATTGCAACATGATAAGATCCAGCTTTTGCTCCATGGTAGGCTCAGGTAGGTCGTCTTCAGCCATAGGATCATCCATATGTGGGGTAGTCATCCTGTAAAACTCAACAAACCTTTCTCACTCAAAATCAGTTAGCGGGATGAGCGTAGCTCAAATTTGGGGTTACAAGGCTATGTATTTTTGGGTATTTTCTTCTTCAATTTTCAGAAATTCTGAAATATTTCTGTCTCCGTTTGCTGAAAGTACTTCAACGAAGTTGTAGATAGGTAAAACAGCTTGCTGCGAACAACTTTCCAGTTCAGAGTTTTTGCAAACGAACAAGTCTTCTAGGAGTTTCAAGCGTTAGTCAGTTCTGATTTAGTCTGACTTGCAGAGTTGCAGACTTAACAGACTTGTAGGGTTGTGAACTTGCTGAACTTAGCTGACTTGCAGGACTTGCAGTACTTGATTAGTGTCGACTTGCGAAACTTGTCTTCTGGAGTGCGTGACCGAGAGTTTGCAGACTTATCTGCCTTCACTGACTTGCAGAGTATAGAGGTAACTTAAGCTTAATTAGTTAAGCTTAAGCTTAATAAGCTTAAGTAATGGAGAAATAGGCCGCCGTTTTTCAATCGTGAGGGGGGGGGGCCGTTTTTTATTCCGCTGAAAATTTCGGGGGTCCTCCTCTTGATCACCACTTGACGATTTGTTGCTAATCAAGCTTCTCTTAAGTTCTTAAGCTTTGTACTTAAGCTTTGTTAATGAAGAAGATAAGAAATTTCTCACTGTTCATCACGACTTGTTCATGGAGTTGAGGGAGTGGTCCTCCGCCAACAGAGAGTGGTCCTTCGCGATCTGAGAGTGGAAACAGGGGTTCTTGATCGCCAGAAGTCTGCCTGTATCGACGGTTCGCGACGAGATTGACTGTAGAGGTCGTTTGTTCCTGGAGCTCCGCCTTCGCCCGAGATTGGTAGCGATTGGAAGCCCTTGATCTCTGCTCCGCTCTGATACCACTGGTGCGCAGATCGGACGCAGGTAGCTCACGTAGTGAATTCCCAAAGGTCCCCAAGAACAAAGCACTCTACTTTTTAACACAAAAACCAATGTAAAAACAAGCACGACATGAGACAAGAGACAAATTGGGTTGAATCTCCCCCATGCCTTGTGTGAGCGCTTCACAAAGCATGTATTTAATATATATTTTCAATCTTTTTGCTCAAAAATAGCCCAATTACAAAAATATACAAGCTTTTAGCTTTTGAGTTTGCTTTCTACCAAAAATAGGAAAATAAAGCTAATGGACGGTGCCCAAAGAGTCTGGCACGCCCAATCTCAATGTCCAAATAAAAATAACATATCCAGGCGCATAAGCGCATACAAAATAATAATAAATAGTCGATGTCTCTATAGACATAATCAAAATATAGGCGTGGCGCCTATCAAAATATAGTCGAAAGGTCGAAAACCCGCTAGACTCCAATGCTTTCCTCCGCCACTCCTGCTATCTCTACACATCAACTGAAGCATTCACAATCGTTAGTAAAATAACACAATTAAACCGACAAAAGTGAATACCTAGCAGTCTTCAGCTACATAAATAAATCAACTGGTTAGAAATAAATCCTAACCTTAATTTATTACGAGTGCGCACTCTAAACTCATAAACGTTTATTAATTTAATATGCATTTTGCGGAATCACCCGCTATGGAATCACCCATGTACACACTAAATTAATGAAACGCCCGAAAAGGACAGGCGTCCCCATCAACTTCTCGCACAAAGAATCCTCTTTGCGTATGAGCCTCGGTCATCTAAGTTTACGGAATCCACCGTAAAACCTCACGGAATCCACCGTGGAATATGCCTCCTGGCATCAGAAGATGACACTTTTTAACACTTTCTTTTATTTATACTTCAAAATCTCAAGCTCATTTGCATAAGCTTAAAATTTTGGAAGCTAAATGTATGTGTGTGTTTGTGTGTGTGTGTGTGTGTGTGTGTGTGTGTGTGTGTGTAGCATATCATCACAATTATACACTTGCATAATAAAACTATAAATTCTTAGGAAAGGACTTAGGTAAGTTACATATAATTTTGATAATTTATATATCCATTGAAGATAAAAAGTTATGGAAGAAGGGTATTTATGAAGATCCTTAATAAGTTTAGATTGTGTATCAAAATCTAGGCTAGGTTGTTCAAATATTGTCTATAAAGTAGCATTATTTAAGCTGCATGATTCTAGCCATGCTTAATTTTATACTACTAAAAGCATAAGTTGCTAAAACTAAGGTGCTTGTTAAGAAATACAATGTTAGAAAAAAATAATATGATAAAATTTTCAATTTTAATTCGCTCACAATTATATACTTCTATTTGTCTTTTCAAATGCATTAAAAAAACAAGGATCTTAATTCATATTTTTAAGGTAATCTTAGGGAATTTCCTCGGGAGAATCGGTGACTATATATGCATAAGTCAATACTCAACTTCAATAAATTTTATTTGTAATGGCTATACGAAAAGAGCTAGACTAATTTACGATTATCCTCAAGCATACACTAGATATTAAAAGGTCTATGAGTGAGTGCTATTGATCACATAATGCAATAGTGAGAAGCTAACTTTATCAAACGAACTTTTCCTATGGATGGAACACTAGAGGCTAGTCATACATTATGTGTGCTAGTTGTATACATTTGCAAATTTGTGCCAATTGATCGACATACTCAAGGCATGTACACCTAGATAGATAGAGAGAGGGACACGCACACACACACACACACACATAAATATATATATATATATGTATATATAGAGAGAGAGATCTTTGAGTTGTATATTAGATAGTGACTTGAGAGGTTACTTCTGATTCCCATAGGTTAATGTATGTTTGGGATGGGATATGCAAGTAAAACCTCAATTGTATATGTATAAAGATATAAACTTTCTCTCATGATTATGTTTGACATTCCCTTTTATTAGGCTAGACCTTCCTTAAAACCTTTGAACTAAGCTTTTATGTTAGCTCGGCACGCCGCTGTGTTTAGATCACCCTTTCTGTTACCTGCAAAATAGCCTTTTGTGTACGTGGGCGGGGGCGGCCTGGACCAGCCCGGGTTCCTGGGACTCCCTTCCACTCCATAACGTACCGACACACTTACTGTTAATACGAACTGTCTGAGGGGAATGACTCATAGCCCGCTAAACTACATCTGATGCGTGCCCCCTTCGGTGATGCGATACGTCACACCGCTTCGTGCCATGCATAGCCGCTCTGCTTTCCCTTTATAACAAACAGGACGAGCATAGGGTACTACAACCGCAGCCTGCACAAACCCTCATCATCGACGTACCTGACGCATCGACTGAGCTGCTTCCGGCTAACCAGCAGTCGGCACGTCGAAAACACACAAGAAAATGAAGAAGAAGAAGAAGAAGAAGAAGAAGAAGGAGCAGGAGGAGGAGGCAATCTCAGCGATATTGGCATGCTGAAGCCAACGCGGTCTCGACGTTAATGGCGTTGTTCTCTTATTAAAATAGCGGAACTTGACCATATCGAGTTTCCTCCAACTGTCGAAGCCTGATATCGTCCGTTTCCGTTATTTTTGATAGTATACAGCGCCATTGCAAAGGTGGAGGTCCCTGGCTGTATTCTCATCGTAGTGTGAATTCGATTATCCTCGGTGCCTAGAAATCTCTAGTTGTGTCAACTTTACAATCTAAAAGCCTCGAGCGAGTCTTTTCTAAAAGAGCATCATGTGTTTATGGTGGATGAATAGAAATGGTTTCAAGTAGTATTCACATCCAATCTGTGTGTATATTCTTGCAAGAATCTATTGTGTATATCATGCATGCACTTTGATGGGAGGATATTTTAAAGGGAAAACTAGCAAAGGTAGATGTATGTTAAAGTGTGCATGAAAAAGAAGAATGTAAAATAAGTAGAGTATATTACTACAAGTATGCTGAAAGAATAACTATTTTTCACACAAGAGTAAACATACAGGAACCTTTCACACAAGGCTCTACATCTATGTATTGGACCGGACTTGTCTACTTAGCTAACTTTGGCTATGATGTCTACCAAGTTTTTTTAACATAGACATGCTACATGCATCTATTAGATAGCATTCTAAACATTGCCCAAACACAAACCTTTCACACGAGTGAACATAGATGTGATGGACTAGACTTATCTACTAGCTAACTTTGGCTATGATGTCTACCAAGTTTTGTGAACATAGACATGCTACATGCCTCTAGTAGATAACATTCTAAACATTGCCCAAACATAGATATAACAAATGTGTAAACTAGTTGATATGTTATATAGTGGCCAACTAAATAATAAAAACATGACAATCAATATCACTCAAAAAACACAAACATGTTATATATCCTCACCCATGGAAATATGTGTGTTGCTAGACAAAAGCATCATTAGGACATCTCACTTTGCAGAACTTCCAAAGACAACAAAGCTCAATCATGTATTGTTCTATCATAAATAAAAATGCTTTTTATCCTCCTTTTTTTCTCTTCATTATGCTTGCGCCATACTTTGAAATGCTTCCTATGAGGTGTTAATTTTCTGGACACATTTCAAATCACATACGAGGAAGGTATCATCATCATCAATGTCTACATCCATAGCTCCAATGGCAATCATATAAAAGTGCCCATTAAGAAAATGTGTCAAGTACTTAATGCATACCTCATCATCATTATCAATTACCACACATAGCCATCCACTTTGCATGGCTACATTCACATAAGGTGCAGTTCAACCTATATGGTCAAGTCTCCATCCCTTTGGAGGGTACATAGCCTCCATAAAATACAATACATTGTTGGAAGTCACTAGAAAGAAGCAATACAAACCAAGTCTATAGCCTCCATAAACTACAATACATTGTTGAAAGTCAATATGAACAAGCAACACACAACCTCCATAAACTACAATAGTACATTGTTGGAAGTTACTAGAAACAAGCAATACAAACCACTATAGCCATTTTTCATACAAGGAACCATCAAACCACAAAAATGAGAGCTACTATAGCCATTTTCCCATACAAGGAATCATCAAACCACAAAAAATGGGAGCTCATAAATCACTCAAGAATAAAAACTCCTTACAAAAGACCATCAAACTCTTCTTACAAAAACCTTATTCTACTATTAATTCATAGAATGTACAATGGAGTGTGTGACTTTTTTACATCAACATGTAACAAGGCAAGGGTGACTAGATTCTTAAATGAAAAACTCCCCTTTCAACAGAAAGGACCGGTACACCATAAACCACATTTGGATAGGAAGGAAAGTCCAAGATAAGTATTCAGTCATCTTAGAGAGATCATAGACACTTGGACGTCCTTACTCAAGGTAATGCATTACATCAATCATGCTATTGGGTAAACTTGTAGAATAAGGTATTACATCAATTGTGTCATTGGGTAGACTTGTAGGGATTAGTATTTGAGTAGAGATTCTAATTACAATAAACCTATTGTAGGGCAAAGAAGTTTCAAATATAACCTCAAAATAGATACCCTTTACATGCACTTTTTGGACCCATGGATCTAGACCTACCACATAAAACATAGACTTGCCTTTTCTTGGGAAGGACACTTGCTTCTTGAGACTTTAAAATGAACTCCATCTTACACCACCATTGTAAATTGGAAGCTAGGGTTAAAGTACCATCTCTATATCTTCTTATAGAAATGAGTTCACGGACACATAAAAAACAATGAATAAAAAGATGAAATTTCTTCAATTAAGCCCAGGGAGTAGCCTTATCAACCATAACCTTTATACCATGCTTATAAACCTTCGACATAGGATCTTTATCTCCTCCTTTGAGTATATATTGCTTTGAAAGAAGGCCTCCAAACATTTTACTTTGACGATGGTTTGAAATTAAGGTAAGAAATAAAAAGGAAGAAGACTTTATCTACCATCATACTCTAGAAGAAAAGAAAGAGATGATGACTCATTATATCATATCATCCTCATGCCCCAACCCAAGCTATTAAAGCATACTATATAGATTTTTGAGCTCACTTGGAGTATTTGGCTACTAATAATTCCATCGCTAGATATAATGCATGCAAAGCATCCACTCATCATTCCATTTGGTGAGGCTCCTCCATAGCTTCCAAATTGAAAGTGTTAATCCATTGAGATAATAATCTTGCTATTTTTTATCATAGCAATAAAATGGAATGAGTCGCTAAATCATTCTATGGCCCTATCCATAGTCATGCCTAATGGCCCAACTATCCTTGCTATATGCTTATTAAGGCTTGTTGCAAACAAGCCTTTAATCAACTAAGCCTCCCAAGTGATTCAAAGAAAACACACATAAATAGCATAATGTCCTCCCTTATAGTGTAAGTATCTTGCTTGTAAAATTTAACTACGAGTAGCTCTATATTTTTGTCACATTCAAGCCAAGTTCTCTCCAAGAATTTAAGTATCTTCCCTTCCCAATTCCATTAAGCATCAAAGACATTATTGTGTCACTTTAAATATATAGATTGCTTCATCATTTCGTGAGCCCCAGATTTTGGTTTTGAAAATTCCTAACAAAGACACGGACTCCAAATTTGAAAAAGCCTTGCTTTTTTTATTTAAAAAATCCTTGTTTTGTCTACCTCTCTCATGCTTGAACCCTTGTCTATATAATGTTTTCTACTAGGCCACACCATGCACTAGATATCATTATACTTTTCCATTTTAAGGTGAATATATGCAATGGTATGTATCATTGTGTACTAGATCTTGTTGTAATACCTCCCTGGATTATGCAAGGAGTAGATTTGATCACTTAACTAGTAGTCTCTCCCACCTTCAAAAAAACATATAAGCACATGCTACTACTATATTATGATGTATTTAGTAGTTTTACTATGGAAGGAGCTCACATATCACATTTCGGGCTCTTGCTAACGTTATTGAAAGCTAGCACATTCAAAACTAGACTCTATGCATACAAAAGTGTCTAGAAATAGTTGGTTAGATGTAGGAAAATGGGTTTTTAATAGACAAATTAAGTGGAATATAGAAAATCCTTATTGCTTGAAAGAGACTCTACCCAGGCAGTTCACTGTTTGTAAACCAAACATGTCACCTATGAGCTAAGAATCGTGGAAAACCCGTATCTATGACTTGTGCAAGAGTCATATGACCCCACCCCCCTTTTTACACTTATATGATGTATCAATAAAATTTATTGTGAATTCTCTTTTTCACATATAAGATTGTATATTGTGTTTACTTCTTCCTCATATTGAATAATATTAAAAGACTAGAATATTTCTAATTTAAAAATTATGCATTGCACTTTAAAGGTGATACATTGTCGCATCACTCCAAATGTAGTATTTCATGATGGTGCATTGTCTTGGACACCAAAAATGTAGTATTTAAAAAACATAACAAATAAATCATCTTTCCCCTACCTCATTCATCTTCCTCCCCTTCCCCCATACCCCCTATTTTTATGGGTAGAGGGGAAAATTAATAGGGCCTATCCCTAATGTATATCCTTATACACTTTTTGAAAAGGAAAATCCTCCCTTGCACTTACATGGTTCCTTATGCACTTTTTGGGGAATAAACCCCTCTTTGGCACTTACATGGTTTCCTAAATTATCCATGGCAAACTCCTCAAGAAATGCTATCATTTAAATTAATTGAATTAGGCTATGAATTCTCCCTTGACTATTGGAAAGCTCTTTGTAAATATGTATATTATGCATGTTTGCTCTTTGGATCCTAACTAGGAAGGTAGATAGAGAATAGAAACCCTCATTCATGACCACAATGACCATTATCAGTGCTATCATTATATGCTCAAATGAAATTCTTTTATATAGGAATATCATCAAAGTATATGGAAGTAACTCAATAACCCGCAGTCCAAATGTTGCGGATTAAAGGCCACATGTGTCTAGCAAACTACATTTACCTTATACGTAGTGCCCACACAGTTGTAAACTACAAGTGGTGGCTGCCCACCACTATCATCTATATTCCTTATTCTTTACTATGATAGAATAATAAAGAGAAAGCAGGTCACACATTGTGACTGTTGAAGTTTCCACACACTAGTCTTACTCTTTTGCATTCAAACCTCCATAGCCATTCCTCTTACTTCCCCTTGTGGTATTCTCTCTCTCACTCTTGCTCACCCTTTCAAACTAATATTAGAGTAGGAATTCAAGGAGCTTCACCCATTCTACTTCAGCTTGGGAAAGAGAGCTTCAACCCCAACTTCCATGGCAGCTAGAGCTTCAATCATCTAAGGAAAATATCAAATCCCCACCTTCTCCAACTCATTTCTCAGCTTCAGCACAACCTTTGATTAGTGCCTAGTAAAGTCAAAGAGTTAGGGATAGTAGGAGAAGTCCCTAGAAATTATCCCACAATTGGTCATATATTTTTAGGGGCTTCCCTACTCACTACCCCTCACACATTTGGCTCGATAACTCTTCTAATTCTTATCTAGCTATTGAGGACTTCTTCTAACACTTTTGGCTTAAAGATGCTCTACAAATTGAATAGAGCTCAGTTTACTCAGCCATTAAAGGGATCTTTGTTCTCATAAATAATGGATAGAAATCATATGCTTTGAATATCAGTGAAATCTATGCTTACATGCCATGGGGAAATGCTCTTTTATCATGTGTATGCTTGACACTATTGGGCATGTATGGATATGCTCTCCTTTTGGCCTTGAGCTTTAATTCTAAGCTCTCTTATATTCATATCTATAGAGGTTGCATGGTTTAGTGATCTCTTATTCATAGGCTTGGATAGTGATTCTATTTACATGATCTAGGACATATTATTTGGTACCTTGGGGCTTTTGAACATTATGGCATGCATGTATTGAGCTTCCTTTGCTCTTGGATACTTCACTTTACTTCCAATGGGAGAACTTTCATATTTCATCGCAAAGCTTGGGTTTGAGAGATTGCACAAGTCTCTCATCTATACTGATTGGTTAATGGAGACACCATCTTTGTATTTATTAATCACTATGTGCTTTTTTTCATTTGATTTTTTGGTTTCCTAGTACTTCCTCTTTCAAGTACATTATCAGCCCCATGGACACATGCTTCCTTGGTACTCGAATGCTATGATAATGCTTTGAGATGCTAGTTGGATTTTTAAGAGCTTGATTATCTTTGTATTGAAGAGGTTTATTTATATCATAATAGTTTGGACAACAAGCATACATTGGTGGACTCTATGCTTTGAATGCCCATTGTGTCTACATGATATTTTAAGCATGCTATATGTCTACAGTGATGTCTAGGATTGATGTAAAAATCCAAATACAATTATAATATGCTTTGGCACTTCATTTTGAGTTACATTTGATGTACTTGGACTTTGGTCAGTTGCTTTGAGCTTCTGTACTTACTCACTTATGGGTATTGAAGCTTCAATTGGACACTTATGCTCCCATATATATTTGAGATGTGCTTCAAATTTCCAAATGATTTTGTGTATATGACTTGAGATTTTCTTGCTCACTTTGCATTCAAGATTCTCTTCTAGATGGAGATGCTTATACTTAATTGGGAGGGCTTTGCTCTTTGAGACAATCCAACTCTTGGTTCATGTATATGTTCTCTTGTATGCTATTGGATGCATTCACCTCCACTTGGTGGGCTGATTTTATTTTCTCTTTTCTCAACCATTTTGCATTCAGCGACATTGCATATTTGCTATGTATTGAGCAACATTGCTCTTTGCTCACTCATCATGCATTTGGCCTCGGGTAAGTTACTCATGAATATATGTAAGCATGACGTGGATTCAAAATAATGTATTTTTAAAATATCATATTTATATATTTTAAACATACAAAAGGGTTAACATAGAGTGGTTATTTACAAATTTAATAGAAAAGGATTATTGTTTATTCAAGAAAAATTCCCAGATAAGGATATTTATAGATAGGCGCTGAACACATGTAATGTAGAGGATATACATATAGAAACTTCCCCAAGCATTTGGTAGATCTTTGTAGTTTCTCTTGAGATTTTCTACATGCATGATACATATGCTTATGAGATGTATGATCTGCTGATATTTTGAGTTTGTGATAGTCTTCAATACCACAACTTTATGCTCACTCACTGCTAGTTGCATTCCTTGTATCTGGGTTGCTACTCGAATATCTCTCGCAATGTAGGCTTGCTTTCTTGGCTTTGTGCCCACATATACTGATGTCTTTATTTCAACATTGCTACAATTACAGTTTTTAGCATTCATTTAGAGAGTACACAAAAACTTTTGGTACTTTTCTCTTGCAATTGGTGGGCATCTCTAGTGTCATTTGTTCCCACCCTTTTGGATTTGTTTTGTGGGTTATTTTGTTGAATTTACTATAGACCATACTCTTGCTATTTGTGCTAACACTTGTAGTCATTATGGCAAGGTCATATGCCAATAATGCTATTTTCAATCTTCAAAATCATGATGGAAATAACTTCCAATATTGGATGACATAGGTATGCCAAGTGTTGGTACAAAAGAGGCAAGTTAAACCATTGAAGTTAGATAGCATAAAGCATTAGCTTTATGATATAGAGGGTTATGCAAAACTTGATTGTCTATGCAAATCTAGTATCATTTTATCATTATCAAAGTAGGTGTATTTTAATAACATTGGGATTGAGAGTGATGCTTATGCATAATAGAAAAAAATTTGATTTTTATGAGAAACAATGTCTTGCATCTCAATTATACTAGTTGAAGAGACTTGTAAACATTTACATGAATGAGGGTGCAGCTATATGATCCACTTATTGGAATGAATTTCATTCCATTTTTAGCCAACTTTTATCACAAGGCATTCAACTTGACAATAATATCAAGTCCTTTTTCTTGCTTGTTACACTACCTGAGTCATGGGACACCTTTCATATTGCTATGAGTGATCACCCTTCTAAGGGTGGTTTTAAATGTAGTGGTATAGAGAGTTCTATACTAATAGAAGAAGAAAGTGGAAAAAACATTGATACAAACATGTACTTCTTATGCATTCATGATTAGAGGCAGAAATTGTAGTAATCACACTAATAAATATGGTAGAGACTCCTAGCCTGATGCCAAGAGGCATATTCCACGGTGGATTCCGTGCCACGGTGGATTCTGTGAGGTTTTACGGTGGATTCCGTAAACTTAGATGACTGGGGCTCATACACAAAGTGGATTCTTTGTGCGAGAAGTTGATGGGGACGCCTGTCCTTTTCGGGCGTTTCATTAATTTAGTGTGTATATGGGTGATTCCATAGCGGGTGATTCCGCAAAATGCATATTAAATTAATAAACGTTTATGAGTTTAGAGTGCGCACTCTAATTAAATTAAGGTTAGGATTTATTTCTAACCAGTTGATTTATTTATGTAGCTGAAGACTGCTAGGTATTCACTTTTGTCGGTTTAATTGTATTATTTTACTAACGATTCTGAATGCTTCAATTGATATGTAGAGATAGCAGCAGTGGCGGAGGAAAGCATTGGAGTTTAGCAAGTATTCGACATATGGATTATATTTTGATAGGCGCCACGCCTATATTTTGTCATGTCTATTGAGACATCGATTATTTATTATTATTTTGTATGCGCCTATGCGCACGGATATGTTATTTCTATTTGGGACATTGTGTTGGGCGTGCCAGACTCCATGGGCACCGTCCATTAGCTTTATTTCCTATTTTTGTAAAAGCAAACTCAAAAGCTAAAAGCTTTCCATATTTTTGTAAATTGGGCTATTATTGAGCATGAAGATGGAAATATACATAAAATACATGCTTTGTGAAGCGCTCACACAAGGCATGGGGGGAGATTGAACCCAATTGGTCTCTTGCTCTTGTCGTTCATGCTTTTTACATTGTTTTTTGTGCAAAAAGATAGAGTTCATTGTTCTTGGGGACCTTCCGGGATTCACTACGTGAGCATACTACGACCGATTTGCGCACCAGTGGTATCAGAGCGGAGCTGAGATCAAGAGCTTCCAATCGCTACCCATCTCGTGCGAAGGCGGAGCTCCTGGAACAATCGGGCTCTACAGTCAATCTCGTCGCGAACCGTCGATACAGGCAGACTTCTGGCGATCAAGAACCCCTGTTTCTACTCTCAGATCGGGAAGGACTAGGCTGTACAGGCGGAGGACCACTCCATCATCTCCATAAACAAGTCGTGGAAATATAGTAAGAAGCTCCATATCTATCTTCTCAAAAAGCTTAGTATTAAAGCTTAAAGGCTTAAGGAATTTAAGAAGCTTCACAAAAATTGTCATTGAGCTGCAAGAAGATGTCCGAAAAATCCGCGACGTCAAAAAACGGCTGCCCACATCCTCCACGATCTGCGCCGTTTTTCATAACTACCCCCCCTTCCATAAGCTTAAGCTACTAAGCTTAAATCATTAAGCTTAATCAAGTCCCACAAGGCAAGCAAATCACCAAAATTCAGGTCCTGCACTCCAGAAATCAAGTTCTGCAAGTCAATCGTGATCAAGTCTTGCAAGTTCACTAAGTCACCTAAGTCTGCAACTTTGCAAGTCAGACTAGTCAACTGGAGTCAGAACTGACTAGTGCTCAAAACTCCTAGAAGGGTTGTTCCTGCGTAGAAACTCCGAACTGCAAAGTTGTTCCTGGCAAGGTATTCTACCCATACGCAGGTTCGTTGAAGTATTTTCAGCATATGAAGAAGGAAATATCGCAGATTTTTTGAAAATTGAGAAAGAAATACCCAAAAACACATAGCCTTGTAACCCCGAATTTGAGCTACGCTCATCCCGCTAACCTGATTTTGAGTGAGAAAGGTCTTTTGAGTTTTACAAGATGACGGAACCACATATGGATGATCCTATGGCTGAAGACGACCTACCTGAGCCTACCATGGAACAAAAGCTGGACCTAATCATGATGCAATTGGAAGAAGAACGAAGGGCTAGGCAAGCATTGCAAGCGCAATTGACAAAATTACAAAGAGCCTCTACCGACAAAGAAGAACCTCAAGTTGAAGATTTGATTCGACGTACCATCGACGCCACTCTTGAAGCTCAAACCATTCGCAAGGAATCAAAGATAAGTAAACAAAATTTCAAATTTCGCACTTTCAATGGCATACGAGAAGGAAAGACTGTTTTATCATTCACTAGTCAGTTTGATGACTATTTCCATGAGGAAACCTATCCAGAAAAAGATAAAATCAAGTGTGTTACTAATCATTTGGTAGACAGAGCATCACTTTGGTGGACTATAGTACGCAAGAGCATAGAATGTCCTGTTACTTGGGAAGATTTCAAGAAGAGGTTCATGCAGAATTTTCTTCCACCGCAATTTCATGAGAAGGCTATCAAGCAATGGGATCTACTTCAACAACGGGATCGTGAGCCTATACCTCAGTATACAAAGCGTTTTTGGAATGCACTCCTATAGCTACGCATGCTTGAAGACGTACCAGAGACGACACATAAGCGGAAGTATATGTCTGGACTTCTTGGACATTACTACGCTGAAGTGAACATGTTCAAGCCTGCTACCCTTGAAGACGCCATCTCACTAGCTCACGACATTGAAGATAAGTTACGCGGTAGAGACAGATGACCACAGCAATTCCAAGCCAATGGTAATTATGGATCTAAACAATTCAATTCCAATTTTAGAAGGTTTAATCCAGGTCGTTTCTCTTCACCATCTTTCCGCAAGAATTGGGCTAAACCACCTGCATTACCATCCAATGTCAATCCAAATCCTAAGCCTATTCCACAAGCAAATCCAAATGTACCCAGACTTCCAGCCATTTCAAATAATGTAACCAAAGCCAAGCCAATAGTATGCTATAAATGTCACCAGCCTGGACATCTCACAGCAAATTGTCATTCAAAGAAGCCACCAGCTCATATCAACTATCTTGGAGCCATGGACGAAGACGAGCATGAGGATATGCCTGATTTCACTGAAGATAAGGACGACACTACTACTACTTCCGACACTTTACCAGATATGCCTACTCCACATTCATTATTGACTATGAAATGTTTGGTGCATGGAAAGGAAAAGACTATCTTACATGATGACGGTAGTACTCATGACTTTATTTCAGCAAAATTGGTAAAGGAATTGAAATTACAGACTGTACCTACGCACTATCGCATAAAAGATGCATTTTTAGGGACTAGGTATATGTAACGTGCCCACTAGAATCATCTAGGACACGTCTTAGCAGTCCATCGGAAAGGATGTCTAGAAAACTCCGCCCGGTACTCCCATGGAATGTTACGGGTTTTGCAAACTAGGTCTTCCCGCGTCTGCCACGTAGCGGAAGTATCCTGGCCGTTTCCCACTTAGGATCGACCGGAATTAGGGTTTTCTTGTTTGGTCATTAGCTAACAGCAACTAGCGTCAGACCCGAGCGAACTACTTTACGCAGAAGCGCAAGGTCCGAAGCGGATTCACACCGCTTTTGGTTCAAGGAGAATGGGAAACGAGAGGGATGCAAGGCTCGACCTCTCTGCCATAAGGCATAGTCCCATTCCGTTCCCCTAAAACAGCGTAAATTGGGTAAGATGTATCTCTAGGTCATCGTTCCCGTTATTTGTTTTGATGATGATGATCATCCTGTTGTTTTTCAAGATTTTTGAGAAAAGTTCCCGGCTAACCGAGACCACCCGTCCATAGGACGGACCCATGGTCCATCCTCCGCACTTTCCTCGGTTGTTTTAGTTATGTAATTACCTAACACATTAATTTGACATATAACAAACAGCTTCCTTGATTAATCCCGTTAAGCACCGGTTCCTTCACGTAATCTTATCACGTGACATAGAAAAACAATATCAAACAACTTCTTTTATATCACCATTTATCTTTGAAATACAAGGAGTTCCGCCCGTAGGCTTGTCTATAATCCGCCCGAAGGCTATCCAGTAATCCGCTAGGGATCACTATTCCAAGCTTCTGCCCGTAGACTAGTATGCGGGCCTCGAGATCCAATCCCGAGTCACGTTAGTCTCTTGTGCAGGACCCGGAAGGCGAGGGATTTACGGCCAGAGCCCCCCTTGGCACCCAAGCGTCCTCCTGCTCCAAGTAGATCACAACGGAAAGATCTCTCGTGGCGGGTTCGGTCCACGTTCCCGGCACGGTCAACAACCCCCTTGGTTAGGGTCAGGCAGGCAGTCGGGGGTAACTGAAGCTGCCCCTCCCTTCAGGCCTTCAACCTGAAGCATTTATATATCTTTTCATCCTTTAGTTCCTTGAGCAAACAATGCAAACAGTGCTTTCTAAACTGTTACAAGCACAATCAATTCCAGTGATTGTTTATTTGGCAAACTGTTAAGGAGTGAATCCTTCTCTCCGAATGCATCCAGCATTCGATCCGGAATCAATTGCAACTTGGCAAGATTCCTATTGTCCTTGGGTTAGGGTCATTCCCTGTTAACCCAACTTAACCAATACCTTAGGTTTTGTTAATAGTAAATCCCAGGGGCCATGTCGCTTTAATTTATTGATTAATCATTTGTGTCCAAGCAAATACCTAACTTCCCTTAACTTGGCAAATTTCCCCTAATGAGGGCGATGTAGCAGGATGACTACCCATCCCCTTGCAAGTTAAACTTGCGCAAGAACCTGCCATCCTCATTCCAAGGATTGGCAAAACTTTCTTGTGATCGAACCACAAGGCTATGCGACGTTGCAACTGGTTGCACAAGTGTCGCCTCCATTCCAAGAGATCATTTCACTTTTGAATGGTGTCTTCCGGTCAAGAATTATGATTAGACTCGAAGTAGGGTTTAGGGCGTCTTCCCACTCACCCCAATCCTAATTGCACTAGACCGACAATGTTCGGTCCTAGGGATTCCAACTCAAACCAAGTTCTAGCACTAGGTCGAATGATCCTTAGGGTAGAAACCCTAGATCATTAATTGCGTGCGTGTCCCATTGGCTCAACTTCTCCGGGAAGGTGGGTAGGACCTTTGGGTTTGAGGACTTCGACTTGGTGTCCAATTACGTTACTTGGCCACATCTCTAACGTGCCAAGTCCTAGCTAGTACTTGAGGTTTTTATTGAATCGGCTAGCTATGCCTATACGAAACCCTAGCAGCCGTGATATTACAAATGACTTGGGTAAATTGACCTACTTGTCTTTTGACAAGGACAATTCTTTCCTAGAGATGATATACTTTATCTAAAGTAGGAAAATAGTTGCAAAATGCTACCATACATGTAAACCTGTAATACATTACTTTCACATGCCATAAGATCCGCAGTAGTCCTATCCCTTCCTTTTAGTTAAAGTCAAAAGACAAGATAATTTGAAGGGTAATCTACATAGGGCTTACTAGGATTTAGGTCAAGGGATAACACCTACAACCTTGTGTCTAGGTATTTGCATTTCATGCCTTTATAAGCCATGCAATCATTCCTAAATGTTACATGATGAAATGAAGTTTGCGAAAGTAAAAGTGCGACCCTTAGATACAACAATATCGTGAGTGAATTTCATGCAATGCTAGGGCAAGAGTCGATTTAATCTATTTGCAAGCATCATCCTCCATGCCATTTATAAGATCGGGGTTCTTTATCATGCCGTGAAACAGAAGTTAATAAATCCCTCACGCGAATCATAACGAAGGGAGTTATTGACTAAATGCAAAAATACTCTTTTCCTACATGACCAATGCACTTTAACAATTTCCCCTTTTACCCTAGGCCATATGTGGTTTTCACTTTGAAAATGCACGACAAGACAGTTTGCAACTAAGTTCATAGGGAGAATAAGTGCTTTTCATTCATAACTTTGTAGATGCATGATATGCACGGATCCTTTATCTATAATTATCGAATGTACTATTATCACTACGCTTGATTTAATGATAACGTAGTATGAATTTTCCTATGGAGTTAAGCGTATTTAAAACATCTCTTCATGTGGAAATATATTTACGGAACCTGGATTTGTGGATCCGCGGTGATATCCACGTGTAAGTCCGGGGAAGAACCTCCCGCAGGTACGCCTTGCGTCTTCTTGGGAGCCATTGTAGGCGTGGTCACAAACTTTGCGGTTACCCTCGCTTCTACGCTTTCTCCGAACAGCCTTGAGATGTGCCTTCTCCCTTGTATGCAGGAAATTCCTGAGAAGGCCGCAGGAACAAGGCCAAAGCTTATCCCTGAGAAGTTGCGGGAAAAGGCTCTAAGGGAGGCCTTTTTAATCCCCCCCCCCTTGCGGTGGAACCCGTGTGCACAAGGCCTTAGGCCTTGTACCTTAGAAGCTTCCAAAAGCTTCTGGGAAGCTGATGCTCCACACCAGCCCACGTGGAATAAAGGTAAAGGTTGAGAGGGAGGGAAAGATCAGTGTCGGGACAGGGAGGAGTTGTGACATGATGGCGGCAGTTTGACGGCTGGTCGAGGTGGCGGCGGTTCTTGTCAGCAGCGGCGTCAGATTGGGCGTCCTCACGGTGGCTCCCCAGCAAGACAGCGACTCTCCCCTCCTCTTTCCACGCAGCCTCAGGCTTATGGCGATGGCAACGGCCTCGTCTCCCTCCCTTCTCCAACAATGGCGTGGGCAGCAGTATATCCCCATCTCCTCCCGTCAGAGGGAGTATATATAGGCAAGGGGGGGGGAGAGAAGGGCTCCCCCACGTGGCCCTTGCATGGGTTCCCCCTTCTCCATGGAGTCCACGACTCCCTCAAGTCCCATCTCTCCCACACTCCTTTTTCTCAAGTCGTGCATCGGCTGGGGAAAAATGGATTAAAAAAAAAAATTTGCCTTGAATATTCAAATTGCCCCTTCCAAGAGGGTGTTTATGTGAGACTTGCGGTTTCGAACTTTCGGGTTTGATTTACCAGTGCGGAGGACCCCATTTCTCGCGTGCAGGTCACACATTACACCGCCGATAATTTCAATACGAGAGATAACCTTTGCACAAGGTTTACGTCGTGTGCGGGAAGTCAATATTCACGGGTGGGAATATTACATTCTCTCCCCCTTAGAAGAATCGAGATGTCCTCATCTCGAGATAAATTGGGGATATTGAAGGTTGAGAGAGCTTTCATCCATCCAGGTAGCATCCTCTTCGGGATAGTCCTTCCACTGGACGAGGCATTCTTTCAAGGTTCTAGATCTTAACTGTCTCTCTCTAACATCTAAAATCTTATCCGGTCTTAGTTCAAGGACTCCTTGACTAGGCATTACAATTTGTTGGTCATCAAGTACATGATTAGGGTTGGGTACATATTTTTTTAAGAGACTAATATGGAATACATTGTGAACTTTTAGGTTCTCCGGAAGTTGCAATTTATAAGCATTGGGTCCCAGGCATTTGAGGATTTTATACGGCCCACAATACCTTGGACTTAGCTTCTTGCATTGTCCTAGAGATAGAGAACTCCTTTTTGGGCGTACACGAATGAAGACCATGTCTCCTTCTCCGAAGATCCTCCCTTGGCGTTTCAAATCCGCGTATGCCTTTTGTCTATCTTTGGCTGCTTGTATGTCTTGTCTTATTGACCTTATTTGGTCATCCATGTCTTCTAACATTTGTCTTGAAGCCTCAACTCTTAGGGTTGGATCAGAAAAGTTTAGGGGACTTCGACAATCATGACCATACAATGCCTGTAAAGGGGTCATTTGGATGCTCTGCTGGTAAGAAGCATTGTAGGCAAATTCTACTAACGCCAAGTATTGAATCCACCTCTTCGGCTCCCGACAGCAGTATGCCCTAAGCATATCCTCAATGATTTGATTTACTCGCTCTGTTTGTCCATCCGTTTGGGGATTGTAGGCGGCGCTAAAACAGAGTTGAGTTCCAATAGCTTCAAAGATAGCTCTCCAGAAGTGTGAAGTGAAGAGAGAATCTCGATCGCTAATGATCCTTCTAGGTAACCCATGTAGCTTGAATATCTCCTTGATAAACACTCTTGCAATGTCGGAGGCTTTATAGTTTGTCTTTACTGGAATCAGGTGTGCAACCTTAGTAAGCATGTCAACTACAACCATAATGGAGTTGTATCCTCCTTGGACTTGGGGTAAGCCCACCACAAAATCCATACTGATGAATTCCCATTTCATTTGGGGAATGTCAAGTGGTTGCAATTTTCCTGGCATCATGACATGTTCAGCCTTGATACGTTGGCAAGACAAACATTCAGTGACATATTTGAGAACGTCACCTTTGAGCCTCTCCCAATGGTAGCTCTTCCTGACTGCATTAAGAGTTTTTGCATAGCCAGGATGTCCTGCGAAAGGGGAATCGTGAGCTTCCCATAATATCTTCTGCTTAAGTGACTGGCTTGTTGGTATACATAGCCTTGTTCTGTAGTAGACAAGTCCATTATCAATGGAAAATTCCCGATACTTAGCTTGTGACTTCAGATTCTGCTCCTTGGTAGATATTTCTTTTATCATGGTTTGGTAGGCCAAATCATGGCATGCTCCCTCTCTAGCTAGTTCGAGTATGGGGTCGCTTGGCATAGATACCTTTGTAGCCAGAGATCTGGCCGTTGATGGATTCTGCAAGATTAGGGAATTTAGGAATGCCTTGCGACTGAGTGCATCGGCAACTACATTCTCTTTCCCTGGTCGGTACTTGATTTCAAAATCATACTCCTCCAATACTTCAATCCATCGACGTTGCCTCATGTTGAGCTCGTTCTGGGTAAAAATCCATTTGAGACTCTTATGATCGGTTACTAGAGTAAACTTGTTACCCAACAGGTAGTGTCTCCAAAGCTTTAGAGCATGGATGACAGCTAATAACTCCAGATCATGCGTGGCATAATTCTTTTCATGACTCTTCAATTTCCTTGAAGAATATGCTACTGGATGACCTTCCTGCATAAGTACACACCCCAAGGCAAGAATGTTGGCATCAGTTACTACTTCGAACTCATTATTGAGGTCAGGAAGTTTTAGAATAGGTGCTGATACCAAACATTGCTTCAATTGGTCGAAGCTATTTTGCTCGGGAGTTGACCATGTAATAGAAGTCTGCTTCTTTAGTAAGTCGGTAAGAGGTGCTGCAATCAAAGCATAATTTTTGATAAAGACCCTATACCATCCCGTCAAGCCAAGAAAACTACGTATTTCTTTGACGGATACTGGTATTGGCCATTCAAGCACATCTCTGACTTTGGCTGGGTCTACTGATATTCCTTCTGATGATACTATGAATCCTAGATATTCAATCTGACGTTTGAAGAATGCACACTTCTTCATTTTTGCATACAGCTTATGAGACCTCATTGTCTCAAGGACAATCCGAAGTTGAGGTTCATGATCTTCTTCCTGTTTAGAATAAACTAAAGTGTCATCGAAGAAGACAAGCACGAAATCATCAAGATATGGTCTAAAAATATCCTGCATTAATCTATTGAAGGTGGCAGGTGCATTTGTAAGCCCGAATGACATAACCAAGAATTCGAAGTGCCCATATCTTGTATTGAAGGCCGTTTTTGGAATATCTTCATCCTTGATCCTGATTTGATAGTAACCTGACCTGAGATCAATTTTGGAGAAGATCTTTGCACCATGAAGACGATCAAGAAGCTCATCTATTCTAGGAATAGGATACTTATTCTTGACTGTTGATTGATTCAGCCCACGGTAATCAATACATAGTCGAAGTGTCCCATCTTTCTTTTTCTGGAATAGTACTGGAGCTCCCCATGGTGAGTTGTTAGGCCGGATGTAACCCTGATCTAACAGTTGCTTGAGTTGTTCCTTCAACTCAATAGCTTCTGGTATGGACATTCTATAAGGTCTCTTTGCAATTGGCGCAGCTCCAGGCATTAGCCTTATCTCATGATCAACTTCTCTTAGAGGTGGAAGTTCAGTTAATTCCTCAGGGAATACGTCAGCGTATTCCTTTAGCCAAGAGGGTTCCTCATGAGACTCTTGCCTTTGATCTAGTTTGTTGAGTTTGATCAGGTAAACAGGTAATCCTTTTCTAACCCCTTTTATGATCCACGATATTTTGGCTAACTGGATTCTTGGCACTCCTGCCTCACCTTGAGTTGTAACAAACTCTCTTTCAGAGTTTCGAAAGGAAACTTGACCCTTTCCACAGTGGATGTGAGCGTCATTAGGCTTAAGCCAATCCATCCCGAGTAAACACTCATGGATACCTAAATTCATGACTCTGAATTTGACTGAGGTTTTCTTTCCTCCCAGATAGAACTCCTCCTTAGAAGTTTGCCTGGTACAAGTTACCTCACGACCGTTTGCTAATTCCACAAGTAGGGTAGGAGCTTCTACTGTGGCTATTCCTAATCTTTTAGCACACGCTGGTAAGATAAAGGAATGTGTACTGCCACAATCAATCAAGGTTTTGAAACCTTTACCTTGATAGCCCGACGGTGTTTGAATCACCGAGAACTGGCGATTCGGCCCCTTCTTGTGTAAAGCGGCAT
This sequence comes from Lygodium microphyllum, assembly GCF_053477565.2. Classification (NCBI taxonomy): domain Eukaryota; kingdom Viridiplantae; phylum Streptophyta; class Polypodiopsida; order Schizaeales; family Lygodiaceae; genus Lygodium; species Lygodium microphyllum. The sequence goes on from NC_141136.1 coordinate 31,282,465, forward strand.
GGACTGTCGCTCTTTCGAATTCCGCTTCCATAGTCGGATCTCCCTCTTCTTCTGCCTCACATCTTTGCCTGTTGGTAATGCAGGCAGTTCTCCCTCTTCCACGGGTGGCGGCTCCTTGACCGCGGCCTGCACCTTGACGGTGTCCCTCGCTGAGCTTGGGACATTGCCTTTTGAAGTGACCGAGTTCATTGCAGTGGAAACATCGGAGGTTTCGGCCATTACTGTGAGTAGGAACAAAGTTATTGACGTTATTTGTCCTTGCTTTCTTCCTTTGTCCCTGATTGTGACCTTGAACTCTCTTAACTTGGGGGCTGAATGCCCCTCTGTTTGGGTCGCTATAAGACCAATTCTTAATACCCCTTGGTTTAACTTGCACTTCCTGAATTATAGGTGCCGCTCGAATGAGTGCATCCTGAAGATTTGATGGTCGCATAGATTTGAGATGAGTATTTACAGGTGGATTTAAGCCTGCGCAAAATTTGGACACCTGCTGCGTCGTATCCATTTGTGGCGCATACTTTAAGAGTGAGACAAATTTAGAGTAGTATGCGTCAAGGGTGAGTCCTAACTGTTTTAGCTCATAGAACTCATTCATTTTCTGTGTACGATATGCAGGTGGCAAATATCTCCCCTGCACGGCCTGCTTTAACTTCTCCCAGGTAACGGACCCCTCTGAAGTCCCTTGATCCCTGCACCATTGTTTCCACCATAATCTAGCTTCACCGGTGAGTTTTAATTTGGCTAGCATGGCCTGATTGGTGGGAGCAGTACCAGCTGCTTCGAAGTAATCCTCCATAGATTCAATCCAAATTTGAGCATCAGACTGGACGAATCTGCCTTTCCCGTCAAACTCGGGTGGCTTTATCTGCTTGAGGAGGAACTTCTTCTCCTAGATCACATCAGTACTTGATGTAGGGGGCGAATTTGGAACCTGTACCTGGGGTTGTGCCTGGATAAAAGTTTTCTTAACATTATTGTATGATAATTGACATTAGCTTATCTTTAGTTCAGCTATTTCGTAAGTCATGAAGCTACTTAACTTTTCGTAACAACCCTAATGCACAATAGGATATTGATAAAAGAAGTCCTTATTTATATTTACATGGGCGTAGCCTTATACAACATCTCGTGTGATGATAATCCAATCCTTACATTTAGTTTGGGGAGAACAACATTGTATTGGATTTGTCTACAGGAACTGTGTAATAGTAGGGTTTTGGGTCATGGATCTTCAGGAATCGATACTTCATCGGAAGTTCAGGATATCCTTTCCGCTAGAATCCATACTTCCCATGGCGGCCCAACACCTTAATCCTGTTGGCTGGGATTACACGGGTTACTTCCTCATATACATATGAGTTCAATTCAACCCTCCGACCTTGAATATGCAAAGTCGAATTTACGTGAGCTTCCACAAAAATGAACAGCTTCACGACTTTCAAATCGTCCAACCACTTGATCCTCTTTAGGTTGGTTTGTAGATAAGCGAACCGATGGGCAGCTATGTAGTAGATTCCTGAAGACCCGGTCCATCTTCGTTCTATATATAAAGGTGATGGATTATAAATCTGCTCCAGGATGTTCATCATTTCAATTCTCTGCCTATAATGCGGAGAATGCATTGCAGTCATAAACATGATCCGGAACACCAAAAACTTGTTCCACGCTTCATAGTTCTGCAAGACAGTATTGTAGATGAGGAAATGTTTGGACAGTAACAATTTCTTTACTTCATTTTTATTGAGATCTCATCAAAACAATTCCATTGTTGGTCGGCTCTGATACCAACTGTAACGTGCCCACTAGAATCATCTAGGACACGTCTTAGGAGTCCATCGGAAAGGATGTCTAGAAAACTCCGCCCGGCACTCCCATGGAATGTTACGGGTTTTGCAAACTAGGTCTTCCCGCGTCTGCCACGTAGCGGAAGTATCCTGGCCGTTTCCCACTTAGGATCGACCGGAATTAGGGTTTTCTTGTTTGGTCATTAGCTAACAGCAACTAGCGTCAGACCCGAGCGAACTACTTTACGCAGAAGCGCCAGGTCCGAAGCGGATTCACGCCGCACTTGGTTCAAGGAGAATGGGAAACGAGAGGGATGCAAGGCTCGACCTCTCTGCCATAAGGCATAGTCCCATTCCGTTCCCCTAAAACAGCGTAAATTGGGTAAGATGTATCTCTAGGTCATCGTTCCCGTTATTTGTTTTGATGATGATGATCATCCTGTTGTTTTTCAAGATTTTTGAGAAAAGTTCCCGGCTAACCGAGACCACCCGTCCATAGGACGGACCCATGGTCCATCCTCCGCACTTTCCTCGGTTGTTTTAGTTATGTAATTACCTAACACATTAATTTGACATATAACAAACAGCTTCCTTGATTAATCCCGTTAAGCACCGGTTCCTTCACGTAATCTTATCACGTGACATAGAAAAACAATATCAAACAACTTCTTTTATATCACCATTTATCTTTGAAATACAAGGAGTTCCGCCCGTAGGCTTGTCTATAATCCGCCCGAAGGCTATCCAGTAATCCGCTAGGGATCACTATTCCAAGCTTCTGCCCGTAGACTAGTATGCGGGCCTCGAGATCCAATCCCGAGTCACGTTAGTCTCTTGTGCAGGACCCGGAAGGCGAGGGATTTACGGCCAGAGCCCCCCTTGGCACCCAAGCGTCCTCCTGCTCCAAGTAGATCACAACGGAAAGACCTCTCGTGGCGGGTTCGGTCCACGTTCCCGGCACGGTCAACAACCCCCTTGGTTAGGGTCAGGCAGGCAGTCGGGGGTAACTGAAGCTGCCCCTCCCTTCAGGCCTTCAACCTGAAGCATTTATATATCTTTTCATCCTTTAGTTCCTTGAGCAAACAATGCAAACAGTGCTTTCTAAACTGTTACAAGCACAATCAATTCCAGTGATTGTTTATTTGGCAAACTGTTAAGGAGTGAATCCTTCTCTCCGAATGCATCCAGCATTCGATCCGGAATCAATTGCAACTTGGCAAGATTCCTATTGTCCTTGGGTTAGGGTCATTCCCTGTTAACCCAACTTAACCAATACCTTAGGTTTTGTTAATAGTAAATCCCAGGGGCCATGTCGCTTTAATTTATTGATTAATCATTTGTGTCCAAGCAAATACCTAACTTCCCTTAACTTGGCAAATTTCCCCTAATGAGGGCGATGTAACAGGATGACTACCCATCCCCTTGCAAGTTAAACTTGCGCAAGAACCTGCCATCCTCATTCCAAGGATTGGCAAAACTTTCTTGTGATCGAACCACAAGGCTATGCGACGTTGCAACTGGTTGCACAAGTGTCGCCTCCATTCCAAGAGATCATTTCACTTTTGAATGGTGTCTTCCGGTCAAGAATTATGATTAGACTCGAAGTAGGGTTTAGGGCGTCTTCCCACTCACCCCAATCCTAATTGCACTAGACCGACAATGTTCGGTCCTAGGGATTCCAACTCAAACCAAGTTCTAGCACTAGGTCGAATGATCCTTAGGGTAGAAACCCTAGATCATTAATTGCGTGCGTGTCCCATTGGCTCAACTTCTCCGGGAAGGTGGGTAGGACCTTTGGGTTTGAGGACTTCGACTTGGTGTCCAATTACGTTACTTGGCCACATCTCTAACGTGCCAAGTCCTAGCTAGTACTTGAGGTTTTTATTGAATCGGCTAGCTATGCCTATACGAAACCCTAGCAGCCGTGATATTACAAATGACTTGGGTAAATTGACCTACTTGTCTTTTGACAAGGACAATTCTTTCCTAGAGATGATATACTTTATCTAAAGTAGGAAAATAGTTGCAAAATGCTACCATACATGTAAACCTGTAATACATTACTTTCACATGCCATAAGATCCGCAGTAGTCCTATCCCTTCCTTTTAGTTAAAGTCAAAAGACAAGATAATTTGAAGGGTAATCTACATAGGGCTTACTAGGATTTAGGTCAAGGGATAACACCTACAACCTTGTGTCTAGGTATTTGCATTTCATGCCTTTATAAGCCATGCAATCATTCCTAAATGTTACATGATGAAATGAAGTTTGCGAAAGTAAAAGTGCGACCCTTAGATACAACAATATCGTGAGTGAATTTCATGCAATGCTAGGGCAAGAGTCGATTTAATCTATTTGCAAGCATCATCCTCCATGCCATTTATAAGATCGGGGTTCTTTATCATGCCGTGAAACAGAAGTTAATAAATCCCTCACGCGAATCATAACGAAGGGAGTTATTGACTAAATGCAAAAATACTCTTTTCCTACATGACCAATGCACTTTAACAATTTCCCCTTTTACCCTAGGCCATATGTGGTTTTCACTTTGAAAATGCACGACAAGACAGTTTGCAACTAAGTTCATAGGGAGAATAAGTGCTTTTCATTCATAACTTTGTAGATGCATGATATGCACGGATCCTTTATCTATAATTATCGAATGTACTATTATCACTACGCTTGATTTAATGATAACGTAGTATGAATTTTCCTATGGAGTTAAGCGTATTTAAAACATCTCTTCATGTGGAAATATATTTACGGAACCTGGATTTGTGGATCCGCGGTGATATCCACGTGTAAGTCCGGGGAAGAACCTCCCGCAGGTACGCCTTGCGTCTTCTTGGGAGCCATTGTAGGCGTGGTCACAAACTTTGCGGTTACCCTCGCTTCTACGCTTTCTCCGAACAGCCTTGAGATGTGCCTTCTCCCTTGTATGCAGGAAATTCCTGAGAAGGCCGCAGGAACAAGGCCAAAGCTTATCCCTGAGAAGTTGCGGGAAAAGGCTCTAAGGGAGGCCTTTTTAATCCCCCCCCCCTTGCGGTGGAACCCGTGTGCACAAGGCCTTAGGCCTTGTACCTTAGAAGCTTCCAAAAGCTTCTGGGAAGCTGATGCTCCACACCAGCCCACGTGGAATAAAGGTAAAGGTTGAGAGGGAGGGAAAGATCAGTGTCGGGACAGGGAGGAGTTGTGACATGATGGCGGCAGTTTGACGGCTGGTCGAGGTGGCGGCGGTTCTTGTCAGCAGCGGCGTCAGATTGGGCGTCCTCACGGTGGCTCCCCAGCAAGACAGCGACTCTCCCCTCCTCTTTCCACGCAGCCTCAGGCTTATGGCGATGGCAACGGCCTCGTCTCCCTCCCTTCTCCAACAATGGCGTGGGCAGCAGTATATCCCCATCTCCTCCCGTCAGAGGGAGTATATATAGGCAAGGGGGGGGGAGAGAAGGGCTCCCCCACGTGGCCCTTGCATGGGTTCCCCCTTCTCCATGGAGTCCACGACTCCCTCAAGTCCCATCTCTCCCACACTCCTTTTTCTCAAGTCGTGCATCGGCTGGGGAAAAATGGATTAAAAAAAAAAATTTGCCTTGAATATTCAAATTGCCCCTTCCAAGAGGGTGTTTATGTGAGACTTGCGGTTTCGAACTTTCGGGTTTGATTTACCAGTGCGGAGGACCCCATTTCTCGCGTGCAGGTCACACATTACACCGCCGATAATTTCAATACGAGAGATAACCTTTGCACAAGGTTTACGTCGTGTGCGGGAAGTCAATATTCACGGGTGGGAATATTACATTCTCTCCCCCTTAGAAGAATCGAGATGTCCTCATCTCGAGATAAATTGGGGATATTGAAGGTTGAGAGAGCTTTCATCCATCCAGGTAGCATCCTCTTCGGGATAGTCCTTCCACTGGACGAGGCATTCTTTCAAGGTTCTAGATCTTAACTGTCTCTCTCTAACATCTAAAATCTTATCCGGTCTTAGTTCAAGGACTCCTTGACTAGGCATTACAATTTGTTGGTCATCAAGTACATGATTAGGGTTGGGTACATATTTTTTTAAGAGACTAATATGGAATACATTGTGAACTTTTAGGTTCTCCGGAAGTTGCAATTTATAAGCATTGGGTCCCAGGCATTTGAGGATTTTATACGGCCCACAATACCTTGGACTTAGCTTCTTGCATTGTCCTAGAGATAGAGAACTCCTTTTTGGGCGTACACGAATGAAGACCATGTCTCCTTCTCCGAAGATCCTCCCTTGGCGTTTCAAATCCGCGTATGCCTTTTGTCTATCTTTGGCTGCTTGTATGTCTTGTCTTATTGACCTTATTTGGTCATCCATGTCTTCTAACATTTGTCTTGAAGCCTCAACTCTTAGGGTTGGATCAGAAAAGTTTAGGGGACTTCGACAATCATGACCATACAATGCCTGTAAAGGGGTCATTTGGATGCTCTGCTGGTAAGAAGCATTGTAGGCAAATTCTACTAACGCCAAGTATTGAATCCACCTCTTCGGCTCCCGACAGCAGTATGCCCTAAGCATATCCTCAATGATTTGATTTACTCGCTCTGTTTGTCCATCCGTTTGGGGATTGTAGGCGGCGCTAAAACAGAGTTGAGTTCCAATAGCTTCAAAGATAGCTCTCCAGAAGTGTGAAGTGAAGAGAGAATCTCGATCGCTAATGATCCTTCTAGGTAACCCATGTAGCTTGAATATCTCCTTGATAAACACTCTTGCAATGTCGGAGGCTTTATAGTTTGTCTTTACTGGAATCAGGTGTGCAACCTTAGTAAGCATGTCAACTACAACCATAATGGAGTTGTATCCTCCTTGGACTTGGGGTAAGCCCACCACAAAATCCATACTGATGAATTCCCATTTCATTTGGGGAATGTCAAGTGGTTGCAATTTTCCTGGCATCATGACATGTTCAGCCTTGATACGTTGGCAAGACAAACATTCAGTGACATATTTGAGAACGTCACCTTTGAGCCTCTCCCAATGGTAGCTCTTCCTGACTGCATTAAGAGTTTTTGCATAGCCAGGATGTCCTGCGAAAGGGGAATCGTGAGCTTCCCATAATATCTTCTGCTTAAGTGACTGGCTTGTTGGTATACATAGCCTTGTTCTGTAGTAGACAAGTCCATTATCAATGGAAAATTCCCGATACTTAGCTTGTGACTTCAGATTCTGCTCCTTGGTAGATATTTCTTTTATCATGGTTTGGTAGGCCAAATCATGGCATGCTCCCTCTCTAGCTAGTTCGAGTATGGGGTCGCTTGGCATAGATACCTTTGTAGCCAGAGATCTGGCCGTTGATGGATTCTGCAAGATTAGGGAATTTAGGAATGCCTTGCGACTGAGTGCATCGGCAACTACATTCTCTTTCCCTGGTCGGTACTTGATTTCAAAATCATACTCCTCCAATACTTCAATCCATCGACGTTGCCTCATGTTGAGCTCGTTCTGGGTAAAAATCCATTTGAGACTCTTATGATCGGTTACTAGAGTAAACTTGTTACCCAACAGGTAGTGTCTCCAAAGCTTTAGAGCATGGATGACAGCTAATAACTCCAGATCATGCGTGGCATAATTCTTTTCATGACTCTTCAATTTCCTTGAAGAATATGCTACTGGATGACCTTCCTGCATAAGTACACACCCCAAGGCAAGAATGTTGGCATCAGTTACTACTTCGAACTCATTATTGAGGTCAGGAAGTTTTAGAATAGGTGCTGATACCAAACATTGCTTCAATTGGTCGAAGCTATTTTGCTCGGGAGTTGACCATGTAATAGAAGTCTGCTTCTTTAGTAAGTCGGTAAGAGGTGCTGCAATCAAAGCATAATTTTTGATAAAGACCCTATACCATCCCGTCAAGCCAAGAAAACTACGTATTTCTTTGACGGATACTGGTATTGGCCATTCAAGCACATCTCTGACTTTGGCTGGGTCTACTGATATTCCTTCTGATGATACTATGAATCCTAGATATTCAATCTGACGTTTGAAGAATGCACACTTCTTCATTTTTGCATACAGCTTATGAGACCTCATTGTCTCAAGGACAATCCGAAGTTGAGGTTCATGATCTTCTTCCTGTTTAGAATAAACTAAAGTGTCATCGAAGAAGACAAGCACGAAATCATCAAGATATGGTCTAAAAATATCCTGCATTAATCTATTGAAGGTGGCAGGTGCATTTGTAAGCCCGAATGACATAACCAAGAATTCGAAGTGCCCATATCTTGTATTGAAGGCCGTTTTTGGAATATCTTCATCCTTGATCCTGATTTGATAGTAACCTGACCTGAGATCAATTTTGGAGAAGATCTTTGCACCATGAAGACGATCAAGAAGCTCATCTATTCTAGGAATAGGATACTTATTCTTGACTGTTGATTGATTCAGCCCACGGTAATCAATACATAGTCGAAGTGTCCCATCTTTCTTTTTCTGGAATAGTACTGGAGCTCCCCATGGTGAGTTGTTAGGCCGGATGTAACCCTGATCTAACAGTTGCTTGAGTTGTTCCTTCAACTCAATAGCTTCTGGTATGGACATTCTATAAGGTCTCTTTGCAATTGGCGCAGCTCCAGGCATTAGCCTTATCTCATGATCAACTTCTCTTAGAGGTGGAAGTTCAGTTAATTCCTCAGGGAATACGTCAGCGTATTCCTTTAGCCAAGAGGGTTCCTCATGAGACTCTTGCCTTTGATCTAGTTTGTTGAGTTTGATCAGGTAAACAGGTAATCCTTTTCTAACCCCTTTTATGATCCACGATATTTTGGCTAACTGGATTCTTGGCACTCCTGCCTCACCTTGAGTTGTAACAAACTCTCTTTCAGAGTTTCGAAAGGAAACTTGACCCTTTCCACAGTGGATGTGAGCGTCATTAGGCTTAAGCCAATCCATCCCGAGTAGACACTCATGGATACCTAAATTCATGACTCTGAATTTGACTGAGGTTTTCTTTCCTCCCAGATAGAACTCCTCCTTAGAAGTTTGCCTGGTACAAGTTACCTCACGACCGTTTGCTAATTCCACAAGTAGGGTAGGAGCTTCTACTGTGGCTATTCCTAATCTTTTAGCACACGCTGGTAAGATAAAGGAATGTGTACTGCCACAATCAATCAAGGTTTTGAAACCTTTACCTTGATAGCCCGACGGTGTTTGAATCACCGAGAACTGGCGATTCGGCCCCTTCTTGTGTAAAGCGGCATGGACTGTCGCTCTTTCGAATTCCGCTTCCATAGTCGGATCTCCCTCTTCTTCTGCCTCACATCTTTGCCTGTTGGTAATGCAGGCAGTTCTCCCTCTTCCACGGGTGGCGGCTCCTTGACCGCGGCCTGCACCTTGACGGTGTCCCTCGCTGAGCTTGGGACATTGCCTTTTGAAGTGACCGAGTTCATTGCAGTGGAAACATCGGAGGTTTCGGCCATTACTGTGAGTAGGAACAAAGTTATTGACGTTATTTGTCCTTGCTTTCTTCCTTTGTCCCTGATTGTGACCTTGAACTCTCTTAACTTGGGGGCTGAATGCCCCTCTGTTTGGGTCGCTATAAGACCAATTCTTAATACCCCTTGGTTTAACTTGCACTTCCTGAATTATAGGTGCCGCTCGAATGAGTGCATCCTGAAGATTTGATGGTCGCATAGATTTGAGATGAGTATTTACAGGTGGATTTAAGCCTGCGCAAAATTTGGACACCTGCTGCGTCGTATCCATTTGTGGCGCATACTTTAAGAGTGAGACAAATTTAGAGTAGTATGCGTCAAGGGTGAGTCCTAACTGTTTTAGCTCATAGAACTCATTCATTTTCTGTGTACGATATGCAGGTGGCAAATATCTCCCCTGCACGGCCTGCTTTAACTTCTCCCAGGTAACGGACCCCTCTGAAGTCCCTTGATCCCTGCACCATTGTTTCCACCATAATCTAGCTTCACCGGTGAGTTTTAATTTGGCTAGCATGGCCTGATTGGTGGGAGCAGTACCAGCTGCTTCGAAGTAATCCTCCATAGATTCAATCCAAATTTGAGCATCAGACTGGACGAATCTGCCTTTCCCGTCAAACTCGGGTGGCTTTATCTGCTTGAGGAGGAACTTCTTCTCCTAGATCACATCAGTACTTGATGTAGGGGGCGAATTTGGAACCTGTACCTGGGGTTGTGCCTGGATAAAAGTTTTCTTAACATTATTGTATGATAATTGACATTAGCTTATCTTTAGTTCAGCTATTTCGTAAGTCATGAAGCTACTTAACTTTTCGTAACAACCCTAATGCACAATAGGATATTGATAAAAGAAGTCCTTATTTATATTTACATGGGCGTAGCCTTATACAACATCTCGTGTGATGATAATCCAATCCTTACATTTAGTTTGGGGAGAACAACATTGTATTGGATTTGTCTACAGGAACTGTGTAATAGTAGGGTTTTGGGTCATGGATCTTCAGGAATCGATACTTCATCGGAAGTTCAGGATATCCTTTCCGCTAGAATCCATACTTCCCATGGCGGCCCAACACCTTAATCCTGTTGGCTGGGATTACACGGGTTACTTCCTCATATACATATGAGTTCAATTCAACCCTCCGACCTTGAATATGCAAAGTCGAATTTACGTGAGCTTCCACAAAAATGAACAGCTTCACGACTTTCAAATCGTCCAACCACTTGATCCTCTTTAGGTTGGTTTGTAGATAAGCGAACCGATGGGCAGCTATGTAGTAGATTCCTGAAGACCCGGTCCATCTTCGTTCTATATATAAAGGTGATGGATTATAAATCTGCTCCAGGATGTTCATCATTTCAATTCTCTGCCTATAATGCGGAGAATGCATTGCAGTCATAAACATGATCCGGAACACCAAAAACTTGTTCCACGCTTCATAGTTCTGCAAGACAGTATTGTAGATGAGGAAATGTTTGGACAGTAACAATTTCTTTACTTCATTTTTATTGAGATCTCATCAAAACAATTCCATTGTTGGTCGGCTCTGATACCAACTGTAACGTGCCCACTAGAATCATCTAGGACACGTCTTAGGAGTCCATCGGAAAGGATGTCTAGAAAACTCCGCCCGGCACTCCCATGGAATGTTACGGGTTTTGCAAACTAGGTCTTCCCGCGTCTGCCACGTAGCGGAAGTATCCTGGCCGTTTCCCACTTAGGATCGACCGGAATTAGGGTTTTCTTGTTTGGTCATTAGCTAACAGCAACTAGCGTCAGACCCGAGCGAACTACTTTACGCAGAAGCGCCAGGTCCGAAGCGGATTCACGCCGCACTTGGTTCAAGGAGAATGGGAAACGAGAGGGATGCAAGGCTCGACCTCTCTGCCATAAGGCATAGTCCCATTCCGTTCCCCTAAAACAGCGTAAATTGGGTAAGATGTATCTCTAGGTCATCGTTCCCGTTATTTGTTTTGATGATGATGATCATCCTGTTGTTTTTCAAGATTTTTGAGAAAAGTTCCCGGCTAACCGAGACCACCCGTCCATAGGACGGACCCATGGTCCATCCTCCGCACTTTCCTCGGTTGTTTTAGTTATGTAATTACCTAACACATTAATTTGACATATAACAAACAGCTTCCTTGATTAATCCCGTTAAGCACCGGTTCCTTCACGTAATCTTATCACGTGACATAGAAAAACAATATCAAACAACTTCTTTTATATCACCATTTATCTTTGAAATACAAGGAGTTCCGCCCGTAGGCTTGTCTATAATCCGCCCGAAGGCTATCCAGTAATCCGCTAGGGATCACTATTCCAAGCTTCTGCCCGTAGACTAGTATGCGGGCCTCGAGATCCAATCCCGAGTCACGTTAGTCTCTTGTGCAGGACCCGGAAGGCGAGGGATTTACGGCCAGAGCCCCCCTTGGCACCCAAGCGTCCTCCTGCTCCAAGTAGATCACAACGGAAAGACCTCTCGTGGCGGGTTCGGTCCACGTTCCCGGCACGGTCAACAACCCCCTTGGTTAGGGTCAGGCAGGCAGTCGGGGGTAACTGAAGCTGCCCCTCCCTTCAGGCCTTCAACCTGAAGCATTTATATATCTTTTCATCCTTTAGTTCCTTGAGCAAACAATGCAAACAGTGCTTTCTAAACTGTTACAAGCACAATCAATTCCAGTGATTGTTTATTTGGCAAACTGTTAAGGAGTGAATCCTTCTCTCCGAATGCATCCAGCATTCGATCCGGAATCAATTGCAACTTGGCAAGATTCCTATTGTCCTTGGGTTAGGGTCATTCCCTGTTAACCCAACTTAACCAATACCTTAGGTTTTGTTAATAGTAAATCCCAGGGGCCATGTCGCTTTAATTTATTGATTAATCATTTGTGTCCAAGCAAATACCTAACTTCCCTTAACTTGGCAAATTTCCCCTAATGAGGGCGATGTAACAGGATGACTACCCATCCCCTTGCAAGTTAAACTTGCGCAAGAACCTGCCATCCTCATTCCAAGGATTGGCAAAACTTTCTTGTGATCGAACCACAAGGCTATGCGACGTTGCAACTGGTTGCACAAGTGTCGCCTCCATTCCAAGAGATCATTTCACTTTTGAATGGTGTCTTCCGGTCAAGAATTATGATTAGACTCGAAGTAGGGTTTAGGGCGTCTTCCCACTCACCCCAATCCTAATTGCACTAGACCGACAATGTTCGGTCCTAGGGATTCCAACTCAAACCAAGTTCTAGCACTAGGTCGAATGATCCTTAGGGTAGAAACCCTAGATCATTAATTGCGTGCGTGTCCCATTGGCTCAACTTCTCCGGGAAGGTGGGTAGGACCTTTGGGTTTGAGGACTTCGACTTGGTGTCCAATTACGTTACTTGGCCACATCTCTAACGTGCCAAGCCCTAGCTAGTACTTGAGGTTTTTATTGAATCGGCTAGCTATGCCTATACGAAACCCTAGCAGCCGTGATATTACAAATGACTTGGGTAAATTGACCTACTTGTCTTTTGACAAGGACAATTCTTTCCTAGAGATGATATACTTTATCTAAAGTAGGAAAATAGTTGCAAAATGCTACCATACATGTAAACCTGTAATACATTACTTTCACATGCCATAAGATCCGCAGTAGTCCTATCCCTTCCTTTTAGTTAAAGTCAAAAGACAAGATAATTTGAAGGGTAATCTACATAGGGCTTACTAGGATTTAGGTCAAGGGATAACACCTACAACCTTGTGTCTAGGTATTTGCATTTCATGCCTTTATAAGCCATGCAATCATTCCTAAATGTTACATGATGAAATGAAGTTTGCGAAAGTAAAAGTGCGACCCTTAGATACAACAATATCGTGAGTGAATTTCATGCAATGCTAGGGCAAGAGTCGATTTAATCTATTTGCAAGCATCATCCTCCATGCCATTTATAAGATCGGGGTTCTTTATCATGCCGTGAAACAGAAGTTAATAAATCCCTCACGCGAATCATAACGAAGGGAGTTATTGACTAAATGCAAAAATACTCTTTTCCTACATGACCAATGCACTTTAACAATTTCCCCTTTTACCCTAGGCCATATGTGGTTTTCACTTTGAAAATGCACGACAAGACAGTTTGCAACTAAGTTCATAGGGAGAATAAGTGCTTTTCATTCATAACTTTGTAGATGCATGATATGCACGGATCCTTTATCTATAATTATCGAATGTACTATTATCACTACGCTTGATTTAATGATAACGTAGTATGAATTTTCCTATGGAGTTAAGCGTATTTAAAACATCTCTTCATGTGGAAATATATTTACGGAACCTGGATTTGTGGATCCGCGGTGATATCCACGTGTAAGTCCGGGGAAGAACCTCCCGCAGGTGCGCCTTGCGTCTTCTTGGGAGCCATTGTAGGCGTGGTCACAAACTTTGCGGTTACCCTCGCTTCTACGCTTTCTCCGAACAGCCTTGAGATGTGCCTTCTCCCTTGTACGCAGGAAATTCCTGAGAAGGCCGCAGGAACAAGGCCAAAGCTTATCCCTGAGAAGTTGCGGGAAAAGGCTCTAAGGGAGGCCTTTTTAATCCCCCCCCCCTTGCGGTGGAACCCGTGTGCACAAGGCCTTAGGCCTTGTACCTTAGAAGCTTCCAAAAGCTTCTGGGAAGCTGATGCTCCACACGAGCCCACGTGGAATAAAGGTAAAGGTTGAGAGGGAGGGAAAGATCAGTGTCGGGACAGGGAGGAGTTGTGACGTGATGGCGGCAGTTTGACGGCTGGTCGAGGTGGCGGCGGTTCTTGTCAGCAGCGGCGTCAGATTGGGCGTCCTCACGGTGGCTCCCCAGCAAGACAACGACTCTCCCCTCCTCTTTCCACGCAGCCTCAGGCTTATGGCGATGGCAGCGGCCTCGTCTCCCTCCCTTCTCCAACAATGGCGTGGGCAGCAGTATATCCCCATCTCCTCCCTTCAGAGGGAGTATATATAGGCAAGGGGGGGGGAGAGAAGGGCTCCCCCACGTGGCCCTTGCATGGGTTCCCCCTTCTCCATGGAGTCCACGACTCCCTCAAGTCCCATCTCTCCCACACTCCCTTTTCTCCAGTCGTGCATCGGCTGGGGAAAAAGGGATTTAAAAAAAATAAATTTACCTTGAATATTCAAATTGCCCCTTCCAAGAGGGTGTTTATGTGAGACTTGCGGTTTCGAACTTTCGGGTTTGATTTACCAATGCGGAGGACCCCATTTCTCGCGTGCAGGTCACACATTACACCGCCGATAATTTCAATACGAGAGATAACCTTTGCACAAGGTTTACGTCGTGTGCGGGAAGTCAATATTCACGGGTGGGAATATTACAGTATAATGGTACACAGGAAGTGCAAGATTTAGAGATTCAAGTTGGTTCATACACTGAAAGAAGAAATTTCTTAGTTGTTCCATTACAGTCGAGTGACATTATTTTAGGAATGCCTTGGCGACACCAGCATAACCCAAATATAGATTATTCCACACACACAATGAATATTAATTTTCAAGGAAAATCTATTACATTATATGGTATGCATGCATCTAATGTTTTTCCACTGCTTTCGCATACTCAAGCAAAACGTGCATTACGCAAGAGTAGTAAATCATATCTCATTTGGGTGAATGAATTGCAAGCAAAGGAAAATGATATGCACCTTAGGCATAAGGAATTTCTTGCATATTTTAAGGACTGCTTTGCAGAAGACCTACTACCAGGTTTACCTCCTTCACGTCCAGAAGACCATATGATTGATTTGATCCCTGGCACACAACCACCTTGCAAAGCACCATATAGGCACAACCAAATAGAGCAAAAAGAAATCCAGAGTCAAGTTGAAGAATTATAAAATAGAGGTTTAATTTGACCTAGCAGTTCTCCATTCGGTGCACCTGTACTTTTAGTCAAGAAAAAGAATAATACCTATCGTATGTGTATTGACTACCGAGCTTTAAATAAGATCACTGTAAAGAATAGGTATCCTATACCTAGAGTTGATGACCTTATGGACAAAATGCAAGGATCTTCTATATTTAGTAAAATTGACCTTAAGTCTGGATATCATCAGGTGAGGCTAGATAAATCTGACATATTTAAGACTGCATTCAGAACACAGTTTGGCCATTACGAATTCTTAGTCATGCCATTCGGATTGACTAATGCACCTGCTACCTTTAGTAGAATGATGAACCGTATCTTTTTGAAATATCAGTATTGTGTGATTGTTTTCTTTGATCATATTTTGGTGTTTAGTCAAAATGAGAAAGAGCATTATGAGCATTTGTCATTAGCTTTTCAATTACTGAAAGAAAATCAACTGTTTGCAAATCCTGAAAAGAGTGAATTCTTTAAGACAAAAATTGAGTATTTAGGTCATATTGTATCATCTAAAGGAATTAAAGTTGATCCTAAGAAAATTGATGCAACATTGCATTGCCCTGTTCCTAAAAATGTGCATGAGTTACGCTCATTCCTTTGTCTTGCTAGTTTCTATAGGAAGTTTGTACGTAATTTTTCATTACTTGCTTTACCATTAACCAAACTTCTCAAGAAAGGAATTGTTTATCAATGGACCGAAAATCAACAGAAACCATTTGACTTACTGAAACATGCATTAACCAATGCCCCTATTCTACAGTTGCCTGACTTTAATAGACCATTCTTTCTAGTTGTGACCGATGCTAGCGGATCAGGAATAGGAGCCGTACTAATGCAAGACAATCATCCAATAGCATATTCTAGTTGTAAGCTGAAACCCTCCGAGCTGAAATATTCCACATATGACAAAGAACTATTAGCAGTTGTACAAGCATTAAGACAGTGGAAACACTACTTAATGGGTTCAGAATTCATGATAAAGACCGACCAGCAAAGCATTAGACATTTACTTAGCCAACCCCAAATTTCTGACCGTCATATCAAATGGGCTTCCTTTATTCAAAGTTTTCATCCTATCATTCAATACCAACCTGGAAAAGAAAATGTAGTTGCTGATGCATTGAGTAGAAGACCTGCAATTCATAACATTTCTGTCATATCTTTTGATTCTTTGATTGCTATGAAAGATACATATCACCAGGATATTACTTTTCAATCTGATTGGAATAAATTAGTTCAAAATAATTTCATTCCTGTTGATTCATTGTCATATAATGATGGATTTATGTTTTATGAAAAGAGACTGTGTGTTACTATTCCATTCCGATCTTTTGTTTTGAATGACATTCATTGTCCCCCATATCAAGGTCATAGAGGTATCATATCTACATTATGTATGTTAACTGAAGATTTTTATTGGCCGCATATGCATGCAGATGTATCTAATTTCGTTTCTGAATGTTTGATTTGTCAAAGAGTTAAGAGACATCATGGTAAACAGTATGGATTACTAATGCCTTTGTCTATTCCATCTAAACCTTGGGAACAAATTTCTATGGATTTCATTACTGGTTTACCAAATACGAAATCTAACCATGATATGATTTGGACAGTTGTAGATAGATTTAGTAAGCAAGCATATTTCATTCCATGTAAGAAAACTTTAACAGCATCACAAGCAGCACAGTTATTTCTGAAAACTGTTTTTACTAACCATGGACTGCCCAAAGTTATCATTTCAGATCGTGATTCTAGATTTTGTAACAATTTTTGGATTACACTGTTTGCTAATCTAGGCACAAAGATTGATTTCTCATCTGCATTTCATCCAGAAACAAATGGACAAACAGAAGCCACAAACAGCACAATACTAGATCTTTTACGTGCATATACTATCTCTAAACCTCAGACATGGGACACTCATTTGCATTTATTACAGTTTGCATATAACAATACACCGCACACATCTACAAAGAAAGCATCATTTGAAGTCATTTATGGATATAGATTGTCTACACCTGTTGCATCTTTGTCTAATAGAATTCAGAGTGCTGATGATATTGCTAGTATGCATAACAGTATTTTTGATGAGGTTAAAGATATGATTGCTAAAGCCCAGCAATCATATACCAAACAAGCCAACAAGAAAAGACAAGCCATGAATTTCAAAGTTGATGATTATGTTTGGCTGAGAATAGAAAAACGTAGACTGCAAAGTGTAGATAGACATCCAGTTGTCAAATTAGCTCCTAGATTCTATGGACCATTTAGAATCATTCATAAAATTAATGATAATGCATTCAAATTAGAATTACCATCTCATTGGGAAATTCACAATACATTTCACATTAGTTTATTGAGACCATTTAGAGGCCAATTACCTGTCCACCCTGTTTATGAAAACCCACCTTTATTAGAGGAAGAGACTGAAATACTTGAACCAGAAGCTATCATAGACACTGACTTTATGACCACTAGAACTGGCCGAAGGTATTCTAGATATTTAGTAAAATTTAAGAACCATCCTGTAGAGGAAGCGCAATGGATGCACGCTAGAGACTTAAATGCTTTCCCCACTCTGTTAGCTCCACATTGAGCTAATAGCAATTGAGGTCAATTGCTATCCCACCCCGGGGGTATGATGCCAGGAGGCATATTCCACGGTGGATTCCGTGCCACGGTGGATTCCGTGAGGTTTTACGGTGGATTCCGTAAACTTAGATGACCGGGGCTCATACACAAAGTGGATTCTTTGTGCGAGAAGTTGATGGGGATGCCTGTCCTTTTCGGGTGTTTCATTAATTTAGTGTGTACATGGGTGATTCCATAGCGGGTGATTCCGCAAAATGCATATTAAATTAATAAACGTTTATGAGTTTAGAGTGCGCACTCGTAATAAATTAAGGATAGGATTTATTTCTAACCAGTTGATTTATTTATGTAGCTGAAGAGTGCTAGGTATTCACTTTTGTCGGTTTAATTCTACTATTTTACTAACTATTGTGAATGCTTCAGTTGATGTGTAGAGATAGCAGCAGTGGCAGAGGAAAGCATTGGAGTTTAGCGAGTATTCGACATATGGATTATATTTTGATAGGCACCACGCCTATATTTTGTCATGTCTATTGAGACATCGATTATTTATTATTATTTTGTATGCGCCTATGCGCACGGATATGTTATTTCTATTTGGGACATTGTGTTGGGCGTGCCAGACTCCATGGGCACCGTCCATTATCTTTATTTCCTATTTTAGTAAAAGCAAACTCAAAAGCTAAAAGCTTGCCATATTTTTGTAAATTGGGCTATTATTGAGCATGAAGATGGAAATATACATAAAATACATGCTTTGTGAAGCGCTCACACAAGGCATGGGGGGAGATTGAACCCAATTGGTCTCTTGCTCTTGTCGTTCATGCTTTTTACATTGTTTTTTGTGCAAAAAGGTAGAGTTCATTGTTCTTGGGGACCTTCCGGGATTCACTACGTGAGCATACTGCGACCGATCTACGCACCATAGCCTAATAGGGGCAAGTCTTAGTCTCAGAGACAATCTTGCATTAAGTTTCACAGATGTAAGTTCTCTTTAACATGTAATAAATTCCATGTTACCCCACATGAGGATTGGTTTCATAACTATTGTGGTAATATAGGTTCTGTTTTAGACTGCGAAATGATACTGCATTAGATATCATTAGCATTGGGGATGTTAGACTATAGTTTGATTCAAGCAGCTCTATTGTTTTGGATAATGTACGTCATGTACTAGCTAGCAATCTCTATTCTTTGACTATATCTAGGTTTGTTGACCATGTATTGGGTGTGATCGATTTACTACATGTATTTTTAACTAGCTACACTCTCTTACAACAAGTGATAATATAACTCAAATCTATGAAAGAGAAAAAAGATCTTATAGTAGCATCCATTTTACAAACCTCAAATTGGATAGTTAGATTCCACATGAAGGTAGCCTTCAAGGGATTACAAGAAACAATTGGGAGGAGTCTCATTATTATAGTCAATTAGGTGCAGGAGAGAGCTAATAGAGCTTATCATGAAATGCTCCAACAATTACTTTTACTGACTTGGTTCATTCTCTTCACAAAGATTCCCATGTGAATAATCAACCTTTCACATTGTAGAAGCTGATTTAAGCTTGAATTTCTTCATTGCTTTCTTACGCTTATGTTCCCATTTAAACCTTTGACAATTTCTCAAGAGTTGTATTGTTAATGATTTTGTCATGAAATTCCTACTTGGTGATACCAAGTACCTCTTCCAAGGTAAATTCCACCCAATTGTTTAAAATTTGCTCTTTAAGAACCTTCTTGAGATCCATGGCTATCCCAATATCAAGCTGTAGCTTATATCCTAGCTATTTGCCCTTCTTTTTCCCCTCTTGTTTGCTATCTTGTTTGTGTTGAGGCCCAACATCTTCCATAACATGCTCCGAAGGTTATTGATTTGCAGATTTAGGCTACTTCATAATTCTTCTTATCACTCTCTTAGATGTCCTTACATTATCTTTATCTTTCTTCTAGTTCTTTTCCACAAGTATATGTGTGTTTTGCACTTTGCTAAATATTCAGATATTGAATATGCATCTATTTTTTATTACTAGCCAGTCATGTCATGAATGTTTTTCCATGCATGAGACATTTCACTATCAGTAGATTTCCTCTTTTTAGTTACATGCAAAGCATGCGTCCATATTGCAATGTTTGGACCAACCATCTTGTCCATGCATTCTATCCAATTGTAGACCAAAAGTAGCAACATGTATAGTGGCATAAGCATTTTGAATAGCCAAGTCTTTCAACAACTTTTGCATATCTTTCTTTCCAAAGTTCAAAGCAAGAGGAAATTCCATTTCTTTTGCATGGTTCTTTCCATCTTTACAAAATATGAGCTATCATGCCAAGGCCTCTTGATAAGCAATAAAATCCTTCATTTCATATTGCAAACTATCACACCACATACATCTTTTTCCAATTCTAGGGACTGCTACCTGTCCCCTTTTCCCTTGTTCTCTCTCATCCAATTTTGTGACCTTCAATTGAAAATCCTACATGCCTTTAATTAATTCATCTAATACATCTTTCATAATACTAGAAACAATAGGTGCAGCCATAGGGTTAGCCACATAAACAAGTGGGTTACTAGATACAACAATTGTTTTGCTCCTAATAGTGGGCAAGCTAGATAAATACAATATTTCCGTTCTTCTATGTTTTTGCACTAGTGTACTAGCAACATCCGTAAGATGACTCCACTCTATTTTAAGCCGTCTCTAGAGTCTAATCATCTAATAAATAGTTAAGATTCTCTTGAAGCTCCGGATTTGTCGCTTATAGAAACAATTGAAATTTTTGACTTGTAAGAGCTTGTTATTATGCAAGATCTAATTGCTCAAACCGATTTTCAAAATTCTCTTAATAACTCTACAGCCACAAGACCGTTATTGGGTTTTAGAACCCATTCTTGGAAAGTCTTGCAAGTAATCAAACTAGTATCTCCAATGTAAAATTCTTCCTAGATTGTCTTATTGAAAGCAACCCAATCATCAACATCCTAATGTACAATTTAGTAACTTGGATTTCAATTCATGTACAATGACCCATACAAAATATTGGCTCTATACAAGTCAAGTTATCCCAAATAACTCCATATTTTGAGCATAGTTATGTGTATATGCAAATACATTCATGCCATTAAACAACTTCATATCATGCTCTATTGCTTGCAGAGCATTTATCACAATAGTTTTTTCTGAGAAAAAGCTTGCATGACCTATTGTTGTTGTTGTACTTCCATAAGCATGTTCATATTCTACAATAACTACTTCAAAACATCACTAGAAAGTGTGCTTGAAGGTTCTCTCATCTTTCCTTTCCTTTCGACAACTTGCCACATCGGGTGGGTTTATGAATGTGGAAGAGGTTTTAGTCAAAATGTTGTATCCACGGGGGATCAAAGAGAGAAGGAAGTAGGGAATTGGAGATAGAATAGAAGTAAAAAATAGGCAGGAGATTCAAATTAATCCCAAGAATGCTAGAAATCAAGTTGTCTTCAAGACATGTCCATACATTATGAATCAATCATAAAGCCTTTTGCCAATTCTATCAACGTCTTTATATAAGATAAAGGCAAAGATGATTCAAACTCTACATGTATTACATGTAAACTTTGTTGTACATCCAAGACAAAGAGTCCAAATAATCAAAATTTCAATAGGTTTACATGATTTCTTGGTAGGAGAAACCAAAGTACTTGTCCGACGAGCACTATGTATTGCTAAAACCTAAGAAAGGAAACAAAAGCGTTGTATGAGACTCCAAACACACTTCAGCCCTATGTATTCATGGTGATTAGAATGATTGTTTGATGGCTAAATTCCAAGACAAAGGGTTCTTGGATTAGCTGGACAATGTCTACGACTACTCGAAAGTAATCTCCAACCAGTAGATGTCATGACGCTCCTTGTCATACGAAAAATACGTACCAAACACTAGCTTCTTTTCTATTGCTCAGATGGAAAATGTGATGGTTTTGTTGACTCTAAATGGGGGTAAAACCCTAGGATACTTGATCTAAATTCTCCTAGATCACTCCTTCTCAGCTCTTCTTGTCTCCAGAGTGTTGTTTGCTACTTGAAAATTGTGATTGCCTACCACCACGCGCTTCAAGAGTTGTTCTCTTATTATGAGATTTTCCAAAATTGGCTAAATAGACACTTGCTTTTTGTATATCACTCTACTCTAAAAGTTTACTAAACCTTTTGAATATCTCTACAATAAATAATGGCTAGAATATCAAAAATAGACTAAATTAGTAAAGAAATCCCATATTTTTGAGTCATTCATATTATGGACACTAATAATAATGCCTAATATGACATTGAATCTCTAGATTAAGAAGAAAGTGAGATGGTGATACACCTCAAGGTTTTTCATAGTGTGTCTACATAGCGGCATGACAACGCAATGTCAATGTAATGGACTAGTGGGATCTTGGGACTCCTAATGATCCCCATCCAATGAAACTCAATACGATATTATCTAATGACGAGTTTAAAAACTATGTATCACTCCTACTATAGGAGTTTAGGGATAATTTGCACAGAGATATGGTGAATTGAAAGGGATTCTCCCTACTATTTTCGTGCACATGATCCCATTGAAAGAAGGTAGTAAGACAGTAAGGCAAAAGGTTAGAAAAATGCCTTTTGAGTTGAGAGAGACATTCTTCTTAAGGATTTTAAACTTTCACATAGTATAGTTTGTACCATCTACCATACCTTTATTGAAGATTGGTTGACAAATCATTAGTGTTTGAATAGGTAGTACGACACTACCACCTCTAGAACTACTTCATGTGCTAGAATCGCTTGTGGAAGTCAACATTGCTCCTGCTTGCTATCGAAGCCTTTGTCTCTCATGTACTCTTCGATCTCTAGAGTCCCATTGGTCCGAATACCATGTAAAAATTACACGGTGCAGCAAACAAATAGATTTTAAGCAAGAGATAGAGAAAGATAGTACACAACAAATAAGAGGAGAACAAAAAATTGATTTAACTCTAAACAAGCTGATACAAAAATGGCCCTGCTTCTAATGTGAAGCTTAGATGGATATCTAGATAGAAGATAGGTGAAGAGCTTAAGGCTAGCTAGAATAACTCGGATTGAGTGAAAGGATGGATTATGAAGGTTGTGAAGGGGTCTATCTTCTATAGCCTATGAAGGGGGTCATGATGGATGACCTTCCATATGCACCAGTGTCTGCTGACCTTCCATGTGCACATGTGTGTGTTGACCTTCCATGTGCATGCACATGTGTCTATTGACCTTGCATATGTACATGTATCTATTGACCTTCCATATGCATGTGTATCTATTGGCCTTCCATGTGCACCTCCACTAGTTTGCTAAGGGCTACTTCTCAAGGTCTCAAACCCAAGATAGCAAATCTTGATAACTTCCTTATCTTGCAACTTGATGTAGTGTGCCTTGAGTTGCTAACAGTTTTAACTACTCTATCTAACACAAAGGCTAGACCTACAATGGTCACCTTTTGGTCACCCAGCACATAGACCTTATCTGACATACGAATCAAGACCCACCAATGTCTAGGCTCACACATGGCTTCTCCTCATAATGGGGGCCTTATAACTTTTAGCACTGTGGATCATTGGTGGAACCTTATGACGGTCGGGCATTGAGGGTATCTAACACAAGCAAGTAGCAACCTACCCATCAAATGTGAAGTGCAGCCTTGGAAGCAACTCATGCTGCCCCAGTCCACCTTTGCAATAGAGCCCTCCTCCCTAAGTACAACAAGCTTAACTTCAAGTCACATTGTGTTCTATTGGTGCAGACATCCTACATCTAGAAACATAGATGAGAGGAAGCTTTGTAGGCAGATAGTCAGCTTGTTGCCCATTGTTATTAAGAGTACCATCCAAGTTGTCCCAAACTGTGCATCCTACCTCTATTGGCATCTCGATGGAATTTCATCCTAAAACTGCCTAGTTTTGTCTCACTCATATGGTAGCAATAATCTGTTGGCACCAATAGATTCTCATGCTTCAAAAGAAAATGGAGATGTAGTAGGAGAATGTGGCACATGTAGTGTCATGTGGGGAAGAAGGGATAGGATTATCATTGCACATCTTCTAACATGTCAAGAGGCCCATCTCGACTTTGCAAACTCCATTTGGAACCAACTCCATATTCCTATATGGACAAGTGGCAATAGTCGTGATGCGTGGAGGCATATTTCACGGTGGATTCCGTGCCACGATGGATCCCATGAGGTTTTACGGCGGATTCCGTAAACTTTGTTGACCGGGGCTCATACACAAAGTGGATTCTTTGTGCAAGAAGTTGATGGGGATGCCTATCCTTTTCTGGTGTTTCAATAGTTTAGTGTATACATGGGTGATTCCATTGCGGGTGATTCCGCAAAATACATATTAAATTAATAAACGTTTATGAGTTTAGAGTGTGCACTCGTGATAAATTAAGGTTAGGATTGATTTCTAACCAGTTGATTTATTTATGTAGCTGAAGACTGCTAGGTATTTACTTTTGTCGATTTAATTGTATTATTTTACTAACGATTGTGAATGCTTTAGTTGACGTGTAGAGATAGCAGCAGTGGCGGAGGAAAGCATTGGAGGATAGCGTGTATTCAAGTTATCACTTATATTTTGATGGGCGCATACCTTAGGCATGGCGCCTATATTTTGTCACGCCTATTTATTAAGGTGTTGGATATTTATTTATTATTTTGTATGCACATGCGCACACGATTATGATATTTGTATTTGGACATTGTACTGGGTATGCCTGACTCTTTGGGCGCCCACCTATTAGCTTTATTTCTATTTGGCACTAAAGCAAACTCAAAAGCCAAAAGCATGCTATTTTGTAATTTGGGCTATTATTTGAGCTTGAAGATGATTAATACATAAAATACATTCTATGTGGAGCGCTCACACAAGGCATGGGGGGAGATTGTAGCCAATTGGTCTCTTGTTTATGTCGTGCATGCTTTCTACCTTGAGTTTTGTGCAAAAAGTAGAGTTCTTTTATTCTTGGGGACCTTCCAGTGCTCACTACACTAGCATACAGGATTCGATCTGTGCACTAGTGGTATTAGAGCAAAGTTGAGATCGAGATCTTCCAATCGCTTTCCATCTTGCGCGAAGACGGAGCTCCTGGAACGATCGAGCTCGACAGTCAGTTTCATCGCGAACGGTCGATACGGGTGGATTCCTGGTGGTCAAGAACCTCTGTCTACAACCTTTGATCGCGAAGGACCGGCTTGAGGAGGCAGAGAGTCACAAGGAAAGCTCCTTCTACAAGTCATTTTCTTTTCAACAATCTGACAGTAACTCCATAGTCCAAAATGTTAAAAAGCTTTTTTGAAAGTTTAAAAGGCTTAATAGTAAGCTTAAACAAAGCTTACTTAATCGATTTTATTAAATCGACGGCATCAGGATGTTTTTGCCATGATTTTCGGTGTCAAAAAACGCCCCCTCCCTCCTAAAATTCGTCTTTTGTTACAGATTAAGCTGCAAGCTTAATCCACTAAGTCTCAAGTCACAAAAATCTCCAAAGTTTGTCAAGTTCCTTAAGTTCTGTAACTCTGCAAGTCCTGCAAGTCACCAGAGGTCAAAAGTGACTTATTCCTATAGTCCTTGTCAACTACAATATCCCTCCATGGCTTTCTAAGAAGAAAGGACATCTCATCCTTAGCTTGCTCATTCCCAGTCGCTACAAAGTCAAAAATATGGACGTGTATCTTTGTCCATTAGTTGATGATCTTAAGATTTTGTGGGAGGAGGGGGTCAACAAAAACTCCCATAAGGACTGTTCTTGCGTAGAAGCACTGAACTGCAAACTTGTTCCCTGGAAGACTCTGTTTGCATACGCAGACTTGCTAAACCAGTTTCAGCACACACAGAAGGTCATATGCAGATTTTACGAAGACTTCAAATCCCATAACTGCAAAAGTCGAAGACCGTGAGATCCAAACAAAAATCTATAAGCCTTGTACACCCGAATTTGAGCTACGCTCATCCCGCTAATTGGATTTTGAGAGTGTGAGGTCTTTTGAATTTTTACAGGATGACGGAATAAAATATGGACGATTTAATGGCTAAAGGCGATCTTTCTGAACCTACGATGGAACAAAAGTTGGATTTAATTATGATGCAGCTAGATGAAGAACGAAGAGCCTGGCAAGCCTTGCAAGTTCAATTGGCCAATTTACAATGATCGACTACCGACAACGATGGACCACAACCCGAAGATGTTATCCGATGAACCATTGATGCGACTCTCGAAGCTCAATCCATCCACAAAGAAACAAAGATAAGTAAAAGAAATTTTAAATTTCGTACTTTCAATGGAACTCGAGATGGAAAGATTGTTCTTGCATTCATCAGTCAGTTTGATGATTACTTTCATGAAGAGACATATGCTGAAAAAGATAAAATTAAGTGTGTCACTAATCATTTAGTAGATCGAGCATCTCTTTGGTGGACCGTGGTTCGTAAGAGCATAGATTGTCCCACTACTTGGGAGAGTTTCAAAAAGAAGTTTATGCAAAATTTCCTTCCTCCACAATTCCATGAAAAAGCCATAAAGCAATGGGACCTTCTTCAGCAAAGAGATCGTGAGCCTATTTCCCAGTATACCAGATCGTGAGCCTATACTCCAACTACGCATGCTTGAAGACGTACCTAAAGTGACTCACAAGCGCAAGTTTATGTTTGGATTACTTGGGCATTACTACACTAAAGTCAATATGTTCAAGCCTGCAACCCTTGAAGATGCAATTGCTTTAGCTCATGACACTGAAGACAAGCTTCGAGGAAGAGACAAGGATCCACAACAATTTCAAGCAAATGGTAACTATGGTTCTAAGCAATTCAATTCAAATATTAGAAGATTTGATTTCCTTCATCATCTTTCCGTAAGTCTTGGACAAAACTACCTCTTTTGCCATCAAATACCAATCAAAACCCTAAGCTATCCTCATAGCCAAATCCTAATATTTCTAGACTTCCTACCATTGCAAACAATGTATCTAAAGCCAAACCTATAGTGTGTTACAAATGCCATCAACCTAGACATCTAGCAGCCAATTGCCAATCGAAGAAGCCACCTGTCCATATCAACTATCTTGGAGCAATGAAAGATGAAGAACATGAGGAAATGCCTGACTTTATGGAAGATGAGGACGACATTACTACTCCTTTAGATACTTTACCAGGTATGCCAACTACACATTCTTTGTTGACAATGAAATGTTTAGTGCATGAAAAAGAAAAGATTATTTTGCATGATGATGGTAGTACACATGATTTTATTTCTGCAAAGTTAGTGAAAGAATTGAAATTACAAACTGTTCCTACGCATTATCGCATTAAAGAAGCATTCTTAGGCACAAGGTATAATGGAACATAAGAGGTGCATGATTTAGAAATTCAAATTGGTGAATACACTGAAAGAAGGAATTTTCTAGTTGTACCATTACAGTCCAGTGATATTATCCTAGGTATGCCTTGGCGTCATCAGCATAATCCTGACATAGATTATTCCACGCATTCAATTAAAATTCATTTTCAAGGAAAACACATTACATTGTATGGTATGCACGCATCCAATAATTTTCCACTGCTTACTCATACTCAAGCTAAACATGCATTATTCAAAAGTAGTAAATCTTATCTAATTTGGGTGAATGAACTTCAAGCTAAAGAAAAACATATGCACCCTAGGCATAAAGAATTCCTTGCACAATTTAAAGATTGTTTTGCTGAAGATTTACCACCTGGACTACCTCCTTCACGTCCTGAAGACCACAAAATAGATTTAATTCCTCGCACACAACCACCCTGATGCCAAGAGGCATATTACACGGTGGATTCCGTGCCACGGTGGATTCCGTGAGGTTTTACGGTGGATTCCGTAAACTTTGTTGACCGGGGCTCATACACAAAGTGGATTCTTTGTGCGAGAAGTTGATGGGAATGCCTATCCTTTTCGAGCGTTTTGTTAATTTAGTGTGTACATGGGTGGTTCCATAGCGGGTGATTCTGCAAAATACATATTAAATTAATAAACGTTTCTGAGTTTAGAGTGCGCACTCGTGAAAAATTAAGGTTAGGATTGATTTCTAACCAGTTGATTTATTTATGTAGCTGAAGAATGCTAGGTATTCACTTTTGTCGGTTTAAATTGTATTATTTTACTAACGATTGTGAATGCTTTAGTTGATGTGTAGAGATAGCAGTAGTGGTGGAGGAAAGCATTAGAGGATAGCGTGTATTCGAGTTATCACTTATATTTTGATGGGTGCATACCTTAGGCATGGCGCCTATATTTTGTTGCGCCTATTTATTAAGGCGTTGGATATTTATTTATTATTTTGTATGCACATGGTCGCACGATTATGATATTTGTATTTGGACATTGTATTGGGTATGCCTGACTCTTTGGGCGCCCGCCTATTAGCTTTATTTCTATTTGGCACTAAAGCAAATTCAAAAGCCAAAAGCGTGCTATTTTGTAATTTGGGCTATTATTTGAGCTTGAAGATGATTAATACATAAAATACATGCTTTGTGGAGTACTCACACAAGGCATGGGGGGAGATTGCACCCAATTGGTCTCTTGTTCATGTTGTGCATGCTTTCTACCTTGAGTTTTGTGCAAAAAGTAGAGTTCTTTTGTTCTTGGGGACCTTTCGACACTCACTACGCGAGCATACATCATCCGATCTGTGCACCAAGTGGCTACTAATGTTGATGACTCCTTGCCCATCTATTGTGACATCTTGTAAGAGCTGCAAGAGTCTTTCTAGAGGAAAATATGTGAGAACCTAGGGATGAAGGGATGCAGTGACTTTCGGCTGCCTTGGTGGATCCATGTATCCAACTAGCACCTCTACCATTTTGTGATGATGATGATTTTGATGCATATGCGCAAACCCAACCTCTAACACAGTTGACACTAATTGTCCCTTCCTAGCTAGCCATTACTCTTTAGTAGGTGCTCGCTCTTCTTCGGCCTCTATCGCCTCTCCTCCTACAACAAGGTTAGTGGCCAAACTCTAGTAGGAGGCAAAGGTTTCCCAAGATGAGCCCATAGAGTTTGGTGAGGCAATAGTAATGTTGATGCCCATTTTGGTTGCCACAAATAATATAGCTTGTGGTAGGATGGGCCTAAAGCGTATCTTAGTCCACAATCATTGGACTCAAGAGGAGAATGTGGAACATGAGCTCTTGAGCTCGAGGAAGTTACTATATGTATATCCTCTACATCACATGCGTTCAAGGCCTATTTATAAATATCCTTATTTATGAATTTTTCTTGAATATAATATAATCCTTTTCTATTCAATCTATAAATAACCCCTTTATATTATACCCTTTTGTATGTAAGAAATGTATAAAAATGGTATTTTAAAAATACATTATTTTGAACCCACATCATGCACACATATGTTCATGAGTAACTTACCCGAGCTCTTGAGAAACAATGGGATGTCACCTTGGAGCACTTTGAGGTGCCTCAGAAATATCATCTCCAAATTTTGAATATGTGAAGGCAAAAGCAAAGTATTTATGGAATCACATTTGACATCTATCTCTAGTAGATGATGAAGTGTGATATCATGCCTTCCTCTGCTCTGCCTTACCCCGAACTACTCAATTCACACACGAAGAAGTCCTCACACTTGAGAATGAGCATTTTTTGCTAAAGTCATAGTGTAGAAGAAGCTCGCTATGGATCACAAAGACCGGTAGCAACACAAGATTACATCCCATCACTCGAACATCAAGCTACGCTTTGAGGTGGAGTAACTCATAGGAAAGCTAATATAGGTAGAGGACCTATCCTCTAAGAGCATCATGTGCATTCACTCTCTCAAGGATAGTGCTACTTGGAAAACTAGCTAGATTGAACATCTTGAGAAATAGGTCGTGCTAGTAACAGTGGAGCAGAATCGACTTCATCAAGCCATTCATATAGGTGCCTACTAACTAGAAGTTCTAGCTAATTAACTCTTCTTCCATAATATCCCCAACCTCCACACTAAAATCACATGGATCCTTAGCCCCATTAGCACCATTTGAACTACAATCTACTCTAATCCCTAGCACCACCACTATCACCTCCAAATCCTTGCCCAACCCACCCCCTCCTCCATTTTTGCCTCTTCCACACAATCTGCCACTACTAGCTTCGCCCTTGGCCGTGTCACTTGCACATGTAGTAGTACTCTAGGATGCACCCACTCTAAAAGATGCAGGAGAAATCGAAGGATGAAGTCTTGTGGATTTTAGTCCATTGTGCATGCCATGTATTAGGCATAGGAGGATAGCACAGATTGGTGGTGAAGTAAGTGCCAATGAAAGATGACAGTAGTAGTGCAACAATGAAAAGTAATGGTGTAGCTAAGAGTAATGGCAGGACTTCAAGCCAGCGCAAGTGAAAGAGCTATATAAGGGGCACAAAGGAAGTGAAAAGGTTTCCAATTGACACAATCACAATGCCAATTCACCCCCATATATATGACTCTACATACACATAGACACACACAAAGTTAGTTCCATTGTTGTGTTGTGATCACATCCATGGAAATCTAGCTTATGCATTGTACTTTCAAGTGGTTAATCCTTTGAATATATACATACTTACTAAAGTACCGAAACCTGATCATATCGAGTTTCCTCCAACTGTCGAACCCTGATATCGTCCGTTTCCATTATTTTTGATAGTATATAGCGCCATTGCAAAGATGGAGGTTCCTGGCTATATTCTCATCGTAGTGTGAATTCGATTATCCTCAATGCCTAGAATTCTCTAGTTGTGTCAACTTTACAATCTAAAAGCCTCGAGCGAGTCTTTTCTAAAAGAGCATCATGTGTTTATGGTGGATGAATAGAAATGGTTTCAAGTAGTATTCACATCCAATCTGTGTGTATATTCTTGCAAGAATCTATTGTGTATGTCATGTGTGCACTTTGATGGGAGGATATTTTAAAGGGAAAACTAGCACAGGTAGATGTATGTTAAAGTGTGCATGAAAAAGAAGAATGTAAAATAAGTAGAGTATATTACTACAAGTATACTGAAGGAATAACTATTTTTCACACAAGAGTGAACATACAGGAACCTTTCACACAAGGCTCTACATCTATGTATTGGACTGGACTTGTCTACTTAACTAACATTGGCTATGATGTCTACCAAGTTTTTTTAACATAGACATGCTACATGCGTCTATTAGATAGAATTCTAAACGTTGCCCAAACACAAACCTTTCACACAAGAGTGAACATAGATGTGATGGACTAGACTTATCTACTAGCTAACTTTGGCTATGATGTCTACCAAGTTTTGTGAACATAGACATGCTACATGCGTCTTGTAGATAACATTCTAAACATTGCCCAAACATAGATATAACAAATGTGTAAACTAGTTGATATGTTATATAGTGGCCAACTAAATAATAAAAACATGATAATCAATATCACTCAAAAAACACAAACATGTTATATTTCCTTACCCATGGAAATATGTTTGTTGCTAGACAAAAGCATCATTAGGACATCTCACTTTGCAGAACTTCCAAAGACAACAAAACTCAATCATGTATTGTGATATCATAAATAAAAATGCTTTTTATCCTCCTTTTTTCCTCTTCATTATGCTTGCGTCATACTTTGAAATGCTTCCTATGAGGTGTTGATTTTCTGGACACATTTCAAATCACATATGAGGAAGGTATCATCATCATCAATGTCTATATCCATAGCTCCAATGGCAATCATGTAAAAGTGCCCTTTAAGAAAATGTGTCAAGTATTTAATGCATACCTCATCATCATTATCAATTTCCACACATAGGCATCCACTTTACATGGCTACATTCACGTAAGGTGGAGTTCAACCAACATGGTCAAGTCTCCATCCCTTTGTAGGCTACATAGCCTCCATAAAATACAATACATTGTTGGAAGTCACTAGAAAGAAGCAACACACAACCTCCATAAACTACAATAGTACATTGTTGGAAGTTACTAGAAACAAGCAATACAAACCACTATAGCCATTTTTCCATACAACGAACCATCAAACCACAAAAATGAAAGCTACTATAGCCATTTTCCCATACAAGGAATCATCAAACCACAAAAAATAGGAGCTCATAAATCACTCAAGAATACAAACTCCTTACAAAAGACCATGAAACTCTTCTTACAAAAACCTTATTCTATTGTTAATTCATAGAATGTACAATGGAGTGTGTGACTTTTTTACATCAACTTGTAACAAGGCAAGGGTGACTAGATTCTTAAATGAAAAACTCCCCTTTCAACAAAAATGACCGGTACACCATAAACCACATTCGGATAGGAAGGAAAGTCCAAGATGAGTATTCAGTCATCTTAGAAAGATCATAGACACTTGGAGGTCCTTACTCAAGGTAATGCATTACATCAATCATGCTATTTGGTAAACTTGTAGAATAAGGTATTACATCAATTGTGTCATTGGGTAGACTTGTAGGGATTAGTATTTGAGTAGAGATTCTAATTACAATAAACCTATTGTAGGGCAAACAAGTTTCAAATATAGCCTCAAAATAAATACCATTTACATGCACTTTTTGGACCCATGGATCTAGACATACCACACAAAACATAGACTTGCCTTTTCTCGGGAAGGACACTTGCTTCTTGAGACTTTAAAATGAACTCCACTTCTTACCCACCATTGTAAGTTGCAAGCTAGGGTTAAAGCACCATCTCTATATCTACTTATAGAAATCAGTTCACAGACCCATAAAAAATAATGAATAAAAAGATGAACTTTCTTCAATTAAGCCTATGGAGTAGCCTTATCAACCATAACCTTTATACCATGCTTACAAACCTTCGACATAGGATCTTTATCTCCTCCTATGAGTATATATTGCTTTGAAAGAAGGCCTCCAAAGGTTCTACTTTGACGATGGTTTGAAATTAAGGTAAGAAATAAGAAGGAAGAAGACTTTGTCTACCATCATACTCTAAAAGAAAAGAAAGAGATGATGACTCATTATATCAGATCATCCTCATGCCCCAACCCAAGCTATTAAAGCATACTATATAGATTTTTGAGCTCACTTGGAGTATTTGGCTACTATAATTCCATCGCTCGATATAATACATGCAAAGCATCCACTCATCATTCCATTTGGTGAGGCTCCTCCATAGCTTCCAAATTGAAAGTGCTAATCCATTGAGATAATAATCTTGCTATTTTTTATCATAGCAATAAAATCAAACGAGTCGCTAAATCATTCTATGGCCCTATCCATAGTCATGCCTAATGGCCCAACTATCCTTGCTATATGCTTATTAAGGCTTGTTGCAAACAAGCCTTTAATCAACTAAGCCTCCCAAGCAATTCAAAAAAGACACACATAAATAGCATAATGTCCTCCCTCATACTGTAAGTATCTTGCTTGTAAATTTTAACTACCAGTAGGTCTATATCTTTCTCACATTCAAGCCAAGTTCTCTCCAAGAATTTAAATATCTTCCCTTCCCAATTCCATTAAGCATCAAAGACATTATTGTGTCACTTTAAATATATAGATTCCTTCATCATTTCATGAGCCCCAGATTTTGGTTTTGAAATTTCCTGACAAAGACATGGACTCCAAATTTGAAAATGTCTATCTTTTCTTATTAAAAATTTTATTGTTTTGTCTACCTCTCTCATACTTGAACCCTTGTCTATATAATGTTTTCTATTAGGCCACACCATGCACCACATATCATTAAACTTTTCCATTTTAAGGTGAATATAAGCAATGGTATGTATCATTGTGTACTAGATCTTGTTGTAATACCTCCCTGGATTATGCAAGGAGTAGATTTGATCATCTTAACTAGTAGTCTCTCCCAGCTTGAAAACACATAAGCACATGCTACTACTATATTATGATGTATTTAGTAATTTTACAATTGAATGAGCTCACATATCACATTTTGGATTCTTCGTAATGTTATCGAAACCTAGCACATTCAAAACTAGACTCTATGCATACACAAGTGTCTAGAAGTAGTTGGTTAGATGTAAGAAAATGGGGTTTAATAACCAAATTAAGTGGAATATAGAAAGTCCTTATTGCTTGAAAGAGACTCTACCTAGGGAGTTCACTCTTTGTAAACCAAACATGTCACCTATAAGCAAAGAATCGTGGAAAACCCCTATCTACGGCTTGTGCAAGAGTCATATCACCCCACCCCCCTTTTTACACTTATATGATGTATCAATAAAATTTACTGTGAATTCTCTTTTTCACATATAAGATTGTATATTGTGTTTACTTCTTCCCAATATTGAATAATATTAAAAGACTAGAATATTTCTAATTTAGAAATTATGCATTGACTTTAAAGGTGATACATTGTCTCATCACTCCAAATGTTGTATTTCATGATGGTGCATTGTCTTTAACACAAAACCTGTAGTATTTATAAAACATAAAAAATAAATTATCTTTCCCTTCCCTCATTCATCTTCCTCCCCTCCCCCCCATACCCCCTATTTTTATGGGTGGAGGGGAAAATTAATAGGGCCTATCCCTAATGTATATCCTTATGCACTTTTTGAAAAACAAAACCCTCCCTTGCACTTACATGGTTCCTTATGCTTTCGATCGTAACTAGGAAGGGAGATAGAGAATAAAAACCCTCATTCATGACCACAATGATCATTATCAATGCTATCATTATATGCTCAAATGAAATTCTTTTATATAGGAATATCATCAAAGTATATGGAAGTAACTCAATAACCTTCAGTCCAAATGTTGCGGATGAAAGGCCACATGTGTCTAGCAAACTACATTTACCTTATACTTAGTGCCCAAACAGTTGTAAACTACAAGTGGTGGCTAACCACAATTGTCATCTATATTCATTATTCTTTACTATGATAGAATAATAAAGAGAAGACAGGTCACACATTGTGACTGTTGAAGTTTCCACACACTAGTCTTACTCTTTTGCATTCAAACCTCCATAGCCATTCCTCTTACTTTCCCTTGTGGTCTTCTCTCTCTCACTCTTACTCACCCTTTCAAACCAATATTAGAGTAGAAATTCAAGGAGCTTCACCCATTCTACTTCAGCTTGGGAAAGAGAGCTTCAACCCCAACTTCCATGGCAATAAGAGCTTCAATCATCTAAGGAAAATATCAAATCCCCACCTTCTCCAACTCATTTCTCAGCTTTTTCACAACCTTTGATCAGTGCCTAGTAAAGTCAAAGAGATAGGGATAGTAGGAGAAGTCCCTAGAAATTATCCCACAGTTGGTCATATATTTTTAGGGGGCTTCCCTCCTCACTTCCCCTCAGACATTTAGCTCTACAATTCTTCTAATTCTTATCTAGCTATTGAGGACTTCTCTTAGCACTTTTGAGTCTGACTTTTGGCATCATTTGAGAATACAAACTTACTATTCACAATTTTGGACAGCAAAGCATTTGAATGTTTATACTTTACTAATGCTTATTCACATAGGTTTTAATGCTAGGATGATATATTGATCTTAGGGATGCTCTACAAATTGAATAGAGCTGAGTTCACTCAACCATTGAAGGGATCTTTGTTCTGATAAATAGTGCATAGAAAGCATATGCTTTGAATATCAGTGAAATATATGCTTACATGCCGTGGGGAAATGCTCTTTGATCATGTGTATGCTTGACACTATTGGGCATGTATGGATATGCTCTCCTTTTGGCCTTGAGATTTAATTCTAAGCTCTCTTATATTCATATCTATAGAGGTTGCATGGTTCAGTGGTCTCTTATTCATAGGCTTGGATGTTGATTCTATTTACATGCTCTAGGACATATTATTTTGTACCTTTGGGCTTTCGAATGTTATGACATGCATGTATTGAGCTTCCTTTGCTCTTGGATACTTCACTTTACTTCCAATGGGAGAACTTTCATATTTCATCGCAAAGCTTGGGTTTGAGAGATTGCACAAGTCTCTCATCTATATTGATTGGTTTATGTAGACACCATCTTTGTAGTTATTAATCGCTATGTGATTTTTTTCATTTGATTTTTTGGTTGCCTAGTACTTCCTCTTTCAAGTACATTATCAGCCCCATGGACACATGCTTCCTTGGTATTCGAATGTTATGATAATGCTTTGAGATGCTAGTTGGATTTTTAAGAGCTTGATTATCTTAGTTTTGAAGTGGTTTATTTCTATCATAATAGTTTGGACAACAAGCATACAACAGTGGACTCTATGCTTTGAATGCCCATTGTGTCTACATGATATTTTAAGCATGCTATATGTCTACAGTGGTGTCTAGGATTGATGTAAAAATCCAAATACAATTAGAACATGCTCTGGCACTTGATTTTGAGTTACATTTGATGTACTTCAACTTTGGTTGGTTACTTTGAGCTTCCGTACTTACACACTTATGGGTATTGAAGCTTCAATTGGACACTTATGCTCCCACATATATTTGAGATGTGCTTCGGCTTTCCAGATGATTTTGTGTATATGTCTTGAGCTTTGCCTGCTCACTTTGCATTCAAGATTTTCTTCTAGATGGAGATGCTTATACTTACTTGGCAGAGCTTTGCTCTTTGAGACAATCCAACTCTTGGTTCATGTATATCTTCTCTTGTATGCTATTGGATGTATTCACGTCCAATTAGTGGGCTGATTTTATTTTCTCTTTTCTCAATCATTTTGCATTCAACAACATTGCATATTTGTTATGTATTGAGCAACATTGCTCTTTGCTCACTCATCATGCATTTGGCCTTGGGTAAGTTACTCATGAATATATGTGTGCATCACGTGGGTTCAAAATAATGTATTTTTAAAATATCATATTTATATATTTTAAACATACAAAATGGTGTAATATAAAGTGATTATTTACAAGTTTAATAGAAAAGGGTTATGTTTTATTCAAGAAAATTCCCAAATAAGGATATTTATAAATAGGCCCTAAACACACGTAATGTAGAGGATATACATATCGTAACTTCCTCGAGCATTTGGTAGATCTGTGTAGTTCCTCTTGACAGATCTACCTACAATCTTGGAGCCTGAGATAGAGGCAATGATCAATGCATTAATTTCCATGGATGTCGAGACTTCTGATCCACTTAGAGAGGAAGCATCCATACCATTATATGATGGGTGCCGAGTATCTCGGCTGAAGACACTGCTTGCACTCTTAAGTGTGCAAGCAAAGTACGGGTGGAGCGATACGAGTGTGACCGAGTTGTTCAGGTACCTTGTACATACGCTTCATTGAAAAAAAATTTCAGCACTATTATTACAAGCATTTGTGCTTTTTCAAGGTGTTTTATGATTTTTTTCAAGTTATTGAAATATCATATATTACCACCTGCAAATACCATGCCTAAGTCTCATGATGATGCACGACATGTTTTACGGAGGCTTGGCATGGACTACAATAACATCCATGCATGTATCAACGATTATTGTCTCTTTCGAGGAGAATACGAGACTATGGAGACATGTCCAAAGTGTGGTGCTCACAGGTATCGACAGGACTTGCAAGGGCAAATCATCCCTCAAAAAGTTCTCAGACACTTTCCGCTTATCCCCCGCATAAACCACATGTTTCGTACGTCCGGTATGGCGAGCTTGATAACGTGGCATGCGCAGAATGGGTCCCCGGATGGAGTTCAACGAATATTAGCGGATTGGCGCGCATGGAGCCACATTGACTCTACCTTCCCAGGCTTTGCCCAAGAGCCAAGGAATCTTTGGCTCGGTCTCGCAATGGATGGCATGAACCCATTCGGTCTGCGCTCAACTTCTTACAGTGTGTGGCCTATAGTCCTTGTCAACTACAATTTCCCTCCATGGCTTTCTACGAAGAAAGGACATCTCATCCTTAGCTTGCTCATCCCAGGCCGCTACAAAGTAAAAAATATGGACGTGTATCTTCGTCCATTAGTCGATGAGCTTAAGATTTTGTGGGAGGAGGGGGTCACTGTACAAGATATGAGCAGGCGCGATGGTCGGCGATCGGCCAATATTCGAGCCATTCTCATGTGGACGATGCATGACTTTCCGGGATTGGAAGAGTGCTCAGGTGAGCAGACCTCCATTCTCACTGGTAATATCTATATTTTATCTCGTTCAATCAAGTATTCACTAGGTCATGGTGTTGGAACAGGTCTGGTTACCTCAGGTTATCATGCATGTCCATTGCACAGGCCACAGTTAGACTCTCGAAGGTCACGAACCATGAAGAAGATGGTATATCAAGGACACACTGCTTTCTTGCTGGAGGATCATGAACTCAGGGAAGGTTTCCTTGGATGGCCTCCAACACATATGAATGCCGCAAGCTGGTACGAGCTGAAAATGGTCCACGCGGAATCACATCCAAATGGAATGCGGAGGTTCTCAGTTTTCTATGAGTTGCCATATTGGACCCACTTACAGGTCAACCACTTGTTGGATCTCATGCATATTTTCAAGAATGTGGACAGCTTATTATGGGACCACATCACTGGAAAGAGAGATACTATAGGGGCACGAATGGATTTAAAGGAGATAGGTAAGATGGAGGCGCTTTGGCCGTAGTCGAGTGCTGATGGTCACGTGCAGCTTTCTCGCGCTCCTTGGGTTTTTTCCACTAAAGAAGAACGCATTGTAAAGCAAGTAATCAAGTCTATCCGCACTTCGACGGGTATGATGTGTTCTCTCAGGTCCGCATTTTCTAAAGACGACCAATTATCAGGGCTAAAATCCCATGACTGGCATAAGATATGTCATGTTTGTACTACGAATGGATTGTAATTAGCGTGGGAATTTTGCTATTTGAAATTTAACCATTATTCATAATGCTTTCTCATTTGTGGCAGTTTGTACTACCGATCGCGATTGCAAGATGTCTTACTCCAGAAATACGCGAGGAAATTTACAAGTTGTCGACTTTGGTGCAATGGATCTCACAGAAGGAGATTAAAATGTCCCCTATTGAATCCGCGAGGCAAGGAGCAGTGGAGACGGTCTGTCTCTTTGAGAAATACCTGCCCACCAGCATGCTCACGATACAAATCCACCTTCTTGTGCATCTTGTGGATGAAGTGGAGATTGCTAGACCTATCCATACGTGATGGATGTTCTTCTTGGAGCGCTTCATGAAAACCGTGAAAGGCTTTGTGCGACAACGAGCTCAGCCAAAAGGTAGCATGGCCGAAGGTTGGTTGGTGTCTGAGGTGCTAGTGCATATTTCACAATGGCTACCAATGGTGGAACCAGACAATGAAATGCTATGGTCGCTGAAGAACGATGATAGACTGACTGGAGATGTGGTGGTTGGAAATGGGGTAGAAAAAAGAATGGATGCCTCAATGGAAGAGAAAGTGAATCGCTTTTGTATGTTGCACCATGCCTCTATGGAGACGTGGTTCGCCAAGTACCAGATCCCTAGGCAAGATCGAGAGGAAGTGCGAGCTGAATTCCAACATAGTACGCATCATCGATCAATTTGATATCCCGAAGGCATGGAGGAGATGCCGTAGTTTATGTCAACGCGATGCTTGCATGGAGCTTTGACCGCAGCGTCTTGCGAAGGAACAAGGGACTCAATGGAGGAGTGGGAATTCTCGAGGGGATGTAGTCCAAAGGTGATGAGGGGTTTAGAATCTATCGTATCTAAATTTTATATGCGACATCTAATTTGAGTGTTTCAATGTACATGACAAAATATATAGTGCAGCGTGGTCGCGCAGACGACATTTTCGCGTGGAGCATATTTACAAAATGCGCTCCACAATGGACTGTGGTATCATGGCAAGGTTCAAGCAAGAGAGCCGGCGATGAGCAATGGATCCAAACATGGTTGTGGATGAGATGGAGTATTTTGGAAACTTGCAAAGTATTGTTACGGTGGATTATCGTAGCTTCTCCATGATACTATTCGATGTGCAGTGGTTCAAAGTGGTACTTGGAGGAGCTGGAGCAACAGTTCAACGAGGTCCATCTGGATTTCTTGAAATAGATTCCGAAAAAAAATGGACGGATTTGTGCGACACCTTTGTGTTGCCGGCCCATTGTGAACAGGTGCATGGACTCATGTGCTTGCTAATTGTATTACGATATGGTTTATGTCACAATGGTTTGAACTCTCTTGTATGTGTTTGTGAACAGGTAATCTTCTATCCAAACCCTGGACAACCTCGATGGTGGTATGTTATACCTTCAACTCCCCCAAGTGCGAGAGTATATGATCAAAGCGATATTCCAAGCATAGATGAAGATAATATGCAAATAGAGGGGTCGATATTCCAAGGGGTGGAGGCCATCGAAAGCTTGGAGCCGGCATCAGCTAACAATGATGGAAATAGAGGAGTCCAAGAATTCTTTGAAAAAGATGTGGACTCATTCTTTTGTGGTGACATGTCTATCGACCTTCTAGAGTATGCGGAGTTGTGTCAGGAGATTAACACGGGACCATAGGATACTTTATACTTGGAGCATCCACTTACTCAATTCGTTGATCAATCACTTATAAGGATACATAAGATATGCATTCTAAGTGAGATTTTTTTTTAATGATTTATATTACTGTGCTTTGTATGATTTAAATTGATTATTATAACATCAATTTTTATCTGTGCAGGTGACATTTTTAGGATAAGTCAAGGGATGAGTGATGAGGAGTTACAGGACATCTTCGCATGCATGTCTCCAGACCAAATCGCCAGATTCAGAGAGATGGCAGACCAAGAGCTGACTCAGTCTTCGTTAGGGCGCTCTGCTAGATCTGTTTCAGCGCGATCGGATGCTTCGGCTTCGAGCAGACGATCTCGACACTCACGACTTGGGCCAGGGGGAGGGAGTACATCAGGATCAGGGGGATGCTGTAGAGATACAGAGATAGTGAGCCCGCGGTGGACATGGGATATAGGTGTGACTCCTCGCTCTCGTGGCTCAGGTGGATGGTGTGGAGACATAGACGCGGTGTCTTCGTCTCGTCGTTCAACTGGAGCTGCGTCACCTCCAGGATTTGTCATGCCTGTGGGGACGTCTACTCCAGTTACTCCGGCTTTTGTGCAGTCGTCAGTAGTGGCACCCCTGTGGGTGCCACTCCGAGAGAGTTTACCCCCGTCGGTACACCAGATGCACAGAGGTCTCCTAGATATGCCCAAGAGCGTGGACACAGATGGGAGAGGACCCATCTTAGGCAGACTCTTGGGAGTTATGGATATCTAGTCGATAGTAGGTCAGGAGCCATTATCATGAATGATGAGGGGAGGAGAGTGATGGCTCGTATGAGAGAGTTGTGCCAACAAGTTTTTCGGCACAACATCTTGGATCATTGGAAGAACATACCGGAGGGGAGCAAGGACTACATAGTAACAGCCTTACACGAGGAGTTTTTGGTGCCAGTCACAGTAGATAGATTCTATACGGGCTAGACGATGGATTGCATGCATGTATACATGTCACATAGATGATCCGACACATGCAAGGCAATCAAGAGTGGGGTTGCAAAGCCCGAGTGGTTAGATGCAGATGACTGGCGCCGACTGAGGGAGGAGGCTACAGATTCTCTAGGACTTTGGAGTCAGCAGCGCAAGGCGGCGAGGGCACGACTCAAGGCTGGAGTGGTCCATCATCTTGGGAGTGGCGGCCATAGGACATATTTGGAGGACTTTGTAAGTTTTTCTTTTGTTTTGCTTGTTTTTTTTTGAAATATTCTTTGTACTGACAATCATGTTTCTAACAGTTAGTATTTTGTTTTTTTTGCAGCATTCCATTACAAATCGCGATCCGACTGGCCTTGAGACTCGATATGCAGAGAGGCACGATCTTAGGGCATTGATCGACCGATTGTATAGACGCGGCGGCGTTGTAAGTCACTCATCTTTCTTGTTCGTAGTTACCATGAGATATTTGAATGCATTATTGTATGTTGGACTGATGTGTTGTTTCTTTTTCTGCAGAGTCCCTTCGATGCTCCTTTGCAGCGGGACGAGCTTTCGGGGGACGAGGATGTGTAGCTCGCCCTTAGATCCCTGGAGCTCACACACCTTTATTTTTGAGTCGCCTGATCTATGTAGACATTTTCTATGTATTAGTGATATCCTGTCATGATTGTACCAATCACTTTTTATGCGATCATGTATTTATTTCATGTATCAGTTTTATGATTTCAGTATACATTGTTTTTGTTTGCAAGCGCATTGTACACAGTAGTGCAGAAAATATTTTGTATGGCTCTCATAAAGCACATAGTGCTATATGTGGCACGGCAGCTTGCCGCCCTGCCACATTAATTTTTTTTTTCCATATTACTGTCGCTATTAGCGTCACAAATTTTACTACTCGCGTCGCTATTAGCATCGTTATGCACCAATAGCGACGCTTATAGCGACGGTCTGCGACATGCATAACGACGCTAATAGCGACGCCAATACCGATGTTCTATGGCGCCGCCAATAATGACGCTTTTTGCGACAACGGGGGCAAATTTTGTTGTTTGCATTTTCGTCGCTTTAAATGTCGGTATAAGGCGTATATCTTGTAGTGTGCACACATGTGCATACTCAAGAATCAATAGTCAAGTTTAAAGCTAAATTGAATTTTCCATAATAAAAAGGAAGTATTTTTTATCATATTCAAGTAGAGAGATTACGAGATACATGCAATGCTTGCTACTAATTTTATAATAAGGTTTGTGTCGCTTGCCGCTAATTACTTATATCAAGCTTTGCTTGTCAACTCGAGGAA
Organism: Lygodium microphyllum; assembly: GCF_053477565.2. NCBI lineage: Eukaryota > Viridiplantae > Streptophyta > Polypodiopsida > Schizaeales > Lygodiaceae > Lygodium > Lygodium microphyllum. The sequence goes on from NC_141136.1 coordinate 31,324,953, forward strand.
CTGCCATTCATTAGAGAGAAATGCAAAAATAATTATTAACTCTGGGTTTTTTATTATATTAAGTCCAATTTCACGTGGTTAAATAATTACGCATCTATATTCGCATCTATTTGCGTGGATTTATAGAGGCAAAATTCGCGTCTATTTATATGCTCTTTTACACGCATATATAGACGCAATGATAGACGTGCCCGACTTTGCGCATCTAACATGCACGTCTTTGCCTCGTTTCTGTTGTGTTGTCATATGGTAGTAATAATCTGTTGTGGCACCAATAGATTCTCATGCTTCAAAAGAAAATGGAGATGTAGTAGGAGAATGTGGCACATGTAGTGTCATGTGGGGAAGAAGGGATAGGATTATCATTGCACACCTTCTAGCATGTCAAGAGGCCCATCTCCACTTTGCAAACTCCATTCGGAACCAACTCTGTATTCCTATATGGACAAGTGGCAATAGTGGCTACTAATGTTGATGACTCCTTGCCCATATCTTGTGACATCATGTAAGATGTGCAAGAGTCTTTCTAGAGGAAAATATGTGAGAAGCTAGGGATGAAACAATGCAATGACTTTGGGCTGCCTTGGTGGATCCATGTATCCAACTAGCACCTCTACCATTTTTTGATGATGATGATTTTGATGCATATGTGCAAACCCAACCTCTAACACAGTGAACACTGATTGTCCCTTCCTAGCTAGCCATTACTCTTGAGTAGGTGCTCACTCTTCTTCGGCCTCTATCGCCTCTCCTTCTACAACAAGGTTAGTGGCCAAACTCTAGTAGGAGGCAAAGGTTTCCCAAGATGTGCCCATAGAGATGGGCGAGGCAATAGTAACGTTGATGGCCATTTTGGTCTCGCCACAAATAATATAGCTCATAGTAGGATGGACCTAAAGCGTATCTTTTAAGTCCACAATCATTGGACTCAAGAGGAGAATGTGGAACATAAGCTCTTGAGCTCGAGGAAGTTACTATATGTATATCCTCTACATCATGTCGAAAACACAGAAGAAAATGAAGAAGAAGAAGAAGAAGAAGAAGAAGAAGAAGGAGCAGTCGGCTCGTCGAAAACACAGAAGAAACTTAAGAAGACGAAGAAGAAGAAGAAGAAGAAGGAGGCAATCTCAGCGATATTGGCATGCTAAAGCCAACGCGGTCTTGACGTTAATGGTATTGTTCTCTTATTAAAATAACGGAACTTGACCATATCGAGTTTCCTTCAACTGTCGAAGCCTGATATCATGCGTTTCATACAGTACGATTGCAAAGATGGAGGTCCTTGGCTTTATTCTCATCGTAGTGTGAATTCGATTATACTCGGTGCCTAGAAATCTCTTGTTGTGTCAAATTTACAATTTAAAAGCCTCGAGCGAGTCTTTTCTAAAAGAACATCACGTGTTTATGGTGGATGAATAGAAATGGTTTCAAGTGGTATCACATCCAATCTGTGTGTATATTGTTGCAAGAATCTATTGTGTATGCCATGCGTGCACTTTGATGGGAGGATATTTTAAAGGGAAAACTAGCACAAGTGGATGTATGCATAACGTGTGCATGAAAAAGAAGAATGTAAAATAAGTAGAGTATATTACTACAAGTATACTGAAAGAATAATTATTTTTCACACAAGAGTGAACATACAGGAACCTTTCACACAAGGCTCTACATCTATGTATTGGACTGGACTTGTCTACTTAACTAACATTGGCTATGATGTCTACCAAGTTTTTTTAACATAGACATGCTACATGCGTCTATTAGATAGAATTCTAAACGTTGCCCAAACACAAACCTTTCACACAAGAGTGAACATAGATGTGATGGACTAGACTTATCTACTAGCTAACTTTGGCTATGATGTCTACCAAGTTTTTTGAGCATAGCCATGCTACATGCGTCTAGTAGATAACATTCTAAACATTGCCCAAACATAGATATAACAAATGTGTAAACTAATTGATATGTTATATAGTGGCCAACTTAATAATAAAAACATGACAATCAATATCACTTAAAAAACACGAACATGTTATATTTCCTCACCCATGGAAATATGTGTGTTGCTAGACAAAAGCATCATTAGGACATCTCAGTTTGCAGAACTTCTAAAGACAGCAAAACTCACTCATGTGTTGTGCTATCATAAATAAAAATACTTTCTATCCTCCTTTTTTTCTCTTCATTATGCTCACGCCATACTTTGAAATACTACCTATGAGGTGTTAATTTTCTGGACACATTTCAAATCACATACGAGGAAGGTATCATCATCATCAATGTCTACATCCATAGCTCCAATGGCAATCATGTAAAAGTGCCCATTAAGAAAATGTGTTGAGTACTTAATGCATATCTCATCATCATTATCCATTACCACACATAGGCATCCACTTTGCATGGCTACATTCATGTAAGGTGGAGTTCAACCTATATGGTCAAGTCTCCATCCCTTTAGAGGGTACAAAGCCTCCATAAAATACAATACATTGTTGGAAGTCACTAGAAAGAAGCAATACAAATCACTATAGCCTCCATAAACTACGATACATTGTTGAAAGTCAATATAAACAAGCAACACACAACCTCCATAAACTACAATAGTACATTGTTGGAAGTTACTAGAAACAAGCAATACAAACCACTATAGCCATTTTTTCATACAAGGAACCATCAAACCACAAAAATGAGAGCTACTATAGCCATTTTCCCATGCAAGGAATCATCAAACCACAAAAAATGGGAGCTCATAAATCACTCAAGAGTAGAAAATCCTTACAAAAAGACAATGAAACTCTTCTTACAAAACCTTATTCTACTGTTAATTCATAGAATGTACAATGGATTGTGTGACTTTTTTACATCAACTTGTAACAAGGCAAGGGTGTCTAGATTCTTAAATGAAAAACTCCCCTTTCAACAGAAATGACCGGTACACCATAAACCACATTTGGATAGAAAGGAAAGTCCAAGACGAGTATTCACTCATCTTAGAAGGATCATAAAAGAAAATCTACACTTGGAGGTCCTTACTCAATGTAATGTATTACATGAATCATGCTATTGGGTAAACTTGTAGAATAAGGTATTACATCAATTGTGTCATCGGGTAGGCTTGTAGGGATTACTATGGGCCAATGGCCGCGGCTGATCTGCAGCTCTGTTGTGTCTAGGCTTGGTCTCAGTGGCACTGCTTGTGGCACAGTGGCTTCGACCGACTTAGGTTGAGGTGGTGACATTGGCATGCTTATGTTGGAGAGATCATCGATCTTGTCCTCTATGATGGGTTCAACATCTTTGAGATGCTGTTGAGCCTCCCTCACCCATTCCTTCACCTTTTCTATGGCCTCTAATTGTCGCTTTGGATGCGGGTATTCCCCTATCTTAGTGCTTCCCTTTTCGGCTGTCTTAGGGGCTGAAGTCTCTGCCTCCGCGTTTGAGACTTTCTTCCCAGTAGGTAAAGTCGTAGCACTCTCAGTCTTTAATGTGACCTTAGCTTCCGATCTCTTCTTTTTTCGCTTGCGGATTTTCTTTCCTATTGAGGTTGCGTCAAGATTGCTAGGTCCTGGCAGAGAGATGCCAGCCTGCTTTGTTTGGGATCGGGTCATAACTCGCAAGGGAATAGCTGTGGCCTCCCCATCAGGGTTTTCGACACCAAACAGCCCCAATGGGATGGATGGCAAATTAGCTGAGCTAGAGGACGGCTTCCGCATTGGGCAGTCAATGAAAAGATGGGTGATTCCACACTCTGCGTAGCTTTGGTCAGCCTTGTCCCTGTTTTGCTGCTTTCTTTCAGGGCAGTGTGATGAGACATGACCGGGGTGTTCACAAGTCCAACAAGTGAATGGATCCTGTGGCTACCCTCCTAGGCCTCTACCCTGTCCTCGTCCTAACGCCATCACCGACACACGTCGATAATCCATGAGGACCGCGTTGCCCTCATCGTCATGCGAGATGTAAGGGTATATGTAGGTCTCTTCATCATTCGGCTCCTCCACGTAATGTACTAGAGTGTCGCTCAGTGGGTGGGTCACATAAGGACCAGGCGATCTAGCAATGCCTGTGGGATTTATGTCCATTATAGGGACGACTGGTTTCATATTGTTAGGCGTGGGTAGAGCCAATGGGGCTCCCCTTCCAAAGAATGGCTGCGGCCTGTTAATTAGATAAGGCTGGCCATAGGGTTGCGAGTATGGAAGCCTTCTTGGTAGTCTGCAATGTGTGATATCGTGGCCAAACCTACCGCAGTTGGCGCAAGGTCTTGACCTAGGGTCTTGACACTCGGCTGGCAAGTGGTTTCCGCCACAGTACATGCACTAGATGTGCGGGCGCATTGATCGTCTCAACATGTCTTGTATCTTAGCTAATTTCATCTTGACCTCAGCTAAGCCTTGGTCTGTCTGGGTGGCCTTCCCCTTATCTTGGGATGATGGGTTTGACCGCTCACTAGAGGCTGACGTTCTCTCTAAGCTTCGCGGGTTGGTCTCTTCTAGATTTGAGCTCCTAGAGCTCCGCTCTTTCAGCTGGTCATCGACTCTGATGGCTTCCTCAAAAACTCTAGCCACCACGTCCCACTGCAAGCTTGAATTGCCTACCAATGCCTTATATAACTCCTCGTCTCTAGTTCCGCTGATGAATACAGTTGAAACTGCTCTATCAGTCGGTCGCTCGCCTAGAGGGATTCTCTTAAAGAGACTTCTCACATGGGTCACGTAGTTGCGGGTGCCCTCCTTCTCTTTCTGCTTGACATTCATCAAGCGTACTAGCAGATTATCGGAGTATCTGGGCTCGGCGAACCTTTTGACGAAGAGATCCTTGAGATTATTGAAGTTGGCTCGTTCCACGACATCTAGGCTTGTATACCACGTCCTACCCTTGTCGCCTAAGCAAAGCCCGAATGCTTGTGAACGTTGAGTCTCGTCGTTGAGGTCGTTGGCCTCGCAGACTTGCTCAAACTGTTCAACAAAGCTGTATGGATCGTCATGCGGTTGGTACTTGTCGAGTTGCTTGGCAACAATTGGTATTTTGGCCTGGCTCTTTGAGCCCTGGTTTGCCCCTAATCCTCAAGCAAAGACGTCGCTAGTGCGGTGGCACTCTACTCTACTGCGGTGTTATCGAGCAGCCATTTCATGAGGAGCTCGCTCAATGTCAGGTCTCCTTCTAGCGCTCTCTCATGGTCTGTTCGGTTTCGGCCAGCTAAGTTCAGCACTCGCTGCACCTCATTTAGCTCCATGCTTTGCCTTTGGCTCCTAGCCTGTTGATCCCTATTATAATCAGCTATGCCCTGCAATGCCTTGCGGGCTAGCCTTCTCTCCTCCTCTAGGTCTGCAATGATTGCGTCTGCTGCTCGTACCGAGCGTGCACATCATAACTGCTCACCATCTGCTGTATAGCATCTGGGAATACACTCAAATCGAGCTCCTCATTAGACAGATGGTCTGAGATTTCTTCCGTCATGATCGAATTCTTGCGCCCTGTTGTGCTGTCGATCAGGTTGAATACTCGTGACTGATCCTCGTCGTTGGCGCTCCTTGCTTGGTTCTACCCTGTGCTTCACTTGTTTGTCTATGTCTTGGGTCCTCTCCTATTGGTGGGTTCCTTGAGTGATTTATCTGAGTGAGTTCCTTTGATTATTGAATACAAACCTCAAGTTATGGTCACTCGGTGAGTGTGTCATTTCTCGTGCGCTTGTGCCCAATCAGGCTTGCAGCTTTTTTAAGTGTGCTTCAAGTGCAGAAATTCAATGTGAGTGCCGCAAGCAATTCCTGGGCGTCTTACTCACTCTCGCTTGTTTCAGGCCTGATAGGCTTTATTACTCAAGTCCTGGCTGTTCTACTGGGTTCTAGGGTCTGCCTGCTTCTTACCATTCACTAGGGGGTAGGTCGCTGGGGAGTACTCTAGCACTGTCCCTTGGTCTTGACTCCTACGTCGGGAACTTCCTACAAGGCGTTCGCCATGTCATCCTGGAGCGGGTTGCACTTCCAGTCACTCGTGGGGGTCAAGTTTTGATGTTTTTCCCCTTTTTTTTTTTGTGTCTGACTTTGGGAATCAAACGTCCGATTTACCAGTGGTCCGATTCTAGGAATCGGACTAGGTGGGTCCGAGTTTGAGTAGTCCGAGTCTCAGAATCGGACAGGGGTTAGGTGTCCGATTTTAGAAAATCGGACAAGTGGTCTGATCGAACGAGGTTGGTCCAAGTGTCCGATTCTGGGTGATACAACTATGGACTGGTCCGATTCTGGGAATCGGATTGGACAAGGTGGTCTGATTGCTGAGGTGTCCTAATTCATCCGAATGGACGGGGTTAGTCCGAGTCGGAGCGTCCGAGTCCGAGTGTCCGAGTTCGAGTGTCTGAGTCGGACGGGTTGGTTCGATCAGACGGTTGTTCGAGCATCCGATTCTCAAAATCGAACATCCGATTCTAGGAATCAGACACTGAGTCGGGTGTCCGATTCCACCGGCCTGACGAACTTTCGAGCACAGATTCGTCCAAAATCTCCAGATATCTATGACCATAGACCACAAAATTCACCAGTAATGATGATGTTGGAGTGGTGGGGGAGAGATCTATATACCTGGGGATCGCCGAATGCAACTTCACTCCGTGCCCTGATCAATCGAACGGTCGCCCAAGCTCTCTCTCTCTCTCTCTCTCTCTCTCTCTCCAGATATCTATGACTATAGACCACAAAATTCACCAGTAATGATGTTGGAGTGGTGGGGGGAGAGATCTATGTACCTGGGGATCGCCGAATGCAATGTCACTCCGTGCCCTGATCGATCGAACGGTCGCCCAAGCGCTCTCTCTCTCTCTCTCTCTCTCTCTCAGCTGGTTGTAAATGAGGATTCCCTTGCCCTTCCAGAACTTATAACCCTGCTGGTCATTCCTTGGATGACAGATCACTCTCCTAGCGATTCCTACACATTCAAATGTGCATTTCCTCCATTTTCCCCCTGTTTTCCCCGTTTTTCTCCATGTTTTACAATAGCAAACCCTCTGCCTCTCGGGTGTGATTTCCTACTATTAACCTACTCTAAACCAACATAAATCGAAAGCAAAACACTAAACTAATTTCTCCATGTTTTCCAATCATCAAACAACTAGAATATCCCAAAATACTTACATGTTTTGAAAATAAAAAACACCCAACTTCCTACCTATCTCAAGCTCCGTTTCGAGGATGAATACCCTACTTCGATGCTCGATATGAGGCGCGCAAGTGCTCAAGCTTGAATCCGTTGGTCCCAGTAATGGAACCAAAATGTGGGAGCTTTCGCTCAACCGCCAAGACCTTGCCGATGCGCCGTCGATCCTACGAGTGTAGTGAGCTTACCTTGATGCTTGATGGAGTACCCTCCTCTCCCTTGCACTCCGATAGCTCCACGATTCTTGATGCTAGCTCAAGCATCCTCAAGCCTCCTCCACCTCCAAGCTCCATCCTCCATCGCCGCGCGCGCAAGAGAAGAGAAGAGAAGAAGAGAAGAGGAGATGGTGAAGAGCTTCACCCTCTTAATCTCTCACTCTCACACACACTCACTTCCTCACGCTCTCACACTCCCTCTCTCAAGAGCACACACAAGCAAGAAGGAGAGAAGAAGAGAGGAAGAAGAAGACTCTTTTTGCCACACACCAAAGAATGATCTTCTCATTCACTTTTCAACTTTATATACAAAGCCCTAAATCCTTTTTGGGCGGTCATCCCCTTTTCCCTCTTTTACATGGCCGGTCATAGCCTAGGCCCTTTTTCCCATTTCCCACTATTCTAATTTATCATTTTCCCAACTAATGCGTACACTTTGCAGAGGAGCGAGCCTGGCACTCTTTTACAAAGATTCAGGGGCACTCCCACATTTTAATGGTGCGCCCTTTTTCTCTTTTGTTGTCTCGGGCCAACACCGAGGCTTTCTGAGGGTCGTGCCCAAACATTTAAATTTTTCAGGGACTGGTTACCAGTCAAGGTGCCTTTTTCTGCTTTTATCCTGCGACTTTTTTTCTATTTCCATTTTTTCCATTTTCCGCTCCTCTGTGCTGCGGGAAACACGGTAACATGAGGTCAAGCATAGCTTAGGTTAATTTCAACTAATCTTCCCTTTACTTTGACAACAAAATTCATGCTAAATAAGTAACCTTTTACTTGATAATTTATGCAATTGACAATCGATAATTTCATAGAGTTTATGCATCGTAAGAATCATTTCATGCTTTGCACTTTTCATGATGATTCATTGCGAAGAGGATATGGGTTAATAGTGCGAGATGTAGTTTATACTTCTAGGCTCAACCGAAGTATACTATTTTTATGGATAATAATCTAGCTTATAATTCATTTCAATGCATAAAGCTATTTGCTAGAAATGCATTTATGCTTTCTTTATTCTGCATGTTTCATTAAAAGTATTAATGACTAAGTTCCTTCGTCGTGAACAACTAGGACAAAGAATATATTATATTTCTAACAATTAACCTTGCATGATTGAATTACAACAATATCAAATAAAAATTAGGAAGGAAAACCTGGCCTTGGGGTGAGATATCCACATGGATGATGGGACACGACCTTCCCACGGCTGCACCTTGGACTTTCTTAGGAGGCATCGCAATTGTAGTCTTTCAGACGTGGAAGCAGCTTTGCAACTCCTCTTTGGAATTCCACCGTTGCTCCCTTGCACCATCCGTCGAAAGTAGTTTTAGAAGGCTCCCTCCTTGAAGTAGGGATTTCAGAAGGGGGCGCTTCAAAATTTCTCACGACTAAGACCCACTAAAGCCATGGGGAAGGCTTAATGGCCTTTGTAAACTCGCACAAGCAGGGAATAGAAAGGTGTGGAAAAGAAACAAGGTGCGGGAGAGCTCCAAGGGTTATTTTTGCATGGCCTAAGGGGGATTTTTAACAAAACATGGGGGGAAAAGGAAAGGTTATTTGGAGTAACCTTTTATGGGGGAAAACCCTAAGGGTGAAACTCCAAGGGAAAATAATAACCGTAAAGGTTATAAGTAAGGGTCTAAGGACCCTTAGGGCAATTTCGAGGAAAGTGGTTTCAATACGCCACAAAGGAAGGGGGCTAGAGAAGGTTTAAACACGGGGGGAAAAGAGGTTGTTCAAAAGCCCAAGGGAAGGGCTTAAGGGTTTTAAACACGGAGGGGAAAAGGGGTGGTTTCAAAGCCTAAGGGAAAGGGGACTTATAGGGGTTTAAGACCGCGAGGGGGGGGGGGTTCCAACTATGGGAAGGGGGCTTAAGGGGGGCTTATGAAGCTCCTTTCTAGAAGCTTCTACGTGTGGTAGGGGGGAGAGCACAGTCGATGCGGCCGGCCCTTAAGGCTGGCGTAGGGCCTGAGCGGCGGGGCAAACTCCATGGCGGCGACCTGCTTGACCTTCCTCCCTCTCTACAGCAGCAGTGGCAACACCGATAATGGCAGCCCCTTCGTCTAGCGTCACGACAGCCCACACCCTCTACCTCCTCCTTCATGACAGCGGCCCCCTTTTGGTTAAATAGGGGAGGGGAGGGGGATCCTCACTGTCCTATGTGTCGACTTGCATGGCCTCAAGTGTGAGCAAGCTCTAGCAAGGAGCTTGCTGAACCTTCTATTCCCCTCTCCCCCTCCAACACGACCGTCGACTGGGGGGGATAAGGAAAACAAATTTCCCATTATCCTTAGTAATTTTTTAAAAATTGCTATATCATTATCCTTATTTCCTATAAGAGGTAGTTCACAAGAAGAAAATTTTAGAACGTTACATTCTCTCCCCCTTGGAGGAATCGAGATGTCCTTATCTTGAGGTAAACTGAGGATATTGATGGTTGAGAGTGCCTTTATCTATCCAAGTGGCATCCTCTTTGAGATAATCTTTCCACTGGACGAGGCATTCTCTCAAGGTTCTGGATCTTAATTGTCTCTCCCTAACGTCTAAGATCCTGTTAGGCCTTAGTTCAAGGACTCCTTGACTAGGCATTAAAACTTGTTGGTCGTCAAGTACATGGTTAGGATTAGGTACATACTTTTTCAATAGGCTGATATGGAATACATTATGAACCTTTAGGTTCTCAGGGAGTTGCAGTTTGTAAGCATTAGGTCCTAGGCATTTGAGGATCTTGTACGGTCCACACTACCTTGGACTTAGCTTCTTCCAATCTCCTAAGGATAGAGAACTCTTCTTTGGGCATACACAAATGAAGACCATGTCTCCTTCTTCGAAGATTCTATCTTGATGCTTCAAATCCGCGTATGCCTTTTGTTTATCCTTGGCCGCTTGGATGTCCTATCTTATTGACTTTATTAGGTCATCCATCTCTTCCAACATCTGCCTTGAAGCTTCGACCCTTAAAGTTGGATCTGATAAGTTTAAGGGACTTCGACAGTCATGACCATAAAATGCTTGGAAAGGGGTCATCTGAATGCTTTGTTGGGAAGAAGCATTGTAGGAAAATTCAACCAAAGGCAAGTATTGAATCCACCTCTTCGACTCATGACAGCAGTATCCCCTAAGCATGTCTTCCATGACTTGATTTACTCGCTCTGTTTGGCCATCCGTTTGGGGATGGTTAGCAGTGCTAAAGCAGAGTTGAGTCCCAATAGCTTCAAAGATAGCTCTCCAGAAGTGTGACATGAAGAGATAATCACGATCACTAATGATTCTTCTAGGTAACCCATGTAGCTTGAATATCTCCTTGATAAACAATCTTGCAATGTTTGAGGCTCTATAGTTTGTCTTTACTAGTATAAGGTGTGCAACCTTAGTAAGCATGTCAACCACAACCATGATGGAGTTGTATCCTCCCTGGACTTGGGGTAGGCCTACAACAAAATCCATACTGATGAATTCCCATTTCATTTGGGGAATGTCAAGCGGTTGCAGTTTCCCTGGCATCTTGACATGTTCGGCTTTGATACGTTGACAAGACAAATACTCGGTGACATATTTGAGAACATCACCTTTGAGCCTCTCCCAATGGTAGCTATTTCTAACTGCATTAAGAGACTTGGCATAGCCAGGGTGTCCAGAGAAAGGGGAATCATGAGCTTCCCACAATATCTTCTGCTTAAGTGACTGGCTTGCTGGTATACACAGCCTTGTTCTGTAGTAGACAAGCCCACTATTGATAGAAAATTGATGATACTTAGCATGCAACTTTTGATTCTGATCCTTGATAGAGATCTCCCTTAGCATTGTTTGGTAGGCCGGATCATGGCATGTATTCTCTCTAGCCAGCTCAAGTATAGGGTTGTTTGGCATAGATACTTTTGTAGCTAGAGATCTGGCTGTTGATGGATTTTGCAAGATTAGGGAATTAAGGAATGCCTTGCAACTAAGTGCATCGGTAACTACATTCTCTTTTCCTGGTCGGTACTTGATTTCAAAGTCATATTCCTCCAACACTTCAATCCACCGACATTGCCTCATGTTAAGCTCGTTCTGGGTAAAGATCCATTTGAGACTCTTATGGTCAGTTACTAGAGTAAACTTGTTACCCAACAGGTAGTGTCTCCAAAGCTTTAGAGCATGGATGACAGCTAGCAATTCCAGATCATGCGTAGCATAATTCTTTTCATGACTCTTTAGTTTCCTTGAAGAGTATGCGACAGGATGACCTTCCTACATGAGCACACATCCCAAGGCAAGTATGCTAGCATCAGTTACCACCTCAAACTCTTTATTGAGGTCTAGAAGTTTTAGGATAGGTGCTGATACCAAACTTTGCTTCAATATGTCGAAGCTATTTTGTTCAAGAGTTGACCATGCAATGAAAGTTTGCTTCTTTAGTAAGTCCGTCAAAGGTGCTGCAATCAAAGCATAGTTTTTTATGAAGACCCTATATCATCTTGTCAATCCAAGAAAGCTAAGTATCTCTTTGATGGATGTTGGTATTGGCCACTCAAGCACATATCTGGGTCCACTGAGATTCCTTCCGCTGATACTATGAATCCCAGGTATTCAATCTGGCATTTAAAGAATGCACACTTCTTCATCTTATCATCATCTTGTTTGAAAGAAAACTCAGTATTCAAATAAAAAATATAAATATTTCAAAAAGTAATGATCAATGAGGTACATATCATAGTTTTATTGACAAACATCTATTGTGCCACATGCATTATGATCCAAACCCTCATTTTCTTCATTGTTAAAAGCTTGGGATTGCTGCAATGTTTATTTTTGAATATAACAAAAAAGTGCAATTTATGTCAGTACATTTATGTAAACCAAATCATAATTTAAAAAAACATCACTCTAAAATGAAAATAAAATTTTTGAAATAAACCTGTTGAACTTCTTGATCATCTTTAGCATCCTCTCCAACTATAGAAGTAGTCGATTTCTATAAAAGACATTGAATTATAAGGAGTATAAAAAGTAAAGTAAGTTCTAATACATGTAAAAGAGTGTACCATAGAGGAGCTCTCTGACAAGTGTCTCATCTTTTGTTTCTTGAATTTTCTATTTGTTTGCATATTTCGAAGGAAATATAGGTAGATGTCTTCTTTTCTCCAAATATAAGTTGCCCCTGGAAACTCAAGTGGCTTAATCTCATGATGTTTAGACTCAATGTAATCTTTTATCTCTTGTTGCAAGTCAAGCTTATGTCGCAGATCTTTATACTTTTCTTCCACATATTTCACCCAACGTCTTACAGTAGCTTGATTTGCACAATAAATTTGGTTTTGTGTACTACGACAATATGCTATGAGATATTTTCTTCCATATTTCTTATTAGGATTGCGATTGTTTGATGGCGGAGGCAAAAATATATGCTCATATATTGGTGTATCTACAGCCATGACTTCATTAGATGCCATCGTAAAATATAACTTGAAAAAAAAGCATACAAGTCAAATAAACATAATATTTAAGACGAATAATCATTCATAAAATGGTAAATATTAGTTTTAGAGATATATGAAACTTGGATTTATCTAATAAAATAAAGGTTATAAAAAATACTTACATTTATAAGCATGTATATAGTCTATATAGACATGTCTTTTTTGCATAAATTTAAGATATCCATGACACTGAAAAATCACATAATTCTCTAGAGGGTAATATTGCTCTCCTCCTTTTCCTTATCAACCATCCATGTATTATTGTGATACAACAATTCCAGTCCCTCGTGCAGTTATCCTCCATAGAAACTTTCCATAAGTTATTTTGATTGTGATCTTTCTCCAACCATGCTAATTTGCATTCTTTTTTTCTCTATCCACTTCACGTACCACCGCATGTTTGGTAAAATTGTTATTCATATCCATATATGCCAACACAATATCATTCTTCTCTAGCCATGGAGGAATACATCCAACTTCACCTACTTGAAGCAATCTTGTCCTGGGTGAGAGATCTTTTATTTCATAAGCAATAAGCTTATTAGTGAAAGGGAGAAGCATAGACTTGTGCAATAATGAGCTTACAGGCCTTACACAATCCCAGTCAAATGGAAGACGTTCTCTTTGTAACACACTCATTCCTGTAGTTGGTTTGATAAGTAAGCACTCTTTATTATCTTTTACTGTGATACATTGTTTATAATACTCTGCCCCAAAGAAAAGCATGATCTCTCTATTCCATTGAACTGAAAAAAATGATGTAATACGAACCTTTCAATGACCCATGCTTTCAACAGTAGTGTTAGGCTCATCAACTTTAACTACTACATCATCCCCAAGCTTATAAACATCCCCATTGAACACTAACTTTTTATACATTGTCACATGTTGGGATTGTAGAGAATTCTCTTCAAGAGACCAATAGTGCTCTACAAACTTTTGTTCCTCCTAAATAAGTGGTCTAATTATTCCTCTCTTTTGTCGTATTGCTATACCTTTTTGTTTTATCATTCTCCAACATGCGATATCTTGATTTATTATTTCAAGCTCCCTCCATAGCTCCTTCGCCCTCTTGACTGATGAAACCTCCAAGATTCCTTGTTCATGTGTTGCGTGGCATGATGTGCTGTCACGACTTCTTATCTCAAAAAAAGAAGGAAGTGACAAACACATATGAACACTTTTTAATGTCCTCTCATGTGGCAAAAGGCTATCCTTGTCTTGCTGTAATATTGAGAAAACCTCTGTAAATAGTATTCTTCTATAATAATGAATGTACGATATCTCCATGTCTTTTTTATTGGTCTTGATACCAACATATGTTAGTACCTTACGTTCAAATTCATAACACCAATAGATATCATGCATTCCATGCCTGCAAACATCATCAAGTATTTCTCCAAACCCTGTAAATAAAATAAGTTAGTAGACATTATTAGACACTATGAGAAATTGATATATTGAATTAATAAAGATTCATACCTGCAACATGCTCAAGAGGAGAAGAATTTGCCCCCATAGACTCTTCCTTTCTTACTCTCCATGAAAGAAGCAAGGAACGCATCATTTCTATGCTTTCCTTTGACCAGCCTTTGTCACGACTGTAATTATAAAACCCATGGGATATATCTACTAGAAGAATCCCCAAGTCATAGATTTCTCTATGTAAGTCAGAAATTCTTAGTAAAATATATGGTAAACACCACTGGATGAACTTTTGATTCTCCTCTGCCTTAAAAATATCATGGTATTTGCTTGGAGTGGATGGCCAATGACCATTTCGAATGGATTGTGGAGCGAGGGAAAATACCTTTTCAACACAAGCATCTATTTCTCTCTTTGTCTCATTGGATGTAGCTTGCATAAGAGCACTTATATATTTTTTGAATACATTCAATGCAAAAATATGCATTGAATCATAGACTAAATCCAATGAAAAATTGAAACCATATAGATCATGCAATCTCCACATTATAGACTCTCCTGATAATCCTGCTTCCTTGAGTATACATTCTCGTTCAATCTGCGTGAATGCTTTTTTGGATTGTAAAAGTGCTTCTTTCATTCCTTCTATGGTACGTTTTTCTGGAGGATACCAAGCTTAATATCTATTTCCATCATAAATATAACGACCTTGAAATGATGAGTTATTACTATCCAAGGTAGCCTGAGCTTTATCCCTTATACAAAAGGATTGTCCTCCATCTTTAAACATTCCAAGTTTGCATTGGGCTGGATGATCACCTGTGACCATCATTAACATTGCACGTATCTTGCAAAATTGTGTTTGTTGAGCGGAATATAAAATGCAATTGCACCAAACCTGTCTCCTCTCTGTGGGCCCATCTATAGTTTCAGTTAATTGTTCCTCATCTTCGGCCATAGTCAAGTTTGGACTTTGTAAACCAACTCTCCTATGCATATTACCAAGTAAATCTTGGTGGCTATGATGGTAGAAAGTACTTCGACTAACCATCTGCCATCCTTGATTAGTTTTTGACCACTTGTATAAGCATGAGCATCTTCTCATATCACTTGAGATACTTGCCATCTGTGCCATAAGAATACCATTCAATTAAAACTTTATATAATCTCTTAACAATTTTAGTTTTCAAGCTTACTTTTCCAAGCATGGTTAAACATCTCATCAAACAAGTGATACTTGGAGCTTACTATAATAAACTTATGCTTGAGAACATGGGGCACACATTTGACATAGTTTAATTTCTTTGAAGAACATGAGGTCTACTCGTAAGCATGTACGTGTTAAATGTTTATCCACTATATTAAACAATTGCCCTTCATTTCATCAACTATTCCCTATTTGAGTGTAAGAAAATGTGGTGACATGTCTAATGAATCTATGGATAGGAAGATCGTGTCCCTAGGGCCAAAAAGGCCCATCACAATAGTTATCCTTTCCCAAAGCATGCTTAGACATCTCCTCAAACAAGCAAAGGAGATGTTCTATAAAAATTTCTCCAGACATGATATGTGCAAGTGATAGTAGGAGCTTGCTATAACAAACTTATACTCAAGAAAACCTAGCGTAAAAAGTAAACATGAGAACCATAACCCCTGTTTGGATAGGAAGATTGTGTCCCTAGGGCCAAAAAGGCCCATCACAAGAGTTATCCTTTCGCAAAATATGGTTAGACATCTCCTCAAACAAGTAAAGGAGATGTTCTATAAAAATTTCTCCAGACACGATATGTGCAAGTGATACTAGGAGCTTGCTATAACAAACTTATACTCAAGAAAACCTAGCGTAAAAAGTAAACAAGAGAACCATAACCCCTGTTTGGATAGGAAGATCGTGTCCCTAGGGTCAAAAAGGCCCATCACAACAGTTATCCTTTCGCAAAACATGGTTAGACATCTCCTCAAACAAGCAAAGGATATAAACCCTAAACCCTACTTGGATAGGAAGATCGTGTCCCTTGGGCCAAAAAGACCCATCACATCACTTGGATACGAAGTAGAAAACGACTTAGGCACTAGTAGGGAAGCACATAAAAAACACTCTAATCCACATTTACAAACCCACATAGCACCCATGTGGAACACTCTTGAATCTTAGAAGGAACATGGTTGTAGGCTGAAAGGGTGGTCCTAGTAGAGGTGTTTCTACAAAAAAGAGTTTTAAAAAAATATCAAGGACACACATTGGTGGGCTCATTTCCCAAGAAAGGACATACATTGATGATTAGACATCTCCTCAAACAAATCATTTTAGGATGCTTACTATAATGAGATCATGAGTATTCCTCGTTCCAAAATATCATAGAATTTCATGCAATATAGAAGAGTTAGTGGTAGCTCCATTCTTACTTTTAGCTTTTGAAGGCATCATCCATTTAAGTGGAGTGCATTAATATTCCATGAACATACCCTTAAACATGCTAAATAATCATATTAATATTCCATGAAGACGAATATCTATGTGGTTGCTAAACATTAATATCCCTTATTAGGCCTCAAGTTGATGCACACAAAGTAAATGAGCTAGAAAAACCTTATTAGGCCGTGAAGTGGAGCAGGGCTTTGAGGCGGAAGAATACCCCCCAACGCTGAGGCAGCAGGTGCCCAAAGGAGAATCAAATACAGGCCGGTGTGAGGAGCTGGAGGCCATGGGGCAAGTACCCCAGCAAGGCGCGCGCGTGTGAGGAGGAGGCCGTGCTGAGATAAGTTATACCCAGCAAAGGCACGCACGTGATGACGTGGCTAGGCTCCTTCGACTGCATTGCGCAACTAGCTGTCCGCGCGCTGCCCGTGCAGCATACGAAATAGGGCACTACAGGAAAATCATATTCATCTCAAGTTATAACTGCTATTAAGAAAATTTCAAATAATAACTCAACTATAGAAGCAGAGACAAAAATATACGATGCTCAACTAGAGGAGCAATCTATGCAGAAGAACGGAGCTAAAGCTTGTCGAACAGACGACCTGGAGACCCTTTAATCGCAAGATTTCAGATTACAAAGTCTTCAACATTAGCCTCCACTGCATGTTCTATGTGCAGAAACAGACAACTCTTGCACGCCAAAATGTTGGGTCTCTGAGAGATGGCCTCATATCTAAAGCATTACGTCGCAGCAATTTATCCTTTAATGTGTTTATAAGGGCAATACCTTTGAGTCTTTGTCAACGTCCTTTTCGTGGCTGAGAAGAGGCCGCTGCAGGAGGTCGCAGGTCGTTGTCAGAGGCCGCTGCAGGAGGTCGCAGGTCGTTGTCAGAGCTACAGGAGGTCGCAGGCCGTCGTTGTCAGAGCAGGTCGTTGTCAGAGCTGAGAAGAGGCCGCTGCAGGAGGTCGCTAGCTGAGGGCGATATCGATGCAGTCTGTTGCAGTTGGAATCGTCACTGTAAGAAGTAGTCAAAATCTGCACCACAGGTAGTTATTGGACACGGTGCAGACGACGTTGTCAGAATCACCACTTCGACAGGAGTCAATTTTACAGAATCACTGCTACAGGCCGCGGGTGTTTGTACTAATGATCACCACTGCAGGATGTCGACCAACTCATGACAACACAGTCGAAATCAAGGCCACGGATCATAGGCCAAGGCGCAACGTCAGCTAGGCTTGCAGGCTGTCCAGGTGCAGATATGGCGACGAGCAAAGTGCAAGAATATTATAATGGTACAAAAGAAGGATGAAACGATGTTGAACGAAAGAATGGAGACTATACAAAAGAGAGGGAAGTATCCGTTGGCGGGAATTAAGGGGTAGGTAGAGTTATTTCCCTTCTACCAACCCTTGACAAAAGTTTTTTCTTTCCTTCTACCCTTGACTAAAATTGGCAAGGATAGATTATTTACTCACCATCTCAAAATATGTTATATCGTTCATAATGCGTCCATATAATATCCCAATTAGTGATTTTCATTAATCTCTTATACAAAACATATTTTGTACAATGTATTATTCATGATTATTCAAAATAAATATTTATCTATTTCAAGTTTAATTGATATTATAATTACATAACATTGAAGTATTATCAAATTTACTTATATTTCAATATTATAAAGTAAAATTATATATATATATATATGATCTACTATCAACTAAAGACTACTTTTTAAATTATTGATTGCATGACTAACTTATTATTTGTGGCTTTGGATTGTTAGATTGAGAAGCTCAAATCTCTTAAGCTTATACCAATGAGACAAGCCACATTTTCATTTGTGTTATGGCTCATCTAAAGGTGTTATTTATACATTATACTTCTTTGATGTTGTAGAATTCTTTTGTACTAAATATTTTCTAATTCTAAAGAATTATTTCTATTATATGAAAGATTAGCTATGAATTGAATATGGTAACCTACGTATTTGATGATGTCTTAACATGTTATACCCGTCATTTATAAGGGGTATGATATAATAGTCCTATATTTTTCATACTATATAAATCTTGCTTTGGTATTAATAAAACCTAGCATATCAAATGCATGTTGCCACATTGGTTGTGCTCTCCTTGTGCTACATAATAGCACTTTCATTATCTTACCTTCTAAGTACTTAGAGCATAGTGAAAAGTGGAGGCAATGGACTTTGATCCTCTTTAATTTCTCCTTCTTTCTCCTTTATTATAGTATTCAATCTCTCAATCTTTATAAATTTTTTATTTGTTTTTTTTCATTGTCCAAGCTATAAAGAAGAAGACTAGACTTCTTGGTAGCAAAAGCCTTTTGCCTTGGATATTTAAAATCTCCAAGAGGAGACAAAGTGAAAGAAGAATATTGAGAGAAAGAGCTAAGACAATAACAAAGAAGGCCTCAATGTCATTTGAGCTACACAAAGAGGTTGTAATACATTAGGGGTCAAAGTAAGAGTTTTCTTCCCATAGCAAGCAACACCCCAATCAAAATCGCAATTTGTTAATAATATTTTATGTTTTAAGTTTTTCTACTAGATGTACTCTTTTTTAGCTATTGTTGTGATATGCAATTGGTACTAATGGCTAAAATTTTATGGCAATCCATATATCAAAAAGTTTAACCCATGTGGTAGAAGTGAACTTTGTAGAGTTACTTAGATCCCATCATATTCATGAGGGTGACAAGGCCCGGGTGGGTAGAGAGAGAGAGAGAGAGATGGATTATAAGGTTGGTTATAAACCAAATGGCGGATGCACAACCTCTACCTAGAGTGTGGACATGCAATTTTGAAAACTGGGCCTATTGGTTGCTATGTAAATCAGATAAAAGTCCTCATATTTGTCCCATTTGATTTCACAAGCTTCAACTACCTATAATGCACAATAGGGTTTTGTGAGAGGAAAGTCAAGAAGAGGATGATCTTTACCATTTTTGCTTGTCCTATATAACAATGAAAATATTAGGCTGCATTCAAACTTAGAGGAATTACTAGCAAGAGACCTCAAAGTATAGTACATTAACAAAAGCCATTTACACAAAAGCTTGTATCTTTTTTCCCTTCTTTGATACAAGCTTTCATAATGCAAGTATGGGTGACCAAATTTGTAGACACTCACCTTTGAGATGTTGCCAAAACATCTCAAAGCTTCGGCACCATGTCCATGCTTTGCCTATCTCTAGTGATCAAGGCACTTCAAGAGACTTTGTTTGGTACTGGGAACTTGTCAAACACTTGTTTTCCTTTTGCGAGTGCAACACACTTTGAATACACATAGAGCTAGGCAACACCAACACAGATGTCCTTTTTAAGAAACCTTATGTTGATGATATCTATATGCATCATGCTGCCTCAATGGAGGTCTTACAAAGCTTCTTTGGCTTCATAGCTAATTAGGTAGAAAACATGCAAATCCCTACTAGCCATTACTAAAACCTCTTCTTCCACACTGTCTTTCATGTGCTATACACCCTTATTCTTCTAATCCCCACTAAAATCAATAGATTGCATGCTATCCTTTTTCCTATAAGATTTGCTAATGTGAAGGGTTCCTAATCTATAAGAGAGCTAATTCATATTCAAAGAACCACATAGAATCTTGAAGAAGAATTCAAATAAAATAAAAGTATGTTCTACACAATGCATACTAGATGTTCTATACAAATGTACTTGTGTGTCCACACTCGCACTTCAATTTCTCCAGACACGATATGTACATGTGGACTAATGTATTGCATCTTACTCTCACACATGTACAAATTGCCCCAAAGACCTTGTACCCTAGTTCTTATCCTAAGGTACTTGAAAGTGTGTGTACAAATGCATCTACAATGTGTGAAAGTATTTGCACTCTTGTCCAAGAATCGTGCAAATTTGGCCTTATATATTACCTAAGTGCATAAGGTAATCATCTGCTTCAATATGTCTAAGTAATCGAGTGGAAAAAGTGTTCTTTTAGTAAAATTCTATGAGCCATAATGACATGGGGTGGCCATTTTCTAGCTTGCCATCCTAGACCTAGCTTATCCTCAAACCAACCCACATCCCAATCCCATCCACTTATAAGAGCCCTCTTTGATAAGAGACTCATCTAGGTACTTATGATATAGGGGAGATGCCATGTACACCTCAACCTATAGCCAAGTGAGAAAAATGCTACTCGATGCAATGGGAACAACACTCCACTCATCAATAAGCTAGTTACTTGTGCACAAGTGATAGATCAACTTCTTCAACTAATCTTGCTAATTCTCAGTCCCTTAAGATAATCTATGAAGTGTCATCTAGCATGATGGTGAGTACACAGCCTACTAATGTACCTTGAATTGGCTTTTTTGGTTGTCATATATGTACTCCCTCCCTTACTCTCCTTTTGGATTTCATATGGATTTGTTTACCCCTTTGAGCTACGTCTAACACGAGAACTATTTTCATTACTTGCATTGGGGTCAATTATGATGAAAAGAACTCAATGGAAAAGAGAGATTGCATAATTGTTGAAGTTGTAAATCATGAACTTATGTTTGCCTTATCTGTGAATTGTCATTATCATTCATGCCAACAAATGGTTTTCTTTTTGAATAGATTGTGGTGGTAGATGTGGATAAAGTAATTGTAGTTAACAAGCAACAATTGCTTGAACGAGTATGTTAGAGCTTGAGTGCAAGAGATGAAAGACTAAGATGGCATGAATTTTTGAATAACAAGAATTCCTTTAGAGTGGTGGATGTACACCCCTCTATTCTATAGTCAAGTGAGGTATTAGAGCCATCTCTATTACCTTCTTGCTTACAGTTTCTTCATGGTATTAGAGCCTGATATGCTCTATGACATTTGTCAAGTAAAAATATTATAGATGTATTGCTGAAGAAGCATGCATAGAGGAAAAGGGGCTAGCAATGGAGTTCAACAATTGGTGAGAACCGAGTGACCAAGTGTTGACTCATGTTTATGCCCCAACCTCCACAGCGAATGATCTTTTTGAGCCACCTTGTCTAGATCGATGATGGTATCCTGGCACCATTAATTAGTGCTCCAAAATCCGTCCAATATTTAGTGCTCCGAAATCCCTCCAATATTTAGTGCTCCAAAATCCCTCCAATATGTAAAGAGTCATGTAATATATGATCAAAGCCTCCAACTTTGGCTTTCATTGGCTTGGTTAGTAAGCTAACTAAATTTCGAGTTGGTAGCTTATTAAACACTTCTTGTGCTTTTGAAAGCAAGCTAAGTTCAACACACATATCTACCAATACAATGCCACAATTACTATATCATGTGTATTTCTTAGCCCTTCTATGCCACTTCTATGCATCCACATGCCTTGAAGATGCAACCAAAAGTGACTAAATAAGCCCCAGCTTGTGTACCTTGGTATGTATCTATTTTCCCTTCTTTGATACAAGCTTTCATAATGCAAGTATGGGTGACCAAATTTGTAGACACTCACCTTTGAGATGTTGCCAAAACATCTCAAAGCTTCGGCACCATGTCCATGCTTTGCCTATCTCTAGTGATCAAGGCACTTCAAGAGACTTTGTTTGGTACTGGGAACTTGTCACACACTTATTTTCCTTTTGCGAGTGCAACACACTTTGAATACACATAGAGCTAGGCAACACCAACACAGATGTCCTTTTTAAGGAACCTTATCTTGATGATATCTATATGCATCATGCTGCCTCAATGGAGGTCTTACAAAGCTTCTTTGGCTTCATAGCTAATTAGGTAGAAAACATGCAAAACCCTACTAGCCATTACTAAAACCTCTTCTTCCACACTGTCTTTCATGTGCTATACACCCTTATTCTTTTAATCCCCACTAAAATCAATAGATTGCATGCTATCATTTTTCCTATAAGATTTGCTAATGTGAAGGGTTCCTAATCTATAAGAGAGCTAATTCATATTCAAAGAACCACATAGAAGCTTGAAGAAGAATTCAAATAAAATAAAAGTATGTTCTACACAATGCATACTAGATGTTCTATATAAATGTACTTGTGTGTCCACACTCTCACTTCAATTTCTCCAGACACGATATGTACATGTGGACTAATGTATTGCATCTTACTCTCACACATGTACAAATTGCCCCAAAGACCTTGTACCCTAGTTCTTATCCTAAGGTACTTGAAAGTGTGTGTACAAATGCATCTACAATGTGTGAAAGTATTTGCACTCTTGTCCAAGAATCGTGCAAATTTGGCCTTATATATTACCTAAGTGCATAAGGTAATCATCTGCTTCAATATGTCTAAGTAATCGAGTGGAAAATGTGTTCTTTTAGTAAAATGGTATGATCCATAATGACATGGGATGGCCATTTTCTAGCTTCCAATCATAGACCTAGCTTATCCTCAAACCAACCCACATCCCAATCCCATCCACTTATAAGAGCCCTCTTTGATGGTGACAAAGGAGGGCAATTCTAGTCCACATCCCCATTCCCATTCCCATATGGTTTTTAGCTAGATAGAGATAATGCAATGAAGGTGTATACGAAAGAGATAGAGAAAGGCATATTATCCATCAATCAATCAAAGATATGTACATGAAGTGACTTGATATATTAATTAGAGTATCGTCATTTTTAGGATGCTCCATTGACTTCTGTAAGTTCCTATAACCTTGAAGTAGAATATAGCCAACCACACTGTCCACTGAAGGAAAACTTGACCTTATCAAATTAACCAAGTTAATTTACTTATACATTTCATAGATAAGAGATTTATAGTTGGCTTGTTGGTATTGCAAAGTATCCTTATAGTGATCTATTTTAGTCACCAATAAGTGGACACACTGGCTAAAGATGATGAAAAGAGGACATGTGCACATTGGCTACATGTGGTCCACCTTATCTAAAATTATATGTGAGCTATAAGTGCACCTTGACATGATTGGAATAGCTTGCACATGCACAAGCCAACTGATTTACATCAATCTACTCATGCTATGAATTGGCATGCATGGCTAGGTTAAGTGCACAACAAATGAGACATGTGAGTGTATTGATCAGTTCTCTCTCTCTCTCTCTCTCTCTATATATATATATATATATATATAGATATAGATATTGCAAATGCACAAGTCAACCTTTGATCTATATATACATCCAATCATCATGCCCTATGCAATCACATTTGTATAGGGCATGATTGGATGTATATAGGGCATGAAATTACATATATATAATTAGTTTTGAATGATTGGATGTATATTTGTAATACTCAGAAAGAAGTAAAGTTGGTAATGTATATCATGTCCTATGCATGTATATGCCCTATACATGTATATCATGTCCGTATGATCCTATATATGTATATCATGTCTTAGCTTATGATCCAGGTGTAATTATGTCGTATATACATCCAATCATGCCCTATTCAAACAAATACTAGCTGTTAAGAGGTTTGGTCATATTCAGGGACTTTATGAGAAATGAAAAATATGTGCGTTTATTTTCGCATCTATAAGCGCGTTTATAAACATGGATATATAGACGCGTTTTTTATACTAGCGTGAATAGAGGCGTTGATATACGCGCTTATAAACGCGCCCGCTTTTTTGCATGTACAGTGCGCGTCTATAAGGCCTTTCTCTTGTAGTGTAGCATTATTTAAGATGCATGATTTTAGCCATCCTTAATTTTATGCTACTAAACGCATAAGTTGCTAAAACTAAGGTGCTTCTTAAGAAATACAATGTTAGAAAAAAATAGTATGATAAAATTTTCAATTCTAATTCACTCGCAATTATATACTTCTATTTGTTTTTTCAAATGCATCAAAAAACAAGGATCTTAATTCATATTTTTAAGGTAATTTTAGTGAATCTCCTTGGGAGAATCGGTGACTCACCCAAAAGGTTTGTAACTATGTTGCTTATTAACGTATATATGCATAAGTCAATACTCAACTTCAATAAATTTTATTTGTAATGGCTATAGGAAAAGAGCTAGACTAATTTAAGATTATCCTCAAGCATACACTAGAAACTAATATAGACAACAAAGAAGATATTAAAAGGTCTGTGAGTGAGTGCTATTGATTACATAATGCAATAGTGAGAAGCTAACTTTATCAAATGAAGTTTTCCTATGGATGGAACAGTAGAGGCTAATCATACATTGTGTGTGCTAGTTGTATGCATTTGCAAATTTGTGCCAATTGATCGACATACTCAAGGCATGTACACCTAGATAGATAGAGAGAGGGACACGCGCACACAAACACATAAATATATATATATATGTATATATAGAGAGAGATCTTTGAGTTGTATGTTAGATAGTGACTTGAGAGGTTACTTTTGATTCCCATAGGTTAATGTATGTTTGGGATGGGATATGCAAGTAAAACCTCAATTGTATATGTATAAAGATATAAACTTTCTCTCATGATTATGTTTGACATTCCCTTTTATTAGGCTAGACCTTCCTTAAAACCTTTGAACTAAGCTTTTATGTTAGCTCGGCACGCCCTTGTGTTTAGATCACCCTTTCTGTTACCTGCAAAATAGCCTTTTGTGTACGTGGGTGGGGGCGGCCTCGACCAGCCCGGGTTCCTGGGACTCCCTTCCACTCCATAACGTACCGACACACTAACTGTTAATACGAACTGTCTGAGGGGAATGACTCTTGGCCCGCTAAACTACATCTGATGCGTGCCCCCTTCGGTGATGCGATACGTCACACCGCTTCGTGCCATGCATAGCCGCTCTGCTTTCCCTATATAACAAACAGGACGAGCATAGGGTACTACAACCGCAGCCTGCACAAACCCTCATCATCGACGTACCTGACGCATCGACTGAGCATAGGCTAACCAGCAGTCGGCACGTCGAAAATGAAGAAGAAGAAGAAGAAGAAGGAGGCAATCTCAGCGATATTGGCATGCTGAAGCCAACGCGATCTCGACGTTAATGGCGTTGTTCTCTTACTAAAGTAACGGAACTTGACCATATCGAGTTTCCTCCAACTGTCGAAGCCTGATATCGTCCGTTTCCGTTATTTTTGATAGTATACAGCGCCATTGCAAAGATGGAGGTCCCTGGCTGTATTCTCATCGTAGTGTGAATTTGATTATCCTCGATGCCTAGAAATCTCTAGTTGTGTCAACTTTACAATCTAAAAGCCTCCAGCGAGTCTTTTCTAAAAGAGCATCATGTGTTTATGGTGGATGAATAGAAATGGTTTCAACTAGTATTCACATCTAATTTGTGTGTATATTCTTGCAAGAATCTATTGTGTATGTCATGCTTGCACTTTGATGGGAGGATATTTTAAAGGGAAAACTAGCATAGGTAGATGTATGTTAAAGTGTGCATCAAAAAGAAGAATGTAAAATAAGTAGAGTATATTACTACAAATATACTGAAAGAATAACTATTTTTCACACAAGAGTGATTATACAGGAACCTTTCACACAAGGCTCTACATCTATGTATTGGACTGGACTTGTCTACTTAGCTAACTTTGGCTATCATGTCTACCAAGATTTTTTAACATAGACATGCTACATGCATCTATTAGATAGCATTCTAAACATTGCCCAAACACAAACCTTTCACACAAGAGTGAACATAGATGTGATGGACTAGACTTATCTACTAGCTAACTTTGGCTATGATGTCTACCAAGTTTTGTGGACATAGACATGCTACATGTGTCTAGTAGATAACATTCTAAACATTGCCCAAACATAGATATAAAAAATGTGTAAACTAGTTGATATGTTATATAGTGGCCAACTAAATAATAAAAACATGACAATCAATATCACTCAAAAAACACGAACATGTTATATTTTCTCACCCATGGAAATATGTGTGTTGCTAGACAAAAGCATCATTAGGACATCTCACTTTGCAGAACTTCTAAAGACATGTAACGTTTTAAAATTTTCTTTGCGTGAACTACCTCTTATAGGAAATAAGGATAATGATATAGCAACTTTTAAAAAATCTAAGGATAATGGGAAATTTTTTTTCCTTATCCCCCTCCAGCCGACGGTCGTGCTCGAGGGGGAGAGGGGAATAGAAGCTCCAGCAAGCTCCTTGCTGGAGCTTGCTCACACTTGAGGCCATGTAAGTCCACACATAGGAGAGGGAGGATCCCCCTCCCCTCCCCTATTCACAACAAACTCTAGACCACTTACTATATAGAAAGTTCACACTATAACTAGGAAGAATAGCAATCAAACTAGAAAGAATGTAGAATTTTCTAGTTATAACTAGATAATTTTGTCATCACAAATCTCTTCTAACTAGTAAATCCCTTTTTCTAGATAGTATCTAGAAAGTTGAAGCCTTATCTAGTAACATTATCTAGTAAGTTATTGTATATCTAGTAACAATATCAACATAACTAGGATTTTTTTTTTCACTAGTCATAACTAGCAAGTACTATCATCTATCTAGGAAATTATGGATAGTCTTTCAAGTTAACTTAGACTCACGATTTTGCTAGGTAAAACTAGTAAATAAATATTAGTTTATTTGAAATTTACATTTGTATATTACTCACTTATGAGCTAAGCTTTCGATTCCACACTTATAGCTATACTCACTAGTTTGTGTAGCCTATGCTTAGTCTAGCCTATCCATAGCTTATATATAGCCTAGCTTATACATTAGGCATAGGATTAGCACATGCTAGGTTAGGCATTGGCTCGATAATATAAAGTAGGAACATTATATGCTATGCATAAGAATACAACTTATATATGGCATTTTCTAGGCACAAGGTAACCATAGAATAGGATAGGGTTGCGTTAGGCATTGGCTCCTAGCATATGCTTACCCTATGTCTAAACTCTTCCTAGAATATGCTTAGACTATGTATACACATAGGATTGGCTTATAGTATGCCTAGTATTTTCCTAACTTGCCATATGTGTACCCTATGCCTACCCCTTGTGTATTTATGTTAGACATACCTATGTCTAGCCACTCTATAGCCTCTATCAGTTTGTCTGTATGAGGAGCCTATGCATATACCTTGCCTATATAACTAATCCAATCTAAACCTAAGCCTAAGCTTAAGCTCTACCTTACTACGAGCCTAGCCCTAACACTAACCTTTAATGTAGTATAAACCTAGTATATATTGAGTCTAATTCTAATTTAAGGTAAAGAATATAGAGAGTAAGATAGGCTTATACATCATGTGTTACTTCTATAAAAATAAGTTGTATTTAGTCATTTTGTGGATTCTCATTAATTTTGACCTATTTGTAGTACAATTCTAACTTTTTATATGCGTTGATGATCATATTGTGCTAAACAGATGATAATAGGCAATTAATTTGTTTTGCTTTTGGTGAGCAAATAACTAGACAAGTATAGAGATGTAATGATTGTAATATTGATCACTAGTGGAGTGCAATGTGAAATTATTACTATTATGGAGACTGTTATCACATAAAGCTATTTATATGCTTTAGCTTTAAAGTGATTGTACTCATCTATTTAGAGTGCATTGTTGTCTCTATTTTCTTTTAATTTATTCATATTCATTAAATTTTTCATTAATTAATTGTAATTATAATATTAAAAATAAAATATTAGAGCTAAGTTGAGGCTTATGTTAGAATTAATCATTTTGAGTGCGATTGAGTCGTCCTCATTTACACTGTTTGCTAGTTATAATATGCTTTTGTGATTAATTTGGCTCAATTTTCCATTGCAATCATCGCTTTGATACCATGGAGTTGATTCTTACACATGGTCTATGATCATAGCAGCAAAGTAATGGTTGAAGTATTGGTGTAGTGAACCACTAAACCACATACTTCATAGATTATCTTAAGGGACTGAGAATTAGCAAGATTAGTTGAAGAAGTTGATCTATCACTTGTGCACAAGTAACTAGCTTATTGACGAGTGGAGTGTTGTTCCCATTGCATCGAGTAGCATTTTTCTCACTTGGCTATAGGTTGAGGTGTACATGGCATCTCCCCTATATCATAAGTACCTACATGAGTCTCATCTTGCAACATATCTACAAGCTATCAATATTGTATGGGTATATATTTGCATCAACCATGGCTATGCATGAGCATTCACCACATTGGTTAGTACCCTTGAACCACACTGTCTTTTCCCTCTTCATCATGCGGACCACACATTGCCTTTTTCACCCAACCACTTAAGCACCTTAGTCCACTCAACTACTATGTAGATAGGCCACATGATTGTTTAGCCACATTGGAGAACTTGATCACTTGAAGCACATCGTCCTAACTACTTGGAGCACTTTGGCCACATGTTTAATTAAGCAAAAATTCAAGCACACTCTTCCACGTGCACATACTCAATCACATAGTCACGTAGTTGCACAATCATGCACTTTATTTCAACTCACTTTACCATCTCCACTCTCTTACCCTTGATCACGAGGCACCCTCTGACCACATTGAGAACTTCATTTTTTTATGACAATAACCTCACTCAGCAATTTAGGCCACATTAGGCACTCATGAATCACTCTAGGTAGCATTAGCACATATTTCTTAGTCTAGCAACCTTCAATCTATCAATAGCTAGCTGAATATCCTCTAGTCTTCTCTCCAACTGCCGAATCGGAAGAGCTAAGAGCTCCTCTCTCGTCAAATCCTCCTGCCAAGGTAAAACTGACCAAGTCAAAGCACAAGTCTCAGTCGGCATAACCGATTTCTGACCATACATCAACTCTGCGGGTATATATCCTATGGTAACACTGTGAGTCGTACGATCAGCCCACAAAGCAAATGGTAGAAGTCTCAATCATTCTCCAATCTGTCTTCTGAATGCTTTGGCTAATGCTTTCACTATCAGCGGCTGCCCTCTTTCTCTCTTCCCATTTCCCTTTGGATTGTATGCTGTGGTTAGAGCCAACTTGATTCCTAGTTGAGAGAAAAACTCCCTAGCTTCATCTACATCCAATTCACCGTGATCTGCAGTGATCTTACCCACACAGCCATACCTACAGAAAATTTCTTCCAATAAGAACTTACACACTACACTAGTGGTCTTCGTTCTCAAAGGTCTGCCCTCAACATGATTGGTAAGATCCTCTCTAGCCAAAACAAAATACCTCATCTGCCATAGGCCCATAGGCATAGTAATCAAGTCAACTACCCACTTATAATGAATGCATAGCGGATAGGTCAGATGAAGCTCATCTCGATGACGCACTACCGAATACATTTGGTAGTCTCTGCAAGTCTCTACAAAGTGAGAAACATCTCTATACATGCCTTTTCACCAATATTTCTCCTTGATTTTCTCATAAGTAGCCCACACTCCTCTATGACCAGCCCAAGGACTCTCATGAAACTCCCTCATCACCTGTAACTGGGTCTCTTTATCGCAGACAACCCGCAAGGGTAATCCACCTCTTTTCTTCGGATGCTTCCAAAGAAATCCGTCCTTGAGAAAATAACCACAGGATTTTCTTCTGATCTTCTTGAACTCTTCATCTGTCCATTCATCTCTTTTTCTTAGTGTACTAAGGTACTTGCCAATCTGCAACCAATCTCCAACATAGAGTTCTTCTATGAATGCCACAATATCATAGACATGGCAAACATGATCAACCATAGCGGCTGAAATTTCTGCATCATCCTCTTCTGCAAGTAGTGTCTCCTTATCATCATATATGGCTCTAGACAACATATCTCCCCCACTGGATTATCCTTCCCTGCTATGTGTTTAAATTCTGGGTTTAAGGACTTGATGTATGCAATCCATCTCAGCATAGCTATATCGGGAGTAGAGCAACTCGTAATCATACCTATCAATGGCAAGCAATCTGTCTCTACTACAATTGAGGCTCCAATAAAGTACTCCTTGTCACATTTGAGAGCCGTAACAATCCCCAGTAACTCCCTCTTGATTTGCGGATATCTCCTCTGTCTCTTGTTTAGGACTTTTGCCCCAAACCAAATAGCATACTGTTTCCATCTGCATCATCTTGACCCACAGCCCAACCTATGCCAATTGGACTAGTGTCAACTGTCAATACAATAGGCCTTCCGCAATTATAATCTGCTTTCCTAAGAGTAGGAGCAATCTGCAACAACTTTTTCAATTTCCGCATGGCTCTACTGTGGCTCTCATCCCAATAAAATTCCTGCCCCTTTCGAAGCAGCTGATATAAACAATCTGCTATGTGTGCAAAATGGGGTATCCAAATCATATAAAACACACAAGCTCCAATGAACCTCCGTACCTCTGAAGTGGTAGAACAATACTCCGTAATCTTGCCTATAGCATCCACCTTCTCAGGTGAGGGTTTCCTGCCATAATACCCACACATATGTCCAACAATGACAACCTCATTTACTCCAAAAATAGATTTTTGTCCTGATAGTGTCAAGTTCACTTTTTCTAACCTGGCCAAAATCTTCTCACAAGCTGAAATATGATCAGCCACAAAGTATCTGCATCCCTGCTCATTTAGACTCTCATTCTTCTCTTCTTCTGCACACCCCTTAATGGGCACATCATCCAAGAAAGGCATGGTAAGCTGAGGTATGTAATCACGAAGGAACTTATGCATGGCATTCATCATATGCGCAACAGAATTAGTGGCACCTTGAGGCAAGGTACACATCCTGACAAGCCCAATAGGAGTTCTCATAGTGGTTATGTCCCTGCTTTCCAAAGCCAGCTGAAACTGATCATATCCCGAATATAAATCACCTAAAGAATAGATGGCACGTCCAGCAAATGCTTCTGCAAACTCATCCATAACTGGACCTATACTAATATTCCTGATATTAACTCTGTTTATTGGTTGCATATCCTGTATAAATCGGAGAGTACCATTCTTCTTTGGAACCATAAACCACCTATTTGAGTATGGTGCAGATGACGGCTCTAGGATTCCCATCTTGATTTTCTCATTTAACAAGTCAATCAGCTTTGGCAGGTGTGCCTTAGGCACTGGACTAGGTCGGAGGTTCCATGGAATATGAGGAACAGTAAAGATCACCGTAGGAGCAACAATATCCGGATTCACACATTCAATCTCATGTGAGAAAAAAGAAAACCCCCTTCCATGTCGCTCAAGCATCTCCTGAAAGCATTGCTTCTCTGTGGGTAGCAAGAAATCACCATTTCCAATTTTTAATTCAGCAAGAGTTTCTGCTGAAAATTTATGGCCTATATGCTCTGGATTCCTCAAAATTGACTACTTGGCAGCCCTCTCTATTTGCTGATCAGTGTCAGGTGGAAGTGGTACAGCTACTGGTTTCACCTTCTTATCCATAGTCTTGTATTTCGTGTTAACCCTGGCTTCATTATGATCCTCTGCATTACTCAAATCTTACTGTAAATCAGCAATTCTGCACTCTAGCGGCTAAATATCGTCAGCCCTCCGCTCTATGGACTGCATAGGAACAGCCCTAAACTCTGGATGCTGAAATATTTCAGCAGTAAACTCTGTTGGCTGAAAGTTTTCAGCCCTCTGTGTCTCTGTAAGCTGATCATAATCAGCCAGAAACTTTGTTTGCTGAATTTCTTCAGCATTCAATACTTTTTGCTGAGTCACCTCAGCGTCTGACTCTATTTGTAACACAAAATCTGCAATTTCATGAAACATTTCCAGGGATTGCACTAATATATTACTGTGACAACTCTGCATATCAGTTGTCAGCATATTTTCCATCTCTCTCATCGTGTCTGCACAAATCATACTATCATACATCCCATCTATATGCTCATCATCCTCTAAAATACCTGCATTTTTCAATTTTTTCTCCTTCCTACATATGTACTGCCTGGCAGCTCTAGGTAACTTAGAAGTCTTCTGATAGCTCATCGAACTGTTTGCTGAAATCCCAACAAAACTGGAGGAGAAAACACTGCTTCCAGAAGGCGAGAACTCCAATCTCCTCTGCTCTGTACCACCATCGTCTCGCGAAACAGCGGTACCTAATGAAAACCCAAATCCCTCACAGTGGGCAAAGGTGCATCTCTAAGAGTATCCCTGTTTCTAACATGGTTCACACACACAGTCATAAACTGAACTGCTCTCATGCCATCTTTACTGCGAATCCGCGCATAAGCAGATCCATCATCTATTACCTTTGTTTCCATGGGCATCTCTGTGATGAATGGTTGTCCAAGAATTATGGGATAAGAGCATGAATCCTGCACAAAGAAATGGAAATCCTCCTCCACATCTCCAATAGAAACCCTGACATTGGGACAGGCAGCATATAAATCACCTGCAGCGTTGTTGGCAGCTCTCATACGCCACCCATGCTCTACATCCGTAGGCCATCTATTACTTTCATAAACTCCACGAACTATGAGATTAATCTCTGAACCATGATCCACCAAAGCAACATAAGGCACCTGTTTCTCTCCAATTTTTACCATCGTTTCTATAGTTGCCCTAGCCCAATGACTCCGCGAAAAGTGACTACGCAGTATCAAGATAGGCTCATCAGTTTCAGCATAATGCATAGGCTGAACCCTCTTCCTATCTGTGGAAAAACAGAAGCATTCTCAGCCATAATCTCATCCTCATCCTCATCCAACTCCCCAATCAAAACAACCTGTGTATCAGTAGTAGGCAATGCATGTCTTTTCCTCTTCAAGACTTCTTGGAACTGATCTTGAAACTCTCTTTTCGAGATGCCCAAAACCTCAGAAATAGTAAAAATCACCTCACTGCCAAGTATCTTGTCATTAAAGATTTTCTTCATGTCCGTAGATGTCTCAATATCGGACATCAATCTAAACCCTGGCTGCTTTATCTCTCTAGGCTCTTGCCTCTTTTGTTTCTTCAGAGCATCTTCCATCTGTCATTCTGGCCCTGGTCTCAAAGACAGTCCTGCAAAATAGGTGGAGTAACAAACTCACCCCCTCTAGTCTTTTTAGCTACATTTGGATTTTCTTCATCCCTCTTTCGCTTCTCCTCAACAAGTACATCTGCTTCCTGAGACTTAGCCAAGTAGGCATAAATAGTGTACCTGTCAGCAAGCGAATCCCAACCTGTCTCAAATCTGATGCTAGAGCCTGCACTAGTCAAAACAGTTTGCTGAATTTTTCCCTTGTTTGCCGTCTCCATAGCATAAGTCCATAATGCTGACCGATTCTCTGATTGTTTCTCAATCTGAACTCCATATGCAGAAGCTTCTTCTCTAGCTGCCACATAAGAAGTACCCCTAGCCATGTCATCCACTAACTTCTTCATTCCGCCTTTCCCAAAGTTGGTAGCAAGCGGAGCTCCTATTTCAGTCAACCAAATCTTACCATCTTGTCCCCAAAATACCAAATTCTTCCTCCTTGCATCCTGAAAAGATTCACAATCCCTGCAATATTGATGGTCCGTACTATCATACCAAATACATCTTCGATCTCTCCTAGGTGCACTAGAAGCACTCCTAGGTGCAGTAGGAGCACTAGAAGAAATAGTAGGCACAGTCGAAGCAAACTGCTCTTTCAATTTTCCCACCAATTCTGCTTTAACTGACTCTAGTGTCAAATCCGTTATGCCTTTGATTATATCATCAAGAGAGGAAGGCACCGACGGAGCGGATGGTTTTGGAGCAAAAGGAGGCGGCATCGGTCTTGGAGCAGGAGGAATAGGAGGAGTAGAAACAGTAGGCACTGGCATAGACCAAGAAACTGGCTGAGGAAGAGAAGAAATAATAGAGATAGAAGCAGGCATAGGAGCATAAGACGGCGTCGGTTTCATAGATCCATTCTATAGGCGGGTCTTCCATATCCTCCTCTTGGTCAAAGTCGAGACTGCATCCTGGGCATCTTGCCAATTTGTTTTAAGACCCATACGCTTCGTGCGATCCTCAAGAAGCTCTCCTAATTCTTCCTGAAGAGTAGGATCTGCAGCTTGCAAGAAAAGCTCAACTTTCTCAACATCCAATGCTCTTTGTTCAATGGCATCAAGCTGACTATACCTGTCTTGAAATTCTCGTATCAACTCTGAAGCAGCTAGACCTTTGTTTGGCATGTAGACCCACTCTCGGAATGACCGCCATGTAGCCATCCCAAAGTCCTCAAGGAAATACTCTTCTTTCACGGCCTTCTTAAAATCTTGCCAATGCGAATTTTGAATAAAAAGATTAGTCACTTTTTCCCTCAAGGTGGGTGTGACAAGACGAAGGAAATACTTACTCATAAGTCCAGCTGGTACTCCAAAAAATCCCATCTTGATCTCATATGTCTTCAAGTAAGCTGAAACATTACGGCCATCAAATATCTTATTCTCATTCTCAACTGCTTCAATCGCCTTAATCGCGCTGATTGCATTTTCCTGCTCCGAATATAGTTGCCTTTGTTGAGACAACTGTTGTTGATGCAATTGCTGCTGCTACTGCATATACAATTGTGTCTGCTGATTTTGAAGCTGCATATACATAGACATATTTTGCAAAATCTGCTTTAGATCATCCGTTGAAGTACTTGAAGCAGCAGTCAATGATGGAGCTGAAGTAGAGGACACAGCAGGAATCGTAGAAGAGGCTGAAATGGATGCTGAAGTATCTCCCATCCTGAAATTTATGCAATGCTTTCACGTTGGGTTCACCAAAGATATCAAAGGGTTTTCGAAAGCAAAGTCGCGACCACAGAGGACCTTGACTAATTTTGAGAATAGAAGATCAATCATACGAATAAGCAAGATGAGAGGATTTGTGAGCAGCAAAAGCGGCAGAAAACACCGCATTTTGCAGAGAAGTTAGATGCCCATTCAAGTGAATTTGCTGTGGAAAATCTCCTCGAATACTAGAGTATTCATACACCTTGTCTTCCCATGAAACATGAAACTTGATTGCTTACATGTACACTATGATGGAAGAAAAGATCCCAATCTCTGCATTCAAACAGCCAGTAGCTCAAACTATTTATTTGTGTATCTCTCCTTTGTCTCTAGCTTATCCAAGAAAAAAGAAATATCATCTTCGATTCTGCAACATTAAAAATACGTCCTCTGTAGCTGCGCACAGCAACTTGATGAGGTTTCTGACATTTCTTTTAGAATGAGCTTCTCTTCCATGAACCTGGACATATCAGAAGCAATTTGTGTCTGAAGAGGAACAAGGTCTTTGTTCACACACTTGAGGGCGTTGATTACCTCCTTCCTCTCCTCTTTTTTCTTCAGTAGCAACTGGGCTCTTGCCTTGACTGCTTACATACTGATCAGTAGGAAACAAAGACCAGACATCTTCAAGATGTGAATTACAATGGAATACACATGCTTCCTAGTGTCCCATGGATGGCTAGTCATTCTTTGGAAAGACTCTGAGAACTGACAATTCTATTTCACCTCAAGGTACTAAAACCAAGTCCATCTGTTCTTGAACCCATATCTTGACTGTCTTATCATTTTCAAGAGCTCCTGATGCTATCTTGTTCTCAGTTGGATGACATGAGACTGACATCACAGTGTCAGTATCACCCTCCAGCTTTTGAACTATGTTTCTTGATTGAAGATCCCACAGATATATGCATCAATCGTCTAAACCACTCACTATATATTTTCCATTGGTTACAGAGAAGGTAGAGAACATGCAATATTTCTTGTTGACATGTCTTGTGTAGGTCTTGAAAAACTTTCCTTTGCTACAATTCCAGAGTCGCGTGAATTAGATGACTAGGCAAAGTCCAAAATGCCTTTGTTGTGGCCCTGGAGTTCTTTCAGAAAGGTGCCGTCAGCGGCACTCCATATCTCGACTGTCTTATCGGCAAATGAGCTTCCAAGCAGCTTGTTGTCTGGAGAGAACTTCACACTAGAGACAGCCTTCGTGTGCCCTATTAATGTATGCTTCAGCTTATAAGGTTTGTAAGCACTCCCTTCCATGGACTTGAATCAGATACTTCCAGAAATGGGATTCGAATGTCTCCTCTTGTGCTATGGACATTCTCCAGCAAAAATCCGCATGACTGCGACCCTCCTAAAACTTTTAGATGATGCATAACCGACAATCATCCTCTTTTGTATCCCCTTTCATCGCTATTGAGCTCATATGCAAAAACCCTGCAGCACCTTGTGTAGCAATTCCCTCATCGCACCCTGACTGCTCCCATCATCTACATCATCAACTATGGACAACTGTGAAGGTTTACCCTCCGGCTCAAACCTCAAAGAAAGCCTGTCAAGATACATCTCCCTATTGATGGGGAGCCACTTAGGAAACTAATCCAGAATCCCAGATATAGCAAACCATATATCACATATGACTAAAGTAATCCCCTAGCCCCGTTTTTCTGGTCTTGTCCTCCTCTTCTTGATTGCTCTCCTCCACCCGAATAAAAAAAAGTAGGTCAAAAGCAACATCATTTGCTGAAAAGAGCCTCTCAGGTCCCGCAATCTTTTATGGCATACACATACGTGATAGCATCTCCATAAATTCCTTCCAGCCACATTAATTTGAAGCAGTGCAGTGCTTCACTAGCAAGTCCATATTCAGCATACCCTGCAATCAACACACTCCACACAACCACATCTCGAACTCGCAGCTTGTTAAGCACCTCATGTGCTTCTGCTAGTAAGCCACATTTGCAGAACATATCTATTGCATCACCTCTAATACAAGGGCTGCTCTCTAAACCATGTATAATGAAACAATTGAATAATTGATGGCCTCTTTCTATTGCTCTTACCATACCACAGGCTTTCAAGCTACAGATACATGTGATAGAATTGGGAGAAATACCTCTGAGCTGCATCTATTCAAAACAAGCTAATGCTTCATTTCCATAGCTATTATCAATGTAGCAAGTTATCATGGCATTCCATGGCACTATATCTTTACCCTTGTAGTTGTCAAGTGTTTCCTGTGCTTCTAAAACTGTACCAAACTTCCCAAACATATCCACCACTATGCTTCCCACAAATATATTCACTTCCAACCCTCTCTTCACAACCTCCATATATAATTTTTTGCTTGCATTCATGGATCCTATGCTAATACAGGCTTTCAAGCTACAAAAAAATGTAATAGCATTTGG
Source organism: Lygodium microphyllum (assembly GCF_053477565.2). Lineage (NCBI taxonomy): Eukaryota > Viridiplantae > Streptophyta > Polypodiopsida > Schizaeales > Lygodiaceae > Lygodium > Lygodium microphyllum. The sequence continues at coordinate 31,362,625 of NC_141136.1, forward strand.
AGACATGTCTTCAAGTTGCATCTATAAAAAACACATCACTGCTTGCTCATCATATCCATGTTGAACATAACCTGTAATCAACGCACTCCATGATATGACATCTCGAGTTGAGATATTGTCAAATACTTCTTGGGATTTTCCAAGCATGCCAGATTTTGCATACATGTCAACCAGAGCATTACATATAAGTTCCTCTTGCTCCAAACCCCTCTCCACTATATAGCCCATGCAGAACAAAGATGCAAACACAATGACTAAGTATGTACAAAGTAACAAATGTCACACACACAACTTTTTGGTGGATTCCACACCTCGGATGCGCAAGAGTACAACATCCACCCCCTCTGATCCTGTGCATCCTCCGAATGGGCCAACTACCCATGATCATTATCGTCAAGATCCACAAACATATCAATCTCTTCATTGTGTATTTCAGGTATATCAACAAGATTATCTATCATATCATCTGTCTCTTCTACTGGAGTTTTTCTGCTCATTGCCCTTCTCTTGCAAATTCTTCCAATGCATAATCTTCATCATCTCTTTTCTTGAAAATCTTGATTCTTTTTCCTGCAATAGGCACTCTAAGCATTGTCCCATCCAATTCTGTCAGCTCATATGTTGCATTATCAAAGACATTTTTGACTATGTATGGCCCAAACCAGCTTTTCACCATCTTCCGAAGAAGTGCAGTATGCTGATTTTCAAGGCTACTATCAAAGACTAATACCCAGTCTCCCTCTTCTATTGCTCTAGGCCGCAACCGATGCCTGCTGTCAAACCTGTCCTTATTTCTAAGTCTAGCAATTTTCAACCTATCAATAGCTAGCTGAATATCCTCTAGTCTTCTCTCCAACTACCAGATCCGAAGAGCTAAGAGCTCCTCTCTCATCAAATCCTCCTGCCAAGGTAAAGTTGACCAAGTCAAAGCACAAGTCTCAGTCGGCATAACCGGTTTGTGACCATACATCAACTCTGTGGGCATATATCCTGTGGTTACACTGTGAGTTGTATGATCAGTCCACAAAGCAAATGGTAGAAGTCTCAACCATTCTCCAATCCGTCCTCTGCATGCTTTGGCTAATGCTTTCACTATCAGCGGATACCCTCTTTCACTCTTTCCATTTCCCTATGGATTGTATGCTGTGGCTAGAGCCAATTTGATTCCTAGTTGAGAGAAAAACTCCCTAGCTTCATCTACATATAATTCAGCACGATCTCGAGTGATCTTACCCACACAACCATACCTGCAAAAAATTTCTTCCAACAAGAACTTACACACTACACTAGTGGTTTTCGTTCTCAAAGGTCTGCCCTCAACATGATTGGTAAGATCCTCTCTAGCCAAAACAATATACCTCATCTGCCAAAGACCCATAGGCATAGTAACCAAGTCAACTACCCACTTATAATGAATGCATAGCGAATAGGTCGAATGAAGCTCATCTCAATGACGCACTACGGAATACATCTGACAATCTCTCAAGTCTCTACAAAGCAAGAAACATCTCTGTACATGCCTTTCCACCAATATTTTTCCTTGATTTTCTCATAAGTAGCCCACACTCCTCTATGACCAGCCCAAGGACTCTCATGAAACTCCCTCATCACCTGTAACTGGGTCTCTTTATCACAGACAACCCGCAAGGGCAATCCACCTCTTTTCTTTGGGTGCTTCTAAAGAAATCCGTCCTTGAGAAAATAACCATAGGCTTTTCTTCTGATCTTCTTGAACTCTTCATCTATCCATTCATCTCTTTTACTTAGTGTACTAAGATATTTGCCAATCTGCAACCAATCTCCAACATAGAGTTCTTCTATGAAAGCCAGAATATCATAGACATGACAAACATGATCAACCATAGCGGCTGAAATTTCTGCATCATCCTCTTCTGCAAGTAGTGTCTCCTCATCATCATATCTGGCTCTAGACAGCATATCTGCCCACTGGATTATCATTCCCTGCTATGTGTTTAAATTTTGGATTTAATGACTTGATGTATGCAATCCATCTCAGCATAGCTATATCCGGAGTAGAGCAACTCATAATCATACCTATCAATGGCAAGAAATCTGTCTCTACCACAACTGAGGCTCCAATAAAGTACTCCTTGTCACATTTGAGAGCCATAAAAATTCCCAGTAATTCCCTCTTGATTTGCGGATACCTCCTCTATCTCTCGTTTAGGACTTTCGCCCCAAATCGAATAGCATACATGTTTCCATCTGCATCATCTTCACCCACAGCCCAACCTATGCCAATTGGACTAGTGTCAACTGTCAATACAATAGGCCTTCCGCAATTATAATCCACTTTCCTGAGAGTAGGAGCAATCTGCAATAACTTCTTTAATTTTCGCATGGCTCTAGTGTGGCTCTCATCCCAAAAAAAAATCTTCCCCTTTCGAAGCAGGTGATATAAACAATCTGCTATGTGTGCAAAATGGGGTATCCAAATCATGTAAACACATAGGCTCTAATGAATCTCCGTACCTCTGAAGTGGTAGAACAATACTCAGTAATTTTGCCTATAGCACCCACCTTCTTAGGTGAAGGTTTCCTGCCATAATACCCACACATATGTCCAACAATGACAACCTCATTTACTCCAAATACTGATTTTTGCCCTGATAGTGTCAAGTTCACTTCTTCTAATCTGGCCAAAATCTTTTCACAAGCTGCAATAGGATCAACCACAAAGTATCTGCATCCCTACTCATTTAGACTCTCATTCTTCTCTTCTTCTGCACATCCCTTAATGGGCACATCATCCAAGAAAGGCATGGTAAGCTGAGATATATACTCACGAAGGACCTTATGCATGGCATTCATCATATGCGCAACTGAATTAGTGGCACCTTGAGGCAAGGTACACATCCTAACAAGCCCAATAGGAGTTCTCATAGTGGTTATGTCCCTACTTTCCAAAGCTAGCTGAAACTGATCATATCCTGAATACAAATCACCTAAAGAATAGATGGCACGTCCAACAAATGCTTTTACAAACTCATCCACAACTAGACCTATACCAACATTCCTGATAGTAACTCTGTTTATTACTGGCTGCATGTCCTGTATGAATCGGAGAGTACCATTCTTCTTTAGAACCGTAAACCACCTATTTGAATATGCTGCAGATGACAACTCTAGGATTCCCATCCTGATTTTCTCATTCAACAAGTCAACTAGCTTTGGCAGGTGTGCCCTAGGCACTGGAATAGGTCGGAGATTCCATGGAATATGAGAAATAGTAAAGATCACCATAGGGGCAACAATATCTGGATTCACACATCCAATCTTATGGGAAAAAAAAGCAAACGCCCTTGCATGTCGCTCAAGCATATCCTGAAAGCATTGCTTCTTTGAGGGTAGCAAGAAATCACCATTTCCAATTTTTAATTCAGCAAGAGTCTCTGTTGAAAATTTATAGCCTATATGCTCTGGATTCCTAAAAATTGACTACTTGGCAACCCTCTCTATTTGCTGATCACTGTCAGGTGGAAGCGGCCTAGCTACCGGCTTTACCTTCTTATCCAGAGTTTCGTATTTTGTGTCAACCTTGGCTTCATGATGATCCTCTGCATTACTCAAATTTTGATATAAATCAGCAATTCTGCCTTTTGGTTTGGTTGAATATCCTCAGCCCTCTGCTCTATGGTTTGCATAGGAACAACCCTAAACTTCGGATGCTGAAATATTTCAGCAGTAAACTCTGTTGGTTGAGAGTTTGCAGCCCTTTGTGTCTTTGTAGACTGATCATAATCAGCCAAAAACTCTGTTTGCTGAATTTCTTCAGCACTCAACACTTTTCGCTGAGTCACCTCAGCCTCTGACTCTATCTGTGACACAAAATTTGCAATTTCATAAAAGATGTCCAGGGACTGCACTGATACATTACTGTGACAACTCTGCATATCAGTTTTCAGCATACTTTCCATCTCTGTCATCATATCTGCACAAACCATACTATCATACATCCTATCTATATACTCATCATCCTCTAAAATACTTGCATTTTTTAAATTTTTCTCCTTCGTGCATATGTATTGCCTAGCAGCTCTAGGCAACTTAGAAATATTCTGATAACACATCCAACTGTTTGCTAAAATTCCAACAAAATTGGAGAAGAAAACACTGTTGCGAGGAGGCGAGAACTCCAATCTCCTCTGCTCTATACCACCGTCGTCTCGCGGGACAACGGTAGCTAATGAAAACCCGAATCCCTCACAGTGGACAAAGGTGCATCTCGAAGAGTATCCCTGTTTCTAGCATGATTTACACACACAGTCATAAAGTGGACTGCCTGCTCTCATACCATCTTTACTGTGAATCCGTGGATAAGCAAAACCATCATCCATTACTTTCGTGTCCATGCGCATCTATTTGATGAATGGCTGTTCTAGGATTATGGGGTAAGAGCATGAATCCTACACAAAGAAATGGAAATCCTCCTCTACATCTCCAATAGAAATCCTGACACTGGGATAGGCAGCATACAAATCACCTGTAGTATTGTTGGCAGCTCTCATACACCACCCATGCTCTGCATTCGTAGGCCATCTATTACTTTCATAAACTCCACAAACTATGAGATTAATCTCTGAACCATGATCCACCAAAGCAACATAAGGCACCTGTTTCTCTCCAATTTTTACCATTGTTTCTGTAGTTGCCCTAGCCCAATGACTCCACGAAAAATGACTACGTGGTACCAAGATAGGCTCATCAGTTTTAGCATAATGCATAGACTGAACCCTCTTCTCTGTCTGCGGAAAGACAGAAGCATTGTTAACCATAACCTCATCCTCATCCTCATCCAACTCCCCAATGAAAACAACCTGTGTATCAGTAGTAGGCAATGCATGTCTTTTTCTCTTCAGGACTTCTTGGAACTGATCTTAAAACTCTCTTTTCGAGATGCCCAAAACCTCAGAAATAGTAAAAGTCACCTTACTGCCAAGTATCTTATAATTAAATATTTTCTTCATGTCCGTAGATGTCTCAATACCGGACATCAATCTAAACCCTGGCTGCTTTCTCTGTCTAAGTTCCTGCATCTTTTCTTTCTTTTGAGCATCTTCCATTTGTCATTCTGGCCCTGGTCTCAAAGACGGCCTTGCAGTAGGTGGAGTAACAAACTCACCCCCTCTATTCTTTTTAACTGCATTTGGATTCTCTTCATCTCTCTTATGCTTCTCCTCAACAAGTACATATGCTCCCTGAGACTTAGCCAAGTAGGCATAAATAGTGTACCTGTCAACAGGAGAATCCCAACTTGTCTCATATATGATGCTAGAACCTGCACTAGTCAAAACAGTCTACTGAATTTTCCCCTTGTTTGCCGTCTCCATAGCATAGGTCCATAATGCTGACTGACTCTCTAGACCTTTCTCAATCTGGACTCCATATGTAGAAGCATCTCCTCTAGCTACCACATAAAAAGTACGCGCAGCCATATTATCTACTAATTTTTTCATTCCACCTTTCCCAAAATTGGTAGCAAGCGGAGCTCTTGTTTCAGTCAACCAGATCTTGCCATCTTGTCTCCAAAATACCAAATTCTTCCTCCTTGCATCTTGAAAAGATTCACAATCCCTGCAATGCTGATGATCCGTACTATCACATCAAATATATATTCGATCTCTCCTAGGTGCACTTGGAGCACTCCTAGGTGCAGTAGGAGCACTAGAAGAAATAGTAGGCGCCGTCGAAGCAAACTGCTCTTTCAATTTTCCTACCAATTCTTCTTTAACTGACTCTAGTGTCAAATCCGTTATGCCTTTGATTATGTCATCAAGAGAGGAAGGAACCGACGGAGTGGATAATTTTGAAGAAAAAGGAGCCGGCATCGATCTTGGAACAAGAGGAACACGAGGATTAGAAACAGTAGGCACTGGCATAGGCCAAGGAACTGGCTGAGGAAGGGAAGTAATAATAGGGGTAGAAGCCGACATAGGAGCAAAAGACGGCGTCTTGTTGAGATGACAAGCTCAACACATGCGGACATTGATGATGGACCGCCTAGTTAGATGGGTCCACACGTCTACACTTAGCACGTCAATGGTCATTATGACTCTCACATGGCCACTGACTCATTACTTATTATATTCAGGTTGTTAGACCTATTTACAGCTCGCATAGTTATAACATCAGTTGACTAATGTAGTCGGTTATGCATTGTTTGACTTAGTAGGCCACTTTCCTTTATGTTGTATCTTATCTATACTTTGTATACATTGTAAAAACTGTGGAAGAATAATAAAAAACCAGCAAGAAAACGTTTTGGCCTCCATCTCTCTTCTTGTCTCTTGAGTGAGCTTCTCCTTGTGCATTCTGTGTGTTTTCAGCGCAGCATCTTGAGCAAGTCCTCCCACCACGCGATTCTTGACATGGTATCAGAGCCGCACCATTGAGAGAGGTTGATTTTGAAGGCTGAAGTAAAGAAGAAGAAGCAAGGTTCGAGCAAGCAAGCCATGGGTAAGAAGCTCTCCCATCCTTCCATTCTTTCTCTTTGATAGTGCCTGTGGAGACACCGAAAGCAGGGTAGAGCAAAAATCACAGATTGCAGTGAGAAAAGCCCTTTAGGGCTTGCCCGCAGTTATTTTGGGCATCTGAGGCCGTTTCAGGCCCCGTTTAAGAGCCGCAAGATTGCAGACAACAGTTTCAGGGTACACTGTGATTTCGACTGTTTTGACCGAAAGTGGGTGCGCAGGTTACAGATTGTGAATCTGTAATTCTTGAGGTGTTTGTAGGAACCAAACATAAGGTTTATGTGCAAACACGTTGCAGATTTCATGTATTGTTGAGCAGACAGTGAAAAAGGCTATCTGGTGCATTGTTGTGCACTATAGGTCAAGGGTTGCAGAAGATTTGCTTGCTGTTTGGTATTAGCTTTGTAATAATGGCAGAGAATAGTGGAAGCCCCATCATTGAGAAGCTCGACAAGAATAACTACCCTTCATGGAAGTTCCGTGTCACGAGCTTCCTTATTGGAAAAGGCCTCTATGAGTTTGTTTCAGGTGAAGAAAAGGAGCCGGAGGTGAGTGAACCTCCAACTGCAGAAGAGACAAAGGCACGGAAGGAATGGAATGCAAAAGACAAGAAGGTCATGTATTGGCTGTCTACAGTAATTGACAATAATATGATGGGACATATTAGAAATGCACAGAATTCATATGCAGCTTGGACCATACTTGAAAGTATGTTTTTTGTAAATACAAAGGCACAAAAGATTCAACTCAAGCAAGAGTTGAATACATTGAAGAAAGGGAAGATGTCTATCAATGAGTATGCACTGAAGGTAAGGAGCATTGCAGATGCATTGGCAGCGATTGATGCAATACCCGATGATGATGATTTGATGTCGTCTACCTTGGGTGGACTTAACAATGAAAAGGTTTGGAAGTCTTTTGTAACTTCCGTATATGTTAGAAAGCCATTTCTAGATTTCGATGAGTTGGTCTCCCTTATGATCACTGAAGAGATCAACATGTAGAGTGAGACATCTGAAAAAAGTGGTGAACAGTCCAAGCTTTCTACTCCAGTTCAAAAAGGGGACATGGCAAGTTCTCTTTAAGAGGCTGTGGTACAGGACGTGGTAGTGACAACCAGCAAAATAGATTGAATCAGCAATTTGGCGATATGCAGGTTTCAGGAGGTCGTGGTAACTTTAGAGATAGGGGGAGCTTTAGAGGAAGAGGTGGATGGCAGAACAGAGGTTCTAACAACTCTGGTATTGTGTGTCACTACTCTGGCCAAACAGGTCATATTGCAGCCCAATGTTATGCTAAGAAAGATGATATCTGCAGTGGTAAGTTGAAGCAAGGAAACTATGCATCGTCTTCACGACAGAATGAAGACAAAAATGAACGTCTGTTTGTTATGCAGCATATGCTGAATACTGTTACAGGAAAGGGAACACATGATGATGTTTGGTATGTTGATTCAGGTGCATCCAATCATATGACCAGCCATGCAGAATGGTTTGCAGAGATGGAGGATTTGCAAAATGCAGGTTATGTGCAGACGGGTGATGATTCATGCCACCCAATTTCACATGTTGAAAAAGTTCCCTTGTCCTTGCATGATGGTAAGACAAAGAGTCTTTCAGATGTATTACATGTGCCATCTATTACAAAGAACTTGGTGTCAGTCGGTCAGATGGTAGAGCAAGGGCTGCAAGTCAGATTTAATGCAAAGGATTGCTTTGTAGAAGACTTCAATGACAAGTGCAGGTTAGTTGCAAAGGGAAGTAGAGTTGGACGTATGTTTACTCTGGATGCTGGAATTCCTACTATGAATGCTGCTATGTATGCTAAAGGAAAAGCTGTTGTTGCAGACATTGAAATTTGGCACAAACGCATTGGACATGCAAATGTACAAAGGCTAAAATTAATACAGTCCAAAGGGTTGGTTACAGGTTTGCCTACATTTAGAGTTGCAGAATTTCATAAGGTATACGAAGCATGTCAGTTTGGTAAGCAGGCAAGACAACCCTTTTCACATGACAGATATGTAAGCAGAAATATCCTTGATGTTGTGCATACAGACATTTGGGGGCCTACACAAAATGTATCTCTTGAAGGCAGTTCACACTTTGTCACATTCATTGATGATTGTTCTAGAAAGCTGTGGATATATTTTATGAAGAAAAAGAGTGAAGCATTTGAGCACTTTAGAACTTTCAAGGCTGCAGTTCAAAGAGAAACATGCTTGAAAGTAAAGTGCTTGAGGTTAGATGGAGGGGGAGAGTACCTCTCGAATGAGTTCAGTGATTTTTTGAGGTCTCATGGGATAAAGAGATAGTTCACATGCAGGTATACCCCACAGAAAAATGGGGTTGCACAAAGGAAAAACAGGCATATTGCAGAAATTGCAGGTGCCTTGGCTGAAAAGAATACGCCTAAGCATTTTTTGTCTGAGGCTGTTCATACTGCTGTTTATTGTTAAATGATGTGGATCTAGGACATGACACAAGCTATGGTGGATCAAAGATGTAAACCAAGTTCATAATGACATGGACAAGTAGAGACAAACTATTGCACAAGTGAATTAGGTTCCAAGATAGATTAGCTTGGACTCATAAACACAATCTTGTGTAGAATCGACAATGACAGACACTTAACTGAAAGTACAAAGCATCATGATATTGTGTTCATTTCATAGTCAAGTACAATGCTTTATAGGCTTTGAGTTGTTCCACTCTCCTCACTGTGCATATGGGATTCAGGACAGCTCCTCTTGGAGCATACATCATTTGTCTATTTCTCAACATTTATATTATGAACAAAACTCCCACAGCTGCAGTTCATGGTATGACTCCTGAAGAATGCTTTACTGGCAAGAAGCCTGATGTATCGAACTTGAAAGTGTTTGGTTGCATTGCGTATATTCATGTGCCAGATGAATCGCAGAAGAAACTGGATCCAAAGGCTGAAAAGTGTGTCTTTATTGGATACTCTTTAGAACAGAAAGGGTATCGTTGTTATAACCCTGTCACATGTAAGTTCAGAGTGAGCAAGGATGTCATCTTTGATGAAATGAGCAGTTGGTATGCATCTAGTGGTGATGCATTGGATAATGATGATGATGACCATGACACTCATGTGTAGGCTGAAAAGTAAGAATCATGAACTCTTAATGGTCCAGAGACATCATCTGGTAGTCCTTGGTCTGGGAGACTAAGGAGTAGCTCTACATCTTCAGGTGCGCCATCTAGTAGCACTACAGGTAAAGACAAAGGAAAGAATAAAGTGTCAGATGGCATTGATGCAGTTCTTGATGGAGACTCCAGTGGCTCAGAGAGCTTGGATGATGAGCTTGGCATTCCTTCAGTGAGGACTCCAGGTGTGCAGAGAGCACGTGTCAATGCAAAGACTCCATTGACTGATCCAGTGGTACCTAGGTCTAGCAGGGTCAGACACCCTGTTAAAAGATTTGGTTTTGAAGGTTATGGAGCTCACCATTATGCTGATATGGTGAAACTAGTTGAGGATGTTGAGCCCACTTGTTTTGAGGATGCTGTTGGTCATACTCATTGGGATGCAGCAATGGATGAAGAGATGGCTGCATTAGAGGCCAATAAGACTTGGGATCTAGTATCATTGCCAAAAGGCAAGAAAACTATTGGATGTAAGCGGGTTTATAATATTAAGCATAATGCAAATGGTTCTATTAGTAGGTACAAAGCTAGGCTAGTTGCAAAATGCTATGCCCAGACATATAGCATAGATTATGAAGAAATCTTCAGTCCAATTGCTAGGATGGCAACTGTCAGATGTGTGATTGCTTTGGCAGCAGCCAAAGGTTGGAGGTTGCAGCAAATGGATGTGAAGAATGCCTTCTTGCATGGTGATTTGCAGGAAGAAGTGTATATGGATCAGCCAGCAGGTTATGAAGATTTAAAGCATCCCACATATGTGTACAGGTTGAAGAAGGCGCTCTATGGGCTCAAGCAAGCACCTAGAGCATGGTCTGACAAGATCAGAGAGTATCTTGTCAATATTGGCTTCTATGTTTCTGATGCTGCTCACTCACTTTATGTGAGAAAGGGAGATGCAGGTTTGGTCATCATAGTCATCTATGTGGATGACTTGATTATTACAGGTGATAGTGATAGTGGGATTGCTGAAGTCAAGGATTTTTTGAAGAAGAAGTTTGAGATGAAGGATTTAGGTGAGCTAAGATACTTCCTTGGCATTGAGTTAATCAGATGTGATGATGGTATATGGCTCTCCCAAAGACAGTATGGCTTGGATATGTTGTCCAAGTATGGTATGACAACATGCAAACCACTTTCAGTCCCGTTGGACCAGAATGTAAAGTTGAGTGCTGATGTTGGGGATGAGATAGAAGACCCTACTATGTTCAGGAGGATAGTGGGGAGTTTGATCTACATGACCATTACAAGGCAAGACTTGAGCTACGTTGTTGGTCTTGTGAGTCAATTTATGCAAGTACTTAGAAAGCCACATTTGGATGCAGTCATACGCATATTGAGATATGTGAAGTCCACATTACATTATGGACTTTTCTATGAGGCAAGTACAGATGTACAGGTGTTTGGATACACAGATGCAGATTGGGCCGGTAGTATGTTTGATAGAAGATCTACCAGCGGATACATGTTCTCTCTTGGTAGTGCAGTAGTTGCTTGGAGCAGCAAAAAGCAATCTACAGTTGCTTTGTCGAGTACAGAGGTTGAGTATAGAGGTGCTACTATTCCAGCATGTGAGGTAGTATGGCTGCAAAAGTTATTGGCTGATTTAGTTGTGCAGGTGGAAGGTGTAGTTGTCATTTATTGTGACAACATGAGCAGTATACAGTTGGCTAGGAACCCTGTGTTCCATGCGAGGACAAAACATATTGAGGTACACTATCACTTTGTGAGAGAGAAGGTACTAGCAGGTGAGATTGACTTGGTGTATGTCAGCATACGGGATCAGATAGCTGACATCTTCACTAAGGCATTGGGTACAGAGAAGCTTCAAAAGTTTCGAAGCTTACTTGGAGTTGCAAAGATGCAATTGAGCTTGAGGGGGAGTGTTGAGATGACAAGCTTGAGGGGGAGTCTTCTCTCCAACTACCGGATCCGAAGAGCTAAGAGCTCCTCTCTCATCAAATCCTCCTGCCAAGGTAAAGTTGACCAAGTCAAAGCACAAGTCTCAGTCGGCATAACCGGTTTGTGACCATACATCAACTCTGTGGGCATATATCCTGTGGTTACATTGTGAGTTGTATGATCAGTCCACAAAGCAAATGGTAGAAGTCTCAACCATTCTCCAATCCGTCCTCTGCATGCTTTGGCTAATGCTTTCACTATCGGCGGATACCCTCTTTCACTCTTTCCATTTCCCTGTGGATTGTATGCTGTGGCTAGAGCCAATTTGATTCCTAGTTGAGAGAAAAACTCCCTACCTTCATCTACATCTAATTCACCACGATCTGGAGTGATCTTACCCACACAGCCATACTTGCAGAAAATTTCTTCCAACAAGAACTTGCACACTATACTAGTGGTCTTCATTCTCAAAGGTCTGCCCTCAACATGATTGGTAAGATCCTCTCTAGTCAAAACAATATACCTCATCTGCCAAAGACCCATAGGCATAGTAACCAAGTCAACTACCCACTTATAATGAATGCATAGCAAATAGGTCGAATGAAGCTCATCTAAATGACGCACTACGGAATACATCTGACAATCTCTACAAGTCTCTACAAAGCAAGAAACATCTCTGTACATGCCTTTCCACCAATATTTTTCCTTGATTTTCTCATAAGTAGCCCACACTCCTCTATGACCAGCCCAAGGACTCTCATGAAACTCCCTCATCACCTGTAACTGGGTCTCTTTATCACAGACAACCCGCAAGGGCAATCCACCTCTTTTCTTCGGGTGCTTCTAAAGAAATCCGTCCTTGAGAAAACAACCATAGGATTTTCTTCTGATCTTCTTGAACTCTTCATCTATCCATTCATCTCTTTTACTTAGTGTACTAAGATATTTGCCAATCTGCAACCAATCTCCAACATAGAGTTCTTCTATGAAAGCCACAATATCATAGACATGACAAACATGATCAACCATAACGACTGAAATTTCTGCATCATCCTCTTCTGCAAGTAGTGTCTCCTCATCATCATATCTGGCTCTAGACAGCATATCTGCCCACTGGATTATCATTCCCTGCTATGTGTTTAAATTTTGGATTTAATGACTTGATGTATGCAATCCACCTCAGCATAGCTATATCCGGAGTAGAGAAACTCGTAATCATACCTATCAATGGCAAGCAATCTGTCTCTACCACAACTGAGGCTCCAATAAAGTACTCCTTGTCACATTTGAGAGCCATAAAAATTCCCAGTAATTCCCTCTTGATTTGCGGATACCTCCTCTATCTCTCGTTTAGGACTTTCGCCCCAAATCGAATAGCATACATGTTTCCATCTGCATCATCTTCACCCACAGCCCAACCTATGCCAATTGGACTAGTGTCAACTGTCAATACAATAGGCCTTCCACAATTATAATCCACTTTCCTGAGAATAGGAGCAATTTGCAATAACTTCTTCAATTTTCGCATGGCTCTAGTGTGGCTCTCATCCCAAAAAAAAATCTTCCCCTTTCGAAGCAGGTGATATAAACAATCTGCTATGTGTGCAAAATGGGGTATCCAAATCATGTAAACACATAGGCTCCAATGAATCTCCGTACCACTGAAGTGGTGGAACAATACTCAGTAATCTTGCCTATAACATCCACCTTCTCAGGTGAAGGTTTCCTGCCATAATACCCACACATATGTCCAACAATGACAACCTCATTTACTCCAAATACTGATTTTTGCCCTGATAGTGTCAAGTTTACTTCTTCTAATCTGGCCAAAATCTTTTCACAAGCTGCAATAGGATCAACCACAAAGTATCTGCATCCCTACTCATTTAGACTCTCATTCTTCTCTTCTTCTGCACACCCCTTAATGGGCACATCATCCAAGAAAGGCATGGTAAGCTGAGATATATACTCACGAAGGACCTTATGCATGGCATTCATCATATGCGCAACTGAATTAGTGGCACCTTGAGGCAAGGTACACATCCTAACAAGCCCAATAGGAGTTCTCATAGTGGTTATGTCCCTACTTTCCAAAGCTAGCTGAAACTGATCATATCCTGAATACAAATCACCTAAAGAATAGATGGCACATCCAACAAATGCTTTTGCAAACTCATCCACAACTAGACCTATACCAACATTCCTGATAGTAACTCTGTTTACTGGCTGCATGTCCTGTATGAATCGGAGAGTACCATTCTTCTTTAGAACCATAAACCAGCTATTTGAATATGCTGCAGATGACAACTCTAGGATTCCCATCCTGATTTTCTCATTCAACAAGTCAACTAGCTTTGGCAGGTGTGCCCTAGGCACTGGAATAGGTCGGAGATTCCATGGAATATGAGAAATAGTAAAGATCACCATAGGGGCAACAATATCTGGATTCACACATCTAATCTTATGGGAGAAAAAAACAAATGCCCTTGCATGTCGCTCAAGCATATCCTGAAAGCATTGCTTCTTTGAGGGTAGCAAGAAATCACCATTTTCAATTTTTAATTCAGCAAGAGTCTCTGCTGAAAATTTATAGCCTATATGCTTTGGATTCCTCAAAATTGACTACTTGGCAGCCCTCTCTATTTGCTGATCACTGTCAGGTGGAAGCAGTCTAGCTACCGGCTTCACCTTCTTATCCAGAGTCTTGTATTTTGTGTCAACCCTGGCTTCATGATGATCCTCTGCATTACTCAAATTTTGATATAAATCAGCAATTCTGCCTTCTATTGTGGCTGAATATCCTCAGCCCTCTGCTCTATGGTTTGCATAGGAATAACCCTAAACTCTGGATGCTGAAATATTTCAGCAGTAAACTCTGTTGGTTGAAAGTTTTCAGCCCTTTGTGTCTTTGTAGACTGATCATAATCAGCTGGAAACTCTGTTTGCTTAATTTCTTCAGCACTCAACACTTTTTGCTGAGTCGCCTCAGCCTCTGACTCTATCTGTGACACAAAATTTGCAATTTCATGAAACATGTCCAGGGACTGCACTGATACATTACTGTGACAACTCTGCATATCAGTTTTCAGCATACTTTCCATCTCTGTCATCATATCTGCACAAACCATACTATCATACATCCCATCTATATACTCGTCATCCTCTAAAATACTTGCATTTTTCAAATTTTTCTCCTTCGTGCATATGTACTGCTTGGTAGCTCTAGGTAACTTAGAAATATTCTGATAACACATCCAACTGTTTGCTAAAATTCCAACAAAATTGGAGAAGAATACACTGTTGCGAGGAGGCGAGAACTCCAATTTCCTCTGCTCTGTACCACCGTCGTCTCGCGGGACAGCGGTAGCTAATGAAAACCCGAATCCCTCACAGTGGACAAAGGTGCATCTCGAAGAGTATCCCTGTTTCTAGCATGATTTACACACACAGTCATAAAGTGGACTGCCTGCTCTCATACGATCTTTACTGTGAATTCGTGCATAAGAAAATCCATCATCCATTACTTTCGTCTCCATGCGCATCTATGTGATGAATGGCTGTCCTAGGATTATGGGGTAAGAGCATGAATCCTGCACAAAGAAATGGAAATCCTCCTCTACATCTCCAATAGAAATCCTGACACTAGGATAGGCAGCATACAAATCACCTGTAGTATTGTTGGCAGCTCTCATACGCCACCCATGCTCTGCATCCATAGGCCATCTATTACTTTCATAAACTCCACAAACTATGAGATTAATCTCTGAACCATGATCCACCAAAGCAAAATAAGGAACCTGTTTCTCTCCAATTTTTACCATTGTTTCTGTAGTTACCCTATCCCAATGAATCCACGAAAAATGACTACGTGATACCAAGATAGGCTCATCAGTTTTAGCATAATGCATAGACTGAACCCTCTTCTCTGTCTGCGGAAAGACAGAAGCATTCTTAACCATAACCTAATCCTCATCCTCATCCAACTCCCCAGTCAAAACTCCCTGTGTATCGGTAGTAGGCAATACATGTCTTTTTCTCTTCAGGACTTCTTGGAACTGATCTTGAAACTCTCTTTTTGAGATGCCCAAAACCTCAGAAATAGTAAAAGTCACCTTCCTGCCAAGTATCTTATAATTAAATATTTTCTTCATGTCTGTAGATGTCTCAATACCGGACATCAATCTAAACCCTGGCTGCTTTCTCTGTCTAAGTTCCTGCATCTTTTCTTTCTTTTGAGCATCTTCCATTTGTCATTCTGGCCCTGGTCTCAAAGATGGCCCTGCAGTAGGTGGAGTAACAAACTCACCCCCTCTAGTCTTTTTAACTGCATTTGGATTCTCTTCATCTCTCTTATGCTTCTCCTCAACAAGTACATATGCTCCCTGAGACTTAGCCAAGTAGGCATAAATAGTGTACCTGTCAACAAGAGAATCCCAACTTGTCTGATATATGATGCTAGAACCTGCACTAGTCAAAACAGTCTACTGAATTTTCCCCTTGTTTGCCGTCTCCATAGCATAGGTCCATAATGCTGACTGACTCTCTAGACCTTTCTCAATCTGGACTCCATATGTAGAAGCATATCCTCTAGCTACCACATAAAAAGTACGCGCAGCCATATCATCTACTAATTTTTTCATTCCACCTTTTCCAAAATTGGTAGCAAGCGGAGCTCTTGTTTCAGTCAACCAGATCTTGCCATCTTGTCTCCAAAATACCAAATTCTTCCTCCTTGCATCTTGAAAAGATTCACAATCCCTGCAATGCTGATGATCCATACTATCACACCAAATACATCTTCAATCTCTCCTAGGTGCACTTGGAGCACTCCTAGGTGCAGTAGGAGCACTAGAAGAAATAGTAGGCGCCATCGAAGCAAACTGCTCTTTCAATTTTCCTACCAATTCTGCTTTAACAGACTCTAGTGTCAAATCCGTTATGCCTTTGATTATGTCATCAAGAGAGGAAGGAACCGACGGAGCGGATGGTTTTGAAGCAAAAGGAACCGACATCGATCTTTGAACAAGAGGAACAGCAGGATTAGAAATAGTAGGCACTGGCATAGGCCAAGGAACTAGCTGGGGAAGGGAAGAAATAATAGGGGTAGAAGCCGACATAGGAGCAAAAGACGGCGTCTTGTTGAGATGACAAGCTCAACACATGCGGACATTGATGATAGACCGCCTAGTTAGATAGGTCCACACGTCTACACTTAGCATGTCAGTGGTCATTATGACTCTCACATGGCCATGACTCATTACTTATTATATTCAGGTTGTTAGACCTATTTATAGCTCGCATAGTTATAGCGCCAGTCGACTAATGTAGTCAGTTATGCATTGTTTGACTTAGTAGGCCACTTTCCTTTATGTTGTATCTTATCTATACTTTGTGTACATTGTAAAAACTGTGGAAGAAGAATAAGAAACCAGCAAGAAAACGTTTTGGCCTCCATCTCTCTTCTTGTCTCTTGAGTGAGCTTCTCCTTGTGCGTTCTGTGTGTTTTCGGTGCAGCATCTTGAGCAAGTCCTCCCACCACGCGATTCTTGACATTGTATCAGAGCCGCGCCATTGAGAGAGGTTGATTTTGAAGGCTGAAGTAAAGAAGAAGAAGCAAGGTTCAAGCAAGCAAGACATGGGTAAGAAGCTCTCCCATCCTTCCATTCTTTCTCTTTGATAGTGCTTGTGGAGACACCGAAAGCAAGGTAGAGCAAAAATCTCAGATTGCAGTGAAATAAGCCCTTTAGGGCTTGCCCGTAGTTATTTTGGGCATCTGAGGCCGTTTCAGGCCCCGTTTAAGAGCCGCAAGGTTGCGGACAACAGTTTCAGGGTACACTGTGATTTCGACTGTTTTGACCGAAAGTGGGTGCGCAGGTTACAGATTGCGAATCTGTAATTCTTGAGGTGTTTGTAGGAAGCAAACATAAGGTTTATCTGCAAACAGGTTGCAGATTACATGTATTGTTGAGCAGACAGTGAAAAAGGCTATCTGGTGCATTGTTGTGCACTATAGGTCAAGGGTTGCAGAAGATTTGCTTACTGTTTGGTATTAGCTTTGTGATAATGGCAGAGAACAGTGAAAGCCCCATCATTGAGAAGCTCGACAAGAATAACTACCCTTCATGGAAGTTCCGTGTCACGAGCTTCCTTATTGGAAAAGGCCTCTACGAGTTTGTTTCAGGTGAAGAAAAGGAGCCGGAGGTGAGTGATCCTCCAACTGTAGAAGAGACAAAGGCACAGAAGAAATGGAATGCAAAAGACAAGAAGGTCATGTATTGGCTATCTGCAGTAATTGACAATAATATGATGGGACATATTAGAAATGCACAGAATTCATATGCAGCTTGGACCATACTTGAAAGTATATGTTCTGTAAATATAAAGGCACGAAATATTCAACTCAAGCAAGAGTTGAATACATTGAAACAAGGAAAGATGTCTATCAATGAGTATGTACTAAAGATAAGGAGCATTGTAGATGCATTGGCAACGATTGATGCAATGCCCGATGATGATGATTTTGTGTCTTCTACCTTGGGTGGACTTAACAATGAAAAGGCTTGGATGTCTTTTGTAACTTTCGTATATGTCAAAAAGCCATTTCCAGATTTTGATGAGTTAGTCTCCCTTATGATCACTGAAGAGATCAACATGCAGAGTGAGATATCTGAAAGAAGTGGTGAACAGGTCCAAACTTTCTACTCTAGTTCAGGAAGGGAATGTGGCAGGTTCTCTTCAAGAGGCCATGGTACGGGATGTGGTACTGACAACCAGCAAAACAGATTGAATCAGCAATTTGGTGATATGCAAGTTTCAGAAGGTCGTGGTAACTTTAGAGGCAGGGGGAGCTTTAGAGGAAGAGGTGGATGGTAGAACAAAGGTTCTAACAACTCTGGTATTGTGTGTCACTACTGTGGCAAAATAGGTCATATTGCAACCCAATGTTATGCTAAGAAAGATGATATTCGCAGTGGTAAGTTGCAGCAAGGAAACTATGCATCGTCTTCACAACAAAATGAAGACAAAAATGAACATCTGTTTGTTATGCAGCATATGCTGAATGCTATTACAGGAAAGGGAACACATGATGATGTTTGGTATGTTGATTCAGGTGCATCCAATCATATGATCAGCCAATGTAGAATGGTTTGGAGAGATACATGATTTGCAAAATGCAAGTTATGTGTAGACGGGTGATGATTCCGGTAATGATTCATGCCACCCAATTTCACACATTGAAAAAGTTCCCTTGTCCTTGCATTATGGTAAGACAAAGAGTCTTTTAGATATATTACATGTGCCATCTATTACAAAGAACTTGGTGTCAGTCGGTCAAATGGTAGAGCAAGGGTTGCAAGTCAGATTTAATACAAAGGGCTGCTTTGTAGAAGTCTTCAATGACAAGTGCAGGTTGATAGCAAAGGGAAGTAGAGTTGGACGTATATTTACTCTGGATGTTGGAATTCCTACTATGAATGTTGCTATGTATGCTAAAGGAAAAGGTGTTGTTGTAGATATTGAAATTTGGCACAAACGCATTGGACATGCAAATGTACAAAGGTTGAAATTAATGCAGTCCAAAGGGTTGGTTACAGGTTTACCTACATTTAGAGGTGCAGAATTTCATAAGGTATGCAAAGCATGTCAGTTTGGTAAGTAGGCAAGACAACCCTTTTCACATGACAGAGATGTAAGCATAAATATCCTTGATGTTGTGCATATAGACATTTGGGGGCCCACACAAAATGTATCTCTTGGAGGCAATTCATACTTTGTCACATTCATTGATGATTGTTCTAGAAAGCTGTGGGTATATTTTATGAAGGAAAAGAGTGAATTGTTTCAGCACTTTAGAACTTTCAAGGCTGCAGTTGAAAGAGAAACTGGCTTGAAAGTAAAGTGCTTGAGGTCAGATGGAGGGGAAGAGTACCTCTCAAATGAGTTCAGTGATTTTCTGAGGTCTCATGGGATAAAGAGACAGTTCACATACACATATACCCCACAGCAAAATGGGGTTGCAGAAAGCAAAAATAGGCATATTGCAGAAGTTGCATGCGCCTTGATGGCTGAAAAGAATATGCTTAAGCATTTTTTGTCTGAGGCTGTTCATACTGCTGTTTATATTATGAACAGAACTCCCACAGCTGCAGTTAATGGGATGACTCCTGAAGAATGCTTTACTGGAAAGAAGCTTGATGTATCATACTTGAAGGTAGTTAACTGTGTTGCATACGTTCATGTGCCAGATGAGCTACGGAAGAAGCTTGATCCAAAGGTAGAAAAATGTGTTTTTATTGGATACTCTTTAGAGAAGAAAGGATGTCACTGTTATAACCCTGTCACATGTAAGTTCAGAGTGAGTAGGGATGTCATCTTTGATGAAATGCGCAGTTGATATGCATCTAGTGGTGATGCATTGGATGATGATGATGATCATGATACCCATGTGCAGGCTGAAAAGTAAGAATCACGGACTCTTAGTGGACCAGAGAATCATCTGGTAGTCCTTGGTCTAGGAGACTAAGGAGTACCTCTACATCTTCAGGTGCATCTAGTAGCACTACAGATAAAGACAAAGAAAAGAATAAAGTGACAGATGGCATTGATGTAGTTCTTGATGGAGACTCCAATGGCTCGGAGAGATTGGATGATGAGCTTGATATTCCTTCTGTCAAGACACCAGGTGTACAGAGAGCTCATAGTAATGTAAAGGCTCCATTGAGTGATCCAGTGGTACGTAGATCTAGCAGGGTCAAATACCCTATTAAAAGATTTGGTTTTGAAGGTTATGCAGCTCACCATTATGCTTATATGGTGATACTAGTTGAGGATATTGAGCCCACATGTTTTGAGGAGGCTATTGGTCATCCTCATTGGGATGCAGCAATGGATGAGAAGATGGATGCATTAGAGGCCAATAAGACTTGGGATCTAGTCTAATTGCCGAAGGGCAACAAAGCTATTGAATGTAAGTGGGTTTATAAGATTAAGCACAATGAATATGGTTCTATTAGTAGGTACAAAGCTAGGCTGGTTGCAAAAGGCTATGCCCAAACATATGGTATAGATTATGAAGAAACCTTCAGTCCAGTTGCTAGGATGGCAACTGTCAGATGTGTGATTGCTTTGGCAGCAGCCAAAGGTTGGAGGTTGTAGCAAATGGATGTGAAGAATGCCTTCTTGCATGGTGATTTGTAGGAAGAAGTGTATATGGATCAACCAGCAGGTTATGAAGATTTAGAGCATTCCACATATGTGTCAGGTTGAAGAAGGCACTCTATGGGCTCAAGCAAGCACCTAGAGCATGGTCAGACAAGATCAGAGAGTATCTTTTCAATATTGGCTTTTATGTTTCTGATGCTAATCACTCACTTTATGTGAGAAAGGGAGATGCAGGTTTGGTCATCATAGTCATCTATGTGGATGACTTGATTATTACAAGTGATAGTGATAGTGGGATAGCTGAAGTCAAGGATTTTTTGAAGAAGAAGTTTGAGATGAAGGATTTAGGTGAGCTAAGGTACTTCCTTGGCATTGAGCTAATCAGATGTAATGATGGTATATGGCTATTCCAAAGACAGTATGTCTTGGATATGTTGTCCAAGTATGGTATGACAGCATGCAAACCACTTTCAGTCCCGTTGGAGCAGAATGTAAAGTTGAGTGCTGATGTTGGGGATGAGATAGAAGACCCTACTATGTTCAGGCGGATAGTGGAGATTTTGATCTAATGACCATTACAAGGCCAGACGTGAGCTACGTTGTTGGTCTTGTGAGTCAGTTTTTGCAAGTACCTAGAAAGCCACATTTGGATGCAGTCAGACACATATTGAGATATGTGAAGTCCACATTACATTATGGACTTTTCTATGAGGCAGGTACAGATGTACATGTGTTTGGATACACAGATGCAGATTGGGCTGGTAGTATGTTTGATAGAAGATCTACCAGTGGATACATGTTCTCTCTTGGTAGTGCAGCAGTTGCTTGGAGCAGCAAAAAGCAATCTACAGTTACTTTGTCGAGTACAGAGGCTGAGTATAGAGGTACTGTTGTTGCAGCATGTGAGGTAGTATGGCTACAAAAGTTAATGGCTGATTTGAATGTGCAGGTGGAAGGTCCAATTGTCATTTATTGTGACAACATGAGCAGTATACAGTTGGCTAGGAACCCTGTGTTCCATGCCAGGACAAAACATATTGAGGTACACTACAACTTTGTGAGAGAGAAGGTACTAGCAGGTGAGATTGACTTGGTGTATATCAGCACACAGGATCAGATAGCTGACATCTTTACGAAGACATTGGGTATAGAGGAGCTTCAAAAGTTTCGAAGCTTACTTGGAGTTGCAGAGACACAGTTGAGCTTGAGGGGAAGTGTTGAGATGACAAGCTCAACACATGCGGACATTGATGATGGACCGCCTGGTTAGATGGGTCCACACGTCTACACTTAGCACGTCAGTGGTCATTATGACTCTCACATGTCCACTGACTCATTACTTATTATATTTAGGTTGTTAGACCTATTTACAGCTTGCATAATTATAGCGTCAATCGACTAGTGTAGTCGGTTATGCATTGTTTGACTTAGTAGGCCGCTTTCCTTTATATTGTATCTTATCTATACTTTTTGTACATTGTAAAAAGTGTGGAAGAAGAAGAAGAAACCAACAAGAAAACATTTTGGCCTCCATCTCTCTTCTTGTCTCTTGAGTGAGCTTCTCCTTGTGCATTCCGTGTGTGTTCAGCGCAGCATCTTGAGCAAGTCCCGCCACCACACGATTCTTGACACGTCGGTATCATAGATCCATTCTGTAAGCAAGTCTTCCATATCCGCCTCTTGGTCAAAGTCAAGACCGCATACTGGGCATCTTGCCAATCTGTTTTAAGACCCATAGGCTTCGTGTGATCCTCAAGAAGATCTCCTAATTCTTCCTGAAGAGAAGGATCTATAGCTTGCAAGAAAAGCTCAACTTTCTCAACATCCAATGCTCTTTGTTCAATGGCATCAAGCTGACTATACCTCTCTTCAAATTCTTGTATCAATTCTGAAGCAGCTAGACCTTTGTTTGGCATGTAGACCCACTCTCGGAATGATCGCCGTGTAGCCATCCCAAGGTCCTCAAGAAAATACTCCTCTTTCAGGGCCTTCTTAAAATCTTGCCAATGTCAATTTTGAAGGAAAAAATCAGTCACTTTTACCCTCAAGGTGGGTGTGACAAGGTGAAGAAAATATTTACTCATAAGTCCTGTTGGTACTCCAAAAAATCCCATCTTAATCTCATAAGTCTTCAAATAAGCCAATACATTACGGCCATCAAATAGATTCTTTTCATTCTCAACTGCTTCAATCGCCTTAGTCGCGTTGATTGCATTCTCTTACTCCGAATATAGTTGCCTTTGCTGAGACAACTGTTGTTGATGGAACTGTTGTTGCTGCTGCATATACAATTGTGTCTGCTGATTTTGAAGCTGCATATACATAGACATATTCTGCAAAATCTGATTTAAATCATCCGTAGAAGTACTTGAAGCAGAAGTCGATGATAAAGCTAAAGTAGAGAACAAAGCAAGAATCGTAGAAGAGGCTGAAACTGATGTTGAAGTATCTCCCATCTTGAAATTTAAATGCGATGCTTTCACGTCGAGTTCACCAAAGGATGTTGAAGGGTTTTCCAAAGCAAAGTCGCAACAACAGAGGACCTTGACTAATTTCAGGATAGAAGATCAATCATACGAATAAGCAAGATGAGAGGATTTGTGAGCAACAAAAGCACTAATACTGTGCCAGAAAAATCTACAGAATCCACTATTCAATTAGCTTTAGATATAGCCATAATTGTTGTTGGCAGCATTACCAGATATGTGAAGAGGACGGGCCTTCCTAGGATATGCATTCCACATTATTATTCAATGCATTATCTTTGTTGGTTCCTATGAGGGAAGAAAAGATCCCAATCTCTGCATTCAAACAGCTAGTTCTTTAACTTGACTCTGCTTAACTAGCCATTCTGAGACTGCCCTTACAAGAGGCACAGAAACCGTGCACACAAGTGGTGTGATAAGGTTTAGCGGAGGGATCCAGTTAGCCACATCAATGACTTGCTTCATATATTACCATAGATCTGCCAAGCTCCCAATGAGACCTTGTTTATGCAGCGATGACAGAATTGAAAGCAAGCTTTCAGCTGAGCATAGAATCCATCTTTCAACACA
The DNA here is from genome assembly GCF_053477565.2 of Lygodium microphyllum. NCBI lineage: Eukaryota > Viridiplantae > Streptophyta > Polypodiopsida > Schizaeales > Lygodiaceae > Lygodium > Lygodium microphyllum. The sequence continues at coordinate 31,386,403 of NC_141136.1, forward strand.
GGTACCTATAGTATAAACCTGGTTATCAACTACAGATAGAAATTTCACCGTTTTCCTTTCAACAGCATCAACCAAAGGATGGATCCATGGACCCACAGTCTTAACAATAAACCCCATAGGGAAAGGCAAATAACTGATCTTGTCAAACCAAGAGTCTCTGAATCTTATCAGAAATGATGCAGCTCCTCCAAACAGTTTACAATTCTGTGCTATTTAATATCTGCATATGAGAATATCCTGGTCTGTAACAGTTTGTCATCAGTGTAGTACACACCAAGCCCTCTTGTGCTGCAAATCGTACATGGCGTTTTTGCTTTTCTTCAAGCTTCACGAAACAAAGACCAAACATGTTCAAGACGTGAATTACAATGGAATACACATGCTTCCCAGTGTCCCATGCATGGCTAGCCATTCTTTGGAAAGACTCTAAGAACTGAAAATTCTATTTCACCTCAAGGTACTAAAACCACGTCCATCTGTTCTTGAACCCATATCTTGACTGTCTTATCATTTTCAAGAGCTCCTGATGCTATCTTGTTCTCAGTTGGATGACATGAGACTGACAGCACAGTGTCAGTATCACCCTCCAGCTTTTGAACTATGTTTCTTGATTGAAGATCCCACAGATATATGCAACAATCTTCTAAACCACTCACTATATATTTTCCATTGGTTACAGAGAAGGTAGAGAACATGCAATATTTCTTGTTGACATGTCTCGTGTAGGTCTTCAAAAACTTTCCTGTGCTATAATTCCAGAGTCGCGTGAATCAGATGGCCAAGCAAAGTCTGAAATGCCTTTGTTGTGGCCCTCGAGTTCTTTCAGAAAGGTTCCGTCAGCGGCACTCCATATCCGAACTGTCTTATCGGCATATGAGCTTCCAAGCAACTTGCCGTCTGGAGAGAAATTCACACTAGAGACAGCCGTCTTGTGCCCTGTTAATGTATGCTTCAGCTTATAAGGTTTGGAAGTACTCCCTTCCATGGACTTGAATCTGATACTTCCAAAAATGCGATTCGAATGTCTCCTCTCGTGCTATGGACATTCTCCAGCGAAAATCCGCATGACTGCGACCCTCCTAAAACTGTTAGATGATGCATAACTGACAATCATCCTCTTTTGTATCCCCTTTCATCGCTGTTGAGCTCATATGCAAAAACTTGTTCTGCAGCACCTTATGTAGCAATTCTCTCATCGCACCGTGACTACTCCCATTATCTACATCATCAACTGCGGACAGCTGTGAAGGTTTCCCCTCCGGCTCAAACCTCAAAGAAAGCCTGTCAAGATACGTCACTCTAGTGATGGGGAGCCACTTAGGAAACTAATCTAGAATCCCAGATATAGCAAACCATATTTCACATATGACTGAAGTAATCCCCCATCCCCGTTTTTCTGGTCTTGTCCTCCTCTTCTTGATTGCTCTCCTCCACCCGAATAAAAAAAAGTAGGTCGAAAGCAACATCATCCGCTAAAAAGAGCCTCTCTGGTCCCGCAAGCTTTTATGGCATACACATACGTGACAGCATCTCCAGAAATTCCTTCTAGCCGCATTAATTTGAAGCAGTGCAGTGCTTCACTGGCAAGTCCATATTCAGCGTACCCTGCAATCAACACACTCCACACAATCACATCTCGAACTGGCAGCTTGTTAAGCACCTCATGTGCTTTTGCTAGTAAGCCACATTTGTAGAACATATTTATTGCAGCACCTCCAATACACGGGCTGCTCTCTAAACCATGTATAATGAAACAATTGAATAATTGATGGCCTCTTTCTATTGCTCTTACCATACCACAAGCTTTCAAGCTGCAGATACATGTGATAGAATTGGGAGAAATACCTCTGAGCTGCATTTTTTCAAAACAAGCTAATGCTTCATTGCCATAGCCATTATCAATGTAGCAAGTTATCATGGCATTCCATGGCACTATATCTTTATCCTCTAGTTGTTCAAGTGTTTCCTGTGCTTCTGAAACTGAGCCAAACTTCCCAAACATATCCACCACTATGCTTCCCACAAATATATTCACTTCCAAACCTCTCTTCACAACCTCCATATATAATTGCTTGCCTGCATTCATGGATCATATGCTAATACAGGCTTCCAAGCTACAAACAAATGTAACAGCATTTGGAGACATGTCTTCAAGCTGCATCTGTAAAAAACACATCACTGCTTGCTCATCATATCCATGTTGAACATAACATGTAATCAACGCACTCCATGATATGACATCTCGAGCTGAAATATTATCAAATACTTCTTGGGATTTTCCAAGCATGCCAGATTTTGCATACATGTCAACCAAAGCATTACAGATAAGTTCCTCTTGCTCCAAACCCCTCTCCACTATATTGCCCATGCAGAACAAAAATGCAAACACAATGACTAAGTATGTACAAAGTAACAAATATCACACACACAACTTTTTGGTGGATTCCACACCTCGGATGCGCAGCAGTACGACAACGTGAAGTTAAGCTTGTTGTAGTTAGGAGGGAGGGCTCTATTGCAAAGGTAGACTAGGGCGGCATGAGCTGCTTCCAAGGCTACACTTCACATTTGATGGGTAGGTTGCTACTTGCTTGTGTTAGATAGCCTCAATGCCCTACCCTCATAAGGTTCCACCAATGATCCATAGTGCTCAAAGTTGTAAGGCCCCCATTATGAGGAGAAGCCAAGTGTGAGCCTAGACATTGGTGGGTCTTGACTCGTATGTCAGATAAGGTCTATGTGCTAGGTGGCCAAAAGGTGACCATTGTAGGTCTAGCCTTTGTGTTAGATAGAATAGTTAAAGTTGCTAGCAACTCAAGGCACACTACATCAACTTGCAAGATAAGGAAGTTATCAAGAACCCCTATCTTGGGTTTGAGACCTCTAGAAGTAGCCCTTACCAAACTACTGGAGGTGCACGTGGAAGGTCAATAGATACAAATGCATATGGAAGGTCAATAGATACATGTACATATGCAAGGTCAATAGACACGTGCACATGGAAGGTCAACAGACACATGTGCACATGCAAGGTCAATAGACACTGGTGCATATGGAAGGTCATCCATCATGACCCCATTCATAGGCTATAGAAGGTAGACCCCTTCACAACCTTCATAATCCATCCTTTCACTCAATCAAAGTTATTCTAGGTAGTCTTAATCTCTTCACCTATCTTCTATCTAGATATCCATCTAAGCTTCACATTAGAAGTGCATAGGTGGACAGAGCCATCTTTGTATCAACTTGTTTAGAGTTAAAGAAATTTTTTGTTCTCCTCTTATTTGTTGTGTACTATCTTTCTCTATCTCTTGCTCAAAATCTATTTGCTGCACCGTGTAATTTTTATATGGTATTAGGACCAAGGGGTCTCTAGAGATCAAAGAGTACATGAGAGACAAAGGCTTCAATAGCAAGCAGGAGCAACATTGATTTCCACAAGTGATTCTGGCACATGAAGTAGTTCTAGAGGCGGTGGTGTTGTACTACCTATTCAAATACTAACGATTTGTCAACCAATCTTCAATAAAGGTATGTTAGATGGTATAAAATATACTCTTTGGAAGTTTAAAATACTTAAGAAGACTGTCTCTCTCAGCTCAAAAGGCATTTTTCTAGCCTTTTTCCTTACTGGCTTACTACCTTCTTTCAATGGGATCATGTGCATGACAGTAGTAGGGAGAATCCCTTTCAATTCACCATATCTCCATGCAAATTATCCATAAAGTCCTATAGTAGGAGTGATACATAGTTTGTACACTCATCATTAGATAATATCATACTGAGTTTGATTGGATGGGGACCATTAGGAGTCCCAATATCCCACTCCATTACATTGACATTGCATTGTCATGCCGCTATGTAGACACGCTATGAAAAGCCTTGAGGTGTATCACCATCTCACTTTCTTATTAATCTAGAGATTCAATGTCATATTAGTCATTATTATTACTGTCCATAATATGAATGGTTCAAAAACATGAGATTTTTTTACTATTTTAGTCTATTTTTGGTATTCTAGCCATTATTTCTTGTAGAGATACTCAAAAGGTGTAGTAAACTTTTAGAATACAGTGACATACAGAAAGAAAGTGTCTTTTTAGCCAATTTTGGAAAATCTCATAATAAGAGAACCGCTCTTGAAGCACGTGGTGGTAGGCAATCGCAAATTTCAAGTAGCAAACAACACTCTGAAGACAAGAAGAGCTGAGAAGGAGTGATCTAGGAGAATTTAGATCAAGTATCCTAGAGTAGACATTGTCTAGCTAATCCAAGAACCCTTTGTCTTGGAATTTAGCAATCAAACAATCATTGTAATCACCACGAATACATAGGGCTGAAGTGTGTTTGGAGTCTCATACAATGCTTTTGTTTCCTTTCTCGGGTTTTAGAAATACATAGTGCTCCTGGGACATGTACTTTGGTTTCTCCTATCAAGAAATCATGTAAACCTATTGAAATTTTGATTGTTTAGACTCTTTGTCCTCGATGTACAACAAAGTTTACATGTAATACATGTAGAGTTTGAATCATCAATCTTTGCCTTTATCTTATATAAAGACGTTGATAGACTTGGCAAAAGGTTTTATGATTGATTCATAATGTATGCACATGTCTTGAAGACCACTTGATTTCTAGCATTCTTGATTAATTTTAATCTTCTACCTATTTTTTTCTTCTATTCTATCTCCAATTCCCTACATCCTTCTCTCTTTGATCCCCGAAAGATACAACATTTTGACTAGAACCTCTTCGATATTCATAAACCCACCTGATATGGCAAGTTGTCGAAAGGAAAGGCAAGATAGGAGAACCTTCAAGCACACTTTCTAGTGATGTTTTGGAGTAGTTAGTGTAGAATAAGGACATGCTTATGCAAGTACAACAACAACAACAGGTGGTGCAGGCTTTTGCTCAAACAGAAACTATTGTGATAAATGCTCTACAAGCAATAGAGAATGATATTGGGATAACCATGGATCTCAAGAAGGTTCTTAAAGAGCGAATTTTAAACAATTGGGTGGAATTTACCTTGGAAGAGGTACTTGGTATCACCAAGTAGGAATTTCATGACAAAATCATTAACAATACAACTCTTGAGAAAAGTTCAAAGGTTTCAATGGGAAAGGAAGCGTAAGAAAGCAATGAAGAAATTGAAGCTGAAATCTGCTTCTACAATGTGAAAGGTTGATTATTCACATGGGAATCTTTGTGAAGGGAATGTGCCAAGTCAATAAAAGTAATTGTTGGAGCATTTCATGATAAGCTCTATTAGCTCTCTCCTGCATCTGATTGACTATAATAATGAGACTTGTCCCAATTGTTTCTTGTAATCCCTTGAAGGCTACCTTCATGTGGAATCTAACTATCCAATTTGAGGTTTGTAAAATGGATGCTACTATAAGATCTTTTTTCTCTCTCATAGATTTGAGTTATATTATCACTTGTTGTAAGAGAGTGTAGCTAGTTAAAAATACATGTGGTAAATTGATCACATCCAATACATGGTCAACAAACTTAGATACAGTCAAAGAATAGAGATTGCTAGCTAGAACATGACGTACATTATCCAAAACAAAAGAGATGCTTGGATCAAACTGTAGTCTAACATCCCCAATGCTAATGATATCTAATGCAGTATCATTTTGCAGTCTCACAACATAACTTGTATTGCCACAATAGTTATGAAACCAATCCTCATGTGGGGTAGCATGGAATAATTATAGTCATCATTAGACTTAGTATATGCTACATTTATTTGGTGTACAGATCGGGTGATGTATGCGCGCGTAGTGAAGGCTGGAAGGTCCCCAAGAACAAATAACTCTACAAAAGCTTCATAAAGATAATAAGATATTTTACACGATAAGAGGCAAGAAGACCAATTGGGTGTAATCCCCCCCATGCCTTTTGTGAGCCCTTCACAAGCCATGTATTTATAAATTGATTTATCTCCAAGCTAAAACATAGCCCACTTTACAATTAGGATGCTTTTGGCTTTTGTGTTTGATTTTGCCCAAATAAAGAGTAAAGTGTTTGGGCATCCCAAAATTTGGGCTGTGTCGTCGAAATACAATGTCATATTATTAAATCGAGAGTCTAAGTGCATACAAAATAATAAATGTTTTGTCAAGCGCTTTAATAAATAAGCATGTCTAAATAAATATTGGCACCACTTCTTTAGAGATAATGCGTGAGCCTGTCATAAATAGTAATTCTTCTAGGTATTTTGAATTTACACCATCACCCAGTGCTACCGAACGCCATCGTCGCCTACTCTACACATCGACTGAAGCATTCACAATTGTTTGAAAATAATAAGATAAACCCCACAAAGTGAATACCTAGCAGTCTTCAGCTATACAAAATAATTAAATAGGTTGGAACTCTGTCCTAACCTTAATTTAATTTGAGTGCACACTCTAAAATCATACATGTCCATTAATTTGATATGTATTTTGCGCAATCACCCATTGTGGAATCACACGCGTGCACATTAAATTAATCTGACGCCCAAAAATGACAAGCATGCGCATCAACTTCTCACACAAGGAATCCATCTTGTGTATGAGCCCCAATAAATAAATATATTTTTACGGAATCCACCAAAAAACCTTGTGGAATCCACTGTGGAATAAAAATCTCATGGAATCCACTGTGAAATTTACCTTCCGGCATCATTATCATTTCAATTTTCACACTGGAATTACTATGGACAATGCTACAATGATAAGAATTTACATTATCATATGCTTTCCCGTTGCCTTTCTCATTATGCCTGTCATTGGACATTTTATGCAATTGTAGTTGAAATTGACCATGTTGCCCATAATAAGTACATGTCAAAGAGAACTTACATCTGTGAAACTTATTGCAAGATTGCCTATGAGACTAAGACTTGCCCCTATTAGGCTAGGAGTCTCTACCATATTTATTAGTGTGATTACTACAATTTCTGCCTCTAATCATCAATGCATAAGAAGTACATGTTTGTATCAATGTTTTTTCTACTTTCTTCTTCTATTAGTATAGAACTCTCTATACCACTACATTTAAAACCACCCTTAGAAGGATGAGCACTCATAGCAATATGAAAGGTGTCCCATGACTCATGTAGTGTAACAAGCAAGAAAAAGGACTTGATATTATTGTCAAGTTGAATGCCTTGTGATACAAGTTGGCTGAAAATGGAATGAAATTCATTCAAATGAGTGGATATAGTCGTACCCTCCTTCATGTGAATGTTTACAAGTCTCTTCAACTAGTATAATTGAGATGCAAGACCTTGTTTGTCATAAAAAACAATTTTTTTTCTATTATGCTCTCAATCCCAATGTTATTAAAATACACCTACTTTGATAATGATAAAATGACACTAGGTTTGCATAGATAATCAAGTTTTGCCTAACCCTCTATATCATAAAGCTCACGCTTTATGCTATCTAACTTCAATGGTTTAACATTCCTCTTTTCTACCAACACTTGGCATACCTATGTTGTCCAATATTGGAAGTTATTTCCATCAAGATTCTGAAGATTGAAAATAGCGTTATTGGCATATGAACTTCCCATAATGACTTCAAGTGTTAGCACAAATAGCAAGAGTATGGGCTATAGTAAATTCAACAAAATAGCCTGCAAAACAAATCCAAAAGGGTGGGAACAAATGCAACTAGAGATGCCCACCAATTGCAAGAAAAAAGTACCAAACGTTTTTGTGTACTCTCTAAACGAATGCTAAAAATTGCAATTATAGCAATGTTGAAATAAAGACATTAGTATATGTGGGCACAAAGCCAAGAAAGCAAGCCTACATTGCGAGAGATATCCGAGTAGCAACCCAGATAGAAGGAATGCAACTAGCAGTGAGTGAGCATAGAGCCGTGATATTGAAGACTATCACAAACTCAAAGTATCAGCAGATCATACATCCCATAAGCATATGTATCATGCATAAGTAACTTACCTAAGGCCAAATGCATGATGAGTGAGAAAAGAGAAATGTTGCTCAATACATAACAAATATGCAATGTTGTTGAATGCAAAATGATTGAGAAAAGAGAAAATAAAATCAGCCCACCAAGTGGAGGTGAATGCATCCAATAGAATACAAGAGAACATATACATGAACCAAGAGTTGGATTGTCTCAAAGAGCAAAGCTCTGCCAAGTATAAGCATCTCCATCTAGAAGAGAATCTTGAATGCAAAGTGAGCAAGCAATGCTCAAGACATATACACAAAAGCATCTCGAAAGCTGAAGCACATCTCAAATATATATGGGAGCATTAGTGTCCAATTGAAGCTTCAATACCCATAAGTGAGTAAGTACAGAAGCTCAAAGCAACTAACCAAAGTCCAAGTACATCAAATGTAACTCAAAATCAAGTATTGAAGCATGTTATGATTGTATTTGGATTTTTACATCAATCCTAGACATCACTGTAGACATATAGCATGCTTACAATATCATGTAGACACAATGGGCATTCAAAGCACAGAGTCCATTGTTGTATGCTTGTTGTCCAAACTATTATGATAGAAATAAACCTCTTCAAAATTGAGTTAATCAAGCTCTTAAAAATCCAACTAGCATCTCAAAGCATTATCATAACATTCAAGTACCAAGAAAGCATGTGCCCATGGGGCTGATAATGTACGTGAAAGAGGAATTACTAGGCAACCAAAAAATCAAATGAAAAAAATCACATAGTGATTAATAACTACAAAGATGGTGTCTACATAAACCAATCAGTATAGATGAGAGACTTGTGCAATCTCTCAAACCCAAGCTTTGTGATGAAATATGAAAGTTCTCCCATTGGAAGTAAAGTGAAGTATCCAAGAGCGAAGCAAGCTTAATACATGCATGTCATAACATTCGAAAGCCCAAAGGTACCAAATAATATGTCCTAGAGCATTTAAATAGAATCACATCCAGCCGTATGAATAAGAGATCATTGAACCATGTAACCTCTATAGATATGAATATAAGAGAGCTTAGAATTAAAGCTCAAGGCCAAAAGGATAGCATATCCATACATGCCCAATAGTGTCAAGTATACACATGATCAAAGAGCATTTCCCCATGGCATGTAAGCATAGATTTCACTGATATTCAAAGCATATGCTTTCTATCCACTATTTATGAGAACAAAGATCCCTTCAATGGCTGAGTAAACTCAACTCTATTCAATTTGTAGAGCATCCCTAAGATCAATATATCATCCTAGCATTAAAACCTATGTGAATAAGCATTAGTAAAGCATAAACATTCAAATGATTTGCTATCCAAAATTGTGAATAGTAAGTTTGTATTCTCAAATGATGCCTAAAGTCAGAGTCAAAAGTGCTAAGAGAAGTCCTGAATAGCTAGATAAGAAATACAAGAATTGTAGAGCCAAATGTCTGAGGGGAAGTGAGTAGGGAAGCCCCCTAAAAATGTATAACCAATTGTGGGATAATTTCTAGGGACTTCTCCTACTATCCCTAACTCTTTGACTTTACTAGGCACTGATCAAAGGTTGTGCTGAAGCTGAGAAATGAGTTGGAGAATGTGGGGATTTGATATTTTCCTTAGATGATGGAAGCTCTAGCTGCCATAGAAGTTGGGGTTGAAGCTCTCTTTCCCGAGCTGAAGTAGAATGGGTGAAGCTCCTTGAATTCCTACTCTAATATCAGTTTGAAAGGGTGAGCAAGAGTGAGAGAGAGAAGACCACAAGGGGAAGTAAGAAGAATGGCTATGGAGGTGTGAATGCAAAAGAGTAAGACTAGTGTGTGGAAACTTCAACAGTCACAATGTGTGACCTGCATTCTCTTTATTATTCTATCATAGTAAAGAATAAGGAATATAGATGATAGTGGCGGGTAGCCACCACCTGTAGTTTACAATTGTGTGGGCATTAAGTATAAGGTAAATGTAGTTTGCTAGAAACATGTGGCCTTTAATCCGCAACATTTAGATTGCGGGTTATTGAGTTACTTCTATATACTTTGATGATATTCCTATATAAAAGAATTTCATTTGAGCATATAATGATAGCATTGATAATGGTCATTGTGGTCATGAATGAGAGTTTTTATTCTCTGTCTCCCTTCCTAGTTAGGATCCAAAGAGCAAACATGCATAATATACATATTTACAAAGAGCTTTCCAATAGTCAAGGGAGAATTCATAGCCTATGCAATTAATTTAAATGATCTCGTCTCTTGAGGAGTTTGCCATGGATAATTTAGGAAACCATGTAAGTGCCAAAGAGGGGTTTAGTCCCCGAAAAGTGCATAAGGAACCATGTAAGTGCAAGGGAGGGTTTTCTTTTTCAAAAAGTGCATAAGGATATACATCAGGGATAGGCCCTATTAATTTTCCCCTCCACCCATAAAAATAGGGGATATGGGGGGAGGGGAGGAAGATGAATGAGGTAGGGGAAAGATAATTTATTTGTTATGTTTTTTAAATACTACATTTTTGGTGTTCAAGACAATGCACCATCATGAAATACTACATTTGGAGTGATGCGACAATGTATCACCTTTAAAGTGCAATACATAATTTTTAAATTAGAAATATTCTAGTCTTTTAATATTATTCAATATGAGGAAGAAGTAAACACAATATACAATCTTATATGTGAAAAAGAGAATTCACAGTAAATTTTATTGATACATCATATAAGTGTAAAAAGGGGGGTGGGGTCATATGACTCTTGCACAAGCCGTAGATAGGGGTTTTCCATGATTCTTTGCTCGTAGGTGACATGTTTGGTTTACAAAGAGTGAACTCCTTGGGTAGAGTCTCTTTCAAGCAATAAGGATTTTCTATATTCCACTTAATTTGGCTATTAAAACCCATTTTCTTACATCTAACCAACTATTTCTAGACACTTGTGTATGCATACAGTCTAGTTTTGAATGTGCTAGCTTTCAATAACGTTAGGAAGAGCCCAAAATGTGATATGTGAGCTCCTTCAATGGTATAGTAGTAGCATGTGCTTATGTGTTTTTTTGAAGCTAGGAGAGACTACTAGTTAAGTGATCAAATCTACTCCTTGCATAATTCAGGGAGGTATTACAACAAGATCTAGTGCACAATGATACATGCCATTGCGTATAATCACCTTAAAATGGAAAAGTATAATGATATGTGATGCATGGTGTGGCCTAACAGAAAACATTATATAGACAAGGGTACAAGCATGAGAGACATAGACAAAACAAGAAATTTTTTAATTAAAAAAGCTAAGCTTTCTCAAATTTGGAGTCCATGTCTTTGTTAGGAAATTTCAAAACCAAAATCTGGGGCTCATAAAATGATGAAGGAATTTATATATTTAAAGTGACACAATAATGCCTTTGATGCTTAATGGAATTGGGAAGGGAAGATATTTAAATTCTTGGAGAGAACTTGGCTTGAATGTGACAAAGATATAGATCTACTGGTAGTTAAATTTTACAAGCAAGATACTTACACTATAAGGGAGGACATTATGCTATTTATGTGCTTCTTCTTTGAATCGCTTGGAAGGCTTAGTTGATTAAAGGCTAGTTTGCAACAAGCCTTAATAAGCATATACCAAGGATAGTTGGGCCATTAGGCATGACTATGGATAGGGCCATAGAATGATTTAGCGACTCATTCGATTTTATTACTATGATAAAAAATAGCAAGATTATTATTTCAATGGATTAGCACTTTCAATTTGGAAGCTATGGAGGAGCCTCACCAAATGGAATGATGAGTGGATGCTTTGCATGTATTATATCTAGCGATGGAATTATTAGTATCCAAATACTCCAAGTGAGCTCAAAAATCTATATAGTATGCTTTAATAGCTTGGGTTGGGGCATGAGGATGATCTGATATAATCAGTCATCATCTCTTTCTTTTCTTTTAGAGTATGATGGTAGACAAAGTCTTTTTCCTTCTAATTTCTTACCTTTATTTCAAACCATCGTCAAAGTAAAACCTTTGGAGGCCTTGTTTCAAAGCAATATATACTCAGAGGAGGAGATAAAGATCCTATGTCGAAAGTTTATAAGCATCGTATAAAGGTTATGGTTGATAAGGCTACTCCATGGGCTCAATTGAAGAAATTTCATCTTTTTATTCATTATTTTTTATGGGTCCGTGAACTCATTTCTATAAGTAGATATAGAAATTGTGCTTTAACCTTAGCTTGCAACTTACAATGGTGGTGTAATAAGTGGATTTCATTTTAAAGTCTCAAGAAGCAAGTGTCCTTCCCAAGAAAAGGCAAGTTTATGTTTTATGTGGTATGTCTAGATCCATGGGTCCAAAAAGTGCATGTAAAGGGTATCTATTTTGACATTATATTTGAAACTTGTTTGCCCTACAATAGGTTTATTGTAATTAGAATCTCTACTCAAATAGTAATCCCTACAAGTCTACCCAATGACACAATTGATGTAATACCTTATTCTACAAGTTTACCCAATAGCATGATTGATGTAATACATTACCTTGAATAAGGACCTCCAAGTGTAGATTTGCTTTTATTTTCCTTCTAAGATGAGTGAATACTCATCTTGTACTTTCCTTCCTATCCAAATGTGGTTTATGGTGTACCGGTCGTTTCTGTTGGAAGCGGAGTTTTTCATTTAAGAATCTAGTCACCCTTGCCTTGTTACAAGTTGATGTAAAAAGGTTACACACTCCATTGTACATTCTATGAATTAATAGTAGAATAAGGTTTTTGTAAAAAGAGTTTCATGATCTTTTGTAAGGAGTTTCTATTCTTGAGTGATTTATGAGCTCCCATTTTTTGTGGTTTGATGATTCCTTGTATGGGAAAATGGCTATAGTAGCTCTCATTTTTGTGGTTTGATGGTTCCTTGTATGGAAAAATGGCTATTGTGGTTTGTATTGCTTGTTTCTAGTAATTTCCAACAATGTACTATTGTAGTTTATGGAGGTTGTGTGTTGCTTATTTATATTGACTTTCAACAATGTATTGTAGTTTATGGAGGCTATAGTGGTTTGTATTGCTTCTTTCTAGTGACTTCCAACAATGTATTGTATTTTATGGAGGTTATGTACCCTCCAAAGGGATGGAGACTTGACCATATAGGTTAAACTCCACCTTACGTGAATGTAGCCATGCAAAATGGATGCCTATGTGTGGTAATTGATAATGATGATGAGGCATGCATTAAGTACTTGACATATTTTCTTAATGGGCACTTTTACATGATTGCCATTGGAGCTATGGATGCAGACATTGATGATGATGATACCTTCCTCGTATGTGATTTGAAATGTGTCCAGAAATTTAACACCTCATAGGTAGCATTTCAAAGTATGGCACGAGCATAATGAAGAGAAAAAAAGGAGGATAAAAAGCATTTGTATTTATGATAGGACAATACATGATTGAGTATTGCTGTCTTTAGAAGTTATGGAAAGTGAGATGTCCTAATGATGCTTTTATCTAGCAACACACATATTTCCATGGGTGAGGAAATATAACATGTTTGTGTTTTTTGAGTGATATTGATTGTCATGTTTTTATTATATAGTTGGCCACTATATAACATATCAACTATTTTACACATTTGTTATATTTATGTTTGGGCAATGTTTAGAATGTTATATTTCTTGTTCTCATAATGGAGTGTACTTTAAAGACAAACAAAAGAAGTAAACTAGTTACCGACTCATGCCGAGTGGAGGATGATCATTGGCGTGTGTCCAAGTGTCCTTCCAATCTTGCATGGTTAGAGATTGTGGAGTTTTTCCATTAGTGGGGGGTGCATATTTAGGGTGGTCAATAGGAAGAAAACAATGATGATTGTCATAGATAACCTTCTTCAAGCGTGTCCGTCTAGAAGAAACCAGAGAGGGACCGCAAATTGGACATACATGATATCTTGATGTAGTTAAACTTGTAAAAACAAGTGGGTTAATGATGACATATATTTGATTAAGGGTAAGAATGAATAAAATAGAGAATGTAACTACGTGAACACTCTCCATAGCCTGAAAAGTTATGCATGGTCCACAACAACATGCCCTTTAAAGTGAAATCTCTAGAGGACAATGATGCACTCACATCTTGCACCTCAATACCTCTCCATAGCATTTCTAGCTCCTCGATCAAAGGCTCTAAGTAAACATCCATGTTTTTTACTTTGTGTTTTCCACGAATCAAAAGGGACAACATTACATGTCTTTTTTTAATTGCCATGGATGGAGGGATATTATAGTTCACCAATACCACTGGCCATGCACTATATGAGGTGCTTTTGATGCCAAATGGATTTATTCCATCTAATCCTAGACCAAATCTCAAATTTCTGGGCTCTTCTTTGAAAGTAGGCCACAAATTGTCTACGTGTTGCGAAGCTGGTGTGTCTGAAGGAATTCTCCACTTTCTATAACTTGAATGGTGACTAGCATGCCATGACATAAGTCTCGCAATAGATTCACACTTAAACATAAGTTGAATACGTGGAATAATAGGAAAATGTCGCAAAACCTTACGAGGCACATCCATTGATTTCATCTCCTCGTTGTATCTTGGTTCACCACAAATAGGATATTGTCCTGCAGATGCATGATCCCCACGAAACAAGATGCAATCATTGACACATGCATGGATTTTAACGTAATCGAGACCTCCAAGAGATATCAAGAAATGCCTTGCTTGCTCCCTTTTAGTTGGTAGTTTATTTCCATTTGGAAGCATTTGTGACAATAACCTGCATATATTGTGCAAACAGAGTTAACAAACCGCGAATATTGTCTAGAAGCATTTATGAATTAATATCAAATGATACATACTTCAATAATGCATTCAAGCTAGCATTACTCCATCCATAAATGGTTTGTAAGTTCACTATCTCGAGAGATGCACGTACAATGGAGTAGATGCAACCTTCATACAATGAAGTTTTCGACGCTATGTGTAGCGAGTCATCTGTCTCTCTAGTGGCACCCTCCCCCCGAACCTCATGGGAAAATAAGTCATGCACTATGTTGTCCAAAATCTCTTCC
Organism: Lygodium microphyllum; assembly: GCF_053477565.2. Classification (NCBI taxonomy): domain Eukaryota; kingdom Viridiplantae; phylum Streptophyta; class Polypodiopsida; order Schizaeales; family Lygodiaceae; genus Lygodium; species Lygodium microphyllum. The sequence goes on from NC_141136.1 coordinate 31,401,414, forward strand.
TTCAAAACTTGATGGAGCATTTGAAGATGGCTGCTATCGTCGTCATCAGTCTCTACTCTTCTTGAGGACTCTACCTCCTCGCGTTGACGCTTCGCAACCTCTCGATGCCCTGGAGGGACCATTTGAGGATATGGTACCACATCCTACTCCATTAAAAAAAGGAGATTTTGTTTAATGGTGAAGACGCAACATAGACCAATAATATTTATACAAATAAAGTAATAAAAATTACTGAGTATTTTTCTTGGTCCCACTCTTCGTATATGCTAAGGTATGACATTGTGATTCGACGTGCTTGAAAAAACATCCTCGACAATGATCACACATACATTTTATTTTCCGTCGTAGCCAAGCGTCTCGATTGCGAAGGCGTAATGTCTCATTCTCACTGGAGGATGTATTGTTTGTTGACTCAACATGTCCCATACTAGTAGAAGATAACGACATAATTACACTTGAATCATAAGGACATATATGATTTCATTTGGTATATATGTCATATTCCCTGAATGCATTGATACTTACAACATGGAAGAAAACATTTTGATATTGAAAGGCTAGGAAAGTCATGTTGATCCAAAAACAACCAAAAGCTAGCATTTAATCAGTTTAATTGTAACTGCACGTCTATCAACGCGTATAATATACCTTATCTGCGCAGATACACGCGCAATTACACGTGCTTACAGACGCGCCATGCAAATATTAAAAATTTTTAAAAAAAGGTGTGGCTTTCTTTTCAAACCAGTGTTTTCCTGCGCTTTTTGCGCGTTTTCTACAGTTCGAGCTCGACATCACTAATCATGTCTATCTATCACTTCATAAAGACAATGAGGGAAGGAAATAAGAGTAAAAAGAGGACAGGAGGAAGGAAGAGCTAAAGAGTAAAGAACAAGAGCCAAACAACAAGGAAGAGAAGAAGATTCAAGCAACTTACCAAGGGAAGGGAGAAGGAGGACAAGGAGCTTGCAACCTAGCTGCCACCCATTGGAACAAGCAAAGAAGGTGAGTTATTCTTCTCTCTCTCAATCTTGTTTGCTTTCTCTGTCTGTTTGTCTCTCTCTCTCTCTCTCTTTACATGCTATAGAGTGTCATCTATGGAGGGCTTTTTACGCATTTTTTATAACAGTTTGTAAAATATGGTCTGATTGTGTGTGTCTATCAGCACGTCTAGATGATAGTGTAGACGCATGTATAGATGCAGGAATAGATGCGCTGACAAATGGGGGTATAGATGCAATTATAGACACAGCATGTAATATGTTTTATCTGCACAGTGTAGTAATGGATTTTTGCTTGTGTAGATGTTGAATCTTGGATCTTCCAGCACTGATCCCGAGTTGGAACGCATGAACAACACCTTAGCGGAGTTTTCTAGAGGTATTAGTAGCTTTTTTGGAGATTTTTCGAACAAGGAGCAATTCATGGGGGAGATGACCAATTAACTTGGTCGCTCTCCCACTGCAGAGGAGTTTTCACTGTCATGTCTGGAACACCTATCACATCTTTGCCTAGCACTACGGCACAAACACCAAACCTTGGCACACCAAACCTTGATACACCTCTACTAACAGGTACTCCACGCACTATGCATACACACAGATCAGCTGATACACAGGGATCAATTGAAGTACATGGATCGGCCGAAGCACATGCATCTGTAGAAGCACGTGTATCGAGTGAGGTAGAGTGTAGTGCCCATTGAGGGAGGAGGGAGAGTTGTGTGGGAGGATGAGGAAGTCGAGGGCTTTGTGGGGGTTGCCTAGGAGGTGGCTCTCGATCACCCTCACCGGGAAATATGAGAGGTGAGCCTCCACAAATGTACTACTCTATCACTGATGTTGGTGGTATCTTGCATAAACCTGAGGGGAGGAAAGTGATAGCCTACTTGAGGAGTGTCGTGCATGCCACATACAAAGATTGCATGATTCCCTTCAAGCACCAAAAGAATAGTTTGTGGCAAGAGGTGCTGCAGGCAGTACATACCCTAATCCCGAGAATTCATGATTCTTAGATGATTGGGGATGATCAAAGGTGAGAGACGCGCTTCATAACAAGAAGTCTCACCTTATGATGCGCGCCAACAAGGAGTCCCTGTGGAGACAAGAGCAGGGGTGCCCTGGATATGGCCAACCACCCAATTGCCACTGCAGAGTGTGGAAAGAGACCAAGAAGAGAGTAGCACAGAAAAGGACAAGTCGACATCATACAAAGGGGCGACGTATCTAGATGGCAACCATGGGATCGTTGCATTATGGATTGGGTGGCAGGGAGTCATGGGAGGCTAAGTTTGTAAGTATTATTTGATTTCTTTTTTAAAATTAAATTTTGTAATTTGTTTCAATTCATTATGTAGTGTGTTCTAATACATTGTATGTTCAAATTTTTTCGTAGTATCATATCGTTGGTAGGATGCCTACCTCTTTCGTTTAGGGTTTTGGCCATTACACACAACATACACTTAGATGACCATGTGTTAGCCCACCCTTATATTGATCAATTCCTTACGGAGGAGAAACTGCACGTTTCTAGCCGCCTCAACTCTGGGGACATCTTTCATGATGTCTTGACCTATATCACCCAAGCTTCCATACGACCATGTGAACTTGATCATCATGCCCATCTTGAATATAACCCTAACCTCTATACTTGGCTGTTGGCCAAGTAACTCACCCCAAAAAGTCCATGTGAGTCCTCCTTCTTCCCTTGCTAATCCTAGGAAGGATTCCTTTAAAAATTAAGGGGGGGGAAGCAAAGTGAGAGTCAAGTGATCTAGCAAGGTGTAGTGAGAGATGAAAATGATCAACTAAATTTAAATAGAAAAGAATGCAAGGAGGAAATAGATGTTGCTTTTGAACTATTTCCAAGTTTCATACCTCTGAAGCAGCACAACAAATTGTCACACGCATTCTTTCTTGGGTTTTTGTTAGTGATGAGTCAATTCAATACGCTAATATTGGCATGGTGTAATGACAGGCACCTACCATGGTAGGACAAGAAAAAGGGGTAAATTTCTATTCACTGAAGAGGAGCTGACAAAGTATGGGATTAGGGTTGAGACACATGGATTTAGCCAGTTCATAGAAGAGCTGGCATTGCAGTAGTTGGTGGATAAATGCAACCTCCAAAAGTATGTGGAAAAGGTCGGACAGGCTGTAGATTACAACATGTGTGCTGACTTTTTAAGGAGCTTTGACGAAGGTAGGAGCTGTGGCACGGTCACAGTAAGGACTGGGTGACCAGGAAAGAAGGGTGCAAGTGCCCCTTAATGCAACTATCATCGAGAAAGCCCTGGGACTTGTGTCCAAGAAGGAGAGGCACCCAAGAAGAGATGTATATACCATGATGGGAGTCAAAAAAGATAATGTACACACAGTGGATGGAATCAATTTGGCTGATATTCCAGACCCCGCAACGAAGATGCAAGCTAAAATGGTCCACACCCTTTTCTCAGGACAGAGATACAATGCTTTAATGAATAGAATCGAGGTGCCATTACTAGAGAGCATCACTGCAAGAGTTCTAGAGGAGGTGGATTGGAACGGCTTTGCACAGAAAACTATCAAGAGTTCAACCGTGCTCCTGGCTCCAGCCGCAGCACCAGCTCGTGGGAAGTCTCCTGCTTCTACTGCACTATCCGCAAGGAAAAAGCCTGCCTCAAAAGTCTCCACAATTAGATATGGCAGCGGTTTCCTGACGAAAATTATCCATGAGGCTATCAAGGATGCTGATGTAGATGAAGAGCAGGTTGTGCATCAAATCTCACCTCACCGCGAGGAAGAAGGCTCGAGTGAAGGGACAATAAGCAACAAAGGAGAGCCACAAGTACCACCTACTCAAGCGGCTAAACCACGGGAGAAAAAGAAGAGTGACAAGAGCAAAGAAGAACAAGCCGAGATGAAGAGGGCTCAAAGAGAGTCAAGAAGGGTGGAGGAGGAACAAAGGAAAAAAGAAGAGGAAGAACTCGAAAAAATTAGAGAAGAATCAAAGAGGGCAAAAGATGAGAGGCAAAGAAGGGCAGAGGAGGAAGCCGAAGAACTAAGAATGAAACAACTTTCTGAGTTGGTAGAGGCCACTCATAGATCTATCGAAGAAACCCATGGGGGAGGAGAGATCAATCCTTTGAGTCCCCACAATGAAGTTGAATAAGTGGCAGTGTGGAAACGGCCCCAATAGTTGTAGGCAAGGGCAAGTCCCTACTGTACCCCCTGCCTTCCTCCTTTGTGCTAGTACCAACCAACACCACAACCACAACCACCCCCCAGCCCACGTCCTCTCTAGACACAGCCCAATTGATGAACATGATGCAGCTACTTGTTAGTAAAGTGGCTCAAATTGTACCAGAAGTCGGAGCAAAAAGGCCCGCTGCCGCAGATGCTGAGTCTAGGCGAGATCCAAAATGACAAAAGCTAGAGGCATCAACCACTATAGCCCCTACTCCCGTGCCATCTCATGCCAACTATGATACTTATGTGGCTAAGCTTCTAGCACAATTGGACAAGGCAAAAGAAGAAAAGAAGATAGCCCTGGTGGAGTTAGAGAAAGAAAAGGAAAGTTTGGCAACCTTAAGGCTAGAAGTTTCAAAGCAAGGAGTCGACCGAAGAAGGGAAGTGAATATTCTACAAGATCAGCTAGAAGAAAAGACCAAGGAAGCCTAGGACAATGAGAGCCACCTAAGACAAAGGTTGGAAGATGAAGAACAAAACGTGGTGGCAGAAGAACGAAGCTTGAAGTTACTAGTGCAGTAGTATGCTGACTTGCAACAAAGAATTGCCGAACTGGAAAGGTACAGACAGATAGAAGCTCAGGAGGGCGAGCCAAGTGAGCAACAAGAAGATGCATAGCTTTCCGGCTATGGTATGAACTTGAAGAACAAAACAGATTAGAGAGAGAAATAGAGTTCCTAGAATAGGAAAGGCCGAGAGTTCCCGTAGCAGAAGCACAAAGGCTACAGAATGAGGCACAACGACTGCAAGATGCATTGGAGATTACCAATGGAGACATAGAGGCCCTCATGGCCATGGCCTTCACCCAAAGAAGATTGCACTTCGTAGAGATCCAAAATCATGAGCAACTCGTGCAAGAAAAGTCAGAGCTATTTGTTGAGGCAGAAAAAAGATTCAGCGTTGCAAATCAGGAAAAAGAAATTGCTGAAGATTATCTGGCTCAAAAATCTAGGGAAAGGAACCAACTCTAGTTCTTAATGAATGAGCAGCAGCAGGTTGTGACAACCTTGGCAAGTGAGCTAGAGGAGGGAAGAAAGAAGATGGACGAGAGAGCCAGTGACTGAGAAAGAAATTTTTTTGAAAGAGTTAGGGATTTAACAGAACGCTTGGCGGTGGCCGAGTGCGAGAGAGTGCTTGTAGAGTCCAGGGTAGAAGCTACTAATGTATGTGCCAACACACAAAGGCAAGCCTTCCTCAGCATAGTACTACACGTCACCCAGGCGGAGGGAAATGACTTAGTGGAGAAGGTAAGAAAGAAGCTAGAACTGACCACCTGAGCACTAAAGTATGGCCTTCAAGAATGGGAGCTTCCAATAGGCATAAGAATCACAAAAGAGCAGCAATTTCACTACCTACGATGTGTCGGCCTCTTCATTGTTGAGCTTAAGGAAGTTGGGTTTGAAGAGCAGGAGCAGCCACCACCACTACCACAAGCGGTTTCATCAGTTGCCGAGCAGAATGTCGAAGAGGGTCCGGACTTTGAGCAAGATGATGAAGAAGAGCAACAAAGAATGCCCAGTCCACCTCTACCAGACTTCCCACCTGAAGAGCCCGAAGATGCCCATATGCCGGAGCGCATTGTGGCAGCCAGAAGAAGAAGACAAGAACTAGCAGAGAAAGCCCAACGCAGAGCACGATCACTGCCAAGATAATTCCCTGAAGAGCATGTGCCACTACGGGGGGATTCCCATCCTATCGATTGGCTTCAAGAATTGGTCATATGGCGTCAACGGGAGTTCTAGACGAGGCTGTTTGAACTTTCATTTGCTTATCCACACTCTCTGAACCGTGCTTTGCCTCTAGGTATTCTAGCCAAGATCAAGGATCTGGCTAATAATCTTGCAAATAGGTGGATAGAGGATAGAAGCATCACAATAACCAGATGGAGGCAAGAGCCTGAAGACTACTAGTATGACAAGGTAAATGGGTTCCCAAAACCGTCCAAGGCTACAAGGCACAGCCGAAGTGGCGGAGGAGGATTTGGGATACCAATTTTGATGCCTGGACCGCCTTTTGCAACTCGCTCCCTGAAGAACGCAACGACCCCATCTACATGTCCTACCCCCGTAGGCATGGAGTTGACTATGATCAAAATATTCATGGGGATTTTGACTTTCCTAAGATATATAATGTTAATGCCCAGAGCTTCAAGGAATGCCTAGTCTTTAGGTTAGAGGATCTCCTCCCATCTATCAACCGCTTCCTCGTAGATTTTTCTTCTTGCCCAAATCCAACCTTCTTAACTACGTGTAATTATCTTAGGCTTATCAAGTTCCTACTAATGCAAAGACTCACAGCCGAGGAAGTCCACCTCCCTCCACTCTTTTTTGACATCAACCTAGGGATAGATAGTAGAGCCATGACTAGACTAATGATGAGGGAAACCCTGCTTCCCTCCTATTTTCTAGAAATCTTAGAGGATATGAGTGATACCCGCTTCACAAGGTGCAATCATCCTTTCTTGTCATCCACACCTCTAAAGGCCTAGACCGGTATTAAAGAATATCTACAAAGTCTCGTTTTCCTATCCCAATGCTTGTGACCGCCTCGTAATCTAGCTGAAGGTAATAGGCATTAGCCAGGACATCTTCCTTGTATGCAATTCTTCAAAAAAAAAAAGATAAGAAAAAGAAAACAAAAGAAAAAAAAAGCACAAGGGCTCACTTCACTCACTACACCTAGGGTTTACACCTAGCCCCTCCCCCACTTCACGCTTAGGGCACATCAAGGGAAGACTTCCAGACCTATCACCCTAAGTTTTGCACTGCACCTTCAAAAACACACAAACTGGGTCCTCAAGTGGGACATTACCAAGGGCTTATCCAAGGTTAGATCCCAGTTCCACTACACATGCACTTACACCACACCGTGAGACAGACACACCCCTTAGGAAGTGCACAACTTTCTCTTGCAGGCTACGATTGTGACTCAGTGAATGGCTACCCATTTAAAGAAGACCATCCACGACATCCGCTAATGACCAGGACTTTTTCCATGAGTCGGATAGGACACCACTACAACAACTTCAAGAGCTTTTGCATACTCCGATGGTTGGATGGACCAACATGCTTGATGTAGCCCACCATCTCCCTGTTGATGGCTACCATGACCGAACCAAATCAAGAAAAAAGAAAACTCAGTGATGGACCCACCATTGGCATAGATTTTGGAAGGTCATGCAGTCACAATGTAAATGATTTCTCATACACCTTCATGTGTACTTCTTCTCAACATGGACAACTTTGCTTCATCCACACATTGTTACAAGAAACCAGCCCGCAGTCTTCTAACTACGTAATATCTAAGTATGCACAAGCACTCACATAATATCTGTACTGAAATATATACACAGTTTGGGTCCTTAAGTGCAAGACAATACTCTCAGCTCCTGTCTCCCCAACTAATTGAACTACGTCTTATGCACGATAGAGAAGACTAGCACTACCCCTAGGGAGAGACCACCTATGCGAGGTTTTCAATTGCAGGAATTGAAAACTCCAACGAAAGTGTCGTTAGCTCTTCATTAACACCCAACTCTAAATTCTTATCCTTTATCATCCTGCAAGCCCGCTAGGAATCGTCATGCGCAGAATCCCCAACAAACCAACACTTGTGCTCGCCATCAGTGCAATCCCCAACAAAGAACAACCCTACCACCAAATCCAACAACCCTACCACTAGCCACCTAGGCCACGAACGTGCCCCCAATGACCTTCCTCCACACCACCACCAACACTCCTCCACGGCAACCACTAATGTCCCTTCCACCCACGTCTTCAGTGCATGACAAAGCTTGCTACCTATGATGGTGAGTGCCATGGGACTGGCACTCGTCTAGGAGGGGGGTAATGTTAATCGGTAGGTGAACAAGGTGGAAAATCTGGAAAAGCTAAAGTAGAAGACAAAGGCCAAGGCAAAGTGACACTGAAGACAAAGGTGCACAAGGAAAATCTAAAAACACAAGAAGCACAAAAAAATCCTAAATAAGGGAGAAAGGCGCACAAGGAAAAGCCAAGTAAATACTTTTGTAAAAGAGGGCAAACGCATCATGATTTAATTTAAGGAGCATTGGGCTCTCACCGTGAAACTTGTAAAGGTAGATGGGCGGTAGGAAGGAAGCTAGGAAGATAGGAGGACAATGGGAAAAAGGGTCTAGGCCATGGCCGGCCATGTAAAAAAGGGGATAAGGGGATGACCACCCAAAAGGGATTTAGGATTTTATATATAAAGTTGAAAAGTGAATGAGAAGCTCATTCTTGTGTGTGGCCAAAGCTTCTTCTTCTTCTTCTCTTGTTTCTTGCCTTCTTACTTGTGCTTGAGTGAGGGATTTAGGGAGTGTGAGGAAGTGAGGAAGTGAGTGTGTGAGAGTGAGGGATCGTTGAGAAGAAGCTCCCCATCTTCTCTCCTCATCTTCTCTTCTCCTCTTCTCTTCTATTTTCTCACACAACTATGGAGGATGGAGCTTGACGGAGAGGGCTTGAGGTTACTTGAGCTTGCCACAAGGATCGTGGAGCTACCAAAGTGTAAGAGAGAGGAGGGAACTCGATTGAGCATCAAGGTAATCTCACTACACCCGTAAGGTAGGCATTGCGCGTCGGCTATGTGAGAGGTATCCATGCCCGCTCAACTTGAAACGCTTGATCAATAAGCGGTCCGTAGGTCTCGGGATAGAGCTCCGTAGCTCCCCTTCATTCTTCTACTCTTGTTTCTTGCCTTCTTGCTTGTGCTTGAGTGAGGGATTGAGGGAGTGTGAGGGAGTGAGTGTGTGAGAGTGAGGGATCGTGGGGAAGAAGCTCCCCATCTTTTCATCTTCTCTTCTTCTCTTCTCTTCTCTTTTCTCGCGTGGCTATGGAGGATGGAGCTTGATGGAGAGAGCTTGAGGTTGCTTGAGCTTGCCACAAGGATCGTGGAGCTAACGGAGTGCAAGAGAGAGAAGGGGACTCGATGAAGCATCAAGGTAAGCTCACTACACCCGTAAGGTAGGCATTGTGCATCGGCTATGTGAGAGGTAGCCATGGCCGCTCGGCTTGAAACACTTGATCAAATATAAGCAGTCCGTAGGTCTCCGGGTAGAGCTCAATAGCTCCCCTTCACAAAAGGATAATTTTGATTCCACTAATGTTGATAATAATTATGAGTGCATCAACTATATGAGTAATTGATTATTCATTTTGAGATCTAGATATTGATGTTGGCATTCAAATTGAAAGTCCCATTGATGTTTGATTTCATTATGGATAAGATTTAAATATTATTAATGTGAATATTTAGATAGATCTTCTCTCAAGGATTGAACTAATTGAGAATAAGATTTGAGATTTGCTAGATAACCATTATTCTCTTGTCTAGAATGTATAGATGGTCTTTGATGAAATATGTATTTGAAAAAAAGTGATGTGTGAATTGCCAAAAGGTGTAGATTTCTCTTGTTCAAAAGGCCTAGTTTGCATTTCATATGTCTTGGACTTGCATTGTTTGATTGAAATTTGAGGTACACTATGTGAGTAGTGTTTGTTTACTACTAAGTGATTGTAGATAACATTATATCAGAGATTTGGAGATATTTTCTAATTTTGAGGTATTTTTTATTTTTTTTGAATTTTTCAAATGGATAAAACTAAGGCCATAGCAAGGAAGCAGAAAGTTGATCTTAGAGGTATTGCTTCAAAGATTAATTAGTTCTCCAAGCCTTCCAAACTTACAAGGAAATTAAAGCCAAGAAGAAGGTTTTCACAGCATGTTAGATGCCTAAAGGAGATTAAAAGTGCATTGAACACTTTGGATAATGCAATTCCAAAATTTCCTTTTCAATTGCTTATCAGAGGAATTTGTGACAAGCATACACTACAAGATATAGACCTTATACCGACATTTAAAGCGACGAAAATACAAACAACAAAATTTTCCCCCATCGTCGCAAAAAGCATCATTATTGACGACGCCATAGAATTGTTGCTATATGCGTCGCTATTTGCGTCGCTAAATGCGACGCAGATAGCGACGCATATAACGACGGTAACAGAGAATTTGCGATGCTCATAGCGACGCCAATAGCGACGCGAGCAGTAAATTTGCAACGCAAATAGTGAAAGTAACAGAGAAAAAAAAAATTTGTGGCAGGGCAGCAAGCTGCCCTGCCACATATAGCAATGTGTGCTGTATGAGAGCCATACAAAATAGTTTCTGCACTATTGCATACAAAGCGCTTGCAAACAAAAAGAATGTATACTGAAATCATAAAACTGATACATGAAATAAATACATGATCGCATAAAATGCGATTGGTACAATCATAAAACGATATCACTAATACATAGAAAAACACCATATTGGGGAATATGGGAATTTCCCATAAGTTTGGGACACGTGGTCAAATCTTTGGATTTGTCATAACTTGAGCACTATAACTCCAAATCGAGCACTCTATAGCTCAATAGATTCAATTTTTCAAGCACTTTCCAATGATAGGTCACATCATATGGTTTTGAGAAACTTATGGACATGTTATCCAGGTGCCACCTTTTTAGTATTCAAAAAATGGGATTTGGGAGATTCCCAAACTCACTAATATTGTGTTGAAAATGTCTACATAGATGAGGCGACTAAAAACTAAAGGTGTGTGAGCTCTAAGGATCCAAGGGCGAGCTACAAATCCTCGTCCCCCGAAAGCTCGTCCCGCCGCAAAGGAGCATCAAAGGGATTCTGCAGAAAAAGAAACAACATATTAATCCACCATACAATAATGCATTCAAATATCTCATGGTAACTACGGACAAGAAAGATGAGTGACTTACAGGGCCACCGCGTCTATACAATCAGTCGATCAATGCCCTGAGACCGTGCCTCTCTACATATCGAGTCTCAAGGCCTTGCGGATCGCGATTTGTAATGGAGTGTTGCAAAGAAAACAAAATGCTAACTGTTAGAAACATGATTGTCAGTACAAAGAATATTTCAAAAAAACAAATAAGCAAAACAAAAGAGAAACTTACAAAGTCCTCCAAATATGTCCTGTGGCCGCCACTCCCAAGATGATGCACCGCTTCGGCCTCGATTCCTGCCCTCGCCGCCTCCCGCTCTGCTGACTCCAATGTCATCGCGAATCTGTAGCCTCCTCCCTCAGTCGGCGCCAGTCGTCTGCATCTAACCACTCGGGCTTTTGGAGCCCCACTCTTGATTGCCTTGCGTGCGTTGGATCGTCTATGTGACCTGTATGCACGCATGCAATCCATCATCCAGCCCGTAGAGAATCTATCTACTGCGGCTGGCACCGGAAACTCCTCGTGCAAGGATGCTACTATGTAGTCCTGCTCCCCTCCGGTATGTTCCTCCAATGATCCAGGACGTTGTACCGAAAAACTTGTTGGCACAACTCCCTCATGCGAGCCATCACCCTCCTCCCCTCATCATTCATGATGATGGCTCCTGACCTACTATCCACTAGGTATCCATAACCCCTAGGAGTCTGCCTAAGATGGGCCCTCTCCCATCTCCGTCCACGCTCCTGGGCATATCCAGGAGACCCCTGTACATCTGGTGTACCGACGGGGGTACCCTCTCCCGGAGTGCCACTCAAAGGGGTGCCACCAAAGGGGGTGCCACCAAAAGGAGTGCCACCAAATGGCGTGCCACCTGCCGACGGCTGCGCAAAAGCCAGAGTAACTGGAGTAGACGTCCCCAGAGGTGTGACAAATCCTGGAGGTGACGCAGCTCCAGCTGAACAACGAGACGAAGACACCACGTCCGTGTCTCCACAGCAGCACCCCCCTGATCCTCCTGCAGTCCCTCCCTCTGGCCCAAGTCGTGAGTGTTGAGATCGTCTGCTCGAAGCTGAAGCATCTGATCGCGCTGAAGTAGATCTAGCAGAGTGCCCTGACGAAGAACGAGACATCTCCTGGTCTGCCATCTCTCTGAATCTCACGAGCTGATCTAGAGACATGCGTGCCATCATGTCCTGAAACTCCTCATCGCTCATCCCTCGACTCATCCTGAAAATGTCACCTGTACAGATAAAAAATGATGTTAGAATAATCAATTTAAACTATACAAAGCACAGTAATATAAATCATTTTTGAAAAATCCCTCTTAAAATGCATATCTTATCTACCTTTATGGAAGATCTAAACAACGAATTGATAATACAATTCTCCAAGAATGAAGTATTCTATGGTCCCATGTTAATCTCCTAACACAACTCTGCATACACTGGAAGGTCGATAGACATGTCACCACAAAAGAACGAGTCTGCCTCGTTCTCAAAAAATTCTATGACTTCTGTATTTCCATCATTGTTAGCCGATGCGGGCTCCAAGCTTATGGTGGCCTCCACCCCTTGTAATATGGACCCCTCTATTTGCATATTTTCTTCATCTATGCCTAGAACATCGCTTTGATCATATACTCTCGCACCTCGAGGAGTTGAAGGTATAATATACCACCATCGAGGTTGTCGGGGGTTTGGATAGAAGATTACCTGTTCACAAACACTTACAAAGTGAGTTCAAACCATTGTGACATAAACCATGTCGTATTACAATTAGCAAGCAAATGACTATTTGCACCTGTTCACAATGGGCCGGCAACACAAAGGTGCCGTGCAAATCCGTCCATTTTTTTTCAGAATCTATTTCGAGAAATCCAGATGGACCTCGTCGAATTGTTGCTCCAGCTCCTCCAAGTACCACTTTCAACCACTGCACATCGAATAGTATCATGGAGAAGCTACGGTAATCCACCGTAATAATACTTTGCAAGTTTCCAAAATACTCCATCTCATCCACAACTGTGTTCGGATCCGTTGCTCGTCGTCGGCTCTCTTGCTCAAACCTTGCCATGACACCACAGTCCATTGTGGAGCGCATTTTGTCAATACGCTCCACCCGAAAATGCCGTCTATGCGACCACGCTGCACTATATATTTTGTATTGTACATTGAAACACTCAAATTAGATGTAGCAAGCAAATTTAGATACGACACATTCTAAACCCCTCATTACCTTTGGACTACATCCCCTCGAGAACTCCCACTCCTCCATTGAGAACTCTGTCCCTTCGCTGGATGCTGCGGTCAAGGCTCCATGCAACCATCGTGTTGACATAGACCGCGGCATCTCCTCCATGCCTTCAGGATATCGAATCGATCGGTGACGCGTACTGCGTCGAAATTCAGCTCGCGCTTCCTCACGATCTTGCCTTGCAATCTGGTACTTGGCGAGCCACGTCTCCATGGAGGCATGGTGCAACATACAAAAGCGATTCACCTTCTCTTCCATTGAGGCATCAATTCTTTTTTCTACCCCATTTCCAACCACCACATCCCCAGTCAGCCTATCATCGTCCTTCAGCGTCCATAGCATTTCATTGTCTGGTTCCACCGTTGGTAGCCATTGTGAGATATGCACTAACGCCTCTGACACCAACCAACCTTCCGCCATGCTACCTTCTGGATGAGCTCGTTGTCGCACAAAGCCTTTCAGGGTTTTCATAAAGCGCTCCAGGAAGAACATCCATTGCGTATGGACAGGTCTAGCAATCTCCACTTCGTCCACAAGATGCATAAGAAGGTGAACTTGTATCGTGAGCATGCTAGTGGGCAGGTATTTCTCAAAGAGACATACCGTCTCAACTGCTCCCCGCCTTGCGGACTCAATAGAGGACGTCTTAATCTCTTTTTGTGAGATCCATTGCACCAAAGTCGACAACTTGTAAATGGCCCCGCAAATTTCTGGAGTAAGGCATCCTGCGATCGCGATCGGTAGGACAAATTGCCACAAATGAGAAAGCATTATGAATAATGGCCACTTTTCAAATTGCAAAATATCCACGCTAATTAAAATCCATTCTGTTCACAAACCTGACATATCTTATGCCAATCATGGGATTTTAGCCCAGACATTTGGTCATCTTTAGAAAATGTGGACCTGAGAGAACGCATCATACCTGTCGGAGTGCGGATAGACTTGATTACTTGCTTTACAATGCACTCTTCTTTGGTAGACAAAACCCAGATAGCGCGAGGAAGCTGCACTCCCCCTTCAGCACTCGACTGCGGCCAAAGCGTCTCCATCTTACCTACCTCCTTTAAATCCATTCGTGACCCTATACTGTCTCTCTTTCCTGTGATGTGGTCCCATAGCAAGCTGCCCACATTCTTGAAAATATGCATGGGATCCAACAAGTGGTTGACCTGTAAAGGAGGAGGAGTAGGAAAAGAGAAGGAAAAGTAAAGGAGGTGCAAGGAAAGAGAATAATTTCCTTCGATAATTTTTTTTCTTTTCTTTTCTCCAAAGAATCTAAGAATCTAAAAGTCCTATCATTCCTTCTCGTGATTCAACCATTTTTAACGACACCTTGCTCGAAAGAGAGACGGGGGAATTCCAAAAGAAAGAGTAAAAGCTACCTTCACAATCGAACTGCGATGCCACCTAAGAAAGTTCAAGGAGTAGCTGCGGGAGGGTCATCTCCGGGTATCCATGTGGATATCTCACCCCAAAACCAGGTTTTTCTTCTTCTTAGTTTTAAATCAGTTTTAAATCAATCAGGCAAAGAGAAATTGATAGGGATAGAATATATTGTTCCGACTTATTTACAGTAAAGGAGTTTAGTCTAATTGAACAAATGATAATGTATAGAACATAGTTTCTTCAACTTGCATCAAGCATTATAAAATTATAGGCAAGATTAACCATTTACTATAGTAATATATTCAAATTATATCTTGCGCCATTAGTCTTATTCCTTTTGCAACAAATCATGGTACAATGGCTAAAGTCATGGAAGGGTTCTTCGATGCTCAAATTAATAGGGAGTTATCTTTGCCAGTTGCACATCTTAGCAAGGCAACTGTTGTTATTTGGCATGAGTTCATCTTTAAAGAAAACGAAAGTTAAATGTTAGGAATTAACAAATATAAAAACTAGATATACGAACTCATTTTGGAAAGAAAATGTAATGGGAAATTACTGGGTGACACTCTATTAACATTTTCCCCCTACTATTTGAGGACTTGGAACTAATAAAGTGTGTATACACTAAATTCTCAGCTAGGCCTTTTGTCCCAAGGAGTATTGTCGTCTTTGTATTATCTTGGCATTATACTATATGCCAAATTAAACTATATTGATTAGGAGGGTTAATTGTCATAAGAATAGTAAAACCGTGACAAGACGAGTAAGATTACCTTCCAAAAGATAATCGAACCAATCTAAACATAGAAATATTCATAACCTAAACTCTTGACTACTTTCCTTACCGTAGGGACAATAAATTCATAAAGATAAGAAATTAGGGTTGTCCCTAAGGTTCTTAAATAAAGAAACCCTAGACCTGACATACGTCAGCTTAAGGAATCTAAACAGATTATTCCATCGCCAGACTTATGCAACATGTATGAAATCATTTTGTGATTGATTCACAAGGAGAAAAAGGGAAAAAAAAAAAAAACTCTTCAAGGACGGCAGATCCTTACGCAAGTGATCTTACAAAAAGACGTAGTTTTGGATATCCTTCTAAATAAGGAAAGTTGTAAAATAGAAACTAGCATATCTAAGGTACCTTGGGGTTAACCAAGTTGGGTATACCCTTCACCCGAGTATAAGGGATCTTGCCAAGTTACAAGACATCTTGAGAACGACTGCTGATACACTCAAAAAGGAAAGAACACTTCCTTAGCAGTTTGCCATACAACTGGGTTGGTTAATGGAAATGTTTGTGCTTCCTAGAGATTTTAGGGCTCTGTTTGATTTATGAATTACAAATTAAATAAGTACCTATACTTCAGGTTAAAATCCTGAAGGGAGAGGCAGCTTCAGTTACCCCCGACTGCCTGCCTGACCCTAACCAAGGGGGTTGTTTGACCATGCCGGGAACGTGGACCGAACCCGCCGCGAGAGGTCTCTCCGTTGAGTTCTACTTGGAGCAGGAGGACGCTTGGGTGCCAGGGAGGGCTCTGGCCGTAAATCCCTCGCCTTCCGGGTCCTGCACAAGAGGCTAAACGCAACTCGGGATTGGATCCCGAGGCCCGCATACTAGTTGACGGGCGGAAGCTTGGAATAGTGATCCCTGGAAATTACTTGTTAGCCTCCGAGCAGATTATGGACAAGCCTACAGGCGAAACTCCTTGTAATTCAAAGAAAAAAATGATGAGAGGTTAAAAGAACTTGCTTGATATTGTTTTTATATGTCACGTGATAAGATTACATGAAGGAACCAGTGCTTAAACAAGATTAATTAAAGAAGCTGATTGTTATAAGTCAAATTAATGTGTTAGATAATTACATAACTAAAACAAACCGAGGAAAGTGCGGAGGATGGGCCATGGGTCTGTCCTACGGTTGGGTGGTCCCGGTTAGCTAGGAACTTTTCTCAAAAAAATCTCGAGGAACAGCGGAATGATCATCATCATCAAAAAGAATAACGAGAACAATGACCTAGAGTTACGTCTTACTCGATTTACGCTATTTTAGGGGAACGGAATGGGACTATACCTTATGGCAGAGAGGTTGAGCTTTGCATCCCTCTCGTTTCCCATTCTCCTTGAACCAAGTGCAGCGTGAATCCGCTTCGGACCTGGCGTTTCTGCGTAAAGTAGTTCGCTCGCGTTTGATGCTAGTCGCTGTTAGTTAACGACCCTTTTAGGAAAACCCTAATTCCTGTCGATCCTAAGTGGGAACGGCCAGGATACTTCCGCTATGTGGCAGACACGGGAAGAACTAGATCGCAAAACCCGTAACATTCCATGGGAGTGTTGGGTGGAGCTTTCTAGACATCCTTTCCGATGGACTGCTAAGACATGTCCCAGATGATACTAGGGGACACGTTACAGCCAACAAGACCCAATCTTATTGTGTATGGTTTTCAATTAGCTTGAGAGTACAATGCATGATTAATATTAACTTCCAATTACCGTTTGTTGAAAATCCACAATCGCCTGATCAATGATCTCAGATTGAAACTCGCCAAATCGTCGTACGTGTTCTATAGACAATCGGCGTTTTTGTCTAATTGCCAACTTGCATTGAGAGCAAGGACATGGGACACACTGATTAAGATACGTCTCGCGGTCTTGAACAATAAGACCTTCTTGGTTTTCCATCTTATCTACATTACAGCAAACGAGGCTTAAATGGATAGCTTTATGGAGATGTACGTCAAGTTGCAAGTTGACCATAAATCTTGCATTGTATATAGTAGTTGAGAGATTTTCCGATGTTATATCTCGGCCTTGTATCATGCTCAAGGATTTGTTTGTCCCAGTAGATAATTATTTGTTATATCTCGGCTTTGAGTATAAGTAATCCATTTTGAGCATCATTCAGGATCTCTTAGTCTAATAATAAATCAGTCTCAACAAAAAGCATCTTAGAAATGTGGTTTTTTTGTCCTAGGATCGCGTATTAAAATTAATGCGTGCCATCTATGAAATTTAATAACTATAGTAATACAATTTATTTCAATCAATTCTACTCATAGTCATAAGACCTGAGAGAAAATATCCTATACTCAATTTAAAGGTTTCTCCTTCTATAACAATACTTTTGGGTTCATTTTGATGAAGTACTGTAATGACCATTAGCTAGGGTATCATTTTCTTTTAGTCCTTCCGTTGACTAGTTGGCATGATTTCTAATTTGTTATGCCTATAAAGTTAATACAAAAACAATGAATTATGCATATCACAATTAGATCCCCTACTTGGACATTATGAAGGAATTGACAATTTTTAAGCCATCTTAAAGAGTCACCAATGTACGTGGCCCATGGCAAAGCACATTGCATACCATTATCGATAAGTCTATTATCTTAAATTTCCTTCCCCTCCCTCTCCCTCTCTTTCTCTCCCTCTCTTTTTTTCTTGTTTAAGAGAGGAAATGAGAGAGAAAGAGAGAAAGAGAGAAAGAGAGGGAGAGGGAGAGAGAGAATGCACTCTCCCTCTCTTTCTCTTTCTCTTTCTCTCCCTCTCCCTCTCCCTCTCTTTCTTTTTCTCTCCCTCTCTCATTTCCTTCCCCTCCCTCTCCCTCTCCCTCTCTTTCTCTTTCTCTCCCTCTCTATCTCTCTTTCTCTCTCATTTCCTAAACAAGCAAAAAATAAAGTGATTTAAACATTAAACAAACAAAAGGGAGAGGGAGAGAGATAATACACTCTCCCTCTCTTTTTCTTTCTCTCCCTCTCTCATTTCCTTCCCCTCCCTCTCCTTCTCCCTCTCTTTCTCTCCCTCTCTTTCTCTCTCATTTCCACTCCTAAACAAGCAAAAAAGAAAGTGATTTAAACATTAAACAAGCAAAAGGGAGAGGGAGAGAGAGAATGCACTCTCCCTCCCTCTCCCTCTCTTTCTCTTTCTCTCCCTCTCTCATTTGCTCCCCCTCCCTCTCCCTCTCCCTCTCCCTTACTCTCTCATTTCCTCTCCTAAACAAGCAAAAAAGAAAGTGATTTAAACATTAAACAAGCAAAAGAGAGAGGGAGAGAGAGAATGCACTCTCCCTCTCTTTCTCTCCCTCTCCCTCTCCCTCTCCCTTCTTTCTCTCCCTCTCTCTCCCTCTCCCTCTCTTTCTCTTTCATTTCCTCTCCTAAACAAGCAAAAGAGAGTGATTTAAACCTTGAACAAGCAAAAGAAAGAGAGAGGGAGACTCACCAATGAGATATGGCGAGCGTGGGGCGGCTTCTCTTTGCGATGAAGGCTCCTCCTCTCCTTCCGAACAATAGCGGTGGCGGCGGCGGCAAGTCTTCTTCCTCTTCTTCTCTCACGACAGTCGCTCTCTCCCTCGCTCTCGCTCTCAAAACTCGAAGCAAAAGAAATGAAAACCGCGCTCGGGTTTCGGCCGCGTTTTTTCCCTGCAGCCCGTCGCTATTTGCGCAAATAGCAACGCAAATAGCGACGCTGTTAGGGACGCCAATAGCGACGCCGCTATCCGCCGTCGCTAATCGACGTCGCTAATGGCCCAAATTCTTGTAGTGATATTCTTGATAGTTTTAGATGGACTAAGGAAACTTTCAATTGTATTCAAGAGGCTATAGAAGATTTTTTTATTGAGCTTTTCCAAGATTCTAATATCTGTACTGCTCATACACATTGGCTTACACTTATAGATAAATATATGATAATTCTCTGAAGGTTGAGATGCAGGCTTTCAAAGGTCCTTAAGCCAGTCTCCCTTTCTGATGTAAAATCTTTCAATATTTTAAATGTGCCTCCACATAGAAAAAAGAAAGGTAATCTAGGTGCTAAGGTTGAAGATGTCACTCATGAAAAGAACATAAGACAACATGATAAAGAGGAAAATGCCACAGAAGAGCATGTAGATAAATGGAGAGAGTATAAAAAAAATAAGGAAGAAGAAAAGGAAGCAGAGCAACTTCCATATTGTGAAGAAGAGCTATCTACTCTTCTTGAAAGGGCTAACCCTAAGGGCTTCAATGTTTGTTGCTAGCGATATTAACAAAAGATCTGATATGGTATTTTTTTAGTCTGACTATGTTCGAATTCTGAAGAATAAAATGAGAGAAGTAAAAGACTCTGTTCTTCTTGCTGGGATGAGGTATAGTATACCAAAAAAAAAATTACTCACTATATTTTTCTTGCAATAGACTTTCATGTTGATACTTACTATATCCATTCCTTTCGCTAGGTGTGTAATGCATGAGTTCCCCTTTGATATACAACAAAAATTTGAGATTCTTGATCCATATATCTCATACTATATGAGGAGTGAGCTTGATGTGAGTGCATTTGATCATTGGTTCCAATTGACTTTGAAACTTTGAATGTTTTTCTAATTCCATACAATGAAAAGTAAGTAATTTGATATTTTGTTAGATTTTATGAGATCTTATTTTGCTAGATTATTGAAATATGATTGTTTTCAGTTCTCATTGGAGCTTCATTGGAATAGACTGTGTGGAGAGGCAATGTTTCCTCATCAATTCTATGAAAGGAAGTAATGGAAATGCCAACTTGTAAGTTATATAATCTAGGGTCTCCTTGATAGTTGGATCTTCTTTTGTAAGTACTCTAAATATTTAGATTTTAATTTTTTTTGCAATTACTCTAAATTTTATTGCATTTTTGATACAAACCTGTAAAAAGATTGATTGAAGTGCTAAAGAAAAAGCCTCCCATACCTTTTGATTTACTTGCAACAATGAAATATAGACAAGTTGCAGTAAGGTCTTGATTAATATGGTTGGAACATAATAAGAAAATTTATTCTATAAACTACCATAAATAAGTTTCATAGTTTTACTTTATATAGTTGATTGTAGTGTCCTCGTCACAATGATTGTCACTCTTGTGGCTAGAGAGTAATTGCAAATGCTAGAAGATTGGTAAAGTTTATTTATCTCATTGATGATAAACTTATAATGGTAATGTAAAACATACTAAAATTTAAGGTAGGGATTTATTGTAAAATAGTCCATTGCAAAAAATAACAATGAGCTAAAAATCTTTTCTTACAAGCGTATCACAATCTAGAAGGGATTACTTATCTTGATCTATTTTACATATAATTTTTCCTTTTGTCCTAGTGTCCCATCCCTCATCAACAAATTGTATAACATGATCATATGTTAGTCTCTTCACTAAAAGCATGGCCTTTGATCTTCTTATCTCAATATTGAAAAAGAACTCAAAAAATATATCAATACAAATAAATAAATGTAATAATGGAAAACCTTAAACTAAGTTCAAGAAAAGAAGGACTTTAAGAATTAAATCCTTACAATTTGATCTATAAATTGGAAGATTTGAAGTTCCAAGTTCCAAATATAGCTTTCTATGGGTATAAACACATGTTCCAACCTTGAAATCTCGGATTCTACTCTTCCAACTAGAGTGAATGAGCTCTCATATCTTCACCTTTTCCCACGTTTTGCATATTGCATGGTGATCCAACAGCCTTTGCTAACAATTGTAAGAATCCATCTTTCATCTTTTTGTAATGATTTAAATATTGATATGGATGTGATTTGGGAGCTTGGATGACTTATTGAAGGTGGAAGTTTTGTATCCATGGTAGAGAGAGAGAGAGAGAGAGAGAGAGAGAGAGAGAGGACTAAACTACCACAAAGGAGGGAAAAACATGAGAGGGATAAAATAAGTTCCAAGATCTTTATTAGTTTAAATTTAGATTAAACATATCGTTATCATTAATCCAGACATATCATTAAATAAAAGTGGCTGGGACTATATATCATTAATGCAAAGAATGTTATAAGAGGTTAAAAATAGATATTGATAATAAAAAATTGTAGTATTATATAACTATATATATATATATCCTGTAAAATAAATTTTTGTTGTTTTAAAAATAGAGATTTTGTTACAGAGGTTTTACTCCTATTGGTCTAGAGCACTCTCTCTCTATCTCCTAAAATGCATTTTTCATTACCTCAAAACTCCCCTAATGAAAGCAAGTGACCAATAGGTAGTGGCATCTAAAAAGTGACTAGTCATCAAGGGCATCGAATAAAGCAAGTGACCAATAGGTAGTGGTGTCAAAAAATCAACTAGTCAGCAGTGTCAAGTAAAGTGAGTGACAAACACATTAGTGTCTCTATGATTTGTAGCTATGTGGTCGCTAGCATTAAGGGTACCTATGTGTTAGCAAATTTGCATGGTAGCTAAATCTATAGGTTTTTCTCTTGCATATGAGTGGTCAAGCTATTAACACCACCCTAAAAGACCCCAACCAATGATGACGGGTATGTTGAAGAGAGAGAGAGAGAGAGAGAGAGAGAGAGAGAGAGAGAGAGAGAGAGAGAGAGAGAGAGATAGAGAAAGAGAGAGGGATGGATGAGAGGCTAGTCATAATCACCAAAGGAGAAAGTGAGAGAATGAATGTTGAAATCAACTCCATTTGCTCTTCTTTTATCTTCTTATGTTGGTCTCTTCTTGGGGTGTAACCAACAAGCATGTTGGCCTACCCAAGTTCAGGATTGTGTTAATTTGGCCAAGTATTTTTCTAGTGACATAACATAAGAAAGTTTTTTAAATATGTATTTCTTAATCTAGTATTTATAGCAATTTTCATCACGATATGAATTTGAGCATTTTGAATCTATACTATAGATGCAACATATGTCACAAAGAGACATCGTCATTTTGAGTCTCTACCTTCTATTATCAACAATACCATGAAGATGAAGTTGTGACACTTTTGGTTTAGCCATCGGAGTTGACCACTTGATAGTAATTTGCACCACGGAAATAAGTTTTATTTAACAACACATGCACTTGCTTATGGTAGCATATACAAAGTTTTGAATACGATGGTATCACCATGGATGTTCACTTTTGATATTGTGATGGGCTATAAGAGGGCATATTTAGATATTTTGGAAGATGGACTTATGTTCAAGGAACACACACTTTGTGAACACTATATCTAAAATCTAATGCATTACATCTAATTTAAGAGTGCAACATAATAAATGCGTGTATATTTTTACTTGATGTCAATGCAATGCATTAATCCTTTATCGAAATAGGTCAAAATATTGTCGTTTTCCACTTTCTTTCACTCTAGTGCACCATCTCAAAAGTAATTGTGTAATATTTGTAGCTTTTACTCTAGTTTTAGATATTATGCATTAAGCTTACACATAAGTATGTAAAAATTCTAGTCTTTGAAATCTCTCAAGTTAATGCAATGCATCATTTCTTAGAAAGATGTTTTAAAATTTGAGATGTTTTCCCATTACTTTGATGCATTGCATTGAGCTGCTAAAAATTTAAGCTAAAAACAATTCCACAAATTCTATACATAATCTAGATAAAAATATAACAAGGTTAAGCATATGAGGTAAATATGAGTGGGCATTACTAATAAGCTAAGCTTGAGTTTATGTTGTTTTTTTATTTGCACTTGCAATTGTATTGGTGCAATGCAATAAGTTAAACTATGATTTTATTACAATATAGAAAAAAGTGAAGAATAATACACTTGGATAATAAAACTATTAATTCGTAGGAAAGAACTTAGGTAAGTTACATATAATTCTGATAATTTATATATCCATTGAAGATAAAAAGTCATGGAAGAAGGGTATTTATGAAGATCCTTAATGTGTTTAGATTCTATATCACAATCTAGGCTAGGTTGTTCAAATATTGTCTATAAAGTAGCATTATTTAACATGCATGATTTTAGCCATGCTTAATTTTATGCTACTAAAAGCATAAGTTGCTAAAACAAAGGTGCTTGTTAAGGAATACAATGTTAGAAAAAATAGTATAATAAAATTTTCAATTTTAATTAACTCACAATTATGTACTTGTATTTGTCTTTTCAAATGCATAAAAAAACAAGGATCTTAATTCTGATTTTTAAGGTAATCTTAGGGAATTTCCTCGGGACAATCCGCGACTTACCCAAAAGGTTTGTAACTATGTTGCTTATTAGAGTGTATATGCATAAGTCAATAATCAACTTCAATAAATTTTATTTGCAATGGCTATAGGAAAAGAGTTAGACTAATTTAGGATTATCCTCAAGCATACACTATAACCTAATATAGACAACGAAGAGGATATTAAAAGGTCTGTGAGTGATTGATCACATAATGCAATAGTGAGAAGCTAACTTTATCAAATGAACTTTTCCTATGGATTGAATAGTAGAGCCTAGTCATACATTATGTGTGCTAGTTGTATACATTTGCAAATTTGTGCCAATTGATCGACATACTGAAGGCATGTACACCTAAGTAGATAGAGAGAGGGACACGTACACACACACCATGGATTTTCACTTTTGATATTGTGATGGGTTATAACAGGGCATGCACACCAAGAGGATAAGAAAAAACTCCATGAAATGATCATATTCAGATATTTTGGAAGATGGACTTATGTTCAAGGAACACACACTTTATGAACACTGCATGTAAAATCTAATGCATTAGATCTAATTTAAGAGTGCAACATAATAAATGCTTGTATATTGTTACTTGATGTCAATGCAATGTATTAATCCTTGATAGAAATAGGTAAAAAAATTGACGTTTCCCACTTTCTTTCACTATAGTGCACCATCTCAAAAGTAATTGTGTAATATTTGTAGCTTTTACTCTAGTTTTAGATATTATGCATTAAGCTTATACATAAGTATGTAAAAATTATAGTCTTTGAAATCTCTCAAACTAATGCAATGCATCATTCCTTATAAAGATGTTTTAAAATTCCACAAATTCTATACATAATATAAATAAAAATACAACTAGGTTAAGCATATAAGGTAAATACAAGGAGTGGGGATTACTAATGAGCTAGGCCTAAGTATATGTTGTTTTTTTGTTTGCACTTGCAATTGTATTAATGCCATGCAATAAGTTAAATTATGATTTTATTACAATATAGAAAAAAGTGAAGAATAATTTATTATTTTATTGAATTAAAATAAATACAATGAAGATGACACTTTTTTACACTTTCTTTCATTTATACTTCAAAATCTCAAGCTCATTTGCATAAGCTTAAAATTTTGGAAGCTAAATGTATATGTGTGTGTGTGTGTGTGTGTGTGTAGCATATCATCACAATTATACACTTGGATAATAAAACTATAAATTCTTAGGAAAGAACTTTGGTAAGTTACATATAATTCTGATAATTTATATATCCATTGAACATAAAAAGTTATGGAAGAAGGGTATTTATGAAGATCCTTAATAAGTTTAGATTGTGTATCACAATCTAGGCTAGGTTGTTCAAATATTGTCTATAAAGTAGCATTATTTAAGCTGCATGATTTTAGCCATGCTTAATTTTATGCTACTAAAATCATAAGTTGCTAAAACTAAGGTGCTTGTTAAGAAATACAATGTTAGAAAAAAAAAGATAAAATTTGCAATTTTAATTCACTCACAGTTATATACTTCTATTTGTCTTTTCAATGCATCAAAAAACAAGGATCTTAATTCATATTTTTAAGGTAATCTTAGGGAATTTCCTTGGGAGAATCGATGACTATATATGCATAAGTCAATACTCAACTTCAATAAATTTTATTTGTAATGGCTATAGGAAAAGAGTTAGACTAATTTATGATTATCCTCATGCATACACTAGATATTAAAAGGTTTGTGAGTGAGTGCTATTAATCACATAATGCAATAGTAAGAAGCTAACTTTATCAAACAAACTTTTCCTATGGATGGAACAATAGAGGCTAGTCATACATTATGTGTGCTAGTTGTATACATTTGCAAATTTGTGCTAATTGATCGACATACTCAAGGCATGTACACCTAAATAGATAGAGAGAGGGACACGCACGCACACACACACACACACACATAAATAAATAAATAAATATATATATATATATATATATATATATATATATATATATATATATATATATATATATATATATATATATATATATATATATATATATATATATATATATGTATGTATATATAGAGAGAGAGATCTTTGAGTTGTATATTAGATAGTGACTTGAGAGGTTACTTTTGATTCCCATAGGTTAATGTATGTTTGGGATGGGATATGCAAGTAAAACCTCAATTGTATATGTATAAATATATAAACTTTCTCTCATCATTATGTTTGACATTCCCTTTTATCAGGCTAGACCTTCCTTAAAACCTTTGAACTAGGCTGCTATTAGCTCGGCATGCCGTTGTGTTTAAATCACCCTTTCTGTTACCTGCAAAATAGCCTGTTGTGTACGTGGGCGGGGGCGGCCTCGACCAGCCTGGGTTCCTGGGACTCCCTTCCACTCCATAACGTACCGACACACTTACTGTTAATACAAACTGTCTGAGGGGAATGACTCATGACCCGCTAAACTAAATTTGATGCGTGCCTCCTTCGGTGATGCGATACGTCACACCGCTTTGTGCCATGCATAGCCGCTCTGCTTTCCCTATATAACAAACAGGACGAGCACAAACCCTCATCATCCACGTACCTGACGCATCGACTGAGCTGCTTCCGGCTAACCAGCAGTCGGCACGTCAAAAACACAGAAGAAAATGAAGAAGAAGAAGAAGAAGAAGAAGGAGGCAATCTTAGCTGATCCCTGTGTAGGCAAATATGTGATAGGTGTCCCAGACATCACACTGAAAACCTCCTCTGCAGTGGGAGGGCGACCAAGATAATTGGTCATCTCGCCCATGAATTGCTCCTTGTTGAATGGGGTGCAGGATCCAGGATTCCACATCTACACAAGAAAAATCATATTACCCTGTGCAGATAAAACATATTACATACAACGTCTATACCTGCATCTCTATGCACGTCTACACCTGCACCTCTGTGAGCGTTTGTCAGTGCCTCTCTATGGGCGTCTGTCAGCGCGTCTATTTTTGCGTCTATAGCTGCGTCTACACTGTCATCTGGACGCGCTCATAGACGCGCACAGTCGCACCATTTCTTCTCAAACTTGCTTTAAAAACAAAGCTAAAAAACCTCCATAGATGATAAGATCCAGCATGTGAAGAGAGAAAAGAGAGAGACAAACAAACAGAGAAAGCAAACAAGATTGAGAGAGAGAAGAAGAACTCACATTCTTTGCTTGTTCCAATGGGTGGCGGCGGCTAGGTTGCAAGCTCCTTGTCCTCCTTCTCCCTTCCCTTAGTAAGTTGCTTCAATCTTGCTCTCTTCCTTGCTGTTTGGCTCTTGTTCTTTGCTCTTTGGCTCTTCTTTCCTCCTGTCCTCTTTTTACTCTTATTTCCTTGCCTCATTGTCTTCATGAAGTGATAGATAGACATGAGTAGTGATGTCAAGCTCGAACTTCAGAAAACGTGCAAAAAACGCAAGAAAGCACAGGTTTGAAAAGAAAGCCACAACTTTTTTTAAATTTTTCTATACTTGCGTGGCGCGTTTGTCAGTGCGTGTAATGGCGCGTATATATGCGCAGATAATTCCTGTTACATGCGCTTACAGACACACAGGAACAATTTAAGGAATCAATGCATGCATTTAGGGAATCAATTGACCTATGTGGTGACATATTGCAAATGCATAAGTCAACCTTTGATTTATGTATACATCCAATCATCATGCCCTATCCAATCACATTTGTATAGGGTATGATTGGATGTATATAGGGCATGAAATCACATATATGTAATTAGCTTTGAATAATTGGATGTATATTTGTAATACTCAGACAGAAGCAAAGTTGGTAATGTATATCATGTCCTATGCATGTATATGCCCTATACATGTATATCATGTCATATATACATGTATATCATGTCCGTATGATCCTATACATGTATATCATGTCCTAGCATATGATCCAGGTGTAATTATGTCGTATATACATCCAATCATGCCCTATCCAATCATGCCCTATTCAAAAAAATACTAGCTATTAAGAGGTTTGGTCATATTCAGGTAACCTCTTGCTTGCATGATATGTTTTAAACTACTTAGAATCTTGGGAAATTTAAAGAAAAGATAGGATTCTTTGCCACTCAAGCCTACCCTGCTTACTCTATTGTTGCATGAGAGATTGTTGTAGGGGCTTCCCCCAATTATGAGGTCAATCTTTCCCACTGCATCCACAATCTCAGCCAACTTATCATCAGTAAGATCTCTAACATCATCCTCCATTTGAAATCGTCATGTTTGTAAGGTTTTGTTCCACTAGCTAGCTATTATGTTTTTACATTTATCATTGATCTCCACAATAACAACAGCCTTCAAAATTATACCCAATTTGTGCAATGCCACTTCTTTCCCACCAAGGCTCAAGAATAAGGATAGAACTGTTAAACCTTGTGGATATAATTCTTTCAGTGGTGAAAGACTGTACGCAATAGTATTGACCTGAAATGAGTTTCCCAATGCATCATATCGATCTGAAAGGGTAGAGCAGCCTCAAGTTTGGTCACGATCATATCCAAGCACCAGCTCAATCTCATGGGGTTCAAGTGGGGCAGCTTGGCCTGGGCTGACCCAAACCAAGTTCCATATTTTGCATGCCAAGGCAATCTCATGTTGAAGATAAGAAGGTATCTTGCTTTCTTTCTGGGAAGAAAATATTTTTCTGATCAATCCACATATAGTGCTAGGGGCACCCCATGTGTTTATGCAATTTAGCTTCTCTCTCGGATCCCATGGGGGCCGATACTTCTTTGTTTTCGGAAGCACCTCAAAGATTGTCATGGGAGTAGGGGGAAGGATCAACCTTCTTCCATCTACTGGAAGGTTATAAACATAACCACCTCAGCCTAAAGCATGCTGAAAAATATCTAGAGTCTCTGAACTCTGGATCTATGCCATTAAAATGCCGTTTGATGGTCTCCCACTCTAAATTGGGAACGTTCTCAACATTTTCAAAATAGAAAAAGGGAGGGCCTTCCATCAAACTATTCAATGGTTTTGGCTTGCCTTTAAAAAAGCCAGGAAATCCGAACCCCATGCCCTTTTTGAACTTGAAGGGTGGGATAGAACCTCGATGTGGAGGTGATGTTTTTCCATTCATAGATTGAGTCTCGAGCCATAAAACACTCGAGTCTTCACTGGCACTTTTATCCAAGTCTAGAGTAGGAGTAATGCTGATCTTTGTTTTAAGGCCCAAGTAAGTGTACCGTAGCTTAAAGGCTCTTTCATCTACCCAATATATTTTGCTACAGACACCTCGTGAGGGTCCAGCATGTCTAGTTATTTGAACACCTCGTGAGGGTCCAGCATGTCTAGTTTGATCTTTTATCTTTTACTACTAGTGCACATTATTCAATGCACTTGGGTGTGAGGGTAAACATCTTCGAACTCAACGTATAGATGAAAAGATAAATACCCAAGATTGTAGTGTCCTTGCTCACTTCGAGGATGCCAATGGTACCATGGAAGGTTATTGTGGCTTGATCCAAGATATTCTGAAGCTTGACTTCAGACGATTCTTTATATATGTACTGGATGTGAAGTGGTTTAAAGAAGTAGTAACAAATGGTAAGCATTGCACAATCAGACGTCATCCAAGTGGTTTTGTAATCATTGACTCTACAAAATTTCACCAAAACAAGAATGACACATTAGTACTACCTCAACAATGCGAGTAGGTATATATGCAAAGGCTAATTTTTTTATACATATACATGTGATACATATACACAATATAATAAGTACTTAAGTTTTTTGCTTTTGTTTTTCAAATACAGGTTGTGTATCATCCAATGGTAAACAATAACCGATGGTGGTATGTCATCCCTATATCTAATCGTTCAAAATCAATATATGGTAATATTACCGACATGGAGATAGCAGATGACAATCCAACAATTAATGATGATGTGCATGATGACACCATAATGGATTATATGCGTGATATAGTACAAGATGAACCTCGGGAGGATGTTCAAGGAAACGCAGAAGAAGACAATAATGTGATTGTCGATGATATTGATGAAGTTATTGAGCAATATAGCAACACATCTGATAGTGGGATAGACTTATTTGTTTCGTTACCTCTTGGTAACATAGACCTAGAAGTAGATAGTTTAGCAAGGGCTGATCTCATTGAAGATGAGATGGATCATTCACTGTAACATACATAATTTGCTTATTGATTCAATGTGTTTTCCTAATTCTATGGTTTTTATCATGCGCACACGTGCATACTCAAGAATCAATTTCAGATGGTTAAATAATTAATAACTTTGGTTTTTTAATTATGTGAATTGCAATTTTAGGTGGTTAAATAATTATGCGTCTGCTGGCGCATCTATATTAGCGTCTATTTGCACGGATATATAGACGCACATTTCGCGTCTATTTACATGCACGTTTACATGCACTTATAGACACTATGATAGACGCGCCCGACTTTGCGTGTCTAACATGTGCCTCTATGCCTCGTTTTTGTTGTAGTGTGTTTTCAACATGGTAATTGTTTTCAAGTTGAGGTAATAGTTTTTCATATTTTGTTATAAGTTATGAAGCGTGAGTTATGATTTTTTGAAGCCCGTCATGGTATTAGGCTTGAGTTATGCTTCATGCAGCTTGTGTTGCATATCGCTTGTCAAGCTATTAAAAGGCTTTCTCTACCCACACCATCTGATTGTTCAGATGTTTTATGCCTCATGGTTTGAATCATGGAAGAGCGAGAGATTGTTAAGATGTTTTATGCCTCATGGTTTGCTTTGTGGAATAGAGAGATGTTTTATGCCTCATGGTTTGATTCATGGAAGCGAGAGAGAGGACATTCATGGAAGAGAGAGAGAGGACGAGAAAATGATCTCCTCGAACCGGAGAACATTTCTTACTCCTTGCGATTGGCTTCAAGGAGGACAAGGATTTCTATGTGCACCCAGTTCCCCTGCCGGTAGGCTTGGTCCCGCTCATCACTAGCATTCAAGTTCTGGGTAGGCTCGTATTGTTTCGGCTGCTCATCACTTTGCTCGGCTGGATGATCGGTGCTCTGTAAGAAAACCTTGGTATTTTCCCTGGTTTCTAGAGCTGGAGCCCTATCTTCACTGTGAGGACTTTTCAGGATGATGACTAATTTTCTTGCATGGCTAGGGGTTCCTTCATGTTCCTACACCATGAGTGGCAAAGCCGTGATGATCCACTGGCACTCTCTTGCTATAGCTTGTTAAACCGAGGTGCGTCCGTGTGTGTGTGCCTCTCTCTGTCGCGCACTCGTCATCACTGTTGAAGGAGAGTGAGATGATCATCATGATGATGGCCTCCACCTACTTCTAGTTCCTTCTCCGTTGATGTTGTAATTCCCGAGTGATGTAGCTCCTTTGACGCCTATGAATAGGCTCTTGTAAGTTCAATTTTGTAATTTTATATTTTGAATATTAATATAATGGTGGGCCTATATAGAGCTGTGGGTTTTTTTCCTTGAGCCCCCAAGGGTTTTTTCATCCATAGTAAGGGACCTTTATTTGAGCGGGGGTGTTAGCTATATATAGTCTATCTATATATAGCGCCCCAGGTCCCCTCTATATATTCCTATCATGTGTGCTCAGTTGACAAACTTCTGGTGTTCCACTTCTGGTGTCTCATATCTCTCTTCTCTCCTCTCTTCCTTTCGTCTCTCGTCTTCCTCGCAGTTTCCAACACCCTTTACATGCACTTTTTGGACCCATGGATCTAGGCATACCACATAAAACATAGACTTGCCTTTTCTTGGGAAGGACACCTGCTTCTTGAGACTTTAAAATGAACTCTACTTCTTACACCACAATTTTAAGCTGCAAGCTAGGGTTAAAGCACCATCTCTATATCTACCTATAGAAATGAGTTCACGGATCCATAAAAAATAATGAATAAAAATATGAACTTTCTTCAATTAAGCCCATGGAGTAGCCTTTTCAACCATAACCTTTATACCATGCTTATAAACCTTTCACATAGGATCTTTATCTCCTCCTCTGAGTATATATTGCTTTGAAAGAAGGCCTCCAAAGGTTTAACTTTGACAATGGTTTGAAATTAAGGTAAGAAATAAGAAGGAAGAAGACTTTGTCTACCATCATACTCTAAAAGAAAAGAAAGAGATGATGACTCATTATATCATATCATCCTCATGCCCCAACCCAAGCTATTAAAGCATACTATATAGATTTTTGAGCTCACTTGGAGTATTTGGCTACTAATAATTTCATTGCTAGATATAATACATGCAAAACATCAACTCATCATTCCATTTGGTGAGGCTCCTCCATAGCTTCCAAATTGAAAGTGCTAATCCATTGAGATAATAATCTTGCTATTTTTTATCATAGCAATAAAATGGAATGAGTCGCTAAATCATTCTATGGGCCTATCCATAGTCATACCTAATGGCCCAACTATCCTTGGTATATGCTTATTAAGGCTTGTTGCAAACAAGCCTTTAATCAACTAAGCCTCCCAAGCGATTCAAAGAAGAAACACATAAATAGCATAATGTCCTCCCTTATAGTGTAACTATCTTGCTTGTAAAATTTAACCACGAGTAGATCTTGGTGCGCAGATCGGACGCAGATAGCTCACGTGGTGAATCCCAGAAGGTCCCCAAGAACAAAGTTCTCTACTTTTTAGCACAAAAACCCATGTAAAAGCAAGCACGACATGAGACAAGAGACAAATTGGGTTCAATCTCCCCCATGCCTTGTGTGAGCGCTTCACAAAGCATGTATTTAATGTATATTTCCAATCTTTATGCTCAAAAATAGCCCAATTACAAAAATATGACAAGCTTTTAGCTTTTGAGTTTGCTTTCTACCAAAAATAGGAAAATAAAGCTAATGGACGGTGCCCAAAGAGTCTGGCACGCCCAGTCTCAATGTCCAAATAGAAATAACATATCCAGGCGCATAAGCGCATACAAAATAATAATAAATAATCAATGTCTCTATAGACATAATCAAAATATAGGTGTGGCGCCTATCAAAATATAGTCCAAAAGTCGAAAACCCGCTAGACTCCAATGCTTTCCTCCGCCACTGCTGCTATCTCTACACATCAACTGAAGCATTCACAATCGTTAGTAAAATAACACAATTAAACCGACAAAAGTGAATACCTAGCAGTCTTCAGCTACATAAATAAATCAACTGGTTAGAAATAAATCCTAACCTTAATTTATTACGAGTGCGCACTCTAAACTCATAAACGTTTATTAATTTAATATGCATTTTGCGGAATCACCCGCTATGGAATCACCCATGTACACACTAAATTAATGAAACGCCCGAAAAGGACAGGCGTCCCCATCAACTTCTCGCACAAAGAATCCTCTTTGCGTATGAGCCCCGGTCATCTAAGTTTACGGAATCCACCGTAAAACCTCACGGAATCCACCGTAAAACCTCACGGAATCCACCGTGGAATATGCCTCCTGGCATCATACCCCCGGGGTGGGATAGCAATTGACCTCAATTGCTATTAGCTCAATGTGGAGCTAACAGAGTGGGGAAAGCATTTAGGTCTCTAGCGTGCATCCATTGTGCTTCCTCTACAGGATGGTTCTTAAATTTTACTAGATATCTAGAATACCTTCGGCCAGTTCTAGTGGTCATGTAGTCAGTGTCTATGATGGCTTCTGGTTCAAGTATTTCAGTCTCTTCTTCTAGTAAAGGTGGGTTTTCATAGACAGGGTGGATAGGTAATTGTCCTCTAAATGGTCTCAATAAACTAATATGAAATGTATTATGAATTTTCCAATGGGATGGCAGTTCTAACTTGAATGCATTGTCATTAATCTTATGAATGATTCTAAATGGTCCGTAGAATCTAGGGGCTAATTTGACAACTGGATGTCTATCTACACTTTGCAGTCTACGCTTTTCTATTCTAAGCCAAACATAATCATCAACTTTGAAAGTCATGGCTTGTCTTTTCTTGTTGGCTTGTTTGGTATATGATTGTTGGGCTTTAGCAATCATATCCTTTACTTCATCAAAAATAGTGTTATGCATAACAGCAATATCATCGGCACTTTGTATTCTATTAGACAAAGATGCAACAGGTGTAGATAATCTATGTCCATAAATAACTTCAAAAGGTGCTTTCTTTGTAGATGTGTGCGGTGTATTATTGTAAGCAAACTGTAATAAATGCAAATGAGTATCCCATGTCTGAGGTTTAGAGATAGTGTATGCACGTAAAAGATCTAGAATAGTGCTATTTGTGGCTTCTGTTTGTCCATTTGTTTCTGGATGAAATGCAGATGAGAAATCAATCTTTGTGCCTAGATTTGCAAACAGTGTAATCCAAAAACTATTACAAAATCTAGAATCTCTATCTGAAATAATCACTTTCGGCAATCCATGGTTAGTAAAAACAGTTTTCAAAAATAACTGTGCTGCTTGTGATGCTGTTAAAGTTTTCTTACATGCAATGAAATATGCTTGCTTACTAAATCTATCTACAATTGTCCAAATCATGTCATGGTTAGATTTAGTATTTGGTAAGCCAGTAATGAAATCCATAGATATATGTTCCCAAGGTTTAGATGGAATAGATAAAGGCATTAACAATCCATACTGTTTACCATGATGTCTTTTTATTCTTTGACAAATCAGACATTCAGAAACAAAATTAGACACATCTGCATCCATATGCGGCCAATAAAAATCTTCAGTTAACATGCGTAATGTAGAAATGATACCTCTATGACCTTGATATGGGGGACAATGAATTTCATTCAAAACAAAAGATCGGAATGGAATAGTAACACACAGTCTCTTTTCAAAGAACATGAATCCATCATTATATGATAATGAATCAACAGGAATGAAATTATTTTGAACTAATTTTTGCCAATCAGAATGAAAAGTAATATCCTGGTGATATATGTCTTTCATAGCAATCAAAGAATCAACAGATATGATAGAAATGTTATGAATTGCAGGTCTTCTACTTAATGCATCGGCAACTACATTTTCTTTTCCAGGTTGGTATTGAATGATAGGATGGAAACTTTGAATGAATGAAGCCCATTTGATATGGCGGTCGGAAATTTGGGGTTGGCTAAGTAGATGTCTAATGCTTTGCTGGTCGGTCTTTATCATGAATTCTGAACCCATTAAATAATGCTTCCATTGTTTTAATGCTTGTACAACTGCTAAGAGTTCCTTGTCATAAGTGGAATATTTAAGCTCAGAGGGTTTCAGCTTAGAACTAGAATATGCTATTGGATGGTTGTCTTGCATTAGCACGGCTCCTATTCCTGATCCGCTAGCATCGGTCACAACTAGAAAAAATGGTCTGTTAAAGTCAGGCAATTGTAGGACAAGGGCATTGGTCAATGCACGTTTGAGTAAATCAAAGGATTTCTGCTGGTTTTCAGTCCATTGATAAACAATGCCTTTCTTAAGAAGTTTGGTCAGTGGTAAAGCAAGTAATGAGAAATTACGTACAAACTTCCTATAGAAACTAGCAAGACCAAGGAATGAGCGTAGTTCATGTACATTTTAGGAACAGGCCAATGCAATATTGCGTCAATTTTCTTAGGATCAACTTTTATCCCTTCTTTTGATACAATATGACCTAGATATTCTATTTCTGTCTTAAAGAATTCACTCTTGTCAGGATTTGCAAACAATTGATTTTCTTTCAGTAATTGAAAAACTAATGATAAATGCTCATAATGCTCATTTTCACTTTGACTGAATACTAAAATATCATCAAAGAAAACAATCACACAATATTGATATTTTAGAAAAATACGGTTCATCATTCTACTGAAAGTGGCAGGTGCATTAGTTAATCCGAATGGCATAACTAAGAATTCGTAATGGCCAAACTGTGTCCTGAATGCAGTCTTAAATATGTCGGATCTATCTAACCTCACCTGATGATATCCAGATTTAAGGTCAATTTTACTAAATATAGAAGATCCTTGCAGTTTGTCCATAAGGTCATCAACTCTAGGTATAGGATACCTATTCTTTACAGTGATCTTGTTTAATGCTCGGTAGTCAATACACATCCAATAAGTATTATTCTTTTTCTTGACTAAGAGCACAGGTGCACCGAATGGGGAACTGCTAGGTCGAATTAAACCTCTATTTAGTAATTCTTCTACTTGACTCTGGATTTCTTTTTGCTCTATTTGATTGTGTCTATATGGGGCTTTGCAAGGTGGTTGTGTGCCAGGTATTAGGTCAATTTTATGGTCTTCTGGACGTGATGGTGGTAAACCTGGTGGTAGGTCTTCTGCAAAACAATCCTTAAAATATGCAAGAAATTCCTTATGCCTAGGGTGCATATGAGTTTCTTTTGCATGCAATTCATTCACCCAAATGAGATATGATTTAGTGTTCTTGCGTAGTGCACGTTTTGCTTGAGTATGCGAAAGCAGTGGAAAGATATGAGATGCATGCATACCAAATAATGTAATAGATTTTCCTTGAAAATTAATATTCATTGTGTGTGTCGAATAATCTATATTGGGATTATGTTGGTGTCTCCATGGCATTCCTAGAATAATGTCGCTAGACTGTAATGGGACAACTAAGAAATTTCTTCTTTCAATATATGGACCAATTTGAATTTCTAAATCTTGAACTTCTTGTGTGCCATTGTACCTAGTACCTAAAAATGCAGCTTTTATGCGATAGTGCGTAGGTACAATATGCAATTTCAATTCCTTTACCAATTTTGCTGAAATAAAGTCATGGGTACTACCGTCATCATGCAATATAGTTCTTTCTTTTCCATGCACCATACATTTCATAGTCAACAATGAATGTGAAGTAGGCATACCTGGTAAAGTGTCGGAAGTAGTAGTAGGATCAT
Organism: Lygodium microphyllum; assembly: GCF_053477565.2. NCBI lineage: Eukaryota > Viridiplantae > Streptophyta > Polypodiopsida > Schizaeales > Lygodiaceae > Lygodium > Lygodium microphyllum. The sequence continues at coordinate 31,437,849 of NC_141136.1, forward strand.
CTTCTTCTTCAGTGAAATCTGGCATATCCTCATGATCGTCTTCATCCATAGCTCCAAGGTAGTTGATATGTGCTGATGGCTTCTTTGAATGACAATTTGCTGCGAGATGGCCTGGCTGGTGACACTTGTAGCATACGATGGGCTTGGCTTTGGTCACATTATTTGCAATGGCTAGGAGTCTAGGTATATTTGGATTTGCTTGTTGGATAGGCTTAGGATTTGGATTGGCAGTGGATGGTAATGCAGGTGGTTTAAGCCAATTCTTGCGGAAAGATGATGATGAGAAACGACCTGAATTAAACCTTCTGAAATTGGAATTGAATTGTTTAGATCCATAATTACCGTTTACTTGGAATGGCTGTGGTCGTCGATCTCTTCCACGTAGCTTATCTTCAGTGTCGTGAGCTAAGGAGATGGCATCTTCAAGGGTAGCAGGCTTGAACATATTCACCTCAACGTAGTAATGTCCAAGAAGTCCAGACATATACTTCCGCTTATGTGTCGTCTCTGGTACGTCTTCAAGCATGCGTAGCTATAGGAGTGTATTCCAAAAACGCTCTGTATACTGTGGAATAGGCTCACGGTCGCGCTGTTGAAGTAAATCCCATTGCTTCATAGCCTTCTCATGAAATTGCGGTGGTAGGAAATTTTGCATGAACTTCTTCTTGAAATCTTCCCATGTAGCAGGACATTCTATACTCTTGCGGACTACAGTCCACCAAAGTGATGCTCTATCTATCAGATGATTAGTAACACACTTGATTTTATCTTTCTCAGGATAAGTTTCCTCATGGAAATAGTCATCAAACTGGCTAATGAATGATAAAACAGTCTTTCCTTCTCTTATGCCATTGAAAGTGCGAAACTTGAAACTTCGTTTACTTATCTTGGATTCCTTGCGAATGGTTTGTGCTTCAAGAGTGGCGTCGATGGTACGACGAATCAGATCTTCAGCTTGGGGTTCTTCTTTATCAGTGGACGCTCTTTGTAGCTTTGTCAATTGCGCTTGCAAGGCTTGCCTAGCTCTTCGCTCTTCTTCCAATTGCAACATGATAAGATCCAGCTTTTGTTCCATGGTAGGCTCGGGTAGATCGTCTTCTTCAGCCATAGGATCATCCATATGTGGGGTAGTCATCCTGTAAAACTCAACAAACCTTTCTCACTCAAAATCAGTTAGCGGGATGAGCGTAGCTCAAATTTGGGGTTACAAGGCTATGTATTTTTGGGTATTTTCTTCTTCAATTTTCAGAAATTCTGAAATATTTCTGTCTCCATTTGCTGAAAGTACTTCAACGAACTTGCAGATAGGTAAAACAGCTTGCTGCGAACAACTTTCCAGTTCAGAGTTTTTGCAAACGAACAAGTCTTCTATGAGTTTTAAGCACTAGTCAGTTCTGATTTAGTCTGACTTGCAGAGTTGCAGACTTAATAGACTTGCAGGGTTGTTGACTTGCTGGACTTAGCCAACTTGCAGAACTTGCAGGACTTGATTCCAAGTGACTTGCTGAACTTGTCTTCTGTAGTGCGAGACCCGGAGTATTTTGACTTGTCAGATCTGTGTGACTTGCAGAGATTTGTATGATTTAGCTTAATTAGGCTTGGTAATTAAGCTTAAGAGCTTAATTGGTGGACTAGCAGGCCGCCGTTTTTGAATCGTGGGGGGGGGGGGGCGTTTTTTCTTCACGCGTGATTTTCGGACTGATCTTCTTACACCACGACTTGACGATTTGAAGCTTAGGCTTCTCTTAAGCTCTTAAGCTTTGTAATTAAGCTTTTTAATGAAGAAGATTAGAGCTTTCTCACTGTTTTATCACGACTTGATGAAGAGAATTGATGAGTGGTCCTCCGCCGACAGAGAGTGGTCCTTCGCGATCTGACAGTGGAAATAGGGGTTCTTGATCGCCAGAAGTCTACCTGTATCGACGGTTCGCGACGAGATTGACTGTAGAGGCCGTTTGTTCCTGGAGCTCCGCCTTCGCCCGAGATTGCTAGCGATTGGAAGCCCTTGATCTCTGCTCCGCTCTGATACCACTGGTGCGCAGATCGGACGCAGATAGCTCACGTGGTGAATCCCAGAAGGTCCCCAAGAACAAAGTTCTCTATTTTTTAGCACAAAAACCCATGTAAAAGCAAGCACGACATGAGACAAGAGACAAATTGGGTTCAATCTCCCCCATGCCTTGTGTGAGCACTTCACAAAGCATGTATTTAATGTATATTTCCAATCTTTATGCTCAAAAATAGCCCAATTACAAAAATATGACAAGCTTTTAGCTTTTGAGTTTGCTTTCTACCAAAAATAGGAAAATAAAGCTAATGGACGGTGCCCAAAGAGTCTGGCACGCCCAATCTCAATGTCCAAATAGAAATAACATATCCAGGCGCATAAGCGTATACAAAATAATAATAAATAATCAATGTCTCTATAGACATAATCAAAATATAGGCGTGGCGCCTATCAAAATATAGTCCAAAAGTCGAAAACCCGCTAGACTCCAATGCTTTCCTCCGCCACTGCTGCTATCTCTACACATCAACTGAAGCATTCACAATCGTTAGTAAAATAACACAATTAAACCGACAAAAGTGAATACCTAGCAGTCTTCAGCTACATAAATAAATCAACTGGTTAGAAATAAATCCTAACCTTAATTTATTACGAGTGCGCACTCTAAATTCATAAACGTTTATTAATTTAATATGCATTTTGCAGAATCACCCGCTATGGAATCACCCATGTACACACTAAATTAATGAAACGCCCGAAAAGGACAGGCGTCCCCATCAACTTCTTGCACAAAGAATCCTCTTTGCGTATGAGCCCCGGTCATCTAAGTTTACAGAATCCACCGTAAAACCTCACGGAATCCACCGTGGAATATGCCTCCTAGCATCAGATCTATATCTTTGTCACATTCAAGCCAAGTTCTCTCCAACAATTTAAGTATCTTCCCTTCCCAATTCCGTTAAGCATCAAAGACATTATTGTGTCACTTTAAAGATATAGATTCCTTCATCATTTCATGAGCCCCAGATTTTGGTTTTGAAAATTCCTAACAAAGACACGGACTCCGAATTTGAAAAATCCTAGCTTTTTTAATTAAAGAAATTCTTTTTATATACCTCTCTCATGCTTGAACCCTTGTCTATATAATGTTCTCTATTAGGCCACACCATGCACCACATATCATTATACTTTTCCATTTTAAGGTGAATATACGCAATGGTATGTATCATTGTGTACTAGATCTTGTAGTCTCTCGTAGCTTCAAAAAAACACATAAGCACATGCTACTACTATATTATGATGTATTCAGTAATTTTACCATTGAAAGAGCTCACATATCACATTTGGGCTCTTCCTAACGTTATTGAAAGCTAGCACATTCAAAACTAGACTCTATGCATACAAAAGTGTCTAGAAATAGTTGGTTAGATGTAGGAAAATGGGTTTTTAATAGCCAAATTATGTGGAATATTGCTTGAAAGAGACTCTACCCAGGGAGTTCACTCTTTATAAACCAAACATGTCACCTATGAGCAAAGAATCGTGGAAAACCCCTATCTATGACTTGTGCAAGAGTCATATGACCCCACCCCACTTTTTACACTTATATGATGTATCAATAAAATTTACTGTAAATTCTCTTTTTCACATATAAGATTGTATATTGTGTTTACTTCTTCCTCATTTTGAATAATATTAAAAGACTAGAATATTTCTAATTTAAAAATTATGCATTGCACTTTAAAGGTGATACATTGTTGCATCACTCCAAATGTAGTATTTCATGATGGTGCATTGTCTTGGACACCAAATATGTAGTATTTAAAAAACATAACAAATAAATAATCTTTCCCTACCTCATTCATCTTCCTCCCCTCCCCCCATACCCCCTATTTTTATGGGTGGAGGGGAAAATTAATCGGACCTATCCCTAATGTATATCCTTATACACTTTTTGAAAAAGAAAACCCTCCCTTGCACTTACATGGTTCCTTATGCACTTTTTGGGGAATAAACCCCTCCTTGGCACTTACATGGTTTCCTAAATTATCCATGGCAAACTCCTCAAGAAACGCTATCATTTAAATTAATTGAATTAGGCTATGAATTCTCCCTTGACTATTGGAAAGCTCTTTGTAAATATGTATATTATGCATGTTTGCTCTTTGGATCCTAACTAGGAAGGGAGATAGAGAATAAAAACCCTCATTCATGACCACAATGACCATTATCAGTGCTATCATTATATGCTCAAATGAAATTCTTTTATATAGGAATATCATCAAAGTATATGGAAGTATATGAAATTCTTTTATATGGAAGTATATGGAAGTATATAGGAATATCATCAAGTATATGGAGGCATCTTTCCAGGAGGCATATTTCACGGTGGATTCCGTGCCACGGTGGATTCCGTGAGGTTTTACGGTGGATTCCGTAAACTTTGATGACCGGGGCTCATACACAAAGTGGATTCTTTGTGCGAGAAGTTGATGGGAACGCCTATCCTTTTCGGGCGTTTCATTAATTTAGTGTGTACATGGGTGATTCCATAGCGGGTGATTTCGCAAAATGCATATTAAATCAATAAACGTTTATGAGTTTAGAGTGCGCACTCGTAATAAATTAAGGTTAGGATTGATTTCTAACCAGTTGATTTATTTATGTAGCTGAAGACTGCTAGCTATTCACTTTTGTTGGTTTAATTGTATTATTTTACTATGGACGTGAAGGAGATAAACCAGGTGGTAGATCTTCTGCAAAACAATCTTTATATTGTGCAAGAAATTCTTTATGCCTAGGGTGCATATGATTTTCTTTAACTTGCAATTCATTCACCCAAATGGGATAAGATTTACTATTTTTGCGTAATGCACGTTTAGCTTGAGTATGCGAAAGCAGTGGAAAAGCATTAGATGCATGCATACCATACAATGTAATATGTTTTCCTTGAAATTGAATATTAATCGAATGTGTGGAATAATCTATATTAGGGTTATGCTGATGATGCCAAGGCATACCTAAAATAATGTCACTGGACTGTAATGGTACAACTAGAAAATTCCTTCTTTCATTGTATTCACCAATTTGAATTTCTAAGTCATGCACTTCCTATGTTCCATTATACCTAGTGCCTAAGAATGCTGCTTTAATGCGATAATGTGTAGGAACAGTTTGTAATTTCAATTCTTTTACTAGCTTTGCCGCAATAAAATCATGAGTACTACCATCATCATGCAAAATAATCTTTTCCTTTCCATGCACTAAACATTTCATTGTCAATAAAGAATGTGGAGTTGGCATACTTGGTAAAGTATCTGAAGGAGTAGTAATGTTGTCTTCATCTTCCGTGAAATCAGGCATTTCTTCATGTTCGTCATCTTCCATTGCTCCAAGGTAGTTGATATGGACAGGTGGCTTCTTTGAATGACAATTGGCTGCTAGATGTCCAGGTTGGTGGCATTTATAACACACTATAGGTTTGGCTTTGGTTACATTGTTTGCAATGGCAGGAAGTCTAGGGATATTAGGATTTGGCTGTGGAATGGGCTTAGGGTTTTGGTTGGTATTGGATGGTAAAGCAGGTGGTTTTGCCCAAGTTTTACAGAAATATGATGAAGGAAAATGACCTTGATTGAATCTTCTAAAATTTGAGTTGAATTGCTTAAATCCATAGTTACCTTTGGCTTGGAATTGCTGTGGACGCTTGTCGCTTCCTCGCAGCTTGTCTTCATTGTCATGAGCTAATGAAATTGTGTCTTCAAGAGTTGCAGGCTTGAACATGTTGACTTCAGCGTAGTAATGCCCAAGTAATCCAGACATATACTTGCGCTTGTGTGTCGCTTCAGTTACGTCTTCAAGCATGCGTAACTGGAGTAATGCATTCCAAAAGCATTCGATGTACTGAGGAATATGCTCACGATCTCGTTGCTAAAGAAGGTTCCATTGCTTTATGGCTTTTTCATGGAATTGTGGAGGAAGGAAATTCTGCATAAACTTCTTCTTGAAATTCTCCCAGGTAGTGGGATAATCTATACTTTTACGAACCACGATCCACCAAAGAGATGCTCTATCTACTAAATGATTAGTGACACACTTGATTTTATCTTTTTCTGCATATGTTTCCTCATGAAAGTAGTCATCAAACTGACTGATGAATACAATAACAGTTTTTCCCTCTCGAGTACCATTGAAAGTACGGAATTTGAAATTTCTTTTACTTATCTTTGTTTCCTTGTGGATGGATTGAGCTTCGAGAGTCGCGTCGATGGTACGTCGAATAAGATCTTCAGATTGAGGTTCCTCTTTGTCGGTAGTCGATCTTTGTAAATTAGCCAATTGAACTTGTAATGCTTGCCTAACTCATTGTTCTTCATCTAACTGCATCATAATTAAGTCCAGCTTTTGCTCCATCATAGGTTCAGGAAGATCACCTTCAGTCATTAAATCATCCATATGTGATTCCGTCATCCTGCAAAACTCAAAAGACCTCACACTCTCAAAATCAAATTAGCGGGATGAGCGTAGCTCAGGATCGGGTGTACAAGGCTTATATATTTTTGGGTGTGGCTTTCACAATCTTCGTCTTTGGCTATTGTGGGATTTGTAATCTTTGAAAAATTTGTGTTTTAATCTTCTGCGTGTGCTGAAAATGGTTTGGCAAACCTGCATATGTGAAGAGTAACTTCCAATGAACAACTTTGCAGTTCAGAGTTTCTGCGCAAGAACAGCCCTTCTATGAGTTTTGAACATAAGTCAGTTTTGACTTCAGATGACTTGTCTGACTTGCAAAGTTGCAGACTTATGTGACTTGCAGAGTATCAAGACTTGCAAAGCTTGGTTGATTTATCAGACTTGCAGAACTTGAACTTTGTAGACTTGTTGCAGAATTGATGAGACTTGTGTGATTGGAGCTTAAGTGATTAAGCTTTAGGCTTGTAGGAAGTAAAACGACGAATTTGGGGGGGGGGGGCGGTTTTTCAGCCCAGCGAAAATCTCGCGGCTATATTCTGATACATCGAATTGAAATTGAGAAGCTTAAAGCTTCTTTAAGCTTTAGTTTTTAAGCTTTTAAGTCTATGGAAATTGAGACTTATCTCTGTAACTCCATGACTTGTATGTGAGGATGTAGGAGTGGTCCTCCGTCGTTGCAGGCCGGTCCTTCGCGATCTGATGATGGAAACAGAGGTTCTTGATCGCCAGGAATCCATCCATATTGACCATTCACGACGAAATTGACCGTAGAGCTTGATCATTCCAGGAGCTCCGCCTTCGCACAAGATGGGTAGCGATTGGAAGCTCTCGATCTCAGCTTCACTCTAATACCACTGGTGCGCAGATCGGATGTTGTATGCTTACGTAGTGAATGCCGAAAGGTCCCCAAGAACAAAAAAACTCTACTTTTTGCACAAAACTCAAGGTAAAAAGCATGCACGACATGAACAAGAGACCGATTGGGTGCAGTCTCCCCCCATGCCTTGTGTGAGCGCTCCACAAAGCATGTATTTTATGTATTAATCATCTTCAAGCTCAAAAAATAGCCCAAATTACAAAATAGCAAGCTTTTAGCTTTTGAGTTTGCTTTACCACAAAATAGAAATAAAGCTAATGGGCGGGGCCCAAAGAGTCAGGCGTACCCAATACAATGTCCAAGTACAATAACATAATCGTGCGCCCATGCGCATACAAAATAATAAATAAATATCCAACGCCTCAATAAATAGGCGCGACAAAATATAGGCGCCATGCCTAAGGTATGCGCCCATCAAAATATAATTGATAAATCGAATACTCGCTATCCTCCAATGCTTTCCTTCGCCACTGCTGCTATCTCTACACATCAACTGAAGCATTCACAATCGTTAGTAAAATAACACAATTGAACCGACAAAAGTGAATACCTAGCAGTCTCCAGCTACATAAATAAATCAACTGTTTAGAAATCAATCCTAACCTTAATTTATTACGAGTGCGCACTCTAAACTCATAAACATTTATTGATTTAATATGCATTTTGCGGAATTCTAACGTTCTAAAAATCTTTTCTTCGCGTGGACTATCTCTTATAGGAAATAAGGATAATGATATAGCAATTTTTTTTTCTTCTTTCTTTTCTAAGGATAATGGGAAATTTTTTTTCCCCTTATCCCCCCAGCCGACTGACGAGCTGGAGGGGGAGGGAAATAGAAGGAGTGATTAAGCTCCTTGGTGGAGCTTGGAGTAAGGGGGAAGGCATGCATGATGCGACGCAGGGGAGGGAGGATCCCCCTCCCCTCCCCTATTTAAATCAGGGGCCGCAGGCTGAAGGGGGGGCCACCAAAGAAAGAAGACGGATGCTGCCGTGATTGGGTGAAGGAGACGATTCTGAGGGAGGGGAAGCGAACCACTGCAGTCGTCAGTTCGTGAGGGTGAGAGGAAGTGGCCTGAGGAATGAGCTGCCGTCAGAAGTACACGTCGCCAACTGTCGCCTGGATCGCAAGCTGCCGCCATCAATATCCCCTTTTCTTCCACGTGACGAATTCACCCTCCAGAAGCTTTGGAAGCTTCTTGGGAAGCTTCCAAAGCCCTTAGGAAGCCCCTTTCATACCCTTTGTCCCCCCCCCCCCCCCCCCCCCCCCGGGTTTTAAAAACCTTTAAGCCCCCTTTTCACCCTCATGCTAAAACCCCTTACCTTCACTTTGAAGTCACTCCCCCGAAAAGCACGAAGGCCTTAAGGGTCTTATTACTTTTTTCCCCCGTGTCTTATCACCCCTCTTATCCCTTAAGCCTACAACACCTCCGTGTCTAAATACATTATATGGCTCTCTCCCATGGGTGTTGGAACCCCATGTTTTACCCTTAAGTCCTTTCTTTTGGGATTAATCTCTTCCCTGTGATTTTAAAGTTCACTCAACCCCTATCCTTAAGCCCTTTTGTTGTTTCCCTTGGAACCACCCCTCTTTTCTCCGTGTTAAATCCTTCCCTAGCCATTCCCTTATGGCGTATTGAAACCCCTTCCCTCCAAGTTAACCCAAGGTCTTTCGACCTTACTTATAATCCTTGCGGTTACTATATTTCCTTGGAGTTTGCTTCCGCACCTTGTGTCTTTTCCACACATTTTTATTCCCGTTCGTGCGAGCTTACAAAGGCCAGTAAGCCTTCCCCATGGCTTCAATAGGTCTTAGTTGTAAGAGATTCTAAAACACCCTTTCGAATTCCCAAATTCAAGGGGGGAGCCTTCCAAAAACTACTTTTGACGAACGATGCAAGGGAGCGACGGTGGAATTCTAAGGAGAAGTTGTAAAGTTGCTTCCACGTTCGAAAAACTACAATTGCAATGCCTCCTAAGAAAGTCCAAGGCGTAGCCGCGGGAGGGTCATCTCCTGGTATCCATGTGGATATCTCACCCCAAAACCAGGTTTTTCTTCTTGGCTTTAATTTGGTTTTAAGTCGATCATGCAAAGAGAAATTGTTAGGGATAGGATATATTTGTTCGAGTTATTTGTAATGAAGGAGTTTAGCTTATTTGAATGAATGATACTGTATAGAACTTAGTTTCCTTCGAATTGCATCAAGCATTATAAATTACGAGCAAGATTATCCATTTACCATAGTAGTATATTTTAGTTAAATCCTAAAGGTATAGAAATTATATCTTGCACCATTAGTCTTATTCCTTTCGCAACAAATCATTGAAAATGATTAAATTCATGAAAGGTTTCTTTCGTTGCTCAAATTACTAGGAAGTTATCATTGTTAGTTGCACATCTTAGCAAAGGAAATGTTTGTTATTTGGCATGAGTTCATCTGCAAGGAAAAAGGAAGCTTAAATTGAACCGTATTGATTGAAAAGTAAATTGTCACAAGGATAGTAAAACTGTGACAAGACGATTAATATTACCTTCCAAAAGTTATCCAAACCAATCTAAACATAGAAATATTCATACCCTAAGAACTTGACTACTTTCCTTATTGTAGGGTCAAATAAATAAATAAATAAATAAAAATTGTACAGATAAAGAACTAGGGCTGTCCCCAAGATCCTTAAAAAGAAACCCTAGGCCCGACATACGTCAGCTTAAAGGATCTAAAACGGATTATTCCATCGCAGGACTTGCGCAGCAAGTAAGAAATCATTTAGTCTTGTGATTGATTCACAAGGAGAAAGGGTAAAAACCCTCAACAAGGATGGCAGATCCCTACGTAAGTTATCTTGCAAAAGGACGTATTTTTGGATATCCTTCTAAATAAGGAAAGTTGTAAACCGGAAATTAACATATCTAAGGAACTTTAGGGTTGACCAAGTTGGGTTAATAAGGTATGCCCTACACCGAAATATAAAAGATCTTGCCAATTTACAAGACACCTTGGGGACGAGTGCTGATACACTCAAAAGGAAAGAACACTTCCTTAGCAGTTTGCCAAATAACTCGGTTGATTAACAGAAATGTTTGTGTTTGCTAGAGATTTTAGGGCTCTGTTTGAATTATGAATTACAAAATTAAATGAGTACCTATACTTCAGGTTAAAGGCCTGAAGGAAGAGGCAGTTTCAGTTACCCCCGACTACCTGCCTAACCCTAACCAAGGGGGGTTGTTCACCGCGCCGCGAACGTGGACCGAACCTGCCGCGAGAGGTCTCTCCGTTGAGCTCTACTTGGAGTAGGAGGACGCTTGGGTGCCAGGGGGGGCTCTGGCCATAAATCCTTCGCCTTCCGAGTTCTGCACAAGAGGCTAACGTGACTCGGGATTGGATCTCAAGGCCCGCATACTAGCTTATGGGCGGAAGCTTGGAATAGTGATCCCTGAGGATCACTGGATAGCCTTCGGGCAGATTATGGACAAGCCTACGGGCAGAACTCCTTGTATTTCAAAGATAAAATGATGAAATGTTAAAAAAAGAACTTGCTTGATATTGTTTTTCTATGTCACGTGATAAGATTACGTGAAGGAACCAAAGCTTAACAGGATTAATTAAAGAAGCTGATTGTTATATGTCAAATTAATATTTTAGATAATTAGATAACTAAAACAAACCGAGGAAAGTGCAGAGGATGGGCCATGGGTCCGTCCTATGGTTGGGTGGTCCCGGTTAGCCGGTAACTTTTCTCAAAAATCTCGAAGAATAGGGGGATGATCATCATCATTAAAACGAATAACGAGAGCGATGACCTAGAGTTACGTCTTACCCGATTTACGCTGTTTTAGGGGAACAGAATGGGACTATGCCTTATGGCAGAGAGGTTGAGCCTTGCATCCCTCTCGTTTCCCATTCTCCTTGAACCAAGTGCAGCGTGAATCCGCTTCGGACCTGGCCTTTCTGCGTAAAGTAGTTCGCTCGGGTCTGACGCTAGTTGCTGTTAGCTAATGACCAATCAGGAAAACCCTATTTCCGGTCGATCGTAAGTGGGGAACGGCCAGGATACTTCCGCTACGTGGCAGACGCGGGAAGACCTAGATTGCAAAACCTGTAAAATTCCATGGGAGTGCTGGGCGAAGTTTTCTAGACATCCTTTCCGATGGACTACTAAGACGTGTCCTGGATGATACTAGTGGACACGTCAGAGGAATCATCCGCTATGGAATCACCTATGTACACACTAAATTAATGAAACGCCTGAAAAGGATAGGCGTCCCCATCAACTTCTCGCATAAAGAATCCACTTTGTGTATGAGCCCGAGTCACCAAAGTTTACGGAATCCATCGTAAAACCTCACGAAATCCACCATGGCACGGAATCCACCGTGAAATATGCCTCCTGGCATCATTCTATCTATTTAACTCTTCTTCCATAATATCCCCAACCTCCATACTAAAATCGCATGGATCCTTAGCTCCATTAGCACCATTTCAACTACAATCTACTCTAATCCCTACCACCACCCTACCACCACCACTATCACCTCCAAATCCTTGCCCAACCCACCCCCTCCTCCTATTTTTCCTCTTCCACACAATCTGCCACTACTAGCTTCGCCCTTGGCCCTAACACTTGCACATGTAGTAGTACTATAGGATGTACCCCTCTAAAAGATGCAGGAGAAATCAAAGGATGAAGTCTTGTGGATTTCACTCCATTGTGCATGCCATGCATATGTATTAGGCATAGGAGAATAGCACAGATTGGTGGTGAAGTAAGTGCCAATGAAAGATGACACTAGTAGTGCAGCAATGAAAAGTAATGGTGTAGCTGAGGGTAATGGTAGGACTTCAAGCTAGCGCAAGTGAAAGAGCTATATAAGGGGCACAAAGGAAGTGATAAGGTTTGCAATTGACAAAATCACAATGCCAATTCACCCCCATATATACACAAAGTTAGTTACGTTGTTGTGTTGTGATCACATCCATGGTTATCTAGCTTATGCATTGTACTTTCAAGTGGTTAATTCTTTGAATATACCCATACTTTTGAGTCTTGCCATTTCTTGATGTTGTCTTTGAGAGATACCATGATGCCTTGTGTGGACTGTGTAAACAAATTTATTGGAATATATGAGTATTCCCCCACTTATTGTCAATATTATCCATGGTCCGTTATTTCATATGTTCTTGTTGATATGCATTGATTGATACATCTGCGATGTTAGCATATCTTTGTATAGGGTCTGAGTATGTTAGGACTTTGAAGTCTTGTAGAGTTGGTGGAATTTCATTAAACTTTGACCTAATTGCCTGCATCAAGACTTGTACCAGATGGATGTAAAAATAGCTTTTCTACATGGAGACTTGCATGAAGACATTTATATGCAACAACTTAAGGTCTTTGAGAAAAAGGATAGGGAATACCTAATATGCAAGTTGAGGAAGAGTTTGTATGGACTTAGGAAGGAACCTAGGGAATGGTATCATAAGTTTAATGTCTTTATGCATTCAAAGGGTTACTTTCGTAGTAATATGGATCCATTTCTTTACATGAAAAAGGCACGTGATAGTAGGCTTATCATTTTGGTACTATGTGTTGATGATATCATGATTGCTAGAACCACTCATGATGATCTAGATGCCTTGAAGACTCAACTCAAGAAGATCTATTAGATAAAGGACATAGCCCAAGCCTCACATATACTTGACATGCATATTATGCATAATCACTCTAGGGGACTTCTCTACTTATCACAAAAGGAGTACATTCATAAAGTCCTTGATGATTCCATATGTAGGCCGATAAGCATATTGGGTGCCCTTTACCTTCTCATATGAAGGTTAGTCCTAGAAAATTTTCCAAATTAGATGATGAAAGGGTTGAAATGGCGAAGATCTTGTATGCATCCACAGTGGGTGGTTTAATGTATACCATAATAGCCATTTGATCTAATGTGGCATTTATAATAGCAGCTATGGCATATTAGATGAGTACACTTGGCAAGAAACATTGGGGCATCTTGAAGAGATACCTTAAAGGTACTACAAATATGTGCATTTTCTATGGTAGCCATGCTACAAGAGTTGTGTGTTACAGTTACTCAAATTAAGTAGGACATGTAAATAGTAGAAAGTCCAATGGTGGTGCTTCTTGGATGACTAGGGTGCAAAAATGCATAGCTTGGTCTACTACCTAGAATTCCCTACCAAGGCTTGCAAGGACGTTTCAGCACCCACCGTGGCATGGATGAGAATTCCCAAATTTCTAGCACTAAGGAGGGTCATCTTTTGTTTGTGGCCAAGGTTACTTGTGAACTACTGACAAGAAGACTATGTTTGATAACTATAGGGAAAGAGGTCACATGAGGATGATGACAAGGATGCATATGCTATCTAATTAGGGTGGAGATGAGGAGAGTGAAGATGAGCTATAACTAGCACCACAACAGAAACGAGGCATAGACGCGCAAAGTTGGGCGCGTCTATCATTGCGTCTATATGCGCGTGTAAAAGAGCGTGTAAATAGACACGAATTTTGCATCTATATATCCGCGCAAATAGATGCAAATATAGATGCATCTTCAGACGCGTAATTATTTAACCACCTGAAATTGGACTTAATATAATAAAAAAACTAGAGTTAATATTTATTTTTGCATTACTCTCTAATGAATGGCAGTTCCTCCAGTTGACAAGCATGATATAAGTAATTAGCGGCAAGCGACAGAAACCTTATCATACAATTAGTAGCAAGAATTGCATGTATCTCGTAAATTCTCTACTTGAAGATGATAAAAAATACTTCCTTTTTATTATGGAAAAATCAATTTAGCTTTAAAATTGACTATTGATTCTTGAGTATGCACATGTGCGCATGATATTTTCCATAGAATTAAGAGTACACATTGAATCATTAAGAAAATTAAGTATATTACAGTGAATGATCCATCTCATCTTCAATGAGATCAGCCCTTGCTAAACTATCTACTTCTAGGTCTATGTTACCAAGAGGTAACGAAGCAAATAAGTCTATCCCACTATCAGATGTGTTGCTATATTGCTCAATAACTTCATCAATATCATCAATCACATTATTGTCCTCTTCTGCGTTTCCTTGAACATCCTCGCGAGGTTCATCTTGTACTATATCACGCATAACATCCATTATGGTGTCATCATGTACATCATCATTGATTGTTGGATTGTCATCTGCTATCTCTATGTCGGTAATATTACCATATATTGGTTTTGAACGATTAGATATAGGGATGACATACCACCATCGGTTATTGCTTACCACTGGATGATACACAACCTGTATTTGAAAAACAAAAGCAAGAAACTTAAATACTTATTATATTGTGTATATATATCACATGTATAAATATTAAAAAATTAGCTTTTGCATATATACGTGCTTGCATTGTTGAGGTAGTACTAATGTGTCATTCTTGTTTTGGTAAAATTTTGTAGAGTCAATGATCACAAAACCACTTGGATGACGTCTGATTGTGCAATGCTCACTATTTGTTACCACTTCTTTAAACCACTTCACATCCAGTACATATATAAAGAATCGTCTGAAGTCAAGCTTCAGAATATATTGGATCAAGCCACAATAACCTTCCATGGTACCATTGGCATCCTCGAAGTGAGCAAGGACACCACAATCTTGGGTATTTCTCTTTTCATCTATACGTTGAGTTCGAAGATGTTTACCTCACACCAAATAGCATTGAATAATGTGCACTAGTAGTAAAAGATTAAGATCAAACATGTCAATTTATTATATAAAATATAACTAGAAACAAATTAATTGATAGTATGTCTCACCTTTGATAAGCAACCTCGTGCGTATTTCCACTCTTCTTGAGATATATTAATTTCCTCCTCTTTTTCCATTCTCTCCATTTCCTCATGTAACCAATCTATATCAATATGACATGGGAGCGCATTTAGATGATTTGGAAATGAGACATTACATCCATATCTGGTACGAAATGCTTGTCTTTCGCTTTTTCTTCTTGCCCTTACTTCATTATATAGTGTCACCCATTTGCTCATTACATCACTATTGAGCACACAAAAACTATTTAACTTACGAAGTTCTTCTTTTGTTAGTACTTTACTCATTCCTTTTCCTTGAGGTATTATAGAGGTCATCCTCAAGTTTTCATCATCTTTCCATAGTTGGTGTTGAGAGGGGTCCACTTCAGCAAGATATTTAGAGATATAAACAAGGGATGATTGCACTAACCAACCCTTAGTCATGCTTCCCTCAGGCCGTGCTTTTTGCCTCACAAAATCTTTCAAGGTTTTCATGAAGCGCTCAAGAAAAAACATCCACCTTGCATGAACTGCCCCACAAAGTGCGATCTCATCAATCAAATGTACGAGTAAATGTAATTGAGTAGTCAAAATGGATCGAGGAAAAATTTCCTCCACCAAACAAACCACCTCAATAGATAATACTCGAGCATCTTGCAATGTGTTTGGATCAATTTCCTTCAAGCTCACATATCTATCAGGATGTATTTGACAAGTGTTTATTTTTGTGTAGAAATTCAAAGATATATAATGAAGAAATACAATGTATACACACCTCACAATCTCTCCCATCTTGTAAATGATATCATGTAAAGGAAGGACGAGTATCTAACGATCTCTTGACCATGCTAGTGGCCACCCCTGTAACACTTAGCCTAGGGGATCTACTTAAGCAGCACCCTACCCTATGGCAAGACCTTAAGCAGTGGGTTGAGGGATCACAAGAGCATGTCACAGTAGACCCTCGAGACCACGATGCAGAAACACAATTTCCAAGTCTGACGCTGCACTCCGTGCCTAAATCTTTGCACGTCGACACCTTTTGGGAAGGCTCTGAGATGCACGCAGTCCTGCCGGTCCTAGCCCTAGGTAACACAATAAGGAAGGGGATCGTAGACACGGGAGCCGGGGTTAGTGTGCTTAGCCATGCAGTGTTGCAGACTTGGGAAAACGTGCATGTCGAAGCTGCTAGGTTTAACATCACACTAGCAAACGGTATGATTGGAAGCCATTCGGGGTCTTGAAGAACTGGCCAGTGAATATCGCAGGTGTCCAGTTCTCTGTCGACTTTATAGTCATGAAGGGAGTGGACTACGATGTCCTATTAGGCCGACCCTAGATGCGCAACGCTAGAGTCATGGAAGATTGGGGTAACGGCTTGATCTTCCTTGGTAATAGAACTGATGTCGTAAGAATAGAGATGGACACTTGGAAGACCTCACCAGTCGACCTAGACGCCATCTCTGCTATGCTCAAAGGGAACACTCAGGTCAGGGAGTCCTATGGGTCCTTGACCAAGTATATCCCATGCTGAGAGGATGAGCGGGATTGGATGCACGTTCTCGCTACAATTGACCTGCCATTCTCAGACCATGAGGCGTATGAGCAGGCCATCAAAACGATCAGCAAAACAAACGAAGCACTCTCTACACCAATCTACATGATGGTAGCAAGCCTCCATGGAAGGCCTAAGCCTGTTACCTTCCAAGTGCCATCCAACAAAAGGGAACTCCAGGCGGTATTGGAATACCTAACGGACCAGCTAGCTGGCAACCCAACTGCTAACTTCAAACCACTCCAGGACCTCTTAGAGGATTCCAGGTGGCAATGGACCAGGGTGCACAAGCTGAACCTCATGTATATTTGGGCCCTAGTTCCTGACCAATGACACGGGGCATACCAAGCCCTAGGAGATGATGAGTAGTCGAATGACAAAGATTCCTGCGATGAATACGAAGACTGCCAATCCTTCAGTGATGAGAGCGAGGGTGAAGTGGATACCATAGAGTACGACACTGAAGGACGAGAAATTGAGCAAATACGAGCAGACGCCAAGCCACAGAAAAGGAAGGCCCTTAGACTGGAGCAAGGAGTCATGCGCATAAAATGTGATCGTGCGTGGTTGGAATGTGTAGGAGCCATGGACCTTGAGCAAGCAGGCCTAGCCCAATCAGGAACGACATCAATACTTAGAATCGAATCGCCATTTGAATTGTGGCCACCAGGGGAGACCACATCTTCTAGCAACGATGGAGGGTTTGACTCTGAATCAGAAGTTACTTTGGATAGCGACCCAGAGATCCCTAGGCAGCCCATGACCAGATGCACCAAGGGGGACTTACCCATCCACCTGAGGCGTAGACGATCAAGACAGGATAGGGAAAAGCACCCCAGGGATGCACGATCAGAAGAACAGCGAAAGCAGTAGGACCTCCCTAAACGCTTCACTAAATTCAAAAAAGGGGATAGGGTACTGGTTCTGCTAGGTGCCAAGCGTCAAGGGCAGATGAGCGAACCCATCGAAGGACCAGCCAAGGTCAAGGAGGTAAACCTAGCCCTGGAAGGGGAGATACCCCAACCAGTATTCATTGCCGATGACTTAACTGGTGAAGAAGAGTTGATTCTTGTCGCTCTCTTACGGGAGTACATAGACGTATTTGCCTGGTCCTTAGAAGAGCTAGGGGGGGTAGATCCGAGTATTGTGACTCACAACATACCCATGACGTCGGATGCAATGCCGGTCAAGCATCGGCCGTACCCCATGAATCCAAAACATGCTCATGCTATCAAAGAGAAAATTGACAAGCTGATGAGAGCTGGATTCATTTACGAAATTGAGCACACAGACTGGGTATCACCCATAGTCATTGTGATGAAGAAGAACGGCAAAATTCGAGTGTGCGTCAATTATAAGAAGGTGAACACTGCTACAAAGAGAGACAACTATCCCTTGCCGTACACCGAGCACATGCTTGAGAGGGTGGCAGGCAAGGAAGCCTACAGTTTTTTGGATGGCTTCTCAGGGTACAACCAGGTGCAAGTGCATCCTGCAGACAGGCACAAGACCGCCTTTGCCACTGAGTGGGGCATCTTTGCATATATAGTCATGCCCTTCGGGTTGACCAATGCCCCTGCCACTTTCCAATGCCTCATGTGCACCATCTTTAAATACATGCTTTGCAAGGAGTTAGAGGTCTTTGTTGACGATCTGTGTGTCCATTCAACTTGGATCGAACACTTAGACAAACTTCGTGCAGTCTTTGAATGATGTCGCTTATATCATCTCTCCTTGAACCCCTTGAAGTGTCAGTTTTGGGTGAAGCACGGATGCATCTTAGGACACGTGGTGTCGAAGAACGGCATTGCCACCCACCGACTTCTCGAAGGTCAGGGTTATTGTTGACCTTCCACCCCCAATTAATTACAAGGGAGTTCAGTGCTTCTTAGGTCACATAGAATACTATCGGTGGTTTGTGCTGAACTACGTGCTGATCGCCAAGCCATTGTACAAGCTGCTGATTGTCTTCAAGTGGACCAAGGCATGCCAACGGGCATACGAAGAATTGAAAAAGGCTCTGACAACAGCATCGATTCTACGAGCCCCAGATTGGATCATTACCTTCCACATACACATCGATGCTTCTAAGTTTGCCGTGGGGGCAGTGTTGTGCCAACCTGGTGAGTATAATCTAGATTACCCAGTGAGCTTTGCTAGTAGACAACTCACTGAGATGGAGATGAATTATTTGACAACAGAAAGGGAGGGATAAGCCATGGTGTTCGCCGTGAAGAGGTTCTGGCATTACTTGTTGGCCACCCCTTTCATCTTCTTCGTGGACCATCAAGCCCTGCTCTATCTAGTGAACAAACCTTGTGCTACAGGACGCATAGCTCGATGGCTCCTCCTTCTCCTAGAGTTCGATTTCTACATGGTGGTACGAAAGGGAAAACAACATTACATGGCTGATCACATGTCCCGTATACCCACAGGAGAAGCCACTGGACAGGGCATCATTGATGAGTTACCTGACGCCCACTTATTCCACCTGTCCAGCAAAGAGAGATCTATTTAAGGCTCATCTAATGCCATACTGGGCAGATGACATAGTCCAAGTGCTTGAGCACGGGCTACCTAAGCGACCAATAGAAAAGGCATGACTTAGCGCTTGATCCTGAAGATCCAGCTCTACCAGCTGATTGCAGGCCAACTCTATAGGCTAGGGCAAGACGGATTACTGCGTAGATGCATATGTGAGCATGAGATGCACAATGTGCTCTCAGAGGTACACAACGGCATTGCAGCAGGACACTTTAGCGGAGACACGACAGCACGGAAGGTGCTGCAGTCCCAACTATGGTGGCCCATACTTTTTCGCGACGCTAAGCGATTCGTCAAGCATTGTGACGAGTGCCAACGGACAAAAGTCCTAATTCGTAAGGATCAAATGGAGTTAACCCTAGTTATTGCTCGCCAACCCTTCGAAAAATGGGAAATTGACTTCATAGGACCCATCAGCCCCGTAGCGCAGTCCTCACAAGCCAAGTACATTGTGGTGGCCACGGATTACCTCAGAAATGGGCAGAGGCGAGAGCCACACGAAAAAATGATGCTAGGACGACTGCCAAGTTCTTATGGGAGCAAGTGATCTCGCGCTTCGGTTGCCCCATCGAACTGGTTAGCGACCAAGGCACACACTTCATCAACAAAGTGATAGCACATCTCCTATCCACCTTTCTTATCATTCATCGCAAATCCTCACCATACTACCCTCAGGCTAATGGCCAGGAGGAATCAACTAACAAAATTCTTATCAATGTCCTCACTAAAGTAGTCTTAGCCTCACGAAGCAACTGGGACAACAAGTTGATGGCAGCCTTGTGGGCCTACCGCACAGCTTATAAGATGGACGTTGGCCAAACCCCCTTTAGGCTGACCTATGGGACTGAAGCAATTATACCATTAGAATTCTTCATCCCTAGCCTGAGAATAGCACTCCAAGAATGATGGGAAGGGAAGGAAGCATGGACGCAATGCTTGGTCGAGCTGGAATGCCTATCAGAGACTCGTCTTCTAGCCACCCATGCGCTTATCTGCGAGAAAGCCCGATGCAAGAGCTGGTTTGATAAGCATGTCAAGCAACGCGAGTTTGAGCAGGGTGACTTAGTGCTCCTCTACTCAGTTAAAGGACATAAGCAAAAGATGAAATTCAGAGGTCTCGGACTCTTCAAGGTTCGGGCAATCAGCCGAACCGGTAATGTCGAGCTTGAGACTCTGGACGGTGAAGGAATGGGCTTCTTCAATGGCAGCTGTGTCAAGAAGTACTACCCTCCCACTCATCCTTTGCATGAGCCACCAATGTTAGAACTGCCGGTCAAAATACGAGTAGCCACAATCACTGAAATCAACGAGGATGAGGAGGAAGCTATAGAACCCGCCTACCTCCATGTGACGATCACTGCCAAACATGCTCCTTCAACGCCTTGATTGATGAGGGATCATATTTCAATGTCTTAACGCACAAGCATTGGATCCAACTTGGCAAACCTCTACTTCAACCCACAACTGCCAAATTAAGCCCATATGGAGCTCAATCTTATACACTTCTCGGCAAGTGCAGAGTCGCCTTTTCTATCGAGTCTGAGACTGTTCCAATGCTGTTTTATGTGTTCCCAAGTGCTATGGACACAGGCATGGAGTCACTGCTCGGGCAAACCTTCAAAAAGTAGACTCACTGCAGTGTTGATTATGAGTCTCAGTGCATCCACCTAGCAATCGGCAACGTACGCATTGTCACATCCTTCAGCAACAAGGGCTGCGTAACACGATCACCGTCTGCAGGGCCACCGATAGAAACATCTGTAGGCAAGATTAAGGAGGGGGTAGTACGCGTCTGCCACTCCCCGATTCCCATAAACCGCAGACCGCAACAACCAAAGTAAGGGCCCAACAGCCTCGCTTCCAATTGGTGCCTAAACAGCCTCGAGAACCGCCTAGGACTAGATGCACCTGTCTGCATAAGACCCACAACTCTAAATCTAGGAGGCCAAATGCAATCACCGGAAGCGTCGAATGATTAAGCAAATATGGGTCCCTAAAATCCTCTTGCATGCGCAAGGCTACTATGAGGGAAATGCCTCACTGTGGATCCCTAAGGCCCCTACGGCCAAAGGCACTAGTCCTACACCACCCTC
Source organism: Lygodium microphyllum (assembly GCF_053477565.2). NCBI lineage: Eukaryota > Viridiplantae > Streptophyta > Polypodiopsida > Schizaeales > Lygodiaceae > Lygodium > Lygodium microphyllum. The sequence goes on from NC_141136.1 coordinate 31,459,216, forward strand.
AAGCCTGATCAGCCCACATCCCCCAATACCTCAAGACCATAGGCTGCAGTGCTCTCCAGAGCCCTAGCCATCTAACTCCTCTATGCTTCGGCCCAAGAGAGTCGCACAAACCTATCGGCCCAAGCAACGACCACTGCCACAGGTGGCATCATCCAACCAAGTCAACCCGACTCTCCGCAGCAAAGCTGACTGCAGTAGCCCAGCTACTGCGACCCTAACCCATCCACCTTGCAAACAGCCCGGTTGTAGGCTCAAGGGGACTCCCAACCGCAACTATGTACTATCACGACCTCTAGTTCTAGCAAACCTCAACCACCCATCGGCCTTATGCCCTCCTAGGAACGGAAGTCATTTTTGGCGCTGGCCCGCTGACCTTGCAGAGGACAACGGAGATGATGTGGTGGACTGCATCAAACGGCTCGATGCCAACTTTGTGTCGCTAGCCCTCAACTATGACCGCTTGGACTTGGGTCTATTAGCAGAACCCTTTGCAATAGAAGTGCGCAATATGCCTTGCTCTTGGGAGACTTTTGAATTCGCCTTTGCACAGGCTTCTCGCTCTACTGCTGAGTTGCTCGCTAGCAAGTTCTCCAAAGAGCAAGCCATTAAGCAAAGCCTCATCACGTCATATGATCCACGGACCACTTCTGCTATCACTGACCAAGAGATCGCAAGGTTATCCCACCTTGCTGATACTGGATCAACCTTCTTAAGGCAGTGGTACGCTCTTAGGTTGCAATGGGAGGTTGACGGATGTCGCATAATGACCAACGCCAAACAACGCCGAGCCATCAAAACGGCAGAGTATGATCCCACCTACGTCGCGCCTACCTCGTATAGAGTGTTAACCACTCTTCGGGGTCGACCCATGGACGAGCATATCACGGGGCATCCCTATCTTGACCACCTCTTAATAGAGGAAGAGCTCCATATCGCAAGTCGAGTCGACTCTGGTGACTTCCTCACAGATGTCCTCACATACATGACACATGTAGGGATTCGACCCTTTGATCTGGACCGTGCCGCTCAATTGGATTATAACCCCAACTTCTACGCTTGGCTCCTGCACAAATAGAGCGACGACCTTTCTGCTCAAAGCCTTGGTCTCACAACCTCCAATCCTGGGACGGATTCTTCTTTTCCAAAGGGGGAAGGGGTAATAAGGTGGAATGTAGTGAAATGTAAAAAATAAACAAAATAGAATCTAAAAAGTAAACCAAGTGTGAAACGTCTGTTAAATTTGAAATGCAAGGGTAAGAGGTGGTGGTAAAAGTCTGAAAGGCAAGTTAAGGCTATGTTCAATAAAATCTGCTATGCTTTTATTCTTCCAGCAAATTAGTTGTCAAAAGCACTAAAAGTGGAAATGGCTGAATGTGCAAGTGGCGATCATGGCAAGCCAGGACAAAGCGGGAAAGCTCCCCTTCTCGGAGGAGGAACAAGTAAAGTACGGCCTCACGGTGGAAACGAGAGCTTTCAACCAGTTAAAGTTCCGCCACGTCTTCAACCTTGAAGATGTGGCCATCGAAGAGCCGGCGGTACGCCAAATCATAGAGCAGTACCACTTGCAGAAGTACCTGGATACAGTGGGCCGGAGGGTGGATTACACCCTGTGCACTGATTTCTTGCGCACCTTCAATAGGAACAGGGGCACTAACATGGTGCGCAACAATGAAGCCACCAGACAAGTGCAGATCGAGCTGACCCCCAAGTTGGTGGAAAGGGCACTAGGGCTGCCGAATAAGGTGGAAAGGAAGCCGAAAAGAGACATCTACGCCATGTTGGGGATGGATAAAGTGAAGGTCCACACCAATGATGGAAATAGCCTGGCGGACATCCCCAACCAAGAAATTCAGCTACAGGCAAAGATAGTGCATGCCTTGTTCTCAAGCCAGAGGTACAACATCATAATGACCCGATTTAATGTACCTTTGCTCGACAGCATTGCAGTGCAATCGCTGGACGAGGTGAACCTTAATGGGTTCATGAGGAAGAAAATAGAGGCTTCGGCTAAGGCCTTGGCAACCAACAGGAGGAAGAGCCGTGGGAGGGGAGTCCTCGTCATCCTGATCGACCCGCAAGGCATCATCCTCCAAGGCCTCCACCATAGGGTTTGGAGGTGTCCTTACGGCAATCATCCAAGAAGCGCTAGGGCAGGGACAAGCATGAGAAGACAAGGGAGGCGACGAAGAAAGTGACAAGTCACCGTCACAATCCCCGCCTCACACAGAAGAGCAGCAGAGGTCGTCTAATGAAACGGAGACGGACATAGACGAAGAGGGAGAATCCCAAGCCACACCACAAAGGCATGCGGAACAACGAACCAAAGCCCTGCATGGAAAAAGAGAAGAGGAGCAAAAGAAGAAAGAGAAGGAAGATCTAGAAAGGGCTCGAAGGGAGTCAGTCAAGGATGAGGAGGAAAGAAAAAAGAAGACCGAGGAGGAGCTGAGAAGAAAGGAAGAGGAAGAAATAGAGCTGGCAACCCGTCACTCCATCGAGGAGCAGCACAAAAGAGACGAGGAAGGCGCAGAGGGCCCGCACCAAACATAGGCACTGGTCCCAATACCAGTGTGCCAGAAATCGCACCCCTGCCCCCAGCAGAAGGAAAAGGAAAAGATCCGATGATGCCAACTCTCCCCCTCTTCATACCTTCCATGCTAGCCACTCCTGTCATGATGACACCCCTTGCCACCGCCACCCAAGGTTCCACCCCAAAAGTCGAAGAGAGCAACGTGGTCACTTGGCTACAATTCTTGGTGGAATGGGAACTAGCAAGAGAAGCGGTCGTGGCCACCCCAACATCAGGAGCCAAAAGGGCAGCCACGACTGAACTGGAGCCAAGGCCGAGCTGAAAAGGCAAAAAATAGAAGACGTTGTCACCACTACCACCATGCCCTACCCCCCACCTCCAGCAGGCCAATATGACGAATATGTTAAGGAGCTACTCTCGCAGTTGGAAAGGGCCAGGGAAGAAAGGAGGACAGCCGTGGAGGATCTAGTAGTAGAACGAGAATCACAAGCCGCTCTCCAGCTGGAGAGAACAAAGCAGATAACATAATATCAAAGGGAGATCGCTACGCTCAGGGAGGAAGCCAGCACTAAGGAGGCAGAGGAATTAAAGGCCCTGAAGGAACGTGATGCTGCTTGGGAAGGAAGGAGAAAATATTGATGGAGCATCTCAACGGGGAGAGGGAAACCAATGCCCACCTTCGGCACAAGAATGATCAGCTATCTGCAGTCAACCTGGAAGCACAAAGCCAGCTTGACAAGATCAGACAAGAGGCTGCAGAGCTGGACCAGTTAAGGGAAGAACAGGTGCGAAGGATGCAAGTAAAGCTGGACCAGCTCAATGCACAGATCGCCAATGAACGCCAGGAGCAGTCCCGCCTGCACCGTGAGCTCAAGGCCCAGCAACAACAACTCATGGCAATGACCCTCCATCAGGGGGAGAGCCTGGAAGATATGAAAAAAAGAGCAAAAGAATGGGCTGATCACAATGAGCAGAGAATACGGGACTTAGCACGTCGGCTAGCCAAAGCCGAAGGAGACAAGGTGCTGGCTGAGAATCAGGCAGAGATGGCCCAACTCTCCATGACAGCCCAGCAGCACACCTTCCTCAATACACTGCTCCACTCCACCAAACCGGAAGGAAATGAAGCCAATGATCAGCTGCAAAAGAAACTAACCATTGCACGCAGAGCGCCAACAATAGCATGATTAATGTAATACTTTCCTTCCTATCCAAATGTGGTTTATGGTGTACCGGTCATTTTTGTTGAAAGAGGAGTTTCTGATTTAAGAATCTAGTCACCCTTGCCTTGTTACAGGTTGATGTTAAAAAGTCACACACTTCATTGTACATTCTATGAATTAACAATACAATAAGGTTTCTCTAAGAAGAGTTTCATGGTCTTTTGTAAGGAGTTTCTATTCTTGAGTGATTTATGAGCTCCCATTTTTGTGGTTTGATGATTCCTTGTATTGGAAAATGGCTATAGTAGTTCTCATTTTTGTGGTTTGATGGTTCCTTATATGGAAAAATGGCTATAGTGGTTTTTATTGCTTGTTTCTAGTAACTTCCAACAATGTACTATTGTAGTTTATGGAGGTTGTGTGCTGCTTGTTTATATTGACTTTCAACAATGTATTGTAGTTTATAGAGGCTATAATGATTTGTATTGCTTCTTTCTAGTGACTTCCAACAATGTATTGTATTTTATGGAGGCTATGTACCCTCCAAAGGTATGGAGACTTGACCATATAGGTTGAACTCCACCTTACGTGAATGTAGCCATGCAAAGTGGATGTCTATGTGTGGTAATTGATAATGATGATGAGGTATGCATTAAGTACTTGACACATTTTCTTAATGGGCACTTTTACATGATTGCCATTGGAGCTATGGATGCAGACATTGATGATGAGGATACCTTCCTCGTATGTGATTTGAAATGTGTCCAGAAAAGTAACACCTCATAGGTAGTATTTCAAACTATGGCGTGAGCATAATCAAGAGAGAAAAAGGAGGATAAAAATTATTTCTATTTATGATAGCACAATACATGAGTGAGTTTTGCTGTCTTTAGAAGTTTTGCAAAGTGAGATGTCCTAATGATGCTTTTGTCTAGCAACACACATATTTCCATGGGTGAGGAAATATAACATGTTCAATTTTTTAAGTGATATTGATTATCATGTTTTTATTATTTAGTTGGCCACTATATAACATATCAACTAGTTTACACATTTGTTATATCTATGTTTGGGTGATATTTAGAATGTTATCTACTAGACGCATGTAGCATGGCTATGTTCAAAAAACTTGGTAGACATCATAGCCAAAGTTAGCTAGTAGATAAGTCTAGTCCATCATATCTATGTTCACTCTTGTGTGAAAGGTTTGTGTTTGGGCAATGCTTAGAATGCTATCTAATAGACGCATGTAGCATGTCTATGTTAAAAAAACTTGGTAGACATCATAGCCAAAGTTAGCTAGTAGATAAGTCTAGTCCATCACATCTATGTTCACTCTTGTGTGAAAGGTTTGTGTTTGGGCAATGCTTAGAATGCTATCTAATAGACACATGTAGCATGTCTATGTTAAAAAAACTTGGTAGACATCATAGCCAAAGTTAGCTAGTAGACAAGTCCAGTCCAATACATATATGTAAAGCCTTGTGTGAAAGGTTCTTGTATGTTCACTCTTGTGTGAAAAATAATTATTATTTCAGTATACTTGTAGTAATATACTCTACTTATTTTACATTCTTCTTTTTCATGCACACATTATGCATACATCCACTTGTGCTAGTTTTCCCTTTAAAATATCCTCCCATCAAAGTGCACGCATGACATACACAATAGATTCTTGCAAGCATATACACACAGATTGGATGTGAATAGTACTTGAAACCATTTCTATTCATCCACGATAAACACGTGATGTTCTTTTAGAAAAGAACTCGCTCGAGGCTTTTAGATTGTAAAGTCGACACAACTAGAGATTTGTAGGCACCGAGGATAATCGAATTCACACTACGATGAGAATAGAGCCAGGGACCTCTTTCTTTGCAATGGCGCTGTATACTATCAAAAATAACGGAAACGGACGATATCAGGCTTCGACAGTTGGAGGAAACTCGATATGGTCAGGTCCCGCTATTTTAATAAGAGAACAACGCCATTAACATCGAGATCACGTTGGCTTCAGCATGCCAATATCGCTGAGATTGCCTCCTCCTCCCTCTTCTTCTTTTTCTTCTTCTTCTTCATTTTCTTCTGTGTTTTCGACATGCCGACTGCTGGTTGGCGGCAATGCTTGGCCGTTAGCCGGATGCAGCTCAGTCGAGTGCTGGTACGTCGATGATGAGGGTTTGTGCATGCTGCGGTTGTAGTACCCTATGCTCGTCCTGTTTGTTATATAGGGAAAGCAGAGCGGCTATGCATGGCACGAAGCGGTGTGGCGTATCGCATCACCGAAGGGGGCAGTGGGGCATGTAGTTTAGCGGGCCATGAGTCATTCCCCTCAGACAGTTCGTATTAACAGTAAGTGTGTCGATACATTATGGAGTGGAAGGGAGTCCCAGGAACCCGGGCTAGTCGAGGCCGCCCCCGCCCACGTACACAAAAGGCTATTTTGCAGGTAACAGAAAGGGTGATCTAAACACAAGGGCGTACCGAGCTAACATAAAAGCTTAGTTCAAAGGATTTAAGGAAGGTCTAGCCTAATAAAAGGGAATGTCGAACATAATCATGGGAGAAAGTTTATATCTTTATGGATATACAATTGAGGTTTTACTTGCATATCCCATCCCAAACATACATTATCCTATGGGAATCAAAAGTAACCTCTCAAGTCACTATCTAATATACAACTCAAATATATATATCTCTCTCTCTCTCCATATATATATATATATATGTATATGTATATGTTGTGTGTGCACATCCCTCTCTCTATCTATCTAGGTGTACATGCCTTGAGTATGTCGATCAATTGGCACAAATTTGCAAATGTATACAACTAGCACACATAATGTACCATCCATAGGAAAAGTCCATTTGATAAAGTTAGCTTCTCACTATTGCATTATGTGATCAATAGCACTCGCTCACAAACCTGTTAATATCTTCTTCGTTGTCTATATTAGGTTCTAGTGTATGCTTGAGGATAATCCTGAATAAGTCTAGCTCTTTTCCTATAGCCATTACAAATAAGATTTATTGAAGTTGAATATTGACTTATGCATATATACGCTAATAAGCAACATAGTTACAAATCTTTTGGGTAAGTCACCAATTCTCCCGAGGAAATTTCCTAAGATTACATTAAAAATATGAATTAAGATCCTTGTTTTTTTATGCATTTGAAAAGACAAATTGGTGCACAAATCGGATGCTGTATGCTCTCGTAGTGAACGCCGGAATGTCTCCAAGAACAAAAGAACTCTACTTTTTGCACAAAGCTCAAGGTAGAAAGCATGCACGACATGAACAAGAGACCAATTGGGTGCAATCTCTCCCCATGCCTTGTGTGAACGCTCCACAAAGCATGTATTTTATGTATTAATCATCTTCAAGCTCAAATAATAGCCCAAATTACAAAATAGCACGCTTTTGGCTTTTGTGTTTGCTTTAGCACAAAATAGAAATAAAGCTAACAGGCGGGCGTCCAAAGAGTCAGGCATACCCAATACAATGTCCAAATACAAATATCATAATCGTGCGTCCATGCGCATACAAAATAATTCTAACGTGTCCACTTGTATCTTCAGGACACGTCTTAGCAGTCCATTGAAAAGGATGTCTAGAAAGCTCTGCTCGGCACTCCCATGGAATGTTACGGAGTTTGTGATCTAGGGCTTTCCACGGCTGCCACGTAGCAGAAGAATTCCGGCCGTTCCCACTTAGGATCGACCTGAATTAGGGTTTTCCTTATTGGTCATTTCCTAATGGCAACTAACATCGGACCCAAGCAAACTACTTTACGTAGAAACGCCAGGTTCGAAGCGGATTCACGCTTCACTTAGTTCAAGGAGAATGGGAAACGAGAGGGATGCAAAGCTCAACCTCTCTGCCATAAGGCATAGTCCCATTCCGTTCCCCTAAAACAACGTAAATCGGGATCAATCATAACTCTAGGTCAACTCTTTTGTTGTTGTGTTCTTTGACGATCTTCCTACTATCCATCGTGATTTGAGAAAAGTTCCCGGCCAACCAGGACCACCCATCTGTAGGAGGAACCTATGGCCCATCCTCTGCACTTTCCTCGAGTTGTTTTAGTTATTTAATTATCTAACACATTAGTTGGATATGTAACAACCAGGTTCTTTAATTAACCCGCTAGGCACTGGTTCCTTCACATAATCTTATCACTTGATATAGAAAAACAATATCAGACAAGTTCCTTATTAACAGGTTATCATATTTATCTTTGAAATACAAAGAGTCCAGCCCGTAGGCTTATCCACAATCCTCTCGAAGGCTATCCAACAATCCACAGGGATTATCAATCCAAGTTTCTGCCCGTAGACTAGTATGCGGGCCTCGAGATCCAATCCCAAGTCATGTTAGCCTCTTGTGCAGGGCCCGGAAGGCGAGGGATTTACGGCCAGAGCCCCCCTGGTACCCAAGCGTCCTCCTGCTCCAAGTAGCGCTCAACGGAGAGACCTCTCGCGGCGGGTTCAGTCCACTTTCCCGGTGCGGTCAACAACCCCCTTGGTTAGGGTTAGGCACGCAGTCCAGAATAGCTGAAGCTGCCTCTCCCTTCAGGCCTTCAATCTGAAGTATAGATATCCATTTATCTTTTAATTCATTGATCAAACAAAGCCAAACAGTGCTCAAGAATCTGTAGCAAGCACAAGCATTTCCATTGATTGTTTCTGTTGGCAAACTGCTAAGGAACGAATCCTTCCTTTCGAATGTGTCCAGCACTCGATCCGGGATGACTGGCAACTTGGAAAGATCCCCTATATCCTGGGTTAGGGTGTACCCTATTAACCCGATTTGATCAAACCTTAAGTTCATCAGTTATTTCAGTTTATCGGCTGGTCTTTAGTTTACAATCAATCTTCTTTACTCAAGAGAGATACTAAATTAGGATGATTATTCATCCTCTTGCAAGATAACTTGCGTAAGGACCTGCCAACCTTGTTATGAGAATTTGGCCATTCCCTTGTGATCCAATCACAAGACCATATGACTCCACACTTGTTGCACAAGTGTCGCATTGAATGGAGTCACGAAACAATTTGTTCCTGATTACATTACTCTAATGTCATTAGACCTAGGGTTTTCAAGTTCCATCTTGTAGATTCTTAGGGATAAACCCTAGCTCACTTTCAAAATATGTTTCACTATCCCTACGTTTCGGTGAAAGTGGGCAAGTAGTTAGGGTATAGGAGTTTCAATTTTAGCAATACGTAGCGATTATGTTACGTATTAATTCCTAGTGAAATTATTGGAATTTAATCCATCCTAAATGAGTACTCCACGGTTTTTAGGTTTATGCCAATTTGTTTAACTCTAGAAGATAGCTACGTTATCATTTCATAAACACGTGACTCGTTGTCTACGCGTAAATTGCTCTTTCAACCCTAACTTGTCAATTTAAGGTCAGGCATGGATTAGGTTAATTCCAACTAATCTTCCTATAACTTGCGAATAAAAATCATGCTAAACAAGCAACCTTTTTCTTGATAGTTTATGCAGTTGACAACGATAATTTGCCTAGAGTTATGCATCGTAAGAATCATTTCATGACTTACACTTTCCATGATGATTCATTGCGAAGAGGATACGGGTTAATAGTGCGATATGCAGTTTATACTTCTAGGCTTAAATGAAGTATACTATTTTAATGGATAATAATCTAGTTTATAAATCATTTCAATGCATAAACCTATTTGCTAGAAATGCATTTATGCTTCCTTTATTTTGCATGTTTTATTGAAAGTATTAATGACTAAGTTCCTTCGTTGTGAGCATTTAGGACAAAAATATATCCTATTTCTAACGATTAACCTTGCATGATTGAATTACAACAATACCAAATAAAAATTAGGAAGGAAAACCTGGGCTTGGAGTGAGATGTCCATGTGGATTCCCGGAGGCGACCCTCCCGCAGCTGCGCCTTGAATTTCTTAGGAGGCATCGCAATTGTAGTCTTTCCGTTGTGGAAGTAGCTTTACAACTCCTCTTTGGAATTCCACCGTCATTCCCTTGCACCGTCCGTCGAAAGTAGTCTTTTAGAAGGCTCCCTCCTTAAAGTAGGGATTTCGAAAGAAGGGGTGTTTTAAAATCTTTTGCGGATAAGACCCATTAAAGCCATGGGAGGGCTTAATGGGCTTGTAATGACTCGCATAAACGAGGAATGAAAAGGTATGGAATCCCTTACGAGGGCTTTTGAGTGGGCAAGGGAGGTGTCAAAAGACCCTCAACACTCTCTTTTCATTTACGAGTGGGAAAAAAAACAAAGCTCCAAGGGTAAAAAGGGCTAAGGTTGCCCTTAGGGGAGATTTATAATCGCGGGGAGGCAAAGGACCCTTAAGGTCAAGCTTTTCGAGGGGGGAAAAAAAAAACTAAGAAAGTCTTTAAAGAGGAATTTTAAGGGGGGTTTCAAGATGCCTCAAGGAAAGGGGCTAAAAGAAATTTTTAAACACGGGGGGAGTGGTTCCAACAGCCATGGGAAAGGGGAGCTTAAGGGGGTTAAAACACGGGGGGGAAGGGGTTTCAAGAGGCCATGGGAAGGGGCCCTAGGGAGGGGTTTAAGATACGGGCGGGGGGGGGGGGGGGGGAGGGGTTTTAAAGCCCAAGGGAAAGGGGGGGAGGGGAGGGGAATTTTGGAGCCATCCGACGACGACAATGTCCAGGCGGCGGGCAACTTGGCACCTCCTCGCCAGCACGTGCAGCAATCCCCTCGGCTTCTCCCTCCCTCAAGTCGACTGCATAGCACGACGTTGTGGTGGCCCTCACCCCTTCCTTCCGTCCCTTCACGGCAGCAGCCCCCCTTGGTTTAAATGGGAGAGGGGAGGGGGATCCTCCCTCTCCTACGTGTAGATTGGCATGGCTCCTAGTGTGAGCAAGCTCCAGTAAGGAGCTTGCTCGACATTCTATTCCCCTCTCCCCCTCCAGCACGACCGTCGGCTGGGGAGGGATAAGGGAAAAAAATTTCCATGATCCTTGGTAATTTATAAAATTTGCTTATATCATTATCCCCATTTTCTTTTAGAAGTAGTTCACATGAAAAATAGAATTAGAATGTTACAATAATAAATAAATATCCAACACCTTAATAAATAGGCGCGACAAAATATAGGCGCCATGCCTAAGATATGCAGCCATCAAAATATAAGTGATAACTCGAATACACGCTATCCTCCAATGCTTTCCTCCGCCACTGCTGCTATCTCTACACATCAACTGAAGCATTCATAATCGTTAGTAAAATAATATAATTAAACCGATAAAAGTGAATACCTAGCAGTCTTCAGCTACATAAATAAATCAAATGGTTAGAAATCAGTCCTAACCTTAATTTATCACGAGTGTGCACTCTAAACTCATAAACGTTTATTAATTTATTATGTATTTTGCGGAATCACCCGCTATGGAATCACCCATATACACACTAAATTAATGAAATTCCCGAAAAGGATAGGCGTCCCCATCAACTTCTCGCACAAAGAATCCACTTTGTGTATGAGCCCTGGTCAACAAAGTTTACAAAATCCACCGTAAAACCTCACGGAATCCACCGTGGCATGGAATCCACCGTGAAATATGCCTCCTGGCATCATACCCCCGGGGTGGGATAGCAATTGTTCTCAATTGCTATTAGCTCAATGTGGAGCTAACAGAGTGGGGAAAGCATTTAAGTCTCTAGCGTGCATCCATTGGGCCTCTTCAACAAGATGGTTTTTAAACTTGACCAAATATCTAGAATATCTACGGCCAGTTCAAGTGGTCATAAAGTCACTATCTATGATAGCTTCAGGCTCAAGGATTTCAGTCTCTTCATCTAACAAAGGTGGGTTTTCATAAACAGGGTGTACAGGTAATTGGCCTCTAAAGGGTCACAATAAACTAATGTGAAAGCTGTTGTGAATTTTCCAATGTGGTGGTAGTTCTAACTTAAATGCATTGTCATTGATTTTATGAATGATCTTAAATGGTCAATAAAATCTAGGTGCTAATTTCACAACTGGGTATTTATCTACACTTTGTAATCTACGTTTTTCTATTCTTAACCAAACATAGTCATCAACTTTGAAATTCATGGCCTGTCTTTTCTTATTGGCTTGTTTTGTATATGATTGTTGGGCTTTGACAATCATATCTTTAACCTCATCAAAAATAGTAGCGTGCATGTTAGCAATATCATCAGCACTCTAAATTCTATTTGATAAAGATGCAACAGGTGTAGACAATCTATAACCATAAATCACTTCAAACGGTGCTTTCTTTGTAGCTGTGTGTGATGTATTGTTATATGTAAACTGCAATAAATGTAATTGTGTGTCTCATGTCTGTGGTTTAGAAATAGTATAAGTACGTAAAAGATCTAAAATAGTACTGTTAGTGGCTTCTATTTGACCATTAGTTTTAGGATGAAATGTAGATGAGAAATCAATTTTTATTCCTAGGTTAGCAAACAAAGTAATCCAAAAGTTATTACAAAATCTAGAATCACGGTCAGAAATAATAACTTTTGGTAATCCATGATTAGTGACAATAGTTTTCAAAAACAATTGTGCTGCCTGAGATACTGTTAAAGTTTTCTTGCATGGAATAAAATATGCTTGTTTACTAAACCTGTCTACAACAGTCCAAATGATATCATGGTTAGCTTTAGTGTTAGGTAAACCAGTAATAAAATCCATAGAAATATGTTCCCATGGTCTTGATGGAATAGATAAAGGCATTAGTAAACCATACTGTTTACCATGATGTCTCTTAACTCTTTGACAAACCAAACATTCAGAAACAAAGTTAGATACATTAGTGTCCATATGTGGCCAATAAAAATCTTCAGTCAATATACATAAAGTAGATATGATACCTCTATGACCTTGATATGGAGGACAATGAATCTCATTCAAAACAAAAGATCTAAATGGAACTGTAACACATAATCTCTTTTCATAAAACATGAATCCATCATTGTAAGATAGTGAATCAATAGGAATCCAGTTATTTCCAACTAATTTATTCTAATTAGCATGAAAAGTAATGTCCTAATGATAAGTATCTTTCATAGGAGTTAGAGAATCAAATGATATGACAGAGATATTATGAATGGTTGGTCTTTTACTTAAAGCATCTGCTACTACATTTTCTTTTCCTGGTTGATATTGAATAAGGGGATGAAAACTCTGAATAAAAGCTATCCATTTGATATGTTTGTTAGATATTTGGGATTAACTAAGGAGATGTCTAATACTTTGTTGGTCAGTCTTAATCATAAACTCATAACCCATTAAGTAATGTTTCCATTGTCTTAAAGCTTGTACAACAGCTAACAATTCTTTATCATATGTGGAATATTTAAGTTCGGATGGTTTCAGTTTATAGCTAGAATAGGCTATGGGATGATTATCTTGCATAAGTACGGCTCCTATTCCAAATCCGCTAGCATCAGTAACTACTAAAAAGAATGGTCTATTGAAATCAGGTAGTTGTAATACAGAAGCATGGGTTAATGCATGTTTCAATAAATCAAAAGATTTCTGTTAATTATCAGACCAATGATAAACAATACCTTTCTTTAAAAATTTAGTCAAAGGCAAAGCAAGTAATGAAAAACTTTTACACAAACTTTCTGTAAAAACTAGCAAGACCTAGAAAAGAACGTAACTCATGCACATTTTTGGGTATAGGCCAGTTCAATATTGCTTCTATCTTCTTAGGGTCAACCTTAATACCTTCTGATGACACAATATGACCTGGATATTCAATTTCCGTTTGAAAGAACTCACTCTTTTCTAGATTAGCATACAATTGATTATCTTTCAACAACCTGAAAACCAAAGACAGATGTTCATAATGCTCTTTCTCATTTTTACTGAATACCAAGATATCATCAAACAATACTATAACACAATGCTGATATTTCAGAAATATGCGATTCATCATTCTACTAAATATAGCAGGTACATTAGTCCATCCAAAAGGCATCACTAAAAATTCATAATGAACAAATTGTGTTCTAAATACAGTCTTACATATATCAGATTTATCTAATCTCACCTGATGATAACCAAATTTAAGATCTATTTTACTAAATATGGCAGAACCTTGTAGTTTATCCATAAGATCATCTACCCTAGAAATTGGATATCTATTCTTTACAATAATCTTATTTAGAGCACGATAACCAATGCACATGCGATAGGTATTATTATTCTTCTTTACCAACAAAACAGGTGTGCCAAATGGAGAACTACTAGGTCTAATTAATCCTCTCACTACAAGGATTTGAGCTAGTAGCGACGCCAATTAGCGGCGGCGGATAGCGGCATCGCTATTGGCAGTGCTATTTGCGTCGCAAATAGCGACGGGCCGCAGGGAAAAAACGCGGCTGAAACCGAGCGCGGTTTTCATTTCGCGTTTGCTCCATTGTGAGTTTTGAGAGCGAGAGCGAGGGAGAGAGCGACTGTCGTGAGAGAAGGAGAGGAAGAAGACTTGCCGCCGCCGCCGCCATCACCGCCGCCATTGTTCGCAAAGGAGAGGAGGAGCCTTCATCGCAAAGAGGAGCCGCCCCACGCTTGCCATATCTCATCGGTGAGTCTCCCTCTCTCTCTTTCTTTTGCTTGTTCAAGGTTTAAATCACTCTCTTTTGCTTGTTTAGGAGAGGAAATGAAAGAGAAAGAGAGGGAGAGGGAGAGAGAGGGAGAGAAAGAGAAAGAGAGGGAGAGGGAGAGTGCATTCTCTCTCTCCCTCTCCCTTTTGCTTGTTTAATGTTTAAATCACTTTATTTTTTACTTGTTTAGGAGAGGAAATGAGAGAGAGAGAGAGAGAGAAAGAGAGGGAGAGGGAGAGGGAGGGGAAGTAAATGAGAGAGGGAGAGAAAGAGAAAGAGAGGGAGAGTGCATTGTCTCTCTCTCCCTCTCCCTTTTGCTTGTTTAATGTTTAAATCACTTTATTTTTATGCTTGTTTAGGAAATGAGAGAGAAAGAGAGATAGAGAGGGAGAGAAAGAGAGGGAGAGGGAGAGGGAGGGGAAGGAAATGAGAGAGGGAGAGAAAGAGGGAGAGGGTGAGGGTGAGGGTGAGGGTGAGGGAGAGGGAGAGGGAGGAAGAGTGCATTCTCTCTCTCACTCTCCCTCTTGCTTGTTTAATGTTTGAATCACTTTCTTTTTTGCTTGTTTAGGAGAGGAAATGAGAGAGAAAGAGAGAAAGAGAGGGAGAGGGAGAGAGAGGGAGAGAAAGAGAGGGAGAGGGAGGGGAAGGAAATTTAAGATAATAGACTTATCGATAATGGTATGCAATGTTCTTTGCCATGGGCCACGTACATTGGTGACTCTTTAAGATGGCTTAAAATTGGTCATGTCCTTCATAATGTCCAAGTAGGGGATCTAATTGTGATATGCATAATTCATTGTTTTTGTATTAACTTTATAGGCATAACAAATTAGAAATCATGCCAACTAGTCAACGGAAGGACTAAAAGAAAATGATACCCTAGCTAATGGTCATTACGGTACTTCATCAAAATGAACCCAAAAGTATTGTTATAGAAGAAGAATCCCTTAAATTAAGTATAGGATATTTTCTCTCAGGTCTTATGACTATGAGTAGAATTGATTGAAATAAATTTTATTACTATAGTTGATAAATTTCATAGATGGCATTAATTTTAATACGCGATCCTAGGACAAAAAAACCACATTTCTAAGATGCTTTTTGTTGAGACTGATTTATTATTAGAATAAGAGATCCTCAATGATGCTCAAAATGGATTACTTATACTCAAAGCCCTCTAGTGCAGTTTTTTACAATAACGAATAATTATCTACCGGGACAAACAAATCCTTGAGCATGATACAAGGCCGAGATGATATAACATCGGAAAATCTCTCAACTACTATGTAACTTGATGTACATCTCCATAAAGCTATGGTCAACTTGACGTACATCTCCATAAATCTCTCAACTACTATGTAACTTGACGTACAATGCAAGATTTATGGTCAACTTGCAACTTGACGTACATCTCCATAAAGCTATCCATTTAAGCCTCGTTTCCTGTAATGTAGATAAGATGGAAAACGAAGAAGGTCTTATTGTTCAAGACCGCGAGACATATCTTAATCAGCGTGTCCCGTGTCCTTGCTCTCAATGCAAGTTGGCAATTAGACGAAAACGCCGATTGTCTATAGAACACGTATGACGATTTGGAGAGTTTCAATCTGAGATCATTGATTAGGCGATTGCGGATTTTCAGTAAATGGTAATTTGAAGTTAATATTAATCATGCATTGTACTCGCAAGCTAATTGAAAACCATACACAATAAGATTGGGTCTTGTTGGCAAATTTTCTATCCAGGGGGGTGATGTCTCGAACCAAGGGGGAGTGCACCCTTTGCGGCCAATTAGAAGAGTTCGTGGACATGCGATGGATGGATTGCAGGAGCCAATCCACCACTCGCAAGGCCCATCTATACCGTCAATGCCAAAGGAGACAGTCAACCTTCCCGACCTACCTACAATCTTGGAGCCTGAGATGGAGGCAATGATCGATGCATTGATTCCCATGGATGTTGAGACATCTGACCCGCTTAGAGAGGAAGCATCCATACCATTATATGATGGGTGCCGAGTATCTCGGTTGAAGACATTGCTTGCACTCTTAAGTGTGCAAGCAAAATACGGTTGGAGCGATACGAGTGTGACTGAGTTATTTAGGTACCTTGAACATAGGCTTCATTGATTATTATTTTTACAATATTATTGCAAACATTTGTGCTTTTTGAAGGTTTTATGATTTTTTTTCAGGTTATTGAAATATCATATATTACCATCTGCAAATACCATGCCTGAGTCTCATGATGATGCACGACATGTTTTACGGAAGCTTGGCATGGACTACAATAACATCCATGCATGTATCAACGACTGCATACTGTTTCAAGATGAATACGAGACTATGGAGACATGTCCAAAGTGTGGTGCTCACAGGTATCGACAGGACTTGCAAGGGCAAACCATCCCTCAAAAAGTTCTCAGACACTTTTCACTCATCCCCCGCATAAACCACATGTTTCGCACGTCTGGCATGGCAAGCTTGACAACGTGGCATGTGCAGAATAGGTCCACGGATGGAGTTCAACGAATATCAGCGGATTCGCGCGCATGGAGCCACATTGACTCTACCTTCCCAGGCTTTGTGCGAGAGCCAAGGAATCTTCGGCTCGGTCTCGCCATGGATGGTGTGAACCCATTCGGTCTGCGCTCGACTTCTTACAGTGTGTGGCCTATAGTGCTTGTCAACTACAATATCCCTCCATGGCTTTCTACGAATAAATGACATCTCATCCTTAGCTTGCTCGTCCCGGGCTGCTACAAAGTAAAAAATATGGACGTGTATCTTCATCCATTAGTCGATGAGCTTAAGATTCTTTGGGAGGAGGGGGTCACTGTGCAAGATATGAGCAGGCGCGATGGTCGGCGGTCAGCCAACATTCGAGCCATTCTCATGTGGAGGATGCATGACTTTCCGGGATTGGGAGAGTGCTCAGGTGAGCAGACCTCCGTTCTCGCTGGTAATATCTATATTTTATTTCATTCAATCAAGTATTCACTAGGTCGTGGCTCGCCTTACATGTCTGGTTACCTCAGGTTATCATGCATGTCCATTATGTGGGCCACAGTTAGACTCCCGAAGGTCACGAACCATGAAGAAGATGGTATATCAAGGACACGCCGCTTTCTTGCCGGAGGATCATGAACTCAGGGAAGGTTTTCTTGGACGACCTCCAGCACGTATGAACGCTGCAAGCTGGTATGAGCTGAAAATGGTAAACCCAGAATCACATCCAAATGGAATGCGACGGTTCTTAGTTTTCTACGAGGTTCCATAATGGACCCACTTACAGGTCAACCACTTGTTGGATCCCATGCATATTTTCAAGAATGTGGGCAGCTTGCTATGGGACCACATCACAGGAAAGAGAGACACTATAGGGTCACGAATGGATTTGAAGGAGGTAGGTAAGATGGAGGCGCTTTGGCCACAATCAAGTACTGAAGGGGGAGTGCAGCTTTCTCGCGCTCCCTGGGTTTTGTCTACCAAAGAAGAGCGCATTGTGAAGCAAGTAATCAAGTCTATCCGCACTCCGACGGGTATGATGCGTTCTCTCAGGTCCGCATTTTCTAAAGATGACCAATTTTCTGGGCGAAAATCCCATGATTGGCATAAGATATGTCAGGTTTGTGAACAGAATGGATTGTAATTAGCGTAAAAAGTGGCAATTATTCATAATGCTTTCTCATTTGTGGCAGTTTGTCCTACCGATTGCGATCGTAGGATGCCTTACTCCAGAAATTCGCAGGGCCATTTACAAGTTGTCAACTTTGGTGCAATGGATCTCACATAAAGAGATTAAGACGTCCTCTATTGAATCCGCAAGGTGGGGAGCAGTTGAGACGGTATGTCTCTTTGAGAAATACCTGCCCACTAGCATGCTCACGATACAAGTTCACCTTCTTGTGCATCTTGTGGACAAAGTGGAGATTGCTGGACCTATCCAGACGCGATGGATGTTCTTCCTGGAGCGCTTCATGAAAACCCTGAAAGGCTTTGTGCGACAATGAGATCGTCCAGAGGGTAGGATGGCAGAAGGTTGGTTGGTGTCAGAGGCGTTAGTGCATATCTCACAATGGCTACCAACGGTGGAACCAAACAATGAAATGCTATGGACGCTGAAGGATGATGATAGACTGACTGGAGATGTGGTGGTTGGAAATGGGGTAGAAAAAAGAATGGATGCCTCAATGGAAGAGAAGGTGAATCGCTTTTGTATGTTGCACCATGCCTCCATGGAGACGTGGCTCACCAAGTACCAGATTGCAAGGCAAGATCGAGAGGAATCGTGAGATGAATTCCAACACAGTACACGTCACTGATCGATTTGATATCCCGAAAGCATGGAAGAGATGCCGCGGTTTATGTCAACACGATGGTTGCATGGAGCCTTGACCGCAGCATCCAGTGAAGGGACAGAGGTCTCAATGGAGGAGTGGGAGTTCTCGAGGGGATGTAGTCCAAAGGTGATGAGGGGTTTAGAATGTGTCGTATCTAAATTTGCTTGCTACATCTAATTTGAGTGTTTCAAATGTGCAGTACAAAATATATAGTGCAGCGTGGTCGCGCGGACGGCATTTTCGTGTGGAGGGTATTGACAAAATGCGCTCCAGAATGGGCTGTGGTGTCATGGCAAGGTTTGAGCAAGAGAGCCGACGACGAGCAATGGATCCAAACACGGTTGTGGATGAGATGGAGTATTTTGGGAACTTGCAAAGTATTATTATGGTGGATTATCGTAGCTTCTCCATGATACTATTCGATGTGCAGTGGTTCAAAGTGGTACTTAGAGGAGCTGGAGCAACAGTTCGAGGAGGTCCATCTGGATTTCTCGAAATAGATTCTGAAAAAAAATAGACGGATTTGCACGACACCTTTGTGTTGCCGGGCCCATTGTGAACAGGTGCAAAGAGTCATTTGCTTGCTAATTGTAATACGACATGGTT
This sequence comes from Lygodium microphyllum, assembly GCF_053477565.2. NCBI lineage: Eukaryota > Viridiplantae > Streptophyta > Polypodiopsida > Schizaeales > Lygodiaceae > Lygodium > Lygodium microphyllum. The sequence goes on from NC_141136.1 coordinate 31,478,460, forward strand.
TATGTCACAATGGTTTGAACTCGCTTTGTACGTATTTGTGAACAAGTAATCTTCTATCCAAACCCCCAACAACCTCGATGGTGGTATGTTATACCTTCAACTCCTCGAAGTGCGAGAGTATATGATCAAAGCCATGTTCCAGGCATAGATGAAGAAAATATGCAAATAGAGGGGTCGATATTACAAGGGTGGAGGCCATCACAAGTTTGGAGCCCGCATCGGCTAACAATGATGGAAATACAGAAGTCCAAGAATTTTTTGAGAACGAGGCAGACTCGTTCTTTTGTGGTGACATGTCTATCGACCTTCCAGTGTATGCAGAGTTGTGTCAGGAGATTAACATGGGACCATAGAATATTTCATTCTTGGAGAATTGTATTACTCAATTCGTTGTTTAGATCTTCCATAAAGGTACATAAGATATGCATTTTAAGAGGGATTTTTCATAAATGATTTATATTACTGTGCTTTGTATAGTTTAAATTGATTATTCTAACACCATTTTTTATCTGTGCAGGTGACATTTTCAGGATGAGTCGAGGGATGAGCAATGAGGAGTTTCAGGACATGATGGCACGCATGTCTCCAGATCAGCTCGCGAGATTCAGAGAGATGGAAGACCAGGAGCTGTCTCGTTCTTCGTCAGGGCGCTCTGCTAGATCTTCTTCAGTGCGATCAGATGCTTCAGCTTCGAGCAAACGATCTCGACGCTCACGACTTGGGCCAGAGGGAGGGACAACATCGGGATCAGGGGGTGCTGCTGTGGAGACACGGACGTGGTGTCTCCGTCTCGTCATTCACCTGGAGCTGCGTCACCTCTAGAATTTGTCACACCTATGGGGACGTCTACTCCAGTTACTCCGGCTTTTGCGCAGTCATCAGCAGGTGGCACCCCTTTTGGTGGCACCCCCTTTGGTGGCATCTCTTTGAGTGGCACTCCGAGAGAGGGTACCCCCGTCGGTACACCGGATGTACAGGGGTCTCTTAGATATGCCCAGGAGCGTGGATGGAGATGGGAGAGGACCCATCTTAGGCAAAATCCTAGGGGTTATGGATACCTAGTTGATAGTAGGTCAGGAGCCATCATCATGAATGATGAGGGGAGGAGGGTGATGGCTTGCATGAGGGAGTTGTGCCAACAAGTTTTTCGGCACAATGTCCTGGATCATTGGAAGAACATACCGGAGGGGAGCAAGGACTACATAGTAGCATCCTTGCACGAGGAGTTTCCGGTGCTAGCCACAGTAGATAGATTCTCTACGGGCTGGATGATGGATTGCATGCGTGCATACATATCACATAGACGATCCGACGCATGCAAGGCAATCAAGAGTGGGGCTGCAAATCCCGAGTGGTTAGATGCAGATGACTGGCGCCGACTGAGGGAGGAGGCTACAGATTCGCCAAGACGTTGGAGTCAGCAGCGGGAGGCGGCGAGGGCACGACTCGAGGTCGGAGTGGTGCATCATCTTGGGAGTTGCGGCCACAGGACATATTTGGAGGAGTTTGTAAGTTTCTCTTTTGTTTTGCTTATTTGTTTTTTTGAAATATTCTTTGTACTGACAATCATGTTTCTAACAATTAGCATTTTGTTTTCTTTGCAGCACTCCATTACAAATCGCGATCCGCAAGGCCTTGAGACTCGATATGCAGAGAGGCAAGGTCTCCATGCATTGATCGACCAATTGTATAGACGTGGCGGCCCTGTAAGTCACTCATCTTTCTTGTCCATAGTTACCATGAGATATTTGAATGCATTATTGTATGGTGGATTGATATGTTGTTTCTTTTTCTGTAGAATCCGTTCGATGCTCCTTTGCAGCGGGACGAGCTTTCGGGGGACGAGGATTTGTAGCTCGGCCTTGGATCCTTGGAGCTCGCACACCTTTAGTTTTTAGTCGCCTAATCTATGTAGACATTTTCTATGTATTAGTGATATCCTTTCATGATTGTACCAATCGCATTTTATGCGATCATGTATTTATTTCATGTATCAGTTTTATGATTTCAGTATACATTCTTTTTGTTTGCAAGCGCTTTGTATGCAGTAGTGGAGAATATATTTTGTATGGCTCTCATATAGCATAATTTTTTTTTCCCTGTTACCGTTGCTATTTGCATCGCAAATTTACTGCTCGCGTCGCTATTGGCCTTGCTATGAGCATCGCAAATTTACTGGTTGCGTCGCATTTTGTGACACAGATAGCGACGCATATAGCGATGCATATTGTGACGTTTCTATGGCATCGTCAATAACGATGCTTTTTGCGACGACGGGGGAAAATTTTGTTGTTTGTATTTTCGTCGCTTTAAACGTCGATAAAAGGTCTATATCTTGTAGTGTCTGTTTAACAATTCCTCAACTTGATTTTGAATTTCTTTCTATTCAATCTGGTTATGCCTATATGGTGCTTTACAGGGTGGTTGTGTACAAGGAATTAAATCTATTTTGTGGTCTTTAGGACGTGAAGGAGGTAGTCCAGGTGGTAAATCTTCAGCAAAACAATCTTTAAATTGTGCAAGGAATTCTTTATGCCTAGGGTGTATATGTTTTTCTTTAGCTTGAAGTTCATTCGACCAAATTAGATAAGATTTACTACTTTTATGTAATGCACCTTTGGCTTGAGTATGAGTAAGCAGTGGAAAATTATTGAATGCGTGCATACCATACAATGTAATGTGTTTTCCTTGAAAATGTATTTTAATTGAATGCGTGGAGTAATCTATGTCAGGATTATGCTGATGACGCCAAGGCATACCTAGGATAATATCACTGGACTGTAATGGTACAACTAGAAAATTCCTTCTTTCAGTGTATTCACCAATTTGAATTTCTAAATTATGCACTTCTTGTGTTCCATTATACATTGTGCCTAAGAATGCTGCTCTAATGCGATAATGCGTAAGAACAGTTTGTAATTTCAATTCTTTCACTAACTTTGCAGAAATAAAATCATGTGTACCACCATCATCATGCAAAATATTCTTTTCTTTTCCATGCACTAAACATTTCATTGTCAACAAAGAATGTGGAGTTGGCATACCTAGTAAAGTATTCGAAGGCGTAGCAATGTCGTCCTCATCTTCCGTAAAGTCAGGCATTTCCTCATGTTCTTCATCTTCCATTGCTCCAAGATAGTTGATATGGACAGGTGGTTTCTTCGATTGGAAATTGGCTGCTAGATGTCGAGGTTGATGGCATTGTAACACACTAAAGATTTGGCTTTAGATACATTGTTTGCAATGGCAGGAAGTCTAGGAATATTAGGATTTGGCTGTGAGGATGGCTTAGGGTTTTGATTGGTATTTGATGGCAAAGGAGATGGTTTTGCCCAAGACATACAGAAAGATGATGAAGGAAATCGACTTTGATTGAATCTTCTAAAATTTGAATTGAATTGCTTAGAACCATAGTTACCATTTGCTTAAAATTGTTGTGGACGCTTGTCTCTTCCTCGAATCTTGTCTTTCGTGTCATAAGCTAGAGAAATTACATCTTTAAGAGTTGCAGGCTTGAACATATTGATTTCAGCATAGTAATGCCCAAGTAATCCAGACATAAACTTGCACTTGTGAGTCGCTTCAGGTACGTCTTCAAGCATGCGTAGTTGGAGTAAGGCATTCTTAAAGCGTTTGGTGTACTGGGAAATAGGCTCACAATCTCTTTGCTGAAGAAGGTCCCATTGCTTTATGGCTTTTTCATGGAATTGTGGGGGAATGAAATTCTGCATAAACTTCTTTTTGAAACTCTCCCAGGTAGTGGAACAATCTATGCTCTTACGAACCATGGTCCACCAAAGAGATGCTCGATCCACTAAATGATTAGTGACACATTTAATTTTATCTTTTTCAGCATATGTCTCTTCATGGAAGTAATCATCAAACTGACTGCTGAATGCAAGAACAGTCTTTCCATCTTGAGTTCCATTGAAAGTATGGAATTTGAAATTTCTTTTACTTATCTTTGTTTCTTTGCGGATGGATTGAGCTTCGAGAGTCGCATTGATTGTTTGTCGGATAAGATCTTTGGGTTGTGGTCCATCTTTGTCGGTAGTCAATCGTTGTAAATTGGCCAATTGAACTTGCAAGGCTTGCCGGGCTCTTTGTTCTTCATCCAGCTGCATCATAATTAAATCCAAATTTTGTTCCATTATAGGTTCAGGAAGATCGCCTTCAACCATTAAATCATCCATATTTTGTTCCGTCATCCTGTAAAAATTCAAAAGACCTCACACTCTCAAAATCCAATTAGCGGGATGAACGTAGCTCAAAGCTGGGTGTACAAGGCTCATTGATTTTTGTTTGGCTTTCATGGTCTTCGACTTTTGTGGTTGCGGGATTTGAAGTCTTCATAAAATCTGCGTATGACCTTCTGCGTGTGTTGAAACTGGTTCAGCAAGTCTATGTATGCGAATAGAGTCTTCTAGGGAATAACTTTGCAGTTCAGTGCTTCTGCGCCCGCAGGAACAGTCCTTATGGGAGTTTTTGAAATAAGTCAGTTTTTACTTCTAAAAACTTGATAGACCTTCGTGACTTGCAGAGTAACAAGAGTTATAGAACTTGACAGACTTTGTGAAGTAGTGACTTGTAACTTAGTGAATTAAGCTTGTAGCTTAATCTGCTGCTCACGACGAATTTTTAGGGGGGACGTTTTCAACCGCAAAATTTTCGGGATGCTGCTCCCTGTCACCGAAATTTACGCTCAAAGCTCCTAAGCGTCTTATCAAGCTTTTGCTAAGCTTTATTTTAAAGCTTAATGACTTTTTAAGTTATGGAGATAAGCTTACTGTCACTATATAAAAACGTCTTGATAGAAGAGATGTAGGAGTGGTCCTCCACTTCCTCAGGTCGGTCCTTCGCATTCAGAGGCTATAGACAGAGGTTCTTGACCACCAGGAATCCACCTGTATCGACCGTTCGCGATGAAACTGACTATAGAGCTCGATCGTTCCAAGAGCTCTGCCTTCATGCAAGATGGGTAGCGATTGGAAGCTCTCGATCTCAGCTTCGCTCTAATACCACTAGTGCACAGATCGGATGTTGTATGCTCGTGTAGTGAACGTTGGAAGGTCCCCAAGAACAAAAGAACTCTACTTTTTGCAAAAACTCAAAGTAGAAAGCATGCACGACATGAACAAGAGACCAATTGGGTGCAATCTCCCCCCATGCCTTGTGTGAGCGCTCCACAAAGCATGTATTTTATGTATTAATCATCTTCAACCTCAAATAATAGCCCAAATTACAAAATAGCACGCTTTTGGCTTTTGAGTTTACTTTAGCACAAAACAGAAATAAAGATAATGGGCGGGCGCCCAAAGAGTCAAGCATACCCAATACAATGTCCAAATACAAATATCATAATCGTGCGCCCATGCACATACAAAATAATAAATAAATATCCAATGCCTTAATAAATAGGCGCGACAAAATATAGGTGCCATGCCTAAGGTATGCGCCCATCAAAATATAAGTGATAACTTGAATACACGCTATCCTCTAATGCTTTCCTCCGCCACTGCTACTATCTCTACACATCAACTGAAGCATTCACAATCATTAGTAAAATAATACAATTAAACCAACAAAAGTGAATACCTAGCAGTCTTCAGCTACATAAATAAATCAATTGGTTAGAAATCAATCCTAACCTTAATTTATCACGAGTACGCACTCTAAACTCATAAATGTTTATTAATTTAATATATATTTTGGTGAATCACCTGCTATGGAATCACCCATGTACACACTAAATTAATGAAATGCGCGAAAAGGATAGGTGTCCCCATCAACTTCTCGCACAAAGAATCCACTTTGTGTATGAGCCCCGGTCAACAAAGTTTACGGAGTTCACCGTAAAACCTCACGGAATCCACCGTGGCACGGAATCCACCGTGGCACGGAATCCACCGTGAAATATGCCTCCTGGCATCACAATTAGAAGTATATAATTGCGAATAAATTAAATTGAAAATTTTATCATACTATTTTTTTCTAACTTTGTATTTCTTAACAAGCACCTTAGTTTTAGCACCTTATCCTTTTAGTAGCATAAAATTAAGCATGGCTAAAATCATGCATCTTAAATAATGCTACTTTATAGACAATATTTGGACATCCTAGCCTAGATTGTGATACACAATCTAAACATATTAAGGATCGTTATAAATACCCTCCTTCCATAACTTTTTATCTTCAATGGATATATTAATTATTAGAATTATATGTAACTTACCTAAATTCTTTCCTAAGAATTTATAGTTTTATTATCCAAGTGTACAATTATGATGATATGCTACACACACACACACACACACACGCACGCATACATTTAGCTACCAAAATTTTAAGCTTATGCAAATGAGCTTGAGATTTTGAATTATAAATAAAAGAAAGTGTAAAAAAGTGTCATCTTCATTGTCTTTCTTTTAATTCAATAAAATAATAAATTATTCTTTACTTTTTCCTATATTTTAATAAAATCATAATTTAACTTATTGCATGGCATTAATACAATTGCAGGTGCAAACAAAAAAACATCATATACTCAAGCTTAGCTCATTAGTAATCCCCACTCCTTGTATTTACCTTATATGCTTAACCTAGTTATATTTTTATTTAGATTATGTATAGAATTTGTGGAATTGTTTTTTGCTTAAATTTTTGGTGACTCGATGCAATGCATCAAAGCAATGGCAAAACATCTCAAATTTTAAAACATCTTTCTAAGGAATGATGCATTGCATTAATTTGAGAGATTTCAAAGACTATAATTTTTACATACTTATGTATAAGGTTAATGCATAATATCTAAAACTAGAGTAAAAGCTACAAATATTACACAATTACTTTTGAGATGGTGCACTATAGTGAAAGAATGTGGAAAACGTCCATATTTTGACCTATTTCTATGAAGGATTAATACATTGCATTGACAACAAGTAAAAATATACAAGTGTTTATTATGTTGCACTCTCAAATTAGATGTAATGCATTAGATTTTACGTACAGTGTTCATAAAGTGTGAGTTCCTTGAACATAAGTCCATCTTCCAAAATATCTGAGTATGATCATTTCATGGAGCTTTTTCTTATCCTCTTGGTGTGCATGCCCTCTTATAGCCCATCACAATATCAAAAGTGAAAATCCATGGTGATACCATCATTTTCAAAACTTTGTATATGCTACCATAAGCAAGTGCATGTATTGTTAAATAAATCTTATTTTTGTGGTACCAATTACTATTAGGTGACCAACTCCGATGGCTAAACCACAAGTGTCAGAACTCCATCTTTATGGTAGTGTTGATAATAGAAGGTAGAGACTCAGAATGACAATGTCTCTTTATGACATATGTTACATCTATGGTACCGATTCGAAATGCTCAAATTCATATCGTGATAAAAACTACTTTAAATACTTAATTAAGAAATACATAATTTAAATTTTTTCTTATGTTATGTTATTAGAAAAATTATTGGCCAAATTAACACAATCTTGAAGAACTCCATGCTAGGGAATATGGGAATTTTCCATAAGTTTGGGACACGTGGTCAAATCTTTGGATTTATCATAACTTGAACACTATAACTCCAAATTGAGCATTCTATAGCTCAATAGATTCCATTTTTCAAGCACTTTCCAATGATAGGTCACATAAAATGGTTTTGAGAAACTTATGGGCATGTTATCTGAATGCCACATTTTTAGTATTCAAAAAATGAAAATTGGCCGGAGAATCCCAAACTCACTAATATTGTGTTGAAGGATAGGCCAACATGCTTGTTGGTTACACCCCAAGAAGAGACCAACATAAGAAGAGAAAAGAAGAGCAGATGGAGAGGTTGATTTCAACATTCATTTTTTCACGTTCTCGACTGGTGATTAGAGTGTGCTCTTTCTCACCCCAAGAAGAGACCAACATAAGAAGATAAAAGAAGAGCATATGGAGAGGTTGATTTCAACATTCATTCTCTCACGTTCTCCATTGGTGATTAGAGTGTGCTCTTTCTTCTCCTTCCTCCCAATTAGAGTGTGGCTCCCCATTGAGGGAACCATGCTCCTCATCTACTTATAGCTCATCTTCACTCTCCTCATCTCCACCCTAATTAGATGGCATATGCATTCTTGCCATCATCCTCATGTGACCTCTTCCTGTGTAGTTATCAAACATAGTCTTGTTGTCAGTAGTTCACAAGTGACCTTGGCCACAGAAAAAAAATGACCCTCCTTAGTGCTAAAAATTTGCAAATTCTCATCCATGCCACTGTGGGTGCTGAAACGTCCTTGCAAGCCTTAGTAGGGCCTTCTAGGTAGTAGACCAAGCTATGCATTTTTATACCCTAGTCATCTAAGAAGCATCACCATTGGACTTTGTACTATCTACATGTTCTACTTAATTTGAGTCAGTGTAACACACAACTCTTGTATCATGGCTACCATAGAAAATGCACATATTTGTAGTGCTTTTAAGGTATCTCTTCAAGATGTCCCAATTTTTCTTGCCAAGTGTAGTCATTTGATATGCCATACTCCCACTATAAATGCTACATTAGATCAAATGGCTATCATGGTATACATTAAACTACCCACTGTGGATGCATACAAGATCTTGGCCATTTCAACCCTTTCATCATCTAATTGGGAAAATTTTGTATGACTAACCTTCATATGAGAAGGTTAAGGGCACCCAATAGGCTTATCAGCCTACGTATGGAATCATCAAGGACTTTATGAATGTACTCCTTTTGTGATAAGTAGAGAAGTCCCTTAGAGTGATTATGCATAATATGCATGCCAAGTATATGTGAGGCTTGCCCTATGTCCTTTATCTAATAGATCTTCTTGAGTTGAGTCTTCAAAGCATCTAGATCATCATGAGTGGTTCTAGTAATCAAGACATCATCAACATATAGTACCAAAATGATAAGCCTACTATCACATGCCTTTTTTATGTAAAGAAATGGATCCATATCACTACGAAAGTAACCCTTTGAATGTATAAAGACATTAAACTTATGATAGCATTCCCTAGGTTCCTTCTTAAGTCCATACAAACTCTTCCTCAACTTGCATATTAGGTATTCCCTATCATTTTTCTCAAAGACCTTAAGTTCTTGTATATGAATGTCTTCATGCAAGTCTTCATGTAGAAAAGCTATTTTTACATCCATCTGGTACAAGTCTTGATGCACGCAATTAGGTTAAAGTTTAAATAAATTCCACCAACTCTACAAGACCTCAAAGTCCTATCATACTTAGACCCTATAGAAAGATATGCTAACATCGCAGATGTATCAAACAAGGCATATCAACAAGAACATATAAAATAAAGGACCATGGATAATATTGTCAGTAAATGGGGGACTACTCATATATTCCAACAAATCTGTTTACACAGTCCACACAAGGCATCATGGTATCTCTCAAAGACAACATCAAGAAATGGCAAGACTCAAAAGTTGTAACGTGTCCACTTGTTATCTTCATGACACGTCTTAGCAGTCCATCGAAAAGGATGTCTAGAAAGCTTCGCCCGCGGCACTCCCATGGAATGTTACGGGGTTTGCGATCTAGGACTTTCCACGTTTGCCACGTAGCGGAATTATCCTAGCCATTCCCACTTAGGACCGACCTGAATTAGGGTTTTCCCTATTAGTCATTTCCTAACGGCAACTAGCGTCGAACCCGAGCGAACTACTTTATGCAGAAACGCCACGTCCGAGGCGGATTCACGCTGCACTTGGTTCAAGGAGAATGGGAAACGAGAGGGATGCGGAGCTCAACCTCTCTGCCATAAGGCATAGTCCCATTCCGTTCCCCTAAAACAACGTAAATTGGGATCAACTTATAACTCTAGGTCAACGCTCTTGTTTTTCATGTTCCTTGAACGATCTTTTTGTTGTCCATCTTGATTGAGAAAAGTTCGTGGCCAACTGGGACCACCCATCTATAGGACGGACCTATGGTCACATCCATCACACTTTCCTCAGGTTGTTTTAGTTATTTAATTACCTAACACATTTAGTTGGACATGTATCAATCAACTTTCTTAATTAATCTACTAGGCACAGATTCATTCACGTAATCATATCATTGGACATAGAAAAGCAATGTCAAACAAGTTTTTTGTTAATAGGTTATCATATTTATCTTTGAAATACATAAAGTCCAGCCCCTAGGCTTATCCACAATCCGCTCGAAGGCTATCCAGCAATCCACAGGGATTACTAATCCAAGATTCTGCCCATAGACTAGTATGCGGCCCTCGAGATCCAATCCCGAGTCACGTTAGCCTCTTGTGCAGGGCCCGAAAGGCGAGGGATTTATGGCCAAAGCCCCCCCTGGCACCCAATCGTCCTCTTGCTCCAAGTAGCACTCAACGGAGAGACCTCTCGCGATGGGTTCCGTCCACTTTCCCAGCACGGTTAACAACCACAAACATTTCCATTGGTCGTTTATTGTTGGCCAACTGCTAAGGAATGAATCCTTCTTTTCGAATGCATCCCGCACTCGATCCGAGATGACTTGAGACTTGGCAAGATCCCCTATATCTTGGGTTAGGGCCGTACCCTATTAACCCGACTTGGTCAATACCTTAAGTTCATATGTTATTCCAATTTATTGGCTTGTCCTTTGCTCAAAGAAATTATCTTTACCCAAGAAAGATACTATATTAATACGATTATTCATCCTCTTGCAAGATAACTTGCGTAAGAATCTGCCAACCTCATTCCAAGAATTGGCCATTCCCTTGTGATCCAATCACAAGATCATACGACTCTGCACTTGTTGGACAAGTGTCGCATCGAAATATGGGACTATTCTACCCATCAAATGGAGTCAGGAAACAATCTAATCTTGATTACATTAGGCTAACATTATCAGTCCTAGGGTTCCAAGTTCCATCTTTTTAGCGAAAGATTCTTAGGGACAAACCCTAGATCACTTCTCAAGTATGTTCTGTTGTCCCTACATTCGGTGAATGTGGACAAGTATTTAAGGTATAGGAGTTTCAGTTTTAGCAATACGTGCAACTACGTCACGTATTAAGTCCTAGTGAGTTCTTTGGAATTGAATTAACTCTTTCTAAAACGAGTACTCCGCGGGTTTAGGTGTTTAGGTTTATGCCAATTTGTTTAATTCTTGAAGATAATTATGCTATCATTTCCATAAACACATGTCTCATTGTCTACGCATAAATTGATTTTCAACCCTAACTTATCGATTTAAGATCAAGCATAGGTTAGGTTATAACCTAATTCCAATTAATCATCCTATAACTTGCGAACAAGATTCATACTCAAACATGCAGCTTTTTCTAATACTTATGCAGTTGAAAAATGATAGTTATACCAATTGACTAGAGTTATTCAAATTTAAGAATCATTTCGTGCCTTGCACTTTCCTATGGATTCTTAGCACTTTCCATAATGATTTATTGCGAAAAAGATATGTCCTAATAATGCGACATGCACTTTATACTTCCATGCCTAAACGGAGTGCACTATCTTAATTCCGTTTTGTAAATATGGACATTAATCTAAGTTAAGTTCATTGAAATGCACAAAACTACTTGCTAGAAATGCATATCAATTTTCTACTCACTTTATTTTTGTTTATTTTATTGAAAATACTAATGACTGAATTCCTCCGTTGTGAGCTAATTTTTCTAAATTAACTAAAGCATTTAAGATGAAAAAATCATCCTATCTCCAAAAATCATCTACACCCAATTGAATTATAACAACGTAAAATAGAAATTAGGAAGAAGAACCTGGATTTGTGGTGAGATATCCAGGTGGATGCTGGGAGACGACCCTCTTGCGGTTGCGCCTTGGGATTTCTTAGGAGCCATCGTGAATGCAACCTTTCTGTCTTGGATGTGGCTTTGCGAATTTCCTTTTTAAATTTCACCGTCCTTTATGAGTTTCTTTTCCTTCCCTTCGTAGAAGCTCTTTGAAGGGATAGTTGTGTGGAGGAGGGAGAAACCACGAAAAGGGTTTAAAACCCGGAAAGGGGATATTTTAAAACCCTCCGCGAGTAAGGCTCATTAAAGCCACAGGAAAGGGCTTAATGGCCTTTTTAAAGACTTACAAGGAAGGGGAATAAAAGGTGTGGAAGACCCCTTTGGATATAGGGGATTGCGTATGGGGGAAAAAGAAGGGTTTAAAAAAAAAAACACATGAAGACCCTTCAAGTCAGATGTCCGGGGGAAAAAGGGGCTTGTGGAGTCCTTATGAGGGAATTTGTAGGGGGGGAGGAAAGGGTATGAAAGGGCTAAAAGGGAATTTTTGCATGAGGGAAAAAGGGCCTAAGGGGGCCCTTAGGGGGGATTTAAGATACAGGAAAAAAAGGGGTTATAAGCCCTTGGGAAGACTTTGGTGGGGGGGGGGGGGGGGGGGGGGGCGGATAAAAGCTTTAATAGACCATATTAGGGGGGGCTTCTTAGGAAGCTTTTAGAAGCTTCCTAAGAAGCTTCTGAGCTTCTGAAGAAGGATGTGACTCCACGTGGTGACTGCGGTAGCGTGTAGGTGTAATAAACGGCGGTGTTACGACTGCCACATCAGCGTCCACTCCTCTCTCTCACGGCAACATGTGTAGCTGTGTCTCGAAAGCACCTCAATTTTTGCAGCATCCCCTCAAGCTTTTATGGCAGTATCCTCCTCACAATCATGATGGCATCATGGGGACTACATTGAGCCTCCTCAATAAACTGATCAGCACCACCACGAGGCATGATTGTGGCTGCGACAACTGTAGAATTCCTCAGCGCCCTCAGCCGTCCCTCTCTGCCTACACATCCTCAGTTTATATAGGGGAGGGGAGGGGGATCCTCCCTCCCCTGCGTGGCATCACGCATGCCCACTTTTCTCTTGCAAGCTCCATCGAGGAGCTTAATCACTCCTTCTATTCCCCTCCCCCTCCAGCTTGACAACAGTCGACTGGGGGCGTAAGGGGAATAACAACTTTTTTTTTTTTGTCATTTATCCAATTCAAAATATATTATCCCTATGACCCCTTCCCAAGAGGAAATTCATATGCAGAATGGGTATTACTTACTCTTCCCCTTGGAGGAATCGAGATGTCCTCATCTCGAGATAAACTAGGGATATTGATGGTTGAGAGTACCTTCATCTATCCAACTGGCATCCTCTTCGGGATAATCTTTCCACTGGACGAGGCATTATCTCAAGGTTCTGGATCTGAGTTGTCTCTCCCTAACATCTAAGATCCTGTCAGGCCTTAGTTCAAGGACTCCTTGACTAGGCATTACAACTTGTTGGTCATCAAGTACATGTTTAGGATTAGGTACATACTTCTTCAATAGGCTGATATGGAATACATTATGAACCTTTAGGTTCTCAGGGAGTTGCAGTTTATAAGCATTAGGTCCTAGGCACTTGAGGATCTTGTACGGTCCACAATACCTTGGACTTAGCTTCTTGCAATCTCCTAAGGATAGGGAACTCTTCTTAGGGCGTACGCGAATGAAGACCATGTCTCCTTCTTCGAAGACTCTATCTTGACCCTTCAAATCTGCGTATGCCTTCTGTCTATCCTTGGCAGCTTGGATGTCCTCTCTTATTGACTTTATTTGGTCATCCATCTCTTCCAACATCTGCCTTGAAGCTTCAACCCTCAAGGTTGGATCTGAGAAGTCTAGGGGGCTTCGACAGTCATGACCATAAAATGCTTGGAAAGGGGTCATCTGAATGCTTTGTTAGTAACAACCATTGTAGGCAAATTCAACCAAAGGCAAGTATTAAATCCACCTTTTCGGCTCACGACAGCAGTATGCCCTAAGAATATTCTCGATGACTTGATTTACTCACTCTGTTTGGCCATCCGTTTGGGGATGGTAAGCTGTGCTAAAATAGAGTTGAGTCCCAATGGCTTCAAAGATAGCTCTCCAGAAGTGTGAGGTGAAGAGAGAATCACGATCACTAACGATTCTTCTTGGTAGCCCATGTAGCTTGAATATCTCCTTGATAAACAATCTTGCAATGTCTGAGGCTTTATAGTTTTTCTTTACTGGAATAAGGTGTGCAACCTTAGTTAGCATGCCAACCACAACCATGATGGATTTGTATCCTCCCTAAACTTGGGGTAGGCCAACAACAAAGTCCATACTGATGAATTCCCATTTGATTTGGGAAATGTCAAGTGGTTGCAGCTTCCCTGGCATCTTGACATGTTCGGCTTTGATACGTTGACAAGACAAACACTCGATGACATATTTAAGAACGTCACCTTTAAGCCTCTTCCAATGGTAGCTCTTCCTAACTGCATTGAGAGTCTTGGCATAGCCAAGATGTCTTGAGAAAGGGGAATCCTGAGCTTTCCACAATATCTTCTGCTTAAGTGACTGGCTTTCCGGTATACATAGCCTCGTTCTATAGTAGACAAGTCCATTGTTGATAGAGAATTCATGATACTTAGCCTGCAGCTTTTGATCCTGATCCTTGATAGAGATTTCCCTTAGCATTGTTTGGTAGGCTGGATCATGGCATGCTTCCTCTCTAGCTAACTCAAGTATTGGATTGTTTGGCATAGATACTTTTGTAGCTAGAGATCTAGTTGTTGATGGATTCTGCAAGATTAGGAAATTAAGGAATGCCTTGCGACTGAGTGCATCCGCAACTACATTCTCTTTCCCTGGTCGGTACTTGATTTCAAAGTCGTACTCTTCTAGCACTTCAATCCACCGGCGTTGCCTCATGTTGAGCTCATTCTGGGTAAAGATCCACTTGAGACTCTTATGGTCAGTTACTAGTGTAAACTTGTTACCCAATAGGTAGTGTCTCCAAAGCTTTAGTGCATGGATGACAGCTAAAAATTCTAGATCATGGGTAGCATAATTCTTCTCATGACTCTTCAGTTTCCTTGAAGAGTAGGCTACAGGATGACCTTCCTACATGAGCACACATCCTAAGGCAAGTGCGCTAGCATTAGTTACTACCTCGAACTCCTTACTGAGGTCTGGAAGCTTTAGGATAGGTGCTGATACCAAACTTTGCTTCAATCTGTCAAAGCTAGTTTGTTCGGGAGTTGACCAAGCAATGGATGTTTGCTTCTCCAGTAAGTCCGTCAGAGGTGCTGCAATCAAAGCATAGTTTTTGATGAAGATCCTATACCATCCTGTCAATCCAAGAAAGCTACGTATTTCTTTGACAGATATTGGTATTGGCCATTCTAGCACATCTCTGACCTTGGCTGGGTCCATTGAGATTCCTTCCGCTAATACGATGAATCCCAGATATTCAATCTGACGTTTGAAGAATGCACACTTCTTCATCTCAGCATACAGCTTATGTGCCCTCATTGTCTCAAGGACAATTCAAAGTTGGGGTTCATGATCTTCTTCCTGTTTAGAATAGACTAGAGTGTCGTCAAAGAAGACGAGCACAAAATCATCAAGATATGGCCTAAAGATATCCTGCATCAACCTATTGAAGGTGGCAGGTGAATTCGTAAGCTCAAATGACATAACTACGAACTCAAAATGTCCATATCTTGTATTGAAGGCCGTCTTTAGGATATCTTCTTCCTTGATCCTTATCTAATAGTAACCCGACTTGAGTTCAATCTTGGAGAAGATCTTTGCACCCTGAAGACGATCAAGAAGCTCATCTATTCTAGGAATAGGGTACTTGTTTTTTACAGTTGATTGATTCAACCCCCTCGGTAATCAATACATAGTTGAAGTGTTCCATCTTTCTTTTTTTGGAACAGTATTGGAGCTCCCCATGGTGAACTGCTACGACGGGTGTAACCTTGATCTAGCAGTTGCTTGAGTTGTTCCTTCAGCTCAATTGCTTCTGGGATGGACATTCTATAAGGTCTCTTTGCAATTCACGCAACTCGTGGTACTAGCTTAATCTCATGATCTACGTATTCCTTTAGCCAAGAAGGTCCTTCACTAGACTCTTACTTCTGATCCAACTTGTTGAGCTTAATCAAGTGGACATGTAATCCTTTTCTAACTCCTTTTATGATCCGAGATGCTTTGGCCAATTGGATTTTTGGATTTTCAGCCTCACCTTGAGTCGTGACTAATTCCCTTTCAGAGATTCAAAAGGAAACTTGGCTCTTCCCACAATGAATGTGGGCGTTATTAGGCTTAAGCCAATCCATTCTGAGTAGACACTCATGGATACCTAAATTCATGACTCTCAATTTGACCGAAGTCGCATTTCCTCCTAGAAAGAATTTCACCTTAGCAGTTTGCCTAGTACAAGTAACCTCACAACCATTTGCCAATTCCACAAGCAAGATAGGTGCTTCTACTATGGCTATTCCTAGTCTTTTTGCACAAGCTAGTGAGATAAAGGAATGTGTACTACCACAATCAATCAAGGTCTTGAGACTTTTACCTTGATAGTCCGACGATGTCTGAATCACCAAGAACTGGTGATTCAGGCCTTTCTTGTGAAGAGTGGCATGGACTATCGCCCTTTCAAACTCTCCTTCCATAGTCGGATATTCTTCTTCTTCACACATTTGCCTATTGGTAACGTAGGCGGTTCTTCCTCTTCCTCGGGTAGTGGCTCCCTGACGATGGTCCGTTCCTTGGAAAGGTGCTTGGGGATGTCCTCCTCCAAGCTTGGGACATTGCCTCTTGAAATGACCAGGCTTGTTGCAATGGAAACAACGGAGGTTTTAGTCATTGCTTTGAGTAGGGACAAAGTTGTTGACATTATTAGTCCTTGCTTTCTTTCTTTGTCCCTGATTCCGACCTTGAACTCTCTTCATTTTAGGCCTGAATGCTCCTATGTTCGGGTCATTATAAGACCAAGTTTTGTCACCCCTTGGTCTAGCCTGCACCTCTTGAATTATAGGCGCAGCTCGAATGAGTGCGTCCTAAAGATCTGATGGACGCATAGATTCGAGATGGATATTTACTGGTGGATATAAACCATCACAAAATTTTGACACTTATTGTGTCATGTCATTCTGTGGCGCATACTTTAAAAGTGAGACGAATTTGGAGTAGTATGCATCAAGAGTGAGTCCCAACTGTTTTAGCTCGTAGAACTCATTCATTTTCTGCGTGCAATATGCAGGTGGTAAGTATCTTCCTTGCATGGCTTTCTTCAGCTTCTCCCAGGTAACGGATCCTTCCGGGATCCCTTGATCCCTGCACCATTGCTTCCACCAAAGCCTGGCTTCGTCGGTGAGCTTCAGCTTGGCGAGCATAGCCTCATTGGTGGGTGCAGTACCGGCTACTTCAAAGTAATCCTCCATGGATTCAATCCAAATTTCAGCATCTACTTGGACGGACCTGCCTCTCCCGTCAAATTCGATCGTCTTAATTTGCTTGAGAAGAAACTTCTTCTCCTAGATTACAGTAGTACTTGATGTAGGAGGTGAACTGGGATTCATTGTCCTCCATATCAAGATCATAGAGGAATTATATCTACTTTGCATACATTGACTGAAGATTTTTATTGGCCACATATGGACACTGATGTATCTAACTTTGTATCTAAATGTTTGATTTGTCAACGAGTTAAAAGACACCATGGTAAACAATATGGTTTACTAATGCCATTATCTATTCCATCACGACCATGGGAACAGATTTCAATGGATTTTATCACTGGTTTACCTAACACTAAAGCTAACCATGATATGATTTGGACTGTTGTAGACAGGTTTAGCAAACAAGCATATTTCATTCCATGCAAGAAAACTTTAACTGCATCTCAAGCAGCTCAATTGTTTTTGAAAACTGTTTTCACTAATCATGGTTTACCAAAAGTTATTATTTCTGATCGTGATTCTAGATTTTGTGATAATTTTTAGATTACTTTGTTTGCTAACTTAGGAACAAAGATTGATTTTTCATCTACATTTCATCCTAAGACAAATGGTTAAACAGAAGCTACTAATAGTACTATTTTAGATCTTTTGCGTGCTTACACTATTTCAAAACCACACACATGGGATACATATCTACATTTACTCCAGTTTGCATATAATAATACACCACATACAACTACAAAGAAAGTACCATTTGAAGTTATTTATGGATATAGATTGCCTACACCTGTTGCATCATTATCAAATAAAATTCAGACTGCTCTGATGATATTGCTAACATGCGTGCTACTATTTTTGATGAAGTTAAATATATGATTGCCAAAGCCCAGCAATAATATACAAAGCAAGCAAATAAGAAAAGACAAGTTATGAATTTCAAAGTTGATGATTATGTTTGGTTACGTATAGAAAAACGTAGATTACAAAGTGTAGATAAACACCCAGTAGTGAAATTAGCACCTAGATTCTATGGACCATTCAAGATCATACACAAATTAATGACAATGCATTTAAACTAGAACTCCCACAACATTGGAAAATTCACAACACCTTTCATATTAGTTTATTAGGGCCCTTTAGAGGCCAATTACCTATACACCCGGTCTATGAAAACCAACCTTTGCTAGATGATGAGACTAAAATCCTTGAGCCTGAACCTATTATAGATACTGACTTTATGACCACTAGAACTAGTCGTAGATACTCTAGATATTTAGTCAAGTTTAAAAACCATCCTATTGAAGAGGCCTAATGGATGCACGCTAGAGACTTAAACGCTTTCCCCACTCTGTTAGCTCGACATTGAGCTAATAGCAATTGAGATCAATTGCTATCTCACCCCGGGGGTATGATGCCAGGAGGCATATTCCACAGTGGATTCCGTGAGGTTTTGTGGTGGATGTCATGTATTAAATCCTATTGAGTTCTCTGTAATTGAATTAACTCTTTCTAAAACGAGTACTCCGCGGGTTTAGGCGTTTAGGTTTATGCCAATTAGTTTAATTCTTGAAGATAATTACGCTATTATTTCCATAAACACATGACTTATTGTCTATGCGTAAATTGATTTTCAACCCTAACTTATCGGTTTAAGATCAAGCATAGGTTAGGTTATAACCTAATTTCAATTAATCATCTTATAACTTGCGAACAAGATTCATACTCAAACATGCAACTTTTTCTAATACTTATGCAGTTGAAAAACGATATTTATACCAATTGACTAGAGTTATTCAAATTTAAGAATCATTTCGTGCCTTGCACTTTCCTATGGATTCTTAGCACTTTCCATAATTATTTATTGCGAAAAAGATATGTCCTAATAATGCAACATGCACTTTATACTTCCATGCCTAAACGGAGTGCACTATCTTAATTCCGTTTTGTAAATATGGACATTAATCTAAGTTCAGTTCATTGAAATGCACAAAACTACTTGCTAGAAATGCATATCAATTTTCTGCTCACTTTATTTTTGTTTGTTTTATTGAAAATACTAATGATTGAATTCCTCTGTCGTGAGCTAATTTTTCTAAATTAACTAAAGCATTTAAGACAAAAAATTCATCCTATCTCCAAAAATCATCTATGTCCAATTGAATTATAACGACGTAAAATAAAAATTAGGAAAAGAACCTGGATTTGTGGTGAGATATCCACGTGGATGCTAGGAGACGACCCTCCTGTGGTTGCGCCTTGGGCTTTCTTAGGAGCCATCGCGAATGCAGCCTTTCCGTCTTGGATGCGGCTTTGCGAACTTCCTTTTTAAATTCCACCGTCCTTTATGAGTTTCTTTTCCTTCCCTTCGTAGAAGGTCCTTGAAGGGATAGTTGTGTGGAGGAGGGAGAAACCACGGAAAGGGTTTAAAACCCAGAAAGGGGGTATTTTAAAACCCTCCGCGAGTAAGGCTCATTAAAGCCACCGGAAAGGGCTTAATGGCCTTTTTAAAGACTCACAAGGAAGGGGAATAAAAGGTGTGGAAGACCCCTTTGGATATAGGGGATTGCGTATGGGGGAAAAAGAAGGGTTTTAAAAAAAAAACACATGAAGACCCTTCAAGTCAAATGTCGGGGGGAAAAGGGGCTTGTGGAGTCCTTATGAGGGAATTTGGGGGGGGGGAAGGAAAGGGTATGAAAGGGCTAAAAAGGGAATTTTTTCACAGGGGAAAAGGGGCCTAAGGGGGCCCTTAGGGGGGATTTAAGATACGGGAAAAAATGGGGTTATAAGCCCTTAGGATGACTTAGGTGGGGGGGGGGGGGGGAATAAAAGCTTTAATAGACCATATGAGGGGGGGGGGGCTTCTTACAAAGCTTTTAGAAGCTTCTGAGCTTGTGAGGCAGACTCCACGTGGCGACTACGACAGTGTGTAGGCAGACTCAACGGCGGCGCCGCAACTGCCACATCAGCATCCACTCCTCTCTCTCATGGCGACGTGTGTAGCTGCGTCTCGGTAGCATCTTGATTTTTGCAGCATCCCCTCAAGCTTTTATGGCAGCGTCCTCCTCCCAATCATGGTGGCATCATGGGGACTACGTTCAACCTCCTCAATAAACTGATCAGCACCCATGATTGTGGCTGCAACAACTGCAGAATTCTTCAGTGCCCTCAAGTGTCCCTCTCTGCCTGCATACCCTCAATTTATATAGGTGAGGGGAGGGGGATCCTCCCTCCCCTGCATGGCATCACGCATGCCCACTTTTCTCCTACAAGCTCCATCAAGGAGCTTAATCACTCCTTCTATTCCCCTCCGCTCCAGCTCGACAGTCGGCTGGGGGGGTAAGGGAAATAACAACAAATTTTTTTTTGTCATTTATCCAATTCAAAAAATATTATCCCTATGACCCCTTGCCAAGAGGGAATTCATATGCGGAATGGGTATTACAAAAATATGGATATATTCAAAGGATTAACCACTTGAAAGTACAATGCATAAGCTAGATAACCATGGATGTGATCACAACACAACAATGGAAGTAACTTTGTGTGTGTCTATGTGTACCTAGAGTCGTATATATGGGGGTGAATTGGCATTGTAAGTATGTGAATTGGAAACCTTATCACTTTCTTTGTGCCCCTTATATAGCTCTTTCACTACTGTCATCTTTCATTGGCACTTACTCCACCAGCAATCCGTCCTATCCTCCTACGCCTAATACATGGCATGCACAGTGGAGTGAAATCCACAAGACTTCATCCTTTGATTTCTCCTGCATCTTTTAGAGTGGCTGCATCCTAGAGTACTACTACATGTGCAAGTGTTAGGGCCAAGGGCGAAGCTAGTAGTGGCAGATTGTGTGGAAGAGGCAGAAATGGAGGAGGGGGTGGGTTGGGCAAGGATTTGGAGGTGATAGTGGTGGTGGTAGGGATTAGAGTAGATTGTAGTTCAAATGGTGCTAATGGAGCTAAGGATCCATGCGATTTCAATGTGGAGGTTGGGGATATTATGGAAAAAGAGTTAAATAGCTAGAATTTCTAGTTAGTAGGCACCTATATGAATGGCTTGATGAAGTCAATTCTGCTCCACTCTTACTAGCATGACCTACTGCTCAAGATGTTCAATCTAGCTAGTTTGGCAAGTAGCACTATCCTTGAGAGAGTGAATGCACATGATGCACTTAGAGGATGGGTCCTCTACATATATTAGCTTTCCTATGAGTTACTCCACCTCAAAGCGTAGCTTGATGTTCGAGTGATTGGCTGTAATGTTCTATTGCTACCAATCTTTGTGATCCATAGTGGGCTTCTTCTACACTATGAATTTAGCAAAAAAATGCTCAATCTCAAGTGCAAGGACTTCTTTGTGTGTGAATTGAGGAGTTCGAGGTAAGGCGAAGCAGAGGAAGGCATGATACAACACTTCATCGTCTACTATCGATAGATGTCAAATGTGATTCCATAAATACTATGCTTTTGGCTTCACATATTCAAAATTTGGCGATGATCATTCTGAAGAACCTCAACGTGCTCCAAGGTGACATCTCATTGTTTCTCAAGAGCTGGGGTAATTTTCTCATGAACATATGTGTGCATGACGTGGGTTTAAAATAATGAATTTTTAAAATACCATATTTATACATTTCTTACATACAAAAGGGTATAATATAAAGGGGTTATTTACACATTGAATAGAAAAGGATTATATTTTATTGAAGAAAATTTCACAAATAAGGATATTTATAAATAGGCCTTGAACACACGTGATGTAGAGGATATACATATAGTAACTTCCTCAAGCTCAAGAGCTCATGTTCCAAATTCTCCTCTTGAGTCCAATGATTGTGGACTAAGATATGCTTTAGGCCAATCCTACCACGAGCTATATTATTTGCGGCAACCAAAATGGGCATCAACACTACTATTGCCTCACCAATCTCTATGGGCACATCTTGGGAAACCTTTGCCTCCTACTAGAGTCTGGCCACTAACCTTGTTGTAGAAGGAGAGGCTATAGAGGCCGAAGAAGAGTGAGCACCTACTAAAGAGTAATGGCTAGCTAGGAAGGGACAATCAGTGTCAACTGTGTTAGAGGTTGGGTTTGCGCATATGCATCAAAATCATCATCATCACAAAATGGTAGAGGTGCTAGTTGGATACATGGATCCACCAAGGCAGCCCAAAGTCACTGCACCACTTCATCCCTCACATATTTTCCTCTGGAAAGACTCTTGCAGCTCTTTCAACATGTCACAAGAGATGGGCAACGAGTCATCAACATTAGTAGCCACTATTGCCACTTGTCCATATAGGAATATGGAGTTGGTTCCGCATGGAGTTTGCAATGTTGAGATGAGCCTATTGACATGCTAGAAGGTGTGCAATGATAATCCTATCCCTTCTTCCCCACATGACACTACATGTGCCACATTCTCCTACTAAATCTCCATTTTATTTTGAAGCATGAGAATCTACTGGTGCCAACATATCATTGCTACCATATGAGTGAGGCAGAACTAAGCAATTTTAGGATGAAATTCCATCGAGATGCCAATAGAGGTAGGATGCATGGTTTGGAATAATTTGGATGGTACTCTTAATAACAGTGGGCAACAAGTTGACTATCTGCCTACAAAGCTTCCTTTTGTCTATGTTTTTCGCTGTAGTATATCTACAGCAATAGAGCACAATGTGAGTTGACGTTAAGCTTGTTGTAATTAGGGAGAAGGGCTCTATTGAAAAGGTGGATCAGGGTGGCATGAGTTTCTTCCAAGGCTGCAGTTCACATTTGATGGGTAGGTTTCTACTTGCTTATGTTAGATAGCCTCAATTCCCTACCCTCATAAGGTTCCACCAATGATCCACAGTGGTCAAAGTTTTAAGGCCCCCATTATGAGGAGAAGCCATGTGTGAGCCTAGACATTGGTGGCTCTTGACTTGTATGTCAGATAAGGTCTATGTGCTGCGTGGCCAAAAGGTGACCATTGTAGGTATAGCCTTTGTCTTAGATAGAGTAGTTAAGGTTGCTAGCAACTCAAGGCACACTACATCAAGTTGTAAGATAAGGAAGTTATCAAGAACCCCTATCTAGGGTTTGAGACCTCTAGAAGTAGCCCTTAGCAAACTAGTGGAGGTGCACATGGAAGTAAACATATACATATGCATATGGAAGGTCAACAGACACATGTGCACATGGAAGGTCAATAGACACTGGTGCACATGGAAGCTCATCCATCATGACTCCCTTCGTAGGCTATAGAAGTTAGACCCCTTCACAACGTTCATAATCCATCCGTTCACTCAGCTAGAGTTATTCTGGCTAGCCTTAAGAGCTTCACATATCTTCTATCTAGATATCCATCTAAGCTTTACATTAGAAGCGCACAGGTGGACAGAGCCATCTTTGTATCAACTTGTTTAGAGTTAAAGAAAATTTTTGTTCTCCTCTTATTTGTTGTGTACTATCTTTCTCTATCTCTTGCTCAAAATCTATTTGCTGCACCGTGTAATTTTTACATGGTATTAGGACCAAGGGGACTGTAGAGATCGAAGAGTACATGAGAGACAAAGGCTTTGATAGCAAGCAGGAGCAATGTTGACTTCCACAGGCGATTCTGGCACATGAAGTAGTTCTAAAGGCGATGGTGTTGTAGTACCTATTCAAACACTAACGATTTGTCAACCAATCTTCAATAAAGGTATGTTCGATGGTACAAACTATACTCTGTGGAAGTTTAGAATCCTTAAGAAGAGTGTCTCTCTCAACTCAAAAGGCATTTTTCTAACCTTTTGCTTTACTGACTTACTACCTTCTTTCAATGGGATCATGTGCACGACAATAGTAGGGACAATCCCTTTCAATTCACCATATTCCATGCAAATTATCCCTAAACTCCTATAGTAGGAGTAATACATAGTTTGTGCACTCATCATTAGATAATATCATACTGAGTTTGATTGGATACGGATCATTAGGAGTCCCAAGATCCCACTCCATTACATTGACATTGCATTGTCATGCCGCTATGCAGACACACCTTGAGGTGTATCACCATCTCACTTTCTTATTAATCTAGAGATTCAATGTCAAATTATTCATTATTATTAGTGTCCATAAGATGAATGGTTCAAAAATATGGGATTTTTTGACTATTTTATTCTATTTTTGATATTCTAGCCATTATTTCTTGTAGAAATACTCAAAAGGTGTAGTAAACTTTTAGAATAGAGTGACCTATACAAAGCAAGTGTCTTTTTAGCCAATTTTGGAAAATATCATGATAAGAGAACGGCTCTTGAAGTGTGTGGTGGTAGGCAATCACAATTTTCAAGTAGCAAACAACACTCTAGAGACAAGAAGAGCTTAGAAGGAGTGATCTATGAGAATTTAAATCAAGTATCCCAGGGTCTTACCCCCTTTCAGAGTCAACAAAACCATCACATTTTCCATCTGAGCAATAGGAAAGAAGCTAGTGTTTGGTATGTATTTTTAGTATAACAAGGAGCCTCAAGACATCTAGTGCTTGGAGATTACTTTCGAGTAGTCATAGACATTGTCTAGGCAATCCAAGAACCCTTTGTCTTGGAATTTAGCCATCAAACAATCATTGTAATCACCACGAATACATAGGGCTGAATTGTGTTTGGAGTCTCATACAACGCTTTTGTTTCCTTTCTTGGGTTTTAGCAATACATAGTGCTCCTGGGACAGGTACTTTGGTTTCTCCTACCAAGAAATCATGTAAACCTATTGAAAGTCTGATTGTTTAGACTCTTTGTCTTGGACGTACAACAAAGTTTAGTACAAGTAATACATGTAGAGTTTGAATCATCGAGCTTTGCCTTTATCTTATATATAGACGTTGATAGACTTGGCAAAATGCTTTATGATTGATTCATAATGTATGCACATGTCTTGAAGACAACTTGATTTCTAGCATTCTTGGGATTAATTTGAATCTCCTGCCTATTTTTTTCTTCTATTCAACCTCCAATTCCCTACTTCCTTCTCTCTTTGATCCCCGGTGGATACAAATTTTTGAGTAAAACCTCTTCGACATTCATAAACCCACCCGATGTGGCAAGTTGTCGAAAGGAAAGGCAAGATGGGAGAACCTTCAAGCACACTTTCTAGTGATGTTTTGGAGTAGTTATTAAAGAATATAAACATGCTTATGCAAGTACAACAACAACAACAACAGGTGGTGCATGCTTTTGCTCAAATAGAAACTATTGTGATAAATGCTCTACAAGCAATAGAGCGTGATATTAGGATAGCCATGGATCTAAAGAAGGTTCTTGAAGAGTGAATTTTAAACAATTGGGTGGAATTTACCTTGGAAGAGGTACTTGGTATCACCAAGTAGGAATTTCATGACAAAATCATTAACAATACAACTCTTGAGAAAAGGTCAAAGGTTTTAATGGGAACGGAAGCATAAGAAAGCAATGAAGAAATTGAAGCTGAAATCTGCTTCTACAATGTGAAAGATTGATCATTCACATGGGAATCTTTGTGAAGGGAATGTGCCAAGTCAGTAAAAGTAATTGCTGGAGCATTTCGTGATAAGCTCTATTAGCTCTCTCTTGCACCTGATTGACTATAATAATGAGACTCCTCCCAATTGTTTCTTGTAATCCCTTGAAGGCTACCTTCATGTGGAATCTAACTATCCAATTTGAGGTTTGTAAAATGGATTATACTATAAGATCTTTTTTCTCTTTCATAGATTTGAGTTATATTATCACTTGTTTTAAGAGAGTGTAGCTAGTTAAAAATACATGTGGTAAATCGATCACACCCAATACATGGTCAACAAACCTAGATACAATCAAAGAATAGAGATTGCTAGCTAGTACATGACGTTGTCGAAGGGTTTGTGAAAACAAAGTCGCGACCACAGAGGACTTTGAATAATTTCAAGATAGAAGATCAATCAAGTGAATGTTGTGTGTATGGTTCAGTCCTCAGAATAGATGAGTGAAATCTTACAAATCCAAGTATTTGTCCAGCTCATATGAGATAATTGACAGTTACAATTGAGACTCATGAAAGGAACTGGATACATATCTTTGAAGCTTCTAGTTCACTCAAGAAGCCATGGCATTAACACCACAGAAATGTAGCAAATTCTTTCTTAATGCAGAAAGATTTTTAGTCATCTTTTGCCAGTCCAGTTATGAGCTTCGAATCAAAGTAAATTTGCAGTTCTAACAACCTGATACGATATTTGGATTGCATGACATTGTTCTTTTTGTTGTTATATGAATAGGCTGCTTGGTGCAGGGGTGTTTCTTGACTTCAATTTCAGTACTGTTCTGAAAATTTACATCAAGAAAGATTCTTGAAGGGGAAAGCCAGTAACATGAAGGGAAATGTTGCTGTAATTGAATAATTGTTTCTCCATCTATGTACTGATATTTAGCCACCTATATGACATCCTTACATCTTCCATATTCGCTGAAACAGAAAGTATCTCTATAATGCTGATGGCATGCAGTCCCTTGTTTTCTTTACTTCAAATAATCCTGCACCTGTTCTAAAATCAGACTTTTGCAACTCTTCAGGGCGACTGACAAAACGATGCTTTAAACAAACTTCCTGTTAATAGTCCTTGCACACAAATTTGTTGGAATATGTAAGATTTTCCCAGCAGCCAGGTATGGGACATCGAGGCTTGTTGTGAACTTTGGCATAGTTGCTAGGATCACAGTCAGTCCTCACATGACGATTCCAAGTGGCATTAGGATCTTCATTACCAACCAGTCGGATTGTCTTTGCACAAAGTGGGCACACCAATACAGTAACATCCTTGTCTGCTGCATTAGGACAATTGTATTTGCTGTAGGACCGATGTTCCAGGCAAAATGTCTGCTTACAGACGTCATAGGTCAAGGCTAAAAATCGAGAAGGTTTCCCCCCTCATCGACAGAGCAATGCTTGCCGTCCAATTGACATTCGTGTGATGGTGGCACTGGCCCAAATTGAAGCTCCTGTCGCATCGCAATCTCCCAAAATCTGCTGATCTCTTGTCCGGAACCATGAGCACTCTTAATCAACCCGCTTCTGACGCTGTCTAGAATCCAACTCTGATTCTGCTGCTGAATCCCCCAGCCTCCAACTCTGATGCAGGCAATCTTCCCAACTCTGAACCTGCAGAACAGGCTGCGAGTTTTGCTTGCTAATGACCACTTCTGTCCTACTCGGTGAGCCCCCCAGAAGCATAATTGGTGATATCCCCCTTTTTCTCCCAATAGAAGACTCCACGTTAAAGAATGCCACGACCTGTCTCAGAATTGCTCATAAATAAAGGCTCTGAATCCTTGCTGCTTGTCGTTCACCTGTGACTATTCAACACGTCACTTCTGCACTGAAGGCATTGATGATCTAGGCGCCATAGCCTGAGATTTGATTAATAATAGCAGCAGCGCAACCCGAAATCTGATGATGATAAGAAAAACGAAGAATCAGGGCCCCCTTTGCCGAATTTTCCTGCGCCCCCCCAGAGAAAGCTTTCCCCCCAAAAATATCCTTCAAAGCCAGAATATTCAAAGTGTTTGCAAGAAACTTCAAGTGGCTTGCCCCAACAAGCCTTCCTGACACGTTCTCCATAGATCCCATAATCTTGGCTTTCAGCAAAAGCCTAGATGACACAAAATTATTTGTCCCTATTTCAGAAATGATGAACTCAGTACAAATGGTGCACAAGTCCTGCAAATCAAGAAAAGAAGCACCAGCCAAAATGTGAAATGCATTTCCATCATTTAACTTGGGATGGTGTCCATAAAGGTAAGCCAAAGAGATAGCCATTGCACTCCATGATACGACATTTCGAAATGGTAAGCCAATAAACATACTCTCTGCTTCTTGTATGGTCCCATGTGCTCCATACATACTCACAAGGCCACTACCAACAAAGACATCTGAAGTATAACCCCTCATACAAGCATCATGATGCAATGTCTGGCCAATTTCCAGAAACCCAAGTAGAGGCAATTCTTCCTCCCAAACAATAGCTTCTGCATCTGTAAGTGCACCACAAGCTTGAAGGGCAATCATGTATGTCTGCTCATCACGACTTATTTCTTCCTCTTACTTCAAACCCCTCTTCATTATATTACCCACATAAAATAAAAGAGCAAACATAACGACTAAGTATGTACAAAGTATCAAATCACACACACAACTTTTGGGTGGTTTTTACACCTCGAATGCGCAGCAATACAACATCCACCCCCTCTAATCCTGCACATCCTCCGGATGGGCCAACTACCCATGATCATTATCATCAAGATCCACAAACAGATCAATCTCTTCATTATGCATTTCCGGTATATCAACAAGATTATCTGTCATATCATCTATCTCTTCCATTGAAGTTTCTTCTCGTTGCTCTTCTCTTGAAAATTCTTCCAATGCATAATCCTCATCATCTCTTTTCTTGAAAATCTTGGTTCTTTTTCCAGCAATAGGCACTCTAAGCACTGTCCCATCCAATTCTGTCAACTCATATGTTGCATTATCAAAAACATGTCTAACTATGTACGGCCCAAACCATCTAACAGGCGAAGTCAAAGCACAAGTCTCAGTCGGCATAACAGGTTTCTGACCATACATCAACTCTGTAGGCATATATCCTGTGGTAACACTGTGAGTCGTACCATCAGCCCACAAAGCAAATGGTAGAAGTCTCGGCCATTCTCCAATCCATCCTCTGCATGCTTTGGCTAATGCTTTCACTATCGGCGGATGCCCTCTTTCACTCTTCCTATTTCCCTTTGGATTATATGCTGTAGTTAGAGCTAACTTGATTCCTAGCTGAGAGAAAAACTCCCTAGCTTCATCTGCATCCAATTCACTGCGATCCGCAGTGATCTTACCCACACAACCATACCTGCAGAAAATTTCTTCCAATAAGAACTTACACACTGCACTAGTGGTCTTTGTTCTCAAAGATCTGCCCTCAACATGATTGGTAAGATCCTCTCTAGCCAAAACAATATACCTCATCTGCCATAGACCCATAGGCATAGTAACCAAATCAACTACCCACTTATAATGAATGCATAGCAGATAGGTCGGATGAAGCTCATCTCGATGACGCACTACCGAATACATCTGGCAGTCTTTGCAAGTCTCAACAAAGTGAGAAACATCTCTATACATGCCTTTCCACCAATATTTCTCCTTCATTTTCTCATAAGTAGCCCACACTCCTCTGTGACCAGCCCAAGGACTCTCATGAAACTCCCTCATCACCTGTAATTGTGTCTCTCTATCGCAGACAACCCGCAAAGGTAATCCACCTCTTTTCTTCGGATGCTTTCAAAGAAATCTGTCCGTGAGAAAATAACCATAGGCTTTCCTTCTGATCTTCTTAAACTCTTCATCTGTCCATTCATCTCTTTTGCTTAGTGTACTAAGGTACTTGCCAATCTGCAACCAATCTGCAACATAGAGTTCTTCTATGAAAGCCACAATATCATAGACATGACAAACATGATCAACCATAGTGGCTGAAATTTTTGCATCATCCTCTTCTGCAAGTAGAGTCTCCTCATGATCATATCTGGCTCTAGACAGCATATCTGCCACTAGATTATCCTTCCCTGCTATGTGTTTAAATTCCGGATTTAATGACTTGATGTATGCAATCCATCTCAGCATAGCTATATCCGGAGTAGAGCAACTCGTAATCATACCAAGCAATGGCAAGCAATCTGCCTCTACCACAACTGAAGCTCCAATAAAGTACTCCTTGTCACATTTGAGAGCTGTAACAATCCCCAGTAACTCCCTCCTGATTTGCGGATATCTCCTCTGTCTCTCGTTTAGGACTTTGGCCCCAAACCGAATAGCATACCTTTTTCCATCTGCATCATCTTGACCCACAGCCCAACCTATGCCAATTGGACTAGTGTCAACTGTCAATACAATAGGCCTTCTGCAATTATAATCCGCTTTCTTGAGAGTAGGGGCATTCTGCAATAACTTCTTCAATTTCCGCATGGCTCTAGTGTGGCTCTCATCCCAATAGAATTTCTGCCCCTTTCGAAGCAGCTGATATAAACAATCTGCTATGTGTGCAAAATGAGGTATCCAAATCATATAAAACACACAAGCTCCAATGAATCTCCGTACCTCTAAAGTGGTAGAACAATACTCCGCAATCTTGCCTATAGCATCCACCTTATCAGGTGAGGGTTTCCTGCCATAATACCCACACATATGTCCAACAATGACAACCTCATTCACTCCAAAAATAGATTTTTGCCCTAAAAGGGTCAAGTTCACTTCTTCTAACCTGGCCAAAATCTTCTCACAAGCTGAAATATGATCAGCCACAAAGTATGTGCAACCCTGCTCATTTAGACTCTCAATCTTCTCTTCTTCTGCACACCCCTTAATGGGCACATCATCCAAGAAAGGCATAGTAAGCTGAGGTATATAATCACGAAGGACCTTATGCATGGCATTCATCATATGCGCAACAGAATTAATGGCACCTTGAGGCAAGGTACACATCCTGACAAGCCCAATAGGAGTTCTCATGGTGGTTATGTCCCTGCTTTCCAAAGCCAGCTGAAACTGATCATATCCTGAATACAAATCACCTAAAGAATAGATGGCACGTCCAACAAATGCTTCTGCAAAATCATCCACAACTAGACCTATACCAACATTCCTGATAGTAACTCTATTCACTGGCTGCATGTCCTGAATAAATCGGAGAGTACCATTCTTCTTTGGAACCGTAAACCACCTGTTTGAGTATGGTGCAGATGAAGGCTCAAGAATTCCCATTCTGATTTTCTCATTCAATAAATCAATCAGCTTTGGCAGGTGTGCTTTAGGCACTGGAATAGGTCAGAGATTCCATGGAATATAAGGAATAGTAAAAATGACCATAGGAGCAACAATATCTGGATTCACACATCCAATCTCATGCGGGAAAAAAGCAAATCCCCTTCCATGTCGCTCAAGCATCTCGTGAAAGCATTGCTTCTCTATGGGTAACAAAAAATCACCATTTCCAATTTTCAATTCAGCAAGAGTCTCAGCTGAAAATTTATGACCAATATGCTCCGGATTCCTCAAAATTGCTGTTTAGCAGCCCTCTCAATTTGCTGATCACTGTTAGGTGGAAGCGGTACAGCTACCGGCTTCACCTCCTTATCCACAATTTTGTATTTTGTGTCAACCCTGGCTTCATTATGCTCTTCTGCATTACTCAAATCTTGCTATAAATCAGCAATTCTGCACTCCAATGGTTGAATATCCTCAGCCCTCTGCTCTATGGACTGCATAGAAATAGCCCTAAACTCTGGATGCTGAAATATTTCAGTAGTAAACTTTGTTGGCTGAAAGTTTTCAGCCCTCCGTGTCTCTGAAAGTTGATCATAACCAGCTGGAAACTTTGTTTGCTGAATTTCTTCAGCACTCAACACTTTTTGCTGAGCCACCTCAGCCTCTGACTCAATCTGTGACACAAAATCTACAATTTCATGAAACATGTCCAGGGATTGCACTAATACATTACTGTGACAACTCTGCATATCAGTTTTCAGCATATTTCCCATCTCTGTCATCGTATCTGCACAAATCACACTGTCATACATCCCATCTATGTGCTCTTCATCCTCTAAAATTCTTCCATTTTTCAAATTTTTCTCCTTCTTGCATATGTACTGCCTAGCAGCTCTAGGGAACCTAGAAATCTTCTAATAGCTCATCGAACTGTTTGCTGAAATCCCAACAAAACCGGAGGAGAAAACAGTACTGCCAGGAGGCAAGAACTCCAATCTCCTCTGCTCTGTACCACCGTCGTCTCGCGAAACGGCGGTACCTAATGAAAACCCAAATCCCTCACAGTGGGCAAAGGTGCATCTCTGAGAGTATCCATGTTTCTAACATGGTTCACACACACAATCATAAACTGAACTGCTCTCATACCATCTTTACTGCGAATCCGTGCATAAGCAGATCCATCATCCATTACCTTTGTTTCCATGCGCATCTCTGTGATGAATGGTTGTCCAAGAATTATAGGATAAGAGCATGAATCCTGCACAAAGAAATGAAAATCCTCCTCTACATCACCAATAGAAACCCTGGCACTGAGACAGGCAGCATACAAATCACCTGCAGTGTTATTGGCGGCTCTCATACGCCACCCATGCTCTACATCCATAGGCCATCTGTTACTCTCATAAACTCCATGAACTATGAGATTAATCTCTGAACCATGATCCACCAATGCAACATAAGGCACCTGTTTCTCTCCAATCTTTACCATCGTCTCTGTAGTTGCCCTAGCCCAATGACTCCGCGAAAAGTGACTACGCGGTATCAAGACAGGCTCATCAGTTTCAGCATAATGCATAGGCTGAACCCTCTTCTCTACCTGTGGAAAAACAGAAGCATTCTCAACCATAACCTCATCCTCATCCTCATCCAACTCCCCAATCAAAACTCCCTGTGTATCAGTGGTAGGCAATGCATGTCTTTTCCTCTTCAGGACCTCCTGAAACTGATCCTGAAACTTTCTTTTCGAGATGCCCAAAACCTCAAAAATAGTGAAAGTCACCTCACTGCCAAGTATCTTGTCATTAAAGATTTTCTTCATGTTTGTAGATGTCTCAATATTGGACATCAATCTAAACCCTGGCTGCTTTCTCTCTCTAGGCTCTTGCCTCTTTTGTTCTTTTGAGCATCTTCCATCTGTCGATCTGGCCCTGGTCTTGAAGACAGTCCTGCAGTAGGTGGTGTAACAAACTCACCCCCTCTAGTCTTCTTAGTTGCACTTGGATTTTCTTCATCCCTCTTACGCTTCTCCTCAACAAGTACATCTGCTCCATGAGACTTAGCCAAATAAGCATAAATAGAATACCTGTAAAGAGGCGAATCCCAACCTGTCTCTGATCTGATGCTAGAGCCTGCACTAGTCAAAACAGTTTGCTGAATTTTTCCCTTGTTTGCAGTCTCCATAGCATAAGTCCATAGTGCCCACTGAGTCTCTGATCCCTTCTCAATCTGGACTCCATATGCAGAAGCATCACCTCTAGCTGTCACATAAGAAGTACATGCAACCATGTCATCCACTAACTTCTTCATTCCACCTTTACCAAAGTTGGTAGCAAGTGGAGCTCCTGTCTCAGTCAACCAAATCTTACCATCTTGTCCCTAATATACCAAATTCTTCCTCCTTGCATCCTAAAAAGATTCACAATCCCTGCAATGCTGATGGTCCGTACTATCGCACCAAATACATCTCTGATCTCTCCTAGGTGCACTAGGAGCACTCCTAGGTGCAGTAGGAGCACTAGAAGAAGTAGTAGGTGCAGTCAAAGCAAATTGCTCTTTCAATTTTCCCACCAATTCCGCTTTAACTGACTCCAGTGTCAAATCTGTTATGCCTTTGATTATGTCATCAAGAGAGGTAGGCACTGATGGAGCGGATGGTTTTGGAGCAGAAGGTGTAGGCATCGGTCGTGGAACAGGAGGAATAGGTGGAGTGGAAACAGTAGGCACTGGCATAGGCCAAGAAACTGGCTGAGGAGGAGAAGAAATAACAGGGATAGAAGTAGGCATAGGAGCAGATGATGGTGTCGGTGTCATGGAACCATTCTGTAGGCGAGTCTTCCATATCCTCCTCTTGGTCAAAGTCGAGACTGCATCCTGGGCATCCTGCCAATCCGTTTTAAGACCCATAGGCTTCGTGCGATCCTCAAGAAGCTCACCCAATTCTTCTTGAAGAGCAAGATCTGTAGCTTGCAAGAAAAGCTCAACTTTTTCAACATCCAATGCTCTTTGTTCAATAGCATCAAGCTGACTATACCTCTCTTCAAATTCTCGAATCAACTCTGAAGCAGCTAGACCTTTGTTTGGCATGTAGACCCACTCTCGGAATGACCGCCGAGTAGCCATATCAAAGTCCTCAAGGAAATATTCTTCTTTCATGGCCTTCTTAAAATCTTTCCAATGTGTATTTTGAATAAAAAGATCAGTCACTTTTGCCCTCAAAGCGGGCGTGACAAGACGAAGGAAGTACTTACTCATAAGTCCAGCTGGAACTCCGAAAAACCCCATCTTGATATCATATGTCTTCAAATATGCTGAAACATTATGGCCATAAAATATCTTCTTCTCATTCTCAACTGCTTCAATCACTTTAGTCGCGTTGTTTGCATTCTCCTGCTCCGAATAGAGTTGCCTTTGCTGAGACAACTACTGTTGATGCAATTGTTGCTGCTGCTGCATATACAATTGTGTCTGCTGAATTTGGAGCTACATATACATGGACATATTCTGCAAAATCTGCTTTAGATCCTCTGTTGAAGTACTTGACGCAACAGTCATTGATGGAGCTGAAGTAGAGGACGCAGCTGGAATTGTAGAAGAGGCTGAAATAGAGGCTGAAGTATCTCCCATCCTGAAATTTCTGCGACGCTTTCACGTCGGGTTCACCAAAGATGTCGAAGGGTTTGTGAAAACAAAGTCGCGACCACAGAGGACTTTGAATAATTTCAGGATAGAAGATCAATCAAGTGAATGTTGTGTGTATGGTTCAATCCTCAGAATAGATGAGTGAAATCTTACAAATCCAAGTATTTGTCCAGTTCATCTTATGAGATAATTGACAGTTACAATTGAGACTCATGAAAGGAACTCGATACATAGCTTTGAAGCTTCTAGTTCACTTAAGAAGCCATGGCATTAACACCACAGAAATGTAGCAAATTCTTTCTTAATGCAGAAAGATTTTTAGTCATCTTTTGCCAGTCCAGTTATGAGCTTCGAATCAAAGTAAATTTGCAGTTCTAACAACCTGATACGATATTTGGATTGCATGACATTGTTCTTTTTGTTGTTATATGAACAAGCTGCTTGGTGTAGGGGTGTTTCTTGACTTCAATTTCAGTACTGTTCTGAAAATTTACATCAAGAAAGATTCTTGAAGGGGAAAGCCAGTAACATGAAGGGAAATGTTGCTGTAATTGAATAATTGTTTCTCCATCTATGTACTGATATTTAGCCACATATATGACATCCTTACATCTTCCATATTCGCTGAAACAGGATTCTGCTCTGCTGAATCCCCCAACCTCCAACTCTGAACCTGCAGAACAGGCTGCAAGTTTTTCTTGCTAATGACCACTTCTGTCCTGCTCGGTGAGCCCCCCCAGAAGCATAATTGGTGATATCCCCCTTTTTCTCCCAGTAGAAGACTCCATGTCAAAGAACGCCACGACCTGTCTCAGAATTGCTCATAAATAAAGGCTCTGAATCCTGTCCTTCACCTGTGACTATTCAGCACGTCAATTCTGCACCGAAGGCATTGATGATCTCGGCGCCATAGCCTGAGATCTGATTAATAATAGCAGCAGCGCAACCCGAAATCTGATGATGATAAGAAAAACGAAGAATCAGGGCCCCCTTTGCCGAATTTTCCTGCGCCCCCCCCAGAGAAAGCTTTCCCCCCAAAAATAGCCTTCAAAGCCAGAATATTCAAAGTATTTGCAAGAAACTTCAAGTGGCTTGCCCCAACAAGCCTTCCTAACACGTTCTCCATAGATCCCATAATCTTGGCTTTCAGCAAAATCCTAAGATGACAGAAAATTATTTGTCCCTATTTCAGAAATGATGAACTCAGTACAAATGGCGCACAAGTCCTACAAATCAAGAAAAGAAGCAGCAGCCAACACGCGAAATGCATTTCCATCATTTAACTTGGGATGGTGTCCATAAAGGTAAGCCAAAGAGATAGCCATTGCACTCTATGATACGAAATTTCGAAACGGTAAGCCAATAAACATACTCTCTGCTTCTTGTATGGTCCCATGTGCTCCATACATACTCACAAGGCCATTACCAACAAAGACATCTGACGTATAACCCCTCATACCAGCATCATGATGCAATGTCTGGCCAATTTCGAGAAACCCAAGTAGAGGCAATTCTTCCTCCCAAACAATAGCTTCTGCATCTGTAAGTGCACCACAAGCTTGAAGGGCAATCGTGTATGTCTGCTCATCACGACTTATTTCTTCCTCTTACTTCAAACCCCTCTTCACTATATTACCCACATAAAATAAAAGAGCAAACATAACGACTAAGTATGTACAAAGTATCAAATCACACACACAACTTTTGGGTGGTTTTCACACCTCGAATGCGCAGCAATACGACAACGTATATTATCCAAAACAATAGAGTTGCTTGAATCAAACTGTAGTCTAACATCCCCAATGCTAATGATATCTAATGCAGTATCATTTCACAATCTCACAATAGATCTTGTATTACCACAATAGTTATGAAACCAATCCTCATGTGGGGTAACATGGAATGAAGCACATAAATCAAGCAAACAAACAATGCTAGCAAGTACATGAAGCATCGATAAACTGAGTAGCATCAATAGATAAATTAGCTAAAATATAGTCATCATTAGACTTAGTATATGCTACATTTGTTTCGTGTACAAATCGTGTGCTGTATGTGCGTGTAGTGAACGCTGGAAGGTCCCCAAGAACAAATAACTCTACAAAAGCTTCATAAAGACAAAAAGATATTTTACACAATAAGAGACAAGAAGACCAATTGGGTGCAATCTCCACCCATGCCTTGTGTGAGTACTTGACAAGCCATGTATTTATAAATTTATTTATCTTCAAGCTAAAAAATAGCCCACTTTACAATTAGCATGCTTTTGGCCTAGAAAATATTAAGTGTCAGATAATGAAATATTAAATCGAGTGTCTATGCGCCTACAAAATAATAAATGTTTTGTCAAGTGCTTTAATAAATAAGTGTGTTTAAAAAAATATTGGCACCACTTCTTTAGAGATAATGCGTGTGCCCATCATAAATGGTAATTCTTCTAGGTATTTTGAATTCACACCATCACCCAGTGGTACCTAACGTCATCGCCGCCTGCTCTACACATCAACTGAAGCATTCACAATTGTTTGAAAATAATAAGATAAAACCCACAAAAGTGAATACCTAGCAGTCTTGAGCTACAAAATAATTAAATAGGTTGGAACTCTGTCCTAACGTTAATTTAATTTGAGTGCATGTCCATTAATTTGATATGTATTTTGTAGAATCACTCGTTGTGGAATCACACGCGTGCACATTAAATTAATATGTTGTCCCAAAAGGGCAAGCATGCTCGTCAACTTCTCACACCTTTCCCCTTGCCTTTCTCATTATGCCTATCATTGCACATTTTATGCAATTGTAGTTGAATTTCACCATGTTGCCCATAATAATTACATGTCAAAGAGAACTTACATATGTGAAACTTAATACAAGATTGCCTATGAGACTAAGACTTGCCCCTATTAGGCTAGGAGTCTCTACCATATTTATTAGTGTGATTACTGAAATTTCTGCCTCTAATCATCAATGCATAAGAAGTACATGTTTGTATAAATTATTTTTCTACTTTCTTCTTCTATTAGTATAGAACTCTCTATACTACTACATTTAAAACCACCCTTAGAAGGATGAGCACTCCTAGCAATATGGAAGGTGTCCCATGACTCAGGTAGTGTAACAAGCAAGAAAAAGGACTTGATATTATTGTCAAGTTGAATGCCTTGTGATACAAGTTGGCTGAAAATGGAATGAAATTCATTCAAATGAGTGGTTATAGCCGTACCCTCCATGTGAATGTTTACAAGTCTCTTCAACTAGTATAATTGAGATCCAAGACCTTATTTGTCATAAAAATCTTTTTTTTTTCTATTATGCATAAGCACCACTCTCAATCCCAATGTTATTAAAATACACCTACTTTGATCATGATAAAATGACACTAGATTTGCCTAGATAGTCAAGTTTTGCCTAACCCTCTATATCATAAAGCTCACGCTTTATGCTATCTAACTTGAATGGTTTAACTTGCTCTTTTGTACCAACTTTTGGCATACCTATGTCGTCCAATATTTGAAGTTATTGCCATCAAGATTCTAAAGATTGAAAATAGCATTATTGGCATATGAACTTGCCATAATGACTGCAAGTGTTAGCACAAATAGCAAGAGTATCGGCTATAGTATATTCAACAAAATAGCCCGCAAAGCAAATCCAAAGTGTGGGAACAAATGAGACTAGATATGCCCACCAATTGCAAGAAAAAAGTACAAAAAGTTTTTGTGTACTCTCTAAACGAATGC
The DNA here is from genome assembly GCF_053477565.2 of Lygodium microphyllum. Classification (NCBI taxonomy): domain Eukaryota; kingdom Viridiplantae; phylum Streptophyta; class Polypodiopsida; order Schizaeales; family Lygodiaceae; genus Lygodium; species Lygodium microphyllum. The sequence continues at coordinate 31,516,902 of NC_141136.1, forward strand.
TAAAAACTGCAATTATAGCAATGTTGAAATAAAGACATCAGTATATGTGGGCACAAATCGAAGAAAGCAAGCCTACATTGCGAGAGATATCCGAGTAGCAACCCAAAAGAAGGAATGCAACTAGTAGTGAGTGAGCATAGAGCCGTGGTATTGAAGACTATCAAAAACTCAAAGTATCAACAGATCATACATCCCATAAGGATATGTATCATGCATGTAGAAAATCTCAAAAGAAACTACAGAGATATGTCAAATGCTCCGGGAAATTACTATATGTATATCCTCTACATTACATGTGTTTAGGGCCTATTTATAAATATCCTTAAACATAACCCTTTTCTATTAAATTTGTAAATAACCACTTTATATTACACCCTTTTATATGTTTAAAATATATAAATATGATATTTTAAAAATACATTATTTTGAACCTACATGATGCACACATATATTCATGAGTAACTTACCCCAAGGCAAATGCATGATGAGTGAGCAAAGAGTAATGTTTCTCAATACATAACAAATATGCAATGTTGCTGAATGCAAAATGATTGAGAAAAGAGAAAATAAAATCATCCCACCAAGTGGAGGTGGATGCATCCAAAAGCATACAAGAGAAGATATACATGAACTTAGAGTTGGATTGTCTCAAAGAGCAAAGCTCTGCCAAGTAAGTATAAGCATCTCCATCTAGAAGAGAATCTTGAATGCAAAGTGAGTAGGCAAAGCTCAAGACATATACACAAAAGCATCTGGAAAGACAAAGCACATCTCAAATATATGTGGGAGAATAAGTGTCCAATTGAAGCTTCAATACCCATAAGTGAGTAAGTACGGAAGCTCAAAGCAGCCAACCAAAGTCCAAGTACATCAAATGTAACTCAAAATGAAGTGCCAAAGCATGTTATAATTGTACTTGGATTTTTAAATCAATCCTAGACATCACTGTAGACATATAGCATGCTTAAAATATCATGTAGACACAATGGGCATTCAAAGCATAGAGTCCACTGTTGTGTGCTTGTTGTCCAAATTATTATGATAGAAATAAGCCTCTTCAAAACTGAGATAATCAAGCTCTTAAAAATCCAACTAGCATCTCAAAGAATTATCATAACATTCGAGTACCAAGGAAGCATGTGTCCATGGGGCTGATAATGTACCTGAAAGAGGAAGTACTAGGCAACCAAAAAATCAAATGAACAAAATCACGTAGCGATTAATAACTACATAGTGATTAATCACATAGCATAAACCAAGTAGTATAGATGAGAGACTTGTGCAATCTCTCAAACTCAAACATTGCGATGAAATATGAAAGTTCTCCCATTGGAAGTAAAGTGAAGTATCCAAGAGAAAAGGAAGCTCAATACATGCATGTCATAACATTCGAAAGCCCAAAGGTACCAAATAATATGCCCTAGAGCATCTAAATAAAATCAGCATCCAAGCCTATGAATAAGAGATCACTGAACCATGCAACCTCTATAGATATGAATATAGGAGAGCTTAGAATTAAAGCTCAAGGCCAAAAGGAGATCATATCCATACATGCCCAATAGTGTCAAGCATACACATGATCAAAGAGCATTTCCCCATGGCATGTAAGCATATATTTCACTGATATTCAAAGCATATGCTTTCTATCCACTATTTATGAGAACAAAGGTCCCTTTAATGGCTGAGTAAACTCAGCTCTATTCAATTTGTAGAACATCCCTAAGATCAATATATCATCCTCGTATTAAAACCCATGTGAATAAGCATTAGTAAAGCATAAACATTCAAATGCTTTGCTATCCAAAATTGTGAATAGTAAGTTTCTATTCTCAAATGATGCCCAAAGCTAGAGTCAAAAGTGCTAAGACAAGTCCTCAATAGCTAGATAAGAATTAGAAGAGTTGTCGAGCCAAATGTCTGAGGGAAAGTGAGTAGGGAAGCCCCCTAAAAATATATGACCAATTGTGGGATAATTTCTAGGGACTTCTCCTACTATCCCTAACTGTTTGACTTTACTAGGCACTAATCAAAGGTTGTGCTGAATCTGAGAAATGAGTTGGAGAAGGTGGGGATTTAATATTTTCCTTAGATGATTGAAGCTCTAGTTGCCATGGAAGTTGGGGTTGAAGCTCTCTTTCCCAAGCTGAAGTAGAATGGGTGAAGCTCCTTAAATTCCTACTCTAATATTAGTTTCAAAGGGTGAGCAAGAGTGAGAGAGAGAAGACCACAAGGGGAAGTAAGAGGAATGGCTATGGAGGTTTGAATGCAAAAGAGTAAGACTAGTGTGTGGAAACTTCAACAATCACAATGTGTGACCTGCCTTCTCTTTATTATTCTATCATAGTAAAGAATAAGGAATATAGATGATAGTGGTGGGCAGCCACCACTTGTAGTTTACAACTATGTGGGCACTAAGTATAAGGTAAATGTAGTTTTCTAGACACATGTGGCCTTTAATCCGCAACATTTGGACTGCGGGTTATTGAGTTACTTCCATATACTTTGATGATATTCCTATATAAAAGAATTTCATTTGAGCATATAATGATAGCATTGATAATGGTCATTGTGGTCATGAATGAGGGTTTTTATTGGTGCACAGATCGGATGCCGTAGGCGCGCGTAGTGAGTGTCAAAAGGTCCCCAAGAACAAAAGAACTCTACTTTTTGCACACAAATCAATGTAGAAAGCTTGCACGACATGAACAAGAGACCAATTGGGTGCAATCTCCCCCCATGCCTTGTGTGTGTGCTCCACAAAGCATGTATTTCATATATTATTCATCTTTAAGCTCAAATAATAGCCCAAATTACAAAATAGTACGCTTTAGCTTTTGAGTTTGCTTTTGTGCCAATAAAGAATTAAAGCTAATGGGTGCCCAAGAAGTCAGGCGTACCCAAATACAATGTCCAAATACAAATATCTAAATCATGTGCCCATGCGCATATAAAAATACTAAATAAATATCAAGCGCTTTGATAAATAAGCGTGATAAAATATAGGCGCCATGCCTAAGGTATACGCCCATCAAAATATTGACGATAAATTTGAATACACGCCATCCTCCAATGCTTTCCACTGCCACCGCTGCTCGCTCTACACATCAACTGAAGAATTCACAATCGTTAGTAAAATAATATAATTAAAGCGACAAAAGTGAATACCTAGCAGTCTTCAGCTATATAAATAAATTGGTTAGAAATCAATCCTAACCTTAATTTATCAGGAGTCTGCACTCTAAACTCATAAATGTTTATTAATTTAAATATGTATTTTGCGGAATCACCCGCTATGGAATCACCCATGTACACATCAAATTAACAGAACGCCCGAAAAGGATAGGCGTCCCCATCGACTTCTTGCACAAAGAATCCACTTTGTGTATGAGCCCCGGTAATAAAATCTTACGAAATCGATCGTAAAACCTCACGGAATCCACCGTGGAATATGCCTCCTAGCATTATACCCCCGGGGTGGGATAGCAATTGTCCTCAATTGCTATTAGCTCAATGTGGAGCTAACAGAGTGGGAAAAGCATTTAAGTCTCTAGCATGCATCCATTGGGCCTCTTCAACAGGATGGTTTTTAAACTTGACCAAATATCTAGAGTATCTACGGCCAGTTCTAGTAGTCATAAAGTTAGTATCTATAATAGTTTCAGGCTCAAGGATTTAAGTCTCATCATCTAGTAAAGGAGGGTTTTCATAGACAGGGTGTACATGTAATTGGCCTCTAAAGGGTCGTAGTAAACTGATATGGAAGGTGTTGTGTATTTTCCAATGTTGTGGTAGTTCTAGTTTAAATGGATTGTCATTAATTTTGTGAATGATCTTGAATGGTCCATAGAATCTAGGTGCTAATTTCACAACTGGGTGTATCTACACTTTGTAATCTACGTTTTTCTATTTGTAACCAAACATAATCATCAACTTTAAAATTCATAGCTTGTCTTTTCTTATTTGCTTGCTTTGTACATGATTGCTGGGCTTTGGCAATCATATCTTTAACTTCATAAAAAATAGTAGCATGCATGTTAGCAATATCATCAACAGTTTGAATTTTAATTGATAATGATGCAATAGGTGTAGGCAATCTATATCCATAAATAACTTCAAATGGTGCTTTCTTTGTAGCTGTGTATGGTGTATTATTATATGCAAACTGAAGTAAATGTAGATGTGTATCCCATGTGTGTGGTTTTGAAATGGTGTAAGCACGTAAAAGATCTAAAATAGTACTATTAGTAGCTTCTGTTTGACCATTTGTTTCAGGATGAAATACAGATGAAAAATCAATCTTTGTTCTTAAGTTAGCAAACAAAGTAATCCTAAAATTATTACAGAATCTAGAATCACGATCAGAAATAATAACTTTTGGTAGACCACGATTAGTGAAAACAGTTTTCAAAAACATGTGAGTAGCTTGAGATGCAGTTAAAGTTTTCTTGCATGGAATGAAATATGCTTGTTTGCTAAACTTGTCTACAACAGTCCAAATCATATCATGGTTAGCTTTAGTGTTAGGTAAACCAATGATAAAATCCATTGAAATTTGTTCCCATGGTCGTGATGGAATAGATAGTGGCATTAGTAAACCATATTATATACCATGGTGTCTTTTAACTCGTTGACAAACTAAACATCCAGATACAAAGTTAGATACATCAGTGTCCATATGTGGCCAATAAAAATCTTCAGCCAATGTACGCAAAGTAGATATAATACCTCTATGATCTTGATATGGAGGACAATGAATCTCATGCAAAACAAATGATCTAAATGGAAATGTCACACATAATCTTTTTTCATAAAACATGAATCCATTATTGTAAGACACTTAATCAATATGAATCCAATTATTTGCAACTAGTTTATTCCAATAAGCTTGAAAGTAAGATCCTGATGATAAGTATCTTTCATAGGGATAAGGGAATCAAATGATATCATAGAAATATTATGAATTTCCAGTCTTCTACTCAAAGCGTCAGCTACAACATTCTCTTTTTGATAGCCTCCAATTTTGTCATCAAAAAGGCTAAAAGCATGTGGCTCTACATCGACAAGTTATTCACTTTATCAAAAATGTTTGTGCTATTGTATCTAAGTTGTACTTCATTGATATATATTTTTACCATTGTAAATGCTTGGCTTGGAGCTATAAAAGCCATTGCATATGTTCTTTTATTTTAAAAACCTTAGGAATCTTGCCTAGAATACATGCAACACATAAGGGCTTCAACCTTTGCTTTTGTATGGTCAAAATATTTGATTTAATAAAGGTTCAAAAGGGTGCAATTGGGGTTCTTGGGAAAAAGTGGTTGAGGAGGTTGGAGCACGGCAGATTGTGGTGCTTCTTTAACTTCTCTCTTCCCTCTTTTGCAAACTCTCTTTGTCCATCCTTCTTCTTGCTCTTCCTTTGTGCTGTAACTATGGATCTTGAGTGTGTAGAGGAAGAGGAGGAGCCTCCTGATCTTGTTTCTTGATTGGTGAGGGTGTGTCTTGAGTCTTTTGTGTGTGTGTATTCATGGCCAGAGAGGTGTATTTGCAGGTTTCATGGTGAGGAGCAAAGCTCCAAGCATATACTTTGCTGCTCGGTACCCTGGTTTTATGCTTTCTTGTGTGCTGGGTGAGAGTCGGTCATTTTTGGTTCCGTTGCCGGGACCGGGCTAGCCATGGATTCTGCAAAGTAAAGAGCAGGTTTTCAAGATCTTTGAAGAGCAGGGAGTTGTATGCAAATTTGTTCTCAGCAGATGGAGTGCCCTTTCTTCCCTTCAGATATTGAACAGAAGAATAAGATGAAGAAGTAGGAGAAGAGGAAGCAAGAAAAAGATTCAAATTGGCGATCTGTTTTGCTTCCATCTCCTCTCACAAATCCAAGGCGACCTGTTCATCTTGCCTTCCACAACAAAGAAGAAGAAGATTAATCTGTTCACGAAAACGAAGGCGCAAAAAATGAAGGAAAAGGAGGAAGCATCAAAAGGACGAATAAGAGGATGGATGCAAGAAGAAGAATAAGTGGCGACAATGTCAGGCACTGCAGCCGCACTCCTCATCCCTGATGGGCCTCACCATCTCGTAATGGAACGTCTTCCACCACATCAACGTCTTCGTCTTCATCTTCCGCCCGCCTGCACGACCACCACCGTCCTCCTGGCTCCCCTCCATCATATCCATCAGCTTCCGGCTTATTGGTAATCTGCTTGTATTCCCACAGATTTTCCCGCCTGTCCTTCTCCATGAAGTAAACCCCCTTAACCAGCGACGCCATTATTTCCCTCCTGTGAGTTGGCTCTATCCTGCAAAGGAGAGCACTCATGGATACTGAAAGCTCCACAGAGAGAGAGAGAGAGAGAGAGAGAATAGAAGAAGGAGGAGGAGGAGGATAGGAAGCAAGGCAAAATGTTCGTCCTTTTTCACGACCTCATCCACAGGTGGCGTCTGCACGAGACGGCAACCAAAAAGAAGATCAGATAGTTTTTTTTTCTTTTATCAAAACCTTAAAACCCTAAGGTTAACCACTCTATGGCAGAAAGGAGTTCATATGCAATTGGGGTTCTTGGGAAAAAGTGGTTGAGGAGGTTGGAGCACGGCAGATTGTGGTGCTTCTTTAACTTCTCTCTTCCCTCTTTTCCAAACTCTCTTTGTCCATCCTTCTTCTTGCTCTTCCTTTGTGCTGTAACTATGGATCTTGAGTGTGTAGAGGAAGAGGAGGAGCCTCCTGATCTTGTTTCTTGATTGGTGAGGGTGTGTCTTGAGTCTTTAGTGTGTGTGCATTCATGGCAAGAGAGGTGTATTTGCATGTTTCATGGTGAGGAGCAAAGCTCCAAGCATATACTTTGCTGCTCGGTACCCTGGTTTTATGCTTTCTTGTGTGCTGGGTGAGAGTCGGTCACTTTTCTGGGTTGATATTGTACAAGGGAATGAAAACTTTGAATGAAAGCTACCCATTTAATATGTCGGTCAGATATTTGGGGTTGACTAAGGAGATGTCTAATGCTTTGTTGGTCAGTTTTGATCATAAATTCAGAACCTATTAAGTAATGGTTCCATTGACGTAAGGCTTGTACTACAGCTAGCAATTCTTTATCATAAGTAGAATATTTAAGTTCAGATGGTTTCAGTTTACAACTAGAGTAGGCTATGGGATGATTATCTTGCATATGGAAGGCTCCTATTCCAGATCCACTAGCGTCAGTAACTACTAAAAAGAATGGTCTATTGAAATCAGGTAGTTGTAATACAGGAGCATAGGTTAATGCATGTTTCAATAAATCAAAAGACTTTTGTTGATTATCAGACCAGTTATAAACAATACCCTTCTTTAAAATTTTAGTCAAATGTAATGCAAGTAATGAGAAATTTCTCACAAACTTTTTGTAAAAACTAGTAAGACCTAGAAAAGAATGTAACTCATGCACATTTTTGGGTATGGGCCAATTTAAAATTGTCTATCTTTTTAGGGTCAACCTTAATACCTTCTGATGAAACAATATAACCTAGATATTCAATTTTTGTTTGGAAGAATTCACTATTTTCTAGATTAGCATACAATTGATTGTCTTTTAATAACTTGAAAACTAAAAACAAATGTTCATAATGCTCATTCTCATTTTTATTGAATACTAATATATCATCAAAGAATACGATGACACAATGCTGATATTTCAGAAATATGCGATTCATCATGCGACTAAATGTAGTTGGTGCATTAGTTAAACCAAAAGGCATCACTAGAAATTCATAGTGTCCAAATTGTGTTCTAAATGCAGTTTTGAATATATCAGATTTATCCAATCTTACTTGATGATAATCAGATTTAAGATCTATCTTACTAAATATAGCAGATCCTTGTAGCTTATCCATAAGATCATCTGCCCTAGAAATCGGATATCTATTCTTAATAGTAATTTTATTTAGGGCACGATAATCAATGCACATGCGATAAGTATTATTATTATTCTTCACTAATAAAACAGGTGCGCCAAATGGAGAACTACTAGGTCTAATTAATCCTCTGTTAAGCAATTCTTCTATTTGCTTTTGAATTTCTTGTTGTTCAATTTGGTTATGCCTATATGGTGCTTTACATGGTGGTTGTGTTCCAGGAATAAAATCTATTTTGTGATCTTCAGGTCGTGAAGGTGGTAGTCCAGGTGGTAAATCATTAGCAAAACAATCTTGAAATTGAGCAAGAAATTGTGTATGCCTAGAATGCATTTGTTTTTCTTTAGCTTGAAGTTCATATATACCCATATTAAATAAGATTTGCTACTTTTACGTAATGCACGTTGTCGAAGGGTTTCGAAAGCAATGTCGCAACTTCAGAAGTCCTTGTTAAATTTTAGGATAGAAGATCAATCAAGCTGAATTATTCTTATTTACTGTTGACTACTGTTGTAAATGTCCACATTGCAGCTCAGAAAAAGATCAATGGAATCAAGGTTGATTATGTCATATAGAGCTGATGACATCCTTGTAAAAATAAATAGTATAGAAGGTTGGCTCTTCTTTTTCATTCAGACAAGAATAAATTTTTCAGGAGCAGTGTTTGCTTTTAAACTGGTTGAAGAAGTGTCACAGATTTTTGTCAGACGAACAATAGAAATCAGTTCATGATTCTAAAAGGACAAAATAGCATGTTTCTTCTAGCTTTGTGACTGCATACACATCTTGTCAAGGTGGATTTCTAGTAATATTGAGGTTCTCTGAACTGAAATGAATGCTGGAATCATCTTCAAATGACCAAGCCACAGTAATTCAGAAACATATCATCAATGAAGGATAGAATTCTCCAGCAATAGGGAAATCCTTATCTCTCATCTCCTGAGCTGCTACAGGATTAATCATGTTCTGCAAACAATATGCCAAAGCAACCACGTCTTCAAGAGGCCTCCAATGTTCCTCTACTTTGCTGGCCAAGAACATACATGTTGTTGCAATTGTAAATTGATCATTTTTTATGATGTGATTAATGAAGGTAAAATCAATGGCAAAATATAGTGGATATGACGATTGCAACACTGGGCATTCTCAGCTTGATTCCAAGCTCCCTCAAGAACGTGCAAAATGTTCTACGAAGGTCGTTCACAGTTACTGAATCGATCCCATCTCTTCGTGATGGAGTCATTGCTTTGATCTCATCCCATGAAACATAACGATCAGCTTTGCTACAGCTACTAGTAACACTTCTGTCGTATCCTAAGGTTCTTGGATCATCTCCGTCATAAGTAGTAAGTTGTCCTGAAGCTTGTGATCCTGGCATGGGTAAAGTTTGACGTGGTTATAGCTTCTAAGACAGGAGCTTGTCAATTGCTGTCGACCCCTTCCTCCTTCGTTTCTTTCTATGAACAGTTGTGTCGAAGTTGACCAGAGAAAACCTTGAGCTATGCAAGCGAGTCAAGCGGCTTTTCATCAGACAAGCAAGCTCTGTTGCTTCGGCAACGCTTTGCCCTATCTCGTTATCATTTGGGATTGCAGGAGCAACATTAACAAGTAGATGATCTGCACCTCTGGTTGATTCTTCTACTGAGTCTGTATCATCAACAGCTTTTACCTGGTTTTTCCCTTCTTCTCTCTCAGCATCCGAAGGGGCCTGTTTGAAATTCGATCATCTACAGCAAGCACGGAGTTGCTTCAGCAACCTCACGACCAACATATCATCGTCGTATGTCGCAGACGTGCTCTGGAGCTGCGAGCCAGACGGCAAGCAGAACCGCCATGGTGGAAGATCTAGTTCATCAAGGATGGCTCTAAGCCTTTCTGCTCCAAGGATGCAGACCTTGCTTACCCCGGGAACGATCTCGACGACCTCTGCTCGTACGTCCTCGTACGAATCCAGTGAGGAATTCCCCTCCTGTTCCTCTCTCTTGCCCAAAAACTTTAGCACTCTGTCCGCATTCAGCGCTTTCTCAAGCTTTTTCCGTCGTTTTCTCCCCCCTATTCTCCGCAGAGGATCGTCCTCCCCAAATCCATATTCAGCGCAGAGGATCGTCCTCCCTTTTTGCCTTCTGATTCCTTTCCAAAAAAAATCGTATGCCAGATCCATCAATCCCCCGGGAAAATCCTCCAAGCTTGATTCAAAAACATAAAAACTCCTCTTTTCCCCCCAAAGCATGGCTCCTTTCCCCTAAAGCACAGCTCTCCCCTTTTCCAGAAAAAGCCCCTATCCACATAACTTTAGAAGGTGAGGAAGACATCATTTCCAGAATTCCCTCTGAAGTTCAACCAAACAAGTATAGTGATCTACTATGAGTGTAATGCCGTAATTATTTGTCGTCAACTTGAAAATATTTCGGCCCTCACATGCCAAATTCGCATGACTGCATGCACCCAACAAGCATGTGAACATGACAACATCCCTTTTCTTCCATACACTTGAAGAGATCTATGGCTTGGTTACCATCTAAATTTGTGCCACATCCTTTTATCATTGCATTAAAAGATGCAACATCTTGGACTGGCAGACTGTCAAAAATGTTTAACGCCTCGGAAAGGGAATCAAATTTGGCATACGTGTCAACCAAAGTGTTGCCAATAAAAAATGTCATTTTCAAGATGTTTCATTACAATTTCCATATGGACTTCCTGGCCTTTATCAACAACCACCATGTTGCCACAAGCTTTTAAAGCACAAACAAGTGTGATACTATCCAAAGAGATATCCTCCTCATGCATTTGTTTGAATAATTGTAATGTCTTCTCTCCTTGACCCTGTTCAACATAGACTGAAAGCAACCCTTCATACTCGCTACTATACTCATACGTAGAGAATAAATGTAATCACAACAACTAAGTATGCACAAAGTATCGAATCGCACACACAACTTTCGGGTGGTTTTCACACCTCGAATGCGCAGCAATACGACATCCACCCCCTCTAATCCTACGCATCCTCTGGATGGGCCAACTACCCATGATCATTATCATCAAGATCCACAAACAAATTAATCTCTTCGTTATGCATTTCCGGTAGATCAACAAGATTATCAGCTATATCATCTGTCTCTTCCATTGGATTTTCTTGTCGTTGCTCTTCTCTTGAAAATTCTTCCAATGCATAATCCTCATCATCTCTTTTCTTGAAAATCTTGATTCTTTTTCCAGCAATAGGCACTCTAAGCACTGTTCCATCCAATTCTGTCAGCTCATATGTTGCATTATCAAAGACATGTCTGACTATGTATGGCCCAAACCATCTTTTCACCATCTTCCGAAGTGCAGTATGCTGATTTTCAAGGTTGCTATCAAAGACCAATACCCAATCTCCCTCTTCTATTGCTCTAGGCGGCAAGCGATGCCTGCTGTCAAACCTGTTCTTATTCCTTAGTCTAGCAACCTTCAACCTGTCAATAGCTAGCTGAATATCCTCAGGTCTCCTCTCCAACTGTCGAATCCGAAGAGCTAAGAGCTCTTCTCTCGACAGATCCTCCTGCCAAGGTAAAGCTGACCAAGTCAAAGCACAAGTCTCAATCGGCATAACAGGTTTCCTGTGGTAACACTATGAGTCGTACGATCAGCCCATAAAGCAAATGGTAAAAGTCTTGGTCATTCTCCAATCCGTCCTCTGCATGCTTTGGCTAATGCTTTCACTATCGGCGGATGCCCTCTTTCACTCTTTCCATTTCCCTCTGGATTGTATGCTGTGGTTAGAGCCAATTTGATTCCTAGCTGAGAGAAAAACTCCCTAGCTTCATCTGCATCCAATTCACCATGATCCGCAGTGATCTTACCCACACAACCATACCTGCAGAAAATTTCCTCCAATAAGAACTTACACACTGCACTAGTGGTCTTCATTCTCAAAGATCTGCCCTCAACATGATTGGTAAGATCCTCTCTAGCCAAAACAATGTATCTCATCTGCCATAGACCCATAGGCATGGTAACCAAATCAACTACCCACTTATAATGAATGCGTAGCGGATAGGTCGGATGAAGCTCATCTCTATGACGCACTACTGAATACATCTGGCAGTCTCTGCAAGTCTCAACAAAGTGAGAAACATCTCTGTACATGCCTTTCCACCAATATTTCTCCCTGATTTTCTCATAAGTAGCCCATACTCCTCTATGACCAACCCAAGGACTCTCATGAAACTCCTTCATCACCTGTAACTGTGTCTCTCTATCGCAGACAACCCACAAAGGTAATCCGCCTCTTTTCTTCGGATGCTTCCAAAGAAATCCGTCCTTAAGAAAATATCCATAGGCTTTCCTTCTGATCTTCTTAAACTCTTCATCTGTCCATTCATCTCTTTTGCTTAGTGTACTAAGGTACCTGCCAATCTGCAACCAATCTCCAACATAGAGTTCTTCTGTGAAAGCCACAATATCATAAACATGACAAACATGATCAACCATAGTGGCTGAAATTTCTGCATCATCCTCTTCTGTAAGTAGAGTCTCCTCATCATCATATCTGGCTCTAGACAACATATCTGCCACTGGATTATCCTTCCCTGCTATGTGCTTAAATTCCGGATTTAATGACTTGATGTATGCAATCCATCTCAACATAGCTATATCCGGAGTAGAGCAACTCGTAATCATACCAATCAATGGCAAGCAATCTGTCTCTACCACAACTGAAGCTCCAATAAAGTACTCCTTGTTACATTTGAGAGCCGTGACAATCCCCAATAACTCCCTCTTGATTTGCGGATATCTCCTCTGTCTCTCGTTTAGGACTTTCGCCCCAAACCGAATAGCATACCTATTTCCATCTGCATCATCTTGACCCACAGCCCCAACCTATGCCAATTGGACTAGTGTCAACTGTCAATACAATAGGCCTATCACAATTATAATCCGCTTTTCTGAGAGTAGGATCATTCTGCAATAACTTCTTCAATTTCCGCATGGCTCTAGTGTGACTCTCATCCCAATAGAATTTCTATCCCTTTCGAAGCAGCTGATACAAACAATCTGCTATGTGTGCAAAATGAGGTATCCAAATCATATAAAACACACAAGCACCAATGAATCTCCGTACCTCAGAAGTAGTAGAACAATACTCTGCAATCTTGCCTATAGCATTCACCTTATCAGGTGAAGGTTTCCTGCCATAATATCCACACATATGCCCAACAATGACAACCTCATTTACTCCAAAAACAGATTTTTGCCCTGAAAGTGTCAAGTTCACTTCTTCTAACCTGTCCAAAATCTTCTCACATGCTGAAATATGATCAGCCACAAAGTATCTGCATCCCTGCTCATTTAGGATCTCATTCTTCTCTTCTTCTGCACACCCCTTAATGGGCACATCATCCAAGAAAGGCATAGTAAGCTGAGGTATGTAATCACGAAGGACCTTATGCATGGCATTCATCATATGTGCAACAGAATTAGTGGCACCTTGAGGCAAGGTACACATCCTGACAAGCCCAATAGGAGTTCTCATGGTAGTTATGTCCCTGCTTTCCAAAGCCAGCTGAAACTGATCATAACCTAAATACAAATCACCCAAAGAATAGATGGCATGTCCAGCAAATGCCTCTGCAAACTCATCCACAACTGGACCTATACCAACATTCCTGATAGTAACTCTATTCACTGGCTGCATATCCTGAATAAATCGGAGAGTACCATTCTTCTTTGGAACTGTAAACCACCTATTTGAGTATGGTGCAGATGAAGGCTCAAGGATTCCCATCCTGATTTTCTCATTCAATAAATCAATCAGCTTTGGCAAGTGTGCTTTAGGCACTGGAATAGGTCGGAGATTCCATGGAATATGAGGAATAGTAAAAATGACCATAGGAGCAACAATATCAGGATTCACACAACCAATCTCATGCGGGAAAAAAGCAAATCCCCTTCCATGACGCTCAAGCATATCCTGAAAGCATTGCTTCTCTATAGGTAACAAGAAATCACCATTTCCAATTTTCAATTCAGCAAGTGTCTCTACTGAAAATTTATGACCAATATGCTCCGGATTCCTCAAAATTTGCTGTTTAGCAGCCCTCTCTATTTGCTGATCACTGTCAGGTGGAAGCGGTACAGCAACCGGCTTCACCTTCTTATCCAGAGTTTTGTATTTCGTGTCAACCCTGGCTTCATTATGCTCTTCTGCATTACATAAACCTTGCTGTAAATCAGCAATTCTGCACTCCAATGGCTGAATATTCTCAGCCCTCTGCTCTATGGACTGCATAGAAATAGCCCCAAACTCTGTTGGCTGAAATTTTTCAGCCCTCTGTCTCTCTGAAAGCTGATCATAACCAGCTGGAAACTCTGTTTGCTGAATTTCTTCAGCACTCAACACTCTTTGCTGAGTTTCCTCAGCCTCTGACTCAATCTGTGACACAAAATCTGCAATTTCATGAAACATGTCCAGGGATTGCACTAATACATTACCATGACAATTCAGCATATCAGTTTTCAGCATATCTCCCATCTCTGTCATCGTATCTACACAAATCACACTGTCATACATCCCATCTATGTGCTCATCATCCTCCAAAATTCCTGCATTTTTCAAATTTTTCTCCTTCCTGCATATATACTGCCTGGCAGCTCTAGGCAACCTAGAAGTCTTCTGATAACTCATTGAACTGTTTGCTGAAATCCCAACATAACCAGAGGAGAAAACACTGCTGCCAGGAGGCGAGAACTCCAATCTCCTCTCCTCTGTACCACCGTCGTCTCGCGAAACGGCGGTACCTAATGAAAACCCGAATCCCTCACAGTGGGTAAGGGTGCATCTCTGAGAGTATCCCTGTTTCTAACATGGTTCACACATACAGTCATAAACTGAACTGCTCTCATACCATCTTTACTGCGAATCCGTGCATAAGCAGATCCATCATCCATGACCTTTGTTTCCATGCGCATCTCTGTAATGAATGGCTGTCCAAGAATTATGGGATAAGAGCACGAATCCTGCACAAAGAAATGAAAATCCTCCTCTACATCACCAATAGAAACCCTGACACTAGGGCAAGCAGCATATAAATCACCTGCAGTGTTATTGGCGGCTCTCATACGCCACCCATGCTCTACATCCATAGGCCATCTGTTACTCTCATAAACTCCACGTACTATGAGATTAATCTCTGAACCATGATCAACCAATGCAACATAAGGCACCTGTTTTTCACCAACCTTTACCATCTTCTCTGTAGTTGCCCTAGCCCAATGGCTCCGCGAAAAGTGACTACGCGGTATCAAAACAGGCTCATCAATTTCAGCATAATGCATAGGCTGAACCCTCTTCTCTACCTGCGGCAAAACAGAAGCATTATCAACCATAACCTCATCATCATCCTCATCCAACTCTCCAATCAAAACTCCCTGTGTATCAGTGGTAGCCAATGCATGTCTTTTCCTCTTCAGGACCTCCTGAAACTGATCTTGAAACTCTCTTTTTGAGATGCCCAAAATCTCAGAAATAGTGAAAGTCACCTCACTGCCAAGTATCTTATCATTAAAGATTTTCTTCATATCTGTAGATGTCTCAATATCGGACATCAATCTGAATCCTGGCTGCTTTCTCTCTCTAGGCTCTTGCCTCTTTTCTCTCTTTTGAGCATCCTCCATCTGTCGATCTAGCCCTGGTCTTGAAGATGGTCCTGCAGTAGGTGGAATAACAAACTCACCCCCTCTAGTCTTTTTAGCTGCACTTGGATTTTCTTCATCCCTCTTACGCTTCTCCTCAACAAATACATCTGCACCATGAGATTTAGCCAAATAAGCATAAATAGAATACCTGTCAACAGGCGAGTCCCAACCTGTCTCTGATCTGATGCTAGAGCCTGCACTAGTCAAAACAGTTTGCTGAATTTTCCCCTTGTTTGCAGTCTCCATAGCATAAGTCCATAGTGCGGACTGAGTCTCTGATCCCTTCTCAATCTGTACTCCATATGCAGAAGCATCACCTCTAACTGTCACATAAGAAGTACGCGCAGCCATGTCCTCCACTAACTTCTTCATTCCACCTTTACCAAAGTTGGTAGCAAGTGGAGCTCCTGTCTCAGTCAACCAAATCTTACCATCTTTCCCCCAATATAACAAATTCTGCCTCCTTGCATCCTGGAAAGAGTCACAATCCCTGCAATGCTGATGCTCCGTACTATCACACCAAATACATCTCCGATCTCTCCTAGGTGCACTAGGAGCACTCCTAGGTGCAGTAGGAGCACTAGAAGAAGTAATAGGCACAGTTGAAGCAAACTGCTCCTTCAACTTTCCCACTAACTCCGCTTTGACTGACTCAAGTGTCAAATCTGTGATGCCTTTGATTATGTCATCAAGAGAAGTAGGTACCGATGGAGCGGATGGTTTTGGAGCAGAAGGTGTAGGCATCGGTCGTGGAACAGGAGGAATAGGTAGAGTAGAAACAGTAGGCACTGGCATAGGCCAAGAAACTGGCTGAGGAGGAGAAGAAATAACAGGGATAGAAGTAGGCATAGGAGCAGATGATGGTGTAGGTGTCATGGAACCATTCTGTAGGCGAGTCTTCCATATCTTCCTCTTGGTCAAAGTCGAGACTGCATCCTGAGCATCCTGCCAATCAGTTTTAAGACCCATAGGCTTCGTGCGATCTTCAAGAAGCTCACCCAATTATTCTTGAAGAGCAGGATCTGCAGCTTGCAAGAAAAGCTCAACTTTTTCAACATCCAATGCTCTTTGTTCAATAGCATCAAGCTGACTATACCTCTTTTCGAATTCTCGAATCAACTCCGAAGCAGCAAGACCTTTGTTTGGCATGTAGACCCACTCTCGGAATGACCGCCGAGTAGCCATACCAAAGTCCTCAAGGAAGTATTCTTCTTTCAAGGCTTTCTTAAAATCTTGCCAATGTGCATTTTGAATAAAAAGATCAGTCACTTTTGTTCTCAAAGCAGGTGTGACAAGACGAAGGAAGTACTTACTCATAAGTCCAGTAGGAACTCCAAAAAACCCCATCTTGATCTCATATGTCTTCAAATATGCTGAAACATTACGCCCGTCAAATACCTTCTTCTCACTCTCAACTGCTTCAATAGCCTTAGTCGCGCTGTTCGCATTCTCCTGCTCCGAATAGAGTTGCCTTTGCTGAGACAACTGTTGTTGATGCAATTGTTGTTGCTGCTGCATATACATTTGTGTTTGCTGATTTTGGAGCTACATATACATGGACATATTCTGCAAAATCTGTTTTAGATCCTCCGTTAAACCAAAAGGCATCACTAGAAATTCATAGTGTCCAAATTGTGTTCTAAATGCAGTTTTGAATATATCAGATTTATCCAATCTTACTTGATGATAATCAGATTTAAGATCTATCTTACTAAATATAGCAGATCCTTGTAGCTTATCCATAAGATCATCTGCCCTAGAAATCGGATATCTATTCTTAATAGTAATTTTATTTAGGGCACGATAATCAATGCACATGCGATAAGTATTATTATTCTTCTTCACTTATAAAACAGGTGCGCCAAATGGAGAACTACTAGGTCTAATTAATCCTCTGTTAAGCAATTCTTCTATTTGCTTTTGAATTTCTTGTTGTTCAATTTGGTTATGCCTATATGGTGCTTTACATGGTGGTTGTGTTCCAGGAATAAAATCTATTTTGTGATCTTCAGGTCGTGAAGGTGGTAGTCCAGGTGGTAAATCATCAGCAAAACAATCTTGAAATTGAGCAAGAAATTGTGTATGCCTAGAATGCATTTGTTTTTCCTTAGCTTGAAGTTCATATATACCCATATTAAATAAGATTTGCTACTTTTACGTAATGCACGTTGTCGAAGGGTTTCGAAAGCAATGTCGCAACTTCAGAAGTCCTTGTTAAATTTTAGGATAGAAGATCAATCAAGCTGAATTATTCTTATTTACTGCTGACTACTGTTGTAAATGTCCACATTGCAGCTCAGAAAAAGATCAATGGAATCAAGGTTGATTATGTCATATAGAGCTGATGACATCCTTGTAAAAATAAATAGTATAGAAGGTTGGCTCTTCTTTTTCATTCAGACAAGAATAAATTTTTCAAGAGCAGTGTTTGCTTTTAAACTGGTTGAAGAAGTGTCACAGATTTTTGTCAGACGAACAATAGAAATCAGTTCATGATTCTAAAAGGACAAAATAGCATGTTTCTTCTAGCTTTGTGACTGCATACACATCTTGTCAAGGTGGATTTCTAGTAATATTGAGGTTCTCTGAACTGAAATGAATGCTGGAATCATCTTCAAATGACCAAGCCACAGTAATTCAAAAACATATCATCAATGAAGGATAGAATTCTCCGGCAATAGGGAAATCCTTATCTCTCATCTCCTGAGCTGCTGCAGGATTAATCATGTTCTGCAAACAATATGCCAAAGCAACCACGTCTTCAAGAGGCCTCCAATGTTCCTCTACTTTGCTGGCCAAGAACATACATCTTGTTGCAATTGTAAATTGATCATTTTTTATGATGTGATTAATGAAGGTAAAATCAATGGCAAAATATAGTGGATATGACGATTGCAACACTAGGCATTCTCAGCTTGATTCCAAGCTCCCTCAAGAACGTGCAAAATGTTCTACGAAGGTCGTTCACAGTTACTGAATCGATCCCATCTCTTCGTGATGGAGTCATTGCTTTGATCTCATCCCATGAAACATAACGATCAGCTTTGCTACAGCTACTAGTAACACTTCTGTCGTATCCTAAGGTTCTTGGATCATCTCCGTCATAAGTAGTAAGTTGTCCTGAAGCTTGTGATCCTGGCATGGGTAAAGTTTGACGTGGTTATAGCTTCTGAGACAGGAGCTTGTCAAATGCTGTCGACCCCTTCCTCCTTCGTTTCTTTCTGTGAACAGTTGTGTCGAAGTTGACCAGAGAAAACCTTGAGCTATGCAAGCGAGTCAAGCGGCTTTTCATCAGACAAGCAAGCTCTGTTGCTTCGGCAATGCTTTGCCCTATCTCGTTATCATTTGGGATTGCAGGAGCAACATTAACAAGTAGATGATCTGCACCTCTGGTTGATTCTTCTGCTGAGTCTGTATCATCAACAGCTTTTACCTGGTTTTTCCCTTCTTCTCTCTCAGCATCCGAAGGGGCCTGTTTGAAATTCGATCATCTACAGCAAGCACGGAGTTGCTTCGGCAACCTCACGACCAACATATCATCGTCGTATGTCGTAGACGTGCTCTGGAGCTGCGAGCCAGACGGCAAGCGGAACCGCCATGGTGGAAGATCTAGTTCATCAAGGATGGCTCTAAGCCTTTCTGCTCCAAGGATGCAGACCTTGTTTACCCCGGGAACGATCTCGACGACCTCTGCTCGTACGTCCTCATACGAATCCAGTGAGGAATTCCCCTCCTGTTCCTCTCTCTTGCCCAAAAACTTTAGCACTCTGTCCACATTCAGCGCTTTCTCAAGCTTTTTCCGTCATTTTCTCCCCCCTATTCTCCGCAGAGGATCGTCCTCCCCAAATCCATATTCAGCGCAGAGGATCGTCCTCCCTTTTTGCCTTCTGATTCCTTTCCAAAAAAAATCGTATGCCAGATCCATCAATCCCCCGGGAAAATCCTCCAAGCTTGATTCAAAAACATAAAAACTCCTCTTTTCCCCCCAAAGCACGGCTCCTTTCCCCTAAAGCACGGCTCTCCCCTTTTCCAGAAAAAGCCCCTATCCACATATCTTTAGAAGGTGAGGAAGACATCATTTCCAGAATTCCCTCTGAAGTTCAACCAAACAAGTATAGTGATCTACTATGAGTGTAATGCCGTAATTATTTGTCGTCAACTTGAAAATATTTCGGCCCTCACATGCCAAATTCGCATGACTGCATGCACCCAACAAGCATGTGAACATGACAACATCCCTTTTCTTCCATACACTTGAAGAGATCTATGGCTTGGTTACCATCTAAATTTGTGCCACATCCTTTTATCATTGCATTAAAAGATGCAACATCTTGGACTGGCAGACTGTCAAAAATGTTTAACGCCTCGGAAAGGGAATCACATTTGGCATACGTGTCAACCAAAGTGTTGCCAATAAAAAATGTCATTTTCAAGATGTTTCATTACAATTTCCATATGGACTTCCTGGCCTTTATCAACAACCACCATGTTGCCACAAGCTTTTAAAGCACAGACAAGTGTGATACTATCCAAAGAGATATCCTCCTCATGCATTTGTTTGAATAATTGTAATGTCTTCTCTCCTTGACCCTGTTCAACATAGACTGAAAGCAACCCTTCATACTCGCTACTATACTCATACGCAGAGAATAAATGTAATCACAACAACTAAGTATGCACAAAGTATCGAATCGCACACACAACTTTCGGGTGGTTTTCACACCTCGAATGCGCAGCAATACGACAACGTTTAGCTTGAGTATGAGTATGCAGTGGAAAATTATTGGAGGCGTGCATACCATTCAATGTGATTTGTTTTCCTTGAAAATAAATTTTAATTGAATGCGTAGAATAATCTATGTCAAGATTGTATTGGTGACGCCAAGGCATTCCTAAGATAATATCACTAGACTGCAAAGGTACAACTAGGAAGTTCCTTCGTTCAGTATATTCACCAATTTTAATTTCTAAATTATGCACCTCTTGTGTTCCATTATATCTCGTGCCTAGGAATGTAGCTTTAATGCGATAATGTGTAAAAACAGTTTGTAAATTCAATTCTTTAACTAACTTTGCAGAAATAAAGTCATGTGTGCTACCATCATCATGTAAAATAGTCTTTTCTTTACCATGCACAAAACATTTCATTGTCAACAAAGAATGTGGAGTTGGCATACCTGGCAAAGTATCCGAAGTAGTACCAATGTCATCATCATCTTCTGTAAAGTCAGGCATTTCCTCACATTCTTCTTCTTCCATTGCTCCAAGATAATTGATATGGACAGGTGGCTTTTTGGTTTGGCAATTGGCTGCTAGATGTCTAAGTTGATGGCATTTGTAACAAACTATGGGTTTGGCTTTAGATACATTGTTGGTAATGGCAGGAATTTTAGGAATGTTGGGATTTGGCATAGAGGATGGCTTAGGGTTTGGATTGGTATTTGATGGCAAAGCATGTGGTCATGTCCAAGACTTATGGAATGAAGATGGAAGAAAACGGCTTTGAGTGAATCTTCGAAAATTTGAATTGAATTGTTTGGAACCATAGTTACCATTAGTTTGAAATTGTTGTGGTCACTTGTCTCTTCCGCGAATCTTATCTTCAGTGTCATGAGCCAAGGAAATTGCATCCTCAAGGGTTGTTGGCTTGAACATATTGACTTCAACATAATAATGTCCAAGTAGGCCAGACATAAACTTGCGTTTGTGAGTCGCTTCATGTACATCTTCAAGCATGCGTAATTGCAGTAGGTCATTCCAAAAACGTTCAGTGTATTGGGAAATAGGTTCACGATCTCTTTGTTGTAGAAGATCCCATTGCTTGATGGCTTTTTCATGGAATTGAGGAGGAAGGAAATTCTGCAAAAACTTCTTTTGGAAACTCTCCCAGGTAGTGGGACAATCAAAACTCTTGTAGACCATAGTCCACCATAAAGATGCTCGATCAACTAAATGGTTAGTGACACATTTAATTTTGTCTTTCTCTGCATATGTCTCTTCATGGAAGTAATCATCAAATTGATTGATAAATGCAAGTACAGTCTTTCCATCTCGAGATCCATTGAAAGTACGAAATTTGAAGTTTCTTTTACTTATCTTTGTTTCTTTGCGGATGGATTGGGCTTCAAGTGTCGCATCGATGGTACGTCGTATAAGATCTTCGGGTTGCGGTCCATCTTTATCGGTGGTAGATCATTGCAAATTGGCCAATTGAACTTGCAAAGCTTGTCGGTCTCTTCGTTCTTCATCAAGCTGCATCATAATCAAATCCAACTTTTGCTCCATCGTTGGTTCAGGTAAATCACCTTCAGCCTAAGATCGTCCATGTTTGGATCGATCATCCTATAAAATCCAAAAGACCTCACACTCTCGAAATATGATTAGCGGGATGAGCATAGATCAAAGGCGGGTATACAAGGCTTGTATATTTTGTTTGGCTTTTATAGTCTTTGTCTTTTGTGATTGCGGTATTCGTTGTCTTCGTAGAAACTACGTATGAACTGCATATGACCTTTTGTGTTTGCTGAAACTGGTTCAGCAAATCTGTAGGTGTGAACAGAGTCTACTAGAGAGCAATAAACGGATTCTGTGCTTCTGCGTGTGAACTGCCTTTATGGGAGTAGTTGAATAAGTCTGTAATGACCTCTGTGACTTAAGTAACTTGCAGGAGTAAGTTAGCTTAGTGTAACTTAGGTGATTAAGCTTCTTAAAGCTTAATTGACTTAAGCTGTCTGTGTCGCCGTTGGATTTTTGAGGGGGGGCGTTTTTCACGCTGTCAACTATGGCGTCAGCATCTCCCGACATAATTTTGTTAAATTTAAGGCCTTAAGCTTTCTTATTAAGCTTACTGTTAAGCTTTTGAATCTTTGAGATAAAGCTTTTAAGTTTTTAAGCTATGGAGGTAACTGTTTGAAGACGACTTGATGTAGGAGTTATCCACGTGGTCCTCTGCCTCCACAGGCTGGTCCTTCGCGATCAGAGAGTGCAGAAGGGGGTTCTTGACTGCCAAGAACACACTGGTATCGACCGTTCGCGATGAAACTGACTGTAGAGCTCGATCGTTCCAGGAGCTCCGCCTTCGCACAAGATGGTAAGCGATTGGAAGCTCTCGATCTCAGCTTTGCTTTGATACCACTGGTGCACAAATCGGATGCCGTAGGCGCACGTAGTGAGCGTCAGAAGGTCCCCAAGAACAAAAGAACTCTACTTTTTGCACACAAATCAATGTAGAAAGCTTACACGACATGAACAAGAGACCAATTGGGTGCAATCTCCCCCCATGTCTTGTGTGTGCACTCCACAAAGCATATATTTCATATATTATTCATCGTCAAGCTCAAATAATAGCCCAAATTAACAAATAGCACGCTTTAGCTTTTGAGTTTGCTTTTGTGCCAATAAAGAATTAAAGATAATGGGCGCCCAAGAAGTCAGGCATACCCAAATACAATGTCCAAATACAAATATCTAAATCGTGTGCCCATGCGCATACAAAAATAATAAATAAATATCAAGCGCTTTGATGACAATAAATTTGAATACACGCTATCCTCCAATGCTTTCCACTACCACTGCTGCTCTCTCTACACATCAACTGAAGCATTCACAATCGTTAGTAAAATAATACAAATAAACCAACAAAAGTGAATACCTAGCAGTCTTCAGCTATATAAATAAATTGGTTAGAAATCAATCCTAACCTTAATTTATCACGAGTGCGCACTCTAAACTTATAAACATTTATTAATTTAAATATGTATTTTTCAGAATCACCCGCTATGGAATCGCCCATGTACACATCAAATTAACAGAATGCCCGAAAAGGATAGGCATCCCCATCGACTTCTCGCACAAAGAATCCACTTTATGTACGAGCCCTGGTAATAAAATCTTACGGAATCCACCATAAAACCTCACGGAATCCACCGTGGAATATGCCTCATGGCATCATTTATTCTCTATCTCCCTTCCTAGTTAGGATCCAAAGAGCAAACATGCATAATATACATATTTACAAAGAGCTTTCCAATAGTCAAGGGAGAATTCATATCCTAATTCAATTAATTTAAATGATACCGTCTCTTGAGGAGTTTTCCATGGATAATTTAGGAAACCATGTAAGTGCCAAAGAGGGGTTTATTCCCCAAAAAGTGCATAAGGAACCATGTAAGTGCAAGGGAGGGTTTTCTTTTTCAAAAAGTGCATAAGGATATACATTAGGGATAGACACTATTAATTTTCCCCTCTACCCATAAAAATAGGGGGTATGGGGGGAGGGGAGGAGATGAATGAGGTAGGAGAAAGATAATTTATTTGTTATGTTTTTTAAATACTACATTTTTTGTGTTAAAGACAATGCACCATCGTAAAATACTACTTTTGGAGTGATGCGACAATGTATCACCTTTAAAGTGCAATGCATAATTTTCAAATTAGAAATATTCTATTCTTTTAATATTATTCAATATGAGGAAGAAGTAAACACAATATACAATCTTATATGTGAAAAAGAGAATTCGCAGTAAATTTTATTGATACATCATATAAGTGTAAAAAACAGGGTGGGGTCATATGACTCTTGCACAAGCTGTAGATAGGGGTTTTCCACGATTCTTTGCTCATAGGTGACATATTTGGTTTACAAGGAGTGAACTCCTTGGGTAGAGTCTTTTCCAAGCAATAAGGATTCTCTATATTCCACTTAATTTGGCTATTAAAACCCATTTTCTTACATCTAACCAACTATTTCTAGACACATGTATGCATAGAGTCTAGTTTTGAATGTGCTAGCTTTTAATAACGTTAGGAAGAGCCCCAAATGTAATATGTGAGCTCCTTCAATGGTAAAATTACTGAATGCATCATAATATAGTAGTAACATGTGCTTATGTGTTTTGAAGTTGGGAGAGACTACTAGTTAAGTGATCAAATATACTCCTTGCATAATTCAGGGAGGTATTACAATAAGATCTAGTACACAATGATACATACCATTGCTTATGTTCACCTTAAAATGGAAAAGTATAATGATATGTGGTGCATGGTGTGGCCTAATAGAAAACATTATATAGACAAGGGTTCAAGCATGAGAGAGGTAGACAAAACAAGAATTGTTTTAATTAAAAAGCTAGGCTTTGTCAAATTTGGAGTCCGTGTCTTTGTTAGGAATTTTCAAAACCAAAATCTGGGGGTCATGAAATGATGAAGGAATCTATATATTTAAAGTGACACAATAATGTCTTTGATGCTTAATGGAATTGGGAAGGGAAGATACTTAAATTCTTGGAGAGAGCTTGGCTTGAATGTCACAAAGATATAGATCTACTGGTAGTTAAATTTTACAAGCAAGATACTTACACTATAAGGGAGGACATTATGCTATTTATGTGTGTCTTCTTTGAATCGCTTGGGAGGCTTAGTTGATTAAAGGCTACTTTGAAACAAGCCTTAATAAGCATATAGCAAGGATAGTTGGGCCATTAGGCATGACTATGGATAGGGCCATAGAATGATTTAGCGACTCATTCCATTTTATTGCTATGATAAAAAATAGCAAGATTATTATCTCAATGGATTAGCACTTTCAATTTGGAAGCTATGGAGGAGCCTCACCAAATGGAATGATGAGTGGATGCTTTGCATGTATTATATCTAGCGATGGAATTATTAGTAGCCAAATACTCCAAGTGAGCTAAAAAATCTATATAGTATGCTTTAATAGCTTGGGTTGGGGCATGAGGATGATATGATATAATGAGTCATCATCTCTTTCTTTTCTTTTAGAGTATGATGGTAGACAAAGTCTTCTTCCTTCTTATTTCTTACCTTAATTTCAAACCATCGTCAAAGTAAAATGTTTGGAGGCCTTCTTTCAAAGCAATATATACTCAGAGGAGGAGATAAAGATCCTATGTCAAAGGTTTATAAGCATGGTATAAAGGTTATGGTTGATAAGGCTACTC
Source organism: Lygodium microphyllum (assembly GCF_053477565.2). Taxonomy (NCBI): domain Eukaryota; kingdom Viridiplantae; phylum Streptophyta; class Polypodiopsida; order Schizaeales; family Lygodiaceae; genus Lygodium; species Lygodium microphyllum. The sequence continues at coordinate 31,542,428 of NC_141136.1, forward strand.
CATGGGCTTAATTGAGGAAAGTTCATCTTTTTATTCATTATTTTTTATGGGTCCGTGAACTCATTTCTATAAGAAGATATAGAGATGGTACTTTAACCCTAGCTTCCAACTTACAATGGTAGTGTAAGAAGGAGTTCATTTTAAAGTCTCAAGAAGCAAGTGTCCTTCTCAAGAAAAGGCAAGTCTATGTTTTATGTGGTATGTCTAGATCCATGCGTCCAAAAAGTGCATGTAAAGGGTATCTATTTTGAGGTTATATTTGAAACTTGTTTGCCCTACAATAGGTTTATTGTAATTAGAATCTCTACTCAAATACTAATCCCTAGAAGTCTACCCAATGACACAATTGATGTAATACCTTATTCTACAAGTTTACCCAATAGCATGATTGATGTAATGCATTACCTTGAGTAAGGACCTCCAAGTGTTTATGATCCTTCTAAGATGACTGAATACTCATCTTGGACTTTCCTTCCTATCCAAATGTGGTTTATGGTGTACCGGTCCTTTCTGTTGAAAGGAAATTTTTTCATTTAAGAATCTAGTCACCCTTGCCTTGTTACATGTTGATGTAAAAAAGTCACACACTCCATTGTACATTCTATGAATTAATAGTAGAATCAGGTTTTTGTAAGAAGAGTTTCATGGTCTTTTGTAAGGAGTTTCTATTCTTGAGTGATTTACGAGCTCCCATTTTTTGTGGTTTGATGATTCCTTGTATGGGAAAATGGCTATAGTAGCTCTCAATTTTGTGGTTTGATGGTTCCTTGTATGGAAAAATGGCTATAGTGGTTTGTATTGCTTGTTTCTAGTAACTTCCAACAATGTACTATTGTAGTTTATGGAGGTTGTGTGTTGCTTGTTTATATTGACATTCAACAATGTATTGTAGTTTATGGAGGCTATAGTGGTTTGTATTGCTTCTTTCTAGTGACTTCCAACAATATATTGTATTTTATGGAGGCTATGTACCCTCCAAAGGGATGGAGACTTGACCATATAGGTTGAGCTCCACCTTACATTGACTCTACAAAATTTCACCAAAACAAGAATGACACATTGGTACTACCTCAACAATGCGAGCACGTATATATGCAAAAGCTAAATGTTTTATATGTATACATGTGATACATATACACAATATAATAAGTATTTAAGTTTCTTGCTTTTGTTTTTCAAATACAGGTTGTGTATCATCCAATGGTAAACAATAACCGATGGTGGTATGTCATCCCTATATCTAATCATTCAAAACCAATATATGGTAATATTACCAACATAGAGATAGCAGATGACAATCCAACAATCAATGATGATGTACATGATGACACCATAATGGATGATATGCGTGATATAGTACAAGATGAACCTCGCAAGGATGTTCAAGGAAACGCAGAAGAGGACAATAATGTAATTGATGATATTGATGAAGTTATTGAGCAATATCGCAACACATCTGATAGTGGGATAGACTTATTTGCTTCATTACCTCTTGGTAACATAGACCTAGAAGTAGATAGTTTAGCAAGGGCTGATCTCATTGAAGATGAGATGGATCATTCACTGTAACATACTTAATTTACTTAATGATTCAATGTGTACTCTTAATTCTATGGAAAATATCATGCGCACACGTGCATACTCAAGAATCAATAGTCAATTTTAAAGCTAAATTGAATTTTCCATCATAAAAAGGAAGTATTTTTTATCATCTTCAAGTAGAGAATTTACGAGATACATGCAATGCTTGCTACTAATTGTATAATAAGTTTTCTGTCGCTTGCCGCTAATTACTTATATCAGGCTTGTCAACTAGAGGAACTTCCATTCATTAGAGAGCAATGCAAAAATAACTATTAATTCTGGTTTTTTTATTATATTAAGTCCAATTTTAGGTGGTTAAATAATTACGTGTCTGAAAACACATCTATATTCGCGTCTATTTGCGCGGATATATAGACGCAAACTTCGCGTCTATTTACATGCTCTTTTACACGCACATATAGACGCAATGATAGACGCGCCCGACTTTGCGTGTCTAACATGCGCGTCTATGCCTTGTTTTTGTTGTGGTGCTAGTTATAGCTCATCTTCACTCTCCTCATCTCCACCCTGATTAGATGGCATATGCATCCTTGTCATCTTCCTCATGTGACCTCTTTCCCTGTAGTTATCAAACATAGTCTTCTTGTCAGTAGTTCACAAGTAACCTTGGCCACAAACAAAAGATGACCCTCCTTAGTGCTAGAAATTCGGGAATTCTCATCCATGCCACGGTGGGTGCTGAAACGTCCTTGCAAGCCTTAGTAGGGCATTCTAGGTAGTAGACCAAGCTATGCATTTTTGCACCCTAGTCATCCAAGAAGCACCACCATTGGACTTTCTACTATTTACATGTCCTACTTAATTTGAGTCACTGTGACACACAACTCTTGTAGCATGGCTACCATAGAAAATGCACATATTTGTAGTGCTTTCAAGGTATCTCTTCAAGATGCCCCAATGTTTCTTGCCAAGTGTAGTCATCTGATATGCCATAGCTCCTACTATAAATGCCACATTAGATCAAATGGCTATTATGGTATACATTAAACCACCCACTGTGGATGCATACAAGATCTTTGCCATTTCAACCCTTTCATCATCTAATTTGGAAAAATTTCTAGGACTAACCTTCATATGAGAAGGTAAAGGGCACCTAATATGCTTATCGGCCTACATATGGAATCATCAAGGACTTTATGAATGTACTCCTTTTGTGATAAGTAGAGAAGTCCCCTAGAGTGATTATGCATAATATGCATGCCAAGTATATGTGAGGCTTGGGCTATGTCCTTTATCGAATAGATCTTCTTGAGTTGAGTCTTCAAGGCATCTAGATCATCATGAGTGGTTCTAGCAATCACGATATCATCAACACATAGTACCAAAATGATAAACCTACTATCATGTGCCTTTTGCATGTAAAGAAATGGATCCATATCACTACGAAAGTAACCCTTTGAATGCATAAAGACATTAAACTTATGATACCATTCCCTAGGTTCCTTCCTAAGTCCATACAAACTATTCCTCAACTTGCATATTAGGTATTCCCTATCATTTTTCTCAAAGACCTTAAGTTGTTGCATATAAATGTCTTCATGCAAGTCTCCATGTAGAAAAGCTATTTTTACATCCATCTGGTACAAGTCTTGATGCAGGCAATTAGATCAAAGTTTAATGAAATTCCACCAACTCTACAAGACTTCAAAGTCCTAACATACTCAGACCCTATACAAATATATGCTAACATCGCAGATGTATCAATCAAGGCATATCAACAAGAACATATGAAATAAATGACCATGGATAATATTGACATTGAATGGAGGACTACTCATATATTCCAGTAAATTTGTTTACACAGTCCACACAAGGAATCATGGTATCTCTCAAAGACAACATCAAGAAATGGCAATACTCAAAAGTATGGGTATATTCAAAGGATTAACCACTTGAAAGTACAATGCATAAGCTAGATAACTATGGATGTGATCACAACACAACAACGGAACTAACTTTGTGTATGTCTATGTGCACGTAGAGTCGTATATATGGGGGTGAATGGGCATTGTGATTTTGTCAATTGGAAACCTTATCACTTCCTTTGTGCCCCTTATATATCACTTTCACTTGCGCTAGCTTGAAGTCCTGCCATTACCCTCAGCTACACCATTACTTTTCATTGTTGCACTACTAGTGTCATCTTTCATTGGCACTTACTTCACCACCAATCTGTGCTATTCTCCTATGCCTAATACATATGCATGGCATGCACAATGGAGTGAAATCCACAAGACTTCATCCTTTGATTTCTCCTGCATCTTTTAGAGGGGTGCATCCTATAGTACTACTACATGTGCAAGTGTCAGGGCCAAGGGCGAAGCTAGTAGTGGCAGATTGTGTGGAAGAGGCAAAATAGGAGGAGGGGGTGGGTTGGGCAAGGATTTGGAGGTGATAGTGGTGGTGGTAGGGTGGTGGTAGGGATTAGACTAGATTGTAGTTGAAATGGTGCTAATGGACCTAAGGATCCATGCGATTTTAGTGTGGAGGTTGGGGATATTATGGAAGAAGAGTTAAATAGCTAGTAGGAAACTATATTAATGGCTTGATGAAGTCAATTCTGCTCAACTCTTACTAGCACGACCTATTGCTCAAGATGTTCAGTCTAGCTAGTTTTCCAAGTAGCACTATCCTTTAGAGAGTGAATGCGCATGATACGCTTAGAGGATAGGTCCTCTACCTATATTAGCTTTCCTTTGAGTTACTCCACCTCAAAGCGTAGCTTGATGTTCGAGTGATGGGCTGTAATCTTGTGTTACTACCGGTCTTTGTGATCCATAGCGGGCTACTTCTACACTATGACTTTAGCAAAAAATGCTCAATCTCAAGTGCGAGGAATTCTTCTTGTGTAAATTGAGGAGTGCAGGGTAAGGCAAAGTAGAGGAAGGCATGATACCACACTTCATCATCTACTACAGATAGATGTCAAATGTGATTCCATAAATTGCTTTTGCCTTCACATATTCAAAATCTGGCAATGATCATTCTGAAGCACCTCAGCATGCTCCAAGGTTACATCCCACTATTTCTCAAGAGCTCGGGTAAGTTACTCATGAACCTATGTGTGCATGACATGGGTTCAAAATAATGTATTTTTAAAATACCATTTTTATACATTTCTTACATACAAAAGGGTATAATATAAAGGGGTTATTTACAGATTGAATAGAAAAGAATTATATTTTATTCAAGAAAAATTCACAAATAAGGATATTTATAAATAGGCCTTGAACTCACATGATGTAGAGGATATACATATAGTAACTTCCTCGAGCTCAAGAGCTCATGTTCCACATTCTCCTCTTGAGTCCAATGATTGTGGACTAAGATACGCTTTAGGCCCATACTACCATGAGCTATATTATTTGTGGCAACCAAAATGGGCATCAACTTTACTATTGCCTCGCTAATCTCTATGGGCACATCTTGTGAAACCTTTGCCTCCTACTAGAGTTTGGCCACTAACCTTGTTGTAGAATGAGAGGCGATAGAGGCTGAAGAAGAGCGAGCACTGACTAAAGAGTAATGGCTAGCTAGGAAGGGACAACCAGTGTCAACTGTGTTAGAGGTTGGGTTTGCGCATATGCATCAAAATCATCATCATCACAAAATAGTAGAGGTGCTAGTTGGATACATGGATCCACCAAGGAAGCCCAAAGTCACTGCACCACTTCATCCCTAGCTTCTCACATATTTTCCTCTAGAAAGACTCTTGCAGCTCTTACAAGATGTCACAAGAGATGGGCAACAAGTCATCAACATTAGTAGCCACTATTGCCACTTGTCCATATAGGAATATGGAGTTGGTTCCGAATGGAGTTTGCAAAGTCAAGATGGGCCTCTTGACATGCTAGAAGGTGTGCAATAATAATCCTATCCCTACTTCCCCACATGACAGTACATGTGCCACATTCTCCTGCTACATCTCCATTTTATTTTGAAGCATGAGAATCTATTGATGCCAACAGATTATTGCTACCATATGAGTAAGGCAAAACTAGGCAATTTTAGGATGAAATTCCATCGAGATGCCAATAGAGGTAGGATGCACAATTTGGGACAATTTGGATGGTACTCTTAATAACAATGGGCAACAAGCTGAGTATCTACCTACAAAGCTTCCTCTCATCTATGTTTTTGGCTGTAGGATGCTTGCATCAATAGAGCACAATGTGACTTGAAGTTAAGATTGTTGTAGTTAGGGGGGAGGGCTCTATTGCAAAGGTGGACTGGGGTGGCATGAGTTGCTTCCAAGGCTGCACTTCACATTTGATGGGTAGGTTGCTACTTGCTTTTGTTAGATAGCCTCAATGCCCTACCCTCATAAGGTTTCACCAATGATCCACAATGATCAAAGTTGGAAGGCCCCCATTATGAGGAGAAGCCATGTGTGAACCTAGACATTGATGGGTCTTGACTCGTATGTCAGATAAGGTCTATGTGGTGGGTGGCCAAAAGGTGACCATTGTAGGTCTAGCCTTTGTGTTAGATAGAGTAGTTAAAGCTGCTAGCAACTCAAGGCACACTACATCAACTTGCAAGATAAGGAAGTTATCAAGAACCCCTATCTTGGGTTTGAGACCTCCAGAAGTATCCCTTAGCAAACTAGTGGAGGTGCACATGGAAGGTCAATAGATACACATGCATATGGAAGGTCAATAGATACATGTACATATGCAAGGTCAATAGACACATGTGCACATGGAAGGTCAATAGACACATGTGCACATGGAAGGTTAATAGACACTGGTGCATGTGGAAGGTCAACCATCATGACCCCCTTCATAGGATATAGAAGGTAGACCCCTTCACAACCTTCATAATCCATCCTTTCACTTAATCAGAGTTATTCTAGCTAGCCTTAATCTCTTCACCTATCTTCTATCTAGATATCCATCTAAGCTTCACATTAGAAGTGCACAGGTGGACAGAGCCATCTTTGTATCAACTTGTTTAGAGTTAAAGAAAAATTTTGTTCTCCTCTTATTTGTTGTGTACTATCTTTCTCTATGATCTCTTGCTCAAAATCTATTTGTTTGCTACACCGTGTAATTTTTACAGGGTATTAGGACCAAGGGGACTCTAGAGATCGAAGAGTACATGAGAGACAAAGGCTTCGATAGCAAGCAGGAGCAATGTTGACTTCCACAAGCGATTCTAGCACATGAAGTAGTTCTAGAGGCAGCGGTGTTGTACTACCTATTCAAACACTAAGGATTTGTCAACCAATCTGTAATAAAGGTATGTTAGATGGTACAAACTATACTCTGTGGAAGTTTAAAATCCTTAAGAAGAGTGTCTCTCTCAACTCAAAAGGCATTTTTCTAACCTTTTGCCTTACTGGCTTACTACCTTCTTTCAATGGGATCATGTGCATGAAAATAGTAGGTAGAATCCCTTTCAATTCACCATATCTCCATGCAAATTATCCCTAAACTCCTATAGTAGAAGTGATACATAGTTTGTACACTCATCATTAGATAATATCGTACTGAGTTTGATTGGATGGGGATCATTAGGAGTCCCAAAATCCCACTCCATTACATTGAGATTGCGTTGTCATGCCGTTATGCAGACACACTATGAAAAAACTTGAGGTGTATCACCATCTCACTTTCTTATTAATCTAGAGATTCGATGTCATATTAGTCATTATTATTAGTGTCCATAATATGAATGGTTCAAAAATACGGGATTTTTTGACTATTCTAGTCTATTTTTGATATTCTAGCCATTATTTCTTGTAGAGATGCTCAAAAGGTTTAGTAAACTTTTAGAATAGAGTGATATACAGAAAGCAAGTGTCTTTTTAGCTAATTTTGGAAAATCTCATAAGAAGAGAATAGCTCTTGAAGTGCGTAGTGGTAGGCAATCACAATTTTCAAGTAGTAAACAATCCTTTGGAGACAAGAAGAGCTGAGAAGGAGTGATCTAGGAGAATTTAAATCAAGTATCCTAGGGTCTTACCCTCTTTCAAAGTCAACAAAACCATCACATCTTCCATCTGAGCAATAGGAAAGAAGCTAGTGTTTGGTACACATTTTTAGTATGACAAGGAGCCTCAAGACATCTAGTGCTTGGAGATTACTTTCGAGTAGTCGTAGACATTGTCTAGCTAATCCAAGAACCCTTTGTCTTGGAATTTAGCCATCAAACAATCATTGTAATCACCACGAATACATAGGGTTGAAGTGTGTTTGGAGTCTTATACAATGCTTTTGTTTCCTTTCTCGGGTTTTAGCAATGCATAGTGCTCTTGGGATAGGTACTTTGGTTTCTCCTACCAAGAAATCATGTAAACCTATTGAAAGTTTGATTGTTTAGACTCTTTGCCTTGGATGTACAACAAAGTTTACATGTAATACATGTAGAGTTTGAATCATCGAGCTTTGCCTTTATCTTATATAAAGACGTTGATAGACTTGGTAAAAGGCTTTATGATTGATTCATAATGTATGCACATGTCTTGAAGACAACTTGATTTCTAGCATTCTTGGGATTAATTTGAATCTCCTACCTATTGTTTACTTCTCTTCTATCTCCAATTCCCTACTTCCTTCTCTCTTTGATCCCCGGTGGATACAACATTTTGACTAAAACCTCTTCGACATTCATAAATCCACCCGATGTGGCAAGTTGTCAAAAGGAAAGGCAACATGGGAGAACCTTCAACAAGCACACTTTCTAGTGATGTTTTGGAGTAGTTATTGTAGAATATGAAAATGCTTATGCAAGTACAACAACAACAAGAGGTGGTGCAGGCTTTTGCCCAAATAGAAACTATTGTGATAAATGCTTTGCAAGCAATAGATCATGATATGAAGTTGTTTAATGGCATGGATGTATTTGCATATATGCATAACTATGCTCAAAATATGGAGTTATTTGAGATAACTTGACTTGCATAGAGCCAATATTTTGTATGGGTCATGTTACATGAATTAAAACCCAAGTTACTAAATTGTACATTAGGATGTTGATGATTGGGTTGCTTTCAAGAAGATACTCTAGGAAGAATTTTACATTGGAGATACTAGTTTGATTACTTGCAAGACTTTCCAAGAATAGGTTCTAAAACCCAATAAGGGTCTTGTGGCTATAGAGTTATTAAGAGAATTTGAAAGTCAGTTTGAGCAGTTAGATCTTGCATAATAACAAGCTCTTACAAGTCAAAAATTTGAATTGTTTCTATTATAAGCGACAAATCCAGAGCTTCAAGAGAATCTTGACTATTTATTAGATGATTAGACTATAGAGACAAGGCTTAAAACAGAGTGGAGTCATCTTACGGATGCTGCTAGTACACTAGTGCAAAAACATAGAAGAAGGGAAATATTGTATTTATCTATGACTGGCCAAAGACCAAGCCACTTTTACCCAGGTTAACAAGCCAACTCCTAAGAGTTGTTGCACTAAACAAGTGATTATTTGCACTAATTGTTTTAATTTGACTCGACTTAGCCTTCCCTAAAATCTACAACGTTGTTTGTAGTAGTCCAACTGCAAAGATTCTAAACTTCAATAAATTATACTGGGCACTAAATTGCTAAACCTAAGATAACTATGGTTTCTCCCCATCTCTCAGAGGCAGCTCCTCATAATGTTCTCCTGCCATGCTAGTGGCGGTTTATCCAGGAAATGTTTTTAATGTTTGACTTTGGAAAGGTTGTTTCAGGGATATAGATCTCTTGGATCTATTTGTATATCTCCGTTTAAAATTCCTTTTTATGTTTTTCTCCACCTGATTAAAATTAATTCTTTTTATTTGTTTAATTTTAAACCAACATTCAAATCAAATTTTCTGGCGTACCATAAACCCCTAAATTTTAATCTCCCTTGGTAGACGTTTCCCACTCCGTATATAAATTTCGTCGTTGCTTTTAATTTTTAAGTACTTAATTCATTTTGCGAATATAACGTCCTTTCCTTCTTTTCTATTATTAAACATCAACCAGAATAAAACAAGTTCTTCCATACTCTCACATGTCCACATTCATAATTTATTTTAAATTCCCATAGCACCCTTTAATTTATCAATGAGTCCTAGTAACCCTCCACTCCGTGTATTTAAGAAATTGGTTGTAAAATGAATAACATGTAAAAATTTAATATAGATGCTGAGGCTTTTTCCCCCATGCCATCCAATCGTTAAATTATTTGATTTTATTTTGGTTTTAATTTAAACTAAATTTTATAACTGCAACCTAACATTATAAATTATTATAGAGTGTTGTCAAACTTTTTATTTGTAATTTCCCATGTTTCCTAAATGTTCACACCGTGTATAATCTCTCCTTTCAAAACCAAAACACCATATCTTTATACGAGCATTTCTTAAGTAAAATATTATTAAATTATTATTTCTTTTATTTAACCCTTACAACAAAAATGCACTAACCAATCAAAGATTTTGTTTCCAATATTTCACTAAGAATCCATAGTTTATATCAATAAATAACACATTTTACGTAAAGGAAAACTATGCTTTTTCCCTAAATATAACTCTTTTCTAATTTTTAAATATAACAAAACATCTTTAAAAATCTTGATAGAAATTCAATAAATTCCCTGACTCATAAGCTTTATAGGAAAAATATCAAAACTTATAAATTTTTAGTCAGTAATTTTATAAAATTTTATTTATGATAATTTTGAGTCATTTTTTAGTGTCTTCGACTTTTTTGACTTTTTTGTTCTTTAAGTTTTAAGTTAACTCTTAATTAAGAGTTAATTGAAACTTTAGCTATGGTTTTCAATTGAAGAAGGCGTCGACTCTCAATGGCCAAGGAGACTATTGCAATATCTTTCTGATTTGTTTGCCCAGGCGATAGAACGAGAAGACAATCTTCATCCAGCCTACCACTTCAGATTAGGCAAGTATATGGAAGCTCCGAATTCTCATAGGGAGATATGGCGTCGTGTGATGAAGGCATTGATGGAGCAATTCATTCTTTCCTGCTCTTCTTGATTGTGATCTTGTTTTAGAGATGCTTTTATCTCTATCTCTCTCTCTCTCTCTCAATGATCAGATGGTGGGGCTCAATGCTTCTTTTATATAATCCATTGTGATCTCTGATTCTCTGCAAGTGGTCCATCCAAGAATGCGCATTGATGGAGGCTGTTCGCCAATGTTCCTATGGCTCATTCTGCTACTCACAGTATTGAAGCTCGCCAAAAGCACCACCTCCACAATTAAAATCAGAGCCCTGCTCGATTACAACTCCACCATTGGACTCAGATGCTTGGCTGCTCTCAATCTCGCAGTCGACCATGTCAACAAGGATCCCCTCCTGCTCAATGGGACCACCCTTGAACTCTGGATGCACACAGACAGATACGGAGAGAGTGTTGAAGGGGCTTGATGCTGCTGGTATTGATGTACTTGCGTCTGTATTCCTCCAGATAATCATTCGCAGTCTTCTTGATCTTGTCACGGGTCAGCATCGGCTTCACGTACGCAGGCACTTCCTTGACCTTCATGCTGCGGAGGCTGTTGAAAAGCTGCATAGCCATGGCGGCTCCTGCTGCTCGAGTCATACGACATTGTTGTATTCTTTCGTGCACAACAAAAGAGTCAGGAGACCACAGACATACACGCGCGAGCGAGAGAGATATCTCAGGCACTACACCACAAATGAAGGCAAGGTTAACGATGGTGCTTACAACCGCAGGGACAGGGTGCGCTGAGTGCTCTCTCTCTCCATCATTCATTCACGCTCTCCCCCTTCATAACCGTTTTTTTTTTTCCTTATTTTTTTTTTCTACGTTGAATATGTCTCAAATCACAATCCTATAAAACATATGAGAATTGAGAATTTGGAATAATCACGATCGTATGATTTGATTTACATAAAGGGAGTAGCATAGTCATAATAACATAACATGAACTTGTTCGTGGAGAGGTGATCGAATGTCACGCATGGACTCACTTTGGATCCACAAGCACAAAAGCTGCCGAAAATTTCTGTCAATTGTGTCTTCGCAACAAGACTTATACTGTAAGGAATTTAGACCTTTTAAGTTCAAAGGATTTGGAGATCGCCCCATTAATGGATACTCTTAACTTCTACACTTGAAAGGAGTGTCATAATCATCCTAGAGAACTTCCTTCCAAAGACCATTGCTTCAAGGTAAATGCAGATGAAATCCTAAGGAATGTGATTACATGCCTTTTCAAAATCCATTCACTAAGAGGTAGTCCTGTCCACCAATCATTGCTTAGTCAATAGCTGTTGCAAGGCTAGGGATGGCATTTTCTATCTTCTGATAAAGAAAATGAAGCCATAATGCTCGGGGTGGATGACTTAAGCTAGTAATCACTTAATTTTGAGTGCCAAAGCCTTGACAAAAAGCTTATAAGACATATTCAACATGGTCAAAGGCTGCTAATGGTTACCTTGATGCACATGGGTGATTTACAAATTACCTTGATAACACCCATGTTGGCCTCCATAGGGAATTGCCTAGTAGCAAAGCAGTCCCCTTTGGATTACTTCGTCCTTGCCAAGAGTCTATTCTCTTGAATCTGATATTCAACACCTCCCCAAAGAAATCTCCATAATAATCATCAATGATCTAATGATCACCCCTTGATCATCACTACAGTATTACTGTAGACAATAATCACAATCATAACGCTATGTATTTTTCATAAAGAATTTCATCATTAGGAGGTAGGAGGTAGCATAACTAATGAAATCCTCCATCCCTGAGATTAATACTAAGATATCCTATCAACTTATCAAGACCTTGTGGTTTGTTTAAAATTCCCCCGAAAACTCCTAATTTATAACAAGGTCCTATCTCCTCTAAGTAGTAATAATCCCTACGGGAAAATTTTAAACAGTCATAGCTAAGATTCACTAAGTAGACCTATCAAATTTTGTCTAAAACTCCACCTTCCTCTCGTACAAGAACTTCCTTGTACCACATCTCCTGGCTAGACTGCAAGGACACGGCCTCCAAAGACAGCAACAACGAACACCGCATCTGCATTGAATTCATGTAAAAATTTAGTAATAAGGTGTCAATTGTATACAGTTTTGCCAAAAAATTGTTGCAATAAATGGCATGTTTTTAGGTGTTGTCATTTCTCCCCCACTGAAATGCGAAGCGTCCTCGCGAGCACAGCTACATCACGAACATCCAGCATAACCAACACTGCTACCACGAGCACTGCTATGCAACTTTGAAAGAAAAATATACTCTCCTCCACTTAATTGCGAAGCGTCCTCGCGAGCACAGCTACATCACGTGCATAACCGCACATGGACAACTAGTAGACACTTAAAAAAATAGGAAAAAATACTTGTTGGTGTCCGATTAAAACACAAACCATACAAACATTCCAAGTAAATTGTATAAAAACTGATGCAAACTAACATTCTCCCTTACTCACTCTCCCCACTGAAATGCATAACAGAGCTTCATCCATTGCATAGAATATACCAACTAGGAAGCTGGCTAGAGCCGCTAAACAACAATAATCCCTCTAGGCAATAAATTGCCACACTACTATCCTACTAAAAATATTGCTTCTAAAATAGCATCACTGATAAGGTCGTTACTTAACAAAGAACCCAAACAAGGTAAACTAATACTACAACACTAAATAGGACTCCTAGGGTTTAGCTGCTAACCCTCCATGTTCTACTAGAACAACCAGCTAATGGTTCGTAACTTCTAATTGTCCAAGGCTCTTCTTTTAAGTTTATGTTTTAATGGCTTTTTTTTTTTAAATGTCAAAAGAGTATATACATTGATTCTCTTTCCCAAAAGGTCCCACCCCAAAGAGATACAAGGCATCGGACGCAGGGCACCCGTCAAGGAAATCCCTACAGCCTACCAGGACCTCAGAGGCGATGGTTATCTTCTTTTGGTTGTTTTTTTCTTTCAAACCCTGCAGTCTCAGGGTGTTTTTTTTTTCTTTTCTTTTCTTTTTCTTCTTACTTTCTTTCTTTAAAAGAATAAATATATAGACTCTTCCGAACTTTTAATATTTGGATTGGATTTTAAGGATTGTTTTGTTGTTGTTTTTTTAAAGGATCAACTAAGAAGCTAAGAAGACATCACTTAATTGAACGGTCAAACATTTCAGCTCAACAACTTTGCTCGAGGAATCTAATCTAACGCATAATACTAGTCACTCTGCCTAGGCAAATGATAAGCAAAGAATACTCACCAGCTCAGCATCTTTCTTCCACGCTACTCCTAGTCAAAATTTCATGGAGAGAACCTTGTTATTCAGCTATCCCACATATCACTAGAAAAGCGACCAAAAGATAGGGGAAAACTCTATAGGATTCCTAATCGGACACCCATACAATGAAATTCACTATGTTATGCACACATGTCACCCCCTTTTTTAATCACTCCCTAATGCTAAGTCCCATCCCTTGTGAGTGGACTTCATATAGACAGAATTGTGTATATATATCATTCTTATTTGTTTAAAATATTTATTTATAATTCCTCTGTAATTTACTTAAGTGTTTTTTTCTTTTTCTTCAACATCTCTAATTTCATTCCATCAATTTTTTTATTCATGTATTTTTTTCCCAGAATGAATATGAAATAAAAAGTTTAGGTATGAAACAACCTTGTATGTTCATGGATATTGCAACTCCAAGAATCAACAGAAACATACAACAGTGTGTAACGCAAAATCATAGTCAAATCTGCATATGAAACATACACTAGCCAGTACAATGTTAAAGGGTTAGATAAATAATAAAACTTCTTCCTGTACAAAAGAATTGTCAAATACTCATGTCACAATCGCGATCAACTAGACTGTCATAACGCTCCCACTGCTTGGTTGTTTAAGAAGCAGTATATTTCTCCACTTGATAACCATTCTTACATATAGAACTGTCCATCTTACTAACTTAAATATCCCAAACTCCAGCACTGAAAGGAATATCCTGACCGTGCGTGCAACTAACTACCTAACTACGTGGAAAATAAAACTAAAGTGCATGAAAACCTACAGGATATCAATAACGCAAAGCATTGTATGTTTTTTTAAACGATATATATATATTTGTTTGTTTGTTTGTTTCAAAATATAGAATAAAAGAAAAACATAAAAGACTAAGAAAACAAAATATCTAAACTAAAATCTTCAAAGTCTCTGAGATCTTCTAGTGAAAACAATAATCCTAATCCGAAATCATCAACTCCATCTAAGTCAAACCTATTAACTAAACTATCATCTATAGGATGCTCAAGAATAGCCTCTAGCGTAGACATATCAGAAGTCACAGATCTGCTATCAGGTGCATCGCTAAGAACCTCCATCACATCATGGAGCGAAGCCGAAGCTGCATCATCGTAGTAGGGCATAGGGGCCACTGGTAAAGCATCTAAGGAATGCCCCTCGATCGCATCCATGTACCAACAAATATAATCCCAACATGGGCAGGGAACGCTAGTCTGCAAATCATGGTAAGATGGAGTAAGGCGGTAGACAGTGGAACGATATCTCGCAAATTCTGCTTGCTCTCGGCCTACCCTAGACTGACCAGCGCCGCGCTCAGGAGAAAAAACACTATTATAATCATGACGCTAGTAGGTATAACCAATCATTTCCTGCATGGCAGTGGTACCATAGCGTCGAAAGTATGTGCGACACTGCCAACACAAGAGCTGAGCATGCACAAATAAATGCCGCTAACAGGACCTACAACCAAAAGGTGGATGATACTGTAAACAAAAAATAATCACAAAAGAAGAACCACAACAGGCCTCCCCTCTCGGTGCATATAAAAACCTGTCATGCGTCTGAAAACGCGGAATATCGTAAGGTCCAGCATGAACAGGATCAGTACTATCGGCATCAATACGAGGGTAAAGCGCATCCATCCACAAAAAGGCCATACCTGCATCCCATTTAAAAAAACCCCCCAAGAAAGAAAAGACATCCAAGGGTGGATTAGACAAAATATTATTGTAACTACTAACCTAACTATACCTAGCTAGCCTAAGTCACAAAATGTTTAAGGCGCAGGCCATTAACCCTAAATATCTCATTTTCAGCATTAATATCCTGCACATCAAGAGAACCATTATCATAAACATTAATCACCTTAAAAGGTCCCAACCAACGAATTTTAAGCTTCCCAGGAAATTTATAATAACGACTGTCATAAAGTAAAACTAAATCGCCTTCTTTAAACTCCCGTACTTTAATATTCTGGTCGTGCCATGCTTTACGACGTTTTTGCATTGCTTCTAGACTTTGTAGGGCTAATAATCTTTCCTCATCCAACTTTACCAATTGTAAAATCCGTTGTTTCAAAGATTCAACCTCACCTAGTCGTAATGATAGAGCTACTCGTAAAGTGGGCAACTCTTGCTCAATAGGGAATATAGCATTAGTGCCATAAACTAAATTGAAGGGTGTATTTTGCACTGTCACCTTATAAGTAGTTCTATAGGCCCATAACACTTCATATAAACGTTCATCCCAATCTCGCATGTGGGAAGCAACCGTTTTAGTTAAAATCCCACATATAATGCGATTGGTTACTTCAACCTGACCGTTAGCTCTGGGATAATAAGGTGTTGATTTGCGATGTTTAATTTTATAGATTTCCATTAACTCGCTGATAAGACCATTCAAGAAATGGGAACCTCGGTCACTTACTAATTCTAGTGGGCAACCAAAACACGTAATAATATTCTCATACATAAACTTAGCCACATCAATGGCTTTATCCGTTTTAAGCGCTTTCGCTTCCACCCACTTTGTAATATAGTCAGTACAGACTAAGATATAACGATTCGATCGATATCTAGTAGGCGGATCTATTGGGCCTACAAAATCAATTCCCCATTTCTCAAAATGTACTAATGCAAATATAGGTGTCAAAGGCGTAGCAAAACTCTTAGAAGGACGACCAGTTCTTTGACATACATCGCATTTGCGACAATAATAATAAGTATCTTTAAATAGAGTAGGCTACCAATAACCAGCTAATAGAACTTTTCTTGCAGTCAATTCGCCAGCAAAATGGCCACCACACGGCTCATCATGCAATGCCTTAAGAACCACTGGTACTTCATCTTCCCTTACACAACGTCGATAGATACCTTCGCGTGAAAAAAATTTATAAAGGTAACCCCCTAATAATCCATAGGAGCGTGCTTGCATTAATATCTGACGTTTCCTGCGCTTATCAGCACCAGGTGGATATCGAGCAGTACTAAGAAAATTCGCAATATCAGCATACCATGGAACTTGTGTCTCCACAGTAAAAAGTGATGCATCCGGCAAATCATCTTCCACACCTTCCTCCTTGTCTGATGTTAATAATCGTGATAGATGATCTGCTAGAACATGAGCTCTACCAGGACGAGTAACTATTTGAAAATCAAACTCTTGAAATAACAACATCCAACGAATCACACGTCCTGAAAGTTCTGCTTTATTAAGCAAATACTTTAACGCCTCATGATCAACATATATAGTAAACTTATTCCCTAATAAATAATGACGAAATTTCTCCACCGCAAATACCATTGATAGGCATTCTTTCTCAGTGGTGGTATAATTCCTTTCTGCATCACTTAAATTTCGACTCGCATAATAAATTGGATGATCCACCTTATTATCATCTGCTTGGCACAAAACAGCTCCTACAGCATACATAGATGCATCAGCATGAATATGGAATTCTTTTGTCCAATTTGGGGATGCGAGTACTGGTCCTTCAATTAACTTATGTTTAAGAAATTCAAATGCTTTCTGGCAAACACCATCCCAAATAAAAGGAGTATCCTTTCGTAGTAGATTTGTCAAAGGTGATGCCACCTTTGCAAAATCAGAAATAAATCTCCGATAATAATTTAGATGTCCTAAAAATCCACGCAATTGCTTAAGATTTGTTGGAGGTGGAAGTGCAAAAATCTTAATAATTTTAGCTGGATCCATGGCAATACCTTCTTTAGAAACGATATGCCCCAATAAGGTTCCTTTTGGTACTCCAAAAACACATTTATCAGGATTCAAGGATATACCTACTTCATCACTACGTTCAAATACTTGCGTTAGTAATTCAGGTATTTCTTTTGCCGTACCATAGACACAAAAGTCATCTAAGAAAACTTCCATCCATTGACGTAGAAAATCTTGATAAGCTGCAATCATAACTCTCTGGAATGTTGCGGGTGCATTGCACAAACCAAAAGGCATTACTCTATAAGCAAATGTACCCCATTCAGTAGTAAATGTAGTTTTGGATTGATCTTCAGGATGAATTAGTACTTGGTTGTAACCGCTAAATCCATCCATGAAAGAATACAGCTCATGACCAGCAACCTTATCAAGTACCTGATCAGTAAATGGCAAAGGAAAATGGTCTTTACGTGTTTTGCTATTCAGCTTTCTATAATCGACACAAATGCGAATCTTCTTACTATTCTTCTTGGGTACTACCACAATAGGAGATACCCATTCACTGTATGCAACAGGATAAATGAATCCAGCATCTAAAAGCTTAGTAATTTCAACTTTCACTAACTCTGCATACACAGGGTTTGTTCGTCGTTGACGTTGACATACAGGTTTTGTGCCTGGTTCTAGATCAATAAAATGCTGACATAATTCAGCTTTCACTACAAGATATAGACCTTATAGCGACGTTTAAAGCGACGAAAATACAAACAACAAAATTTGCCCCCGTCGTCGGAAAAAGCGTCGTTATTGACGACGCCATGGTATCGTCGCTATTTGCGTCGCTATATGCGTCGCTATTTGCGTCGCTATATGCGTCGCAAATGCGACGCATATAGCGACGCAAATAGCGACGCATATAGCGACGGTTGCAGAGAATTTGCGACGCTGATAGCGACGACAATAGCGACGCCTGCAGTAAATTTGCGACGCAAATAGCGACGGTAACAGAGGAAAAAAAAATTTTGTGGCAGGGCAGCAAGCTGCCCTGCCACATATAGCACTGTGTGCTGTATGAGAGCCATACAAAATAGTTTCTGCACTGCTGCATACAAAGCGTTTGCAAACAAAAAGAATCTATACTGAAATCATAAAACTGATAGATGAAATAAATACATGATATCGCATAAAATGCGATTGGTACAATCATAAAACAATATCACTAATACATAGAAAATGTCTACATAGATCGGGCGACTAAAAACTAAAGGTATGTGAGCGCTAAGGATCCGAGGGCGAGCTACAAATCGTCGTCCCCCGAAAGCTCGTCCCTCTGCAAAGGAGCATCAAACGGATTCTGCAGAAAAAGAAACAACATATCAATCCACCATACAATAATGCATTCAAATATCTCATGGTAACTACGGACATGAAAGATGAGAGACTTACTGGGCCGCCGCGTCTGTACAATCGGTCGATCAATGATCTGAGACCGTGCCTCTCTGCATATTGAGTCTCAAGGCCTTGCGGATCACGATTTGTAATGGAGTGCTGCAAAGAAAACAAAATGCTAACTGTTAGAAATATGATTGTCAGTACAAATAATATCTCAAAAAAACAAATAAGCAAAACAAAAGAGAAACTTACAAAGTCCTCCAAATATGTCCTGTGGCCGCCACTCCCAAGATGATGTACCGATCCGGCCTCGATTCGTGCCCTCGCCGCCTCCCGCTGCTGACTCCAACGTCCTGGCGAATTTGTAGCCTCCTCCCTCAGTCGGCGCCAGTCCTCTGCATCTAACCACTCGGGCTTTGGAGCCCCACTCTTGATTGCCTTGCGTGCGTCGGATCGTCTATGTGACATGTATGCACGCATGCAATCCATCATCCAGCCCGTAGAGAATCTATCCACTGCGGCTGGCACCGGGAACTCCTCATGCAAGGATGCTACTATGTACTCCTTGCTCCCCTCCGGTATGTTCCTCCAATGATCCAGGACGTTGTGCCGAAAAACTTGTTGGCACAACTCCCTCATGCGAGCTATCACCCTCCTCCCCTCATCATTCATGATGATAGCTCCTGACCTGCCATCCACTAGGTATCCATAATCCCTAGGAGTGTGCCTCGTATGGGCCCTCTCCCATCTCCGTCCACGCTCCTGGGCATATCCAGGAGACCCCTGAACATCCGGTGTACCGACGGGGGTACCCTCTCCCGGAGTGCCACTGAAAGGGGTGCCACCAGAGGGGGTGCCACCAAAAGGAGTGCCACCAGAGGGGGTGCCCCCAAAAGGAGTGCCACCAAAAGGCGTGACATCTGCCGACGGCTGCGCAAAAGCCGGAGTAACTGGAATGGACGTCCCCACAGGTGTGACAAATCCTGGAGGTGACCGAGCTCTAGCTGAACGACGAGACGGAGACACCGCGTCCGTGTCTCCACAGCAGCACCCCCCTGATCCTCCTGCAGTCGCAGTCCCTCCCTCTGGCCCAAGTCGCGAGCGTCGAGATCGTCTGCTCGAAGCTGAAGCATCTGATCGCACTGAAGCTGATCTAGCAGAGCGCCCTGACGAAGAACGAGACAGCTCCTGATCTGCTATCTCTCTGAATCTCGCGAGCTGATCTGGAGACATACGTGCCATCATCTCCTGAAACTCCTCATCGCTCATCCCTCGACTCATCCTGAAAATAAAGATACCTGCAGAGATAAAAAATAATGTTAGAATAATCAATTGAAACTATACAAAGCGCATTAATATAAATCATTTTTGAAAAATCCATCTTAAAATGCATATCTTATCTACCTTTATGGAAGATCTAAACAACGAATTGAGTAATACAATTCTCCAAGAATGAAGTATTCTATGGTCCCATGTTAATCTCCTGACATAACTCTGCATACACTGGAAGGTCGATAGACATGTCACCACAAAAGAACGAGTCTGCCTCGTTCTCAAAAAATTCTACGACTTCTGTATTTCCATCATTGTTAGCCGATGCGGGCTCCAAGCTTGCGGTGGCCTCCACCCCTTGTAATTTCGATCCCTCTATTTGCATATATTCTTCATCTATCCCAATCCCGGAAAGTCATGCATCGTCCACATGAGAATGGCTCGAATGTTGGCTGACCGCCGACCATCGCGCCTGCTCATATCTTGCACCGTGACCCCCTCCTCCCACAAAATCTTAAGCTCATCGACTAATGGAAGAAGATACACGTCCATATTTTTTACTTTGTAGCGGCCCGGGACGAGCAAGCTAAGGATGAGATGTCCTTTCTTCGTAGAAAGCCATGGAGGAATGTTGTAGTTGACAAGCACTATAGGCCACACACTGTAAGAAGTCGAGCGCAGACCGAATGGGTTCACACCATCCATGGCGAGACCGAGCCGAAGATTCCTTGGCTCTCGCGCAAAGCCTGGGAAGGTAGAGTCAATGTGGCTCCATGCGCGCGAATCTGCTGATATTCGTTGCACTCCATCCGTAGACCTATTCTGCACATGCCACGTTGTCAAGCTTGCCATGGCAGACGTGCGAAACATGTGGTTTATGCGGGGGATGAGCGGAAAGTGTCTGAGGACTTTTTGAGGGATGGTCTGCCCTTGTAAGTCCTGTCGATACCTGTGAGCACCACACTTTGGACATGTCTCCATAGTCTCGTATTCATCTCGAAACAATATGCAGTCGTTGATACATGCATGGATGTTATTGTAGTCCATGCCAAGCTTCCGTAAAACATGTCGTGCATCATCACGAGACTCAGGCATGGTGTTTGCAGGTGGCAATATATGATATTTCAATAACCTGAAAACATCATAAAACACCTTGAAAAATCCATCCATATTTACAATAATACTGTTTAAAAAAAAAACAATGAAGTCTGTATGCAAGGTACCTGAATAACTCAGTCACACTCGTATCGCTCCAACCGTATTTCGCTTGCACACTTAAGAGTGCAAGCAATGTCTTCAACCGAGATACTCGGCACCCATCATATAATGGTATGGATGCTTCCTCTCTAAGCGGGTCAGATGTCTCAACATCCATGGGAATCAATGCATCGATCATTGCCTCCATCTCAGGCTCCAAGATTGTAGGCAAGTCGGGAAGGTTGTCTGTCTCCTCTGGCATTGACGATATAGATGGGCCTTGCGAGTGGTCTATTGGCTCCTGCCATCCATCCATCTCACGTCCACGAACTCTTCTAATTGGCCGCAAAGGGTGCTCTCCCCCTTGGGTCGAGACATCACCCCCCTGGACACAAAATTTGCCAACAAGACCCAATCTTATTGTGTATGGTTTTCAATTAGCTTGAGAGTACAATGCATGAAAAATGCTAACTTGAAAATACCGTTTGCTGAAAATCTGCAATCGCCTGATCAATAATCTCAGGTTGAAACTCGCCAAATCGTCGTACGTGTTCTATAGACAATCGACGTTTTCGTCTAATTGCCAACTTGCATTGAGAGCAAGGACATGGGACACGCTGATTAAGATACGACTCGCGGTCTTGAACAATAGGACCTTCTTCGTTTGCCATCTTATCTACATTACAGCAAACAAGGCTTAAATGGATAGCTTTTTGGAGATGTACGTCAACTTGCAAGTTGACCATAAACCTTGCATTGTATATAGTAGTCGAGAGATTTTCCGATGTTATATCTCGGCCTTGTATCATGCTCAACGATTTGTTTGTCCCGGTAGATAATTTTTTGTTATATCTCGGCTTTGAGTATAAGTAATCCATTTTAAAATTAATGCGCGCCATCTATGAAATTTTACAACTATAGTAATAAAATTTATTTCAATCAATTCTACTCATAGTCATAAGACCTGAGAGAAATTATCCTATACTCAATTTAAGGGATCTCCACTTCTATAACAATAATTTTGGGTTAATTTTGATGAAGTACGTGGCCGTATGCAAAGCACATTGCATACCATTATCGATACGTATATTATCTTAAATTTCATTCCCTTCCCTCTCCCTCTCCCTCTCCCTCACCCTCTCCCTCTCTTTCTCTCACCCTCTCCCTCACCCTCTCGTTCTCTTTCTCTCCCTCTCTCATTTCCTCCCTCCTCCTCCCTCTCCCTCTCCCTCCCTCTTTCTCCCTCTTTCTCCCTCTCCCTCTCCCTCGCTCCCTCGCTCCCTCTCTCCCTCTCCCTCCCCCTCCCTCTTTCTCTCCCTCTCTCATTTCCTTCCCCTCCCCCTCCCTCTCCCTCTCCCTCTCCCTCTCTTTTTCTCCCTCTCCCTCTCTATCTCTCTTTCTCTCTCATTTCCTAAACAAGCAAAAAATAAAGTGATTTAAACATCCTCCAAGCAAAAGGGAGAGGGAGAGATACAATGCACTCTCCCTCTCTTTCTCTTTCTATCCCTCTCTCATTTCCTTCCCCTTCCTATCCCTCTCACTCTCTTTCTCTCTCATTTCCTCTCCTAAACAAGAAAAAAATAAAGTGATTCAAACATTAAACAAGCAAAAGGGAGAGGGAGGGAGAGAGAGAATGCACTCTCCCTCCTTCTCCCTCTCTTTTTCTTTCTCTCCCTCTCCTATTTCCTCCCCCTCCCTCTCCCTCTCCCTCTATTTCTCTTTCTCTTTCTTTCCCTTTCCCTCTCCCTCTCCCTCTCTTTCTCTCTTACTCTCTCGTTTCCTCTCCTAAACAAGCAAAGAAGAAAGTAATTTAAACATTAAACAAGCAAAAGGGAGAGAGAGAGAGAGAGAATGCACTCTCACTCTCTTTCTCTCCCTCTCCCTCTCTTTCTCTCCCTCTCTCTCCCTCTCCCTCTCCTTCTCTTTCTTTTCCTCTCCTAAATAAACAAAAGAGAACGATTTAAACCTTCAACAAGTAAAAGAAAGAGAGAGGGAGACTCACCAATGAGATATGGCGAGCGTGGGCGGCTTCTCTTTGCAACGAGGGCTCCTCCTCTCCTTCGCGAACAACGACGGTGGCGGTGGCGGCGGCGGCGGCAACAAGTCTCTTCCTCCTCTTCTTTCACAAAGCCTTGGCTCTCTCCCTCGCTCTCGCTCTCAAAAGGCGAAGAAAACAAAATGAAAACGGCGCTGTGGTTTCGGCCGCGCTTTTTTTTTCCTGCGGCGTCGCTATTGGCGTCGCTATTGGCGTCGCTATATGCGTCGCTATACGCGTCGCTATTTGCGTCGCAATAGCGACGCAAATAGCGACGCGTATAGCGACGCATATAGCGACGCCAATAGCGACGCCAATAGCGACGCAAATAGCGACGCGTATAGCGACGCATATAGCGACGCCAATAGCGACGCCAATAGCGACGCCGATAAACGCCGTCGCTAATCGGCGTCGCTATTGCCCCAGTCCCTTGTAGTGTTTGATACCCTTAAGGTCCCTATATGACCAAGCAAAAGCGTCAACATGCAATCGTAAGACTTCTTCGAATCTTTCACGATGTGGCGATTCCAATTGGTCTCCTAAATTTAAATATTTTCCTTCTGCCATTTTAAGCTTAACTACTTCAACTTCAGGCTCTTCAATAAATAGAGAGTCTATTCTTCGTGGCTTAATTGTGGGCACATCTTCGGATATCTGCATCAATACATTTTCAAGCAGGTTATTCTTAGTACTTAATTCCAGTGCTTCTTCTCCCACATTCACAGAATTTACTAAGGGTAAAGCCCTATAAGGAATAATAGCCAGGTTATCTTGCGTGGCACCATCAACTTCTACTCCATAGACATTTACTAACTTAGGAGAGGATTTTTCAGTATATCTCTTCCCATATTTATCTAAATCGCCATTATTGACATTTACATTTTTACGAGATTTCATGGTAAATGAGGTTCTTACAGAGTCAATTACGCTAGGTATCTGCTCTGAAGTACATGGATATTGAGCATGTAACCTATGGCGATATCGACGTAAAATTTCGTTATTCTTTTCTAAACATTCCTGATCATCTAAACTCCAAAACCATTGATTATCTTTAAGCTTGAGAATTAATGAATGTAGATTCTCATCCTCCTCGCCCTGAATTCGACAGCCCAAATAATGTATAACTTGTTTCAGTTCCACAAAATTTCTAGGTACTGCAGGTTCAAACCATCTAAGTTGTGGCTCTTGCCCATCCCCATAAATAGTAAAATCCATTACTCTTTCTTTTGGATGAGGCAACACCACCGCTTGCATATTGTGCAATTTAACCTTAGTAGGTTCAGATTGGACTGGTTGATAACCAATTATCGGTCCCCTAGAACAGCGATAAATCTTCTGCGCAATTCCGGTCGAACACCTAAAAGAATGACACAACCAGGGAACATTTGTAGGGTTTTTCTCTTGAGTCTTTGGTTCAAAAGTATTCTTAGATTTATTTTTTTCCAAAAACCTATCAATGTTTTCATGTTCTTCCCAATAATTTGTATCCATAGATAACGCTTGGTCCATCTGTAACTCACCCCTACTGAATTTAGATTTCTCTTCTTCTAAATAAAATTCTAAAAGTGAGATTTCATCTAGATATCGCCTTTCTCTAAACTGAAACTCTGCCTTTTCCTTTTGCAACTCAGTAATCTTCTTCATTGCTTCATTTACAGCAGTCAACGCTGCCTCACGCTCTACTTCCAATGCCTCTTCCAATTCTCTAATAATCCTAGCATAATTATCATGATGTTCACGAGAAGTCTGTGAAAACCTGTTAAAAGCCGAAGCTGAATCATCCTCATCCTCACGAGATAGTGGTCTTTGTAAGGGTTTGCACCTATGCCTACTTCTCCTTTCTCTTTCCTTCGCTTCTAGCTAGTAGTAATAAATCCTTTTAGCTCTATCTGGCAATTGTCCAAATCCAAAGGGTAAAGCATTTTCCCCATAAGGAAGAGCTTCTAAAATCCTACTCTCAAGCATACTATTATGATTATCAGTAACATCATCTTCTCCCATACCTTTTGAAGAGGTTATTGAAATGTCAGCCACATCAGATATCATTAACTTAGGCATTTCTTCCTCCTCTAATTCATCCATAGAAATCACTTCCGACCTGTTGTAAGCAGAAAATACATCTTCTTGATCATTTCCTTCTTGATTTGTAGATAATTGAAAACATGTTTCAAGCGAATCATCAAGATATTCTGCTTCTTCTGCTGAAAGCATTAAGCAGTCGAGGGTTGTATCTTCAGATGTGGATAACCACTGAGTAATATCACTATCCGAATCATTGTCAGATGAAAACGCTACAACATATTCACCAATACCCGTCTGTTCTACCTTGTGAGGCTGATTTACTATATTGACCTCCACTTTCTCTGCTCCTGCTGGGTGTGGTGTTTTAAATAACCAGGCATAAGGCCCTTCATGATCAGTCCCCTCCATACCCGAATCATAAAACTCACTGTTGGATTTCTCATCCATTTCACTAACTGCCTCATCTCCTGAATCTTTCAAAAATCCTTTTGAAATAACTTGTATCTTAACCCTATCATCTCTAGGACCAATCACAATTGAACCTTTATACCAGTCCTGAATGCATCTTTCTTGGTATAACCAAGCCCTTCCCAACAGGACAGAATATGATGAAATATTTGTTTGCGAACGAACGATCAAATAGTTCACATGAAATTCTAATCCGGCTACTACAGATTTCACATTTCGCAGTAACCCCAAAGGAGTTACTTTCCTTTGATCAGCCACACGTAAAACAATATGAGTAGGTTCTAGATCCTTCAACCCTAATTCTTGCATAGCTTGTTCTGTCATCAAATTAACTGCTGAGCCACCATCTAACTGCACTTCATGTAGCAAATGGCCATTAATAGTAGTATCGATAACTGGAGCTCCTGGGTCCACAAATAAATCTACTATTTTTACATCCTTAGTTGTTTTTCCTTTGGAAGAATTTTCACGGACTTTAGAAGCGTTTATCTCAATCCTCTTCCTTCGACGCCGAACTAATTTATGGTAAAGTTGTTTCCGACAAACAGGTGCTATCTCTAGCAATTGCCGAAGGTTAATAGTCAATGATATTTCTTCTAATGCAGCCCAAAGATCATAGGTCTTATTTACGGATTCTACATAATCTTTACTCCCTTCCTTAGGAGGAACCAATCTTTCGGGAAAATGAGCTACTCCCACTTGAATCTTAGGATTTACTAAGGGCACAGGTAATAACCGATGGTCAGAGGAATGCTGCGGAGAATCCGATTCAGGTAGTTCTATATTAGGATCTATGTCCCTAGACTTATCCTTCACTGCTCCGTTTAATTGTGGCCTCTCTTCCTCTAAACCTTGCTCCTTCTGTTGTTGCTTTTGTGCCCAAGTAATAACACGAATCATAGGGTCAGCTCTAAAAGTCACCTTGC
Organism: Lygodium microphyllum; assembly: GCF_053477565.2. NCBI lineage: Eukaryota > Viridiplantae > Streptophyta > Polypodiopsida > Schizaeales > Lygodiaceae > Lygodium > Lygodium microphyllum. The sequence goes on from NC_141136.1 coordinate 31,569,243, forward strand.
GAGGTATAAATTTTGACTTAACTCCAATATCTTTCCTTATTGTTTCTACTTCAACTAAATTTGCAGCAGACGTTGAAGGTTCGTTAGAGGTTTGTTTCCCTTTGTCAGACATTTTATTATCCTCTCACTTAGGACAATTCTCTTCATAGTGTCCTTCACCACTGCACCTCCTACAAAGAGGAGTATAGTCTTGATTTTTACGCGCATTTGGACAATATATGGCTATGTGACCTTCTTGTTGGCATCGATAACAAATTACTGGTCCCCTAGGTCTTTGTTGACCACCTTGTCCCATTGGATTACGAAAATTTCCATTATTTCTTCTAAAAGGAGAATTTCTCCCTCGATTGCCATCACTGTTGTAATTGTTTCGAGGCACTGGGGGTCTACCCTGGGTGGGCAATCCTCGTGGCCTAAAAGGTTGATTGGGTGGTCCAATCTCATAAGTCCTATTATTACGATCCATGTAATTGTAATTCGTTTGCATTGAACGAGCTTGTTGTTGCTCTTGACCTAATTTATGCCAACAATTTGTATCTAAATGACCAGTCTTGTGGCAAAAAGAGCAAAACGGTGGATGATCGGGCATTAACCTTGAAGGTGTCGGACACTCTGTAGCCACATGGCCGTAACCATGACACTTACCACACCGGATATTAGATCGAGGTGGGTTTGAAGTCGAATTTCCCGACGATTGTTGAGCACTAGATCCTTGTGTCGTTATCGAATAAATTTCCTTCAAAGGCGCTTGTACTGCAGTCATAATTTCCTCCTTTAATTTTCCTAGAGATTTCGCAATAATATCTGCTACTTTTGCTTCATCCAGAGGAGATTGAGATTGCGGCATAGAAGGCATTCCTGTCTGCATCATATAGGCTGGAATTGAAGTGTACGGATTTAGAGGTACACTCGACATGTTTGAGCTTGCGGTTACCGAGGGATTTAAAGGAACGGTCACATAAGACACGTTCTTAGGTACCCCACCTGAAGTGCTTGGATATTCTGTCTGAGATTCTTTGAATAGATCTCTCCGTCGTTGTTGACTAAGCTGCACTTCTTCCCACCATCTAGCATGTGTTTTAGCATCTGCCAACGTAGCTGGTCGTTGTAAACTAACATGCTGATGAACTTCAAGATTAAGTCCATCAATAAACTTACGTTTTTGCATGGGATCGTCAGGAGCAGGATTCATCTTACGAATGATCGTCTCCATGCGCTCAATATAATGTTCAACACTTTCAGTTGCTCCTTGGGACAGATAATCCAGTTGAAGAGCCAATCTATCTTGAAAACCTTGTCGTCTAAATTTTTCTAGAAAAGCTCTTGATAAGGCATCATAGGTCCCTTTATGTTGAGCATCTAAATTCCCATACCATTTCGTTGCTTCATCTTTTAATGTTGCAGGGAAGATATGAAGCTTTTGGTCATCATCTATTATCTCATTGGCGACACAAGTCACCTCAAATCTTTGAGAATGGGCATAAGGATCTTCGTCCCATAGCCCCCCGAATTGCGTGAAATCAGCTAATCTAACTGGGTTGCGAGCCATTGTTTCTCTAAATAGTAGCCCTAACCCTAAATCGTTGATAGTATCAAACCACGGAGGTTCCTGAGGCTCCTTAAATAATTGACGCAATCCGAAATTTGACTCTAAATCCCAGTCAAAGAGCAGTTCAATACTCCTGATCGTAGCATTAGCTTCACTCTCCCTAGTTTCACTATTTTTCCTACCTCTTTCCCCAGTGACACTGCTAGTACTGGAGACAACTTGATCCCATTGATATGAAGCTGCTTCACTTTCTTTCGATGGTGTTCTATCAGTTGATAAGCTAGCTTGAAGAGGTTCTACCATTGAGTCAGACACAGCATCTACTCCCAAATTCAGCAATGCGTTGACCCTCTCTAGCCTTTCTAATAGCCAAGCCTCTTGTCGCACTGCTCATTCTCTAACTCGCTGATCCCTAGCTTCGTTTTGCTGCTTCCGTCTCTCTTCTGAATTCATCCACGAGTACTAAACTAGCTTTTACTGTCATACTCCAAAATTACGCTCGTTTTATTTGAAGCTATAAAATTAGGTTGTCGCTTGTATGCGCACTTAGAAGGTTCAAAATAGTCGGCAGCTCTGGGTCTATCTCCCCAAAGGGTAACTTTTCTTCTTGCTCGGGGATTAAGCCTAGAATTTCAGCAACCTCTCTAACGTCTTTCGTGTCAAAAGCAATTTTTAAACCTCTGGATACACGTATCCAAGGCAACACATCATCCCACACTACTCTTCTAAACGTCCGATAAGCTGTGCGGTGATACCAATCAAAGTGGTACGATACACTGATTGTATTTATCTCTACCGCGTCTATTAACCCAAAGTGTGTCGCTAGTAGAACTATGGTTTGCGCACAGTCGTTATAACCCCAGCTCCAAGAGGATAATTGTTCAACGTCCACAGTTAATTGTGCCCCAAAATATGTGCCTCCCTCTACTAACTCCGTATCTCTCGCCCAGTCTAGCACTTTTCTTTGGCACTCCTGGGGCAAATTAGGAAAATAGTCCCTTAGAAAAGAGACTGCGTATTCACTCATAAATAACACTTAGGATCTAAAATACCCTCGGAAGATTTATCACTCATTCGAGCGCACTTGGCTCCCGGCAAGCGCACCAAAAAATGACTGGCCAAAGACCAAGCCACTTTTACCCAGGTTAACAAGCCAACTCCTAAGAGTTGTTGCACTAAACAAGTGATTATTTGCACTAATTGTTTTAATTTGACTCGACTTAGCCTTCCCTAAAATCTACAACGTTGTTTGTAGTAGTCCAACTGCAAAGATTCTAAACTTCAATAAATTATACTGGGCACTAAATTGCTAAACCTAAGATAACTATGGTTTCTCCCCATCTCTCAGAGGCAGCTCCTCATAATGTTCTCCTGCCATGCTAGTGGCGGTTTATCCAGGAAATGTTTTTAATGTTTGACTTTGGAAAGGTTGTTTCAGGGATATAGATCTCTTGGATCTATTTGTATATCTCCGTTTAAAATTCCTTTTTATGTTTTTCTCCACCTGATTAAAATTAATTCTTTTTATTTGTTTAATTTTAAACCAACATTCAAATCAAATTTTCTGGCGTACCATAAACCCCTAAATTTTAATCTCCCTTGGTAGACGTTTCCCACTCCGTATATAAATTTCGTCATTGCTTTTAATTTTTAAGTACTTAATTCATTTTGTGAATATAACGTCCTTTCCTTCTTTTCTATTATTAAACATCAACCAGAATAAAACAAGTTCTTCCATACTCTCACATGTCCACATTCATAATTTATTTTAAATTCCCATAGCACCCTTTAATTTATCAATGAGTCCTAGTAACCCTCCACTCCGTGTATTTAAGAAATTGGTTGTAAAATGAATAACATGTAAAAATTTAATATAGATGCTGAGGCTTTTTCCCCCATGCCATCCAATCGTTAAATTATTTGATTTTATTTTGGTTTTAATTTAAACTAAATTTTATAACTGCAACCTAACATTATAAATTATTATAGAGTGTTGTCAAACTTTTTATTTGTAATTTCCCATGTTTCCTAAATGTTCACACCGTGTATAATCTCTCCTTTCAAAACCAAAACACCATATCTTTATACGAGCATTTCTTAAGTAAAATATTATTAAATTATTATTTCTTTTCTTTAACCCTTACAACAAAAATGCACTAACCAATCAAAGATTTTGTTTCCAATATTTCACTAAGAATCCATAGTTTATATCAATAAATAACACATTTTACGTAAAGGAAAACTATGCTTTTTCCCTAAATATAACTCTTTTCTAATTTTTAAATATAACAAAACATCTTTAAAAATCTTGATAGAAATTTAGTAAATTCCGTGACTCATAAGCTTTATAGGAAAAATATCAAAACTTATAAATTTTTAGTCAGTAATTTTATAAAATTTTATTTATGATAATTTTGAGTCATTTTTTAGTGTCTTCGACTGTTTTTGATTTTTAATAAATAAAAACCAGTTCAGATAAATGCAAAAAACCATGTAGCATGAGAAAACGGGTTTAAAGACATATTTTAAAAATATTAAACTAAAGAAATTATCATGCCATATCATTTATTTTAGATAAACCAGTTAGACACTTACTTGGAAAACCCGCGAGTCGTGATTGCGTCTTTGGGGTCCGCATCCTCTTGCAGTCGAGCCAAGGAGAGTCTTGTGTCCTGCCAGTCGTTGCAATCGTCAGCTCGTCAATTTTTCTCTCCCTCTCCGACTCTCGCACGACTTTTGCTCTTTGACAATAGGAATACCCCTTTTTTTGTTCTTTAAGTTTTAAGTTAACTCTTAATTAAGAGTTAATTGAAACTTTAGCTATGGTTTTCAATTGAAGAAGGCGTCGACTCTCAATGGCCAAGGAGACTATTGCAATATCTTTCTGATCTGTCTGCCAAATCCTGCACGAGCCCAGGCGATAGAACGAGAAGACAATCTTCATCCAGCCTACCACTTCAGATTAGGCAAGTATATGGAAGCTCCGAATTCTCATAGGGAGATATGGCGTCGTGTGATGAAGGCATTGATGGAGCAATTCATTCTTTCCTGCTCTTCTTGATTGTGATCTTGTTTTAGAGATGCTTTTATCTCTATCTCTCTCTCTCTCTCTCTCTCAATGATCAGATGGTGGGGCTCAATGCTTCTTTTATATAATCCATTGTGATCTCTGATTCTCTGCAAGTGGTCCATCCAAGAATGCGCATTGATGGAGACTGTTCGCCAATGTTCCTATGGCTCATTCTGCTACTCACAGTATTGAAGCTCGCCAAAAGCACCACCTCCACAATTAAAATCGGAGCCCTGCTCGATTACAACTCCACCATTGGACTCAGATGCTTGGCTGCTCTCAATCTCGCAGTCGACCACGTCAACAAGGATCCCCTCCTGCTCAATGGGACCACCCTTGAACTCTGGATGCACACAGACAGATACGGAGAGAGTGTTGAAGGGGCTTGATGCTGCTGGTATCGATGTACTTGCGTCTGTATTCCTCCAGATAATCGTTCGCAGTCTTCTTGATCTTGTCACGGGTCAGCATCGGCTTCACGTACGCAGGCACTTCCTTGACCTTCATGCTGCGGAGGCTGTTGAAAAACTGCATAGCCATGGCGGCTCCTGCTGCTCGAGTCATACGACATTGTTGTATTCTTTCGTGCACAACAAAAGAGTCGGGAGACCACAGACATACACGCGCGAGCGAGAGAGATATCTCAGGCACCACACCACAAACGAAGGCAAGGTTAACGATGGTGCTTGCAACCGCAGGGACAGGGTGCGCTGAGTGCTCTCTCTCTCCATAATTCATTCACGCTCTCCCCCTTCATAACCGTTTTTTTTTTTCCTTCTTTTTTTTTCTACGTTGAATATGTCTCAAATCACAATCCTATAAAACATATGAGAATTGAGAATTTGGAATAATCACGATCGTATGATTTGATTTACATAAAGGGAGTAGCATAGTCATAATAACATAACATGAACTTGTTCGTGGAGAGGTGATCGAATGTCACGCATGGACTCACTTTGGATCCACAAGCACAAAAGCTGCCGAAAATTTCTGTCAATTGTGTCTTCGCAACAAGACTTATACTGTAAGGAATTTAGACCTTTTAAGTTCAAAGGATTTGGAGATCGCCCCATTAATGGATACTCTTAACTTCTACACTTGAAAGGAGTGTCATAATCATCCTAGAGAACTTCCTTCCAAAGACCATTGCTTCAAGGTAAATGCAGATGAAATCCTAAGGAATGTGATTACATGCCTTTTCAAAATCCATTCACTAAGAGGTAGTCCTGTCCACTAATCATTGCTTAGTCAATAGCTGTTGCAAGGCTAGGGATGGCATTTTCTATCTTCTGATAAAGAAAATGAATCCATAATGCTCGGGGTGGATGACTTAAGCTAGTAATCACTTAATTTTGAGTGCCAAAGCCTTGACAAAAAGCTTATAAGACATATTCAACATGGTCAAAGGCTGCTAATGGTTACCTTGATGCACATGGGTGATTTACAAATTACCTTGATAACACCCATGTTGGCCTCCATAGGGAATTGCCTAGTAGCAAAGCAGTCCCCTTTGGATTACTTCGTCCTTGCCAAGAGTCTATTCTCTTGAATCTGATATTTAACACCTCCCCAAAGAAATCTCCATAATAATCATCAATGATCTAATGATCACCCCTTGATCATCACTACAGTATTACTATAGACAATAATCACAATCATAATGCTATGTATTTTTCATAAAGAATTTCATCATTAGGAGGTAGGAGGTAGCATAACTAATGAAATCCTCCATCCCTGAGATTAATACTAAGATATCCTATCAACTTATCAAGACCTTGTGGTTTGTTTAAAATTCCCCCGAAAACTCCTAATTTATAACAAGGTCCTATCTCCTCTAAGTAGTAATAATCCCTACGGGAAAATTTTAAACAGTCATAGCTAAGATTCACTAAGTAGACCTATCAAATTTTGTCTAAAACTCCACCTTCCTCTCGTATAAGAACTTCCTTGTACCACATCTCCTGGCTAGACTGCAAGGACACGGCCTCCAAAGACAGCAACAACGAACACCGCATCTGCATTGAATTCATGTAAAAATTTAGTAATAAGGTGTCAATTGTATACAGTTTTGCCAAAAAATTGTTGCAATAAATGGCATGTTTTTAGGTGTTGTCAATCTAGCTTGCCCACTATTAGGAGCAAAACAGTTGATGTATCTAGTAAACCACTTGTTTATGTGGCTAACCCTATGGCTGCACCTATTGTTTCCAGTATTATGAAAGATGTACTAGATGAATTGGTTAAAGGCATGTGGGATCTTCAATTGAAGGTCATAAAATTGAATGAGAGAGAATAAGGGAAAAGGGGACAGGTAGCAATTCCTAGAATTGGAAAAAGATGTATGTGGTGTGATATTTTGCAATATGAATGAAGGATTTTATTACTTATCAAGAGGCCTTGGCATGATAGCTCATATTTTGTAAAGATGGCAAGATCCATGCACAAGAAATGGGATTTCCTCTTGCTTTGAACTTTGGAAGGAAATATATGAAAAATTTGTTGAAAGACTTGGCTATTCAAAATGCGTATGCCAGTATACATGTTGTTGCTTTTGGTCTACAATTGGATAGAATGCATGGACAAGATGGTTGGTCCAAAGGTTATAATATGGATGCATGCTTTGCATGTAACTAAAAAGAGGGAAGCTCTACTGATAGTGAAATGTCTCATGCAAGGAAAAACATTCATGACATGACTGGCTAGGAATCACAAGTAGATGCATATTCAATATCTGCATATTTAGCAAAGTGCAAAACACACATATACTTGTGGAAGAGAACTGGAAGAAAGATGAAGATAATGTAGGGACATCTAAGAGAGTGACAAGAAGAAGTATGGAGTAGCCTAAAGCTACAAATCAATAACCTTTGGAGCTTGTTATGGAAGATGTTGGGCCTCAACAGAAACAATATAGCAAACAAGAGGGGAAAAAGAAAGGCAACTAGCTAGGATATAAGCTGCACCCTAATATTGGGATAACCATGGATCTCAAGAAGGTTCTTGAAGCGTGAATTTTAAACAATTGGGTGGAATTTACCTTGGAAGAGGAAGTTGGTATCACCAAATAGGAATTTCATGACAAAATCATTAACAATAAAACTCTTGAGAAATGGTCAAAGGTTTGAATGGGAACAGAAGCGTAAGAAAGGAATGAAGAAATTGAAGCTGAAATTTGCTTCTACAATGTGAAAGGTTGATTATTCACATGGGAATCTTCGTGAAGGGAATGTGCCAAGTCAGTAAAAGTAATTGTTGGAGCATTTCATGATAAGCTCTATCAGCTCTCTCCTGCACCTGATTGACTATAATAATGAGACTCCTCTCAATTGTTTCTTGTAATCCCTTGAAGGCTACCTTCATGTGGAATCTAACTATCCAATTTGAGGTTTGTAAAATGGATGCTACTATAAGATCTTTTTTCTCTTTCATAGATTTGAGTTATATTATCACTTGTTGTAAGAGAGTGTGGCTAGTTAAAAATACATGTGGTAAATCGATCACACCCAATACATGGTCAACAAACCTAGATACAGTCAAAGAATAGAGATCGCTAGCTAGTACATGATGTACATTATCCAAAGCAAAAGAGCTGCTTGAATCAAACTGTAGTCTAACATCCCCAATGCTAAAGATATCTAATGCAGTATCATTTCGCAGTCTCACAACAGAACCTGTATTACCACAATAGTTATGAAACCAATCCTCATGTGGGGTAACATGTAGTTTATTACATGTCAAAGAGAACTTACATCTATGAAACTTAATGCAAGATTGCCTATGAGACTAAGGCTTGCCCCTATTAGGCTAGGAGTCTCTACCATATTTTTTAGTGTGATTACTACAATTTCTACCTCGAATCGTTAATACATAAGAAGTATATCTTTTTATCAATGTTTTTTCTACTTTCTTATTCTATTCCTATAGAACTCTCTATACCACTACATTTAAAACCACCCTTAGAAGGGTGAGCACTCATAGCAATATGAAAGGTGTCATAAAAATCAATTTTTGTGACATATGTTACATCTATAGTATAGATTCAAAATGCTCAAATTCATATCGTGATAAAAAGTTCTTTAAATACTAAATTAAGAAATACATAATTTAAATTTTTTCTTATGTTATGTCATTAGAAAAATTATTGGCCAAATTAACACAATCTTGAAGAACACCATATTAGGGAATATGGGAATTTTCCATAAGTTTGGGACACTGGTCAAATCTTCGGATTTGTCATAACTTGAACATTATAACTCCAAATTGAGCGCTCTATAGCTCAATAGATTCCATTTTTCAAGCGCTTTCCAATGATAGGTCATATCATATGATTTTGTGAAACTTATGGGCATCTTATCCGAGTGCCACATTTATAGTATTCAAAAAATGGGAATCGGCCAAAGAATCTCAAACTCACTAATATTGTGTTCAAGGGTAGGCCAACATGCTTGTTGGTTACACCCCAAGAAGAGACCAACATAAGAAGATAAAAGAAGAGAAAATGGAGTTGATTTCAACATTCATTCTCTCACTTTCTCCATTGGTGATTAGAGTGTGGTCTTTCTTCTGCTTCCTCCCAATTAGAGTGCGGCTCCCCATTGAGGGAAACATGCTCCTCATCTTCTTATAGCTCATCTTCACTCTCCTCATCTCCACCCTAATTAGATGGCATATGCATCCTTGTCATCTTCCTCATGTGACCTCTTCCCCTGTAGATATCAAGCATAGTCTTCTTGTCAGTAGTTCACAAGTGACCTTAGCCACAGACAAAAGATGACCCTTGTTAGTGCTAGAAATTTGGGAATTCTCATCCATGCCACGGTGGGTGCTGAAATGTCCTTGCAAGCCTTAGTAGGGCCTTCTAGGTAGTAGAACAAGCTATGCATTTTTTCACCCTAGTCATCTAAGAAGCACTACCATTAGACTTTGTACTATCTACATGTTCTACTTAATTTGAGTTAGTGTAACACACAACTCTTGTAGCATGTCTACCATAGAAAATGCACATATTTGTAGTGCCTTTAAGGTATCTCTTCAAGATGTCCCAATGTTTCTTGCCAAGTGTAGTCATTTGATATGCCATACTCCCATTATACATGCTACATTAGATCAAATGGCTATCATGGTAGACATTACACCACACACTGTGGATGCATACAAGATCTTGGCCATTTCAACCCTTTCATCATCTAATTGGGAAAATTTTGTATGACTAACCTTCATATGAGAAGGTAGAGGGCACCCAATAGGCTTATCGGCCTACATATGGAATCATCAAGGACTTTATGAATGTACTCCTTTTGTGATAAGTAGAGAAGTCCCTTAGAGTGATTATGCATACTATGTATGCCAAGTATATGTGAGGCTTGCCCTATGTACTTTATCTAATAGATCTTATTGAGTTGATTCTTCAAAGTTTCTAAATCATCACGAGTGGTTCTAGAAATCAAGACATCATCAACCTATAGTACCAAAATGATAAGCCTACTATCACGTGCCTTTTTCATGTAAAGAAATGGATCCATATCACTACAAAAGTAACCCTTTGAATGCATAAAGACATTAAACTTATGATGCCATTCCCTAGGTTCCTTCTTAAGTCCATACACAATCTTCCTCAACTTGCATACTGGGTATTCCCTATCATTTTTCTCAAAGATCTTAAGTTGTTGCATATAAATGTCTTAATGCAAGTCTCCATGTAGAATAGCTATTTTTACATCCATCTGGTACAAGTCTTGATGCAGGAAATTAGGTCAAAGTTTAATGAAATTCCACCAGCTCTACAAGACCTCAAAGTCCTAACATACTTAGACCCTATACAAAGATATGCTAACATCGTAGATGTATCAATCAAGGCATATCAACAAGAATATATTAAGTAAAGGACCATGGATGATATTGACAGTAAATGCGAAACTACTCATATATTCCAATTAATAAATCTGTTTACACAGTCCACACAAGGCATCATGGAATCTCTCAAAGATAACATCAAGAAATGGCAAGACTCAAAAGTATGGATGGGCAACAAGCATTAGTAGCCACTATTGCCACTTGTCCATATAGGAATATGGAGTTGGTTCTGAGTGGAGTTTGCAAAGTCAAGATGGGCCTCTTGACCTGCTAGAAGGTGTGCAATGATAATCCTATCCCTTATTCCCCACATGACACTACATGTGCCACATTCTCCTGCTACATCTCCATTTTCTTTTGAAGCCTGAGAATCTACTGGTGCCAACAGATTATTTCTACCGTATGAGTGAGGTAGAACTTGGCAATTTTAGGATGAAATTCCATCGAGATGCCAATAGAGGTAGGATGCACGGTTTGGGACAATTTGGATGGTACTCTTAATAACAGTGGGCAACGAGGTGACTATCTACCTACAAAGCTCCCTCTCATCTATGTTTTTGGCTGTACGATGTCTGCACCAATAGAGCACAATGTGACATGAAGTTAAGCTTGTTGTAGTTAGGGGGGAGGGCTCTATTGCAAAGGTGGACTGGGGCAGCATGAGCTACTTCCAAGGCTGCATTTCACATTTGATGGGTAGGTTACTACTTGCTTGTGTTAGATAGCCTCAATGCCCTACCCTCATAAGGTTCCACCAATGATCCACAGTGCTCAAAGTTGTAAGGCCCCCATTATGAGGAGAAGCCATGTGTGAGCCTAGACATTGGTGGGTCTTGACTCGTATGTCAGCTAAGGTCTATGTGCTGGGTGGCCAAAAGGTTGCCATTGTAGGTCTAGCCTTTGTGTTAGATAGAGTAGTTAAATTTGCTAGCAACTCAAGGCACACTACATCAACTTGCAAGATAAGGAAGTTATCAAGAACCCCTATCTTGTCTTTGAGACCTCGAGAAGTAGCCCTTAGCAAACTACTGAAGGTGCATGTAACGTGTCCCCTAGTATCATCCAAGACACGTCTTAGCAGTCCATCGGAAAGGATGTCTTGAAAGCTCCGCCTGGCATTCCCGTGGAATGTTACGGGTTTTGCGATCTAGGTCTTTCCGCGTCTGCCACGTAGCGGAAGTATCCTAGCCGTTCCCACTTAGGATCGATCGGAATTAGGGTTTTCCTGATGGGTCATCAGCTAACAGCAACTAGCGTCAGACCCGAGCAAACTACTTTACACAGAAACGCCAGGTCTGAAGCGGATTCACGCTGCACTTGGTTCAAGGAGAATGGGAAACGAGAGGGATGCAAAGCTCAACCTCTCTGCCATAAGGCATAGTCCCATTCCGTTCCCCTAAAAGAGCGTAAATCGGGTAAGACGTAACTTTAGGTCATCGTTCTCGTTATTGGTTTTGATGATGATGATCATTCCGCTGTTCTTCGAGATTTTTGAGAAAAGTTCCCGGCTAACCGGGACCACCCAACCGTAGGACGGGACCCATGGCCCATCCTCCGCACTTTCCTCGGTTTGTTTTAGTTATGTAATTATCTAACACATTAATTTGACATATAACAATCGGCTTCTTTAATTAACCTTGTTAAGCACTGGTTCCTTCATGTAATCTTATCACGTGACATAGAAAAACAACATCAAGCAAGTTCTTTTAACATTTCATCATTTTATCTTTGAAATACAAGGAGTTCCGCCCGTAGGCTTGTCCATAATCTGCCCGAAGGCTAACCAGTAATCTCCAGGGATCACTATTCCAAGCTTCCGCCTGTCAACTAGTATGCGGGCCTCCAGATCCAATTCCGAGTCACGTTAGCCTCTTTTGCAGGACCCGGAAGGCGAGGGATTTACGGCCAGAGCCCCCCCTGGCACCCAAGCGTCCTCCTACTCCAAGTAGAGCTTAATGGAAAGACCTCTCGCGGTGGGTTCGGTCCACATTCCTGGCGCGGTCAACAACCCCCTTGGTTAGGGTCAGGCAGGCAGTCAGGGGTAACTGAAGCTGCCTCTCCCTTCAGGCTTTTTAGCCTGAAGTATAGATACTCATTTAATTTGTAATTCGTAATTCAAACAGAGCCCTAAAATCTCTAGCAAGCACAAACATTTCCATTAATCAACCCAGTTGTATGGCAAACCGCTAAGGAAGTGTTCTTTCCTTTTTGAGTGTATCAGCACTCGTTCCCAAGGTGTCTTGTAAATTGGCAAGATCCTTTTACATTCCGGTGTTAGGGCATACCCAACTTGGTTAACCCTAAAGTGTTTTAGATATGCTAGTTTCCAGTTTACAACTTTCTTTATTTAGAAGGATATCCAAAAATACGTCTTTTTGCAAGATAACTTGCGTAAGGATCTGCCATCCTTGATGAGGGTTTTTCCCTTTTCTCCTTGTGGAATATATTACTATAGTAAATGGTTAATCTTGCTTGTAATTTTATAATGCTTGATGCAATTTGAAGAAAGCTAAGTTCTATAGATCGTCATTCCTAAGCTAAATTCCTTCGTTACAAATAACTCGAACAAATATATCCTATCCTTAACATTTTTCCTTTGCATGATCGACTTAAAACTGAATTAAAGCCAAGAGAAAAAACCTGGTTTTGGGGTGAGATATCCACATGGATACCGGGAGATGACCCTCCCGTAGCTACACCTTGGACTTTCTTAGGCGGCATCGTAGTTGTAGTCTTTCCGTCGTGGAAGTAGCTTTACAATTCCTTTTGAAATTCCACCATGGCTCCCTTTTGCAATAACTTGCACCTTCCGTCGAAAGTAGTTTTAGAAGGCTTCCTCCTTGAAGTAGGGAATTCGGAAGGGGGTGATTCACAATCTTTTGCGGATAAGACCCATTAAAGCCATAGGAGGGGCTGAATGGCCTTGTAAAACTCGCACAAACAAGGAATAAAATAAAAGTGTGGAATCCCTTACGAGGGTTTTTGAGTGGGAAAGGGAGGTGTTAAAAAGACCCTCAACACTCTCTTTCCTTTTACGAGTGGGGGAAAACAAAAAAACAAAGCCCCAAGGGTATTTTGCATGGGGAAAAAAAGGGGCTAAGGGGGCCCTTAGGGGGATTTGAGATACGGGGGAAAAGAATAAGGGTTTTTAAGGTAAAAGATTTTGAGGAGGTGAGAAAGGGCCTAAGGGGTCCAAGGGGGAAATTTGAGGGGGGGAGGAAAAAGGGCTAAGGGGGGGCCCTTAGGGGGAACTTACAACAAAAAAAAGTTATAGGGAAAAAGTAGCTTTAAAGACTATAGGTAAGGGCCTAAGGACCCTTAGAGAAAATTTCGAGGGAGGGGGGTTTCAAGAGCACAAAGGAAGGGGGGTTAAAAGAAATTTTAAAACACGGGGGAGGGGGTTTCAAGAGCCGCAGGAAGGGGGGCTTGGAAGGTTTTAAGACACGAGGGGGAAAAGGGGGCTTAAAGATCCCCCCCTTAGAAGCTTCCAAAAAGCTTCTTGGAAGCTTCTGAATGCACGTGGCGTGACGGCTCTTTGTGGACTGGTTGACGATGGCAGCGGCGGTCTCAGGATGTAGGTGGCAGCAGCCTTCCGTCCTCCTCCCTCAGCTCGGTGATATGGCAGCACTCTCCTCACGGCAGGGTTGTCTCCTTCGGCCTCTTCTCTCACGGCTCCGCCTTCTTTTTCCAGCGCCCTCCCCCTCGTTTAAACAATTTAGGGGAGGGGGATCTTTCCTCCCGGCGTGTCATCACGCATGGTCCCCCTCCCTCCATAAGGCTCCACCAAGGAGCTTATAGCTCCTTCTATTCCCCTCCCCCTCCAGCTCGTCAGTCGGCTAGAGGGATAAGGGGGAAAAAAAAAATTCCATAAATCCCATTCATTTCTTTAACGCGGAATATTACATTCTCTCCCCCTTGGAGGAATCGAGATGTCCTCATCTCGAGATAAACTGGGGATATTGATGGTTGAGAGAGCTTTCATCTATCCAAGTGGCATCCTCTTCGGGATAATCTTTCCACTGGACAAGGCATTCTTTCAAGGTTCTAGATCTTAACTGTCTTTCCCTAACATCTAAGATCCTTTCTGGCCTTAGTTCAAGGACTCCTTGACTAGGCATTACAATTTGTTGGTCATCAAGTACATGATTAGGATTGGGTACATATTCTTTCAATAGGCTGATATGGAATACATTGTGAACCTTTAGGTTCTCAGGGAGTTGCAATCTATAAGCATTGGGTCCTAGGCATTTGAGGATTTTATACGGCCCACAATACCTTGGACTTAGCTTCTTGCATTCTCCTAGGGATAGAGAACTCTTTTTAGGGCGTACCCGAATGAAGACAATGTCTCCTTCTTCGAAAACTCTTTCTTGACGTTTCAAATCTACATATGCCTTTTTTCTATCCTTGGACGCTTGTATGTCTTGTCTTATTGACCTTATTTGATCATCCATGTCCTCCAACATTTGTCTTGAAGCTTCAACTCTTAGGGTTGGATCAAAAAAGTTTAGGGGACTTCGACAATGATGACCATACAATGCCTGGAAAGGGGTCATTTGAATGCTCTGCTGGTAAGAAGCATCGTAGACAAATTCAACTAATGGCAAGTATTGAATCCACCTCTTCGGCTCTCGACAGCAGTATGCCCTAAGCATATCCTCAATGATTTGATTTACTCGCTTTGTTTGGCCATTCGTTTGGGGATGGTAGGTGGTGCTAAAACAGAGTTGAGTCCCCATAGCTTCAAAGATAGCTCTCCAGAAGTGTGATGTGAAGAGAGAATCTCGATCACTAATGATTCTTCTAGGTAATCCATGTAGCTTGAATATCTCCTTGATAAACAATCTTGCAATGTCGGAGGCTTTATAGTTTGTCTTTACTGGAATCAGGTGTGCAACCTTGGTAAGCATGTCAACCACAACCATAATGGAATTGTATCCTCCTTGGACTTGGGGTAAGCCCACAACAAAATCCATACTGATGAATTCCCATTTCATTTGGGGAATGTCAAGCGGTTGCAGTTTCCCTGGCATCATGATATGTTCGGCTTTGATACGTTGGCAAGACAAACACTCAGTGACATACTTGAGAACGTCACCTTTAAGCCTCTCCCAATGATAGCTCTTCCTAACTGCATTAAGAGTCTTAGCATAGCCAGGATGTCCTAAAAAAGGAGAATCATGAGCTTCCCATAATATCTTCTGCTTAAGTGACTGGCTTGCTGGTATACATAGCCTTGTTCTGTAGTAGACAAGTCCATTATCAAGGGAAAATTCCTGATACTTAGCTTGCAACTTCTGATTCTGCTCCTTGGTAGATATTTCCTTTATCATTGTTTGGTAGGCCAAATCATGGCATGCTTCCTCACTAGCTAGTTCAAGTATAGGGTTGTTTGGCATAGATATCTTTGTAGCCAGAGATCTGGCCGTTGATGGATTCTGCAAGATTAGGGAATTTAGGAATGCCTTGCGACTGAGTGCATCAGCAACTACATTCTCTTTCCCTGGTCGGTACTTGATTTCAAAATCATATTCCTCCAATACTTCAATCCATCGACGTTGCCTCATGTTGAGCTTGTTCTGGGTAAAAATCCATTTGAGACTCTTATGATCGGTTACTAGAGTAAACTTGTTACCCAACAGGTAGTGTCTCCAAAGCTTTAGAGCATGGATGATAGCTAGTAATTCTAGATCATGCGTGGCATAATTCTTTTCATGACTCTTCAATTTCCTTGAAGAGTATGCTACTGGATGACCTTCCTGCATAAGTACACATCCCAAGGCAAGAATGCTAGCATCAGTTACTACCTCGAACTCCTTATTGAGGTCAGGAAGTTTTAGAATAGGTGCTGATACCAAACTTTGCTTCAATTTGTCGAAGCTATTTTGTTCGGAAGTTGACCATGTAATGGAAGTCTGCTTCTTTAGTAAATCTGTAAGAGGTGCTGCAATCAAAGCATAGTTTTTTATGAAGACCCTATACCATCCTGTCAATCCAAGAAAGCTATGTATTTCTTTGATGGATACTGGTATTGGCCATTCAAGCACATCTCTGACCGGGTCTACTGATATTCCTTCTAATGATACTATGAATCCCAGATATTCAATCTGACGCTTGAAGAATGCACACTTCTTCATTTTTGCATACAGCTTATGAGACCTCATTGTCTCAAGGACAATCCGAAGTTGAGGTTCATGATCTTCTTCCTGTTTGGAATAGACTAAAGTGTCATCGAAGAAGACAAGCACGAAATCATCAAGATATGGTCTAAAAATATAATGCATTAATCTATTGAAGGTGGCAGGTGCATTTGTAAGCCCGAATGACATAACCAGGAACTCAAAGTACCCATATCTTGTATTGAAGGCCTCTTTGGAATATCTTCTTCCTTGATCCTTATCTGATAATAACCTGACCTGAGATCAATCTTGGAGAAGATCTTTGCACCTTGAAGACAATCAAGAAGCTCATCTATTCTAGGAATAGGATACTTGTTCTTGACTGTTGATTGATTCAATCCTCGGTAATCAATACATAGTCGAAGTGTCCCATCTTTCTTTTTCTGGAATAGTACTGGAGCTCCCCACGGTGAGTTGCTAGGCCGGATGTAACCTTGATCCAACAGTTGCTTGAGCTGTTCCTTCAACTCAATTGCTTCTGGTATGGACATTCTATAAGGTCTCTTTGCAATTGGTGCAGCTCCAGGCACTAGCCTAGTCTCATGATCTACTTCTCTTGGAGGCGGAAGTTCAATCAATTCCTCAGGGAATACGTCAGCGTATTCCTTTAGCCAAGAAGGTCCTTCATGAGACTCTTGCTTTTGATCTAACTTGTTGAGTTTGATCAGGTAAACGGGTAGTCCTTTTCTGACTCCTTTAATGATCTGAGATACTTTGGCTAATTGGATTCTTGGCACTCCTGCCTCACCTTGAGTTGTGACAAATTCCCTTTCAAAGTTTCGAAAGGAAACTTGACCCTTTCCATAGTGGATGTGGGCGTCATTAGGCTTAAGCCAATCCATCCCGAGTAGACACTCATGGATACCTAAATTCATGACTTTGAATTTGACTGAGGTTTTCTTTCCTCCCAGAAAGAATTCCACCTTAGCAGTTTGCCTGGTACAAGTTACCTCACAACCGTTTGCCAATTCCACAAGCAGGTAGGTGCTTCTACTGTGGCTATTCCTAATCTTTTTGCACATGCTGGTGAGATAAAGGAATGTGTACTGCCACAATCAATCAAGGTTTTGAAACCTTTACCTTGATAGTCCGACGGTGTCTGAATCACCGAGAACTGGCGATTTGGCCCTTTCTTGTGTAAAGCGGCATGGACTGTCGCTCTTTCGAATTCTGCTTCCATAGTCGGATCTTCCTCATCTTCTTCTTCGCATCTTTGCCTATTGGCAATGCAGGCAGTTCTTCCTCTTCCACGGGTGGTGGCTCCTTGACCGCGGCCTGCACCTTGGAAAGGCGGTTGACGATGTCCTCCGCTGAGCTTGGGACATTGCCTCTTGAAGTGACCGGGTTCGTTGCAGTGGAAACAACAGAGGTTTCGGCCATTACTTTGAGTAGGAACAAAGTTGTTGACGTTATTTGTCCTTGCTTTCTTCCTTTGTCCCTGATTGTGACCTTGAACTCTCTTCACTTGAGATCTGAATGCTCCTCTGTTCAGGTCACTATAGGACCAAGTTTTGTTACCCCTTGGTCTAGCTTGCACCTCTTGAATTATAGGTGCTGCTCGAATGAGTGCATCCTGAAGATCTGATGGACGCATAGATTCGAGACGGGTATTTACGGGTGGATTTAAGCTCGCACAAAATTTGGACACCTGCTGCGTCATGTCCATCTGTGGCGCATACTTTAAAAGTGAGACGAATTTAGAGTAGTATGCATCAAGAGTGAGTCCTAGCTGTTTTAGCTCGTAGAACTCATTCATTTTCTGTGTACGATATCCAGGTGGCAAATATCTCCCCTGCACGGCTTTCTTCAACTTCTCCCAGGTAACGGACCCCTCTAAAGTCCCTTGACCCCTGCACCATTGTTTCCACCAAAGTCTGGCTTCGCCGGTGAGTTTTAACTTGGCGAGCATGGCCTGATTGGTAGGTGCAATACCAGTTGCTTCAAAGTAATCCTCCATAGATTCAATCCAAATTTCAGCATCAGACTGGACGAATCTGCCTCTCCCGTCAAACTCGGGTGGCTTTATCTGCTTGAGGAGGAACTTCTTCTCCTGGGTCACAGCAGTACTTGATGTAGGGGCGAATTTGGAACCTCTACCTGGGGTTGTGCCTGGATAAAAGTTTTCTTAACGTTATTATATGATAATTGACGTTAGCTTATCTTTAGTTCAGCTATCTCGTAAATAATGAAGCTACTTAACTTTTTAACAACTCTGATGCACAGCCAGATATTGATAAAAGAAGTCTTTATTTATATTTACATGGGCGTAGCCTTATACAACGTCTCGTGTGATGATAATTCAATCATTACATTCAGTTTGGGGAGAACAACGTTGTATTGCATTTGTCTACAGGAACTCTGTAATAGTAGGGTTTTGGGTCATGGATCTTTAGGAATCGATAATTCATTGGAAGTTCAGGATACCCTTTTCGTTGGAATCCATACTTCTCATGGCGGCCCAACACTTTAATCCTATCGGCTGGGATTACACGGGTTACTTCCTCATATACATATGAGTTCATTTCAACCCTCCGACCTTAAATATCTAAAGTCGAATTTACGTGAGCTTCCACAAAAATGAACAGCTTCATGACTTTCAAGTCTTCCAACCACTTGATCCTCTTTGGGTTGGTCTGTAGATAAGCAAACCGGTGGGCGGCTATATAGTAGATTCCTGAAGACCCCGTCCATCTTCGTTCTATGTATAAAGGTGATGGATTATAAATCTGCTCTAGGATGTTCATCATCCCGATTCTTTGTCTATAAAGCGGAGAATGCATTGCAGTCATAAACGTGACCCGAAACACCAAAAACTTGTTCCACGCTTCATAGTTCTGCAAGACAGCATTGAAGATGAGGAAATGTTTGGACAGCAACAATTTCTTTACTTCATTTTATTGAGATCTTATAAAAACAATTCCGTTGTTGGTCGGCTCTGATACCAGCTTGTAATGTGTCCCCTAGTATCATCCAAGACACGTCTTAGCAGTCCATCGGAAAGGATGTCTAGAAAGCTCCGCCCGGCACTCCCGTGGAATGTTACGGGTTTTGCGATCTAGGTCTTTCCGCGTCTGCCATGTAGCGGAAGTATCCTAGCCGTTCCCACTTAGGATCGATCGGAATTAGGGTTTTCCTGATGGGTCATCAGCTAACAGCAACTAGCGTCAGACCCGAGCGAACTACTTTACGCAGAAACGCCAGGTCTGAAGCGGATTCACGCTGCACTTGGTTCAAGGAGAATGGGAAACGAGAGGGATGCAAAGCTCAACCTCTCTGCCGTAAGTCATAGTCCCATTCCGTTCCCCTAAAAGAGCGTAAATCGGGTAAGACGTAACTTTAGGTCATCGTTCTCGTTATTCGTTTTGATGATGATGATCATTCCGCTGTTCTTCGAGATTTTTGAGAAAAGTTCCCGGCTAACCGGGACCACCCAACCGTAGGACGGACCCATGGCCCATCCTTCGCACTTTCCTCGGTTTGTTTTAGTTATGTAATTATCTAACACATTAATTTGACATATAACAATCGGCTTCTTTAATTAACCTTATTAAGCACTGGTTCCTTCACGTAATCTTATCACGTGACATAGAAAAACAACATCAAGCAAGTTCTTTTAACATTTCATCATTTTATCTTTGAAATACAAGGAGTTCCGCCCGTAGGCTTGTCCATAATCTGCCCGAAGGCTAACCAGTAATCTCCAGGGATCACTATTCCAAGCTTTCGCCCGTCAACTAGTATGCGGGCCTCGAGATCCAATCTCGAGTCATGTTAGCCTCTTGTGCAGGACCCGGAAGGCAAGGGATTTACGGCCAGAGCCCCCCCTGGAACCCAAGCGTCCTCCTACTCCAAGTAGAGCTTAACAAAAAGACCTCTCGCGGCGGGTTCGGTCCACGTTCCCGGCGCGGTCAACAACCCCCTTGGTTAGGGTCAGGCAGGCAGTCGGGGGTAACTGAAGCTGCCTCTCCCTTCAGGCCTTTTAACCTGAAGTATAGATACTCATTTAATTTGTAATTCGTAATTCAAACAGAGCCCTAAAATCTCTAGCAAGCACAAACATTTCCATTAATCAACCCAGTTGTATGGCAAACCGCTAAGGAAGTGTTCTTTCCTTTTTGAGTGTATCAGCACTCGTTCCCAAGGTGTCTTGTAAATTGGCAAGATCCTTTTACATTCCGGTGTTAGGGCATACCCAACTTGGTTAACCCTAAAGTGTTTTAGATATGCTAGTTTCCGGTTTACAACTTTCTTTATTTAGAAGGATATCCAAAAATACGTCTTTTTGCAAGATAACTTGCGTAAGGATCTGCCGTCCTTGGTGAGGGTTTTTCCCTTTTCTCCTTGTGAATCAATCACAAGACTAAATGATTTCATACATGTTGCGCAAGTCCTGCGATGGAATAATCTGTTTAGATTCTTTAAGCTGACATATGTCAGGCCTAGGGTTTCTTCATTTAAGAACCTTAGGGACAAACCCTAGTTTCTTATCTTTATGAATTTATTGTCCCTACGGTAAGGAAAGTAGTCAAGTGTTTAGGGTATGAATGTTTCTATTTTTAGATTAGTTCAGTTATCTTTTGGAAGGTAATATTAATCGTCTTGTCACGGTTTTACTATCCTTGTGACAATTTACTTTCCCAATCAATACAGTTTAATTTGGCATATAGCATAATGCCAAGGTGATACAAAGAGCAACAATACTCCTTGGAACAAAAAGGCCTAGCTGTGAAATTGGTGTATACACACCTTATTAGTCCCAAGTCCTCAAATAGCAAGGGAAAAGTGATAATACAGTGTCATCCAGCAATCCCCCATTACATTTTCTTTCAAAATGAGTTCGTATATCTAATTTTTATACTTGTTAATTCCTAACATTTAACTTCAATTTTCTTTAAAGATGAACTCATGCCAAATAACAAAAATTTCCTTGCTAAGATGTGCAACTAGCAAAGATAACTCCCTAGTAATTTGAGCATCGAAAGAAACCTTTCTTGAATTTAGCCATTTACCATGAATCATTGCGAAAGGAATAAGACTAATGGTGCAATATATAATTTCTACACCTTGGAATATATTACTATAGTAAATGGTTAATCTTGCTTGTAATTTTATAATGCTTGATGCAATTTGAAGAAAGCTAAGTTCTATACATCGTCATTCCTAAGCTAAATTCCTTCATTACAAATAACTCGAACAAATATATCCTATCCTTAACATTTTTCCTTTGCATGATCGACTTAAAACCGAATTAAAGCCAAGAGAAAAAAACCTGGTTTTGGGGTGAGATATCCACATGGATACCGGGAGATGACCCTCCCGCAGCTACACCTTGGACTTTCTTAGGCGGCATCGTAGTTGTAGTCTTTCCGTCGTGGAAGTAGCTTTACAATTCCTTTTGAAATTCCACCATGGCTCCCTTTTGCAATAACTTGCACCTTCCGTCGAAAGTAGTTTTAGAAGGCTTCCTCCTTGAAGTAGGGAATTCGGAAGGGGGTGATTCACAATCTTTTGCAGATAAGACCCATTAAAGCCATAGGAGGGGCTGAATGGCCTTGTAAAACTCGCACAAACAAGGAATAAAATAAAAGTGTGGAATCCCTTACGAGGGTTTTTGAGTGGGAAAGGGAGGTGTTAAAAAGACCCTCAACACTCTCTTTCCTTTTACGAGTGGGGGAAAACAAAAAAACAAAGCCACAAGGGTATTTTGCATGGGGAAAAAAAGGGGCTAAGGGGGCTCTTAGGGGGATTTGAGATACGGAGGAAAAGAATAAGGGCTTTTAAGGTAAAAGATTTTGAGGGGGTGAGAAAGGGCCTAAGGGGTCCAAGGAGGAAATTTGAGGGGGGGAGGAAAAAGGGCTAAGGGGGGGCCCTTAGGGGGAACTTAAAACAAAAAAAAGCTATAGGGAAAAAGTAGCTTTAAAGACTATAGGTAAGGGCCTAAGGACCCTTAGAGAAAATTTCAAGGGAGTGGGGTTTCAAGAGCACAAAGGAAGGGGGGTTAAAAGAAATTTTAAAACACGGGGGAGGGGATTTCAAGAGCCACAGGAAGGGGGGCTTGGAAGGTTTTAAGACACGGGGGGGAAAAGGGGGCTTAAAGATCCCCCCCTTAGAAGCTTCCACAAAGCTTCTTGGAAGCTTCTGAATGCACGTGGCGTGACGGCTCTTTGTGGACTGGTTGACGATGGCAGCGGCGGTCTCAGGATGTAGGCGGCAGCAGCCTTCCGTCCTCCTCCCTCAACTCGGTGATATGGCAGCACTCTCCTCATCGCAGGGTTGTCTCCTTCGGCCTCTTCTCTCACGGCTCCGCCTTCTTTTTCCAGCGGCCCCCCCACCCCTCGTTTAAATAGTGGAGGGGAGGGGGATCTTTCCTCCCGGCGTGTCATCACGCACGGTCCCCCTCCCTCCATAAGGCTCCACCAAGGAGCTTATAGCTCCTTCTATTCCCCTCCCCCTCCAGCTCGTCAGTCGGCTGGAGGGATAAGGGGGAAAAAATAATAATTCATAAATCCCATTCATTTCTTTAACGCGGAATATTACAGTGCACATGGAAGGTCAATAGATACAAATGCATATGGAAGGTCAATAGATACATGTACATATGCAAGGTCAATAGACACATGTGCACATGGAAGTTCATCAAACACATTTGCACATGGAAGGTCAATAGACACTAGTGCATATGGAAGGTTATCCATCAGTACCCCTTTCATAGGCTATAGAAGGTAGACCCCTTCACAACCTTCATAATCTATCCTTTCACTCAATCAGAGTTATTCTATGTAGCCTTAAGCTCTTCACCTATCTTCTATCTAGATATCCATCTAAGCTTCACATTAGAAGTGCACAGGTGGACAGAGCCATCTTTGTATCAGTTTGTTTAGAGTTAAAGAAATTTTTTGTTCTCCTCTTATTTGTTGTGTACTATCTTTCTCTATCTCTTGCTCAAAATCTATTTGCTTCACCGTGTAATTTTTATATGGTATTAGGACCAAGGGGTCTCTAGAGATTGAAGAGTACATGAGAGACAAAGGCTTCGATAGAAAGCAGGAGTAATGTTGACTTCCACAAGCGATTCTGGCACATGTAGTCCTAGAGGCGGTGGTGTTGTACTACCTATTCAAATACTAACGATTTGTCAACCAATCTTCGATAAAGGTATGTTAGATGGTACAAAATATACTTTGTCAAAGTTTAAGATCCTTAAGAAGATTGTCTCTCTCAACTCAAAAGGCATTTTTCTAACCTTTTGCCTTACTGGCTTACTACCTTCTTTCAATGGGATCATGTGCATGACAATAGTAGGGAGAATCCCTTTCCATTCACCATATCTCCATGCAAATTATCCCTAAACTCCTATAGTAGGAGTGATACATAGTTTGTACACTCGTTATTAGATAATATCGTACTGAGTTTGATTGGATGGGGATCATCAGGAGTCCCAAGATCCCACTCCATTACATTGACATTGCATTCTCATGCTGCTATGTAGACACATTATGAAAAACCTTGAAGTGTGTCACCATCTCACTTTCTTATTAATCTAGAGATTCAATGTCATATTAGCCATTATTATTAGTGTCCATAATATGAATGGTTCAAAAATATGGGATTTTTTTACTATTTTAGTCTATTTTTGATATTCTAGCCATTATTTCTTGTAGAGATACTCAAAAGGTGTAGTAAAATTTTAGAATAGAGTGACATATAGAAAGAAAGTGTCTTTTTAGCCAATTTCGAAAATCTCATAATAAGAGAACGGATCTTGAAGCGCGTGGTGGTAGGAAATCACAAATTTCAAGTAGCAAACAACACTTTGGAGACAAGAAGAGCTGAGAAGGAGTGATCTAGGAGAATTTAGATGAAGTATCCTAGGGTAGACATTGTCTAGCTAATCCAAGAACCCTTTTTCTTGCAATTTAGCCATCAAACAATCATTGTAATCACCACGAATACATAGGACTGAAGTGTGTTTGGAGCCTCATACAATGCTTTTGTTTCCTTTCTCAGGTTTTAGCAAAACATAGTGCTCCTTGGACAGGTACTTTGGTTTCTCCTACCAAGAAATCATGTAAACCTATTGAAAGTTTGATTGTTTACACTCTTTGTCTTGGATGTGCAATAAAGTTTACAAGTAATGCATGTAGAGTTTGAATCATCCAGCTTTGCCTTTATCTTATATAAAGACATTGATAGACTTGGCAAAATGCTGTATGATTGATTCATAATGTATGCACATGTCTTGAACACAACTTGATTTCTAGCATTCTTGGGATTAATTTGAATCTCCTGCTTATTTTTTTCTTCTATTCTATTTCCAATTCCCTACTTCCTTCTCTCTTTGATCCCCAGTGGATACAACATTTTGACTAAAACCTTTTCCATATTCATAAACATACCCAATGTGGCAAGTTGTCGAAAGGAAAGGCAAGATGGGAGAACCTTCAAGCACACTTTCTAGTGATGTTTTGGAGTAGTTATTGTAGAATATGAACATGCTTATGCAACTACAACAACAACATTAGGTGGTGCAGGCTTTTGCTCAAACAGAAACTATTGTGATAAATGCTCTGCAAGCAATAGAGCATGATATTGGGATAGCCATGGATCTCAAGAAGGTTCTTGAAGAGCGAATTTTAAACAATTGGGTGGAATTCACCTTGGAAGAGGTACTTGGTATCACCAAGTAGGAATTTCATGACAAAATCATTTACAATACAACTCTTGAGAAAAGCTCAAAGGTTTCAATGGGAAAGGAAGCGTAAGAAAGCAATGATGCCAGGAGGCATATTTCACGGTGGATTCCGTGCCATGGTGGATTCCGTGAGGTTTTACGGTGGATTCCGTAAACTTTGATGACCGGGGCTCATACACAAAGTGGATTCTTTGTGCGAGAAGTTGATGGGGACGCCTATCCTTTTTGGGCGTTTCATTAATTTATTGTGTACATGGGTGATTCCATAGCGGGTGGTTCCGCAAAATGCATATTAAATTAATAAACGTTTATGAGTTTAGAGTGCGCACTCATAATAAATTAAGGTTAGGATTGATTTCTAACCAATTGATTTATTTATGTAGCTGAAGCCTGCTAAGTATTCACTTTTGTCAGTTTAATTGTATTATTTTACTAACGATTGTGAATGCTTCAGTTGATGTGTAGAGATAGTAGCAGTGGCTGAGGAAAGTATTGAAGGATAGCGAGTATTCGAGTTATCACGTATATTTTGATGGGCGCATACCTTAGGCATGGTGCCTATATTTTGTCGCACCTATTTTTTGAGGCGTTGGATATTTTTTTATTATTTTGTATGCGCATGGGCACACGATTATGTTATTTGTACTTGGACATTGTATTGGGTACGCCTGACTCTTTGGGCACCACCCATTAGCTTTATTTCTATTTTGTGATAAAGCAAACTCAAAATCCAAAATCTTGCTATTTTGTAATTTGGGCTATTATTTGAGATTAAAGATGATTAATACATAAAATACATGCTTTGTGGAGCGCTCACACAAGGCATGGGGGGAGATTGCACCCAATTGGTCTCTTGTTCATGTCGTGCATGCTTTTTACCTTGAGTTTTGTGCAAAAAATAGAGTTTTTTTGTTCTTGGGGACCTTCCGACATTCACTACGCAAGCATACGGCATCCAATCTGTGCACCAGTGGTATCAGAGCGAAGTTGAGATCAAGAGCTTCCAATCGCTACCCATCTTGAGCGAAGGCCGAGCTCCTGGAACGATCGAGCTCTACGGTCAATCTCATTGCGAACAGTCGATACGGGTTGATTCCTAGCGGTCAAGAACCTCTGTTTCCATCCTCTGATCGTGAAGAACCGGCCTGCAACAGCGGAGGACCACTCCTACATCCTCTCATACAAGTCGTGGAGTTACAGAGATAAGACATATCTATTGTCAAGCTTAAAAGCTCAAATTCTAAAGTTTAAAAGCTTAGTCTAATTTGAAGCTTTAATAAAGCTTCAAATCGTTGATTCGCGGGGACGTCAGGACCTTCAGGGCGTCGAAATTTCTGCCGAGGACATATTCATGTCCTCAAAATCGTCGACTGATCAAGAAGCATAAAGCTTCTTAATCCTCTAAGTCTTCCAAGGCTTCCCAACTACTCAAGTCTTCAAAGTCCTCCAAGTCTAAATTCTGCAAGTCTTCTAAGTCACTCAAGTTCTGCAAGTTCTGGTACTTTGCAAGTCTCATAAGTCTGCAACTCTGCAAGTCAGACAAGTCACCTGTAGTCATATTTGACTTGTGTCCAAAACTCCTAGAAGGGTTGTTCCTGCGCAGAAACTCCGAACTGCAAAGTTGTTCACTGGAAGGTACTGTTCGCATACGCAGACTTGCTGAACCAGTTTCAGCACACGCAAAAGGATAAAACACGGATTTTTCAAAGAATACAAATCCTGCAATAGCCAAAGACAAAGATTGTGAAAGCCACACACAAAAATATATAAGCCTTGTATACCCGATCTTGAGCTACGCTCATCCCGCTAATTGGATTTTGAGAGTGTGAGGTTTTTTTTTGAAGTTTTGTAGGATGACAGAACCACATATGGATGATTTAATGGCTGAAGGTGATCTTCCTGAACCTACAATGGAGCAAAAGCTGGATTTAATCATGATGCAGTTGGATGAAGAACGACGAGCTCGACAAGCATTGCAAGTTGAATTGGCTAATTTACAAAGATCGACAACTGATAAAGAGGAACCACAATTTGAAGATCTTATCCGACGTACCATCGATGCGACTCTTGAAGCTCAATCCATCCGCAAAGAAACAAAGATAAGTAAAAGAAATTTCAAATTCTGTACTTTCAATGGCACCTGAGATGGAAAAACTGTTCTTGCATTCATCAGTCAGTTTGATGATTACTTTCATGAGGAAATATACGCACAAAAAGATAAAATAAAGTGAGTCACTAATCATTTAGTGGATAGAGCATCTCTTTGGTGGACCGTGGTTCGTAAGAGTATAGATTGTCCCACTACCTGGGAGAGTTTCAAGAAGAAGTTTATGCAAAATTTCCTTCCTCCACAATTCCATGAAAAAGCCATAAAGCAATGGGACCTTCTTCAGCAAAGAGATCGTGAGCCTATTCCTCAGTATACCAAACGCTTTTGGAATGCATTACTCCAGTTACGCATGCTTGAAGACATACCTGAAGCAACACACAAGCGCAAGTATATGTCTGGATTACTTGGGCATTACTACGCTAAAGTCAATATGTTCAAGCCTGCAACTATTGAAGACGCAATTTCATTAGCTCATGACACTGAAGACAAGCTTCGAGGAAGAGACAAGCGTCCACAGCAATTTCAAACCAATGGTAACTATGGATCCAAGCAATTCAACTCAAATTTTAGAAGATTTAATCAAGGTTGTTTTCCTTCATCATCTTTCCGTAAGTCTTGGGAAAAACCACCTGCTTTACCATCGAATACCAATCAAAACCACAAGCCAATTCCACAGCCAAATCCTAATATCCCTAGACTTCCTGCCGTTGCAAACAATGTATCTAAAGCCAAACCTATAGTGTGTTATAAATGCCACCAACCTGGACATCTAGCAGCCAATTGCCAATCGAAGAAGCCACCTGTCCATATCAACTACCTTGGAGCAATGGAAGATGACGAATATGAAGAAATACCTGATTTCACGAAAGATGAAGACGACATTACTACTCTTTCGGATACTTTACCAGGTATGCCAACTCCACATTCTTTATTGACAATGAAATGTTTAGTGCATGGAAAAGAAAAGATTATTTTGCATGATGATGGTAGTACTCATGATTTTATTTCTGCAAAGTTAGTGAAAGAATTAAAATTACAAACTGTTCCTATGCATTATCGCATTAAAGCAGCATTTTTAGGCACAAGGTATAATGGAACACAAGAGGTGCATGACTTAGAAATTCAAATTGGTGAATACATTGAAAGAAGGAATTTTCTAGTTGTACCATTACAGTCCAGTGATATTATTTTAGGTATGCCTTGGCGTCATCAGCATAACCCTGATATAGATTATTTCACTCATTCAATTAATATTCAATTTCAAGGAAAACATATTACATTGTATGGTATGCATGCATCTAATGCTTTTCCACTGCTTTCGCATACTCAAGCTAAACGTGCATTACACAAAAGTAGTAAATCTTATCTCATTTGGGTGAATGAACTGCAAGTTAAAGAAAATCATATGCACCCTAGGCATAAAGAATTTCTTGCACACTTTAAAGACTGTTTTGCAAAAGATCTACCACCTGGTTTACCTCCTTCACATCCAGAAGACCACAAAATAGATTTGATTCCTGGTACACAACCACCTTGCAAAGCACCATATAGGCATAACCAGATAGAGCAAAAAGAAATTCAAAATCAAGTTGAGGAATTACTAAATAGAGGATTGATTAGACCTAGTAGTTTTCCATTTGGTGCACCTGTTTTGTTGGTAAAGAAGAAGAATAATACATATCGTATGTGCATTAACTATTGTGCTTTAAATAAGATCACTGTAAAGAATAGATATCCAATTCCTAGAGTCGATGACCTTATGGATAAACTGCAAGGTTCTGCCATATTTAGTAAAATAGACCTTTAATCTTGTTATCATCAGGTAAGATTAGATAAGTCTGACATATTCAAGACTGCATTTAGGACACAATTTGCTCATTTTGAATTTTTAGTGATGCCTTTCGGATTGACTAATGCACCTGCTACATTTAATAGAATGATGAATCGTATATTTTTGAAATATCAGCATTGTGTTATTGTCTTCTTTGATGATATTTTGGTGTTTAGTCAAAATGAGAAAGAACATTATGAACATTTATTCTTGGTTTTCAAGTTATTGAAAGATAATCAACTGTATGCTAATCCGAAAAAGAGTGAGTTCTTTAAAACAGAAATTAAATATTTAGGTCATATTGTATCATCTGATGGTATTAAGGTTGACCCTAAGAAAATAGAAGCAATATTGAGCTGGCCTATACCTAAAAATGTGCATGAGTTACGATCTTTCCTAGGTCTTGCTAGTTTTTACAGGAAGTTTGTGCGTAATTTTTCATTACTTGCTTTGCCTTTGACTAAACTTTTGAAGAAAGGTATTTTTTATCATGGGTCTGATAATCAACAGAAATCTTTTGACTTATTGAAACATGCATTAACCCATGCTCCTGTATTACAACTACCTGATTTTAATAGACCATTCTTTTTAGTAGTTACTGATGCTAGCGGATCTGGAATAGGAGCCATACTTATGCAAGATAATCATCCCATAGCTTATTCTACTTGTAAATTGAAACCCTCTGAACTTAAATATTCCACATATGATAAATAATTATGAGCTGTAGTACAAGCTTTAAGACAATGGAAACACTATTTAATGGATTCTGAGTTTATGATTAAGACCGATCAAAAAAGTATTATACATTTACTTAGCCAACCCCAAATATCTGACCGACATATCCATCAAGACCATGGGAACAAATTTTTATGGATTTTATTACTGGTTTACCTAATACTAAAGCTAACCTGATATGATTTGGACTGTAGTAGACAGGTTTAGTAAACAAGCATATTTCATTCCATGTAAGAAAACTTTAACAGCATCTCAGGTAGCACAATTGTTTTTGAAAACTGTTTTCACTAATCATGGATTACCAAAAGTTATTATTTCTGATCGTGATTCTAGATTTTGTAACAACTTTTGGATTACTTTATTTGCTAACCTAGGAACAAAAATTGATTTCTCATCTGCATTTCATCCTGAAACTAATGGACAAACAGAAGCCACTAATAGTACTATTCTAGATCTTTTACGTGCTTACACAATTTCTAAACCACAAACATGGGACACACACTTGCATTTATTACAGTTTGCATATAACAATACACCAGACACATCTACGAAGAAAGCACCGTTTGAAGTGATTTATGGTTATAGATTGTCTACACCTGTTGCATCTTTATCAAATAGAATTCAGAGTGCTGATGATATTGCTAGTATGCACGCTACTATTTTTGATGAGGTTAAAGACATGATTATCAAAGCCCAGCAATCATATACCAAACAAGCCAATAAGAAAAGACAAGCAATGAATTTCAAAGTTGATGACTATGTTTGGTTGAGAATAGAAAAACGTAGATTACAAAGTGTAGATAAACATCCAATTGTGAAATTAGCACCTAGATTCTATGGACCATTTAAGATTATTCACAAAATCAATGACAATGCATTCAAGTTAGAATTACCACCTCACTGGAAAATTCACAACACATTTCACATTAGTTTATTACGACCCTTTAGAGGCCAATTACCTGTACACCCTGTTTATGAAAACCCACCTTTGTTAGAGGAAGAGACTGAAATACTTGAACCTAAAGCTATCATAGATAGTGACTTTATGACCACTAGAACTGGCCGAAGATATTCTAGATACTTAGTCAAATTTAAGAACCATCCTGTAGAGGAAGCCCAATGGATGCACGCTAGAGACTTAAATGCTTTCCCCACTCTGCTAGCTCCACATTGAGCTTGGAGCCCCAAGAGGAACACCAAGGAAAAGGGAATTCTCTTGCAAGAAAATCTACCTTGTAACATCAATAAGCTTGTTTATTATGTTTCATATGATCACAATGAAGAAAAGAACACCAGGCACAACAACTCTTCATGCAGCATCATGTAGATCTCCTACGGATTTGATAGAATCAACCATATTCTTCAATATCTTCACAACATCCATTAATAGAACAAAGAAAGCAAAGGAATACACCATCTTTGAATGGAAATACATCACATAGTATTCATCTTCAATATCTTCATAGTCTTCTCTATCAATCTCTCATATATAATCACTCTGCTTTAATAGAATTGGCTATCTCTGACTCTCTCTCTCTCTCTCTCTCTCTCTCCATCAATAATACATCATATCCTCACTACAATCTCTCATAATCACTCTCAATAATCCTTCTTAGGTCGTGGATACCCCTCCCAAGAGGTATGTCTGATATGAAGAGTCACTAGAGCCACTACAGTGTCCTTTCATAGCTCACTACTGTCACTTCACTCTAGTCTTCACTTGAGTCTTCAGCAGCTACTTCTTTCAGCTCTTTTGCACTTGTATTCACCTCTTTCCAAGGCTAGAAAACTTTCCCAATCTACACTCTCATCCAATAGAACACATACAGAAGCATACAGAACAGTCTACAAAATAGTACCAGAACAGCTATAGTACAGAACAGAACAGAGACAGAAGCTCTACAGAAGACCTACAGAAGGTTACAGAAGGTCATCAAAACCACATAACTCATACTCAAACCATTCCAAACTCTTACAAACTATTCAATAAGCTTTCACAATATCTCAATCTTCATCAATCAATACTCCATCCCTCCTTACAGAAGACAATCAGAACAAAACAGAACAAAACAGAAGCTATACAGAAGGTATACAGAACCAATCAGAACCTATCAGAACATCACATCTCTACTAATAAACATCATGAACTTCCAAAACACAATCAATATCATCCAAAATACTCTCAAACTACTTCCAAACCAATCAATCATCTCATAAAATCAACCATTCAGCTCTCAAAAACAACAAAAATCAGCCAAAAAACAAATCATTTCAATACTCAACATATCCCCACACTTAATAAGGAAGCTTCCGTGCGACCCAGGAAAAAGGGAATACAAGTTCAGTTAAAAGCTCAACTTTGATCTTCAATATCCTTCAAAAACAGTCCATCCAACCACGACCTCAACTTATCACCTATATCTGATATAAAAATACAACAAAAGGAAAACCCTTTATACATTAACACTTCTTATCAAACTAGAAATCACAACAAACTTATAAAGGATATAAGAGGTTTCTTCGTCTGCTTCTGCATCTTCAACTCTCCAACCACGACCCCATCACCACAATTCTCCAAAATGTAGCTCGCACGAAATCCAATCCAATAGGCAATCACCACGTTCTTTTTACATAAATTAACCCACAACACAAACACTACACACAACACAACCATCTGAATGACTCCTTCAAAAGAGAGATTTTCATTAAAAAGCATCCACCATACATTGGAAAGGTATCAATGAAGATGATCCCTCTTAAAAGATTGGTGATTTTGGAAACGATCCATAGACAAGGATTCATCTACAAATGTTTTGGGAGGATTCTGAAAAAACTGAAGGTAGCACATCCTTTCCAACAGGACAAGGTATCTGCTAGGCAAACAAAGGGCATGAAAATACAATATATCCAGCTGCTGGGAATCAATGCTCACATTGACATTCATGCACAACTTTGGAATAGGCTTGGAATCATTATGAGAGTGCCTATGCATATACGCCAAGTACCAAGCAAAGTGAGCAGTTAATCGCACTGAAGGATCTGCAGACTGTGAATACTGCTGAGCAAAATGACTATAGTTCTGATAAGCTTGACTGGCAGCTATCCATTCTCCTGGAATTACTAGCCAATTTATCTGAGGTCTTGTAAGGGAATCATTCGAGCTCCATCCCCTTCTTCTGGAAATCTGATGATCAAACCCATCATAGTCACTAACCAACTAAGGTGGTTGAGATAAGGAGAGGGAAGTGGAATAAGGAAAAGTGGATGAAGTGAGGGATAGGCAAAATCATAAAAGGAAGAATGATTTAAAGAAGGAGGGGCAGAAATTTGTAGGGAATCAGTTAAAAAGGGTGTTAACTGATAAATAGGAAATGTGGAAGATACATGAATGGATGGAGAAGGACATGGTGGAGAAGGGGAAAATACTCGATCCTCAAAAAAGGAACAGTATGTAAAAATGGGAATTTGAGGGAAAGAGGAAGGTTGGAAAAGAAGGGGTAAAATGGTTGTGGAATTAGATTGACAAAGGGAAAGATATAGATCATATCGATGAGCCATTTATTGGTAATACAGAAGGTCCTAAGAGAGATCTTCTATGATAGGCATCAAAGAAGGTAGAATCAAACGGATTATGTTTTGAAAGATAAGCTAAGAGATCCACCCTCAGTTGATTAGTACTCTGGGCATAGGTAGGAGCTATGTTTTGTCTTTGATTCAGGACCACAGAATCAATCATGGTATGCCAGGAATTATCAGGACAATTAACCACTTTGGAGGAGTAACTGTGAAACATATCATCTATTCACAACTCCAAATGGTTGACATACAAAACAGCTTGTAGAACCACGTCCCCCACATACCAAGCCATATCCACCTCATCTGGAATTAACAAGTCTCCTCGTAGATACATGTAGGACATCAACATGGTATCTGTCGTGACAGAATCTTCAAACACCATCCTTACCACCTCTGACAGCAACTCAACAGACCAAGCCCCACTCCATCCATCCTCTGGAAGAGGTAAATCCATCGTGGAAAGCTTCATGTAGAAGGCCAACTTCTGTAAGTGGTAGTGGACAAAGAAAGAATGGTCTGGTGGAACATATTCCTGAAACTGCTCAAATGTAGACCATAACAAATCCATTCTGGATTGCAATATTTCCACTTTATCTTGGAATAGAGGACACAAGGTAGCCTGTCTCTGAAGAGCAGCCAAGTCCTGCTGTGAGAGAGAAGGAATCAAGGGAACATTAGGGCTTGGAGGAACAGACCGTGACTTTGCCAGTTGATCTTGCAACTGCTTGATTTGGGAAGCTTGTGATTCCACTGTGTCATTAGCAGTCTGTAAGGCTGAAAGTTTGTCATCTAAAAGAGTTTGGAACTCCTGCGCTTCTCTGGACATCCTCTCCTTCTCCTCTGAAAGGCTAGTAACCTCTGATTGAGCCTCTATTAATTGGATCTTCAAAGAAGAGATCTCATCTCTTTGGGTTGCAACCAGTTGGGTTTGTTGTTCCATCTGCTTAAACAAATCTGCTAGGGTATCCTTAGCAGAGGCTAACTCGGATGTTGCCTTATGCAACTGGTCCTTAGACTGCATGAGCTCTTCATAAAAGGAAGCGTACAGCTGTTGAACACAGGCTGTCACTAACAATTCAATGGAGCTCTGAATGTCTTTATAGAGGAAAGGAATTGCATCTCCTGAGACTAGACTGTTCAGTGAGGGAATTGATATATCCAACGAACCTTCTCGATGTGCTCTGAACAGGTTATTACAAGTGAGATACCCAGGGAGATCACTGTCAGAGGTAGCAGGAATGGGCACTGAAGGAAGAACTTAAGGAGCTTTATCCGCTACCCGCTTCAAGCGTTTGCGTTGTATGACCAGGGGAGGCGGAGAATCATCATCCTCTATATCAATGGGTTCTGACTCATTTGAAGGTGGAGGAGGAGGCATGGATTTGATGGAAGAGGTGGAGGCACACTCTTCTGTAAACCTGAATAGGTCAAGAAGGCAGACAAGTATGAGCCATATGTGACATTGGTAACATTACCCCTGGTGACTTTGACGAAATGTTGATCCATTTTAGTGAGGTAAGTGCTCCAATCAATAGCGACTCCTTTCAACACCATCCTTGAAGCTGTGAAAAGCTCTTTGGACAAGTACTGGGATGGCATTTTGGCAGGCATAAACCTATCCTGGAGAAACTGACAGACCATCTTCCACACGGGATCAGTGATCATGGAAAAAGAAACTCCTGAAGAGTTGATCACCTTCTTAACATCCAGCATTTCCCTTGTCTGCTTTTGTAACAGCTTCAAAATCTCTTCATTAGAGAAAAGCTGACGAGTGGTAACAAAAGGTTCACCTTTGAAGGGAAGAGACAGAGCCTTTCCTAGGCCTCGAGGTGTCAAAGTCATAGAAATACCCTGGACCAGTCCTGACTTCTTGCTGTAGGAGGCCAAAAACTCATCACACAACGATGGATCCTCTGGAAGCAATGGAAAGGAGGTAGCCACAAAAGCAGCGAGTCTTGCCTTCGTGAGAGGCTCAAAAGTGAGTAGGGAAGAGTAATCCCTACTAACTAGTGGGACATACTGGATAGGGGGAGGAGCGTGAGAAGGCGCCATTCAGATGGTTACACACACCACAAATACAGACAATCAAGGAGAATGCCTGCAAAGCAACAGACAAAAAACCAAGGATAAGAGAACAACCAAAAAAATAAAATGTGACTCGACCAACTATCCCCAGGCAAACCACAACCTAGAAAAAATTCGACATGACCTCTAGACATATGCGACCGAAAGCTTCATGCTATGCATCATACAAACACCCAAATCCCCGTATCAGGCAATAAAGAAAAAACTACATACCGTACCCTTAACCGTAACAAAGACACTAAACCAAAACATCACCACAACCTACACATATCAAGACCACATCTTTGATAAACCAGTGTTTGACCATGGAAATAACTCCAATGACTTCGCATACCCATCCCACGAAATGGGTGTATTAAAAAGGGGAAATAAGTGCAGTGAGGGAAAATTAATTTAATGAAAGTTTATTTTAATAAATTATTAAGAAATGGGTGAAGTTTTATTAAGTGATAAACCTTAGCAAGAAAACGGCGGTTCCTTCTTAAAAAGTTAATTACCAATTATTAGGTGAAAGCGGTGCTTTAATTCGAATCCCGGACTTTGATACCCAGACTGGGTCTCTAAATGCAAGTTCATTGATTACAAATTAAGGTGATGTGGAGCGCTTTTTTGCCAGCGTGTGCTCTTGTGATGGTTGGTTTATTTTAATTAAAAATATTAAAGTACCTCTTTAGCGCACTTAGCACGTGCTAAGTGAACGGCGGGTTTATTTTTATTTAAAAAAACGATGTGCTTAGCGCGAATGTGCGTGCCATAGTGGTGTTTAGGTTTCATTTTTTATTATTTGTTTGTTTGGTTGGTTTTTTTTTCTTGCTTGTTTTTTATTTTTATAGTAACCGTGGGTTTTGGGGTAGCTGAAAAAACAAAAAATAAAAAGGAAAATACCTGGTAGTGGGTGTATGGAAATGCAAAGAATGCGCTCTCCTCAATCCAAAAATATCTGGACTTTTTTTTTGTTCGAGATGTTTAGTTTGTATTTTTAAGGAATTTAGGTGTGAAATGAAATAGTATGACAGCTTAGAAAAATATGCCAAAAAGAAATAAAAATGTTAAGGGAAGTGTTAGGAATTTTTCAGAAATTAATTTGGAATTTTTTAACTTTTTTAATGATTTTTTTCAAATTATTGGGTATTTTTAAAAGATTTTGGAAATTTAAAAGGGGCAGAAATGTTTTTTTTTTGAAATTTACAGGTTTAGAAAAATATGGGCATGGGTTGCAGAAATAAAAGGAATTTTTCTATATTTTTTGGAATTTTTTCAGAATTTTAAAGGTTGTTTTGTGTTTAATTTGTATTTTTTTATTATTTTTATTGTTTTTTTTTTAGTGTGTTAAAGGTTTCGGGTGTTTGAATTAAAAATCTGGGAAAATACCCAGAAATAGGCTGCGTGGCAGCTGCGTGTCAGCAACCGACGATCAAAGTCCTGCACCGCGCACGATCAATCACGAACAATCACACTCGCACGAACAGCCACGTGTGTACACACCCGCGCGTGTGTCAAAGGACAGAAAATGGGATCTGCGGGTGAGAACAGGACTGATGGAGGGGTTTCAGTGGGTAAGCTGCGTGTGTGGTGGGAACAGTGGCTTAGGAAGGGGTTCTGCGGTTGTCGGCGTATGAACAGTGGTTAGAGGGGGGTGGTTGCTGCTGGTGTGTCTGTGGGGGGGTTTAGTGTGTGTGTGGGCCTTGGGGGGGAACAAGGGTTTATAAAGGGTTGTGTCGTGCGGGTGTGCCTGTGGGAGGAAGGAGGCTGAGGTGGGGGTGGGTGGGATTTTGGGGTGTGAATGGGGGCTTAGGTGGGGGGAAATGGGGGAAGTGTGTGGTTGTGGGGGGAATGGGGGCTTGGTAGTAGGGAAATGGGGGAAGTGTGTGGTTGTGGGGGGTGAATGGGGGCTTGGTAGGAGGGAAATGGGGGAACTGTGTGGTTGTGGGGGGTGAATGGGGGCTTGGTAGGAGGGAAATGGGGGAAGTGTGCACGTGGCAGGGCGGACAGGGAGCTGCAGGAGGTCAACGGCAGGGCGACTGGCACGGCCGGCGAGGACAGGAGAGCCTAGCGGCTGACTGGCGGCGTTCAGCGAGGGCAGGGGTGCCTGCGGGGCTGTGGTGGCGTTCGGCGACGTGGACGAGGGCGACGACGGCTGCGACTGGCGAAGGGGCGGCTCGGGCGGGCGCTGCGGACGAGGACGAGGGCGACGAGGCAGGTAGGGCAGGGCGCCGGCGACCTGGGGGCGGGCAGATGGCGTTGGAGAGGCGGGCAAGAGAGAGGGAGGGAGAAGGTGGAGGGGAAGGAGGGGAAGAGGAGAGGAAGGAGAAGAGGGTGGAGAGGGAGGAGGAGGGGAGGGTAGGAGCAAAAGGGGAAGGAGAAGAGGTGGAGATGGAGGGATGGGAAGGACACGCAGAGGGAGAGGGAGGGAGGGAGGGAGGCAGTTAGGGGGGAAAGGGGTCGGGGTAGGGGGGGATAGGGAAGGGTGTGGGGGATGGGGGTGGAAATGGGCGGGGTACACCCATGGGAGGGTGCCCGGGAGGTAGGGTAGGGGTTAGTGGTAGGGTAAGGGTTAATGGGCCCAAAAAGGAGGCGTATCCCCCCCCGGTCCCACGCGCGTGCATGGGGCAGGGGTAAAAACATTTGCCGTGATGGGATTGAAAAGGCACCCGGATGCGGGGACGAGGTACGTGGATGCGATCGGGGCACGTTAAGACGCGTAAAATCGAAAACGGGCGAGTTTACGCGCGGGAAGGGGCACACAAAAACACATAAAAATAAAGAAAAATTAATAACTCCCAATCTGGACGTCAAAACAAAATGTTGTAAAAACAAAAAGTGGGAAGGACGACAAGGGAAAGACAGGGAAAATGTGCAACGGGGGTTCCGGGGGGGTAAAGGGCGGTCACGTGCAAAATCACAAAAAACGGGTCTAAAAACGCCATTAAAAATTAATATTGGAAAATCCGTGCATCGGAACGAGGTGCAGGAAAAAGGAAAAATGTGCAGAAAGACGTGCCCGACAATCCTATCACATCAAAACATAGTTCCGACTGAGATAAGATGCGTTCACGTGGAAAAAACCCAAAAACAAACCCGAAAATGGGATCGAAAATTAAGATTGGACGAATCGTTCACCAGAATAACATGTAGTAAGAAGGAAAAATGTCTGCAGGAAGGGATGGCACAGGGTTGTCACATTAAAAGGCAATTCCGGTTGAAGTAGGAGGGGTTCACATGTGAAAAATACCAAACATACGCCCGAAAACACATTGAAAAATTAATAATAATAAATCCAGAAGTCGAAAGAGGGGGGAGGAAAAAGGAAAAAGGTGGGGGAAGGCACGGGGGACATGGCTATCAGATCAAATTGGAATTCTGATGCAAACAAGGTAGGTTCACATGGAAAAATGTCAAAAAGACGCACGACAAAGTCTTAAAAAACCAGAAAATTAATATTGGACAAACCGTACATCACAATGACACGGAGTAAAAAGGAAAAATGTCAGGGGAAAAGTGGTTGTCAAGGCTATGACATCAGATCACGGGTCCGAAGCAAGAAAAGCGTGTTCATATGGAAAACCGGCTAATTTACGCAAAATACTTCAAAAATTAATAACTCGAAAACCGTGCACCGGGACAGGGGTAGGTAAAAAGGAAAAATGGTCAAGTCAGAGGGAGGAACAGGGCTATAAGGTTAGATTTGGACTTCGGTGAACGTAGGGTGTGTTTACATGGCGGGACCGCAAAATTAGGGAATGAAGGAAAATTGCAAGGGAACAGCCCCAAGGGTGGGTGGAAAATGAACGAGTGGGTGGGAAGGGACCCCATTAGGGTAACAACAAGTCATGGCATAGAGGCATTAGCAGGTTGAGGCATATGCAGAAGGGTAGGCAATGTAGACGCGCAGGGACGCGTCCCCACACTTAAGACCTTAACGGATAGGGTTAACCGAGCAACAGGGACCTAGGACCATGCCACAGACCATCCACTAATGTCCCCACACTTAAATCATGAACGTCACTGAGAAACAGAAGTGGGAGGGTTAGAAAAACTTGGCCCATATTGTTGAGAATCAAGGTTGATTGTCGATGGCACGTCCTGTGTCTTTCTCGACTACTGGAGGTACCAAGGCATCTTCACAGCACACGTCCTTCATGGCAGGGACCACGCAACAGCACCCAGGAAGGTAGTTGGTTGAAGGAATCGCATGAAATTTGTCGATGATGAGGAATACTACACTCCACTCACACAGGCACTCAAATGAAATGAAAGAACTGTCACTCGCCCCATGACTAATATCACTCGAGGAATAAGGATTGAAACCCATATCTCATACCCAGGTTTAGGAATCGACAGGGGAATGATGCAGAAGGAGTATGCCAAGGTGCACAGTTGATGGTGCATTAGTGCGTTCAACCCATCTGGCATAAGTGCAAGGAGGAAGGCAAGGGAGCCTTACAGTGCAGTGTACAGAACAGGGTGACGTGTCTTGTGATGACGGTAGAGACCCACCCCGTGGGTGCATAGGGAAACAGGAACATACCTGACTGCAAGTGTCGTAACGTCCCTCAATCTCACCTCTTGGTAATTGATTGAGAAACTCCAGTCACACTCAGCCCACCCTCTATCTCACGCTCTGTTGATAGATACAGGAGGGCAGCCATTTCGTGAAACCCATTGATGTAATCCTCACAATCACTTGTGCAAAGGTTATATGCCTTGTGTGCATTTGATGGTGCAACTGTGCATCCCGCCCTGTGCCGGCATACAGTGCGAGAAGGAAGGCCACGGAGCCTTATGGTACAGTGTACAAAAACAAATTGTGCTTTGTGCATTGAGAGGCCCGTCTCGTGCGTGCAACACTCCATTCACACTTCTCACCTCTCATTTGATTTGAAGGGAAAAGACTAGTCACTCACCCCACCCTCTGTCTCACGCTCTGTTGATCGATACAGAGGGCAACCCATACTCACGTCCCCATCCTGTTAGGATGAAAGCTCGCATCACTCAATTTTTTGTCGATGAAGATCGCGTCTCAGTTGTTGAAGAGGCATACCTAGGGAGGTAGCCATCAAATCAAACGTTGTGTTGAATAGGAATATGTCGTCTACTAGAGGACAGTTAGTCGCTCTACAGAGAGACCTAGGACACAGTGTACCAAGGGAGGTAGCTTTAGAACTGGATCCTGGGGATATCAATTGATGATTCCACTTTCTGGACTGCTGGGTGTTACCACCTTTTCCACAACCAGCTTCTCGCCCAAGGGTGTGTGCTACCTTTTCTTGGAACGAGGCCTGCTATGACAGGGAATTGCTTCCTTTTCTCCCATAACAGATTTGTTTTTTTATTTTCTTGTTGTTTTTTTTTAAAAAAAAATTTAAAAAAATTCCCGAGGGTGTCTCCACTTTTTCTCGAAGAATAGATCGGCATGACAGGGACCGAAGTCCTTTTCTCCCATGAGCGATATGTATTTTTTTCTTTTTGAATTAAGCAAGGGAATGGTAGAAAGACCATGTATCAGAACCAACCTCGCCACTGTGATTGGTGGAAAATAGAGGATAAAAGATTAGGGCTAGAAGGTGGGGTTGAGGGAACAGAGGGTTGTGTCCACCTCATCAGGAGTAGCTGAAGAACGGCTATCAGAAGTAGCATCATAAGAAGTACAGTGCCACGCCAACGGGGGAAAGGATCAGGTGACCGTGATTGTCAAGATCCCCAAGGAGGGAAGTACTTCTTCAGGCGATATCCATTGATTAGAAAGGGAACATCAGAGGCATCAACGGTCTGCACTTGGACAGAGCCATTAGGGTTGACGGCAAGTACTTTATATGGGCCCATCCACCGTTGTTGAAGCTTGCCAGGAAATTTGCCAAATCGTGAATCATAGACTAGGACCAAATCACCTTCTTTGAACTCCTTGTGCTTGATGAAGCTGTCATGGTAAGCCTTGCGTCGAGCTTGCGTGGCTTCCATGCACTGTAGAGCCATCCTGCGGGTTTCGCCCAAACATTCCAGGTGCAAGAGATGGCGTTGCAGTGAATCATTGTCCCCCAAACGCTCTTTGATGGCCACTCTCAAAGAGGGCAATTCTAGTTCAACAGGGAAAACAGCTTCTGTACCATACACCAGCTGAAAGGGTGTCTGTCGTGTTGCTACTTTATGGGAGGTTCTGTACGCCCAGAGGGCCTCTGTAAGTGGATCATCCCAATCACGACGATGTGCGGCAATCGTTCTTGTCAGAATCGAGCAGAGGATGCGATTCGTGACTTCGACTTGGCCGTTGGCTTTGGGGTAATAAGGAGTGGACTTGCGATGGCGGATCTTATACAACTGTGTCAACTCTTCCATGACTTTATTAATGAAATGAGTGCCTCTGTCACTTACCAGCTCTAAGGGACTGCCAAAACGGGTGATGATATTCTCGTACATGAACAGGGCCACGCTGTTACCATCGTCTCGCTTTAGGGGTTTAGCTTCACACCACTTTGTAACATAATCCGTACATACGAGGATGTATCGGTTCTGTTTCCTTCTGGTAGGAGGATCGATCGGACCTACGAAGTCGATGCCCCACTTCTCAAACGGCTTCAAAGGAAGGATAGGTTGCAGTGGCATGGCACTTGTCTTGGTAGGTTTTCCCATTCTCTGACAAGCATCACATCTTTTACAGTAATCATAGGCATCCTTATGAAGGGTAGGCCACCAGTATCCTGCTAGCAGAGCCTTCCTGGCTATAGCTTCTCCTGCAAAGTGGCCTCCACATGGCTTGTCATGGCAAGCCTTCAAAACAATCCCAATCTCATCTCCTGCAACACATCTTCTAAGCACTTCATCTTTGCCTTTCTTGTACAGTGCGCCGCCTACTAGCAGGGTGTAGGGGGCTGATTCTAACATGAGCTTCTTCCTTTCCCGACTAGAAATGCCAGGAGGATACTGTTGGGTTGCCAACAGATTGGCAATGTTTGCATACCAGGGAGTTACAGTTTCTACCAAGAATAGGGAAGCATCAGGGAGGTCTGGATCATCCTGCTCCTCGTCTGCAGTTTGTGGGATACGCGACAGATGATCAGCCAGAACATGGGAACGACCAGGTTTGGTAATTACCTCAAAGTCGAACTCTTGGAATAGAAGGAGCCATCTCATAATTCGTCCTTTCACGTCTGCTTTGTTCATCAGAAAGGACAGGGCCTCGTGATCCACATAAAATTTAAAGTGGGTAGATAGGAGGTAGTGGCGAAACTTCTCTAGGGCAAACACCATTGCCAAGCACTCAAGCTCTATCACTGTATAAGTCCGTTCCCTATCACTGACTTTCCTGCTTGCATAATAGATGGGTTGATCCAGCTTCATCTAGCTTCGAGGAGCCCTTCTGGCATAGGACTGCGCCTAAGCCTTCGATAGATGCATCCGTGTGTACACGGAACTCTTTCGTCCAATCAGGAGGTTGAAGAATGGGTGCCTCAATCAGACACTGCTTCAGAGTGTTGAAGGCTTTGTCACATTCTTCAGTCCAAGTAAACTTTGCATCTTTCCTCAGAAGCTTGTGCAAGGAGGTTGCCTTTGTTGCAAAATGAGCTATGAACCT
Organism: Lygodium microphyllum; assembly: GCF_053477565.2. Taxonomy (NCBI): domain Eukaryota; kingdom Viridiplantae; phylum Streptophyta; class Polypodiopsida; order Schizaeales; family Lygodiaceae; genus Lygodium; species Lygodium microphyllum. The sequence goes on from NC_141136.1 coordinate 31,612,493, forward strand.
TCTGTAGTAACCCACATGGCCTAGGAATCCCCTCAAGTGTTTGAGGTTGGTGGGTGTTGTCAGAGCTGCGATCTTTTCGATCTTTGCAGGGTCTGTTGATATCCCTTGTGCAGAGACAATGTGGCCCAACAGAACTCCAGAAGAGAGCCCAAAGATGCATTTTTCAGGGTTGAGGAAAATCCCATCCTCTCGGCATCGGTCAAAGCATTGTTCCAAATGTCCCCAGTGTTCACGGATCAAACTATAGACACAGAAGTCATCCAAATATACCTCAATAAAGTCATGCAGATGATTTTGGAATGCGGCCATCATGACTCGCTGGAAAGTAGCAGGGGCATTGCAGAGCCCAAATGGCATCACTCGATAAGCATAGGTCCCCCATTCTGTGGTGAAGGTTGTTTTGGATTGGTCCTCTTCTGCTATCTGCACTTGGTTGTATCCACTGAATCCATCCAGAAGGGAATAAAGCTCATGTCCTGCACACTGTGTCCAACAGTTGGTCTGTGAAAGGAATCGGGAAGTGATCCTTCTTGATCTTGGAATTGAGCTTTCGGAAGTCAACACATATTCGCAATTTGCCCATTCTTCTTGGGTACGACCATGATGGGTGAAACCCATTCACTATTTGCCATTGGATAGATGAACTCGGCTTCCAGAAGCTTCAGCAGCTCTACTTTTACCAATGTGGAATAATTCGGGTTCATTCGCCTCTGTCATTGCCGTATTGGCTTGGCATCAGGCTCCAAGTCAATATGATATTGACATATTGTGGGATCAATCCCCTTTAGGTCTTTGTAGGACCACGCAAACACGTCCAAATTCTCTTTCAACAAGTTGTACAAGGTTGACAACTCCTCTTCGAGTAGGCTGCTACCCACCTTCAAATGGCGTTCAATGCCTTCTGTATCCACAAAGGTTAACTGCATTTCACCTTCTACTTCACGGATGAAGGTCCCACGGACTGCTTCTAGATACAGATCCGACTCCTTCAAGGGAGTGGGGTCCTCTTCTGATGTCCCACTAGAATCAACTTCTTCTTCTGGTGGAGACTTAGGTTGCTCCTTGAGATGTTGAAATGGGATTAGAGCCATTTCGGGTTTGGTTTCAAGATTAATTACCTCTTGGCTTGAAGACTCGTCTTTTGATGACACATCCAAGAACGTCACATAAAAGGGACCCTCTGATTTCTGTTGGGTTTGTGGGACTAGTGCTTGTTGGCACAGTGCATCATCATCATCTTTCTTTGGCAAGGATGGGTGAGGACGGCAAGAGCCACTGCTGGAAGACGGCTTAGTCTTCTTAATCCATTTCTTATAAAGATTTTGCATATAAGAAGATCCATTTACCAGACCAAATGGTACCATCGTCATTCTGTCCCATAGCATGAGCTCGTCTGCTTCTGATGCTTCTGAAACTTCTTCTCCAAATGTATCCTCTTCGGGTGGAATAGATTCTTCTGGCTCACTTTCATAACCTTCTTCGTATCATATTCATCCTCTTCTGTCTCTGTCTTTGTCTCTGCTTCTGTCTCTGGCTCTGTCTCTGCTTCTGTCTCTCTGGCTCTGTAGGAGAAGAACAGGTTCTCTGTTTCCTCTTCTGCCTCTGTCTCTGGCTCTACTATGGCCATGTAATAGGGAGAGCAGTACATCCATACTTCTATCTTACTGTCAGAAGTGATTTCAGAAGTTATTCCTGGTTCAGGCAGGAAGTATTCACCCATTGATAATGGCTTTGCATCTTTTGGGAGTCGGCTTACAATATCCACTATTAAGGAACATGCCACTATTTTCTTGGGAAGGATCTGTTTGACAGCATCTTCGTCTGCTGATGTTCCATCCGTAGCCTCATTAGGCGAGTCAGAAGATAATTCCAAGGAGGTGGATCCATGTCCTTTTTGAGCACCATATAGCTTCAGCACCACTTTGTTGGGTCCTCTACCCAAGGTCAAGGTTCCTTTGAACCAATCCGTCCTTGCTCGGGCTTCAAAAAGCCATGGTCTGCCTAGTAACAGAGGGTAGGATGTACCATATGAGTTTGGCTTTACCACCAGATAGGTTAGCCAATAATCTTTTCCAGCCACTGTAGTCTTCACATATGGGAGAATGCCCAAAAGCTTGATTCTGCTCTGATCCGCCAGTCTGATGAGCCATTGGGTTGGTTGCACACCTTGTAGGCCTAGATCCTTCATTGTCACATCCGTCATAATGTTCACTGATGAACCACCATCAATCAGTGCATTTGCAATGAAGCATCCTTCTATCCACACCTCTTTGACAGGCTCTGGAGCTTTGTTGGACTTTGTTGCTGTTGAGGGAGCAATCCTTAATCCACGTCTTCTTGTCAATATACTTTTGAACCTTTTTCGGCAACTAGGAGACAACATCAATAATTGTCAGAATGTGAGGTTTGGTTTAAAGGTATCTAGATCTCTAACCAGATCGTATTCCTTAATAGGATCCACTGGCTTCTCTAACTGGTTTTAGGGAATGGGGCAACACCCATTTTCATCTTCCCTCTTTCTTCCAACAGGGGCATCATGGGAACTTCTTCTGCCCCTTGTGGCACTTCCTCCTCTTTTGTCTCATGGACCTCTGGTCCTATCTCTGGAATTGTCTCTGTAACTCTCTGTGGCACTGTAGTGCTCTGTACGGCACTATCAGGCTCTGTTCTGTTCTGTTCTTCTGGTGGAAGATTGAACTTCACTGTTCTGGCAGGAGGATTATTTTCTTTCTGGATAGGTGGTTCCTTCTTCTTTGCATGTGTGATGGCAGCAACTTCCAATTCCACTAAATTGGAGGTAGGCTCTTGGGCCTTGGCCGGATTATCAGTAGCACTATTTTTCACTGGGGCTGGGCTTGGACAGTCTTTTGCAGTGTGGCCTTCTCCTTTGCAACGACTGAATAAGGGCTTGTAATCCACTGACCTTCTGGGATTTGGACAATTTGGTGAAATGTGTCCCTTTTCTCCGCATCTATAATACTCCACTTCTGATCTCTGACCACCGCCAGACTGTCTTCCTCTGTAACTTTGTGAGGGAAATATTCTTGGACCGAAATTAGGACCAAACTCTCTAGGCTTGGGTCCAATATCCTGTGTTGTCATTTTGGATTCCAGCAAGTTGAATCTTGCGTCTTCTTCCTTCCTTCTCCTATCATGCATCTCTTTCAGAGAGCAAATGTCCTCTGTATGGTTCTTCCGCAAACAGTAGGAACAGAAGGCTCCAGGAATGGTTGGTTTCATGTACACTCAGTGGCTAAATGACTTGCTTGATGACACTTACCACACTAAGTATTTGACTGCATCACATCTCTTCCTGCTCCTGCCACATTGGATATGCTAGCGGTATTCACTTTCAGTGTCCGTAGCTGCTGTGTAATCACATCCATCAACTCCTTTTTAATATTTGCAACTGAGTTGGATAAATAATCCTTCAAGCTTTCTCCTCCTGAGGTACTGGCAGGAGGGTTTTGAGGAGTCTCTGTAATCACTACATAAACAGGTTGGGCTGATACAGAGGGGTCTCTGTTCTGATTCTGATTCAGAGCTCCTGTTTGAACTGTTGGCTATTGGCTCCAGTTGGTAGGGTTCCACTGTTGCTGCTGATTTGGCATTGGGAAAATTGGTTGGGACCATTGTTGTTGTGGTTGAACCATCATTTGAGGCATGGATTGTGGCCACTATGGATTTGGTGCACTGTACTGTGATATTGAGGGCATCTGTTGGTAGGGGTAGGGGACAGTCCTTGGGACTCCATTTGGTGGGTACATCATTCCTGGCATCAGAGGAGGTAGGACTCCTCTTCCTGGATTCATTGCCAATCTAGCTTCCACTTCATCGTACAGTCTTGCACCTTCTGTCGCAGCTTACAGCGTGGCTGGTCTTTGCAGCTCCACAAACTTACGGACTTCTGGTTGTAATCCTCTGAGAAACACCCCCTTCTGAATGCCATCATCTAGATTATGGTTAGTCCATCTCTTCAGGATGGATTCCATTCGTGAGACATAAGCTTCTACTCTTTCTCCAGAGAACTGACTTAGGTTCATAAATTCCTCTCGCATCCGCTCTTCAAAACCTTCACGCCTGTATTTAGTGAGGAAGGCCAACTTCAGGTCATCCTATGTGACAAAAGTTCCTGCTGCTTGTCGCTCATACCACTGAAACTCCGCGCCCTTGAAAGTGGCGGAGAATATTGCTAGCCAATGCTCAGGGGTTCTGGCATTGTTAGCCACACATGCTACCATAAACTCTGCTACATGAAGATCAGGGTCTTCATTGTACTCTCCCTTAAAAACTGGCAATGGGACTACATTCGCTGGTCTGTCATCAATATTTCCAGGACGGATCTGGCTTGGAAGTGGACCTCCAGCAGGAGGAGGAAGGGCTTGATGTGCCATTGGGACTTCTGTAAAGAGTTCCGCAAGGGTGTCAAAGGCGGCTTCTGCTGCGAGCTCATTCTCGGCTCTGATTTTTGCTTTCTCTGTTCTCACGTACCTCTGGACTCATTCTAACACTTGCCTCTTTATTGAGTCATTCATCAGGGGGTTGGTTCCACTATGTTGTTAGTGCTCCACAGAGGGTTAACAGAAGGCTTCAGTCTCTGGAGGACTCTCTTGCCAAAATTTCTTCCACTTCTTCCTTTTCAACGTCTCTGAATTCTGCTTTCATGCCACTGCACAGAGGAAGGTATTCGGTTCTGAAGGTGTCAAAATGCATACGTCTAAGCATTGTGGTGGTGCCATCATCATAGTAATGCCAGCTTCTGATGGTTTCAACAGTGTGGGTTGTAAAGAACACTCTGTCTACCAACTTCCAGTGGGTTGCTAATTGAACAAATAGAAGTTTATCAGTGCACCAAGCATCCCATGTATCTTGCTATTGAGCATCCACGAACAAATTCCAACTCTTTTCCTTCTTGTCTCTGTGAACCTCTACAGACCAAGACTCCTGAAGCTTCTTCACAATCTCCTACTTGATGATGTCTGGAAACTTCTCAATGAATGCCAAATCTTCCATGGATGGTCATTCTCTCTATTTCTTCTCTTCAGTTTGTTCCCAAACAGTTAGCCACCAAGATGCAAGTTTCTGCTGCTTCAACAGGAAGAGGAAACTGTCCACCACATAGAGCATGCATCATGATGGTGATGTGTTTCCGCCATTGTGGGATAAACTTCTTGTGGAAAGTGGCTTTCATTATGAGAAATTCCAACTCTTCAGTGCAAGAAGGAACTTTACAAACATCCATTGAATTCTTCTCTTCTTGGCAATGCCAATTCCTTCATTTTCAGCCTCTTCTGGTGCTTGTTGATGGCAAGTTTCCCCGGCTGCGCACCAAAAACATGGAGCCCCAAGAGGCACACCAAGGAAAAGGGAATTCTCTTGCAAGAAAATCTATATTGTAACATCAACAAGCTTGTTTATTATGTTTCATATGATCACAATGAAGAAAAGAACACCAGGCACAACAACTCTTCATGCAGCATCATGTAGATCTCCCACGGATTTGATAGAATCAACCATATTCTTCAATATATTCACAAAATCCATCAATATAACAAAGAAAGCAAAGGAATACACCATCTTTGAATGGAAATACATCACATAGTATTCATCTTCAATATCTTCATAGTCTTCTCTATCAATCTCTCATATACAATCACTCTGTTTTAGTAGAATTGGCTATCTCTGACTCTCTCTCTCTCTCTCTCCATCAATAATACATCATATCCTCACTACAATATCTCATAATCACTCTCAATAATCCTTCTTAGGTCGTGGATACCCCTCCCAAGAGGTATGTCTGATATGAAGAGTCACCAGAGCCACTACAGTGTCCTTTCATAGCTCACTACTGTAACTTCACTCCAGTCTTCACTTGAGTCTTCAGCAGCTACTTCTTTCACTTCTTTCAGCTCTTTTGCACTCGTATTCACCTCTTTCCAAGGCTAGAAAACTTTCCCAATCTACACTCTCATCCAATAGAACACATACAAAAGCATACAGAACAGTCTACAGAATAGTACCAGAACAGCTATAGTACAGAACAGAACAGAGACAGAAGCTCTACAGAAGACCTACAGAAGGTTACAGAAGGTCATCAAAACCACATAACTCATACTCAAACCATTCCAAACTTTTACAAACTATTCAATAAGCTTTCACAATATCTCAATCTTCATCAATCAATACTCCATCCCTCCTTACAGAAGACAATCAGAACAAAACAGAACAAAACAGAAGCTATACAGAAGGTATACATAACCAATCAGAACCTATCAGAACATCACATCTCTACTAATAAACATCATGAACTTCCAAAACACAACCAATATCATCCAAAACACTCTCAAACCACTTCCAAACCAATCAATCATCTCATAAATCAACCATTCAGCTCTCAAAAACAACAAAAATCAGCCAAAAAACAAGTCATTTCAACACTCAACAGAGCTAATAGCAATTGAGGTCAATTGCTATCCCACCCCGGGGGTATGATGCCAGGAGGCATATTTCACGGTGGATTTCGTGCCACAGTGGATTCCGTGAGGTTTTATGATGGATTCCGTAAACTTTGATGATCGGGGCTCATACACAAAGTGGATTCTTTGTGCGAGAAGTTGATGGGGACGCCTATCCTTTTCGGGCATTTCATTAATTTAGTGTGTACATGGGTGATTCCATAGCGGGTGATTCCACAAAATGCATATTAAATTAATACATGTTTATGAGTTTAGAGTGCGCACTCGTAATAAATTAAGGTTAGGATTGATTTCTAACCAGTTGATTTATTTATGTAACTGAAGACCACTAGGTATTCACTTTTGTCAGTTTAATTGTATTATTTTACTAACGATTGTGAATGCTTCAGTTGATGTGTAGAGATAGCAGTAGTGGCGGAGGAAAGTATTGAAGGATAGCGAGTATTTGAGTTTTCACTTATATTTTGATGGGCACATACCTTAGGCGTGGCACCTATATTTTGTCGCGCCTATTTATTCAGGCGTTGGATATTTGTTTATTATTTTGTATGCGTATGGGCGCACGATTATGTTATTTGTACTTGGACATTGTATTGGGTACGCCTGACTCTTTGGGCACTGCCCATTAGCTTTATTTCTATTTTGTGCTAAAGCAAACTCAAAAGCCAAAAGCTTGCTACTTTGTAATTTGGGCTATTATTTGAGCTTGAAGATGATTAATACATAAAATACATGCTTTGTGGAGCGCTCACACAAGGCATGGGGGGAGATTGCACCCAATTGGTCTCTTGTTCATGTCGTGCATGTTTTTTACCTTGAGTTTTGTGCAAAAAGTAGAGTTCTTTTGTTTTTGGGGACCTTCCGGCATTCACTACGCAAGCATACGGCATCCGATCTGTGCACCAAGCAATGAAGAAGTTGAAGCTGAAATCTGCTTCTACAATGTGAAAGGTTGAAGATTCACATGGGAATCTTTGTGAAGGGAATGTGCCAAGTCAGTAAAAGTAATTGTTGGATCATTTCATGATTAGCTCTATTAGCTCTCTCCTGCACCTGATTGACTATAATAATGAGACTCCTCCCAATTGTTTCTTGTAATCCCTTGAAGGCTACCTTTATGTGGAATCTAACTATCCAATTTGAGGTTTGTAAAATGGATACTACTATAAGATATTTTTTCTCTTTCATAGATTTGAGTTATATTATCACTTGTTGTAAGAGAGTGTAGCTAGTTAAAAATACGTGGTAAATCGATCACACCCAATACATGGTCAACAAACTTAGATAGAGTCAAAGAATAGAGATTGCTAGCTAGAACATGACGTACATTATCCAAAACAAAAGAGCTGCTTGAATCAAACTGTAGTCTAACATCCCCAATGCTAATGATATCTAATGCAGTATCATTTTGCAGTCTCACAACAGAACTTGTATTGCCATAATAGTTATGAAACCAATCCTCATGTGGGGTAACATGGAATGAAGCACATGAATCAAGCAAACAAACAATGGTAGCAAGCAGATGAACCATCGATACTGAGTAGCATCAATAGATAAATTAGCAAAAGTATAGTCATCATTAGACTTAGTATATGATACATTTATTTGGTGTACAGATTGGGTGATGTATGCGCGCGTAGTGAACGCTGGAAGGTCCCCAAGAAGAATAACTCTACAAAAGCTTCATAAAGATAAAAAGATATTTTGCACGATAAGAGGCAAGAAGACCAATTGGGTGTAATCTCCCCCCATGCCTTGCTTTTGGCTTTTGTGTTTGATTTTGCCCAAATAAAGAGGAAAGTCTGCGCATCCCAAAAGTCGGGCTATGCCATCAAAATACAATGTCAAATTATTAAATCGAGAGTCTATGCACATACAAAATAATAAATGTTTTATCAAGCGCTTTAATAAATAAGCGTGTCTAAATAAATATTGGCACCACTTCTTTAGAGATAATGTGTGTGCTTGTCTTAAATAGTAATTCTTCTAGGTATTTTGAATTTACACAATCACCCAGTGCTACCCAATGCCATCACCGCCTGCTCTACACATCGACTGAAGCATTCACAATTGTTTGAAAATAATAAGATAAACCCCACAAAGTGAATACCTAGCAGTCTTCAGCTACAAAATAATTAAATAGGTTGGAACTCTGTCCTATCCTTAATTTAATTTGAGTGCACACTCTAAAATCATACATGCCCATTAATTTGATATGTATTTTGCGGAATCACCCGTTGTGGAATCACATGCGTGCACATTAAATTAATCTGATGCCCGAAAATGACAAGCATGCTCATCAACTTCTCGCACAAGGAATCCATCTTGTGTATGAGCCCCAATAAATAAATATAGTTTTACGGAATCAACCAAAAAACCTCATGGAATCCACTGTGGAATAAAAACCTCACGGAATCCACTGTGAAATTTGCCTTTTGGCATCATTATCATTTCAATCTTCACACTAGAATTTGCTAGGGACAATGCTACAATGATTAGAATTTGCATTATCATATGATTTCCCCTTGTCTTTCTCATTATGCCTGTCATTGCACATTTTATGCAATTGTAGTTGAAATTGACCATGTTGCCCATAATAATTACATGTCAAAGAGAACTTACATCTGTGAAACTTAATGCAAGATTGCCTATGAGACTAAGACTTGCCCCTATTAGGCTAGGAGTCTCTACCATATGTATTAGTGTGATTACTACAATTTCTACCTCTAATCATCTATGAATAAGAAGTACATGTTTGTATCATTGTTTTTTCTACTTTCTTCTTGTATTAGTATAGAACTCTCTATAGCACTACATTTAAAACCACCCTTAGAAGGATGAGCACTCATAGCAATATGAAAGGTGTCCCATGACTCAGGTAGTACAACAAGTAAGAAAAAGGACTTGATATTATTGTCAAGTTGAATTCCTTGTGATAAAAGTTGGCTGAAAATGGAATGAAATTCACTCAAATGAGTGGATATAGTCGTACCCTCCTTCATGTGAATGTTTACAAGTCTCTGCAACTAGTATAATTGAGTTGCAAGACCTTGTTTGTCATAAAAAACAATCTTTTTTCTATTATGCATAAGCACCACTCTCAATCCCAATGTTATTAAAATACACCTACTTTGATAATGATAAAATGACACTAGATTTGCATAGATAATCAAGTTTTGCCTAACCCTCTATATCATAAAGCTCACGCTTTATGCTATCTAACTTCAATGGTTTAACATTCCTCTTTTCTACCAACACTTGGCATACCTATGTTGTCCAATATTGGAAGTTATTTCCATCAAGATTCTGAAGATTGAAAATAGCGTTATTGGCATATGAACTTGCCATAATGACTGCAAGTGTTAGCACAAATAGCAAGAGTATGGGCTATAGTAAATTCAACAAAATAGTCCGCAAAACAAATCCAAAAGGGTGGGAACAAATGAGACTAGAGATGCCCACCAATTACAAGAAAAAAGTACCAAACGTTTTTGTGTACTCTCTAAACGAATGCTAAAAACTGCAACTAGAGCAATGTTGAAATAAAGACATCAGTATATGTGGGCACAAAGCCAAGAAAGCAAGCCTACATTGCGAGAGATATCAGAGTAGCAACCCAGATAGAAGGAAGGCAACTAGTAGTGAGTGAGCATAGAGCCGTGGTATTGAAGACTATCACAAACTCAAAGTATCAGCAGATTATACATCCCATAAGCATATGTATCATGCATGTAGAAAATCTCAAGAGAAACTACATAGATTTGCCAAATGCTCGAGGAAGTTACTATATGTATATCCTCTACATTACATGTGGTCATGGCCTATTCATAAATATCCTTATCTGGGAATTTTTCTTGAATAAAACATAACCCTTTTCTATTAAATTTGTAAATAACCACTTTATATTACACCCTTTTGTATGTTTAAAATATATAAATACGATATTTTAAAAATACATTATTTTAAACCCACGTGATGCATACATATATTCATGAGTAACTTACCTGAGGCCAAATGCATGATGAGTGAGCAAAGAGCAATGTTGCTCAATACATAACAAATATGCAATGTCGCTGAATGCAAAATGATTGAGAAAAGAGAAAATAAACTCAGCCCACCAAGTGGAGGTGAATGCATCCAATAGCATACAAGAGAACATATACATGAACCAAGAGTTGGATTGTCTCAAAGAGCAAAGCTCTGCCAAGTAAGTATAAGCATCTCCATCTAAAAGAGAATCTTGAATGCAAAGTGAGTAGGCAAAGCTCAAGACATATACACAAAAGCATCTGGAAAGCCAAAGCACATCTCAAATATATATGGGAGCATAAGTGTCCAGTTGAAGCTTCAATACCCATAAGTAAGTACGTAAGCTCAAAGAAATTGACCAAAGTCCAAGTACATAAAATGTAACTCAAAATCAAGTGCCGAAGTGTGTTAGAATTGTATTTGTATTTTTAAATCAATCCTAAACATCACTGTAGACATATAGCATGCTTAAAATATCATGTAGACAGAATGGGCATTCAAAGCATAGAGTCCATTGTTGTATGCTTGTTCACTACAAGAGAAAGGCCCTATAGACGCGCACTGTACACGCGAAAAAGCGGGCGCATTTATAAGCGCGTGTATCAGCGCGTCTATTCACGCTAGTATAAAAAAATGCATAATGTTATTTGAAGGAAAACTATGTTTTATACTTTATCCATTTTGCATGTTCAACTAAACTAAATTCCCTCATCGTAAATAACTAGGACAAAATATATCTTATCCTTAACAATTCATCTTGCATGACTGAATTAAAACCGATATAAAACCAAGAAGGAAAAACTTGGTTTTGGGGTGAGATATTCACATGGATACCGGGAGATGACCCTCCCGCAGCTACTCCTTGGACTTTCTTAGGCAACATCGCAATTGTAATCCTTCGAATGTGAAGGCAGATTTACACTGCTTTTCGGAATTCCATCGTCGCTTCAATACTCTTCTTCTCTCTTTCGAGGCAAGGAGTCGTTAAGGGATTGACCACGAGAAAGGGGTAATAAGACCTTTAAGGTCTTAGCTTCTTCTTGCTATAGATCAAAATGTCGTCAAAGAACACCAAGACAAACTGAAAGAGGAAAGGTTGGAAGATCTTATTCATCAGGCTTTGAAAGGTAGCTAGAGCGTTTGTAAGCCCGAATGGCATCACCAAGAAATGATAGAGCCCACGATCAGTCCTAAAAGCACTCTTGACTTCATCACCCTCTCGCATACGAATCTGATGATACTTTGATCTCAAATCAATCTTCATGAAGAATCGAGGCCCCTTAAGCTCATCAAGCAAATCATCAATCCTGGGTATAGGATACATGTTCTTCACTGTTATCTTATTGAGATCCCTGTAGTCAATGCACATTCTGAAAGATCCATCTTTCTTTTTGACTAACATGACTGGAGATGCATAAGGTGAAGAACTTGGTTCAATGCATCCCATTTCAAGAAGCTCTTTGATTTGCTTGGCTACTTCCTCTCGTTCACATTTTGATAATCTATAAGGTGGCTTATTGATTGTCATTGAGTTGGGCTCAAAATCAATGGGGTGATCCACCGCTCTCTTAGGAGGCAATGAAGTAGGTACTTCAAACAAATCTCTATACTCCTCAAGAAGAGCTGTCAAGGCTGGATGGTTTGCTAAATTATTGGGTTGATCCTGTGTTTCTTTGTTCAAATGCAAAACAAATATCTGTGAGCGCTTCTTGTATTCTCTCTTGAGTTGTTGAATGGTAATAAGCTGAAAATCAGATCTACTAGGAATTCCCTGTAAATGGATGAGCTGTCCATTGGTGATAAACTCCATATATAACTGTGAGAAATCCATAGTGATCCTACCTAATGTCATCAACCAATCACAACCAAGTACAATATCTATGGGCCCCATTTCCAAAGTGATTAGGTTTACTTTGACTTCAAAATTTTCAGCCAACTGCAAAGAAACCTGTGGGCAAATCTGTGTGCTGATTTCTTCTTCACCATTAGCCACTTGTACTCTAATGGGCTGTTGTAAGTCTATGGGAACACAATTTAACTTGTCCATAATGGATTTATTGACAAAACCTGTGAGTATTGCCACTATCTATCAGAATGAACACTGGCTTTCTACATATGCTTCCCTTCATACGAAGTGTATTAGGGCTCTTAGATCCCGTCCAAGCATCCATAGAGATAGAACAATTAGTGGCAGCAAGCGACTCATCACAAGATCCACCAGGATCAAACGGAACATCTCCGCCTGGATCAAAAGGAAAGGAGTCAGCTGGATCATAAAAGTACTCCTGTCCAATGTCCTCCTCAAGATCTTCATTTTCAGCATTGATTGTCACTGCATTAGCTTCATATATGTCATCTTCAAAGTCCTCAAAAACTAGCATACTCTGAAGCTTTGGCTTGACATTTTTGTATACACACTTTGAAGCATGGTCAGGAGTATACTTTTCTCCACACTTGAAGCATAAGCCCTTGTCCTTCCTTTCCTTGTAAAGATCCATGGGAATAGATTTGGGATTTGTATTAGTTGAAGTGGACTTAGGCTTGTTGTCACCCTGCTTAAATTCAACCTTTGAATTGTTTGCTGTCCTGAAATTACTTTGAAACCTAGAAGCATTGAATGGAGGATAAGTTGGTACCCGTAAGCTCCCACTAGGCATATGATTGCTGCCATAAATGTTACCAACTTGTCCTTGCTTTAAAACAGTCCTTGGCTGTCCATAACTTGGCTGAAATGAAGACTCTTTCCTATACTTTCTTCCATGGCGCTCTACAAGCTTAATAGCCTTGAAAAGTGAAGTAGGATTTTGCGCCATAACATCAGCTGACAAAGATGGTTCTAAACCATACATAAACTTGTGTAGCTTGGCCTCATCACTGATGCTTTCCGCATACATGGTCAAGTTGAGGAATTGGTTTGTATATTCTCTTACACTTAGGCCCCTTTGTTCCAAACTATACCATCTCCATGCTAGCTTCTCTTTTTCAAGTGGTGAAACAAAGACTTCAGCCATAAGTTCCTTGAAAGCTTCCCAATTCTCAATAAGTACATTCTCTTTCTTGATATACCTCCACCAAGTATGGGCAAATCCTTCTAGGTGCAAGGAAGCAAAGTGAATCTTCATATCATCAGTTTCAGGATATATATCAAAGTAGGACTCCATCTTAGAGGTCCATTCCTCTAATTCTGATGGTGAAGATGACTGGCCATTGAATTTGGCTAAAACAATTTTGTCCTTGAATTCTCTTTCATGAAAGGGTTGTTGTCCCAAAATTGGCTAATCAGGATTTCCAAGTACAGAACCTCCAAATTGAGACTGAAATCTTCCAACAGGTGGCTGAGAATTACCATGTAAACTTCCTGTTGGTAAAGTACCCCTGGAATTTTGAGTATGCAGTCCAAAAGCTTGAGTATTGGCCCCATTCAAACTGCCCAAATAGTCATCATGCCTTTGTGAAGCTTCTCCTACTTCATACTGACTATTTGGAATGCCTCTTCTTCCAATAATCCCATTTCCATGACCATTCTGGTTAGATGGCTGAAGTGGGACTAAAGCCACTGTTTGAACAAGCCTTCTCATTAACTTCCTTTGATGCCATTTGCAACTGCATAAATTTAGCAATTTGTGCCATGAGTTGTTCGTTGGATTCTACCAACTTATCAATAGAAGCCTTGGTCTGATCAGTAGATTGAACCATCTGCTCCATTCTTGACAAGATGGCCTCATGTCGTTCCCTATGTCTTTGTTCATGGGCACACAAAGTATTATTGAGAAAACTGACTTCTCCTTGTTGTTGAAGCTCTTCAGGGTTCTGTTGAAGTGTGCTATCCATCATGGAATCCCTGATTTGCTGAGCATAATCCTCCTGGGCCTTATTTTTGCCTTTATGTCCTGCCATACTAGTGCAGTCTTGCAGTACTCCCTCTCAGTAAAATGGCTATAACTTTGGCTAGGAAGCTCCAATTTCAGAAATTTTTTGTGCGAATCGAAGCTAAGAATGCCCTCTTCGAGATGAGCTATAGCACGCTATAATAGGTTTAGGACAGAAAATTCTGTAGCTAGATTTCAGAGTCTGAACTGTCTAGTCCTGCACCCTGTCTAGACCTGTAAGTGCCCTGTTTTGACCCTGTAATGCAAGATAGTAACCCCAAATGGCTACCAAACCCTGCGAAGGGGTATATAGGACCTGTGGGTACCCTGTAGTACCTGCACCTGTGCTTCAGCAATAAAGGGTGTACCTGTATCCACCTGTAAATACCCTGTAAGTGACCTGTAAATTTCTTGTTTTACCTTGTTTTGGTCCTGTAGGTACTTGAGTCTTTGGAAAGTCTTCAATCTTCAATCCTCCACTCATTGTACCTGTGTGAGGGATAAAACGGCATGACAGACTCCCTACACGGGCTCCGAATCACCGGGAGGTGGGCAAAGTTCCCCCCGGGTCAGTTGGTTGCACCCCTTCAGGATCTTCGATAGTGAAGGAGGGTCACCTCTCTTTTGTCCCACTATCTCCCCTAGCATCCACCTTTTTCCTCGATGGAAATATCAACATGGCAGAGGCTAGTGTGCTAACCAATCAACATGATATGCAATTCAGAAATATTCATTCAGCCTTTCATGAGATGCAATTGATTGAGATAAGAAAAATTGGGATAGGAGAAGGGTCTTACCGCTGCAATTCAGTGACTCACTGATTGCTAGTACTTACCCTTTTACAATATTTCAATTTAGGCAAAAAGAAATTCAGCCAATCAATTGGATTAGAATAAACAAAGACATCAATCAATGTATTCAGCCAATAGGATTCAAGTGTTATGCTGAAATTTCAGATTGAAGCCTCTAATTCACTGATTGGAACTAATATGCATTAAGCAAGCATTGCATTCATGAATAGATGGATTCAAGCAAAGGTTGGCTGAGAATTTGATGAATAATGTTCAATTCTTTAATCTCTCAATCAAATGGATTAAGCTCAGCAATTGGATTAATGAGAGATTAAGAATTGAAGAGAAATACCTTGACATGGCTGAAGATGACTTGTTAAATGCTTGATAGAGCCCCCGGTTGTCCAATGTTGGTAAAATAATCCATAAGGCTTGCTTATCTGGTGCTTGGGACCAATCTTGAAGCTTCAAATGCTTGAAATTGAAGCATTAAACCCGTTTCCCCCAAATTTTTGCTCCATAGAAGCTCTTGATCTTCAATCTTTAACCATTCCGTGCTTAATCCTTGCAATTTGTTGAAGAATCCTTGCTGAGATGATTCCACGGGCCAAAAGGATGAAGAATCTTCAAGAAATTGTCAAGAAATGAAAGCTTGGGCTGAAGCTTTCATGGCTGCCCATGGACTGTTCACCTAGGGTTTAAGAAGAGCTGAGGAATCCTTGAATGGAGGTGAGAATCTTAATATTGCTGAGGATTTATGTTTGAAATGGATCAAGAAGAGTGCCAGAGCTGAGGGGAAGCAAACTAAGCAAGGGGCAGGGCTGGAATCAGCCCGAAAATTGCGCCGCAATTTTTGGGGTTGCTTCTGGCTCCATGGCAGTGGCAAACTTGATTAACCATATGCTCATTCTAAAGGTCTTGAGCTGAGGAATCTATTCCATGTGATATTTGGCCAAGAAACTCAGGGTTTAGAGAGATATGAATTGATCTTTAGGGCTGATCTTCCATGAAACCTGCAGGAAACTCCAGGAAAGGGGAAAGAGAAACCCCTCTTTTCAAAGTAACCACAGTTTGTTCCCAAACTAGGCCCGGTTAACCATCCTTTAACCTAGTTACCTTCAATTTTGCATAAAATTTGATGATGTCTAGCCATTTAAGTCTTTACCCGCCATATCTGACCTTGGATATCTCCAGATGTAGTCATGTGCTAACTGTAGGTGTCCTGCAGCACTCCACTAGTCACTGTCTTGTACCATTTTTGTCTGAAATTGGTTTTGAAATAGGAAAATGGGACTGAAAATGGAAGAAAATAATGGATCAAAGACTCAAGCTCTGATACCACTTGTCAGAGAGAGAACCACGGAGAGAGAAAGAGGAGAGAGAAAGATTGCATAGGAGAGAGAAAGACTGTAGGAAGAGAGAGAATAAGAGTGACGAGGAGAGAGAAAAACTAGATTTAGAGAGAGAAAGACAAGAAAGATGAGGAAGCCATAGAAGCTGTGAGCAAGAAGGGAGAGAAAGACTGTAATTGTATTAATGTGTCAAAAAGATGTGAAAAATTACATCTTCTCTCCTTTTATACCAATGTCAGTGTGACATGGCATAATATCAACATTATTAACACTTACTTACTATTCCCAGATTCTTACAATAGTGGCATCTTAAAAGTGACTAGTCATCAAGGGCATCGAATAAAGCAAGTGACCAATAGGTAGTGGTGTCAAAAAATCAACCAGTCAGCAGTGTCAAATAAAGTGAGTGACAAACACATTAGTGTCTCTACGATTCGTAGCTATGTGGTCGCTAGCATTAAGGGTACCTATGTGTTAGGAAATTTGAATGGTAGCTAAATCTATGGGTTTTGCTCTTGCATATGAGTGGTCAAGCTATTAACAATACCCTAAAAGACCCCAACCAATGATGACGGGTATATTGAAGTGAGAGAGAGAGAGAGAGAGAGAGAGAGGGGGGGGATGAGAGGCTAGTCATAATCACCAAAGGAGAAAGTGAGAGAATGAATGTTGAAATCAACTCCATTTGCTCTTCTTTTATATTCTTGTGTTGGTCTCTTCTTGGGGTGTAACCAACAAGCATATTGGCCTACCCAAGTTCAGGATTGTGTTAATTTGGCCAAGTATTTTTCTAGCGACATAACATAAGAAATTTTTTAAATATGTATTTCTTAATCTAGTATTTATAGCAATTTTCATCACGATATGAATTTGAGCATTTTGAATCTATACTATAGATGCAACATATGTCACAAAGAGACATCTTCATTTTGAGTCTCTACCTTCTATTATCAACACTACCATGAAGATGGAGTTGTGACACTTGTGGTTTAGCCATCGGAGTTGACCACCTGATAGTTATTTGCACCACGGAAATAAGATTTATTTAACAACACGCACTTGCTTATGGTAGCATATACAAAGTTTTGAAAATGATGGTATCACCATGGATGTTCACTTTTGATAGAAAACCTAATTTAATTGTCTCTCCCTAATATCTAACATCTAAGATCCTGTCAGGCCTTAGTCCCCCTACTCAGATATTTTGGAAGATGGACTTATGTTCAAGGAACACACACTTTGTGAACACTGTATCTAAAATCTAATGCATTACATCTAATTTAAGAGTGCAACATGATAAATGTGTGTATATTTTTACTTGATGTCAATGCAATGCATTAATCCTTTATTGAAATAAGTCAAAATATTGACGTTTTCCACTTTCTTTCACTATAGTGCACCATCTCAAAAGTAATTGTGTAATATTTGTAGCTTTTACTCTAGTTTTAGATATTATGCATGAAGCTTATACATAAGTATGTAAACATTATAGTCTTTGAAATCTCTCAAATTAATGCAATGCATCATTCCTTAGAAGGATGTTTTAAAATTTGAGATGTTTTGCCATTGCTTTGATGCATTGCATTGAGTTACTAAAAATTTAAGCAAAAAACAATTCCACAAATTCTATACATAATCTAAATAAAAATATAACTAGGTTAAGCATATAAGGTAAATACAAGGAGTGGGGATTACTAATGAGCTAGGCCTAAGTATATGTTGTTTTTTTGTTTGCACCTGCAATTGTATTAATGCCATGCAATAAGTTAAATTATGATTTTATTACAATATAGAAAAAAGTGAAGAATAATACACTTGGATAATAAAACTATAAATTCGTAGGAAAGAACTTAGGTAAGTTACATATAATTCTGATAATTTATATATCCATTGAAGATAAAAAGTCATGGAAGAAGGGTATTTATGAAGATCCTTAATGAGTTTAGATTCTATATCACAATCTAGGCTAGGTTGTTCAAATATTGTTTATAAAGTAGCATTATTTAACATGCATGATTTTAGCCATGCTTAATTTTATGCTACTAAAAGCATAAGTTGCTAAAATAAATGTGCTTGTTAAGGAATACAATGTTAGAAAAAATAGTATAATAAAATTTCCAATTTTAATTACCTTGCAATTATGTACTTCTATTTGTCTTTTCAAATGCATAAAAAAACAAGGATCTTAATTCTGATTTTTAAGGTAATCTTAGGGAATTTCCTTGGGAGAATCCGCGACTTACCCAAAAGGTTTGTAACTATGTTGCTTACTAGAGCATGTATATGCATAAGTCAATAATCAACTTCAATAAATTTTATTTGCAGTGGCTATAGGATAAGAGTTAGACTAATTTATGATTATACTCAAGCATACACTAGAACCTAATATAGACAACGAAGAGGATATTAAAAGGTTTGTGAGTGAGTGTTATTGATCACATAATGCAATAGTGAGAAGCTAACTTTATCAAATGAACTTTTCCTATGGATTGAATAGTAGAGGCTAGTCATACATTATGTGTGCTAGTTGTATACATTTGCAAATTTGCATAGTTTTGTGATGGATAAAACTCTTGATAGTTAAGCATGTACTAGTGTGAATATAAACTACTTAAAAATATCCAATTTACTAACAATATTTATCACTAAAGAAGTATAATTAAAAAACTACTAGGTTTGGGATTTTTTTAAAAAGCACATGTTAACATTGAACCCAATTTTTGAAAATTAGGTGATGCGATACGTTGTTGGAAGTTACAATACATTGTTGGAAGTCACTAGAAAGAAGCAACACACAACCTCCATAAACTACAATAGTACATTGTTGGAAGTTACTAAAATGAGAGCTACTACAGCCACTTTCCCATACAAGGAATCATCAAACCACAAAAAATGAGAGCTCATAAATCACTCAAGAATAGAAACTCCTTACAAAAGACCATGAAACTCTTCTTACAAAAACCTTATTCTACTGTTAATTCATAGAATGTACAATGGAGTGTTTGACTTTTTTACATCAACTTGTAACAAGGCAAGGGTGACTAGATTCTTAAATGAAAAACTTCCCTTTCAACAGAAACGACCGGTACACCATAAACCACATTTGGATAGGAAGGAAAGTCCAAGATGAGTATTCACTCATCTTAGAAGGATCATAAAAGCAAATCTACACTTGGAGGTCCTTACTCAATGTAATGTATTACATGAATCATGCTATTGGGTAAACTTGTAGAATAAGGTATTACATCAATTGTGTCATTGGGTAGGCTTGTAGGGATTACTATTTGAGTAGAGATTCTAATTACAATAAACCTATTGTAGGTAAACAAGTTTCAAATATAACCTCAAAATAAATACCGTTTACATACCACATAAAACATATACTTGCCTTTTCTTGGAAAGGACACTTGCTTCTTGAGACTTTAAAATGAACTCCACTTCTTACACACCATTGTAAGATGCAAGCTAGGGTTAAAGCACCATCTCTATATCTACTTATAGAAATCAGTTCACAGACCCATAAAAAATAATGAATAAAAAGATAAACTTTCTTCAATTAAGCCTATGGAGTAGCCTTATCAACCATAACCTTTATACCATGCTTATAAACCTTCGACATAGGATCTTTATCTCCTCCTCTAAGTATATATTGCTTTGAAAGAAGGCCTCCAAAGGTTCTACTTTGACGATGGTTTGAAATTGAGGTAAGAAATAAGAAGGAAGAAGACTTTTTCTACCATCATACTCTAAAAGAAAAGAAAGAGATGATGACTCATTATATCAGATCATCCTCATGCCCCAACCCAAGCTATTAAAGCATGCTATATAGATTTTTGAGCTCACTTGGAGTATTTGGCTACTACAATTCCATCGCTAGATATAATACATGCAAAGCATCCACTCATCATTCCATTTGGTGAGGCTCCTCCATAGCTTCCAAATTGAAAGTGCTAATCCATTGAGATAATAATCTTGCTATTTTTTATCATAGCAATAAAATCAAATGAGTCGCTAAATCATTCTATGGCCCTATCCATAGTCATGCCTAATGGCCCAACTATCCTTGCTATATGCTTATTAACTCTTGTTGCAAACAAGCCTTTAATCAACTAAGCCTCCCAAGCAATTCAAAAAAGACACACATAAATAGCATAATGTCCTCCCTTATAGTGTAAGTATCTTGCTTGTAAATTTTAACTACTAGTAGATTTATATCTTTGTCACATTCAAGCCAAGTTCTCTCCAAGAATTTAAATATCTTCCCTTCCCAATTCCATAAAGCATCAAAGACATTATTGTGTCACTTTAAATATATAGATTCCTTCATCATTTCATGAGCCCCAGATTTTGGTTTTGAAATTTCCTAACAAAGACATGGACTTCAAATTTGAAAAAGTCTAGCTTTTTTAATTAAAATTTTTCTTGTTTTGTCTACCTCTCTCACACTTGAACCCTTGTCTATATAATGTTTTCTATTAGGCCACACCATGCACCACATATCATTATACTTTTCCATTTTAAGGTGAATATAAGCAATGGTATGTATCATTGTGTACTAGATCTTGTTGTAATACCTCCCTGGATTATGCAAGGAGTAGATTTGATCACTTAACTAGTAGTCTCTCCCAGCTTCAAAACACATAAGCACATGCTACTACTATATTATGATGTATTTAGTAATTTTACCATTGAAGGAGCTCACATATCACATTTTGGACTCTTCCTCACGTTATTGAAAGCTAGCACATTCAAAACTAGACTCTATGCATACACAAGTGTCTAGAAGTAGTTGGTTAGATGTAAGAAAATGGGTTTTAATAGCCCAATTAAGTGGAATATAGAAAGTCCTTATTGCTTGAAAGAGACTCTACCTAGGGAGTTCACTCTTTGTCAACCAAACATGTCACCTATGAGCAAAGAATCGTGGAAAACCCCTATCTACGGCTTGTGCAAGAGTCATATGACCCCACCCCCCTTTTTACACTTATATGATGTATCAATAAAATTTCTTGTGAATTCTCTTTTTCACATATAAGATTGTATATTGTGTTTACTTCTTCCTCACATTTAATAATATTAAAAGACTAGAAAATTTCTAATTTAGAAATTATGCATTGACTTTAAAGGTGATACATTGTCGCATCACTCCAAATGTAGTATTTCATGATGGTGCATTGTCTTTAGCACAAAAACCGTAGTATTTATAAAACATAACAAATAAATTATCTTTCCCCTCCCTCATTCATCTTCCTCCCCTCCCCCCCATACCCTCTATTCTTATGGGTGGAGGGGAAAATTAATAGGGCCTATCCCTAATGTACATCCTTATGCACTTTTTGAAAAAGAAAACCCTCCCTTGCACTTACATGGTTCCTTATGCACTTTTTGGGGAATAAACCCCTCTTTGGCACTTACATGGTTTCCTAAATTATCCATGGCAAAATCCTCAAGAGAAGCTATCAATTAAATTAATTGAATTAGGCTATGAATTCTCCCTTGACTATCGGAAAGCTCTTTGTAAATATGTATATTATGCATGCTTGCTCTTTGGATCCTAACTAGGAGGGGAGATAGAGAATAACAACCCTCATTCATGACCACAATGACCATTATCAATGCTATCATTATATGCTCAAATGAAATTCTTTTATATAGGAATATCATCAAAGTATATGGAAGTAACTCAATAACCTGCATTCCAAATGTTGCGGATGAAAGGCCACATGTGTTTAGCAAACTACATTTATCTTATACTTAGTGCCCACACAGTTGTAAACTACAAAGTGGTGGCTGCCCACCATTGTCATCTATATCCGTTATTCTTTACTATGATAGAATAATAAAGAGAAGGCAGGTCACACATTGTGACTGTTGAAGTTTCCACACACCAGTCTTACTCTTTTGTATTCAAACCTCCATAGCCATTCCTCTTACTTCCCCTTGTGGTCTTCTCTCTCTCACTCTTACTCACCCTTTCAAACTAATATTAGAGTAGGAATTCAAGGAGCTTCACCCATTCTACTTCATCTTGGGAAAGAGAGCTTCAACCCCAACTTCCATGGCAACAAGAGCTTTAATCATCTAAGGAAAATATCAGATCCCCACCTTCTCCAACTCATTTCTCAGCTTCAGCACAACCTCTGATCAGTGCCTAGTAAAGTCAAAGAGTTAGGGATAGTAGGAGAAGTCCCTAGAAATTATCCCACAGTTGGTCATATATTTTTAGGGGGCTTCCCTACTCACTTCCCCTCAGACATTTGGCTCTACAATTCTTGTAATTCTTATCTAGCTATTGAGGACTTCTCTTAGCACTTTTGACTCTGACTTTGGGTATCACTTGAGAATACAAACTTACTATTCACAAATTTGGATAGCAAAGCATTTGAATGTTTATGCTTTACTAATGCTTATTCACATAGGTTTTAATGCTAGGATGATATATTGATCTTAGGGATGCTCTGCAAATTGAATAGAGCTCAGTTTACTCAACCATTGAAGGGATCTTTGTTTTGATAAATAGTGCATAGAAAGCATATTCTTTGAATATCAGTAAAATATAAGCTTACATTCCATGGGGAAATGCTCTTTGATCATGTGTATGCTTGACATTATTGGGCATGTATGGATACGCTCTCCTTTTGGCCTTGAGCTTTAATTCTAAGCTCTCTTATATTCATATTTATAGAGGTTGCATGGTTAGTGATCTCTTATTCATAGGCTTGGATGCTGATTCTATTTACATGCTCTAGGACATATTATTTCATACCTTTGGGATTTCAAATGTTATGACATGCATGTATTGAGCTTCCTTTGCTCTTGGATACTTCACTTTACTTCCAATTTGAGAACTTTCATATTTCATCGCAAAGCTTGGGTTTGAGAGATTGCACAAGTCTCTCATCTATATTGATTGGTTTATGTAGACACCATCTTTGTAGTTATTAATCGCTATGTGATTTGTTTCATTTGATTTTTTGGTTGCCTAGTACTTCCTCTTTCAGGTACATTATCAGCCCCATGGACACATGCATCCTTGGTACTCGAATGTTATGATAATGATTTGAGATGCTAGTTGGATTTTTAAGAGCTTGATTATCTCAGTTTTGAAGAGGTTTATTTCTATCATAATAGTTTGGACAACAAGCATACAATAGTGGACTCTATGCTTTGAATGCCCATTGTGTCTACATGATATTTTAAGCATGCTATATCTCTACAGTGATGTCTAGGATTGTTGTAGAAATCCAAATACAATTAGAACATGCTCTGGCACTTGATTTTGAGTTACATTTGATGTACTTGGACTTTGGTCGGTTGCTTTGAGCTTCCGTACTTACTCACTTATGGGTATTGAAGCTTCAATTGGACGCTTATGCTCCCACATATATTTGAGATGTGCTTCGGCTTTCCAGATGATTTTGTGTATATGTCTTGAGCTTTGCCTGCTCACTTTGCATTCAAGATTTTCTTCTAGATGGAGATGCTTATACTTACTTGGCAGAGCTATGCTCTTTGAGACAATCCAACTCTTGGTTCATGTATATGTTCTCTTGTATGCTATTGGATGCATTCACCTCCACTTGGTGGGTTGATTTTATTTTCTCTTTTCTCAATCATTTTGCATTCAACAACATTGCATATTTGTTATGTATTGAGCAACATTGCTCTTTGCTCACTCATCATGCATTTGGCCTTGGGTAAGTTACTCATGAATATATGTGTGCATCACGTGGGTTCAAAATAATGTATTTTTAAAATATCATATTTATATATTTAAAAAATACAAAAAGGTGTAATATAAAGTGGTTATTTACAAGTTTAATAGAAAAGGGTTATGTTTTATTCAAGAAAATTCCCAGATAAGGATATTTATAAATAGGCCCTGAACACACGTAATGTAGAGGATATACATATAGTAACTTCCCCGAGCATTTGGCAGATCTATCTAGTTCCTCTTGAGATTTTCTACATGCATGATACATATGCTTATGGGATGTACAATCTACTGTACTTTGAGTTTGTGATAGTCTTCAATACCACGGCTCTATGCTCACTCACTGCTAGTTGCATTCCTTGTATCTAGGTTGCTATTCGGATCTCTCTCGCAATGTAGGCTTGCTTTCTTGGCTTTGTGCCCACATATACTGATGTCTTTATTTCAACATTGATGTGATTGCAGTTTTTAGCATTCGTTTAGAGAGTACACAAAAACTTTTGGTACTTTTTTCTTGCAATAGGTGGGCATCTCTAGTCTCATTTGTTCCCACCCTTTTGGATTTGTTTTGCGGGCTATTTTGTTGAATTTACTATAGCCCATACTCTTGCTATTTGTGCTAACACTTGCAGTCATTATGGCAAGTTCATATGCCAATAATGCTATTTTCAATCTTCAAAATCTCGATGGCAATAACTTCAAATATTGGATGACATAGGTATGTCAAGTGTTGTTACAAAAGAGGCAAGTTCCACCATTGAAGTTAGATAGCATAAAGCGTGAGCTTTATGATATAGAGGGTTAGGCAAAACTTGATTATCTATGCAAATCTAGTGTCATTTTATCATGATCAAAGTAGGTGTATTTTAATAACATTGGGGATTGAGAGTGGTGCTTATGCATAATAGAAAAAAAAATCATTTTTATGACAAACAAGGTCTTGCATCTCAATTATATTAGTTGAAGAGAATTGTAAACATTCACATGAAGGAGGGTACGGTATATCCACTCATTTGAATGAATTTCATTCCATTTTCAGCCAACTTCTATCACAAGGCATTCAACTTGACAGTAATATCAAGTCCTTTTTCTTGCTTGTTACACTACCTGAGTCATGGGACACCTTTCATATTGGTATGAATGCTCATCCTTCTAAGGGTTGTTTTAAATGTAGTGGTATAGAGAGTTCTATACTAATAGAAGAAGAAAGTAGAAAAAACATTGATACAAACATGTACTTCTTATGCATTGACGATTAGAGGCAGAAATTGTAGTAATCACACTAATAAATATGGTAGAGACTCCTAGCCTAATAGGGGCAAGTCTTAGTCTCATAGGCAATCTTGCATTAAGTTTCACAAATGTAAGTTCTCTTTAACATGCAATTATTATGGGCAACATGGTCAAATTCAACTAGAATTGCATAAAATGCAATGATAGGCATAATGAGAAAGGTAAGGCGAAAGCATATGATAATGTAAAGTTTGATCATTGTAGCATTGCCCCTAGTAATTCAAGTGTGAAGATTGAAATGATAATGATACCAGAAGGAAAAATTCACAGTGGATTTCGTGAGGTTTTTCTTCCACGGTGGATTCCATGAGGTTTTTTGGTGGATTTCGTAAAACTATATTTATTTATTGGGGCTCATACACAAGATGGATTCCTTGTGTGAGACGTTGACAAGCATGCTTGTCTGTTTCGGACATCAGATTAATTTAATGTGCACGCGTGTGATTCCAAACGAGTGATTCCACAAAATACATATCAAATTAATGGACATGTATGAGTTTAGAGTGCGCACTCAAATTAAATTACGGTTAGGACAGAGTTCCAACCTATTTAATTATTTTCTAGCTCAAGACTGCTAGGTATTCACTTTTTTGGGTTTTATCTTATTATTTTTAAACAATTATGAATGCTTCAGTCGATGTGTAGAGCAGGCAGCGATGGCGTTGGGTAGTACTAGGTGATGGTGTGAATTCAAAATACCTAGAAGAATTACTATTTATGATGGGCACACGCATTATCTCTAAAGAAGTGCCAATATTTATTTAAGCGCACTTATTTATTAAAGCACTTGACAAAACATTTATTAGTTTGTATGCACATAGACACTCCATTTAATATTTCATTATTTGACATTGTATTTGGGCAGCACAGCCCGAATTTTGGGATGCCCAAACGCTTTACTCTTTATTTGGGCAAAATCAAACACAAGGGCCAAAAGCATGCTAATTGTAAAGGTGGCTATTTTTTATCTTGGAGATAAAAAAATTTATAAGTACATGGCTTGTGAAACACTCACACAAGGCATGGGGGGAGATTGCATCCAATTGGTCTTCTTGTCTCTTATTGTGCAAAATATCTTTTTGTCTTTATGGAGCTTTTGTAGAGTTATTTTGTTCTTGGAGACCTTGCAGCGTTAACTATGTGCACATACACTACAACAAAAACGAGGCATAGACGTGCATGTTAGACGCGCAAAGTCGGGCGCGTCTATCACAGTGTCTATAAGTGCATGTAAACGTGCGTGTAAATAGACACAAATTTTGCGTCTATATATCCACGCAAATAGACGCTAATATAGACGTGCCAGTAGATGCACAATTATTTAACCACCTAAAATTAGCAATTCACATAATTAAAAAACCAAAGTTAATAATTATTTAACCACCTGAAATTGATTCTTGAGCATGCACGTGTATGCATGATAAAAACCATAGAGTTAAGAATACACATTGAATCATTGAATTAAAAAAATAGAGTTAATAATTACTTTTTCATTGCTCTCTAATGAATGGCAGTTCCTCCAGTTGACAAGCCTGATATAAGTAATTAGCGGCAAGCAACAGAAACCTTACAATTAGTAGCAAGCATTGCAATATGTATCTCGTAATTTCTCTATGTACTTGAAGATGATAAAAGATACTTCCTTTTTATTATGGAAAATTCAATTTAGCTTTAAAATTGACTATTGATTCTTGAGTATGCACGTGTACGCATGATAAAAACCATAGAATTAGGAATACACATTGAATCAATAAGCAAATTAAGTATGTTACAATGAATGATCCATCTCATATTCAATGAGATCAGCCCTTGCTAAACTATCTACTTCTAGGTCTATGTTACCAAGAGGTAACAAAACAAATAAGTCTATCCCACTATCAGATGTGTTGCTATATTGCTCAGTAACTTCATCAATATCATCGACAATCACATTATTGTCTTCTTCTGCGTTTCCTTGAACATCCTCGCGAGGTTCATCTTGTACTATATCACGCATATAATCCATTATGGTGTCATCATGCACATCATGATTAATTGTTGGATTGTCATCTGCTATCTCCATGTCGATAATATTACCATATATTGGTTTTGAACGATTAGATATAGGGATGACATACCACCATCGGTTATTGTTTACCATTGGATGATACACAACCTGTATTTGAAAAACAAAAGCAAAAAACTTAAGTACTTATTATATTGTGTATATGTATCACATGTATACATATAAAAAAATTAGCCTTTGCATATATACCTGCTCGCATTGTTGAGGTAGTACTAATGTGTCATTCTTGTTTTGGTGAAATTTTGTAGAGTCAATGATTACAAAACCACTTGGATGACGTCTGATTGTGCAATGCTCACCATTTGTTACCACTTCTTTAAACCACTTCACATCCAATACATATATAAAGAATCATATGAAGTCAAGCTTCAGAATATCTTGGATCAAGCCACAATAACCTTCCATGGTACCATTGGCATCCTCGAAGTGAGCAAGGACACCACAATCTTGGGTATTTCTCTTTTCATCTATACGTTGAGTTCGAAGATGTTTACCCTCACACCAAAGTGCATTGAATAATGTGCATTGGTAGTAAAAGATAAAAGATCAAACATGTCAATTATTTATATAAAATAAAACTTATAGAAACAAATTAATTGATAGTATGTCTCACATTTGATAAGCAACCTCGTGCGTATTCCCACTCTTCTTGAGATATATTAATTTCCTCCTCTTTTTCCATTCTCTCCATTTCCTCATGTAACCAATCTATATCAATATGACGTGGGAGCGCATTTAGATGATCTGGAAATGAGACATTACGTCCATATCTAGTGCAAAATTCTTGTCTTTTACTTTTTCTTCTTGCCCTTGCTTCATTATATAGTGTCACCCATTTGCTCATTACATCACTATTGAGCACACAAAAACTATTTAACTTAGGAAGTTCTTCTTTTGTTAGCACTTTACTCATTCCTTTTCCTTGAGGTACTATAGAGGTCATCCTCAAGTCTTCATCATCTTTCCATAGTCATGGTTGAGAGGGATCCACTTCAGCAAGATATTTAGAGATATAAACAAGGGATGATTGCACTAACCAACCCTCAGTTGTGCTTCCCTCAGGCCGTGCTTTTTGCCTCACAAAATCTTTCAAGGCTTTCATGAAGCGCTCAAGAAAAAACATCCACCTTACATGAACTGCCCCACAAAGTGTGATCTCATCAATCAAATGTACGAGTAAATGTAATTGAGTAGTTAAAATGGATCGAGGAAAAATTTCCTCCACCAAACAAACCACCTCAACAGATAATACTCGATCATCTTGCAATGTGTTTGGATCAATTTCCTTCAAGCTCACGTATCTATCAAGATGTATGATGTGCTTGTTTATTTTTGTGTAGAAATTCAAAGATATATAATGAAAAAATACAATGTATACACACCTCACAAGCTCTCCCATCTTGTAAATGATATCACGTACATCTTTGGATACACAATGGGATATGCTAGTAGGAAGTACGAGCTGAATGTAAACAATATTCATAGATCAAATGATTAGTTGAGGAAAACGTCATCATACCCCAAAGTTTACACATAGTTACTCCACTAATTACTATATTCATGGTTAGAGATACCCTTACTTGAATCAATTTGTGCCAATCGTGGCACTTCAAACTAGATATTTGCTCCACACCTCTTTTCTTTTTCTTTATGAAGGCTCCCTTGAGACATCTCATACATCCTATGGGTGTTCGAAAGTTATATATTTGTTCCCTCACTACTTTTTCCTCGTTCTTTGACAACATCCAAGGTGCATGGGATAGCTCAATCTTTCCTCTGGGTCCAATGCGTGGCCAGGCTCGTCTCATGCAACCAATGTTACGTAAATCCTCCCTTACATTAACTGAATCACGAGCCCCTATCAAGTGATCCCATAATAAAGATACAACATTTTTGAATATGTGCATGGGGTCCAACAGGTGATTGATCTTGAGTTCAGACTAGTATGGAAGACAAAAAAATATAGAGAACCTAACAAACAAATAATATATTATGTAAACAATTCATCATGCTAAATACTTTAAAGTCAATCGAGAGAAATGCACTTCTTACCGACTCATGCCGAGTGGAGGGTGGCTGTCGGCATTAATCCATCTCTCCTTCCAATCTCAAATGGTTAGAGATTGTGGAGTCATTCCATTAGTAGGGAGAACATATTTGGGATGGTCAATATGAAGAAATCGATGATGATTGTCGTAAATAACCTTCTTTTAACGTGCTGGCCTAGAGGAAACTAGAGAGGGACCGCAAATAGGACATGCATGATATCCTGACATGGTTAAACCTGAAAAAACAAGTGAATTAATAAAATGCAATTGATTCAAGTCTTGAATTTCAAATATAGAGTTATAAACAAAAAAACTTAACACTCTCCGTATCCTGGAAAGCCGTGCATGGTCCATAACAACATGGCCTTCAATGTGAAATCTCTAGATGCAGATGCACTTGTATCTTGCACCTCAATACCTTCCCATAACATTTCTAACTCTTCAATCAAAGTCTCTAAGTAAATGTCCATGTTTTTTACCTTGTGCTTTCCAGGAATCAGAAGGGACAACATTACATGTCCCTTTTTAATTGCCATGGATGGAGGAATATTATAGTTCACCAATACCACTGGCCATACACTGTATGATGTGCTTTTGATGCCAAATAGATTGATTCCATCCATACCTAAACCAAATCTCAGATGTATGTATGTATATAAAATTACATTTAGCTTAAAAAATTTTAAGCTTATGCAAATGAGCTTGATATTTTGAAGTATAATTAAAAGAAAGTGTAAAAAAGTGACATCTTCATTGTCTTTCTTTTAATTCAATAAAATAATAAATTATTCTTTATTTTTTCTATATTGTAATAAAATCATAGTTTAACTTATTGCATGGCACAAATACAATTACAAGTGTAAACAAAAAAACAACATATACTTAGGCTTAGCTAATTAGCAATGCCTACTCCTTGTGTTTACCTTATATGCTTAACCTAGTTATATTTTTATTTAGATTATGTATTGAATTTGTGGAATTTTTTTTCTTAAATTTTTAGCAACTCGATGCAATGCATCAAACCAATGGTAAAAATTTTCACATTTTAAAACATCTTTCTAAGAAATGATGCATTGCATTAAATTGAGAGTTTCAAAGACTAGAATTTTTGCATACTTATGTATGATGTTAATTCATAATATCTAAAACAAGAGTAAAAGCTACAAATTTTCTTGGCTCTTCTTTGAAAACGGGCCACAAATTATCTATATGTTGCCATATCGGTGTGTTTGCAGGGATCCTCCATTTTCCATCACTTGAACGATGACTAGCATGCCATGACATGAGCTTTCCAATAGACTTACACTTGAACATAAGTTTTATATGTGGAAAAATTAGAAAATGTCGCAAAACCTTACAAGGCACATCCATTGACTTCATCTCCACTTCATATCTTGATTCGCCATAAACAGGACACTCTCGTGTGAACTCATGAATCCCACGAAATAAGACACAATCATTGACACATGCATGGATCTTGACATAATCGAGGCCTCCCAGAGATGTCAAGTAATGTCTTCCTTGCTCTCTCTTAGTTGGCAATTTGTTTCCTTTTGGAAGCATTTGTGATAATAACCTACATATATTTTTAAAAGTGAGTTAAAAAACCACCAACATATATTTCTGTCTCATTTCAAAATAGAACAATTAATATTATGATTCATAAGCCAAACTGAATTGATACCTACTTCAATAACAAATCCAAACTGACATTACTCCATCCATAAATTGTTTGCAAGTTAAGTATCTCGAGGGACGCACGAAAAACGGAGTACATACAACCTTCATACAACGGAGTAGATGATGCTACAAATAGTGGATCATCTGGCTTCGTAGAGTGACCTTCTCCCTGAACCGGTTGCGAAAATAGATGGTGTACCATGTTGTCCAAAATCTCATCCTCTACGACTTGATGGGGCATTTTATGAGGGCTACTATCATGGTCGTCAGTCTCTACTCTTTTTGAAGACTCTGCCTCCTCGCGTCGACGTTTTGCAGCCTCTCGACGCCCGAGAGGGAGCATCTGAGGATGTGGCAACGCATCCTGCTCAACCACAAAAGGGAGTTTCATGTACGTTGATATGTAATTCCCATAACATAGACATGCAATCTTAGTGGTAAAAAAAAATAATTAATACTGGTGATTTTTCTCGGTCCCATTCTCCATACAAGCTGATATGTGACATTGCAATTCGACGTGCTCGAAAAATACACCCTCGACAATGATCACACATGCATTTAATTTTTCGTCGTAGCCATTCATCTCAATTATGAAGATGCAATGTTTCATCCTCACTTGAGGATGTGCTCATTGACTCATCAGCTTGCACCGCACTAGGTGATAACGACGTCGACATGATTAAACCTAATTCATGACAACATCAAAATATTTGTCATTCATATGTTTACATAAGATCTCAATTTTAAATACACAAAAATCATCATAAATACATTAAAACTTATGATAAGAATTCACTATCAAAACTTATCTTAAAAATAAAAAATTATGATAAAGCCCAAATGCGCGTCTATACCCGCATTTACCTATGCGTCTATATTGGCGTCTATTTCCGTGTCTATGTTCGCGTCTGTACTTGCGTCTATCTGAACAATAGACGCGCATATACACGCAAAAATAGACGCACATGTTAAAATTCAAACCATACTTAAATCATTTCTTTTCAAACTGTGCCTTTCCTTTCCTGTGTTTTTTGCAGTTTTGAAGCTTGAGTTTAGCCGACATGCAGTCTCTTCATACCTCACCTAGTCTCTTCATGCCTCACCTCCTCATGACTCACCTCTTCTTTCATTTCAAACACACAAGAAGGGAAAAAGGAAAGCCAAGGAGAGGAAGAAAGAGAGAATAAGAGAGAGGAGAACAAGAAGAAGCAGTAAGCAAGCAAGCAAGCATCAAGGGAGGGTAACTTACCAAGGAGAGGAAGAAGGAGAAGGAAGAAGCGCCACCACCCGCCACACCAAACACCCAAGGTGAGTCTCTCTCTCTCTCTCTCTTTGTTTCTCTCTTCCTCTCTCTACTCTATTTGTGTATTTAGGATTTGTGATTCCATTATGTATTACATTTTGTAAATCATCAATGGCGGTCATCGGCCTAAAATCAGCCGACCGAGCGCGTCTGATAGCGCGTCTATATCTCAGTGTAGACACAGATATAGACACGAAAAATGTTTCCTCTCATAGCGTCTGAGGGCGCGTCTTAGTGCGCGTGTGCTGGCGCATGTGCTCTGCAGTATACACACGATGATACACGCACTGCACAGAAGGTTGACCTGCAATCTACATGCGATTATACACGCGCATTGACCTGGAATGTACGTCTGACAATGCGTCTGTGCTGCATCTTAGATGCACAGATAGACGCGCTGGACAGAAGGTTCACTCTGGAGCGCGTCTGAGGGCGCGTCTAACCTGAAATTTAGACGTGCGGATACACGCGCCAGGTCTCCCAATTCTGATAGTAAACAATATATTTTTGCAATGATGAATGTGACCAATCCCATGTTTGTGTTTATCAGTTTTCTTGTTTATGAGAAGCATTAGCACTTAAGTGTTATGCTCAATGTCTAAAGAAAGCTCTTTGAAAATGTAGGTAATATATGATTTTTTGTATGCAAATAAATTTATCTTTTTCCTGTGTTTTTTTTGCAGATGTCTTATCCTGGTTTATCTAGCAATGACCCGGATGCGGATCGCATGAATGATACATTGGCCTCCCTTGGCAGGGAGTCAATGCATTTTTTGGAGGTTTTCCTAGTAGGGAAGACTTCATGGGAGAGATGACCAGACACCTTGGCCGCTCTCCCACAGTGGACGAGGTGTTCAGTGTCATGTCTAGGACACCTCTGATGTCTTTGCCTAGCACTACTTCCCAGACTCCACATGCAGGTACTCCACATGCAGATACTCCATATCCAAGTACTCCACGTGCTCCACGTGCATCGGCTGAAGCACAAGCATCTGTAGAAGCACGTGCATCTGCAGAAGCTCGTGCGTCCAACGAGGCAGAGGGTAGTCGACAGAGAGGGAGGTGGGAGAGTCGAGGGGGAGGACGAGGCTTGTGTGGGGGTTGCCTAGGAGGTGGCGAGCGATCACCCTCACCAGTAGATCACGTAGAGGAGGTTGTATGCTAGTACTATAGAGTTACAGATGCAGGTGGCATCTTTCATGATGATGAGGGAAGCGATGTAATGGCGTACATGAGGAGGGTCGTGCATGCAACATATAAAGATTGTTTCATTGCCTTCAAAAATTAGAAAAGCGTCTTGCGGTAAGAGGTGTTGAGGGCAGTCCATAGGAGGTACCCAAATCGTGAGGGTCAACAATTCTCGGATGATTGGGGACGTACAAAAGTGAGGGATATGCTTCACAACAAAAGATCCCACCTCATGACACGGGCCAAGGACTCACTACGGAGGTTGGAGGAGGGGCATGCAGCCTATAGCCAACCACCTATATGCCACCGCATAGAGTGGAAGAAAGCCAAGAAGGAAGCAGCAGAGAAAGTGAAGAGTCGCCAGCACGCAGAGGCGCGACGGATCCAAATGGAAACAATGGGATCGTTGCATTACGGATCAAGCGACAGAGAGTCGTGGGAGGCAGAGTTTATAAGTATATTTTGATTTCTAGTTTTTTTAAATTTATATTTCTTTCAATTCTTTATATATTCTATTTTAATATATTGTGACTCATAATTGTTTGTATATATCTAAATGTTTTGCAGACTACCATCGTTGGTAGGACACCTACTCCTAGAGAGTTAGGTTACCATCGAGGCCATAACCACGTAGCGACATGGCTTCACTTCTATGAGGAGGATCTCATCACTAAGGACCAATACAACTGGGCCATGAGGATGCAACAGCCAGAGGAGGTATGTTTTTCTTACTTTCCTATTAAAAGTATAGCTAATTATAACTTTTTCTCCACCTTGTCTATGTAAGCAACCTTGATCTTTTGTGTGTATAGGTGAACCCGGATGTGGAGCATAGCGAGGAGGGGGATAGCAACGCTAGTAGCCATGGTGGTGCTAGCAAAGATGTTTCCTCTTCAGATTCGTAGAGGAGCACCATACCTCCTCATGAGGCCTTCTTTTCTTGTATATGTATGATATCTCTTTGAGCCTACTGCTTGCGGCCACGCTTTAGGTCACAAGCACTTAAACTTCCCTTGTAAATGCTTTTGATATATAATGAATACATGGACTTTTATTTTCAATTCTCGTGCCCGCAAGATACATTGTCTTTTTCCCAAATACACAATCTGATGTATGGGAGGGGGAAAAAAAAAACCAGAGAGCATGAGCATGTGGTTGCAACCACATGCTCTCTGGTTTTTTTGTTTCCAGTTCTGTTTTGCGCGTCTATCCGCGCGTCTAAATTGTAGATAATTTGCGTTTATACGCACTTCTATAATGCAGACTACACGCACTCCATAATTCAAATTTAAAAAAGAAATTAAATATATTTTTTAAAAAAGGACATTTTTTTATTTCCGTTCGCGTCTACTAGTGCTTGTAAAACCGCGTCTACCAGTGTGTCTATATGCACGTGTATATGTGCGTCTATTGCGTGTCTATTTGTACATGTAAATTTGTTGATACATGCGATTATAGACGCGAAATGGTAGACACGCAAATAGATGGGCAGATAGACGCGCTCGTAAGAATTTCTTTGTATTCAAAAATCGCGTCTAAATGTGCGTCTATGAGGCCTTTTTGTTTTAGTGATACAACACATGATCTATATACCAAATAAATGTAGCATATACTAAGTCTAATGATGAATATATTTTAGCTAATTTATCTATTGATGCTACTCAATTTATCGATGCTTCATCTAATTGCTACCATAATTTTTTTGTTTGCTTGATTCATGTGCTTCATTCCATGTTACCCCACATGAGGGTTGGTTTCATAACTATTGTGGTAATACAAGTTGTGTTATGAGACTGCAAAATGATACTGCATTAGATATCATTAGCATTCGGGATGTTAGACTACAGGTTGATTCAAGCAGCTCTTTTATTTTGGATAATGTATGTCATGTACTAGTTAGCAATCTCTATTCTTTGACTGTATCTAGGTTTGTTGACCATGTATTGGGTGTGATCTATTTACCACTTGTATTTTTAACTAGCTACACTCTCTTACAACAAGTGATAATATATCTCAAATCTATGAAAGAGAAAAAAGATCTGATAGTTGCATCCATTTTACAAACCTCAAATTGGATAGTTAGATTCCACATGAAGGTAGCCTTCAAGGGATTACAAGAAACAATTGGGAGGAGTCTCATCATGATAGTCAATTAGGTGCAGGAGAGAGCTAATAGAGGTTATCATGAAATGCTCCAACAATTACTTTTACTAACTTGGCACATTCCCTTCACAAACATTCCCTTCACAAACATTCCCATGTGAATAATCAACCTTTCACATTGTAGAAGCAGATTTTAGCTTCAATTTCTTCATTGCTTTCTTATGCTTCCTTTCCCATTGAAACCTTTGACCTTTTCTCAAGAGTTGTATTGTTAATGATTTTGTCATGAAATTCCTACTTGGTGATACCAAGTACCTCTTCCAAGGTAAATTCCACCCAATTGTTTAAAATTCGCTCTTCAAGAACCTTCTTGAGATGCATGGCTATCCTAATATCATGCTCTATTGCTTGCAGAGCATCTATCACTATAGTTTCTGTTTGAGCAAAAGCCTGCACCACCTGTTGTTGTTGTTGTACTTGCATAAGCATGTTCATATTCTGCAATAACTACTCCAAAACATCACTAGAAAGTGTGCTTGAAGGTTCCCCCATCTTGCCTTTCCTTTCCACAACTTGCCACATTGGGTGTGTTTATGAATATTGAAAAGGTTTTAGTCAAAATGTTGTATCCACTGGGGATCAAAAAGAGAAGGAAGTAGGGAATTGGAGATAGAATAGAAGAAAAAAATAGGCAGGAGATTCAAATTAATCCCAAGAATGCTAGAAATCAAGTTGTGTTCAAGACATGTGCATACATTATGAATCAATCATATAGCATTTTGCCAAGTCTATCAACGTTTTTATATAAGATAAAGGCAAAGCTTGATGATTCAAATTCTACATGTATTACTTGTAAAATTTGTTATACATCCAAGACAAAGAGTCTAAACAATCAAACTTTCAATAGGTTTACATGATTTCTTGGTAGGAGAAACCAAAGTACCTGTCCCAGAAGCACTATGTTTTGCTAAAACTCGAGAAAGGAAATAAAAGCGTTGTATGAGTCTCCAAACACACTTCAGCCCTATGTATTGGTGGTGATTACAATGATTGTTTGATGGCTAAATTGCAAGATTTGGATTAGCTATAAAATGTCTATGACTACTCGAAAGTAATCTCCAAGCACTAGATGTCTTGAGGCTCCTTGTCATACTAAAAATGCATAGCAAACACTAGCTTCTTTCCTATTTCTCAGATGGAAAATGTGATGGTTTTGTTGACTTTGAAAGGGGGTAAAACCCTAGGATACTTGTTGAAAAATGTGATATCCTACCACCACGTGCTTCAAGAGCCGTTCTCTTATTATGAGATTTTCCAAAATTGGCTAAAAAGAAACTTGCTTTCTATATGTCACTCTATTCTAAAAGTGTACTACACCTTTTGAGTATCTCTACAAGAAATAATGGCTAGAATATAAAAAATAGACTAAAATAGACAAAAAATTCCGTATTTTTGAACCATTCATATTATGGACACTAATAATAATGACTAATATGACATTGAATCTCTAGATTAATAAGAAAGTGAGATGGTGATACACCTCAAGGTTTTTCATAGTGTGTCTGTATAGGGGCATGGCAATGCAATGTCAATGTTATGGAGTGGGTTCTTGGGACTCCTAATGATCCCCATCCAATCAAACTCAGTACGATATTATCTAATGATGAGTGTACAAACTATGTATCACTCCTACTATAGGAGTTTAGGGATAATTTGCATGGAGATATGGTGAATTGAAAGGGATTCTCCCTACTATTGTCGTGCACATGATCTCATTGAAAGAAGGTAGTAAGCCAGTAAGGCAAAAGGTTAGAAAAATGTCTTTTGAGTTGCGAGAGACACTCTTCTTAAGGATTTTAAACTTCCACAGAGTATAATTTGTATCATCTAACATACCTTTATTGAAGATTGGTTGACAAATCGTTAGTGTTTGAATAGGTAGTACAACACCACCACCTTTAGAACTACTTCATGTGCCAGAATCGCCTGTGGAAGTCAACATTGCTCTTGCTTGCTATCGAAGCCTTTTTCTCTCATGTACTCTTCGATCTATAGGGTCCCCTTTGTCCTAATACCATGTAAAAAATACTCAATGCAGCAAATAGATTTTGAGCGAGAGATAGAGAAAGATAGTACACAACAAATAAGAGGAGAACAAAAAATTTCTTTAACTCTAAACAAGCTGATACAAAGATGACTCTGTCCACCTCTGCGCTTCTAATGTGAAGGTTAGATGGATATCTAGATAGAAGATAGGTGAAGAGCTTAAGGCTAGCTAGAATAACTATGATTGATTGAAGGGATGGATTATGAAGGTTGTGAAGAGGTCTACTATAGCCTATGAAGGGGGTCATGATGGATGACCTTCCATATGCACTAGTGTCTATTGACCTTCCATGTGCACATGTGTCTGCTGATCTTCCATGTGTACATTTGTCTATTGACCTTGCATATGTACATGTATCTATTGACCTTCCATATGCATGTGTATCTATTGACCTTCCATGTGCACGTCCACTAGTTTGCTAAGGGCTACTTCTAGAGGTCTCAAACCCTAGATAGGGGTTCTTGATAACTTCCTTATCTTGCAACTTGATGTAGTGTGCCCTTCAGTTGCTAGCAGCTTTAACTACTCTATCTAACACAAAGGCTAGACCTACAATGATCACCTTTTGGCCACCCAGCACATAGACCTTATCTGATATATGAGTCAAGACCCACCAATGTTTAGGCTCACACATGGCTTCTCCTCATAATGGGGGCCTTACAACTTTGAGCACTGTGAATCATTGGTGGAACCTTATGAGGGTAGGGTATTGAGGGTATCTAACACAAGCAAGTAGCAACCTACCCATCAAATGTGAAGTGCAGCCTTGGAAGCAACTGATGCCGCCCCAGTCCACCTTTGCAATAGAGCCCTCCTCCCTAACTACAACAAGCTTAACTTCAAGTCACATTGTGCTCTATTGGTGCAGACATCCTGCAGCCAAAATAATAGATGAGAGAAAGCTTTGTAGGCAGATAGTCAGCTTGTTGCCCACTGTTATTAAGAGTACCATCCAAATTGTCCCAAACCGTGCATCCTACCTCTATTGGCATCTCGATGAAATTTCATCCTAAAATTGCCTAGTTTTGCCTCACTCACACTACAACAAAAAGGCCTCTTAGATGCACTTTTAGACACGATTTTTGAATTGAGAGAAAATCTTACGGGTGCGTCTACAAGCCCGTCTATTTGCGCGTCTACCATTTCGCATCTATAGTCGCATGTATGAAGAAATTTACACGCAAAAATAGACGCGCCATAGACGCACATATACACGCGTGAATACAAGCACATAGGAAAACCAAAATTACTATTTATTAAATTTCTTTTGTGTGTCTACCAGCGCGTCTACATGAAAAATTAGACGGGCATGTAGACATGCCTATAGACGCGTGTTTACACGCACTTATAGACACGAGCGCAAAACCAAAAATTTGCTTTTTTTAAAGGATATTTAATTTCTTTTTATTAATTTGATTTATATAGCGGGTGTAATCTGCATTTTAGATGCGAATATAGACACACGTTTTCTGCAATTTAGATGCGCAAATAGACGCGAAGAATAGAACTGAAAAAAAAAACAGAGAGCATGTGGTTGCTTTCTAGTTTTTTTTTCCCCTCCCATACATCAAATTGTGCATTTGGGAAAAACACAAGGGATCTGAAGGCACGAAAATTGTAAACAAAAATCCATGTATTCATTATAGATAAAACGCATTTACATGGGGAGTTTAAGTGCTTGCGACCTAAAGCGTGGCCACAAGTAGTAGGCTCAAGGATGGATAATAGATATACAAGGAAACAAGGCCATAGAGGAGGTATGGTGCTTCTCTACGAATCTGAAGAAGAAACATCTTTGCTAGCACCACTATGGCTACTAGCATCGCTATCCCCCTCCTCGCTATGCTCCACATCGGGGTT
The DNA here is from genome assembly GCF_053477565.2 of Lygodium microphyllum. Lineage (NCBI taxonomy): Eukaryota > Viridiplantae > Streptophyta > Polypodiopsida > Schizaeales > Lygodiaceae > Lygodium > Lygodium microphyllum. The sequence continues at coordinate 31,652,371 of NC_141136.1, forward strand.
CGCCTACACACACAAAAGATCAAGGTTGCTTACGTACAATTGCAAAGAAAAATCATAATTAGCTATACTTTTAATAGGAAAGTAAGAAAAGCATACCTCATCTGGATGTCGAATCCTCATAGCCCGGTTGTATTGCTCCTTAGTGATGAGACCCTCCTCATAGAAGTGAAGCCATGTGGTTGCGCGGTTATGGCCTCGATGGTAACCTACCTCTTTAGGAGTAGGTATCCTACCAACGATAGTAGTGTGCAAAACAATTATGATATATACAAACAATTATGAGACACAATGTATTAGAACAAATTATATAAAGAATTGAAAGAAATATAAATTTTAAAAAACTAGAAATCAATATACACTTACAAAATCTGCCTCCCACAACTCTCTGCCGCCCGATCCGTAATGCGATGATCCCATGGTTTCCATTTGGATGCGTTGCGCCTCTGCGTGCTGGCAACTCTTCACTTTCTCTGCTGTTTTCTTCTTGGCTTTATTCCACTCTATGAAATGGCACATAGGTGGTTTGATATAGTCCCCAATCATCCGAGAATCGAGACCCTCAGGATTTGGGTACCTCCTATGGACTGCCCTCAACACCTCCTGCCACAAGCCACTTTTCTGATTCTTGAAGTAAATGAAAAAATATTTATGCGTCGCATGCACGATGCTCCTCATATATGCCATTACATCCCTTCCTTCATCATCATGGAAGATGCCACCAGTATCTATAACTCTATAGTACTAGCGTACTGGCTCCTCTACGTGATCTTCTGGTGAGGGTGATCACTCCCCACCTCCTAGGCAACCCCCACACAAGCCTCGTCCTCCCCCTCGACCCTCCCTTCTTCCTCTCTATCGACTACCCTCTGCCTCACTGGATGCACGTGCTTCTGCAAATGCATGTGCGTCGGTTGACGCTTGTGCTTCAATCGATGCATGTACAGGTGCTGCATGTGGAGTACCTACGATTGGAGTTTGGAGATTTGGTGTTTGGGAAGCAGTGCCAAGGAAAGACGTCAGAGGTGTTCCAGACATGACGCTGAACACCTCGTCTACTGTGGGAGAGAGGCCAAGGTGTCTAGTCATCTCTCCCATGAAGTCTTCCCTACTAGGAAAACCTCCAAAAAAAGCATTGACCCCTCTGTCGAACAAGCCCAATGTATCATTCATGCAATCCAAATCTGGGTCATTGCTAGATGAACTAGGATGTGACATCTGTAAACAAAACACAAGAAAAAGACAAATTCGTACAATTCTAGAAATAAAAAATTATTTTTTATCAGAGCTGGCTGGTGCATGTATAATCGCGTCTGAAATGCAGGATAGACGCGCTTTTAGACACATCCCTCAGGTCAAACCCACTGGTCAGAGCGCGTGTATATCCGCGTCTGAGATGCAGAATACAAGCGCTCTCAGATGCGATTCTGAAGTCAAAGCTTCTGGGCAGAGCGCGTGTATTCCTGCGTCTGATATGCAAAATACACGCGCTTGGAGATGCGACTCTGAAGTCAAAGCTTCTGGTCAGAGCGCATGTATTCCCGCATCTAAAAGGCAGAATACATGCTCTAGGAGATGTGACCGCAGACGTGATGACAGCAAACATAGCTTCGTGTCTATTATTGCATCTGTACTAAAATCTACACGCGCTTACAAATGCGTTTAGTTGGTTGATTTCAATCCAACAATTGCCATTCATGATTTATTTGTGCTATAAGAAGTTCAATCATAGATCCTAATACACAGAGAGCGAGAGAGAGAGAGAGAGAGAGAGAGAGAGAGAGAGAGAGAGAGAGAGAGAGAGAGAGGACTCACCTTTGGTGTTTGGTGTGGACGGGTGGTGGCGCTTTTTCCTTCTCCTTCTTCCTCTCCTTGGTGAGTTACTCTCCCTTGATGCTTGCGTGCTACTTGTTGTCTCCTCCCTTTGCTTCTTCTTCCTCTTGTTTTCCTCTCTTTTGTTCTCTCTTTCTTCCTCTCCTTGGCTTTCTTTTTTTCCCTCTTGTCTCTTTGAAGTGAAAGAAGAGGTGAGTCATGAGGAGGTGAGGCATGAAGAGACTAGTGGAGATAGACTGCATGTCGGCTAAACTCGAGCTTCAGAACGCGCAAAAAATGCAGGAAAGGAAAGGCACAGTTTGAAAAGAAATGATTTAAGTATCTTTTGAATTTTGACTTTTACGTCTATTTTCGCGTGTATATGCGCGTCTAAGTTTATATAAACACGCTTATAGACACGAAGTTAGATGTGCAAATAAACGCAGATTTAGGCGTGTAGGTAAATGCAAATATAGATGCGCATTTAGCTTTTATCATGAGTTTTTGTTTTTAAGATAAGTTTTGATAGTAAGTTCTTATCATAAGTTTTTATGTATTTATGATAAGTTTTGTGTATTTAAAATTGAGATATTAGAATAATTAATACGCCAGCTTCAAGTTTATATGTAAACATATGAATAACAAATTTGATGTTGTCATGAATTAGGTTTAATCATGTCATCGTCATCACCTAGTGCGGTGCATGCTGATGAGTCAACGAGCACATCCTCAAGTGAGGATGAAACGTTACATCTTCATAATCGAGATGCATGGCTACGACGAAAAATTAAATGCATGTGTGATCGTTGTCGAGGGTGTATTTTTCAAGCATGTCGAGTTGCAATGTCACACCTCAGCATGTGTGGAGAATGGGACAGAGAAAAAACACCAGTATTCATTGTTTTTTTTAAACACTAAGATTTCTAGTCTATGTTACTCAATTTATATCAACATACATGAAACTCCCTTTCGTGGTTGAGCAGGATGCAGTGCCACATCCTTAGATGCTCCCTCCCGAGCGTCTAGAGGCTGCAAAACGTCGACGCGAGGAGGCAAAGTCTTCAAGAAGAGTGGAGACTGACGACCATGATAGTAGCCCTCATGAAATGCCCCATCAAGTTGTAGAGGATGAGATTTTGGACAACATGGTACACCATCTATTTTCGCAACCAGTTCAGGGAGAAGGTCACTCTACAAAGCCAGATGACCCACTATACGTAGCGTCATCTACTCCGTTGTACAAAGGTTGTACGTACTCCATTCTTCATGCGTCCCTTGAGATACTTAACTTGCAAACAATTTATGCATGGAGTAATGTCAATTTGAATGCATTATTGAAGTAGGTATCAATTCAGTTTGGCTTATGAATCATAATATTAATTGTTCTAATTTGAAATCAGACACAAATATGTGTTGGTGGTTTTTAACTCACTTTTAAAAATATATGTAGGTTATTATCACAAATGCTTCCAAAAGGAAACAAATTGGCAACTAAGAGAGATCAAGCAAGACATTACTTGACATCTCTGGGAGGCCTCGATTATGTCAAGATCCATGCATGTGTCAATGATTGTGTATTATTTCGTGGGATTCATGAGTTCGCACAAGAGTGTCCTGTTCGTGGCGAATCAAGATACGAAGTGGAGATGAAGTCAATGGATGTGGCTTGTAAGGTTTTGCGACATTTTTCGATTGTTCCACATATTCAACTTATGTTCAAGTGTAAGTCTATTGAAAAACTCATGTCATGGCATGCTATTCATCGTTCAAGTGATGGAAAATGGAGGATCCCTGCAAACACACCGGCATGGCAACATATAGATAATTTGTGGCCTATTTTCAAAGAAGAGCCAAGAAATTTGAGATTTGGTTTAGGTATGGATGGAATCAATCCATTTGGCATTAACAGCACATCATACAGTGTATGGCCAGTGGTATTGGTGAGCTATAATATTCCTCCCTCCATGGCAATTAAAAAGGGACATGTAATGTTGTCCCTTCTGATTCCTGGAAAGCACAAGGTAAAAAACATGGACATTTACTTAGAGCCTTTGATTGAAGAGTTAAAAATGTTATAGGAAGGTATTGAGGTGCAAGATACAAGCACATCTACATCCTCTAGAGATTTCATGTTGAAGGCCATGTTGTTGTGGACCATGCATGACTTTCTAGGATACAGAGAGTGTTCAGGTACATGTATATAACTCTATATTTGAAATTCAAGACTTGAATCAATTGCATTTTATTAATTCACTTGTTTGTTCAGGTTTAACCACATCAAGATATCATGCATGTCCTATTTGCGGTCCCTCTCTAGTTTCCTCTAGGCCGACAGGTTTAAAGAAGGTTATCTATGACAATCATTATCGATTTCTTCCTATTGACCATCCCAAATATGTTCTCCCTACTAATGGAATGACTCCACAATCTCAAACCATTCAAGATTGGAAGGAGAGATGGATTAATGCCGACAGCCACCCTTCACTCGGCATGAGTCGATAAGAAGTGCATTTCTCTCGATTCACTTTAAAGTATTTAGCATGATGAATTGTTTACATAATATATTGTTTGTTTGTTAGGTTCTCTATATTTTTTCATCTTTCGTATTGGACTGAACTCAAGATCAATAACCTGTTGGATCCCATGCACATATTCAAAAATGTTGTATCTACATTATGGGATCACTTAATAGAGGCTCGTGATTCAGTCAATGTAAGGGAGGATTTACGTAACATTGGTCGCATGAGACGAGCCTGGCCACGCATTGGACCCAGAGGAAAGATTGAGTAACCCCATGCACCTTGGATGTTGCCAAAGAACGAGGAAAAAATAGTAAAGGAACAAATATGTAGCTTTCAAACACCCACAGGATGTATGAGATATCTCAAGGGAGCCTTCATAAAGAGAAAGAAAAGAGGTGTGGAGTAACTATCTGGTTTGAAGCTCCACGATTGGCACAAAATGATTCAAGTAAGGATATCTCTAACCGTAAATATAGTAATTAGTGGAGTAACTATGTGTAAGATTTGGGGTATGATGACTTTTTCCTCAACTAATCATTTGATCTATGAATATTGTTTGCATTCAGTTCGTACTTTCTACTAGCATATCCCATTGTGTATCCAAAGATGTACATGATATCATTTACAAGATGGGAGAGCTTGTGAGATGTGTATACATTGTATTTTTTCATTATATATCTTTGAATTTCTACACAAAAATAAACAATTGTCAAATACATCCTGATAGATACGTGAGCTCGAAGGAAATTGATCCAAACACATTGTAAGATGCTCGCGTATTATCTATTGAGGTGGTTTGTTTGGTGGAGGAAATTTTTCCTCGATCCATTTTGACTACTCAATTACATTTACTCGTACATTTGATTGATGAGATCGCACTTTGTGGGGCAGTTCATGCAAGGTGGATGTTTTTTCTTGAGCGCTTCATGAAAACCTTGAAAGATTTTGTGAGGCAAAAAGCACGGCCTGAGGGAAGCATGACTAAGGGTTGGTTAGTGCAATCATCCCTTGTTTATATCTCTGAATATCTTGCGGAAGTGGACCCCTCTCAACCACGACTATGGAAAGACGATGAAGACTTGAGGATGACCTCTGTAATACCTCAAGGAAAAGGAATGAATAAAGTGCTAAGAAAAGAAGAACTTCGTAAGTTAAATAGTTTTTGTGTGCTCAATAGTGATGTAATGAGCAAATGGGTGACACTATATAATGAAGCAAGGGCAAGAAGAAAAAGTGAAAGACAAGCATTTCGCACCAGATATGGACGTAATGTCTAATTTCCAGATCACCTAAATGCGCTCCCACGTCATATTGATATAGATTGGTTACATGAGGAAATGGAGAGAATGGAAAAAGAGGAGGAAATTAATATATCTCAAGAAGAGTGGGAATACGCATGAGGTTGCTTATCAAAGGTGAGACATACTATCAATTAATTTGTTTCTAGTTATATTTTATACAATAAATTGACATGTTTTAACTTAATCTTTTACTACTAGTGCACATATTTCAATGCTATTTGGTGTGAGGGTAAACATCTTCGAACTCAACGTATAGATAAAAAGAGAAATACCCAAGATTGTGGTGTCCTTGCTCACTTCAAGGATGCCAATGGTACCAAGGTTATTGTGGCTTGATCCAAGATATTCTGAAGCTTGACTTCCGACGATTCTTTATATATGTACTGGATGTGAAGTGGTTTAAAGAAGTGGTAACAAATGGTGAGCATTGCACAATCAGATGTCATCCAAGTGGTTTTGTAATCATTGACTCTACAAAATTTCACCAAAACAAGAATGACACATTAGTACTACCTCAACAATGCGAGCAGGTATATACGTAAAAGCTAATTTTTTTATATGTATACATGTGATACATATACTCAATATAATAAGTTTTTAAGTTTCTTGCTTTTGTTTTTCAAATACAGGTTGTGTATCATCTAATGGTAAACAATAACCAATGTGGTATGTCATCCCTATATCTAATCGTTCAAAACTAATATATGGTAATATTACCGACATAGAGATAGTAGATGACAATCCAACAATTAATGATGATGTACATGATGACACCATAATGGATGATGTGCGTGATATAGTACAAGATGAACCTCGCGAGGATGTTCAAGGAAACGCAGAAGAGGACAATAATGTGGTTGATGATATTGATGAAGTTATTGAGCAATATAGCAACACATCTGATAGTGGGAAAGACTTATTTGTTTTGTTACCTCTTGGTAACATAGACCTAGAAGTAGATAGTTTAGCAAGGGCTGATCTCATTGAAGATGAGATGGATCATTCACTATAACATACTTAATTCGCTTAATGATTCAATGTTTATTCTTAATTCTATGGAAAATATCATGCGCACATGTGCATACTCAAGAATCAATAGTCAAGTTTAAAGCTAAATTGAATTTTCCATAATAAAAAGGAAGTATTTTTTATCATCTTCAAGTAGGAAGTATATTCGCGTCTATTTGTGCGGATATATGGATGGAAAATTTGCATCTATTTATATGCTCTTTTACATGCACATATAGATGCAATGATAGACGCACCCTACTTTGCGCGTCTAACATGCGCGTCTATGCCTCATTTCTGTTGTGGTGTCATATGGTAGCAATAATCTGTTGGCACCAGTAGATTCTCATGCTTCAAAAGAAAATGGAGATGTAGTAGGAGAATCTGGCACATGTAGTGTCATGTGGGGAAGAAGGGATAGGATTATCATTCCACACCTTCTAGCATGTCAAGAGGCCCATCTCGACTTTGCAAACTCCATTTGGAACCAACTCCATATTCCTATATGGACAAGTGGCAATAGTGGGTACTAATGTTGATGACTCCTTGCCCATATCTTGTGACATCATGTAAGAGCTGCAAGAGTCTTTCTAGAGGAAAATATGTGAGAAGCTAGGGATGAAGGGGTGCAGTGACTTTGGGCTGCCTTGGTGGATCCATGTATCCAACTAGCACCTCTACCATTTTGTGATGATGATGATTTTGATGCATATGCGCAAACCCAACCTCTAACACAGTTGACACTGATTGTCTCTTCCTAGCTAGCCATTACTCTTGAGTAGGTGCTCACTCTTCTTCGGCCTCTATCGCCTCTCCTTCTACAACAAGGTTAGTGGCCAAACTCTAGTAGGAGGCAAAGGTTTCCCAAGATGTGCCCATAGAGATGGGCGAGGCAATAGTAACGTTGATGCCCATTTTGGTTGCCACAAATAATATAGCTCATGGTAGGATGGGCCTAAAGCGTATATTATAAGTCCACAATCATTGGACTCAAGAGGAGAATGTTGAACATAAGCTCTTGAGCTCGAGAAAGTTACTATATGTATATCCTCTACATCACGTGTGTTCAAGGCCTATTTAAAAATATCCTTATTTGTGAAATTTTCTTGAATAAAATATAATCATTTTCTATTCAATCTATAAATAACCCCTTTATATTATACCCTTTTTGTATGTAAGAAATGTATAAAAATGATATTTTAAAAATACATTATTTTGAACCCACGTCATGCACACATATGTTCATGAGTAACTTACCTGAGCTCTTGAGAAACAATGGGATATCACCTTGGAGCACGTTGAGGTGCTTCAGAATGATCATCGCCAAATTTTGAATATGTGAAGGCAAAAGTAAAGTATTTATGGAATCACATTTGAGATCTATCGATAGTAGACGATGAAGTGTGGTATCATGCCTTCCTCTGCTTCGCCTTACCCTGGACTCCTCAATTCACACACGAAGAAGTCCTCACACTTGAGATTGAGCATTTTTTGCTAAATTCAGAGTGTAGAAGACGCCCACTATGGATCACAAAAACCAGTAGCAACACAATATTATAGCCCATCACTCGAACATCAAACTACGATTTGAGGTGGAGTAACTCATAGGAAAGCTAATATAGGTAGAGGACCTATCCTCTAAGTGCATCATGTGCATTCACTCTCTCAAGGATAGTGCTACTTGGCAAACTGGCTAGATTGAACATCTTGAGCAGTAGGTCATGCTAGTAGGAGTGGAGCGGAATTGACTTCATCCAGCCATTCATATAGGTGCCTACTAACTAGAAATTCTAGCTATTTAACTCTTTTTCCATAATATCCCCAACGTCCACACTCAAATCGCATAGATCCTTAGCTCCATTAGCACCATTTGAACTACAATCTACTCTAATCCCTACCACCACCACTATCACCTCCAAATCCTCCCCCTCCTTCATTTCTGCCTCTTTCACACAATATGCCACTATGAGCTTCGCCCTTGGCCTTGACACTTGCACATGTAGTAGTACTTTAGGATGCACCCACTCTAAAATATGCAGGAGAAATCAAAGGATGAAGTCTTGTGGATTTCAGTCCATTGTGCATGCCATGTATTAGGTGTAGGAGGATAGCACAGATTGGTGGTGGAGTAAGTGCCAATGAAAGATGACAGTAGTAGTGCAACAATGAAAAGGAATGGTCTAGCTGAGGGTAATGGTAGGACTTCAAGCCACCACAAGTGAAAGAGCTATAAAAGGGGCACAAAGGAAGTGATCAATCACAATGCCAATTCACCCCCATATATACGACTCTACGTACACATAGACACACACAAAGTTAGTTCCATTGTTGTGTTGTGATCACATCCATGGTTATCTAGCTTATGCATTGTACTTTCAAGTGGTTAATCCTTTGAATATATCCATACTTTTGAGTCTTTCCATTTCTTGATGTTGTCTTTGAGAGATACCATGATGCCTTGTGTGGACTATGTAAACAGATTTATTGGAATATATGAGTAGTCCCCCATTTACTGCCAATATTATCCATGGTCCTTTATTTAATATGTTCTTGTTGATATGCCTTGATTGATACATCTGCGATGTTAGCATATCTTTGTATAGGGTCTAAGTATATCAGGACTTTGAGTTCTTGTAGAGTTGGTGGAATTTCATTAAACTTTGACCTTACTGTCTGCATCAAGACTTGTACCAGATGGATGTAAAAATAGCTTTTCTACATGGAGACTTGCATGAAGACATTTATATGCAACAACTTAAGGTCTTTGAGAAAAATGATAGGGAATACCTAATATGAAAGTTGAGGAAGAGTTTGTATGGACTTAAGAAGGAACCTAAGGAACGATATCATAAGTTTAATGTCTTTATGCATTCAAAGGGTTACTTTCATAGTGATATGGATCCATTTCTTTACATGAAAAAAGCACATGATAGTAGGCTTATCATTTTGGTATTATATGTTGATGATGTCTTGATTACTAGAACCATTCATGATGATCTAGATACTTTGAAGACTCAACTCAAGAAGATCTATTAGATAAAGGACATAGAGCAAGCCACACATATACTTGGCATGTATATTATGCATAATCAATCTAAGTGACTTCTCTACTTATCACAAAAGGAGTACATTCATAAAGTCCTTGATGATTCCATATGTAGGCTGATAAGCCTATTGGGTGCCCTTTACCTTCTCATATGAACGTTAGTCATAGAAAATTTTCCCAATTAGATGATGAAAGGGTTGAAATGGCCAAGATCTTGTATGCATCCATAGTGGGTGGTTTAATGTATACCATGATAGCCATTTGATCTAATGTAGCATTTATAGTGGGAGCTATGGCATATCAGATGACTACACTTGGCAAGAAACATTAGGACACCTTGAAGAGATACCTTAAAGGCACTACAAATATGTGCATTTTGTATGGTAGCCATGCTACAAGAGTTGTGTGTTACACTGACTCAAATTAAGTAGGACATGTAGATAGTACAAAGTCCAATGGTGGTGCTTCTTGGATGACTAGGGTGCAAAAATGCGCAGCTTGGTCTACTACCTAGAAGGCCCTACTAAGGATTGCAAGGACGTTTCAGCACCCACCGTGGCATGGATGAGAATTCCCAAATTTCTAGCACTAAGGAGGGTCATCTTTTGTCTGTGGCCAAGGTCACTTGTGAACTATTGACAAGAAGACTATGTTTGATAACTACAGGGGAAGAGGTCACATGAGGATGATGACAAGGATGCATATGCCATCTAATTAGGGTGGAGTGGCGGAGAGTGAATATGAGCTATGCATTTGGATAACATGCCCATAAGTTTCTTAAAACCATGTGATGTGACCTATCATTCGAAAGCGCTTGAAAAATGGAATCTATTGAGCTATAGAATGCTCAATTTGGAGTTATAGTGTTCAAGTTATGACAAATCCAAAGATTTGACCACATGTCCCAAACTTATGGAAAATTCCCATATTCCCTAATGTGGTGTTCTTCAAGATTGTGTTAATTTGGTCAATAATTTTTGTAATGACATAACATAAGAAAAAAATTCAATTATGTATTTCTTAATTTAGTATTTAAAGCAGTTTTTATCACGACATGAATTTTAGCATTTCGAATCTATACTATAGATGTAGCATATGTCACAAAGAGACATCGTCATTTTGAGTCTCTACCTTCTATTATCAACACTACCATAAAGTTGGAGTTGTGACACTTGTGGTTTAGCCATCGCAGTTGGCCACTTGATAGTAATTTGCACCAAGAAAGTAAGATTTATTTAACAATACATGCACTTGCTTATGGTAGCATATACAAAGTCTTGAAAATGATGGTATTACCATGGATTTTCACTTTTGATATTGTGATGGGCTATAAGAGGGCATGCACACCAAGAGGATAAGAAAAAGCTCCATGAAATGATCATACTCAGATATTTTGGAAGATGGACTTATGTTCAAGGAACACACACTTCATGAACACTGTATGTAAAATCTAATGCATTACATCTAATTTAAGAGTGCAACATAATAAATGCTTGTATATTTTTACTTCCTATCAATGCAATGTATTAATCCTTGATAGAAATAGGTCAAAATATTGACGTTTTCCATTTTCTTTCACTATCGTGTACCATCTCAAAAGTAATTGTGTAATATTTGTAGCTTTTACTCTAGTTTTAGATATTATGCATTAACCTTATACATAAGTATGTAAAAATTATAGTCTTTGAAATCTCTCAAATTAATGCAATGCATCATTCCTTAGAAATATGTTTTAAAATTTGAGATGTTTTGCCATTGCTTTGATGCATTGCATCGAGTTACTAAAAATTTAAGCAAAAAATAATTCCGCAAATTCTATACATAATCTAAATAAAAATATAGCTAGGTTAAGCATATAAGGTAAATACAAGGAGTGGGGATTACTAATGAGCTAAGCCTGAGTATATGTTGTTTTTTTGTTTGCACCTGCAATTGTATTAATGCCATGCAATAAGTTAAATTATGATTTTATTACAATATAGGAAAAAGTGAAGAATAATTTATTATTTTATTAAATTAAAAGAAAGACAATGAATATGACACTTTTTTACACTTTCTTTTATTTATACTTCAAAATCTCAAGCTCATTTGCATAAGCTTAAAATTTTGGTAGCTAAATGTGTGTGTGTGTGTGTGTGTAGGATATCATCATAATTATACACTTGGATAATAAAAGCATAAATTCTTAGGAAAGAACTTAGGTAAGTCACATATAATTCTGATAATTTATATATCCATTGAAGATAAAAAGTTATGGAAGAAGGGTATTTATGAAGATCCTTAATATGTTTAGATTGTGTATCACAATCTAGGCTAGGATGTTCAAATATTGTCTATAAAGTAGCATTATTTAAGATTCATGATTTTAGCCATGCTTAATTTTATGCTACTAAAAGCATAAGTTGCTAAAACTAAGGTGCTTGTTAAGAAATACAATGTTAGAAAAAAATAGTATGATAAAAATTTCAATTTAATTCACTCGCAATTATATACTTCTTTTTGTCTTTTCAAATGCATCAAAAAATAAGGATCTTAATTCATATTTTTAATGTAATCTTAGGAAATTTCCTCGGGAGAATCGGTGACTTACCCAAAAGGTTTGTAACTATGTTGCTTATTAGCGTATATATGCATAAGTCAATATTCAACTTCAATAAATCTTATTTGTAATGGCTAAGGAAAAGAGCTAGACTTATTTACAATTATCCTCAAGCATACACTAGAACCTAATATAGACAACGAAGAAGATATTAACAGGTCTGTGAGTGAGTGCTATTGATCACATAATGCAATAGTGAGAAGCTAACTTTATCAATCGCACTTTTCCTATGGATGGTACATTATGTGTGCTAGTTGTATACATTTGCAAATTTGTGCCAATTGATCGACATACTCAAGGCATGTACACCTAGATAGATAGAGAGAGGGACGCGCACACACAACACACACACACACATATATATATATATATATATATATATATAGAGAGAGAGAGAGAGAGAGATCTTTAAGTTGTATATTAGATAGTGACTTGAGAGGTTACTTTTGATTCCCATAGGATAATGTATGTTTGGGTTGGGATATGCAAGTAAAACCTCAATTGTATATGCATAAAGATATAAACTTTCTCCCATGACTATGTTTGACATTACCTTTTATTAGGCTAGACCTTCCTTAAAACCTTTGAACTAATCTTTTATGTTAGCTCGGCACGCCCTTGTGTTTAGATCACCGTTTCTGTTACATGCAAAATAGCCTTTTGTGTACGTGGGCGGGGGCGGCCTCGACTAGCCCGGGTTCCTGGGAATGACTCATGGCCCGCTAAACTACATCTGATGCAAATATAGTAGCAAAGATGGAGGTCCCTGGCTCTATTCTCATCGTAGTGTGAATTCGATTATCCTCGGTGCCTACAAATCTCTAGTTGTGTCGACTTTACAATCTAAAAGCCTCGAGTGAGTCTTTTCTAAAAGAACATCACGTGTTTATGGTGGATGAATAGAAATGGTTTCAAGTACTATTCACATCCAATTTGTGTGTATGTCATGCATGCACTTTGATGGGAGGATATTTTAAAGGGAAAACTAGCACAGATAGATGTATGTTAAAGTGTGCATGAAAAAGAAGAATGTAAAGTAAGTAGAGTATATTACTACAAATATACTGAAAGAATAACTATTTTTCACACAAGAGTGAACATACAGAAACCATTCACACAAGGCTCTACATCTATGTATTGGACTGGACTTGTCTACTAGCTAACTTTGGCTATGATGTCTACCAAGTTTTTTTTAACATAGACATGCTACATGTGTCTATTAGATAGCATTCTAAACATTGCCCAAACACAAACCTATCACAAAAGAGTGAACATAGATGTGATGGACTAGACTTATCTACTAGCTAACTTTGGCTATGATGTCTACCAAGTTTTTTGAACATAGCCATGCTACATGCGTCTAGTAGATAACATTCTAAACATTGCCCAAACATAGATATAACAAATGTGTAAACTAGTTGATATGTTATATAGTGCCCAACTTAATAATAAAAACATGACAATCAATATCACCCATGGAAATATGTGTGTTGCTAGACAAAAGCATCATTAGGACATCTCACTTTGCAGAACTTTTAAAGACAGCAAAACTCACTCATGTATTGTGCTATCATAAATAAAAATACTTTTTATCCTCCTTTTTTTCTCTTCATTATGCTCAGGCCATACTTTGAAATACTACCTATGAGGTGTTAATTTTCTGGACACATTTCAAATCACATACGAGGAAGGTATCATCATCATCAATGTCTACATCCATAGCTCCAATGGCAATCATGTAAAAGTGCCCATTAAGAAAATGTGTCAAGTACTTAATGCATACCTCATCATCATTATCAATTACCACACATAGGCATCCACTTTGCATGGCTACATTCATGTAAGGTGGAGTTCAACCTATATGGTCAAGTTTCCATCCCTTTTGAGGGTACATAGCCTCCATAAAATACAATACATTGTGGGAAGTCACCTATATGGTCAAGCCTCCATCCCTTTGGAGGGTACATACCTCCATAAAATACAATACATTGTGGGAAGTCACTAGAAAGAAGCAATACAAACCACTATAGCCTCCATAAACTACAATACATTGTTGAAAGTCAATATAAACAAGCAACACACAACCTCCATAAACTACAATAGTACATTATTGGAAGTTACTAGAAACAAGCAATACAAACCACTGTAGCCATTTTTCCATATAAGGAACCATCAAACCACAAAAATGAGAGCTACTATAGCCATTTTCCCATACAAGGAATCATCAAACCACAAAAAATGGGAGCTCATAAATCACTCAAGAATAGAAACTCCTTACAAAAGACCATGAAACTCTTCTTACAAAAACCTTATTGTACTCTTAATTCATAGAATGTACAATGAAGTGTGTGACTTTTTTACATCAACTTGTAACAAGGTAAGGGTGACTAGATTCTTAAATGAAAAACTCCTCTTTCAACAAAAACGATCGGTACACCATAAACCACATTTGGATAGGAAGGAAAGTCCAAGATGAGTATTCACTCATCTTAAAAGGATCATAAAAGCAAATCTACACTTGGAGGTCCTTACTCAAGGTAATGTATTACATCAATCATGCTATTGGGTATTACATCAATTGCGTCATTGGGTAGACGTGTAGGAATTACTATTTGAGTAGAGATTCTAATTACAATAAACCTATTGTAGGGCAAACAAGTTTCAAATATAACCTCAAAATAGATATCCTTTACATGCACTTTTTGGACCCATGGATATAGACATACCACATAAAACATAGACTTGTCTTTTCTTGGGAAGAACACTTGCTTCTTGAGACTTTAAAATGAACTCCACTTCTTACACGACCATTATAAGTTGCAAGCTAGGGTTAAAGCACCATCTCTATATCTACTTATAGAAATGAGTTCACGAACCCATAAAAAATAAGAAATAAAAAGATGAAATTTCTTCAATTAAGCCCATGGAGTAGCCTTATCAACCATAACCTTTATACCATGCTTATAAACCATCGACATAGGATATTTATCTCCTCCTCTGAGTATATATTGCTTTGAAAGAAGGCCACCAAAGGTTTTACTTGGACGATGGTTTGAAATTAAGGTAAGGAATAAGAAGGAAGAAGACTTTGTCTACCATCATACTCTAAAAGAAAAGAAAGAGATGATGACTCATTATATCAGATCATCCTCATGCCCCAACCCAAGCTATTAAAGCATACTATAGAGATTTTTTAGCTCACTTGGATTATTTGGCTACTAGTAATTCCATCGCTAGATATAATACATGCAAAGCATCCACTCATCATTCCATTTGGTGAGGCTCCTCCATAGCTTCCAAATTGAAAGTGCTAATCCATTGAGATAATAATCTTGCTAGTTTTTATCATAGCAACAAAATCGAATGAGTCGCTAAATCATTCTATGGCCCTATCCATAGTCATGCCTAATGGCCCAACTATCCTTGCTATATGCTTATTAAGGCTTGTTGCAAACAAGCCTTTAATCAACCAAGCCTCCCAAGCAATTCAAAAAAGACACACATAAATAGCATAATGTCCTCCCTTATAGTGTAAGTATATTGCTTGTAAATTTTAACTACCAATAGATCTATATCTTTGTCACATTTAAGCCAAGTTCTCTCCAAGAATTTAAATATCTTCCCTTCGCAATTCCATTAAGCATCAAAGACATTATTGTGTCACTTTAAATATATAGATTCCTTCATCATTTTATGAGCCCCAGATTTTAGTTTTGAAATTTCCTAACAAAGACATGGACTCCAAATTTGAAAAAGTCTAGCTTTTTTTATTAAAAAATTTATTGTTTTGTCTACCTCTCTCATGCTTGAACCCTTGTCTATATAATGTTTTCTGTTAGGCCACACCATGCACCACATATCATTATACTTTTCCATTTGAAGGTGAATATAAGTAATGGTATGTATCATTGTGTACTAGATCTTGTTATAATACCTCCCTGGATTATGCAAGGAGTAGATTTGATCACTTAACTAGTAGTCTCTCCCAGCTTCAAAACACATAAGCATATGCTACTACTATATTATGATGTATTCAGTAATTTTACAATTGAAGGAGCTAACATATCACATTTGGGGATCTTCCTAACGTTACTGAAGGCTCACACATTCAAAACTTACACAAATGTCTAGAAATAGTTGGTTAGATGTAAGAAAATGGGTTTTAATAGCCAAATTAAGTGGAATATAGAAAATCCTTATTGCTTGAAGAGACTCTACCTAGGGAGTTCACTCTTTGTAAACCAAACATGTCACCTAGGAGGAAAGAATTGTGGAAAACCCCTATCTATGGCTTGTGCAAGAGTCATATGACCCCACCCCCTTTTTACACTTATATGATGTATCAATAAAATTTACTGTGAATTCTCTTTTTCACATATAAGATTGTATATTCTGTTTACTTCTTCCTCATATTGAATAATATTAAAAGACTAGAATATTTCTAATTTAAAAACTATGCATTGCACTTTAAATGTGATACATTGTCGCATCATTCCAAATGTAGTATTTCATGATGGTGCATTATCTTGAACACCAAAAATGTAGTATTTAAAAAACATAACAAATAAATTATCTTTCCCCTACCTCATTCATCTTCCTCCCCTCCCCCCATCCCCCCCTATTTTTATGGGTGGAGGGGAAAATTAATAGGGCCTATCCCTAATGTATATCCTTATGCACTTTTTGAAAAAGAAAACCCTCCCTTGCACTTACATGGTTCCTTATGCACTTTTTGGGGAATAGACCCCTCTTTGGCACTTACATGGTTTCCTAAATTATCCATGGCAAACTCCTCAAGAGATGCTATCATTTAAATTAATTGAATTAGCTATGAATTCTCCCTTGACTATTGGAAAGCTCTTTGTAAATATGTATATTATGCATGTTTGCTATGTGCATCCTAACTAGGAAGGGAGATAGAGAATAAACACCCTCATTCATGACCATAATGACCATTATCAATGGTATCATTATATGCTCAAATGAAATTCTTTTATATACGAATATAATCAAAGTATATGAAGTAACTCAATAACCCGTAGTCCAAATGTTGCAGATTAAAGGCCACATATGTCTTGCAAACTACATTTACCTTATACTTAGTGCCCACATAGTTGCAAACTACAAGTGGTGGCTGCCCACCACTGTCATCTATATTCCTTATTCTTTACTATGCTAGAATAATAAAGAGAAGGCAGGTCACACATTGTGACTCTTGAAGTTTCCACACACTAGTCTCACTCTTTTGCATTCAAACCTCCATAGCCATTCCTCTTACTTCCCCTTGTGGTCTTCTCTCCCTCACTCTTGCTCACCCTTTCAAACTAATATTCGAGTAGGAATTCAAGGAGCTTCACCCATTCTACTTCAGCTTGGGAAAGAGAGCTTCAACCCCAACTCCATGGCAGCTAGAGCTTCAATCATCTAAGGAAAATATCAAATCCCCACCTTCTCCAACTCATTTCTCAGCTTCACCACAACCTTTGATCAGTGCCTAGTAAAGTCAAAGAGTTAGGGACAATAGGAGAAGTCCATAGAAATTATCCCACAATTGGTCATATATTTTTAGGGGGCTTCCCTACTCACTTCCCCTCAGATATTTGGCTCTACAACTCTTCTAATTCTTATCTAGCTATTGAGGACTTCTTCTAGCACTTTTGACTCTAACTTTGGGCATCATTTGAGAATACAAACTTACTATTCACAATTTTGGATGGCAAAGCATTTGAATGTTTATGCTTTACTAATGCTTATTCACATAGGTTTTAATGCTAGGATGATATATTGATCTTAGGGATGCTCTGCAAATTGAATAGAGCTCAGTTTACTCAACCATTGAAGGGATCTTTGTTCTGATAAATAGTGCATAGAAAGCATATTCTTTGAATATTAGTGAAATATATGCTTACATGCCATGGGGAAATGCTCTTTGATCATGTGTATGCTTGACACTATTGGGCATGTATGGATATGCTCTCCTTTTGGCCTTGAGCTTTAATTCTAAGCTCTCTTATATTCATATTTATAGAGGTTGCATGGTTACTGATCTCTTATTCATAGGCTTGGATGCTGATTCTCTTTACATGCTCTAGGACATATTATTTCATACCTTTGGGCTTTTGAATGTTATGACATGCATGTATTGGGCTTCCTTTGCTCTTGGATACTTCACTTTACTTCCAATGGGATAACTTTCATATTTCATCGCAAAGCTTGGGTTTGAGAGATTGCACAAGTCTCTCATCTATATTGATTGGTTTATGTAGACACCATCTTTGTAGTTATTAATCGCTATGTGATTTTTTTCATTTGATTTTTTGGTTGCCTAGTACTTCCTCTTTTAGGAAGATTATCAACCCCATGGACACATGCTTCCTTGGTACTCGAATGTTATGATAATGCCTTGAGATGCTAGTTGGATTTTTAAGAGCTTGATTATCTCAGTTTTGAAGAGGTTTATTTCTATCATAATAGTTTGGACAACAAGCATACAACAATGGACTCTATGCTTTGAATGCCCATTCTGTCTACAGTGATGTCTAGGATTGATGTAAAAGTACAAATACAATTATAACACGCTTCGGCACTTGATTTTGAGTTAGATTTGATGTACTTGGACTTTGTTGAGCTGCTTTGAGCTTCCGTACTTACTCACTTATGGGTATTGAAGCTTCAATTGGACACTTATGCTCCCATATTTATTTGAGATGTGCTTCGGCTTTCCAGATGCTTTTGTGTATATGTCTTGAGCTTTGCCTCCTCACTTTGCATTCAAGATTCTCTTCTAGATGGAGATGCTTATACTTACTTGGCAGAGCTTTGCTCTTTGAGACAATCCAACTCTTGGTTCATGTATATGTTCTCTTGTATGCTATTGGATGCATTCACCTCCACTTGGTGGGATGATTTTATTTTCTCTTTTCTCAATCATTTTGCATTCAGCGACATTGCATATTTGTTATGTATTGAGCAACATTGCTCTTTGCTCACTCATCATGCATTTGGCCTCGGGTAAGTTACTCATGAATATATGTGTGCATCACATGGGTTCAAAATAATGTATTTTTAAAATATCATATTTATATATTTTAAAAATACAAAAGGGTGTAATATAAAGTGGTTATTTACAGATTTAATAGAAAAGGGTTATGTTTTATTCAAGAAAAATTCCCAAATAAGGATATTTATGAATAGGCCATGACCACATGTAATGTAGAGGATATACATATATTAACTTCCCCGGGCATTTGGCAGATCTGTGTAGTTTCTCTTGAGATTTTCTACATGCATGATACATATGCTTATGGGATGTATGATCTGCTGATACTTTGAGTTTGTGATAGTCTTCAATACCACGGCTCTATGCTCACTCGCTGCTAGTTGCATTCCTTGTATCTGGGTTGCTATTTGGATATCTCTCGCAATGTAGGCTTGCTTTCTTGGCTTTGTGCCCACATATATTGATGTCTTTATTTCAACATTGCTCTAATTGCAGTTTTTAGCATTCGTTTAGAGAGTACACAAAAAATTTTGGTACTTGTTTCTTGCAATTGGTGGGCATCTCTAGTCTCATTTGTTCCCACCCTTTTGGATTTGTTTTGCGGGCTATTTTGTTGAATTTACTATAGCCCATACTCTTGCTATTTGTGCTAACACTTGCAGTCATTATGGCAAGTTCATATACCAATAACCCTATTTTCAATCTTCAGAATCTTGATGGAAATAACTTCCAATATTGGACAACATAGGTATGCCAAGTGTTGGTAGAAAAGAGGCATGTTAAACCATTGAAGTTGGATAGCATAAATCATGAGCTTTATGATATAGAGGGTTAGGCAAAACTTGATTATCTATGCAAATCTAGTGTCATTTTATCATTATCAAAGTAGGTGTATTTTAATAACATTGGGATTGAGAGTGGTGCTTATGCATAATAGAAAAAAGATTGTTTTTTATGACAAACAAGGTCTTGCATCTCAATTATACTAGTTGAAGAGACTTGTAAACATTCACATGAAGGAGGGTACAACTATATCCACTAATTTGAATGAATTTCATTCCATTTTCAGCCAACTTATATCACAAGGCATTCAACTTGACAATAATATCAAGTCCTTTTTCTTGCTTGTAACACTACCTGAGTCATGGGACACTATGAGTGCTCATCCTTCTAAGGGTGGTTTTAACTGTAGTGGTATAGAGAGTTCTATACTAATAGAAGAGGAAAGTGGAAAAAACATTGATACAAACATGTACTTCTTATGCATTGATGGTTAGAGGCAGAAATTGTAGTAATCACACTAATAAATATGGTAGAGACTCCTAGGCTAATAGGGGCAAGTCTTAGTCTCATAGGCAATCTTGCATTAAGTTTCACAGATGTAAGTTCTCTTTGACATGTAATTATTATGGGCAACATGGTCAAATTCAACTAGAATTGCATAAAATGTGCAATGATAGGCATAATGAGAAAGGCAAGGGGAAAGCATATGATAATGTAAATTCTGATTGTTGTAGCATTATCCCTAGTAATTCCAGTGTGAACATTGAAATGATAATGATGCCAAAAGGCAAATTTCACAGTGGATTCCGTGAGGTTTTTATTTCATAGTGGATTCCATGAGGTTTTTTGGTGGATTCCGTAAAACTATATTTATTTATTGGGGCTCATACACAAGATGGATTCCTTGTGTGAGAAGTTGATGAGCATGCTTATCATTTTAGGGCGTCAGATAAATTTAATGTGCACACGTGTGATTCCACAACGGGTGATTCTGCAAAATACATATCAAATTAATGGACATGTATGATTTTGAAGTGTGTACTCAAATTAAATATAGGTTAGGACAGAGTTCCAACCTATTTAATTATTTTGTAGCTGAAGACTGCTAGGTATTCACTTTGTGGGGTTTATCTTATTATTTTCAAATAGTTGTGAATGCTTCAGTCGATGTGTAGAGTAGGCAGCAATGGCATTGGGTAGCAGTGGGTGATGGTGTGAATTCAAAATACCTAGAAGAATTACTATTTATGACAGGCACATGCATTATCTCTAAAGAAGTGGTGCCAATATTTATTAAGACACGCTTATTTATTAAAGCGCTTGACAAAACATTTATTATTTTGTATGCGCATAGACTCTCGATTTAATAATCTCACATTGTATTTCGATGGCACAACCCGACTTTTGGGATGCCCAAACACTTTACTCTTTATTTGGGCAAAATCAAACACAAAAGCCAAAAGCATCCTAATTGTAAAGTGGGCTATTTTTTAGCTTGGAGATAAATAAATTTATAAATACATGGCTTGTGAAGCACTCACACAAGGCATGGGGGGAGATTACACCCAATTGGTCTTCTTGCCTCTTATCGTGCAAAAGATCTTTTTACCTTTATGAAGCTTTTGTAGAGTTATTTGTTTTTGGGGACCTTCAAGCGTTCACTACGCGCGCATACATCACCCGATCTGTACACCAAATAAATGTAGCATATACTAAGTCTAATGATGACTATACTTTCGCTAATTTATCTATTGATGCTACTCAGTTTATCGATGCTTCATCTGCTTGCTACCATTGTTTGTTTGCTTGATTCATGTGCTTCATTCCATGTTACCCCACATGAGGATTGGTTTCATAACTATTGTGGCAATACAAGTTCTGTTATGAGACTGCAAAATGATACTGCATTAGATATCATTAGCATTGGGGATGTTAGATTACACTTTGATTCAAATAGCTCTTTTTTTTTGGATAATGTACGTCATGTTCTAGCTAGCAATCTCTATTCTTTGACTGTATCTAAGTTTGTTGACCATGTATTGGGTGTGATCTATTTACCACATGTATTTTTAACTAGCTACACTCTCTTACAATAAGTGATAATATAACTCAAATCTATGAAAGAGAAAAAAGATCTTATAGTAGCATCCATTTTACAAACCTCAAATTCGATAGTTAGATTCCACATGAAGGTAGCCTTCAAGGGATTACAAGAAACAATTAGGAGGAGTCTCATTATTATAGTCAATCAGATGCAGGAGAGAGCTAATAGAGCTTATCATGAAATTCTCCAACAATTACTTTGAGTGACTTGGCACTTTCCCTTCACAAAGATTCCCATGTGAATAATCAACTTTTCACATTGTAGAAGTAGATTTCAACTTCAATTTCTTGATTGCTTTCTTACACTTCCTTTCCCATTGAAACCTTTGAACTTTTCTCAAGAGTTGTAGTGTTAATGATTTTGTCATGAAATTCCTACTTGGTGATACCAAGTACCTCTTCCAAGGTAAATTCCACCCAATTGTTTAAAATTCGCTCTTCAAGAACCTTCTTGAGATCCATGGCTATCCCAATATCATGCTCTATTGCTTCTAGAGCATTTATCACTATAGTTTCTGTTTGATCAAAAGCCTGCACCACCTATTGTTGTTGTTGTAGTTGCATAAGCATGTTCATATTCTACAATAACTACTCCAAAACATCACTAGAAAGTGTGCTTGAAGGTTCTTCCATCTTGCCTTTCCTTTCGACAACTTGCCACATTGGGTGTGTTTATGAATATGGAAAAGGTTTTAGTCAAAATGTTGTATCCACCGGGGATCAAAGAGAGAAGGAAGTAGGGAATTGGAGATAGAATAGAAGAAAAAAATAGGCAGGAGATTCAAATTAATCCCAAGAATGCTAGAAATCAAGTTGTGTTCAAGACATGTGCATACATTATGAATCAATCATACAGCATTTTGCCAAGTCTATCAATGTCTTTATATAAGATAAAGGCAAAGCTGGATGATTCAAACTCTACATGTATTACTTGTAAACTTTGTTGTACATCCAAGACAAAGAGTGTAAACAATCAAACTTTCAATAGGTTTACATGATTTCTTGGTAGGAGAAACCAAAGTACCTGTCCCAGGAGCACTATGTTTTGCTAAAACCCGAGAAAGGAAACAAAAGCATTCTATGAGGCTCCAAACACACTTCAGCCCTATGTATTCGTGGTGATTACAATGATTGTTTGATGGCTAAATTGCAAGACAAAGGGTTCTTGGATTAGCTAGACAATGTCTACCCTAGGATACTTGATCTAAATTCTCCTACATCACTCCTTTTCAGCTCTTCTTGTCTCAAGAGTGTTGTTTGCTGCTTGAAATTTGCGATTGCCTACCAGCATGCACTTCAAGAGCTGTTCTTTTATTATGAGATTTTCCAAAATTTGCTAAAAAGACACTTGCTTTCTGTATGTTACTCTATTCTAAGAGTTTACTACACCTTTTGAGTATCTCTACAAGAAATAATGGCTAGAATATCAAACATAGACTAAAATAGTAAAAAAAACCCATAATTTTGAACCATTTATATTATGGAAACTAATAATAATGACTAATATGACATTGAATCTCTAGATTAATAAGAAAGCGAGATTGTGATACACCTCAAGGTTTTTCATAGTGTGTCTACATAGCGGCATGACAATGCAATGTCAATGTAATGGAGTGGGATCTTGGGACTCCTAATGATCCCCACCCAATCAAACTCACTACGATATTATCTAATAATGAGTGTACAAACTATGTATAACTCTTATTATAGGAGTTTACGGATAATTTGCATGGAGATATGGTGAATTGAAAGGGATTCTCCCTACTATTGTCATGCACATGATCCCATTGAAAGAAGGTAGTAAGCCAGTAAGGCAAAAGGCTAGAAAAATGGCTTTTGAGTTGAGAGACACAATCTTATTAAGGATTTTAAACTTCCATAGAGTATATTTTGTACCATCTAACATACCTTTATCGAAGACTGGTTGACAATTCGTTAGTATTTGAACAGGTAGTACAACACCACCGCCTCTAGAACTACTTCATGTGCCAGAATCGCTTGTGGAAGTCAATATTGCTCCTGCTTGCTATCAAATCCTTTGTCTCTCATGTACTCTTCAATCTCTAGAGACCCCTTGGTCCTAATACCATATAAAAATTACACGATGCAGCAAATAGATTTTGAGCAAGAGATAGAGAAAGATAGTACACAACAAATAAGAGGAGAACAAAAAATTTCTTTAACTCTAAACAAGCTGATACAAAGATGGCTCTGTCCACCTGTGCACTTCTAATGTAAATCTTGGATGGATATCTAGACAGAAGATAGGTGAAGAGCTTAAGTCTAGCTAGAATAACTCTGATTGAGTGAAAGGATAGATTATGAAGGTTGTGAAGGGGTCTACCTTCTACACCCTATGAAGGGGGTAATGATGGAGATCCATATGTACCAGTGTCTATTGACCTTCCATGTGCACATGTGTTTGTTGACCTTCCATGTGCACATGTGTCTATTGACCTTGCATATGTACATGTATCTATTGACCTTCCATATGCATTTGTATCTATTGACCTTCAATGTGCACCTCCAGTAGTTTGCTAAGGGCTACTTCTGGAGGTCTCAAAGCCAAGATAGGGGTTCTTGATAACTTCCTTATCTTGCAAGTTGATGTAGTGTACCTTGAGTTGCTAGCAACTTTAACTACTCTATCTAACACAAAGGCTAGACCTACAATGGTCACCTTTTGGCCACCCACCAAATAGACCTTATCTGACATACGAGTCAAGACCAACCAATGTCTAGGCTCACACATGGATTCTCCTCATAATGGGAGCCTTAAAACTTTGAGCACTGTGGATCATTGGTGGAACCTTATGAGGGTAGGGCATTGAGGCTATCTAACACAAGCAAGTATCAACCTACCCATCAAATGTGAAGTGCAGCCTTGGAAGTAGCTCATGCCGCCCCAGTCCACCTTTGCAATAAAGCCCTCCCCCCTAACTACAACAAGCTTAACTTCACATCACATTGTGCTCTATTGGTGCAAACATCCTACAGCCAAAAACAAAGATGAGAGGAAGCATTGTAGGCAGATAGTTAGTTTGTTGCCCACTGTTATTAAGAGTACCATCCAAATTGTCTCAAATCGTGCATCCTACCTCTATTCGCATCTCGATGGAATTTCATCCTAAAATTGCCAAGTTCTGCCTCACTCATATGGTAGCAATAATCTATTGGCACCAGTAGATTCTCATGCTTCAAAAGAAAATGGAGATGTAGTAGGAGAATGTGGCACATGTAGTGTCATGTGGGGAAGAAGGGATAGGATTATCATTGCACACCTTCTAGCAGGTCAAGAGGCACATCTCGACTTTGCAAAGTCCACTCGGAACCAACTCCATATTCGTATATGAACAAGTGGCAATAGTGGCTACTAATGTTGATGACTTGTTGCCCATCTCTTGTGACATCTTGTAAGAGCTGCAAGAGTCTTTCTAGAGGAAAATATGTGAGAAGCTAGGGATGAAGCAGTGCAGTGACTTTGGGATGCCTTGGTGGATCCATGTATCCAACTAGCACCTCTACCATTTTGTGATGATGATGAATTTGATGCATATGCGCAAACCCAACCTCCAACACAGTTGACACTGATTTTCCCTTCCTAGCTAGCCATTACTCTTTAGTAGGTGCCCGCTCTTCTTCGGCCCCTATCGCCTCTCCTTCTACAACAAGGTTTGTGGCCAAACTCTAGTAGGAGGCAAAGGTTTCCCAAGATGTGTCCATAGAGATTGGCGAGGTGATAGTAATGTTGATGCCCATTTTGGTTGCCACAAATAATATAGCTCGTGGTAGGATGGGCCTAAAGCGTATCTTAGTCCACAATCATTGGACTCAAGAGGAGAATGTGGAACATGAGCTCTTGAGCTCGAGGAAGTTACTATATGTACATCCTCTACATCACGTGCGTTCAAGGCCTATTTATAAATATCCTTATTTGTGAATTTTTCTTGAATAAAATATAATCCTTTTCTATTCAATGTGTAAATAACCTCTTTCTATTATACCCTTTTGTATGCGAAATGTATTTATGGAATCACATTTGACATCTATCTATAATAGACGATGAAGTGTGGTATGAGGCCTTCCTCCGCTTCGCCTTACTCGGGACTCCTCAATTCACACACGAAGAAGTCCTCGCACTTGAGATTGAGCATTTTTCGCTAAATTCATAGTGTAGAAGAAGCCCGCTATGGATCACAAAGATCGGTAGCAAGAGAACATTACAGCCCATCACTCGAGCATGAAGCTACGCTTTGAGGTGGAGTAACTCATCGAAAAGCTAATATAGGTAGAGGGCCTATCCTCTAAGTGCATCATGTGCATTCACTCTGGTGCGCAGATCGCACGCAGGTAGCTCACGTAGTGAATTCCCAAAGGTCCCCAAGAACAAAGCACTCTACTTTTTAGCACAAAAACCAATGTAAAAACAAGCACGACATGAGACAAAAGACAAATTGGGTTGAATCTCCCCCATGCCTTGTGTGAGCGCTTCACAAAGCATGTATTTAATATATATTTTCAATCTTTTTGCTCAAAAATAGCCCAATTACAAAAATATGACAAGCTTTTAGCTTTTGAGTTTGCTTTCTACCAAAAATAGGAAAATAAAGCTAATGGACGGTGCCCAAAGAGTCTGGCACGCCCAATCTCAATGTCCAAATAAAAATAACATATCCAGGCGCATAAGCGCATACAAAATAATAATAAATAGTCGATGTCTCTATAGACATAATCAAAATATAGGCGTGGCGCCTATCAAAATATAGTCCAAAGATCAGAAAACCCGCTAGACTCCAATGCTTTCCTCCGCCACTGCTGCTATCTCTACACATCAACTGAAGCATTCACAATCGTTAGTAAAATAACACAATTAAACCGACAAAAGTGAATACCTAGCAGTCTTCAGCTACATAAATAAATCAACTGGTTAGAAATAAATCCTAACCTTAATTTATTACGAGTGCGCACTCTAAACTCATAAACGTTTATTAATTTAATATGCATTTTGCGGAATCACCCGCTATGGAATCACCCATGTACACACTAAATTAATGAAACGCCCGAAAAGGACAGGCGTCCCCATCAACTTCTCGCACAAAGAATCCTCTTTGCGTATGAGCCCCGGTCATCTAAGTTTACGGAATCCACCGTAAAACCTCACGGAATCCACCGTGGAATATGCCTCCTGGCATCATACCCCCGGGGTGGGATAGCAATTGACCTCAATTGCTATTAGCTCAATGTGGAGCTAACAGAGTGGGGAAAGCATTTAGGTCTCTAGCATGCATCCATTGTGCTTCTTCTACAGGATGGTTCTTAAATTTCACGAGATATCTAGAGTACCTTCGGCCAGTTCTAGTGGTCATGTAATCAGTGTCTATAATGGCTTCTGGTTCAAGGATTTCAGTCTCTTCTTCTAATAAAGGTAGGTTTTCATAGACAGGGTGGATAGGTAATTGTCCTCTAAATGGTCTCAATAAACTAATATGAAAGGTATTATGAATTTTCCAATGAAATGGCAATTCTAACTTGAATGCATTGTCATTAATTTTATGAATGATTCTAAATGGTCCGTAGAATCTAGGGGCTAATTTAACAACTGGATGTCTATCTACACTTTGCAGTCTACGCTTTTCTATTCTAAGCCAAACATAATCATCTACTTTGAAATTCATGGCTTGTCTTTTCTTGTTGGCTTGTTTGGTATATGATTGTTGGGCTTTAGCAATCATATCCTTTACTTCATCAAAAATAGTGTTATGCATAACAGCAATATCATCGGCACTCTGTATTCTATTAGACAAAGATGCAACAGGTGTAGATAATCTATGTCCATAAATAACTTCAAAAGGTGCTTTTTTTGTAGATGTGTGAGGTGTATTATTGTAAGCAAACTGTAATAAATGCAAATGAGTATCCCATGTTTGAGGTTTAGAGATAGTGTATGCACGTAAAAGATCTAAAATAGTGCTATTTGTGGCTTCTGTTTGTCCATTTGTTTCTGGATGAAATGCAGATGAAAAATCAATCTTTGTGCCTAGATTTGAAAACAGTGTAATCCAGAAATTATTACAAAATCTAGAATCTCTATCTGAAATAATCACTTTCGGCAATCCATGGTTAATAAAAATAGTTTTCAAAAATAACTGTGCTGCTTGTGATGCTGTTAAAGTTTTCTTACATGCAATGAAATATGCTTGCTTACTAAATCTATCTACAATTGTCCAAATCATGTCATGGTTAGATTTAGTATTTGGTAAGCCGGTAATGAAATCCATAGATATATGTTCCCAAGGTTTAGATGGAATAGATAAAGGCATTAATAACCCATACTGTTTACCATGATGTCTCTTTATTCTTTGACAAATCAGACATTCAGAAACAAAATTAGACACATCTGCATCCATATGCGGCCAATAAAAATCTTCAGTTAACATGCGTAATGTAGAAATGATACCTCTATGACCTTGATATGGGGGACAATGAATTTCATTTAAAACAAAAGATCGGAATGGAATAGTAACACACAGTCTCTTTTCAAAGAACATGAATCCATCATTATATGACAATGAATCAACAGGAATGAAATTATTTTGAACTAATTTTTGCCAATCAGAATGAAAAGTAATATCCTGGTGATATGTGTCTTTCATAGCAATCAAAGAATCAAAAGATATGATAGAAATGTTATGAATTGCAGGTCTTCTACTCAATGCATCAGCAACTACATTTTCTTTTCCAGGTTGGTATTGAATGATAGGATGGAAACTTTGAATGAATGAAGCCCATTTGATATGACGGTCAGAAATTTGGGGTTGGCTAAGTAGATGTCTAATGCTTTGCTGGTCGGTCTTTATCATGAATTCTGAACCCATTAAATAATGCTTCCATTGTTTCAATGCTTGGACAACTGCTAAGAGTTCCTTATCATAAGTGGAATATTTAAGCTCAGAAGGTTTCAGCTTAGAACTAGAATATGCTATTGGATGGTTATCTTGCATTAACACGGCTCCTATTCCTGATCCGCTAGCATCAGTCACGACTAAAAAGAATGGTCTATTAAAGTCAGGCAATTGTAGGACAGGGGCATTGGTCAATGCACGTTTAAGTAAATCAAAGGATTTCTGATGGTTTTCAGTCCATTGATAAACAATGCCTTTCTTAAGAAGTTTGGTCAATGGTAAAGCAAGTAATGAGAAATTACGTACAAACTTCCTATAGAAACTAGCAAGACCAAGGAATGAGCGTAGTTCATGTACATTTTTAGGAATAGGCCAATGCAATATTGCGTCAATTTTCTTAGGATCAACTTTTATTCCTTCTTTTGATACAATATGACCTAGATATTCTATTTCTGTCTTAAAGAATTCACTCTTGTCAGGATTTGCAAACAATTGATTTTCTTTCAGTAATTGAAAAACTAATGATAAATGCTCATAATGCTCTTTTTCACTTTGACTGAATACTAAAATATCATCAAAGAAAACAATCACACAATACTGATATTTTAGAAAAATACGGTTCATCATTCTACTGAAAGTGGCAGGTGCATTAGTTAATCCGAATGGCATAACTAAGAATTCGTAATGGCCAAACTGTGTCCTGAATGCAGTCTTAAATATGTCGGATCTATCTAGCCTCACCTGATGATATCCAGATTTAAGGTCAATTTTACTAAATATAGAAGATCCTTGCAGTTTGTCCATAAGGTCATCAACTCTAGGTATAGGATACCTATTCTTTACAGTGATCTTGTTTAATGCTCGGTAGTCAATACACATCCGATAAGTATTATTCTTTTTCTTGACTAAGAGCACAGGTGCACCGAATGGAGAACTGCTAGGTCGAATTAAACCTCTATTTAGTAATTCTTCTACTTGAGTCTGGATTTCTTTTTGCTCTATTTGATTGTGCCTATATGGGGCTTTGCAAGGTGGTTGTGTGCCAGGTATTAGGTCAATCTTATGGTCTTCTGGACGTGATGGAGGTAAACCTGGTGGTAGGTCTTCTACAAAACAATCCTTAAAATATGCAAGAAATTCCTTATGTCTAGGGTGCATATGAGTTTCTTTTGCGTGCAATTCATTCACCCAAATGAGATATGATTTAGTATTCTTGCGTAGTGCACGTTTTGCTTGAGTATGCGAAAGCAGTGGAAACATATGAGATGCATGCATACCAAATAATGTAATAGATTTTCCTTGAAATTTTATATTCATTGTGTGCGTGGAATAATCTATATTAGGATTATGTTGGTGTCTCCATGGCATTCCTAGAATAATGTCGCTAGATTGTAATGGGACAACTAAGAAATTTCTTCTTTCAATATATGGACCAATTTGAATTTCTAAATCTTGAACTTCTTGTGTGCCATTGTACCTAGTACCTAAAAATGCAGCTTTTATGCGATAGTGCGTAGGTACAGTATGCAATTTCAATTCCTTTACCAATTTTGCTGAAATAAAGTCATGCGTACTACCGTCATCATGCAATACAGTTCTTTCTTTTCCATGCACTATACATTTCATAGTCATCAATGAATGTAAAGTAGGCATACCTGGTAAAGTGTCGGAAGTAGTAGTAGGATCATCTTCTTCTTCAGTGAAATCCGGCATATCCTCATGCTCTTCTTCGTCCATAGCTCCAAGGTAGTTGATATGTGCTGATGGCTTCTTTGAATGACAATTTGCTGCGAGATGGCCTGGCTGGTGACACTTGTAGCATACGATGGGCTTGGCTTTGGTCACATTATTTGCAATGGCTGGGAGTCTGGGTATATTTGGATTTGCTTGTTGGATAGGCTTAGGATTTGGATTGACAGTGGATGGTAATGCGGGTGGTTTAGGCCAGTTCTTGCGGAAAGATGGTGATGAGAAACGACCTGGATTAAACCTTCTGAAATTGGAATTGAATTGTTTAGATCCATAATTACCGTTTGCTTGGAATGGCTGTGGTCGTCGATCTCTTCCACGTAACTTATCTTCAGTGTCGTGAGCTAAGGAGATGGCATCTTCAAGGGTAGCAGGCTTGAACATATTCACCTCAGCGTAGTAATGTCCAAGAAGTCCAGACATGTACTTCCGCTTATGTGTCGTCTCTGGTACGTCTTCAAGCATGCGTAGCTGTAGAAGTGCATTCCAAAAACGCTCTGTATACTGTGGTATAGGCTCACGATCGCGTTGTTGAAGTAAATCCCATTGCTTGATAGCCTTCTCATGAAATTGCGGTGGTAGAAAATTTTGCATAAACTTCTTCTTGAAATCTTCCCATGTAGCAGGACATTCTATGCTCTTGCGGACGACAGTCCACCAAAGTGATGCTCTATCTATCAGATGATTAGTAACACACTTGATTTTATCTTTCTCAGGATAAGTTTCCTCATGGAAATAGTCATCAAACTGGCTAATGAATGATAAAACAGTCTTTCCTTCTCTTATGCCATTGAAAGTACGAAACTTGAAACTTCGTTTACTTATCTTGGATTCCTTGCGAATGGTTTGTGCTTCAAGAGTGGCGTCGATGGTACGGCGTATCAAATCTTCAGCTTGAGGTTCTTCTTTATCAGTGGACGCTCCTTGTAGCTTTGTCAATTGCGCTTGCAAGGCTTGCCTAGCTCTTCGCTCTTCGTCCAATTGCAACATGATAAGATCCAGCTTTTGTTCCATGGTAGGCTCGGGTAGGTCGTCTTCAGCCATAGGATCATCCATATGTGGGGTAGTCATCCTGTAAAACTCAACAAACCTTTCTCACTCAAAATCAGTTAGCGGGATGAGCGTAGCTCAAATTTGGGGTTACAAGGCTATGTATTTTTGGGTATTTTCTTCAATTTTCAGAAATTCTGAAATATTTCTGTCGCTGTTTGCTGAAAGTACTTCAACGAAGTTGCAGATAGGTAAAACAGCTTGCTGCGAACAACTTTCCAGTTCAGAGTTTTTGCAAACGAACAAGTCTTCTAGGAGTTTCGAGCGTTAGTCAGTTCTGATTTAGTCTGACTTGCAGAGTTGCAGACTTAACAGACTTGCAGGGTTGTTGACTTGCTGGACTTAGCCGACTTGCAGAACTTGCACGACTTGATTAGTGTCGACTTGCGAAACTTGACTTCTGGAGTGCGTGACCCAGAGTTTACAGACTTCTCTGTCTTGACTGCCCAGTAGAACTTGCAGAGTATGAGGTAACTTAAGCTTAATTATTTAAGCTTAAGCTTAATAAGCTTAAGAAGAAGGCACCGTTTTTCTGATCGTGGGGGGGGGGGCCGTTTTTTCACAGCGCGATTTTCGGGATGATCTCCTCTTGCCACGATTTGCCACGATTGGTAGATTATGAAGCTTTTAAGCTTCTTAAGCTTAAAACTAAGCTTTGTTAATGAAGAAGATAAGAAATTTCTCACTGTTCATCACGACTTGTTCATGGAGTTGAGGGAGTGGTCCTCCGCCGACAGAGAGTGGTCCTTCGCGATCTGAGAGTGGAAACAGGGGTTCTTGATCGCCAGAAGTCTGCCTGTATCGACGGTTCGCAACGAGATTGACTGTAGAGGCCGTTTGTTCCTGGAGCTCCGCCTTCGCCCGAGATTGGTAGCGATTGGAAGCCCTTGATCTCTGCTCCGCTCTGATACCACTGGTGCGCAGATCGGACGCAGGTAGCTCACGTAGTGAATTCCCAAAGGTCCCCAAGAACAAAGCACTCTACTTTTTAGCACAAAAACCAATGTAAAAACAAGCACGACATGAGACAAAAGACAAATTGGGTTGAATCTCCCCCATGCCTTGTGTGAGCGCTTCACAAAGCATGTATTTAATATATATTTTCAATCTTTTTGCTCAAAAATAGCCCAATTACAAAAATATGACAAGCTTTTAGCTTTTGAGTTTGCTTTCTACCAAAAATAGGAAAATAAAGCTAATGGACGGTGCCCAAAGAGTCTGGCATGCCCAATCTCAATGTCCAAATAAAAATAACATATCCAGGCGCATAAGCGCATACAAAATAATAATAAATAGTCGATGTCTCTATAGACATAATCAAAATATAGGCGTGGCGCCTATCAAAATATAGTCCAAATATCAGAAAACCCGCTAGACTCCAATGCTTTCCTCCGCCACTGCTGCTATCTCTACACATCAACTGAAGCATTCACAATCGTTAGTAAAATAACACAATTAAACCGACAAAAGTGAATACCTAGCAGTCTTCAGCTACATAAATAAATCAACTGGTTAGAAATAAATCCTAACCTTAATTTATTACGAGTGCGCACTCTAAACTCATAAACGTTTATTCATTTAATATGCATTTTGCGGAATCACCCGCTATGGAATCACCCATGTACACACTAAATTAATGAAACGCCCGCAAAGGACAGGCGTCCCCATCAACTTCTCGCACAAAGAATCCTCTTTGCGTATGAGCCCCGGTCATCTAAGTTTACGGAATCCACCGTAAAACCTCACGGAATCCACCGTGGAATATGCCTCCTGGCATCACACTCTCTCAAGGATAGTGCTACTTGGAAAACTAGCTAGATTGAACATCTTGAGCAATACGTCGTGCTAGTAAGAGTTGAGTAGAATCGACTTCATCAAGCCATTCATATATGTGCCTACTAACTAGAAATTCTAGCTATTTAACTCTTCTTCCATAATATCCCCAATCTCCACATTGAAATCGCATGGATCCTTAGCTCCATTAGCACCATTTCAACAACAATCTACTCTAATCCCTACCACCACCCTATCACCACCACTATCACCTCCAAATCCTTGCCCAACCCAACCCCTCCTCCATTTTCGCCTCTTCCACACAATCTGCCACTACTAGCTTCGCCCTTGGCCCTGACACTTGCACATGTAGTAGTACTCTAGGATGCACCCCTCTAAAAGATGCAGGAGAAATCGAAGGATGAAGTCTTGTGGATTTCACTCCATTGTGCATGCCATGCATATGTATTAGGCATAGGAGGATAGCACAGATTGGTGGTGGAGTAAGTGCCAATGAAAGATGACAGTAGTAGTGCAACAATGAAAAGTAATGGTGTAGCTAAGGGTAATGGGAGGACTTCAAGACACCGCAAGTGAAAGAGCTATATAAGGGGCACAAAGGAAGTGATAAGGTTTCCAATTGACACAATCACAATGCCAATTCACCCCCATATATACGACTCTACGTACACATAGACACACACAAAGTTAGTTCCGTTGTTGTGTTGTGATCACATCCATGATTATCTAGCTTATGCATTGTGCTTTCAAGTGGTTAATCCTTTGAATATATCCATACTTTTAAGTCTTGCCATTTCTTGATGTTATCTTTGAGAGATTCCATGATGCCTTGTGTGGACTGTGTAAACAGATTTATTAATTGGAATATATGAGTAGTTCCCCATTTATTGTCAATATTATCCATGGTCCTTTATTTAATATACTCTTGTTGATATGCCTTGATTGATACATCTGCGATGTTAGCATATCTTTGTATAGGGTCTAACTATGTTAGGACTTTGAGGTCTTGTAGAGCTGGTGGAATTTCATTAAACTTTGACCTAATTGCCTGCATCAAGACTTGTACCAAATGGATGTAAAAATAGCTCTTCTACATGGAGACTTGCATGAAGACATTTATATGCAACAACTTAAGTTCTTTGAGAAAAATTATAGGGAATACCCAATATGCAAGTTGAGGAAGATTGTGTATGGACTTAAGAAGGAACCTAGGGAATGGTATCATTAGTTTAATGTCTTTATGCATTCAAAGGGTTACTTTCGTAGTGATATGGATCCATTTCTTTACATGAAAAAGGCACGTGATAGTAGGCTTATCATTTTGGTACTATATGTTGATGATGTCTTGATTACTAGAACCACTCGTGATGATCTAGAAACTTTGAAGAATCAACTCAATAAGATCTATTAGATAAAGGACATAGGGCAAGCCTCACATATACTTGGCATACATAGTATGCATAATCACTCTAAGGGACTTCTCTACTTATCACAAAAGGAGTACATTCATAAAGTCCTTGATGATTCCATATGTAGGCCGATAAGCCTATTGGGTGCCCTTTACCTTCTCATATGAAGGTTAGTCATACAAAATTTTCCCAATTAGATGATGAAAGGGTTGAAATGGCCAAGATCTTGTATGCATCCACAGTGTGTGGTTTAATGTATACCATGATAGCCATTTGATCTAATGCAGCATGTATAGTGGGAGTATGGCATATCAAATGACTACACTTGGCAAGAAACATTGGGACATCTTGAAGAGATACCTTAAAGGCACTACAAATATGTGCATTTTCTATGGTAGCCATGCTACAAGAGTTGTGTGTTACACTAACTCAAATTAAGTAGGACATGTAGATAGTACAAAGTCCAATGGTGGTGCTTCTTGGATGACTAGGGTGCAAAAATGCATAGCTTGGTCTACTATCTAGAATGCCCTACTAAGGCTTGCAAGGACGTTTCAGCACCCACCGTGGCATGGATGAGAAATCCCAAATTTCTAGCACTAACAAGGGTCATCTTTTGTCTGTGGCTAAGGTCACTTGTGAACTACTGACAAGAAGACTATGTTTGATAACTACAGGGGAAGAGGTCACATGAGGATGATGACAAGGATGCATATGCCATCTAATTAGGGTGGAGATGAGGAGAGTGAAGATGAGCTATAAGTAGATGAGGAGCATGTTTCCCTCAATGGGGAGCCACACTCTAATTGGGAGGAAGGAGAAGAAAGACCACACCTTAATCACCAATGGAGAAAGTGAGAGAATGAATGTTGAAATCAACTCCATTTGCTCTTCTTTTATCTTCTTATGTTGGTCTCTTCTTGGGGTGTAACCAAGAGCATGTTGGCCTACCCTTCAACACAATATTAGTGAGTTTGGGATTCTTCGGCCAATTCCCATTTTTTGAATACTAAAAATGTGGCATTCGGATAACATGCCCATAAGTTTCGCAAAATCATATGATGTGACCTATCATTGGAAAGCGCTTGAAAAATGGAATCTATTGAGCTATAGAGTGCTCAATTTGGAGTTATAGCGTTCAAGTTATGACAAATCCAAAGATTTGACCACGTGTCCCAAACTTATGGAAAATTCCCATATTCCCTAATATGGTGTTCTTCAAGATTGTGTTAATTTGGCAAATAATTTTTCTAATGACATAACATAAGAAGAAATTTAAATTATGTATTTCTTAATTTAGTATTTAAAGCAATTTTTATCATGCTATGAATTTTAGCATTTTGAATCTATACTATAGATGTAACATATGTCACAAAAATTGATTTTTATGACACCTTTCATATTGCTATGAGTGCTCACCTTTTCTAAGGGTGGTTTTAAATGTAGTGGTATAGAGAGTTCTATACTAATAGAAGAAGAAAGTAGAAAAAAGATTGATAAAGACATGTACTTCTTATGCATTAACGATTAGAGGCAGAAATTGTAGTAATCACACTAATAAATATGGTAGAGACTCCTAGCCTAATAGGGGAAAGTCTTAGTCTGATAGGCCATCTGCATTAAGTTTCACAGATGTAAGTTCTCTTTGACATGTAATAAATTACATGTTACCCCACATGAGGATTGGTTTCATAACTATTGTGGTAATACAGGTTCTGTTGTGAGACTGCGAAATGATACTGCATTAGATATCATTAGCATTGGGGATATTAGACTACAGTTTGATTGAAGCAGCTCTTTTGTTTTGGATAATGTACGTCATGTACTAGCTAGCAATCTCTATTCTTTGACTATATCTAGGTAATTTGTTGACCATGTATTGGGTGTGATCGATTTACCACATGTATTTTTATCTAGCTACACTCTCTTACAACAAGTGAAAATATAACTCAAATCTATGAAAGAGAAAAAAGATCTTATAGTAGCATCCATTTTACAAACCTCAAATTGGATAGTTAGATTCCACATGAAGGTAGCCTTCAAGGGATTACAAGAAACAATTGGGAGGAGTCTCATTATTATAGTCAATCAGGTGCAGGAGAGAGCTAATAGAGCTTATCATGAAATGCTCCAACAATTACTTTTACTGACTTGGCACATTCCCTTCACAAAGATTCCCATGTGAATAATCAACCTTTCACATTATAGAAGCAAATTTCAACTTCAATTTTTTCATTGCTTTCTTATGCTTCCATTCCCATTTAAACCTTTGACCTTTTCTCAAGAGTTTTATTGTTAATGATTTTGTCATGAAATTCCTATTTGGTGATACCAAGTACCTCTTCCCAGGTAAATTCCACCCAATTGTTTAAAATTCACTCTTCAAGAACCTTCTTGAGATCCACGGTTATCCCAATATTAGGCTGCAACTTATATACTAGCTATTTGCCTTTCTTTTTCCCCTCTTGTTTGCTATCTTGTTTCTGTTGAGGCCCAACATCTTCCATAACAAGCTCTGAAGGTTATTGATTTGCAGCTTTAGGCTACTCCATACTTCTTCTTGTCACTCTCTTAGATGTCCCTACATTATCTTCATCTTTCTTCTAGTTCTCTTCCACAAGTATATGTGTGTTTTGCACTTTGCTAAATATGCAGATATTGAATATGCATCTATTTGTGATTCCTAGCCAATCATGTCATGAATGTTTTTCCCTGCATGAGACATTTCACTATCAGTAGCTTTTGTCTTTTTAGTTACATGCAAAGCATGCGTCCATATTGCAACCTTTGAACCAAGCATCTTGTCCATTCATTCTATCCAATTGTAGACCAAAAGTAGCAACATGTATAGTGGCATAAGCATTTTGAATAGCCAAGTCTTTCAACAACTTTTTCATATCTTTCCTTCCAAAGTTCAAAGCAAGAGGAAATCCCATTTCTTGTGCATGGATCTTGCCATCTTTACAAAATATGAGCTATCATGCCAAGGCCTCTTGACAAGTAATAAAATCCTTCATTCATATTGCAAACTATCACACCACATACATCTTTTTCCAATTCTAGGAATTGCTACCTGTCCCCTTTTCCCTTGTTCTCTCTCATCCAATTTTGTGACCTTCAATTGAGGATCCCACATGCCTTTAACCAATTCATCTAATACATATTTCATAATACTGGAAACAATAGGTGCAGCCATAGGGTTAGCCACATAAACAAGTGGTTTACTAGATACATCAATTGTTTTGCTCCTAATAGTGGCAAGCTAGATAAATACAATATTTTCCTTTTTCTATGTTTTTGCACTAGTGTACTAGCAACATTCGAAAGATGACTCCACTCTGTTTTAAGCCTTGTCTCTATAGTCTAATCATCTAATAAATAGTCAAGATTCTCTTGAAGCTCTGGATTTGTCGCTTATAGAAACAATTCAATTTTTTGACTTGTAAGAGCTTGTTATTATGCAAGATCTAACTGCTCAAACTGACTTTCAAATTCTCTTAATAACTTTACAGCCACAAGACCCTTGTTGGGTTTTTGAACCTATTCTTGGAAAGTCTTGCAAGTAATCAAACTAGTATCTCCAATGTAAAATTCTTCCTAGAGTGTCTTCTTGAAAGCAACCCAATCATCAACATCCTAATGTATAATTTAGTAACTTGGGTTTCAATTCATGTACAATGACCCATACAAAATATTGGCTCTATGCAAGTCAAGTTATCCCAAATAACTCCATATTTTGAGCATAGTTATGCAAATATGCAAATACATTCATGCCATTAAACAACTTCATATCATGCTCTATTGCTTGCACAACATTTTTACAATAGTTTCTGTTTGAGCAAAAGCATGCACCACCTGTTGTTGTTGTTATACTTGCATAAGCATGTTCATATTCTACAATAACTACTCCAAAACATCACTAGAAAGTGTGCTTGTTGAAGGTTCTCCCATGTTGCCTTTCCTTTCGACAACTTGCCACATCGGGTGGGTTTATGAATGTCAAAGAGGTTTTAGTCAAAATGTTGTATCCATCGGGGATCAAAGAGAGAAGGAAGTAGGGAATCAGAGATAGAAGAGAAGTAAAAAATAGGTAGGAGATTCAAATTAATCCCAAGAATACTAGAAATCAAGTTGTCTTCAAGACATGTGCATACATTATGAATCAATCATAAAGCCTTTTACCAATTCTATGAACGTCTTTATATAAGATAAAGGCAAAGCTGGATGATTCAAACTCTACATGTATTACATGTAAACTTTGTTGTACATCCAAGGCAAAGAGTCTAAATAATCAAACTTTCAATAGGTTTACATGATTTCTTGGTAGGAGAAACCAAAGTATCTATCCTAAGAGCACTATGTATTGCTAAAACCCGAGAAAGAAAACAAAAGCATTGTATAAGACTCCAAACACACTTCAGCCCTATGTATTCGTGGTGATTACAATGATTGTTTGATGGCTAAATTCCAAGAAAAAGGGTTCTTGGATTAGCTAGACAATGTCTACGCCTACTCGATAGTAATCTCCAAGCACTAGATGTCTTGAGGCTCCTTGTCATACTAAAAATGCGTACCAAAAACTAGCTTCTTTCCTATTGCTCAGATGGAAAATGTGATGGTTTTGTTGACTCTGAAAGGGGGTAAGACCCTGGGATACTTGATTTAAATTCTCCTAGATCACTCCTTCTCAGCTCTTCTTGTCTCTAGGGGATTGTTTACTGCTTGAAAATTGTGATTGCCTACCACTACGCGCTTCAAGATCTGTCCTCTTACTATGAGATTTTCCAAAATTGGCTAAAAAGACACTTGATTTCTGTATATCACTCTATTCTAAAAGTTTACTAAACCTTTTGAGTATCTCTACAAGAAATAATGGCTAGAATATCAAAAATAGACTAAAATAGTCAAAAAATCTTGTATTTTTGAACCATTCATATTATGGACACTAATAATAATGACTAATACGACATTGAATCTCTAGATTAATAAGAAAGTGAGATGGTGATACACCTCAAGGTTTTTCATAGTGTGTCTACATAGCAGCATGACAACGCAATCTCAATGTAATGGAGTGGGATTTTGGGACTCCTAATGATCCCCATCCAATCAAACTTAGTACAATATTATCTAATGATGAGTGTACGAACTATTTATCACTCCTACTATAGGAGTTTAGGGATAATTTGCATGGAGATATGGTGAATTGAAAGGGATTCTCCCTACTATTTTCGTGCACATGATCCCATTAAAAGAAGGTAGTAAGCCAGTAAGGCAAAAGGCTAGAAAAATGCATTTTGAGCTTAGAGAGACACTCTTCTTAAGGATTTTAAACCTCCACGGAGTATAGTTCGTACCATCTAACATACCTTTATTAAAGATTGGTTGACAAATCGTTAGTGTTTGAATAGGTAGTACAACACCACTGCCTCTAAACTACTTCATGTGCAAGAATCTCTTGTGGAAGTCAACATTGCTCCTGCTTGCTATCGAAGCCTTTGTCTCTCATGTACTCTTCGATCTCTAGAGTCCCCTTGGTCCTAATACCCTGTAAAAATTACACGATGTAGCAAACAAATAGATTTTGAGCAAGAGATAGAGAAAGATAGTACACAACAAATAAGAGGAGAACAAAAAATTTCTTTAACTCTAAACAAGCTGATACAAAGATGGCTTTGTCCACCTGTGCACTTCTAATGTGAAGCTTAGATGGATATCTAGATAGAAGATAGGTGAAGAGCTTAAGGCTAGCTAGAATAACTCTGATTAAGTGAAAGGATGGATTATGATGGTTGTGAAGGGGTCTACCTTCTATATCCTATGGAGGGGGTCATGATGGATGACCTTCCACATGGACCAGTGTCTGTTAACCTTCCATGTGCACATGTGTTTGTTGACCTTTCATGTGCACATGTGTCTATTGACCTTGCATATGTACATGTATCTATTGACCTTGCATATGCATGTGTATCTATTGACCTTCCATGTGCACCTCCACTAGTTTGCTAAGGGCTACTTCTGGAGGTTTCAAACCCAAGATAGGGGTTCTTGATAACTTCCTTATCTTGCAAGCTGATGTAGTGTGCCTTGAGTTGCTAGCAGCTTTAACTACTCTATCTAACACAAAGGCTAGACCTACAATGGTCACCTTTTGTCCACCCACCACATAGACCTTATGTGACATACGAGTCAAGACCCATCAATGTCTAGGCTCACACATGGCTTCTCCTCATAATGGGGGCCTTACAACTTTGAGCACTATGGATCATTGGTGAAACCTTATGAGGGTAGGGCATTAAGGCTATCTAACACAAGCAAGTAGCAACCTATCCATCAAATGTGAAGTGCACCCTTGGAAGCAACTCATGCCACCCCAGTCCACCTTTGCAATAGAGCCCTCCCCCCTAACTACAACAAGCTTAAGTTCAAGTCACATTGAGCCTTATTGATGTAGGCATCCTACAGCCAAAAACATAGATGAGAGGAAGCTTTGTAGGCAAATAGTCTGCTTGCTACCCACTGTTATTAAGAGTACCATCCAAATTGTCCCAAAAAGTGCATCCTACCTCTATTGCCATCTCGATGGAATTTCATCCTAAAATTGCCTAGTTCTGCCTCACTCATATGGTAGCAATAATCTGTTGGCACCAGTAGATTCTCATGCTTCAAAAGAAAATGGAGATGTAGCAGGAGAATGTGGCACATGTAGTGTCATGTGGGGAAGTAGGGATAGGATTATTATTGCACACCTTCTAGCATGTCAAGAGGCCCATCTCGACTTTGCAAACTCCATTCGGAACCAACTCCATATTCCTATATGGACAAGTGGCAATAGTGGCTATTAATGTTGATGACTCATTGCCCATCTCTTGTGACATCTTGTAAGAGCTGCAAGAGTCTTTCTAGAGGAAAATATGTGAGAAGCTAGGGATGAAGTGGTGCAGTGACTTTGGGCTGCCTTGGTGGATCCATGTATCCAACTAGCACCTCTACTATTTTGTGATGATAATGATTTTGATGCATATGCACAAACCGAACCTCTAACAGAGTTGACACTGGTTGTCCCTTCCTAGCTAGCCATTACTCTTTAGTCAGTGCTCGCTCTTCTTCGGCCTCTGTCGCCTCTCCTTCTACAACAAGGTTAGTGGCCAAACTCTAGTAGGAGGCAAAGGTTTCCCAAGATGTGCCCATAGAGATGGGCGAGGCAATAGTAACGTTGATGCCCATTTTGGTTGCCACAAATAATATAGCTCATGGTAGGATGGGCCTAATGCGTATCTTAGTCCACAATCATTGGACTCAAGAGGAGAATGTGGAACCTGAGCTCTTAAGCTCGAGGAAGTTACTATATCTATATCCTCTATATCACGTGCGTTCAAGGCCTATTTATAAATATCCTTATTTGTGAAATTTTCTTGAATAAAATATAATTATTTTCTATTCAATCTGTAAATAACCCCTTTATATTATTTTGAACCCACGTCATGCACACATATGTTCATGAGTAACTTACGCGAGCTCTTGAGAAAGAATGGGATGTCACCTTGGAGCTTCAGAATGATCGTCACTAGATTTTGAATATGTGAAGGCAAAAGCAATTTATGGAATCACATTTGACATCTATCTAGAGTAGACGATGAAGTTTGGTATCATGCCTTCCTCTGCTTTGCCTTACCCCGCACTCCTCAATTCATACACGAAGAATTCCTCACACTTGAGATTGAGCATTTTTTGCTAAAGTCATCGTGTAGAAGTAGCCCGCTATGGATCACAAAGACTGGTAGCAACACAAGATTACAGCTCATCACTTGAACATCAAGCTACGCTTTGAGGTGGAGTAACTCATAGGAAAGCTAATATAGGTAGAGGGCCTATCCTCTAAGTGCATCATGTGCATTCACTCTCTCAAGGATAGTGCTACTTGGAAAACTAGCTAGATTGAACATCTTGAGCAATACATCGTGCTAGTAAGAGTTGAGCAGAATCGACTTCATCAAGCCATTCATATAGGTGCCTACTAACTAGAAATTCTAGCTATTTAACTCTTCTTCCATAATATCCCCAACCTCCACATTGAAATTGCATGGATCCTTAGCTCCATTAGCACCATTTCAACAACAATCTACTCTAATCCCTACCACCACCCTACCACCATCACTATCACCTCCAAATCCTTGCCCAACCCACCCCCTCCTCCATTTTTTCCTCTTCCACACAATATGCCACTACTAGCTTCGCCCTTGGCCCTGACACTTGCACATGTAGTAGTACTATAGGATGCACCCCTCTAAAAGATGCAGGAGAATTCGAAGGATTAAGTCTTGTGGATTTCACTCCATTGTGCATGCCATGCATATGTATTAGGCATAGGAGGATAGCACAGATTGGTGGTGAAGTGCCAATGAAAGATGACACTAGTAGTGCAACAATGAAAAGTAATGGTGTTACTAAGGGTAATGGCAGGCCTTCAAGCTAGCGCAAGTGAAAGAGCTATATAAGGGGCACAAAGGAAGTGATAAGGTTTCCAATTGACAAAATCACAATGCCAATTCATCCCCATATATATGACTCTACGTACACATAGACATACACAAAGTTAGTTCCGTTGTTGTGTTGTGATCACATCCATGGTTATCTAGCTTATGCATTGTACTTTCAAGTGGTTAATCCTTTGAATATATCCATACTTTTGAGTCTTGCCATTTCTTGATGTTGTGTTTGAGAGATACCATGATGCCTTGTGTGGATTGTGCAAACAAATTTATTGGAATATATGAGTAGTCCCCGATTTACAGTCAATATTATCCATGGTCCTGTATTTAATATGTTCTTGCTGATATGCCTGTTGAGATATCGAGCTCCACTCGTGATATGCGAGGGTGACCGTTGTGCATTTATGTCACCGA
This sequence comes from Lygodium microphyllum, assembly GCF_053477565.2. Taxonomy (NCBI): domain Eukaryota; kingdom Viridiplantae; phylum Streptophyta; class Polypodiopsida; order Schizaeales; family Lygodiaceae; genus Lygodium; species Lygodium microphyllum. The sequence goes on from NC_141136.1 coordinate 31,696,349, forward strand.
CTTGTCAGTTGGCAGATGCGGTTGGTACACCGCCCATGAATAATAGCTACATGATAGCTATCCTTATCTACTCTAGTTCATGGCTCAGTTAGTATGCCACCTTTGTACTTGAGTTCTTTTGGCTTACACAACTAAGAAGAGGAAAACTGTTTTCAGCCTCCACCCTTGTGTGTATTCCCCCATTGTGCAAGCAAGAAAGCTACAAGTGAGACTCCTTCCTTCTCTCCCACAATCTTGACATGGTATCAGAGCCTTGTTCGTGGTAAGGAGCTCAAGAAAGCAAGCCAAGCTCGTGGTGTTCTGGTAAGAGGAGCAGTGTTGCTTTCATTTTCTGTTTTGGGAGCAGATCTCTGCAGGTAGCACAGTCGAAAATTGCAAGAGTGCATTGTCTCAGGTTGAGACGCCCTTCGCGGTGAAGCAAGAGGGTAGTATATGCTGTGCGACCCTGTTTTTTTGATTTGAGGCCATTTTGGGGCCTGTTTTGGAGGTGGAAGTTTTCTGCACACACTCAAGAAAACGCCCAATTTTATGCTCTGCAACCACTGTTCTACAGGTTGGTGAAAAGTTACTATAGAAATTGCATCGTATGCCTGTGCACAGAGACATTGGGAGTTACAGAATCATCCTTGTTGCCTGTGGATGCAAAATCGTCACTAGGAAGTGACTGTGTAGTCAAATACTACTTTTGTCAGTTTTGCAGATTTGCCCTTGTGAGGGTGAAGCTGTGTTCTTTGCAGTGACAGAATTCTTTGCAGTGTTCTGTAATGGCGTCTGATTCTCTCTCACAGATTGTCACTGAAAAGCTTGACAAGAACAACTTCCAAGCATGGAAGTTTAGAATGACGAATTTCCTTATGGGAAAAGGATATTGGGAATTTGTTGCAGGAAATGAAGAAGAACTAGTTCTTCCTGATGTTCCCAATCAACAGCAAATGCAGGCATTTAAAGCATGGCATGAGAGAGCCAGGAAAGTTATGTATTGGCTATCTATCAGCATTTCAAACTCTATGATTATGCATATTCAAGATGCAAGTACGCCAAAGGAGGCATGGGATACTTTGTCAAAAATGTATAGCACAAATACGCAAGCCAGGAAAATGCAGCTCAAGCAAGAGTTGCATAATGTGCAAAGAGAAAATATGAGCATCAGTGACTACCACATGAAGGTGAAGAAGATTGCAGATGCACTTGCTTCCATTGGGTCGCCAGTGGAAGATGATGATTTAGTTTCTGTGACCTTGAATGGTCTAGGAAAGGATTATGCACAGTTCCGAACATCCATTTCCGTCTGTAAAAGATTTCCTGATTTTGAGGAGTTGATTGCTCTTCTAATTTCTGAGGAGCAGAGAAATGGTGGTGCATCTTCTTCAGGAGGAACTTCAAAAGAAGCTGTCTTCTACTCAAATGTTGGAAGAGGTAGAGACAGAGGCAGAGGAGACCGATCTAGAGGCCGTGGTAGAAATCAGAATATGCAGCAAACTCAAGAAAACCAGTCCTATGGAGGAGGATGTGGTAACTCTAGAGGCAGGGGGAGCCAAAGAGGTCGTGGTGGATGGCAAAGAGGCCAAAATGCAAACAGCAATGTTGAATGCTACTACTGTGGTAAAATGGGTCATATGGCTAAAGACTGCTATAAAAAGCAGAATGACATCATGAATGGGAAATTGCAACAAGGGAATTATGCATCTTCTAGTAGACAGGGTGATGACAGAAATGAGCATTTGTTTATGGTGCAGCACATGAACAATTCTGTGACAAGTGCAGAAGAAAGAAACGATGTGTGGTATGTTGACTCAGGTGCATCAAACCACATGACAGGTCATGCAGAATGGATGGAGGATGCAAGGAAAATGAAAAAACCAGGATTTGTGGATACTGGTGATGATACTGCACATCCTATTGTGAAAATTAGAAAATTTCCTTTGTCTATGCAGGATGGGAAAAAGAAATACCTGTCCGATGTATTTCATGTCCCGAATATCACCAAGAATCTGGTTTCTGTTGGTCAAATGGTTGAGCAGGGCTTGCAGGTCAGATTTAATCCTCATGGATGCTTTGTTGAGGATATGAAAAATAAAGGTCTCTTGATAGCAAAAGGAAAGAAGAAGGGCAGAATGTTTACGTTGGATGCAGACATGTCTGAATTGAGTGCAGCAATGTTTGCACATGGGACCGGTGTAGTTGCAGATATTGATATCTGGCATAAACGCATTGGTCATGTTAATGGACAACGACTTAAATCAATGCAAGACCAAAATATTTTTGCACGATTGCCTAAATTCAAGGTTTCAAAAATGCATAAGGTATGTGAAGCCTGTCAGTTTGGAAAACAGGCAAGGAAACCATTTCCTAGACATGTTCAAGAGAGTAAGAAGCCATTGGAATTAATCCACTTTGATGTGTGGACTACTAAAGTTGCATCTCTTGGAGGCTGTCATTATTTTGTCACTTTTATTGATGACTATAGCCTGGAGTAAGGAAGACCAAGGATATTTTAAACCTATTACACCTGGAGTAAGGAAGACCAAGGATATTTTGAGAGCACCTGGGAGTGAACCTACTTTGCGCAGGTCTACCAGAGCTAGGTATCCTGTGGATAGGCTGAAATATGATGGATTTATAGCCATTCACTATGCATATATGGTCAAAGTGATACAAGAACCAGAACCCACTTCTTATGAGCAAGCCATGGGAAAAGAAAAATGGGAGAAAGCCATGGATGAAGAAATGGATGCCTTGGAAGCAAATGCTACATGGGAGTTGGTATCTTTGCCTAAAGGTAACAATGCAATTGGCTGTAAGTGGATTTATAAGGTAAAGCACAATGCAAATGGTTCTGTGAGAGATACAAGGCAAGATTAGTAGTCAAGGGGTATGCACAAACATATGGCATTGACTATGAAGAAACATTCAGTCCGGTTGCAAGGATGGCAACCGTAAGAGCACTCATTGCTATGGCTGCATCAAAGGAATGGTCTTTACATCAGATAGATGTAAAGAATGCCTTCTCGCATGGTGATTTGCAAGAAGAGGTCTATATGGAGCAGCCATCAGGTTATGTGCATGTTGTTCATCCTGAGTTTGTTTGCAAGTTGAAGAAAGCATTGTATGGCTTGAAGCAAGCACCTAGAGCATGGTCTGACAAGATAGGACAATATCTTGTCACTATTGGCTTTCAGATTTCCAAGGCAGACTTCTCACTTTATGTGAAAAAAATAGAGAAAGGTATTATGCTACTTGTCATTTATGTTGATGATTTGATTATCACAGGTGATAGTGATGAAGATATCCTTCATGTGAAAATGCTATTGAAGTAGAAGTTTGAGATGAAGGATTTGGGAGAGCTGCGTTATTTGTTGGGCATTGAGGTGATTAGATCACCAAGTGGGATACAGCTCTTGCAGAGGCAGTATGGATTGGACATGCTGTCCAAATATGGGATGACAGGCTGTAAGCCTATTTCAGTTCCTTTGGAGCAGAATGTGAAGCTGAGCACAGATGCAGGTGAGCTTCTGGAAGACCCTACTATGTACAGACGCATAGTAGAAAGCTTGATTTATATGACTATTACCAGGCCAGATTTGAGCTATGTTGTTGGACTGGTAAGTCAGTTTATGCAGGCTCCAAGGAAACCGCATTTGGATGCGGCTAGATGCATACTCAGGTATGTGAAGTCCACATTGCAATATGGACTACTTTATGAGACTGGGGTTCAGATACAGCTGCATGGATACACTGATGCTGATTGGGTTGGTAGTATTTCTGATAGATGATCTACCAGTGGATATATGTTCTCTTTTGGGAGTGCTGCAGTCACTTGGAGCAGCAAGAAACAGCCTACAGTTGCCTTGTCGAGCATAGAGGCTGAGTACAGGGGTGCAGCAATGGTTGCATGTGAGGTAGCTTGGTTGCATAAGCTACTTTATGATATGCATCAGCCTCCTACAGATGGGCCAGTTGTCATTTATTGTGACAACATGAGTAGTATACACTTGGCAAATAACCCAGTCTATCATGCTAGAACAAAGCACGTTGAGGTGCATTATCACTATGTGCGGGAGAGGGTTTTACTAGGTCTTATTGATCTAGTTTATGTCAGCACAGAGGATCAGGTAGGTGACATATTCACGAAGGCATTGGGCGCAGAGAAGCTGCGCAAGTTCAGAGACCTGCTTGGTATGCAAGAATTGGGATTGAGCTCGAGGGGGAGTGTTGAGATATCGAGCTCCACTCGTGATATGCCAGGGTGACCGTTGTGCATTTATGTCACCGACTTGTCAGTTGGTAGATGCGGTTGGTACAGCACCCATGAATAATAGCTACATGATAGCTATCCTTATCTACTCTAGTTCGTGGCTCAGTTAGTATGCCACCTTAGTTAGTTGAGTTTGGTTTGAGACCCATATATAGGGTTCTTCTATTTCTTTGTACTTGAGTTCTTTTGGCTTACACAACTAAGAAGAGGAAAACTGTTTTCAACCTCCACCCTTGTGTGTATTCCCCCATTGTGCAAGCAAGAAAGCTACAAGTGAGACTCCTTCTTTCTCTCCCACAATCTTGACAATGCCTTGATTGATACATCTGCGATGTTAGCATATCTTTGTATAGGGTCTGAGTATGTTAGGACTTTGAAGTCTTGTAGAGTTGGTGGAATTTCATTAAACTTTGACCTAATTGCCTGCATCAAGACTTGTACCAGATGGATGTAAAAATAGCTTTTCTACATGGAGACTTGCATGAAGACATTTATATGCAACAACTTAAGGTCTTTGAGAAAAATGATAGGGAATGCCTAATTTGTTATTCATATGTTTACATAAAAACTTCAAGCAGGCGTATTAATTATTCTAAGATCTTAATTTTAAATACACAAAACTTATCATAAATACATAACAACATATGATAAGAATTGACTATCAAAACTTATCTTAAAAACAAAAATTCATGATAAAATCTTAATGCGCGTCTATATCTGCATTTACCTACGCGTCTAAATCTGCATCTATTTGCGCGTCCAACTTCTCATCTATACGCGTGTTTATGTAAATTTAGACATGCATATACATGCGAAGATAGACGCAAATGTCAAAATTCAAAAGATACTTGAATCATTTCTTTTCAAACTGTGCCTTTTCTTTCCTGCGTTTTTTACGCGTTCTAAAGCTCGAGTTTAGCCGACATGCAGTCTCTTTATGCCTCACCTCCTCATGACTCACCTCTTCTTTCACTTCAAAGAGACAAGAGGAGAAAAAGGAAAGCCAAGGAGAGGAAGAAAGAGAGAACAAGAGAGAGGAGAACAAGAGGAAGAAAAAGCAAAGGGAGGAGACAACAAGCAGCAAGCAAGCATCAAGGGAGAGTAACTCACCAAGGAGAGGAAGAAGGAGAAGGAAGAAGCACCACCACCCGCCACACCAAACACCCAAGGTGAGTCCTCTCTCTCTCTCTCTCTCTCTCTCTCTCTCTCTCTCTCTGTATTAGGATCTATGATTGAACTTTTTATAGTACAAATAAATCATGAATGGCGGTCATCGGATTGAAATCAGCCCATTGAGCGCGTTTGCCAAAGCGACTAAATTTCAGTATAGACGCAGGTATAGACGCGAAGCTATGTTTGCTGTCATTGCGTCTACGGTCGCTTCTCATAGCGTATGTATTCTGTGTCTGAGACGCGAGAATACACGCGCTCTGCACAGAATAAGCTTTGACTTTAGAGTCGCATCTCCAAGCGCGTATATCTTGCATGTGAGATGCGAAAATACACGAGCCCTACCCAGAAGCTTTGACTTCAGAGTCACGTCTCCAGGCACGTGTATTCAGCATTCCACATGCGAGGATACACACGCGCCCAGAAGCATTGACTTTAGAATCGCATCTGAGAGCACGTCTATGCTGCATCTCAGATGCGGATATACAGACGCTCTAACAAGAGGGTTGACCTCAGGGATGCATCTGAGAGCACGTCTATCCTGCATTTCAGATGCGATTATACATGCGCCAGCCATCTCTGATAAAAAATAAATTTTTATTTCTGGAATTATACAAATTTGTCTTTTTCCTGTGTTTTGTTTGTAAATGTCGCATCCTGGTTCATCTAGCAATGACCCAGATTTGGATCGCATGAATGATACATTGGGCTTGTTTGGTAGATGGGTCAATGCATTTTTTGGAGGTTTTCCTAGTAAGGAAGACTTCATGGGAGAGATGACTAGACATCTTGGCCGCTCTCCCACAGCAGACGAGGTGTTCAACGTCATGTCTGAAACACCTCTGACGTCTTTGCCTGGCACTACTTCCCAAACACCAAATGTCCAAACTCCAATTGTAGGTACTCCATGTGCAGCACCTGTATATGCATCGATTGAAGCACAAGCATCAGCCAACGCACGTGTATTTGCAGAAGAACGTGCATCCAGCGAGGCAGAGGGTAGTCGACAAAGAGGGAGGAGGGAGAGTCAAGGGGGAGGACAAGACTTGTGTGGGGTTGCCTAGGAGGTGGCGAGCGATCACTCTGACCAAAAGATCATGTAGAGAAGCATGTACACCAGTACTATAGAGTTATAGATACTGGTGGCATCTTCCATGATGATGAAGAAAGGGATGTAATGGCATACATGAGGAGCGTCGTGCATACGACGTACAAAGATTGTTTCATTTACTTCAAGAATCAGAAAAGCGGCTTGTGGTAGGAGGTGTTGAGGGCAGTCCATAGGAGGTACCCAAATCCTAAGGGTCAGGGATTCTCAGATGATTGGGGACGCACAAAAGTGAGGGATTTGCTTCACATTAAAATATCCGACCTCATAACACGCTCCAGGGAGTCACTGCGGAGACAAGAGGAGGTGCGTGGAGCCTATAGCCAACCACTTATATGCCACCTCATAGAGTGGAAGAAAGCCAAGAAGAAAGCAATAGAGAAAGTGAAGAGTCGTCAGCACGCAGAGGCGCGACGCATCCAAATGGAAACCATGGGATCGTCGCATTACGGATCAGGCGGCAGAGAGTCGTGGGAGACAGAGTTTATAAGTATATTTTGATTTCTAATTTTTTAAAATTTATATTTCTTTCAATTCTTTATATAAATTTTTCTAATACATTGTGTCTCATAATTGTTTGTATATATCATAATTGTTTTGCAGACTACTATCATTGGTAGGATACCTACTCCTAGAGAGGTAGTTTACCATCGAGGCCATAACTACGCAGCCACATGGATTTACTTCTATGAGGAGAGTTTCATCACTGAGGAGCAATACAACCGGGCTATGAGGATTCGACAACCAGAGAAGGTATGTTTTTCTTACTTTCCTATTAAAAGTATAGCTAATTATAACTTTTTCTTTGCAATTGTACGTAAGCAACCTTGATCTTTTGTGTGTGTAGACGAACCCCGATGTGGAGCATAGCAAGGAGGGGGATAGCGATGCTAGTAGCCATGGTGGTGCTAGCGAAGATGTTTCTTCTTCAGATTCATAGAGGAGCACCATACCTCCTCTATGGCCTTGTTTTCTTGTATATCTATTATCCATCTTTGAGCCTACTGCTTGCGGCCACGCTTTAGGTCGCGAGCACTTAAACTCCCCATGTAAATGCGTTTTATCTATAATGAATATATGGATTTTTGTTTTCAGTTATCGTGCTTTCAGATCCATTGTGTTTTTCCCAAATGCACAATTTGATATATGGGAGGGGGAAAAAAAAAACCAGAGAGCATGTGGTTGCTCTCTGGTTTGTTTTTTCCAGTTCTGTTTCTCGCGTCTATCTGTGCATCTAAATTGCAAAAAATGTGCGTTTATAATCGCATCTAAAATGCAGAGTACCCATGCTACATAATTCAAATTTAAAAAAAGAAATTAAATATCTTTTTAAAATAAAGGATATTTTTGATTTTACATTCGCATCTATCGACGCATGTAAAAGCGCGTCTATGGGCGTGCCTATATGCCCGCCTAATTTTCCACATAGATGCGCTGATAGATGCACAAAAGAAATTAAATAAATAAAAAATTTGGTTTTTTAATGCGCTTGTATTCACGCATGTATATGTGGGTCTACTGCGCGTCTATTTCTGTGTGTAAATTTCTTTATACATACGACTATAGGCGCGAGATTGTAGACACACAAATAGACGGGCAGGTAGATGCGTCTAAGAGGCCTTTTTGTTGTAGTGTAGATGAGGAGCATGGTTCCCTCAATGGGGAGCCACTCTCTAATTGGGAGGAAGGAGAAGAAAGACCACACTCTAATCACCAATGGAGGAAGTGAGAGAATGAATGTTGAAATCAACTCCATTTGCTCTTCCTTTATCTTCTTATGTTGGTCTCTTCTTGGGATGTAACCAACAAGCATGTTGGCCTACCCTTGAACACAATATCAGTGAGTTTGGGATTCTTCGACCGATTCCCATTTTTTGAATACTAAAAATGTGGCATTGGGATAACATGCCCATAAGTTTCTCAAAACCATATGATGACCAATTCCCATTTTTTGAATACTAGAAATGTGGCATTCGGATAACATTCCCATAAGTTTCTCAAAACCATATGATGTGACCTATCATTGGAAAGCACTTGAAAAATGGAATCTATTGAGCTATAGAGCGCTCAATTTGGAGTTATAGTGTTCAATTTATGACAAATCCAAAGATTTGACCACGTGTCCCAAACTTATGGGAAATTCCCATATTCCCTAATATGGTGTTCTTCAAGATTGTGTTAATTTGGCCAATAATTCTTGTAATGACATAACATAAGAAAAAAATTAAATTATGTATTTCTTAATTTAGTATTTAAAGCAGTTTTCATCACGGTATGAATTTGAGCATTTCGAATCTATACTATAGATGTAACATATGTCACAAAGAGACATCGCCATCGGAGTTGGCCACCTGATAGTAATTTGCACCACGAAAATAAGATTTATTTAACAATACATGCACTTGCTTATGGTAGCATATACAAAGTTTTGAAAATGATAGGATCACCATGGATTTTCACTTTTGATATTGTGATGGGTTATAAGAGGGCATGCACACCAAGAGGATAAGAAAAAGCTCCGTGAAATGATCATACTCAGATATTTTGGAAGATGGACTTATGTTCAAGGAACACACACTTTATGAAGATTGTATGTAAAATCTAATGCATTACATCTAATTTAAGAGTGCAACATAATAAATGCTTGTATATTTTTACTTGATGTCGCAATGTATTACTCCTTGATAGAAATAGGGCAAAATATTGACGTTTCCACTTTCTTTCACTATAGTGCACCATCTCAAAAGTAATTGTGTAATATTTGTAGCTTTTACTCCAGTTTTAGATATTATGCATTAAGCTTATACATAAGTATGTAAAAATTATAGTCTTTGAAATCTCTCAAATTAATGCAATGCATCATTCCTTATAAAGATGTTTTGAAATTCCACAAATTCAATACATAATATAAATAAAAATATAACTAGGTTAAGCATATAAGGTAAATACAAGGAGTGGGGATTACTAATGAGCTAAGCCTGAGTATATGTTGTGTTTTTGTTTGCACCTGCAATTGTATTAATGCCATGCAATAAATTAAATTATGATTTTATTACAATATAGAAAAAAGTGAAGAATAATTTATTATTTTATTGAATTAAAAGATAGACAATGAAGATGACACTTTTTTACACTTTCTTTTATTTATACTTCAAAATCTCAAGCTCATTTGCATAAGCTTAAAATTTTGGAAGCTGAATGTATATGTGTGTATGTGTGTGTGTAGCATATCATCATAATTATACACTTGGATAATAAAACTATAAATTCTTAGGAAAGAACTTAGGTAAGTTACATATAATTCTGATAATTTATATATCCATTAAAGATAAAAAGTTATGGAAGAAGGGTATTTATGAAGATCCTTAATAAGTTTAGATTGTGTATCACAATCTAGGCTAGGTTGTTCAAATATTGTCTATAAAGTAGCATTATTTAAGATGCATGATTTTAGCCATGCTTAATTTTATGCTACTAAAAGCATAAGGTGCTCGTTAAGAAATACAATGTTAGAAAAAAATAGTATGATAAAAATTTCAATTTTAATTCACTCGCAATTATATACTTCTATTTGTCTTTTCAAATGCATCAAAAAACAAGGATCTTAATTCATATTTTTAATGTAATCTTAGGAAATTTCCTCGGGAGAATTGGTGACTTACCCAAAAGGTTGGTAACTATGTTGCTTATTAGCGTATATATGCATAAGTCAATATTCAACTTCAATAAATCTTATTTGTAATGGCTATAGGAAAAGAGCTAGACTTATTTACGATTATCCTCAAGCATACACTAGAACCTAATATAGACAATTTACATCCAATTTGTGTGTATATTCTTGCAAGAATCTATTGTGTATGTCATGCGTGCACTTTGATGGGAGGATATTTTAAAGGGAAAACTAGCACAAGTAGATGTATGTTAAAGTGTGCATGAAAAAGAAGAATGTAAAATAAGTAGAGTATATTACTACAAGTATACCGAAAGAATAACTATTTTTCACACAAGACTGAACATATAGGAACCTTTCACACAAGGCTCTACATCTATGTATTGGACTGGACTTGTCTATTAGCTAACTTTGGCTATGATGTCTACCAAGCTTTTTTAATATAGACATGCTACATGCATCTACTCGATAGCATTCTAAACATTGCCCAAGCGCAAATCTTTCACACAAGAGTGAACATAGATGTGATGGACTACACTTATCTACTAGCTAACTTTGGCTATGATGTCTACCAAGTTTTGTGAACATAGACATGCTACATGCATCTAGTAGATAACATTCTAAACATTTCCCAAACATAGATATAACAAATGGGTAAACTAGTTGATATGTTATGTAGTGGCCAACTAAATAATAAAAACATGACAATCAATATCACTCAAAAAATACAAGCATGTCATATTTCCTCACCCATGGAAATATGTGTGTTGCTAGACAAAAGCATCATTAGGACATCTCACTTTGCAGAACTTCCAAAGACAACAAAACTCAATCATGTATTGTGCTATCATAAATAAAAATGCTTTTAATCCTCCTTTTTTTCTCTTCATTATGCTCGTGCCATACTTTGAAATACTACCTATGAGGTGTAAATTTTCTGGACACATTTCAAATCACGTACGAGGAAGGTATCATCATCATCAATGTCTGCATCCATAGCTCCAATGGCAATCATGTAAAAGTGCCCATTAAGAAAATGTGTCAAGTACTTAATGCATGCCTCATCATCATTATCAATTACCACACATAGGCATGCACTTTGCATGGCTACATTCACGTAAGGTGGAGTTCAACCTATATGGTCAAGTCTCCATCCCTTTGGAGGGTACATAGCCTCCATAAAATACAATACATTGTTGGAAGTCACTAGAAAGAAGCAATACAAACCACTATAGCCTCCATAAACTACAATACATTGTTGAAAGTCAATATAAACAAGCAACACACAACCTCCATAAACTGCAATAGTACATTGTTGGAAGTTACTAGAAACAAGCAATACAAACCACTATAGCCATTTTCCCATACAAGGAATCATCAAACCACAAAAAATGGGAGCTCATAAATCACTCAAGAATAGAAACTTCTTACAAAAGACCACAAAGCTCTTCTTACAAAAACCTTATTCTACTATTAATTCATAGAATGTACAATGGAGTGTGTGACTTTTTTACATCAACATGTAACAAGGCAAGGGTGACTAGATTCTTAAATGAAAAACTCCCCTTTCAACAGAAAGGACTGATACACCATAAACCACATTTGGATAGGAAGGAAAGTCCAAGATGCGTATTCAGTCATCTTAGAAGGATCATAAACACTTGGAGGTCATTACTCAAGGTAATGCATTGCATCAATCATGCTATTGGGTAAACTTGTAGAATAAGGTATTACATCAATTGTGTCATTGGGTAGACTCGTAGGGATTAGTATTTGAGTAGAGATTCTAATTACAATAAACCTATTCTAGGGCAAACAAGTTTCAAATATAACCTCAAAATAGATACCCTTTACATTACTTTTTGGACCCATGGATCTAGACATAGCACATAAAACATAGACTTGCCTTTTCTTGGAAAGGACACTTTCTTCTTGAGACTTTAAAATGAACTCCTTCTTATACCACCATTGTAAGTTGGAAACTAGGGTTAAAGTACCATCTCTATATCTTCTTATAGAAATGAGTTCACGGACCCATAAAAAATAATGAATAAAAAGATGAACTTTCCTCTCAATGAAGCCCATGGAGTAGTCTTATCAACCATAACTTTATACCATGCTTATAAACCTTTGACATAGGATCTTTATCTTCTCCTCTGAGTATATATTGCTTTGAAAGAAGGCCTCCAAACATTTTACTTTGACGATGGTTTGAAATTAAGGTAAGAAATAAGAAGGAAGAAGACTTTGTCTACCATGATACTCTAAAAGAAAAGAAAGAGATGATGACTCATTATATCATATCATCCTCATGCCCCAACCCAAGCTATTAAAGCATACTATATAGATTTTTGAGCTCACTTGGAGTATTTGGCTACTAATAATTCCATTGTTAGATATAATACATGCAAAGCATCCACTCATCATTCCATTTGGTGAGGCTCCTCCATAGCTTCCAAATTGAAAGTGCTAATCCATTGAGATAATAATCTTGCTATTTTTTATCATAGCAATAAAATGGAATGAGTCGCTAAATCATTCTATGGCCCTATCCATAGTCATGCATAATGGCCCAACTATCCTTGGTATATGCTTATTAAGGCTTTTTGCAAACTAGCCTTTAATCAACTAAGCCTCCCAAGCGATTCAAAGAAGACACACATAAATAGCATAATGTCCTCCCTTATAGTGTAAGTATCTTGCTTGTAAATTTTCACTACCAGTAGATCTATATCTTTGTGACATTCAAGCCAAGTTCTCTCCAAGAATTTAAGTATCTTCCCTTCCCAATTCCATTAAGCATCAAAGACATTATTGTGTCACTTTAAATATATAGATTCCTTCATCATTTCATGAGCCCCAGATTTTGGTTTTGAAAATTCCTAACAAAGACACGGACTCCAAGTTTGACAAAGCCTAGCTTTTTTTATTATAAAAATTATTGTTTTGTCTATCTCTCTCATGCTTGAACCCTTGTCTATATAATGTCTTCTATTAGGCCACACCATGCACCACATATCATTATACTTTTCCATTTTAAGGTGAATATAAGCAATGGTATGTATCATTGTGTACTAGATCTTGTTGTAATACCTCCCTGGATTATGCAAGGAGTAGATTTGATCACTTAACTAGTAGTCTCTCCCAGCTTCAAAACACATAAGCACATGCTACTACTATATTATGATGTATTCAGTAATTTTACCATTGAAGGAGCTCACATATCACATTTGGGGCTCTTCCTAACGTTATTGAAAGCTAGCACATTCAACACTAGACTCTATGCATACACGTGTCTAGAAATAGTTGGTTAGATGTAAGAATATGGGTTTTAATAGCCAAATTAAGTGGAATATAGAGAATCCTTATTGCTTGAAAATTACTCTACCCAGGAGTTCACTCTTTGTAAACCAAATATGTCACCTACGAGCAAAGAATCGTGAAAAACCCCTATCTACAGCTTGTGCAGGAGTCATATGACCCCACCCCATTTTTTACACTTATATGATGTATTAATAAAATTTATTGTGAATTCTATTTTTCACATATAAGATTGTATATTGTGTTTACTTCTTCCTCATATTGAATAATATTAAAAGACTAGAATATTTCTAATTTGGAAATTAAGCATTGCACTTTAAAGGTGATACATTGTTGCATCACTCCAAATGTAGTATTTCATGATGGTGCATTGTCTTTAACACAAAAACTGTAGTATTTATAAAACATAACAAATAAATTATCTTTCCCCTCCCTCATTCATCTTCCTCCCCTCCCCCCCATACCCCCTATTCTTATGGGTGGAGGGGAAAATTAATAGGGCCTATCCCTAATGTATATCCTTATGCACTTTTTGAAAAAGAAAACCCTCCCTTGCACTTACATGGTTCCTTATGCACTTTTTGAGGAATAAACCCCTCTTTGGCACTTAGATGGTTTCATAAATTATCCATGGCAAACTCCTCAAGAGGTGCTATCAATTAAATTAATTGAATTAGGCTATGAATTCTCCCTTGACTATCGGAAACCTCTTTGTAAATATGTATATTATGCATGCTTGCTCTTTAGATCCTAACTAGGAAGGGAGATAGAGAATAACAACCCTCATTCATGACCACAATGACCATTATCAATGCTATCATTATATGCTCAAACGAAATTTATGTAGGAATATCATCAAAGTATATGGAAGCAACTCAATAACCCGCAGTCCAAATGTTGCGGATTCAAGGCCACATGTGTCTAGCAAAATACATTTACCTTATACTTAGTGCCCACACAATTGTAAACTACAAGTGGTGGCTGCCCACCACTGTCATCTATATTCCTTATTCTTTACTATGATAGAATAATAAAGAGAAGGCAGGTCACACATTGTGACTGTTGAAGTTTCCACACACTAGTCTTACTCTTTTGCATTCAAACCTCCATAGCCATTCCTCTTACTTCCCCTTGTGGACTTCTCTCTCTCACTCTTGCTCACCCTTTCAAACTAATATTAGAGTAGGAATTCAAGGAGCTTCACCCATTCTACTTCAGCTTGGGAAAGAGAGCTTCAACCCCAACTTCCATGGCAACTAGAGCTTCAATCATCTAAGGAAAATATCAAATCCCCACCTTCTCCAACTCATTTCTCAACTTCAACACAACCTTTGATCAGTGCCTAGTAAAGTCAAAGAGTTAAGGATAGTAGGAGAAGTCTCTAGAAATTATCCCACAATTGGTCATAGATTTTTAGGGGGCTTCCCTACTCACTTCCCCTCAGACATTTGGCTCGACAACTCTTCTAATTCTTATCTAGCTATTGAGAACTTGTCTTAGCACTTTTGACTTTGGCTTTGGGCAGCATTTGAGAATACAAACTTACAATTCACAATTTTGGATAGCAAAGCATTTGAATGTTTATGCTTTACTAATGCTTATTCACATAGGTTTTAATGCTAGGATGATATATTGATCTTAGGGATTCTCTACAAATTGAATAGAGCTTATTTTACTTAGCCATTAAAGGGACCTTTGTTCTCATAAATAGTGGATAGAAAGCATATGCTTTGAATATCAATGAAATATATGCTTACATGCGATGGGGAAATGCTCTTTGATCATGTGTATGCTTGATACTATTGGGCATGTATGGATATGATCTCCTTTTGGCCTTGAGTTTTAATTCTAAGCTCTCTTATATTCATATCTATAGAGGTTGCATGGTTTAGTGATCTCTTATTCATAGGCTTGGATGCTGATTTTATTTACATGCTCTAGGACATATTATTTGCTACCTTTGGGCTTTCGAATGTTATGACATGCATGTATTGAGCGAGCTTCCGTTGCTCTTGGATACTTCACTTTACTTCCAATGGGAGAACTTTCATATTTCATCGCAATGCTTGGGTTTGAGAGATTGCACAAGTCTCTCATCTATACTAATTGGTTTATGCAGACACCTTCTTTGTAGTTATTAATTGCTATGTGATTTTTTTCATTTTATTTTTTGGTTGCCTAGTACTTCCTCTTTGAGGTACATTATCAGCCCCATAGACACATGCTTCCTTGGTACTCGAATGTTATGATAATGCCTTGAGATGCTAGTTGGATTTTTAAGAGCTTGATTATCTCAGTTTTGAAGAGGTTTATTTCTATCATAATAGTTTGGACAGCAAGCATACAACAATGGACTCTATGCTTTGAATGCCCATTGTGTCTACATGATATTTTAAGCATGTTATATGTCTATAGTGATGTCTAGGATTGATGTAAAAATACAAATACAATTATAACACGCTTTGGCACTTGATTTTGAGTTGCATTTGACGTACTTACTCACTTATGGGTATTGAGTTGCATTTGAGTTGCATTTGACGTACTTGATTTTGAGTTGCATTTGACGTCCTTGGACTTTGGTCAGATGCTTTGAGCTTCCATACTTACTCACTTATGGGTATTGAAGCTTCAATTGGACACTTATGCTCCCATATATATTTGAGATGTGCTTCGGCTTTCCAGATGCTTTTGTGTATATGTCTTGAGCTTTGCCTGCTCACTTTGCATTCAAGATTCTCTCATAGATGGAGGTGCTTATACACAAAAACTTTTGGTACTTTTTTCTTGCAATTGGTGGGCATTTCTAGTCTCATTTGTTCACACCCTTTTGGATTTGTTTTGCAGGCTATTTTGTTGAATTTACTATAGCCCATACTCTTGCTATTTGTGCTAACACTTGCAGTCATTATGGCAAGTTCATATGCCAATAATGCTATTTTCAATCTTCAGAATCTTGATGGAAATAACTTCCAATATTGGACAACATAGGTATGCCTTGGTACAAAAGAGGCAAGTTAAACCATTGAAGTTAGATAGCATAAAGCATGAGCTTTATGATATAGAGGGTTAGGCAAAACTTGATTATCTATGCAAATCTAGTGTTATTTTATCATTATCAAAGTAAGTGTATTTTAATAACATTGGGATTGAGAGTGGTGCTTATGAATAATAGAAAAAAATTTGATTTTTATGACAAATAAGGTCTTGCATCTCAATTATACTAGTTGAAGAGACTTGTAAACATTCACATGAAGGAGGGTACGGCTATATCCACTCATTTGAATGAATTTCATTCCATTTTTAGCCAACTTGTATCACAAGGCATTCAACTTGACAATAATATCAAGTCCTTTTTCTTGCTTGTTACACTACCTGATTCATGGGACACCTTTCATATTGCTATGAGTGCTCATCCTTCTAAGGGTGGTTTTAAATGTAGTGGTATAGAGAGTTCCATACTAATAGAAGAACAAAGGAGAAAAAACATTGATACAAACATGTACTTCTTATGCATTGACGATTAGAGGCAGAAATTGTAGTAATCACACTAATAAATATGGTAGAGACTCCTAGCCTGATAGGGGCAAGTCCTAGTCTCATAGGCAATCTTGCATTAAGTTTCACAGATGTAAGTTCTCTTTGGCATGTAATTCTTATGGGCAACATGGTCAAATTCAACTATAATTGCATAAAATGTGCAATGATAGGCATAATGAGAAAGGCAAGGGGAAAGCATATGATAATGTAAAGTCTGATCATTGTAGCATTGTCCCTAGTAATTTCAGTGTGAAGATTGAAATGATAATGATGCCAGAAGGCAAATTTCACAGTGGATTCCGTGAGGTTTTTATTCCACGGTGGATTCCACGAGCTTTTTTGGTGGATTCCGTAAAATTATATTTATTTATTGGGGCTCATACACAAGATGGATTCCTTGTGTGAGAAGTTGATTAGTATGCTTGTCTTTCTCGGGCATTAGATTAATTCAATGTGCACGCATGTGATTCCACAATCGGTGATTCTACAAAATACATATCAAATTAATGGACACGTATGAGTTTAGAGTGCACACTCAAATTAAATTAAGGTTAGGACAGAGTTCCAACCTATTTAATTATTTTGTAGCTCAAGACTGCTAGGTATTCAACTTTTATGGGTTTTATCTTATTATTTTCAAACAATTGTGAATGCTTCAGTCGATGTGTAAAGCACGTGGCGATGGCATTGGGTAGCACTCGGTGATGGTGTGAATTCAAAATACCTAGAAGAATTACTATTTATGATGGGCACACGCATTATCTCTAAAGAAGTGGTGTCAATATTTATTTAGACGCACTTATTTATTAAATTGCTTGACAAAATATTTATTAGTTTGTATGCACATAGACACTCGATTTAATATTTCATTATTTAACATTGTATTTCGGCGGCACAGCCCCACTTTTGGAATGCCCAAACGCTTTACTCTTTATTGGGGAAAAATCAAACACAAAAGCCAAAAGTATGCTAATTGTAAAGTGGGCTATTTTTTAGCTTGGAGATAAATAAATTTATAAATACATGGGTTGTGAAGCGCTCACACAAGGCATGGGGGAGATTGCACCCAATTGGTTTTCTTGTCTCTTATTGTGCAAAATATCTTTTTGTCTTTAGAAAGCTTTTGTAGAGTTATTTGTTCTTGGGGACCTTCCAGTGTTCACTACGCGCACATACAGCATACGATCTGTACACCAAATAAATGTAGCATATAAGGGTGTCTAATGATGACTATATTTCAGCTAATTTATCTATTGATGCTGCTCAGTTTATCGATGCTTCATCTACTTGCTACCATTTTTTGTTTGCTTGATTCATGTGCTTCATTCCATGTTACCCCGCATGAGGATTGGTTTCATAACTATTGTGGCAATACAGGTTCTGTTATGAGACTGCGAAATGATACTGCATTAGATATCATTAGCATTGGGGATGTTAGACTATAGTTTGATTCAAGCAACTCTTTTGTTTTGGATAATGTACGTCATGTACTAGCTAGCAACCTCTATTCTTTGACTATATCTAGGTTTTTTGACCATGTATTGGGTGTGATCGATTTACCACATGTATTTTTAACCAGCTACACTCTCTTAAAACAAGTGATAATATAACTCAAATCTATGAAAGAGACAAAAGATCTTATAGTAGCATCCATTTTACAAACCTCAAATTGGATAGTTAGATTCCATATGAAGGTAGCCTTCAAGGGATTACAAGAAACAATTGGGAGGAGTCTCATTATTATAGTCAATCAGGTGCAGGAGAGAGCTAATAGAGCTTATCATGAGATGCTCTAACAATTACTTTTACTGACTTGGCACATTTCCTTCACAAAGATTCCCATGTGAATAATCAACCTTTCACATTGTAGAAGCAGATTTCAGCTTCAATTTCTTCATTGCTTTCTTACGCTTCCTTTCCTATTGAAACCTTTGACCTTTTCTCAAGAGTTGTATCATTAATTATTTTTTCATGAAATTCCCTACAGCTTATATCCTAGCTATTTGCCTTTCTTTTCCCCCTCTTGTTTGCTATCTTGTTTCTGTTGAGGCCCAACATCTTCCATAACATGCTCCGAAGGTTATTGATTTGCAGCTTTAGGCTACTCCATACTTCTTCTTGTCACTCTCTTAGATGTCCCTACATTATCTTCATCTTTCTTCCAGTTCTCTTCCATAAGTATATGTGTGTTTTGCACTTTGCTAAATATGCAGATATTGAATATGCATCTACTTGTGATTCCTAGCCAGTCATGTCATGAATGTTTTTCCCTATATGAGACATTTCACTATCAGTAGCTTTCATCTTTTTAGTTACATGCAAAGCATGCGTCCATATTGCAACATTTGGACCAACCATCTTGTCCATGCATTCTATCCAATTGTAGACCAAAAGCAGCAACATGTATAGTGGCATAAGCATTTTGAATAGCCAAGTCTGTGAACAACTTTTGCATATCTTTCCTTCCAAATTTCAAAGCAAGAGGAAATCCCATTTCTTGTGCATGGAACTTGCCATGTTTACAAAATATTAGCTATCATGCCAAGGCCTCTTGATAAGCAATAAAATCCTTCATTTCATATTGCAAACTATCACACCACATACATCTTTTTCCAATTCTAGGGACTGTTACTGATCCCCTTTTCCCTTGTTCTCTCTCATCCAATTTTGTGACCTTCAATTGAAGATCCCACATGCCTTTAACCGATTCATCTAATACATCTTTCATAATACTGGAAACAATAGGTGAAGCCATAGGGTTAGCCACATAAACAAGTGGGTTACTAGATAAATCAACTATTTTGCTCCTAATAATGGGCAAGCTAGATAAATACAATATTTCTCTTCTTCTATGTTTTTGCACTAGTGTACTAGCAACATCCATAAGATGACTCCACTATGTTTTAAGCCTTGTCTCTATAGTCTAATCATCTAATAAATAGTCAAGATTCTCTTGAAGCTCTGGATTTGTCGCTTATATATAGAAACAATAGAATTTTTTTGACTTGTAAGAGCTTGTTATTATGCAAGGTCTAATTTCTCAAACCGACTTTTAAATTCTCTTAATAACTCTACAGCCACAAGACCCTTATTGGGTTTTAGAACCCACTCTTGGAAAGTCTTGCAAGTAATCAAACTAGTATCTCCAATGTAAAATTCTTCCTAGAGTGTCTTCTTGAAAGCAACCCAATCATCAACATCCTAATGTACAATTTAGTAACTTGGGTTTCAATTCATGTACACTGACCCATACAAAATATTGGCTCTATGCAAGTCGAGTTATCCCAAATAACTCCATATTTTGAGTGTAGTTATGCAAATATGCAAGTACATTCATGCCATTAAACAACTTCATATCATGCTCTATTACTTGCAGAGCATTTATCACAATAGTTTCTGTTTGAGCAAAAGCCTACACCACCTTTTGTTGTTGTTGTACTTGCATAAGCATGTTCATATTCTATAATAACTACTCCAAAACATCACTAGAAAGTGTGCTTGAAGATTCTCCCATCTCGCCTTTCCTTTCGACAACTTGCCACATCGGGAGGGTTTATGAATGTCGAAGAGGTTTTACTCAAAATGTTGTATCCACCGGGGATCAAAGAGAGAAGGAAGTAGAGAATTGGAGATAGAATAGAAGAAAAAAATAGGCAGGAGATTCAAATTAATCCCAAGAATTCTAGAAATAAAGTTGTCTTCAAGACATGTGCATACATTATGAATCAATCATAAAGTCTTTTGCCAATCCTATCAATGTCTTTATATAAGATAAAGGAAAAGCTCGATGATTCAAAATCTACATGTATTACATGTAAGATTTGTTGTACATCCAAGACAAAGAGTCTAAACAATCAAACTTTCAATAAGTTTACATGATTTCTTGGTAGGAGAAACCAAAGTACCTGTCCCAGGAGCACTATGTATTGCTAAATCTCGAGAAAGGAAACAAAAGCGTTGTATGAAACTCCAAACACACTTCAGCCCTATGTATTCGTGGTGATTACAATGATTGTTTGATAGCTAAATTCCAAGACAAAGGGTTCTTGGATTAGCTAGACAATGTCTACGACTACTCGAAAGTAATCTCCCAGGACTAGATGTCTTGAGGCTCCTTGTCATACTAAAAAGGCGTACAAAACACTAGCTTCTTTCCTATTTCTCAGATGGAAAATGTGATGGTTGTGTTCACTCTGAAAGGGGGTAAAACCCTAGGATACTTCATCTAAATTCTCCTAGATCACTCCTTCTCAGCTCTTCTTGTCTCCAGAGTGTTGTTTACTACTTGAAAATTGCGATTGCCTAGCACCACAAGCTTCAAGAGCCATTCTCTTATTATCAGATTTTCTAAAATTGGCTAAAAAGACACTTTCTTTCTATATATCACTCTATTCTAAAAGTTTACTACACCTTTGAAGTATCTCTACAAGAAATAATGGCTAGAATATAAAAAATAGATTAAAATAGTCAAAAAATCCATTTTTTTTGAACCATTCATATTATGGACACTAATAAAAATGACTAATATGACATTGAATCTCTAGATCAATAAGAAAATGAGATGGTGATACACCTCAAGGTTTTTCATAGTGTGTCTGCATAGCTGCATGACAACGCAATGTCAATGTAATGGAGTGGGATCTTGGGACTCCTAATGATCCGCATCCAATCAAACTCAGTACGATATGATCTAATGATGAGTGTACAAACTATGTATCACTCCTACTATAAGAGTTTAGGGATAATTTGCATGGAGATATGGTGAATTGAAAGGGATTCTCCCTACTATTGTCGTGCACATGATCCCATTGAAAGAAGGTAGTAAGCCAGTAAGGAAAAAGGTTAGAAAAATGCCTTTTGAGTTGAGAGAGACACTCTTCTTAAGGATTTTAAACTTCCACAGAGTATAGTTTGTATCATCTAACATACCTTTATTGAAGATTGGTTGAAAAATTATTAGTGTTTGAATAGGTAGTTCAACACCACAGCCTCTAGAACTACTTCATGTGCCAGAATCGCTTGTGGAAGTCAACATTGCTCCTGCTTGCTATCGAAGCTTTTGTCTCTCATGTACTCTTCGATCTCTAGAGTCCCCTTGGTCCTAATACCATGTAAAAATTACATGGTGTGCCAAATAGATTTTGAGCAAGAGATAGAGAAAGATAGCACACAACATAATAAGAGGACAATAGAAAATTTATTTAACTCTAAACAAGCTGGTACAAAGATGGCTTTGTCCACCTGTACAGTTCTAATGTGAAGCTTAGATGGATATCTAGATAGAAGATAGGTGAAGAGCTTAAGGCTAGCTAGAATAACTCTGATTGAGTGAAAGGATAGATTATGAAGGCTTTGAAGGGGTCTACCTTCTATAGCCTATGAAGGGGGGGTCATGATGGATGACCTTCCATATGCACCAGTGTCTGTTGGCCTTCCATGTGCACATGTGTCTGTTGACCTTCCATGTGCACATGTGTCTATTGACCTTGCATATGTACATGTATCTATTGACCTTCCATATGCATGTGTATCTATTGAGCTTCCATGTGAACCTCCACTAGTTTGCTAAGGGCTACTTCTGGAGGTCTCAAACCCAAGATAGGGGTTCGTGATAAATTCCTTATCTTGCAACTTGATGTAGTGTGCCTTGAGTTGCTAGGAGCTTTAACTACTCTATCTAACACAAAGGCTAGACCTACAATGGAGTCAAGACCCATCAATGTCTAGGCTCACACATGGCTTCTCCTCATAATGGGGGCCTTACAATTTTGAGCACTATGGATCATTGGTGAAACCTTATGAGGGTAGGGAATTAAGGCTATCTAACACAAGCAAGTAGCAACCTATCCATCAAATGTGAAGTGCAGCCTTGGAAGCAACTCATGCCACCCCAATCCACCTTTGCAATAGAGCCCTCCCCCCTAACTACAACAAGCTTAAGTTCAAGTCACATTGTGCTCTATTGATGTAGGCATCCTACAGCCAAAAACATAGATGAGAGGAAGCTTTGTAGGCAGATAGTCAGCTTGCTACCCACTGTTATTAAGAGTACCATCCAAATTGTCCCAAACTATGCATCCTACCTCTATTGGCATCTTGATGGAATTTCATCCTAAAATTGCCTAGTTCAACCTCACTCATATGGTAGCAATAATCTATTGGCACTAGTAAATTCTCATGCTTCAAAATAAAATGGAGATGTAGTAGAAGAATGTGGCACGTATAGTGTCATGTGTGGAAGAAGGGATAGGATTATCATTGCACACCTTCTAGCATGTCAAGAGGCCCATCTCGACTTTGCAAACTCCATTCGAAACCAACTCCATATTCCTATATGGACAAGTGGCAATAGTGGCTACTAATGTTGATGACTCGTTGCCCATCTCTTGGGACATCTTGAAAGAGCTGCAAGAGTCTTTCTAGAGGAAAATATGTGAGAAGCTATGGATGAAGCGCTGCAGTGACTTTGGGCTGCCTTGGTGGATGCATGTATCCAACTAGCACCTCTACCATTTTGTGATGATGATGATTTTGATGCATATGCGTAAACCCAACCTCTAACACAGTTGACACAGTTTTTCCCTTCCTTGCTAGCCATTACTCTTTAGTCTGTGCTCGCTCTTCTTCGGCCTCTATTGCCTCTCCTTCTACAACAAGGTTAGTGGCCAAACTCTAGTAGGAGGCAAAGGTTTCCCAAGATGTGCCCATAGAGATTGGCGAGGCAATAGTAACGTCGATTCCCATTTTGGTTGCCACAAATAATATAGCTCGTGGTAGGATGGGCCTAAAGCGTATCTTAGTCCACAATCATTGGACTCAAGAGGAGAATGTGGAACATGAGCTCTTGAGCTCGAGGAAGTTACTATATGTATATCCTCTACATCACATGCATTCAGGGCCTATTTATAAATATCCTTATTTGTGAATTTTTCTTGAATAAAATATAATCCTTTTCTATTCAATCTATAAATAACCCCTTTATATTATACCCTTTTGTATGTAAGAAATATATAAAAACGGTATTTTAAAAATACATTATTTTGAACCCACGTCATGCACACATGTTCATGAGTAACTTACCGGAGCTCTTGAGAAACAATGGGATGTCACCTTGGAGCACGCTGAGGTGCTTCAGAATGATCATCGCCAAATTTTGAATATGTGAAGGCAAAAGAAAAGTATTTATGGAATCACATTTGACATCTATCTATAGTAGACGATGAAGTGTGGTATCATGCCTTCCTCTGCTTCACCTTACCCCAGACTACTCAATTTACACACGAAGAAGTCCTCACACTTGAGATTGGGCATTTTTTGCTAAAGTCATAGTGTAGAAGAAGCCTGCTATGGATCACAAAGACCGGTAGCAACACAAGATTACAACCCATCACTCGAACATCAAGCTACACTTTGAGGTGGAGTAACTCATAGGAAAGGTAATATAGGTAGAGGACCTACCCTCTAAGCGCATCATGTGCATTCACTCTGCTACTTGGTAAACTAGCTAGATTGAACATCTTGAGCAATAGGTCGTGCTAGTAAGAGTGGAGCAAAATCGACTTCATCAAGCCATTCATATAGGTGTCTACTAACTAGAAATTCTAGCTATTTAACTCTTCTTACATAATATCCCCAACCTCCACACTGAAATTGCATGGATCCTTAGCTCCATTAGCACCATTTAAACTAAAATCTACTCTAATCCCTACCACCACCACTATCACCTCCAAATCCTTGCCCAACCCACCTCCTCCTCCATTTCTGCCTCTTCCACACAATCTGCCACTACTAGCTTCGCCCTTGGCCCTGACACTTGCACATGTAGTAGTACTCTAGGATGCACCCACTCTAAAAGATGCAGGAGAAATCGAAGGATGAAGTCTTGTGGATTTTAGTCCATTGTGCATGCCATGTATTAGGCATAGGAGGATAGCAAAGATTGGTGGTGAAGTAAGTGCCAATGAAAGATGACAGTAGTAGTGCAATAATGAAAAGTATTGGTGTAGCTGAGGGTAATGGCAGGACTTCAAGCCAGAGCAAGTGAAAGAGCTATATAAGGGGCACAAAGGAAGTGACAAGGTTTCCAATTGACACAATCACAATGCCAATTTACCCCCATATATACGACTCTATGTACACATAGACACACACAAAGTTAGTTCCATTGTTGTGTTGTGATCACATCCATGGTTATCTAGCTTATGCATTGTACTTTCAAGTGGTTAATCCTTTGAATATATCCATAATTTTGAGTATTGCCATTTCTTGATGTTGTCTTTGAGAGATACCATGATGCCTTGTGTCGATTATCTAAACAAATTTATTGGAATATATGAGTAGTCCCCCATTTACTATCAATATTATCTATGGTCCTTTATTTAATATGTTCTTGTTAATATGCCTTGATTGATACATCTGCGATGTTAGCATATCTTTGTATAGGGTCTGAGTATGTTAGGACTTTTAGGTCTTATATATTTGGTGGAATTTCATTAAACTTTGACCTGATTGCCTGCATCAAGACTTGTACCAGATCGATGTAAAAATAGCATTTCTACATGGAGACTTGCATGAAGACATTTATATGCAACAAATGAAGGTCTCTGAGAAAAATGATAGGGAATACCTAATATGCAAGTTGAGGAAGAGTTTGTATGGACTTAAGAAGGAACCTAGGGAATGGTATCATAAGTTTAATGTCTTTATGCATTTTAAGGGTTACTTTCGTAGTGATATGGATCCATTTCTTTACATGAAAAAGGCACGTGATAGTAGGCTTATCATTTTGGTACTATATGTTGATGATATCGTGAGTGCTAGAACCACTCATGATGATCTAGATGCCTTGAAGACTCAACTCAAGAAGATCTATTAGATGAAGGACATAGCACAAGCCTCACATATTCTTGGCATGCATATAATGCATAAACACTCTAAGGGACTTCTCTACTTATCACAAAAGGAGTACATTCATAAAGTCCTTCATGATTCCATATGTAGGCCGATAAGCCTATTGGGTGCCTTTTACCTTCTCATATGAAGATTCATAGAAAATTTTCCAAATTAGATGATGAAAGGGTTGAAATGTCCAAGATCTTGTATGTATCCACAGTGGGTGGTTTAATGTATACCATGATAGCCATTTGATCTAATATAGCATTTATAGTAGGAGCTATGGTATATCAAATGACTACACTTGGCAAGAAACATTGGGACATCTTGAAGAGATACCTTAAAGGCACTACAAATATGTGCATTTTCTATGGTAGCCATGCTACAAGAGTTGTGTGTTACATTGACTTAAATTAAGTAGGACATGTAGATAGTACAAAGTCCAATGGTGGTGCTTCTTGGATGACTAGGGTGCAAAAATGCATAGCTTGGTTTACTATCTAGAATGCCCTACTAAGGCTTGCAAGGACGTTTCAGCACCCACCCTGGCATGGATGAGAATTCCCAAATTTCTAGCACTAAGGAGGGTCATCTTTTGTCTCTGGCCAAGGTCACTTGTCAACTATTGACAAGAAGACTATGTTTGAAAACTACAGGGGAAGAGGTCACATGAGGATGATGACAAGGATGCATATGCCATCTAATTAGGGTGGAGATGAGGAGAGTGAAGATGAGCTATAACTAGATGAGGAGCATGGTTCTCTCAATGGGGAGCCACACTCTAATTGGGAGGAAGGAAAAGAAAGACCACACTCTAATCACCAATGGAGAAAGTGAGAGAATGAATGTTGAAATCAACTCCATTTGCTCTTCCTTTATCTTCTTATGTTGGTCTCTTCTTGGGGTGTAACCAACAAGCATGTTGGCCTACCCTTGAACACAATATTAGTGAGTTTGGGATTCTTTGACCAATTCCCATTTTTTGAATACTAAAAATGTGGCATTCGCATAACATGCCCATAAGTTTCTCAAAACCATATGATGTGACCTATCATCGGAAAGCACTTGAAAAATGGAATCTGTTGAGCTATACAGGGCTCAATTTGGAGTTATAGTGTTCAAGTTATGACAAATCCAAAGATTTGACCATGTGTCCCAAACTTATGGAAATTCTCATATTCCCTAATATGGTGTTCTTCAAGATTGTGTTAATTTGGCCAATAATTTTTCTAATGACATAACATAAGAAAAATTTTAAATTATGTATTTCTTAATTTAGTATTTAAAACAGTTTTCATCACTATATGAATTTGAGAATTTCGAATCTATACTATAGATGTAATATATGTCACAAAGAGACATCATCATTTTGAGTCTCTACCTTCTATTATCAACACTACCATAAAGATGGAGTTGTGACACTTGTGGTTTAGCCATCGGATTTGGCCACCTGATAGTAATTTGCACCACGGAAATAAGATTTATTTAACAATACATGCACTTGCTTATGGTAGCATATACAAAGTTTTGAAAATGACGGTATCACCATGGATTTTCAATTTTGATATTGTGATGGGCTATAAGAGGGTATGCACACCAAGAGGATAAGAAAAAGCTCCATGAAATGATCACACTCAGATATTTTGGAAGATGAACTTATGTTCAAGGAACACACACTTTATGAACACTGTATGTAAAATCTAATGTATTACATCTAATCTAAGAGTGCAACATAATAAATGCTTGTATATTTTTACTTGATGTCAATGCAATGTATTAATCCTTCATAGAAATAGGTCAAAATATTGACGTTTTCCACTTTCTTTCACTATAGTGCACCATCTCAAAAGTAATTGTGTAATACTTGTAGCTTTTACTCTAGTTTTAGATATTATGCATTAAGCTTATACATAAGTATGCAAAAATTATAGTCTTGGAAATCTCTCAAATTAATGCAATGCATCATTCCTTATAAATATGTTTTAAAATTCCACAAATTCTATAGATAATCTAAATAAAAATATAACTAGGTTAAGCATATAAGGTAAATACAAGGAGTGGGGATTACTAATAAGCTAAGCCTAAGTACATGTTTTTTTATTTGCAAGTGCAATTGTATTAACACCATGTAATAAGTTAAATTATGATTTAATTAAAATATAAAAAAATGAAG
Organism: Lygodium microphyllum; assembly: GCF_053477565.2. Taxonomy (NCBI): domain Eukaryota; kingdom Viridiplantae; phylum Streptophyta; class Polypodiopsida; order Schizaeales; family Lygodiaceae; genus Lygodium; species Lygodium microphyllum. The sequence goes on from NC_141136.1 coordinate 31,724,475, forward strand.
AATAATTTATTATTTTATTGAATTAAAAGAAAGACAATGAAGATGGCACTTTTTTACACTTTCTTTTTTTTATACTTCAAAATCTCAAGCTCTTTTGCATAAGCTTAAAATTTTGGAAGCTAAATGTATATGTGTGTGTGTGTGTGTGTGCATATCATCATAATTATACACTTGGATAATGAAAGCATAAATTCTTAGGAAAGAACTTAGGTAAGTTACATATAATTCTGATAATTTATATATCCATTGAAGATAAAAAGTTATGGAAGAAGGGTATTTATAAAGATCCTTAATAAGTTTAGATTGTGTATCACAATCTAGGCTAAGTTGTTCAAATATTGTCTATAAAGTAGCATTATTTAAGATGCATGATTTTAGCCATGCTTAATTTTATGCTACTAAAAGCATAAGTTGCTAAAACTAAGGTGCTTGTTAAGAAATACAATGTTAGAAAAAAAATATGATAAAATTTTCAATTTTAATTCACTTGCAATTATATACTTCTATTTGTTTTTTCAAATGCATCAAAAAACAAGGATCTTAATTCATATTTTTAAGGTGATCTTAGGGAATTTCCTCAGGAGAATCGGTGACTTACCCAAAAGGTTTGTAACTATGTTGCTTATTAGCGTATATATGCATAATTCAGTACTCAACTTCAATAAATTTTATTTGTAATGGCTATAGGAAAAGAGCTAGACTAATTTACGATTATCCTCAAGCATACACTAGAACCTAATATAGACAATGAAGAAGATATTAAAAGGTTTGTGAGTGAGTGCTATTGATCACATAATGCAATAGTGAGAAGCTAACTTTATCAAACGAACTTTTCCTATGGATGGAACAGTAGAGGCTAGTCATACATTATGTGTGCTAGTTGTATACATTTGCAAATTTGTGCCAATTGATCGACATACTCAAGGCATGTACACCTAGATAGATAGAGAGAGGGACGCGCACACACCACACACACACACACACACACACATATATATATATATATAATATATATATATAGAGAGAGAGAGAGATCTTTGAGTTGTATATTAGATAGTGACTTGAGAGGTTACTTTTGATTCCCATAGGATAATGTATGTTTGGGTTGGGATATGCAAGTAAAACCTCAATTGTATATGTATAAAGATATAAACTTTCTCTCATGATTATGTTTGACGCATCGACTGAGCTGCTTTCGGCTAACGGCCAAGCATCGCCGCCAACCAGCAGTCGGCACGTCGAAAACACAGAAGAAGAAGAAGAAGAAGAGGAAGCTGAAGCCAACTCGGTCTCGACGTTAATGGCGTTGTTCTCTTACTAAAGTAACGGAACAACTGTCGAAGCAAAGATGGAGGTCCCTGGTTCTATTCTCATCGTAGAGTGAATTCGATTATCCTCGGTGCCTAGAAATCTCTAGTTGTGTGAACTTTACAATCTAAAAGCCTCGAGCGAGGCTTTTCTAAAACAACATCGTGTATTTATGGTGGATGAATAGAAATGGTTTCAAGTGGTATCACATCCAATCTGTGTGTATATTCTTGCAAGAATCTATTGTCTATGCCATGCGTGCACTTTGATGGGAGGATATTTTAAAGGGAAAACTAGCACAAGTAGATGTATGAATAACGTGTGCATGAAAAAGAAGAATGTAAAATAAGTAGAGTATATTACTACAAATATACTGAGAGAAAAACTATTTTTCACACAAGAGTGTAACTATTTTTCACACAAGAGTGAACATACAGGAACCTTTCACACAAGGCTTTACATATATGTATTGCATTGGACTTGTCTACTAGCTAACTTTGGCTATGATGTCTACCAAGTTTTTTAAACATAGACATGCTACATGCGTCTATTAGATAGCATTCTAAACATTGCCCAAACACAAACCTTTCACACAAGAGTGAACATAGATGTGATGGACTAGACTTATCTACTAGCTAACTTTGGCTATGATGTCTACCAAGTTTTTTGAACATAGACATGCTACATGCGTCTAGTAGATTACATTCTAAACATTGCCCAAACATAGATACAACAAATGTGTAAACTAGTTTATATGTTATATAGTGGCCAACTTAATAATAAAAACATGACAATCAATATCACTCAAAAAACACAAACATGTTATATTTCCTCACCCATGGAAATAAGTGTGTTGCTAGACAAATGCATCATTAGGACATCTCACTTTGCAGAACTTCTAAAGACAACAAAACTCAATCATGTATTGTGCTATCATAAATAAAAATGCTTTTTATCCTCATTTTTTTCTCTTCATTATGCTCATGCCATACTTTGAAATACTACCTATGAGGTGTTAATCTTCTGGACACATTTCAAATCACATAAAAGGAAGGTATCAGCGTCATCAATGTCTCCATCCATAGCTCCAATGGAAATCATGTAAAAGTGCCCATTAAGAAAATGTCTCAAGTATTTAATGCATACCTTATCATCATTATCAATTACCACACATAGGCATCCACTTTGCATGGCTACATTCACGTAAGGTGGAGTTCAATCTATATGGTCAAGTCTCCATCCCTTTGGAGGGTACATAGCCTCCATAAAATACAATAAATTGTTGGAAGTCACTAGAAAGAAGCAATACAAACCACTATAGCCTCCATAAGCTACAATACATTGTTGAAAGTCAATATAAATAAGCAACACACAACCTCCATAAACTACAATACTACATTGTTGGAAGTTACTAGAAACAAGCAATACAAACCACTATAGCCATTTTTCCATATAAGGAACCATCAAACCACAAAAATGAGAGCTACTATAGCCATTTTCCCATACAAGGAATCATCAAACCACAAAAAATGGGAGCTCATAAATCACTCAAGAATAGAAACTCCTTACAAAAGACCATGAAACTCTTCTTACAAAAACCTTATTCTACTATTAATTCATAAAATGTACAATGGAGTTTGTGTCTTTTTTACATCAACTTGTAACAAGACAAGGGTGACTAGATTCTTAAATGAAAAACTCCTCTTTCAACAGAAACGACCGGTACACCATAGACCACATTTGGATAGGAAGGAAAGTTCAAGATGAATATTCACTCATCTTAGAAGGCTCATAAAAGCAAATCAACACTTGGAGGTCCTTACTCAAGGTACTGTATTACATCAATCATGCTATTGGGTAAACTTGTAGAATAAGGTATTACATCAATTGTGTCATTGGGTAGACTTGTAGGGATTACTATTTGAGTAGAGATTCTAATTACAATAAACCTATTGTAGGGCAAACAAGTTTCAAATATAACCTCAAAATAGATACCCTTTGTTAGCTACATATAGTCTATCTATATATAGCGCCCCACATCCCCTCTATATATTCCTATCATGTGTGCTCAGTTGACACACTTCTGGGGTTCCACTTCTGGTGTCTCATATCTCTCTATACAGACTTCTTTTCTATTATTTGGCGTCTCTCCTCTCTTCCTTTCGTCTCTCGTCTTCTTCGCAGTTTCCAACATGGTATCAGAGCGAGGTTCTACAACATCACAAAGATAAGTTTTCTTTATTGTTTTATTTCTTTGCTCATTAGCAGACCTCTGTTTCTTGACATTTTGTCAATTTCGTTGATGGGTCGTGCCACTTTCGATCATGGTAATTGTCACTACAACAAAAAGGCTCCATAGACGCGCTGTCGAAGGGTTTTTCGAAAGTAAAGTCGCAACCACAGAGGTTCTTGAGAAATTCCAAGATAGAAGATTAAACAAGTGAGATCAGGCTATGCAACACCAGATTCTTCATATTGAATGCAAAGATTGTTGTTTTAACATGCATATGTTCAATAAATTTGCTGTTCACAGCCTGAAGAGCTATTGAATCCAAGCATCACCAGTTCCAATGATCAAAGGCTAGTTTCTGATCAGAAATTATTAAACCCTGCGCGAGTTTAACATACTCTATGGCAATGCTTTACTGCTGGAATCTATGACTCTGCAGAAGGCTAGGTTTGTCTCTAGCAAGCTCTCTAACACCATAAGATACATAAAAGATTTCCAGCAAGGCTGTCACACTGCTTTTTTTCCAAAGAGATCCAGGGCACAGTCACCAATACCATGTTGAGCATACCCTTCGATCATTGTGTTCCATGTTCCTACATTGCCATCAGATAGCACATCAAACACTTTTCGAGCATCTGGTAGACATCCACTTTGAGCATATAGGTCTATGAGGGTGTTCTTGACCATGGCATCCAAGTGGAAACCCCATGCAATTACCTCAGCATGAATCAACTTAATGCTGTCTGTTGCCACACAAGCTTTCAAGATGTTGATGAAGGTGACATTGTCAATGTCCACACCTATGTCAACCATTTGTTGATACAACTTAAAGGCCTCATTACTTTCTCCAATTGATGCATGTGCAGCAATCAAGGCATTCCAGGATACATTATCTGGTTTGGTGACTTCGTGTTACTTATGCTCAAAAAAAAAAAACTGAATGGCTACATGAACACAACCACATTGAGCATAGCCTATGATGATTGAATTCCATGTAATCCCATTGCGATCCTCAAGAAGGTCAAACACTATTGCAGCATCCAGCAGGCTCCCACATTTTTTATACCATCTTGACACATTTTCCACAGAAAATGAAGTGCTTCCTGAAACTGCCCTTAATGGGCATAAACTCCAAGTACTGTATTCCAAGTTACAATGTTTGGCTCTATGCCCTCGTCCTGCATCTGATGGAAAAGCTTAATAGCTGACCCTTTATGGCCATCCTGAGCATAGCCCATCTGGTTATACAGAAGATTGTTGCATCTGATGATATAGCTCAATAGCCTGCTCATTGTGCCCAAGCTGAGCTCGTCTTCTTCTTCATTCTAAGCTCTCCTGTGTCTCCTTCCGCTCCATATATACCATATGTATCATCCTCTTATTCCCGAAATCCTTCTCGATTCCGATCCTCTCCATTTTCCTTCCGTCCAGCTCCTCTTCAAAGTTGCAGAGATTGATCAGTCAATTGATCTTTAGCCACAGTTTAGGTCTCCAGCGTTGTCAGCCTTGAAGCCCCCCCAAATTCACACTGGACATTCCATCTCTCCACCTCTCTGTCCTCGACATAATGATCAAAAAAAGGACCTTGATGTAGAGCTCTTTGATTTCTTCTTTCCCGTTGCTGAGATTCCCTCCTTTTCCTTTTGTAGCTCTGTCTTCCCAGTTGCAGAGCCTCTTCGATTCCCCTATGTCATGGTAGGTGACATTGAAGGCATACCAATTTCTTGATGCCGAATTGCTGGGGTAGAGGATATAAATCATAGACTGTTCTGAAGGCCATAAGGACACAATAACTCTATGACCTGTCAATAGTTTTCAATTTCACATAGCACATTCCCCTGGAGCCACTAGATCGCCCTCCTTTTTGAATGTTTTCTGCTCCTCTTCTCAATTAAGCTTCTTTTTCCCCCCAAAAAGCCTTCAACACGCCATTTCCATCCGGCCAAGCGGCTCCTCACAATAGCAACAAATAAAGCTTTTGCCAATTCTGTTTTTCCCACTCCAGTGGGTCCCATGAACATAAAACTAGCGATGAGACAATTCGGGTCAGCAAGCCCAGTGTAACTCTTCATAAAGTGTTGGTTCATGTCTACCAGGACACAATCAGGGAGAAGCCTATCTGGATGACCAGGAAAGGTCTTCACATAGCTAAAAATATAATCCCAATGCCCGCAGTTTAGCCTTGCAAAGTGCTGCTTCAATTCATACAGAATTTCATTCATCTGAAAAACTGCTAGAAGAGTCTCAATCAGCATAGTAGCTCTTATGCTGCCCCCACAATGAACTCATTAACCTTGTTATTAACCTCTATCCAGGCCATGCCAGGCTTTTTCCCTGCATCAGCAGTTCTCCTCAGAATTTGAACTGCATTAACATCTTCCCACATGTGCACATCTGTATAGATGCTTGACATTGTCTGCAACAAAGCTTCAGCTTCAGACAAACAACCTAAATGGCTAGGAAGATCAATGATGCAGTTATAGTATGTTGAATGTCAACAAAAAACCTTCTCAAGATAGCCAGCATGACTACAAGCAGTAAGAATTCTAATTAAGATAATAGCATCTGGCAATACTGACTAGATCATGACCTTGTAGAAAAACACCAGCAATCATTGCACCCTTCATATGCTTCAGTAGGTTCTCAATGTTTGGAGTACATATCAATGAGTACATTTCCTGCTTCTACATCAAAATCGGATTCTGTCCTAGTTATCTGATCAGATATCATTCTACCATACCTTACGGCCCCAATGCTATTACAAGCTTTTAGAACACATGTCAATATGAACTTGTTTGGCACAACCCTCATGCTGCATAATATCATATTAATGGAGAAGGCAAAAATGTAAACATAACGACTAAGTATGTACAAAGTATCAAATCCCACACGCACAACTTTTGGATGGATTTCACACCTCGAATGCGCAACAGTACGACATCCACCCCCTCTGATCCTGCGCATCCTCCAGATGGGCCAACTACCCATGATATTATCGTCAAGATCCACAAACAGATCAATATCTTCATTGTGTATTTCCAGTATATCAACAAGATTATCTGTCATATCATCTGTCTCTTCTATTGGAGTTTCTTCTCGTTTCTCTTCTCTTTCAAATTCTTCCAATGCATAATCCTCATCGTTTCTTTTCTTGAAAATCTTGATTCTTTTTCCTGCAATAGGCACTCTAAGCACTGTCCCATCCAATTCTGTCAACTCATATGTTGCATTATCAAAAACATGTCTGACTATGTACGGCCCAAACCATCTTTTCACCATCTTCCGAAGTGCAGTATGCTGATTTTCAAGGCTGCTATCAAAGACTAATACCCAGTCTCCCTCTTCTATTTCTCTAGGCCACAAGCGATGCCTGCTGTCAAACATGTCCTTATTTCTTAGTCTAGCAACCTTCAACCTGTCAATAGCTAGCTGAATATCCTCTAGTCTTCTCTCCAACTGCCGAATCCGAAGAGCTAAGAGCTCCTCTCTCATCAAATCCTCCTGCCAAGGTAAAAATGACCAAGTCAAAGCACAAGTCTCAGTCAGCATAACCGGTTTCTGACCATACATCAACTCTGTGGGCATATATCATGTGGTAACACTGTGAGTCATATGATCAGCCCACAAAGCAAATGGTAGAAGTCTCGGCCATTCTCCAATCCGTCCTTTGCATGCTTTGGCTAATGCTTTCACTATCGGCGGATGCCCTCTTTCACTCTTCCCATTTCCCTCTGGATTGTATGCTGTGGTTAGAGACAACTTGATTCCTAGTTGAGAGAAAAACTCCCTAGCTTCATCTGCATCCAATTCACCGCGATCTGCAGTGATCTTACCCACGCAGCCATACCTGCAGAAAATTTCTTCCAATAAGAACTTACACACTGCACTAGTGGCCTTCGTTCTCAAAGATCTGCCCTCAACATGATTGGTAAGATCCTCTCTAGCCAAAACAATATATCTCATCTTCCATAGACCCATAGGCATAGTAACCAAGTCAACTACCCACTTATAATGAATGCATAGCGGATAGGTCGGATGAAGCTCATCTCGATGATGCACTACCGAATACATCTGGCAGTCTCTGCAAGTCTCTACAAAGTGAGAAACATCTCTATACATGCCTTTCCACCAATATTTCTCCTTGATTTTCTCATAAGTAGCCCACACTCCTCTATGACCAGCCCAAGGACTCTCATGAAACTCCCTCATCACCTGTAACTGTGTCTCTCTATCGTAGACAACCTGCAAAGGTAATCCGCCTCTTTTCTTCGGATGCTTCCAAAGAAATCCGTCCTTGAGAAAATAACCATAGGCTTTTCTTCTGATCTTCTTGAACTCTTCATCTGTCCATTCATCTCTTTTGCTTAGTGTACTAAGGTACTTGCCAATCTGCAACCAATCTCCAACATAGAGTTCTTCTATGAAAGCCACAATATCATAGACATGGCAAACATGATCAACCATAGCGGCTGAAATTTTTGCATCATCCTCTTCTGCAAGTAGTGTCTCCTCATCATCATATCTGGCTCTAGACAACATATCTGCCACTGGATTATCCTTTCATGCTATGTGTTTGAATTCTGGATTTAATGACTTGATGTATGCAATCCATCTCAACATAGCTATATCCGGAGTACAGCAACTCGTAATCATACCAATCAATGGCAAGCAATCTGTCTCCACCACAACTGAAGCTCCAATAAAGTACTCCTTGTCACATTTGAGAGCCGTAACAATCCCTAGTAACTCCCTCTTGATTTGCGAATATCTCCTCTGTCTCTCGTTTAGGACTTTCGCCCCAAACCGAATAGCATACCTGTTTCCATCTGCATCATCTTGACCAACCTATGCCAATTGGACTAGTGTCAACTGTCAATACAATAGGCCTTCCGCAATTATAATCCGTTTTCCTGAGAGTAGGAGTAATCTGCAATAACTTCTTCAATTTCCGCATGGCTCTAGTGTGACTCTCATCCCAATAAAATTTCTGCCCCTTTCAAAGCAGCTAATATAAACAATCTGCTATGTGTGCAAAATGGGGTATCCAAATCATATAAAACACACAAGCTCCAATGAATCTCCGTACCTCTGAAGTGGTAGAACAATACTCTGTAATCTTGCCTATAGCATCCACCTTCTCAGGTGAGGGTTTCCTGCCATAATATCCACACATATGTCCAACAATGACAACCTCATTTACTCCAAAAACAGATTTTTGCCCTGATAGTGTCAAGTTCACTTCTTCCAACTTGGCCAAAATCTTTTCACAAGCTGAAATATGATCAGCCACAAAGTATCTGCATCCTTGCTCATTTAGACTCTCATTCTTCTATTCTTCTGCACACTCTTTAATGGGCACATCATCCAAGAAAGGCATGGTAAGCTGAGGTATGTAATCACGAAGGACCTTATGCATGGCATTCATCATATGCGCAATAGAATTAGTGGCACCTTGAGGCAAGGTACACATCCTGACAAGCCCAATAGGAGTTCTCATAGTGGTTATGTCCTTGCTTTCCAAAGCCAGCTGAAACTGATCATATCCCGAATACAAATCACCTAAAGAATAGATGGCGCGCCCAGCAAATGCTTCTGCAAACTCATCCACAATTGGACCTATACCAACATTCTTGATAGTAACTTTGTTTACTGGCTGTATGTCCTGTATAAATCGGGGAGTACCATTCTTCTTTGGAACTATAAACCACCTATTTGAGTATGGTGCAGATGAAGGCTCTAGGATTCCCATCCTGGTTTTCTCATTCAACAAGTCAATCAGCTTTGGCAGGTGTGCCTTAGGCACTGGAATAGGTCGGAGGTTCCATGGAATATGAGGAATAGTAAAGATCACCATAGGAGCAACAATATCCGGATTCACGCATCCAATCTCATACAGGAAAAAAGCAAACCCCCTTCCATGTCGCTCAAGCATCTCCTGAAAGCATTGCTTCTCTGTGGGTAGCAAGAATTCACCATTTCTAATTTTCAATTCAGCAAGAGTCTTTGTCTGCTGAAAATTTATGGCCTATATACTCCGGATTCCTCAAAATTGGCTCTTTGGTAGCCCTCTCTATTTGCTTATCACTGTCAGGTGGAAGCGATACAGCTACCGGCTTCACCTTCTTATCCACAGTCTTGTATTTCTGTCAACCCTGGCTTCATTATGTTCCTCTGCATTACTCAAATCTTGCTGTAAATCAGTAATTCTGCACTCCAATGGCTGAATATCCTCAGCCCTATGCTCTATGGACTGCATAGGAACATTCCTAAACTCTGGATGCTGAAATATTTCAGCAATAAACTCTGTTGCCTGAAAGTTTTCAGCCCTCTGTGTCTCTGTAAGCTGATCATAACTAGCCGGAAACTCTGTTTGCTGAATTTCTTCAACACTCAACACTTTTTGCTGAGTCACCTCAGCCTCTGACTCTATCTGTAACACAAAATCTGCAATTTCATGAAACATGTCCAAGGATTGCACTAATACATTACTGTGACAACTTTGCACATCAGTTTTCAGCATATTTTCCATCTCTGTCATCGTATCTGCACAAATCATACTATCATACATCCCATCTATATGCTCATCATCCTCTAAAATTCCTGCATTTTTCAAATTTTTCTCCTTCCTACATATGTACTGCCTGGCAGCTCTAGGCAACTTAGAAGTCTTCGGATAACTCATCGAACTATTTTCAGAAATTCCAACAAAACTAGAGGAGAAAACACTGCTGCCAGGAGGCGAGAACTCCAATCTCCTCTGCTCTGTACCACTGTCGTCTCGCGAAACAACGGTACCTAATGAAAACCCAAATCCCTCACAGTGGGCAAAGGTGCATCTCTAAGAGTATCCATGTTTCTAACATGGTTCACACACACAGTCATAAACTGTACTACTCTCATGCCATCTTTACTGCGAATCCATGCATAAGCAGATCCATCATCCATTACCTTTGTTTCCATGCACATCTCTGTGATGAATGGCTGTCCAAGAATTATGGGATAAGAGCATGAATCCTGCACAAAGAAGTGGAAATCTTCCTCTACATCTCCAATACAAACCCTGACACTGGGACATGCATCATACAAATCACCTGCAGTGTTGTTGGCGGCTCTCATACGCCCCCCATGCTCTACATCCATAGGCCATCTGTTACTTTCATAAACTCCACAAACTATGAGATTAATCTCTGAACCATGATCCACCAAAGCAACATAAGGCACCTGTTTCTCTCCAATTTTTACCATCGTTTCTGTAGTTGCCCTAGCCCAATGACTCCGCGAAAAGTGACTACACGGTATCAAGACAGGCTCATCAGTTTCAGCATAATGCATAGGCTGAATCCTCTTCTCTATTTGTGGAAAAACAGAAGCATTCTCAACCATAACCTCATCCTCATCCTCATTCAACTCCCCAACCAAAACTCCTTGTGTATCAGTAGTAGGCAATGCATGTCTTTTCCTCTTCAGGACCTCTTGAAACTGATCTTGAAACTCTCTTTTCAAGATGCCCAAAACCTCAGAAATAGTAAAAGTCACCTCACTGCCAAGTATCTTGTCATTAAAGATTTTCTTCATGTCTGTAGATGTCTCAATATCGGACATCAATCTAAACCCTGGCTGCTTTCTCTCTCTAGGCTCTTGCCTCTTTTCTCTCTTTTGAGCATCTTCCATCTGTCATTCTGGCCCTGGTCTCAAAGACGGTCCTGCAGTAGGTGGAGTAACAAACTCACCCCCTCTAGTCTTTTTAGCTGCACTTGGATTTTCTTCATCCCTCTTACGCTTCTCCTCAACAAGTACATCTAATCCGTGAGACTTAAGCCAAGTAGGCATAAATAGTGTACCTGTCAACAGGCGAATCCCAACCTGTCTCAGATCTAATGCTAGAGCCTACACTAGTCAAAAAAGTTTGCTGAATTTTTCCCTTGTTTGTCGTCTCCATAGCATAAGTCCATAATGTTGACTGATTCTCTGATCCTTTCTCAATTTGGACTCCATATGCAGAAGCATCTCCTCTAGCTGCCACATAAGAAGTACGCGCAGCCATGTCATCCACTAACTTCTTCATTCCACCTTTCCCAAAGTTGGTAGCAAGCGGAGCTCTTGTTTCAATCAACCAAATCTTACCATCTTGTCCCCAAAATACCAAATTCTTCCTCCTTGCATCCTGAAAAGATTCACAATCCCTACAATGCTGATGGTCCGTACTATCACACCAAATACATCTTCGATCTCTCCTAGGTGCAGTAGGAGCACTCCTAGGTGCAGTAGGAGCACTAGAAGAAATAGTAGGCAGACTCGAAGCAAACTGCTCTTTCAATTTTCCCACCAATTCTGCTTTAACTGACTCTAGTGTCAAATCCGTTATGCCTTTGATTATATCATCAAGAGAGGTAGGCACCGGCGGAGTGGATGGTTTTGAAGCAGAAGGAGCTGGCATCGGTCTTGGAGCAGGAGGAATAGGAGGAGTAGAAACAGTACGCACTGGCATAGGCCAAGAAACTGGCTGAGGAAGAGAAGAAATAACAGGGATAGAAGCAGGCATAGGATCAGAAGACGGCATCAGTGTCATAGATCCATTCTGTAGGCGGGTCTTCCATATCCTTCTCTTGGTCAAGGTCGAGACTGCATCCTGGGCATCTTGCCAATCTGTTTTAAGACCCATAGGCTTAGTGCGATCTTCAATAAGTTCTCCTAGTTCTTCCTAAAGAGTAGGATCTGCAGCTTGCAAGAAAAGCTCAACTTTCTCAACATCCAATGCTCTTTGTTCAATGGCATCAAGCTGACTATACCTCTCTTCAAATTCTCGAATCAACTCTAAAGCAGCCATGTTTGGCATGTAGAGCCACTCTCGGAATGACCGCTGTGTAGCCATCCCAAAGTCCTCAAGGAAATACTCTTCTTTCAGGGCCTTCTTAAAATCTTGCCAATGCGAATTTTGAATAAAAAGATCAGTCACTTTTGCCCTCAAGACGGGTGTGACAAGACAAAGGAAATACTTACTCATAAGTCCAGTTGGAACTCTAAAAAACCCCATCTTGATCTCATATGTCTTCAAATATGCTGAAACATTACGACCATCAAATAGCTTCTTCTCATTCTCAACTGCTTCAATCGCCTTAGTCGCGCTGATTGCATTCTCCTGCTCCGAATATAGTTGCCTTTGCTGAGACAACTGTTGTTGATGCAATTGCTGCTGCTACTGCATATACAATTGTGTCTGCTGATTTTGAAGCTGCATATACATAGACATATTCTGCAAAATCTGCTTTAGATCATCCGTTGAAGTACTTGAAGCAGCAGTCAATGATGGAACTGAAGTAGAGGACGTAGCAGGAATCGTAGAAGAGGCTGAAATGGATGCTGAAGTATCTCCCATCTTGAAATTTATGCGACACTTTCACGTCGGGTTCACCAAAGATGTCGAAGGGTTTTTCGAAAGTAAAGTCGCAACCACAGAGGTTCTTGAGAAATTCCAAGATAGAAGATTAAACAAGTGAGATCATGCTATGCAACAGTAAACACCAGATTCTTCATATTGAATGCAAAGATTGTTTTTTTAACATGCATCTGTTCAATAAATTTGCTGTTCACAGCCTGAAGAGCTATTGAATCCAAGCATCACTAGTTCCAGTGATCAAAGGATAGTTTCTAATCAGAAATTATTAAATCCTGCGCGAGTTTAACATACTCTATGGCAATGCTTTACTGCTGGAATCTATGACTCTGCAAAAGGCTAGGTTTGTCTCTAGCAAGATCTCTAACACCATAAGATACATAAAAGATTTCCAGCAAGGCTATCACTGCTTTTTTTCCAAAGAGATCCAGGGCACAATCACCAATACCATGTTGAGCATACCCTCCGATCATTGTGTTCCCTGTTCCTACATTGCCATTAGATAGCACATCAAACACTTTTCGAGCATCTGGTAGACATCCACTTTTAGCATATAGGTCTATGAGGGTGTTCCTGACCATGGCATCCAAGTAGAAACCCCATGCAATTACCTCAGCATGAATCAACTTAATGCTCTCTGTTGCCACACAAGATTTCAAGATGTTGACGAAGGTGACATTGTCAATGTCCACACCTATGTCAACCATTTGTTGATACAACTTAAAGGCCTCATTACTTTCTCCAATTGATGCATGTGCAGCAATCAAGGCATTCCAGGATACATTATCTGGTTTGGTGACTTCGTGTTACTTATGCTCAAAAAAAATAAAAATGAATGGCTACATGAACACAACCACATTGAGCATAGACTGTGATGATTGATATCCATGTAATCCCATTGTGATCCTCAAGAAGGTCAAACACTGTTGCAGCATCCAGCAGGCTCCCACATTTTGTATACCGTCTTGACACATTTGCCATAGAAAATGAAGTGCTTCTTGAAACTGCCCTTAATGGGCATAAACTCCAAGTACTGTATTCCAAGTTACAATGTTTGGCTCTATGCCCTCGTCCTGCATCTGATGGAAAAGCTTAATAGCTGACCCTTTATGGCCATCCTAAGCATAGCCCATCTGGTTATACAGAAGATTGTTGCATCTATAGCTCAATAGCCTGCTCATTGTGCCCAAGCTGAGCTCGTCTTCTTCTTCATTCTGAGCTCTCTTGTGTCTCCTTCCGCTCCATATATACCATATGTATCATCCTCTTATTCCCGAAATCCTTCTCGATTCCGATCCTCTCCGTTTTCCTTCGGTCCAGCTCCTCTTCGAAGTTGCAAAGATTGATCAGTCAATTGATCTTCAGCCACAGTTCTGGTCTCCAGCGTCGTCAGCCTTGAAGCCCCCCCCAAATTCACACTGGACATTCCATCTCTCCACCTCTCCGTCCTCGACATAATGATCAGCAAAAGGACCCCAAATTGACGTAGAGCTCTTTGATTTCGTCTTTCCCGTTGCTGAGATTCCCTCCTTTTCCTTCTGTAGCTCCATCTTCCCAGTTGCAGAGCCTCTTCGATTCCCCTATGTCATGGTAGGTGACATTGAAGGCATACCAATTTCTTGATGCTGAATTGCTAGGGTAGAGAAAAAAATCGTATACTATTCTGAAGGCCATAAGGACACAATAACTCTGTGACCTGTCAATAGTTTTCAATTTCACATAGCACATTCCCCTGGAGCCACTTGATCGCCCTCCTTTTTGTCTGTTTTCTGCTCCTCTTCTCAATTAAGCTTCTTTTTCCCCCCAACAAGCCTTCAACACGCCATTTCCATCTGGCCAAGCGGCTCCTCACAGTAGCAGCAGATAAAGCTTTTGCCAATTCTATTTTCCCCACTCTAGTGGGTCCCATGAACATAAAACTGGCGATGGGAGAGTTCGGGTCAGCAAGCGCAGTGTAACTCTTCATAAAGTGTTGGTTCATGTCTACCAGGACACAATCAGGGAGAAGCCTATCTGGATGACCACAAAAGGTCTTCACATAGCTGAAAATGTAATCCCCATGCCCGCTGTCGTATTGCTGCGCATTCGAGGTGTGAAAACCACCCGAAAGTTGTGTGTGCGATTTAATACTTTATGCATACTTAGTTGTTGTGATTACATTTATTCTCTGCATATGAGTATAGATGCTCACATGAAGGGCTTCACTTCAGATGCTTTTGTTAATAGCACACTTATTAGTATCTATGGTAAATGTGGCAGCATTTTAGAAGTAGAGAGCATGGAGGATGGGGCTGTTGCAGACATCCATACAAGACCAAATGGATCTTCTTCAGATAGTCATGTAGGTGATGCGAAAGTGCGTGGAATAAGTGGAGGAGAGAAAAAGAGGCTGTCAATTGCTTGTGAGTTAATTACCAGCCCTTCAGTAATATTTGCTGATGAGCCTACAACAAGCAGAAAGGGTAATGGAAACCTTATAAAACCTAGCCAAGGATGGGCATACCGTTGTCTGTTCAATACATCAACCTCGAGGTTCAATTTATGCAAAATTTGATGACCTTGTACTGTTAGCTGAAGGGTCACTTGTTTATGCTGGCCCTGCCCAGGATCATGCCTTGTCCTACTTTACTGAACTTGGGTACCCATGCCACAGCATGTAAATCCAGCTGAGTTCTTTGCAGACCTCATTTCTATAGACTACAGCTCGCCTGAAAATGAAATGTCCACTCGCATACGCCTGGATAATTTACTTCAAGCATTTAGGCAGAAGTCACATGCGAGTTATGAGCTCAATTTACAGGGGGAAAATGGAGTAGAATTGTCTCATTCCACCGAGATTATAAAAGTCCCTATTGCACCTCTCAATCGTATTGGTTGGTGGAAGCAATTCAGATTGCTGCTTAAGCGTGCCTGGTTGCAGGCTACACGAGATGGACCTACAAATAAAGTTCGTGCCAATATGTCAATATCATCAGCGAACATATTTGGGTCAATCTTTTCTGGGACAGGGGAGCCGTGCCTTAGGAAAAAGGAGCCGTGCTTTAGGGGAAAGGAGCCGCGCTTTGGGGGGAAAAGAGGAGCTTTTGTGTTTTTGAATCGAGCTTGGGGGGGGGATTCTTTTCCAGGATTGATGGATCTGGCATACGATTTTTTTGGAAGAGGAATCAGAAGGCGAAAGGGGAGGATTATGGCTGCGAATTGGAGATACTCAGGACGGCGGAATTCGTTTTTCTCTGGGAACTGTTGGACTGGATTTCTGGAACTTCGAGGAGACAATTGAAGCATCAAAAATCGAAGCTTTGTGATCGACCTTACCTAGCACAGTTACTCTGTCACTGAAATTTGCAGATATTTTCATATGCTCCATCTGGATGGCTGTCGTTGAGATGACAATTGACGTTTCAATGCCGGAGGATGTTTCGGTGTTTGATCAGCTTCTCGGATAATGCCTAGAGTGATAGCAAAGACGGCAGAAGAAGAATGACAGTAGGAAACGAAGCATCAGAGTCGAGGTAGTGATGAAGCATCGATGACAAAGAAAGCAGCAGCGGCAGCAGAAGAGGTACAGCCCTGCTTCGAGTCAAGTCAGGAACCCTTGTAAGACATCTAGAGTATGCCATAGCTTCATTTTCATCTGCGTACCAGCATGTGTCTGTCAGTCCCGCCACGTGAAAAGTTTTACAGTCTCGTGGAGTGGACACTTATATGACCATGGCTGTTTGAGAGATGGACAGGGAGAAGTTGATGAAGATGGCTAGTGCAGTCCGCACTGGTGGCGAAGGCACTGTCAGAAGGACGGAAGCATCAAATAGGACTATAGGTTTGTTACAACTATGGAGAGGAGGAAGTAAGAACCAGGGACAGGGAAAACCATACTTGCTAAGGTTGTTGCTCACCATACAACTGCTGCTTTCATTCGTGTAGTTGGATCGGAATTTGTCCAGAAGTATTTGGGTGAGGGTCCTCGAATGGTCAGAGATGTGTTCCGTCTTGCCAAAGAAAAAACGACAGGTTCAAATTACTACGTGCGTATCCTCAGCACCATCGACAGAGAGCTGCTAAAGCCATCCTGGTTCACGCGAACGCTTCCTGAAGCGCTATGAATGCAACCATGGACAACTACAATTATACACTCTGAACAGCACACTAATGTACCAACCCGCCATCATTTCCAGCATGTCAAACTATAGTAATGTGACAAACCACTTTTCTCTCTTTAACAAAGACAGAGAAACAGAGAACAATCGAATAATCTGAGTATAGAAAGTTTACATTAACATTTATTCAGTGGGACATTGACAGAAATTTGTTGAGCCAATGCATCAAGCATATCCATCAGTAACAAGTGGATTAATCAAGCCTGTTCTGGTCATCAGACATATACAATCAATCATGGAGTGATGGAGCATGGCAGCAGATTGTGCTTCAATAACTGTCCTCGTTACAAGCACAGGGAAATCATTTCCACATGAACTACTTGCTCTTTCTGAAAGCTAAAGTTGCATTCAGCCTAGTCACATACCCTTTTTCTCTGCTTATGCTGCTATGATTGGGCTGCTGCTTGCTGGTTGCAGTACATGGGCTTTCAAAGTTCTGAACTTAGCACTGATGAAGGTGCTTAAGACATAGTAATAACTATGAATGGGAAGAGATCAAAGACTACAGTAAAAGCACTATAGAGTTTTACAATCTGACTTGTAGTAAATAGAGAGATAGAGCTTTCATTGTATGTCCAGGCCACAGCAATCTTGCTGTGAGAAAAGACGGATCTTCAACAACTGTGGATTTGAACTTAGACAATAATTAACTGCCTGAATTAAAAGTTCATGTTGTCACAACAGAGCTTTACTAATATTGACCTTCTATCCTGAAATTATTCAAAGTCCTCTGTGGTTGCGACATTGCTTTCACAAACCCTTCGACATCTTTGGTGAACCCGACGTGAAAGCGTCGCAGAAATTTCAAGATGGGAGATACTTCAGCCTCTATTTCAGCTTCTTCTACAACTTCAGCTGCGTCTACTTCAGCTCCATCAATGACTGCTGCGTCAAGTACTTCAACGGAGGATCTAAAACAAATTTTGCAGAATATGTCCATGTATATGCAGCTCCAAAATCAGCAAACACAATTGTATATGCAGCAGCAACAATAATTGCATCAACATCAGTTGTCTCAGCAAAGGCAACTCTATTCAGAGCAGGAGAATGCAAACAGCGCGACTAAGGCTATTGAAGCAGTTGAGAGTGAGAAGAAGCTATTTGATGGGCGTAATGTTTCAGCATATTTGAAGACATATGAGATCAAGATGGGGTTTTTTGGAGTTCCTGCTGGACTTATGAGTAAGTACTTCCTTCGTCTTGTCACACCTGCTTTGAGGACAAAAGTGACTGATCTTTTTATTCAAAATACACATTGGCAAGATTTTAAGAAGGCCTTGAAAGAAGAATACTTCCTTGAAGACTTTGGTATGGCTACTCGACGGTCATTCCGAGAGTGGGTCTACATGCCAAACAAAGGTCTCGCTGCTTCGGAGTTGATTCGAGAATTCGAAGAGAGGTATAGTCAGCTTGATGCTATTGAACAAAGGGCATTGAATGTTGAAAAAATTGAGCTTTTCTTGCAAGCTGCAGATCCTACTCTTCAAGAAGAATTGGGTGAGCTTCTTGAAGATCGCACGAAGCCTATGGGTCTTAAAACTGATTGGCAGGATGCTCAGGATGCAGTCTCGACTTTGACCAAGAGGAGGATATGGAAGACTCGCCTACAGAATGGTTCCATGACACCTACACCATCATCTGCTCCTATGCCTACTTCTATCCCTGTTATTTCTTCTCCTCCTCAGCCAGTTTCTTGGCCTATGCCAGTGCCTACTGTTTCTACTCCACCTATTCCTCCTGTTCCACGACCGATGCCTACACCTTCTGCTCCAAAACCATCCGCTCCATCGGTACCTACTTCTCTTGATGACATAATCAAAGGCATCACAGATTTGACACTAGAGTCAGTCAAAGCGGAGTTGGTGGGTAAATTGAAGGAGCACTTTGCTTCGACTGCGCCTGCTACTTCTTCTAGTGCTCCTACTGCACCTAGGAGTGCTCCTAGTGTACCTAGGAGAGATCGGAGATGTATTTGGTGTGATAGTACGGAGCATCAGCATTGCAGGGATTGTGACTCTTTCCAAGATGCAAGGAGGCAGAATTTGGTATATTGGGGGCAAGATGGTAAGATTTGGTTGACTGAGACAGGAGCTCCACTTGCTACCAACTTTGGTAAAGGTGGAATGAAGAAGTTAGTGGAGGACATGGCTACGCGTACTTCTTATGTGACAGCTAGAGGTGATGCTTCTGCATATGGAGTACAGATTGAGAAGGGATCAGAGACTCAGTCAGCGTTATGGACTTATGCTATGGAGACTGCAAACAAGGGGAAAATTCAGCAAACTGTTTTGACTAGTGCTGGCTCTAGCATCAGATCAGAGACAGGTTGGGACTCGCCTGTTGACAGGTACTCTATTTATGCTTATTTGGCTAAATCTCATGGTGCAGATGTATTTGTTGAGGAGAAGCGTAAGAGGGATGAAGAAAATCCAAGTGCAGCTAAGAAGACTAGAGGGGGTGAGTTTGTTACTCCACCTACTGCAGGACCGTCTTCAAGACCAGGGCCATATCGACAGATGGAGGATGCTCAAAAGAGAGAAAAGAGACAAGAGCCTAGAGAGAGAAAGCAGCCAGGATTCAGATTGATGTCCGATATTGAGACATCTACAGACATGAAGAAAATATTTAATGATAAGATACTTGGCAGTGAGGTGACTTTCACTATTTCTGAGATTTTGGGCATCTCAAAAAGAGAGTTTCTGGATCAGTTTCAGGAGGTCCTGAAGAGAAAAAGACATGCATTGGCTACCACTGATACCCAGGGAGTTTTGATTGGAGAGTTGGATGAGGATGAGGATGAGGTTATGGTTGATAATGCTTCTGTTTTTCCGCAGGAAGAGAAGAGGGTTCAGCCTATGCATTATGCTGAAATTGATGAGCCTGTCATGATACCGCGTAGTCACTTTTCGCGGAGCCATTGGGCTAGGGCAACTATAGAGACGATGGTAAAGATTGGAGAGAAACAGTGCCTTATGTTGCATTGGTTGATCATGGTTCAGAGATTAATCTCATAGTTCGTGGAGTTTATGAGAGTAACAGATGGCCTATGGATGTAGATCATGGGTGGCGTATGAGAGCCGCCAATAACACTGCAGGTGATTTATATGCTGCTTGTCCTAGTGTCAGGGTTTCTATTGGTGATGTAGAGGAGGATTTTCATTTCTTTGTGCAGGATTCATGCTCTTATCCCATAATTCTTGGACAGCCATTCATTACAGAGATGCGCATGGAAACAAAGGTTATGGATGATGGATCTGCTTATGCACAGATTCGCAGTAAAGATGGTATGAGAGCAGTTCAGTTTATGACTGTATGTGTGAACCATGTTAGAAACAGGGATACTCTCAGAGATGCACCCTTACCCACTGTGAGGGATTCGGGTTTTCATTAGGTACCGCCGTTTCACGAGACGACGGTGGTACAGAGCAGAGGAGATTGGAGTTCTCGCCTCCTGGCAGCAGTGTTTTCTCCTCCGGTTATGTTGGGATTTCAGCAAACACTTCAATGAGTTATCAGAAGACTTCTAGGTTGCCTAGAGCTGCCAGGCAGTATATATGCAGGAAGGAGAAAAATTTGAAAAATGCAGGAATTTTGGAGGATGATGAGCACATAGATGGGATGTATGACAGTGTGATTTATGCAGATACGATGACAGAGATGGAAGATATGCTGAAAACTGATATGCTGAATTGCCATGGTAATGTATTAGTGCAATCCCTGGACATGTTTCAAGAAATTGCAGATTTTATGTCACAGATTGAGTCAGAGGCTGAGGTAACTCAGCAAAGAGTGTTGAATGCTGAAGAAATTCAGCAAACAGAGTTTCCAGCTGGTTATGATCAGCTTTCAGAGAGACAAAGGGCTGAAAATTTTCAGCCAACAGAGTTTACTGCTGAAATATTTCAGCATTCAGAGTTTGGGGCTGTTTCTATGCAGTCCATAGAGCAGAGGGCTGAGAATATTCAGCCATTGGAGTGCAGAATTGCTGATTTACAGCAAGGTTTATGTAATGCAGAAGAGCATAAAGAAGCCAGGGTTGACATGAAATACAAAACTGTGGATAAGAAGGTGAAGCCGGTTGCTGTACCGCTTCCACCTGACAGTGATCAGCAAATAGAGAGGGCTGCTAAACAGCAAATTTTGAGGAATCCGGAGCATATTAGACATAAATTTTCAGCAGAGACACTTGCTGAATTGAAAATTGGAAATTGTGATTTCTTGTTACCCATGGAGAAGCAATGCTTTCAGGAGATGCTTGAGCGTCATGGAAGGGGATTTGCTTTTTTCCCACATGAGATTGGATGTGTGAATCCTGATATTGTTGCTCCTATGGTCATTTTTACTATTCCTCACATTCTATGGAATCTCCGACCTATTCCAGTGCCTAAAGCACACTTGCCAAAGCTGATTGATTTATTAAATGAGAAAATCAGGATGGGAATCCTTGAGCCTTCATCTGCACCATACTCAAACAGGTGGTTTACAGTTCCAAAGAAAAATGGTACTCTCCGATTTATTCAGGATATGCCGCCAGTGAACAGAGTTACTATCAGGAATGTTGGTATAGGTCCAGTTGTGGATGAGTTTGCAGAGGCATTTGCTGGACGTGCCATCTATTCTTTGGGTGATTTGTATTCAGGATATGATCAGTTTCAGCTAGCTTTGGAAAGCAGGGACATAACCACCATGAGAACTCCTATTGGGCTTGTCAGGATGTGTACCTTGCCTCAAGGTGCTACTAATTCTGTTGCGCATATGATGAATGCCATGCATAAGGTCCTTCGTGATTACATACCTCAGCTTACTATGCCTTTCTTGGATGATGTGCCCATTAAGGGGTGTGCAGAAGAAGAGAAGAATGAGAGCCTAAATGAGCAGGGATGCAGATACTTTGTGGCTGATCATATTTCAGCATGTGAGAAGATTTTGGCCAGGTTAGAAGAAGTGAAGTTGACACTTTCAGGGCAAAAATATGTTTTTGGAGTGAATGAGGTTGTTATTGTTGGGCATATGTGTGGATATTATGGCAGGAAACCCTCACCTGATAAGGTGAATGCTATAGGCAAGATTGCAGAGTATTGTTCTACTACTTCGGAGGTACGGAGATTCATTGGTGCTTGTGTGTTTTATATGATTTGGATACCTCATTTTGCACACATAGCAGATTGTTTGTATCAGCTGCTTCGAAAGGGGCAGAAATTCTATTGGGATGAGAGCCACACCAGAGCCATGCGGAAATTGAAGAAGTTATTGCAGAATGCTCCTACTCTCAGAAAAGCGGATTATAATTGTGATAGGTCTATTGTATTGACAGTTGACACTAGTCCAATTGGCATAGGTTGGGCTGTGGGTCAAGATGATGCAGATGGAAATAGGTATGCTATTCGGTTTGGGGCGAAAGTCCTAAACGAGAGACAGAGGAGATATCCACAAATCAAGAGGGAGTTATTGGGGATTGTCACGGCTCTCAAATGTGACAAGGAGTATTTTATTGGAGCTTCAGTTGTGGTAGAGACAGATTGCTTGCCATTGATTGGTATGATCACGAGTTGCTCTACTCCGGATATAGCTATGTTGAGATGGATTGCATACATCAAGTCATTAAATCCGGAATTTAAACAGATAGCAGGGAAGGATAATCCAGTGGCAGATATGTTGTCTAGAGCTAGATATGATGATGAGGAGACACTACTTGCAGAAGAGGATGATGCAGAAATTTCAGCCACTATGATTGATCATGTTTGTCATGTCTATGATATTGTGGCTTTCATAGAAGAGCTCTATGTTGGAGATTGGTTGCAGATTGGCAGGTACCTTAGTACACTAAGCAAAAGAGATGAATGGGCAGATGAAGAGTTCAAGAAGATCAGAAGGAAAGCCTATGGTTATTTTCTCAAGGACGGATTTCTTTGGAAGCATCCGAAGAAAAGAGGCGGATTACCTTTGCGGGTTGTTTGCGATAGAGAGACACAGTTACAGGTGATGAGGGAGTTTCATGAGAGTCCTTGGGCTGGTCATAGAGGAGTATGGGCTACTTATGAGAAAATCAAGGAGAAATATTGGTGGAAAGGCATGTATAGAGATGTTTCTCACTTTGTTGAGACTTGCAGAGACTGCCAGATGTATTCAGTAGTGCGTCATCGAGATGAGCTTCATCCGACCTATCCACTATGCATTCATTATAAGTGGGTAGTTGATTTGGTTACCATGCCTATGGGTCTATGGCAGATGAGATACATTGTTTTGGCTAGAGAGGATCTTACCAATCATGTTGAGGGCAGATCTTTGAGAACGAAGACCACTAGTGCAGTGTGTAAGTTCTTATTGGAAGAAATTTTCTGCAGGTATGGTTGTGTGGGTAAGATCACTGCGGATTGTGGTGAATTGGATGCAGATGAAGCTAGGGAGTTTTCTCTCAGCTAGGAATCAAGTTGGCTCTAACCACAGCATATAATCCAGAGGGAAATGGAAAGAGTGAAAGAGGGCATCCGCCGATAGTGAAAGCATTAGCCAAAGCATGCAGAGGACGGATTGGAGAATGGCCAAGACTTCTACCATTTGCTTTATGGGCTGATCGTACGACTCATAGTGTTACCACAGGATATATGCCTACAGAGTTGATGTATGGTCAGAAACCTGTTATGCCGATTGAGACTTGTGCTTTGACTTGGTCAGTTTTACCTTGGCAGGAGGATTTGACGAGAGAGGAGCTCTTAGCTCTTCAGATTCGACAGTTGGAGAGGAGACCTGAGGATATTCAGCTAGCTATTGATAGGTTGAAAGTTGCTAGACTAAAGAACAAGGACAGGTTTGATAGCAGGCATCGCTTGCGGCCAAGAGCAATAGAAGAGGGAGATTGGGTATTGGTCTTTGATAGCAGCCTCGAAAATCAGCATACTGCACTTCGGAAAATGGTGAAAAGATGGTTTGGGCCGTACATAGTAAGACATGTCTTTGATAATGCAACATATGAGCTGACTGAATTGGATGGGACAGTGCTTAGAGTGCCTATTGCTGGAAAAAGAATCAAGATTTTCAAGAAAAGAGATGATGAGGATTATGCATTGGAAGAATTTTCAAGAGAAGAGCAACGACAAGAAACTCCAATGGAAGAGACAAATAATCTTGTTGATCTACCGAAAATGCATAATGAAGAGATTGATCTGTTTGTGGATCTTGATGATAACGATCATGGGTAGTTGGCCCATCCGGAGGATGCACAGGATTAGAGGGGGTGGATGTCGTATTGTTGCGCATTCGAGGTGTGAAAACCACCCGAAAGTTGTGTGTGCGATTTAATACTTTATGCATACTTAGTTGTTGTGATTACATTTATTCTCTGCATATAAGTATAGATGCTCACATGAAGGGCTTCACTTCAGATGCTTTTGTTAATAGCACACTTATTAGTATCTATGGTAAATGTGGCAGCATTTTAGAAGTAGAGAGCATGGAGGATGGGGCTGTTGCAGACATCCATACAAGACCGAATGGATCTTCTTCAGATAGTCATGTAGGTGATGCGAAAGTGCGTGGAATAAGTGGAGGAGAGAAAAAGAGGCTGTCAATTGCTTGTGAGTTAATTACCATCCCTTCAGTAATATTTGCTGATGAGCCTACAACAAGCAGAAAGGGTAATGGAAACCTTATAAACCTAGCCAAGGATGGGCATACCGTTGTCTGTTCAATACATCAACCTCGAGGTTCAATTTATGCAAAATTTGATGACCTTGTACTGTTAGCTGAAGGGTCACTTGTTTATGCTGGCCCTGCCCAGGATCATGCCTTGTCCTACTTTACTGAACTTGGGTACCCATGCCACAGCATGTAAATCTAGCTGAGTTCTTTGCAGACCTCATTTCTGTAGACTACAGCTCACCTGAAAATGAAATGTCCACTCGCATACGCCTGGATAATTTACTTCAAGCATTTAGGCAGAAGTCACATGCGAGTTATGAGCTCAATTTACAGGGGAAAAATGGAGTAGAATTGTCTCATTCCACCGAGATTATAAAAGTCCCTATTGCACCTGTCAATCGTATTGGTTGGTGGAAGCAATTCAGATTGCTGCTTAAGCGTGCCTGGTTGCAGGCTACACGAGATGGACCTACAAATAAAGTTCATGCCAATATGTCAATATCATCAGCGAACATATTTGGGTCAATCTTTTCTGGGACAGGGGAGCCGTGCTTTAGGAAAAAGGAGCCATGCTTTAGGGGAAAGGAGCCGCGCTTTGGGGGGAAAAGAGGAGCTTTTGTGTTTTTGAATCGAGCTTGGGGGGGGGGGGGATTTTTTTCCAGGATTGATGGATCTGGCATACGATTTTTTTGGAAGAGGAATCAGAAGGCGAAAGGGGAGGATTATGGCTGCGAATTGGAGATACTCAGGACGGCGGAATTCGTTTTTCTCTGGGAACTGTTGGACTGGATTTCTGGAACTTCGAGGAGACAATTGAAGCATCAAAAATCGAAGCTTTGTGATCGACCTTACCTAGCACAGTTACTCTGTCACTGAAATTTGCAGATATTTTCATATGTTCCATCTGGATGGCTGTCGTTGAGATGACAATTGACGTTTCAATGCCGGAGGATGTTTCGGTGTTTGATCAGCTTCTCGGATAATGCCTAGAGTGATAGCAAAGACGGCAGAAGAAGAATGACAGTAGGAAACGAAGCATCAGAGTCGAGGTAGTGATGAAGCATCGATGACAAAGAAAGCAGCAGCGGCAGCAGAAGAGGTATAGCCCTACTTCGAGTCAAGTCAGGAACCCTTGTAAGACATCTAGAGTATGCCATAGCTTCATTTTCATCTGCGTACCAGCATGTGTCTGTCAGTCCCGCCACGTGAAAAGTTTTACAGTCTCGTGGAGTGGACACTTATATGACCATGGCTGTTTGAGAGATGGACAGGGAGAAGTTGATGAAGATGGCTAGTGCAGTCCGCACTGGTGGCGAAGGCACTGTCAGAAGGACGGAAGCATCAAACAGGACTATAGGTTTGTTACAACTATGGAGAGGAGGAAGTAAGAACCAGGGACAGGGAAAACCATACTTGCTAAGGCTGTTGCTCACCATACAACTGCTGCTTTCATTCGTGTAGTTGGACCGGAATTTTTCCAGAAGTATTTGGGTGAGGGTCCTCGAATGGTCAGAGATGTGTTCCGTCTTGCCAAAGAAAACACGACAGGTTCAAATTACTACGTGCGTATCCTCAGCACCATCGACAGAGAGCTGCTAAAGCCATCCTGGTTCACGCGAACGCTGCCTGAAGCGCTATGAATGCAACCATGGACAACTACAATTATACACTCTGAACAACGCACTAATGTACCAACCCGCCATCATTTCCATCATGTCAAACTATAGTAATGTGACAAACCACTTTTCTCTCTTTAACAAAGACAGAGAAACAGAGAACAATCGAATAATCTGAGTATAGAAAGTTTACATTAACATTTATTCAGTGGGACATTGACAGAAATTTGTTGAGCCAATGCATCAAGCATATCCATCAGTAACAAGTGGATTAATCAAGCCTGTTCTGGTCATCAGACATATACAATCAATCATGGAGTGATGGAGCATGGCAGCAGATTGTGCTTCAATAACTGTCCTCGTTACAAGCACAGGGAAATCATTTCCACATGAACTACTTGCTCTTTCTGAAAGCTGAAGTTGCATTCAGCCTGGTCACATACCCTTTTTCTCTGCTTATGCTGCTATGATTGGGCTGCTGCTGGTTGCAGTACATGGGCTTTCAAAGTTCTGAACTTAGCACTGATGAAGGTGCTTAAGACATAGTAATAACTATGAATGGGAAGAGATCAAAGACTACAGTAAAAGCACTATAGAGTTTGACAATCTGACTTGTAGTAAACAGAGAGATAGAGCTTTCATTGTATGTCCAAGCCACAGCAATCTTGCTGTGAGAAAAGACGGATCTTCAACAACTGTGGATTTGAACTTAGACAATAATTAACTGCCTGAATTAAAAGTTCATGTTGTCACAACAGAGCTTTACTAATATTGACCTTCTATCCTGAAATTATTCAAAGTCCTCTGTGGTTGCGACATTGCTTTCACAAACCCTTCGACATCTTTGGTGAACCCGACGTGAAAGCGTCGCAGAAATTTCAAGATGGGAGATACTTCAGCCTCTATTTCAGCTTCTTCTACAACTTCAGCTGCGTCTACTTCAGCTCCATCAATGACTGCTGCGTCAAGTACTTCAACGGAGGATCTAAAACAGATTTTGCAGAATATGTCCATGTATATGCAGCTCCAAAATTTCTGTAACTCTCTGTGGCACTGTAGTGCTCTGTACGGCACTATCAGGCTCTGTTCTATTCTGTTCTTCTGGTGGAAGATTGAACTTCACTGTTCTGGCAGGAGGATTATTTTCTTTCTGGATAGGTGGTTCCTTCTTCTTTGCATGTGTGATGGCAGCAACTTCCAATTCCACTAAATTGGAGGTAGGCTCTTGGGCCTTGGCCGGATTATCAGTAGCACTGTTTTTCACTGGGGCTGGGCTTGGACAGTCTTTTGCAGTGTGGCCTTCTCCTTTGCAACGACTGCATAAGGGCTTGTAATCCATTGACCTTCTGGGATTTGGACAATTTGGTGAAATGTGTCCCTTTTCTCCGCATCTATAATACTCCACTTCTGATCTCTGACCACCGCCAGACTGTCTTCCTCTGTAACTTTGTGAGGGAAATCTTCTTGGATCGAAATTAGGGCCAAACTCTCTAGGCTTGGGTCCAATATCCTGTGTTGTCATTTTGGATTCCAGCAAGTTGAATCTTGCGTCTTCTTCCTTCCTTCTCCTATCATGCATCTCTTTCAAAGAGCAAATGTCCTCTGTATGGTTCTTCCGCAAACAGTAGGAACAGAAGGCTCCAGGAATGGTTGGTTTCATGTACACTCAGTGGCTAAATGACTTGCTTGATGACACTTACCACACTAAGTATTTGACTGCATCACATCTCTTCCTGCTCCTGCCACATTGGATATGCTAGCGGTATTCACTTTCAGCGTCTGTAGCTGCTCTGTAATCACATCCATCAACTCCTTTTTAATATTTGCAACTGAGTTGGATAAATAATCCTTCAAGCTTTCTCCTCCTGAGGTACTGGCAGGAGGGTTTTGAGGAGTCTCTGTAATCACTATATAAACAGGTTGGGCTGATACAGAGGGGTCTCTGTTCTGATTCTGATTCAGAGCTCCTGTTTGAACTGTTGGCTATTGGCTCCAGTTGGTAGGGTTCCACTGTTGCTGCTGATTTGGCATTGGGGAAATTGGTTGGGACCATTGTTGTTGTGGTTGAACCATCATTTGAGGCATGGATTGTGGCCACTGTGGATTTGGTGCACTGTACTATGATATTGAGGGCATCTGTTGGTAGGGGTAGGGGACAGTCCTTGGGATTGCATTTGGTGGGTACATCATTCCTGGCATCAGAGGAGGTAGGACTCCTCTTCCTGGATTCATTGCCAATCTAGCTTCCACTTCATCGTACAGTCTTGCACCTTCTGTCGCAGCTTACAGCGTGGCTGGTCTTTGCAGCTCCACAAACTTACGGACTTCTGGTTGTAATCCTCTGAGAAACACCCCCTTCTGAATGCCATCATCTAGATTATGGTTAGTCCATCTCTTCAGGATGGATTCCATTCGTGAGACATAAGCTTCTACTCTTTCTCCAGAGGACTGACTTAGGTTCATAAATTCCTCTCGCATCCGCTCTTCAAAACCTTCACGCCTGTATTTAGTGAGGAAGGCCAACTTCAGGTCATCCTATGTGCCAAAAGTTCCTGCTGCTTGTCGCTCATACCACTGAAACTCCGCGCCCTTGAAAGTGGCGGAGAATATTGCTAGCCAATGCTCAGGGGTTCTGGCATTGTTAGCCACACATGCTACCATAAACTCTGCTACATGAAGATCGGGGTCTTCATTGTACTCTCCCTTAAAACCTGGCAATGGGACTACATTCGCTGGTCTGTCATCAATATTTCCAGGACGGATCTGGCTTGGAAGTGGACCTCCAGCAGGAGGAGGAAGGGCTTGATGTGCCATTGGGACTTCTGTAAAGAGTTCCGCAAGGGTGTCAAAGGGGGCTTCTGCTGCGAGCTCGTTCTCGGCTCTGATTTTTGCTTTCTCTCTTCTCACGTACCTCTGGACTCATTCTAACACTTGCCTCTTTATTGCGTCATTCATCAGGGGGTTGGTTCCACTATGTTGTTAGTGCTCCACAGAGGGTTAACAGAAGGCTTCAGTCTCTGGAGGACTCTCTTGCCAAAATTTCTTCCACTTCTTCCTTTTCAACGTCTCTGAATTCTGCTTTCATGCCACTGCACAGAGGAAGGTATTCGGTTCTGAAGGTGTCAAAATGCATACGTCTAAGCATTGTGGTGGTGCCATCATCATAGTAATGCCAGCTTCTGATGGTTTCAACAGTGTGGGTTGTATAGAACACTCTGTCTACCAACTTCCAGTGGGTTGCTAATTGAACAAACAGAAGTTTATCAGTGCACCAAGCATCCCATGTATCTTGCTATTGAGCATCCACGAACAAATTCCAACTCTTTTCCTTCTTGTCTCTGTGAACCTCTACAGACCAAGACTCCTGAAGCTTCTTCACAATCTCCTACTTGATGATGTCTGGAAACTTCTCAATGAATGCCAAATCTTCCATGGATGGTCATTCTCTCTGTTTCTTCTCTTCAGTTTGTTCCCAAACAGTTAGCCACCAAGATGCAAGTTTCTGCTGCTTCAACAGGAAGAGGAAACTGTCCACCACATAGAGCATGCATCATGATGGTGATGTGTTTCCGCCATTGTGGGATAAACTTCTTGTGGAAAGTGGCTTTCATTATGAGAAATTCCAACTCTTCAATGCAAGAAGGAACTTTACAAACATCCATTGAATTCTTCTCTTCTTGGCAATGCCAATTCCTTCATTTTCAGCCTCTTCTGGTGCTTGTTGATGGCAAGTTTCCTCGGCTGCGCACCAAAAACATGGAGCCCCAAGAGGAACACCAAGGAAAAGGGAATTCTCTTGCAAGAAAATCTATCTTGTAACATCAACAAGCTTGTTTATTATGTTTCACATGATCACAATGAAGAAAAGAACACCAGGCACAACAACTCTTCATGCAGCATCATGTAGATCTCCCACGGATTTGATAGAATCAACCATATTCTTCAATATATTCACAAAATCCATCAATATAACAAAGAAAGCAAAGGAATACACCATCTTTGAATGGAAATACATCACATAGTATTCATCTTCAATATCTTCATAGTCTTCTCTATCAATCTCTCATATACAATCACTCTGTTTTAGTAGAATTGGCTATCTCTGACTCTCTCTCTCTCTCTCCATCAATAATACATCATATCCTCACTAAAATCTCTCATAATCACTCTCAATAATCCTTCTTAGGTCGTGGATACCCCTCCCAAGAGGTATGTCTGATATGAAGAGTCACCAGAGCCACTATAGTGTCCTTTCATAGCTCACTACTGTCACTTCACTCCAGTCTTCACTTGAGTCTTCAGCAGCTACTTCTTTCACTTCTTTCAGCTCTTTTGCACTTGTATTCACCTCTTTCCAAGGCTAGAAAACTTTCCCAATCTACACTCTCATCCAATAGAACACATATAGAAGCATACAGAACAGTCTACAGAATAGTACCAGAACAGCTACAGTACAGAACAGAACAGAGACAGAAGCTCTACAGAAGACCTACAGAAGGTTACAGAAGGTCATCAAAACCACATAACTCATACTCAAACCATTCCAAACTTTTACAAACTATTCAATAAGCTTTCACAATATCTCAATCTTCATCAATCAATACTCCATCCCTCCTTACAGAAGACAATCAGAACAAAACAAAACAAAACAGAAGCTATACAGAAGGTATACATAACCAATCAGAACCTATCAGAACATCACATCTCTACTAATAAACATCATGAACTTCCAAAACACAACCAATATTATCCAAAACACTCTCAAACCACTTCCAAACCAATCAATCATCTCATAAATCAACCATTCAGCTCTCAAAAACAACAAAAATCAGCCAAAAAACAAGTCATTTCAACACTCAACAGAGCTAATAGCAATTGAGGTCAATTGCTATCCCACCCCGGGGGTATGATGCCAGGAGGCATATTTCACGGTGGATTTCGTGCCACAGTGGATTCCGTGAGGTTTTACGATGGATTCCGTAAACTTTGATGATCGGGGCTCATACACAAAGTGGATTCTTTGTGCGAGAAGTTGATGGGGACGCCTATCCTTTTCGGGCATTTCATTAATTTAGTGTGTACATGGGTGATTCCATAGCGGGTGATTCCACAAAATGCATATTAAATTAATACATGTTTATGAGTTTAGAGTGCACACTCGTAATAAATTAAGGTTAGGATTGATTTCTAACCAGTTGATTTATTTATGTAACTGAAGACCACTAGGTATTCACTTTTGTCAGTTTAATTGTATTATTTTACTAACGATTGTGAATGCTTCAGTTGATGTGTAGAGATAGCAGTAGTGGCGGAGGAAAATATTGAAGGATAGCGAGTATTTGAGTTTTCACTTATATTTTGATGGGCACATACCTTAGGCGTGGCACCTATATTTTGTCGCGCCTATTTATTCAGGCGTTGGATATTTGTTTATTATTTTGTATGCGTATGGGCGCACGATTATGTTATTTGTACTTGGACATTGTATTGGGTACGCCTGACTCTTTGGGCACTGCCCATTAGCTTTATTTCTATTTTGTGCTAAAGCAAACTCAAAAGCCAAAAGCTTGCTACTTTGTAATTTGGGCTATTATTTGAGCTTGAAGATGATTAATACATAAAATACATGCTTTGTGGAGCGTTCACACAAGGCATGGGGGGAGATTGCACCCAATTGGTCTCTTGTTCATGTCGTGCATGCTTTTTACCTTGAGTTTTGTGCAAAAAGTCGAGTTCTTTTGTTCTTGGGGACCTTCCGGCATTCACTACGCAAGCATACGGCATCCGATCTGTGCACCAAGCAATGAAGAAGTTGAAGCTGAAATCTGCTTCTACAATGTGAAAGGTTGAAGATTCACATGGGAATCTTTGTGAAGGGAATGTGCCAAGTCAGTAAAAGTAATTGTTGGATCATTTCATGATTAGCTCTATTAGCTCTCTCCTGCACCTGATTGACTATAATAATGAGACTCCTCCCAATTGTTTCTTGTAATCCCTTGAAGGCTACCTTTATGTGGAATCTAACTATCCAATTTGAGGTTTGTAAAATGGATACTACTATAAGATATTTTTTCTCTTTCATAGATTTGAGTTATATTATCACTTGTTGTAAGAGAGTGTAGCTAGTTAAAAATACGTGGTAAATCGATCACACCCAATACATGGTCAACAAACTTAGATACAGTCAAAGAATAGAGATTGCTAGCTAGAACATGACGTATATTATCCAAAACAAAAGAGCTGCTTGAATCAAACTGTAGTCTAACATCCCCAATGCTAATGATATCTAATGCAGTATCATTTTGCAGTCTCACAACAGAACTTGTATTGCCATAATAGTTATGAAACCAATCCTCATGTGGGGTAACATGGAATGAAGCACATGAATCAAGCAAACAAACAATGGTAGCAAGCAGATGAACCATCGATACTGAGTAGCATCAATAGATAAATTAGCAAAAGTATAGTCATCATTAGACTTAGTATATGATACATTTATTTGGTGTACAGATTGGGTGATGTATGCGCGCGTAGTGAACGCTGGAAGGTCCCCAAGAAGAATAACTCTACAAAAGCTTCATAAAGATAAAAAGATATTTTGCACGATAAGAGGCAAGAAGACCAATTGGGTGTAATCTCCCCCCATGCCTTGCTTTTGGCTTTTGTGTTTGATTTTGCCCAAATAAAGAGGAAAGTGTCTGGGCATCCCAAAAGTCGGGCTATGCCATCGAAATACAATGTCAAATTATTAAATCGAGAGTCTATGTGCATACAAAATAATAAATGTTTTATCAAGCGCTTTAATAAATAAGCGTTTCTAAATAAATATTGGCACCACTTCTTTAGAGATAATGTGCGTGCTTGTCTTAAATAGTAATTCTTCTAGGTATTTTGAATTTACACAATCACCCAGTGCTACCCAATGCCATCACCGCCTGCTCTACACATCGACTGAAGCATTCACAATTGTTTGAAAATAATAAGATAAACCCCACAAAGTGAATACCTAGCAGTCTTCAGCTACAAAATAATTAAATAGGTTGGAACTCTGTCCTATCCTTAATTTAATTTGAGTGCACACTCTAAAATCATACATGCCCATTAATTTGATATGTATTTTGCGGAATCACCCGTTGTGGAATCACATGCGTGCACATTAAATTAATCTGATGCCCGAAAATGACAAGCATGCTCATCAACTTCTCGCACAAGGAATCCATATTGTGTATGAGCCCCAATAAATAAATATAGTTTTACGGAATCAACCAAAAAACCTCATGGAATCCACTGTGGAATAAAAACCTCACGGAATCCACTGTGAAATTTGCCTTTTGGCATCATTATCATTTCAATCTTCACACTAGAATTTGCTAGGGACAATGCTACAATGATTAGAATTTACATTATCATATGATTTCCCCTTGTCTTTCTCATTATGCCTGTCATTGCACATTTTATGCAATTGTAGTTGAAATTGACCATGTTGCCCATAATAATTACATGTCAAAGAGAACTTACATCTGTGAAACTTAATGCAAGATTGCCTATGAGACTAAGACTTGCCCCTATTAGGCTAGGAGTCTCTACCATTTGTATTAGTGTGATTACTACAATTTCTACCTCTAATCATCAATGAATAAGAAGTACATGTTTGTATCATTGTTTTTTCTACTTTCTTCTTGTATTAGTATAGAACTCTCTATACCACTACATTTAAAACCACCCTTAGAAGGATGAGCACTCATAGCAATATGAAAGGTGTCCCATGACTCAGGTAGTACAACAAGTAAGAAAAAGGACTTGATATTATTGTCAAGTTGAATTCCTTGTGATAAAAGTTGGCTGAAAATGGAATGAAATTCACTCAAATGAGTGGATATAGTCGTACCCTCCTTCATGTGAATGTTTACAAGTCTCTGCAACTAGTATAATTGAGTTGCAAGACCTTGTTTGTCATCAAAAACAATCTTTTTTCTATTATGCATAAGCACCACTCTCAATCCCAATGTTATTAAAATACACCTACTTTGATAATGATAAAATGACACTAGATTTGCATAGATAATCAAGTTTTGCCTAACCCTCTATATCATAAAGCTCACGCTTTATGCTATCTAACTTCAATGGTTTAACATTCCTCTTTTCTACCAACACTTGGCATACCTATGTTGTCCAATATTGGAAGTTATTTCCATCAAGATTCTGAAGATTGAAAATAGCGTTATTGGCATATGAACTTGCCATAATGACTGCAAGTGTTAGCACAAATAGCAAGAGTATGGGCTATAGTAAATTCAACAAAATAGTCCGCAAAACAAATCCAAAAGGGTGGGAACAAATGAGACTAGAGATGCCCACCAATTACAAGAAAAAAGTACCAAACGTTTTTGTGTACTCTCTAAACAAATGCTAAAAACTGCAACTAGAGCAATGTTGAAATAAAGACATCAGTATATGTGGGCACAAAGCCAAGAAAGCAAGCCTACATTGCGAGAGATATCAGAGTAGCAACCCAGATAGAAGGAAGGCAACTAGTAGTGAGTGAGCATAGAGCCGTGGTATTGAAGACTATCACAAACTCAAAGTATCAGTAGATTATACATCCCATAAGCATATGTATCATGCATGTAGAAAATCTCAAGAGAAACTACATAGATTTGCCAAATGCTCGAGGAAGTTACTATATGTATATCCTCTACATTACATGTGGTCACGGCCTATTCATAAATATCCTTATCTGGGAATTTTTCTTGAATAAAACATAACCCTTTTCTATTAAATTTGTAAATAACCACTTTATATTACACCCTTTTGTATGTTTAAAATATATAAATATGATATTTTAAAATAACATTATTTTAAACCCACGTGATGCATACATATATTCATGAGTAACTTACCTGAGGCCAAATGCATGATGAGTGAGCAAAGAGCAATGTTGCTCAATACATAACAAATATGCAATGTCGCTGAATGCAAAATGATTGAGAAAAGAGAAAATAAACTCAGCCCACCAAGTGGAGGTGAATGCATCCAATAGCATACAAGAGAACATATACATGAACCAAGAGTTGGATTGTCTCAAAGAGCAAAGCTCTGCCAAGTAAGTATAAGCATCTCCATCTAGAAGAGAATCTTGAATGCAAAGTGAGTAGGCAAAGCTCAAGACATATACACAAAAGCATCTGGAAAGCCAAAGCACATCTCAAATATATATGGGAGCATAAATGTCCAGTTAAAGCTTCAATACCCATAAGTAAGTACGGAAGCTCAAAGAAATTGACCAAAGTCCAAGTACATAAAATGTAACTCAAAATCAAGTGCCGAAGTGTGTTAGAATTGTATTTGTATTTTTAAATCAATCCTAAACATCACTGTAGACATATAGCATGCTTAAAATATCATGTAGACAGAATGGGCATTCAAAGCATAGAGTACATTGTTGTATGCTTGTTCACTACAAGAGAAAGGCCCTATAGACGCGCACTGTACACGCGAAAAAGCGGGCGCATTTATAAGTGTGTGTATCAGCGCGTCTATTCACGCTAGTATAAAAAAATGCATAATGTTATTTGAAGGAAAACTATGTTTTATACTTTATCCATTTTGCATGTTCAACTAAACTAAATTCCCTCATCGTAAATAACTAGGACAAAATATAGCTTATCCCTAACAATTCATCTTGCATGACTGAATTAAAACCGATATAAAACCAAGAAGGAAAAACTTGGTTTTGGGGTGAGATATTCACATGGATACCGGGAGATGACCCTCCCGCAGCTACTCCTTGGACTTTCTTAGGCAACATCGCAATTGTAATCCTTCGAATGTGAAGGCAGATTTACACTCCTTTTCGGAATTCCATCGTCGCTTCAATACTCTTCTTCTCTCTTTCGAGGCAAGGAGTCGTTAAGGGATTGACCACGAGAAAGGGGTAATAAGACCTTTAAGGTCTTAGCTTCTTCTTGCTATAGATCAAAATGTCGTCAAAGAACACCAAGACAAACTGAAAGAGGAAAGGTTGCAAGATCTTATTCATCAGGCTTTGAAAGGTAGCTAGAGCGTTTGTAAGCCCGAATGGCATCACCAAGAAATGATAGAGCCCACGATCAGTCCTAAAAGCACTCTTGACTTCATCACCCTCTCGCATACGAATCTGATGATACTTTGATCTCAAATCAATCTTCATGAAGAATCGAGCCCCCTTAAGCTCATCAAGCAAATCATCAATCCTGGGTATAGGATACATGTTCTTCACTGTTATCTTATTGAGATCCCTGTAGTCAATGCACATTCTGAAAGATCCATCTTTCTTTTTGACTAACATGACTGGAGATGCATAAGGTGAAGAACTTGGTTCAATGAATCCCATTTCAAGAAGCTCTTTGATTTGCTTGGCTACTTCCTCTCGTTCACATTTTGATAATCTATAAGGTGGCTTATTGATTGTCATTGAGTTGGGCTCAAAATCAATGGGGTGATCCACCGCTCTCTTAGGAGGCAATGAAGTAGGTACTTCAAACAAATCTCTATACTCCTCAAGAAGAGCTGTCAAGGCTGGATGGTTTGCTAAATTATTGGGTTGATCCTGTGTTTCTTTGTTCAAATGCAAAACAAATATCTGTGAGCGCTTCTTGTATTCTCTCTTGAGTTGTTGAATGGTAATAAGCTGAAAATCAGATCTACTAGGAATTCCCTGTAAATGGATGAGCTGTCCATTGGTGATAAACTCCATATATAACTGTGAGAAATCCATAGTGATCCTACCTAATGTCATCAACCAATCACAACCAAGTACAATATCTATGGGCCCCATTTCCAAAGTGATTAGGTTTACTTTGACTTCAAAATTTTCAGCCAACTGCAAAGAAACCTGTGGGCAAATCTGTGTGCTGATTTCTTCTTCACCATTAGCCACTTGTACTCTAATGGGCTGTTGTAAGTCTATGGGAACACAATTTAACTTGTCCATAATGGATTTATTGACAAAACCTGTGAGTATTGCCACTATCTATCAGAATGAACACTGGCTTTCTACATATGCTTCCCTTCATACGAAGTGTATTAGGGCTCTTAGATCCCGTCCAAGCATCCATAGAGATAGAACAATTAGTGGCAGCAAGCGACTCATCACAAGATCCACCAGGATCAAACGGAACATCTCCGCCTGGATCAAAAGGAAAGGAGTCAGCTGGATCATAAAAGTACTCCTGTCCAATGTCCTCCTCAAGATCTTCATTTTCAGCATTGATTGTCACTGCATTAGCTTCATCTATGTCATCTTCAAAGTCCTCAAAAACTAGCATACTCTGAAGCTTTGGCTTGACATTTTTGTATACACACTTTGAAGCATGGTCAGGAGTATACTTTTCTCCACACTTGAAGCATAAGCCCTTGTCCTTCCTTTCCTTGTAAAGATCCATGGGAATAGATTTGGGATTTGTATTAGTTGAAGTGGACTTAGGCTTGTTGTCACCCTGCTTAAATTCAACCTTTGGATTGTTTGCTGTCCTGAAATTACTTTGAAACCTAGAAGCATTGAATGGAGGATAAGTTGGTACCCGTAAGCTCCCACTAGGCATATGATTGCTGCCATAAATGTTACCAACTTGTCCTTGCTTTAAAACAGTCCTTGGCTGTCCATAACTTGGCTGAAATGAAGACTCTTTCCTATACTTTCTTCCATGGCGCTCTGCAAGCTTAATAGCCTTGAAAAGTGAAGTAGGATTTTGCGCCATAACATCAGCTGACAAAGATGGTTCTAAACCATACATAAACTTGTGTAGCTTGGCCTCATCACTAATGCATACATGGTCAAGTTGAGGAATTGGTTTGTATATTCTCTTACACTTAGGCCCCTTTGTTCCAAACTATACCATCTCCGTGCTAGCTTCTCTTTTTCAAGTGGTGAAACAAAGACTTCAGCCATAAGTGCCTTGAAAGCTTCCCAATTCTCAATAAGTACATTCTCTTTCTTGATATACCTCCACCAAGTATGGGCAAATCCTTCTAGGTGCAAGGAAGCAAAGTGAATCTTCATATCATCAGTTTCAGGATATATATCAAAGTAGGACTCCATCTTAGAGGTCCATTCCTCTAATTCTGATGGTGAAGATGACTGGCCATTGAATTTGGCTAAAACAATTTTGTCCTTGAATTCTCTTTCATGAAAGGGTTGTTGTCCCAAAATTGGCTAATCAGGATTTCCAAGTACAGAACCTCCAAATTGAGACTGAAATCTTCCAACAGGTGGCTGAGAATTACCATGTAAACTTCTTGTTGGTAAAGTACCCCTGGAATTTTCAGTATGCAGTCCAAAAGCTTGAGTATTGGCCCCATTCAAACTGCCCAAATAGTCATCATGCCTTTGTGAAGCTTCTCCTACTTCATACTGACTATTTGGAATGCCTCTTCTTCCAATAATCCCATTTCCATGACCATTCTGGTTAGATGGCTGAAGTGGGACTAAAGCCACTGTTGGAACAAGCCTTCTCATTAACTTCCTTTGATGCCATTTGCAACTGCATAAATTTAGCAATTTGTGCCATGAGTTTTTCGTTGGATTCTACCAACTTATCAATAGAAGCCTTGGTCTGATCAGTAGATTGAACCATCTGCTCCATTCTTGACAAGATGGCCTCATGTCGTTCCCTATGTCTTTGTTCATGGGCACACAAAGTATTATTGAGAAAACTGACTTCTCCTTGTTGTTGAAGCTCTTCAGGGTTCTGTTGAAGTGTGCTATTCATCATGGAATCCCTGATTTGCTGAGCATAATCCTCCTGGGCCTTATTTTTGCCTTTATGTCCTGCCATACTAGTGCAGTCTTGCAGTACTCCCTCTCAGTAAAACGGCTATAACTTTGGCTAGGAAGCTCCAATTTCAGAACTTTTTTGTGCGAATCGAAGCTAAGAATGCCCTCTTCGAGATGAGCTATAGCACGCTATAACAGGTTTAGGACAGAAAATTATGTAGCTAGATTTCAGAGTCTGAACTGTCTAGTCCTGCACCCTGTCTAGACCTGTAAGTGCCCTGTTTTGACCCTGTAATGCAAGATAGTAACCCCAAATGGCTACCAAACCCTGCAAAGGGGTATATAGGACCTGTGGGTACCCTGTAGTACCTGCATCTGTGCTTCAGCAATAAAGGGTGTACCTGTATCCACCTGTAAATACCCTGTAAGTGACTTGTAAATTTCTTGTTTTACCTTGTTTTGGTCCTGTAGGTACTTGAGTCTTTGGAAAGTCTTCAATCTTCAATCCTCCACTCGTTGTACCTGTGTGAGGGATAAAACGGCATGACAGACTCCCTACACGGGCTCCGAATCACCGGGAGGTGGGCAAAGTTCCCCCCGGGTCGGTTGGTTGCACCCCTTCAGGATCTTCGATAGTGAAGGAGGGTCACCTCTCTTTTGTCCCACTATCTCTCCTAGCATCCACCTTTTTCCTCGGTGGAAATATCAACATGGCAGAGGCTAGTGTGCTAACCAATCAACATGATATGCAATTCAGAAATATTCATTCAGCCTTTCATGAGATGCAATTGATTGAGATAAGAAAAATTGGGATAGGAGAAGGGTTTTACCGCTGCAATTCAGTGACTCACTGATTGCTAGTACTTACCCTTTTACAATATTTCAATTTAGGCAAAAGAAATTCAGCCAATCAATTGGATTAGAATAAACAAAGACATCAATCAATGTATTCAGTCAATAGGATTCAAGTGTTATGCTGAAATTTCAGATTGAAGCCTCTAATTCACTGATTGGAACTAATATGCATTAAGCAAGCATTGCATTCATGAATAGATGGATTCAAGCAAAGGTTGGTTGAGAATTTGATGAATAATGTTCAATTCTTTAATCTCTCAATCAAATGGATTAAGCTCAGCAATTGGATTAATGAGAGATTAAGAATTGAAGAGAAATACCTTGACATGGCTGAAGATGACTTGTTAAATGCTTGATAGAGCCCCCGGTTGTCCAATGTTGGTAAAATAATCCATAAGGCTTGCTTATCTGGTGCTTGGGACCAATCTTGAAGCTTCAAATGCTTGAAATTGAAGCTTTAAACCCGTTTCCCCCAAATTTTTGCTCCATAGAAGCTCTTGATCTTCAATCTTTAACCATTCCGTGCTTAATCCTTGCAATTTGTTGAAGAATCCTTGCTGAGATGATTCCACGGGCCACAAGGATGAAGAATCTTCAAGAAATTGTCAAGAAATGAAAGCTTGGGCTGAAGCTTTCATGGCTGCCCATGGACTGTTCACCTAGGGTTTAAGAAGAGCTGAGGAATCCTTGAATGGAGCTGAGAATCTTAATATTGCTGAGGATTTATGTTTGAAATGGATCAAGAAGAGTGTCAGAGCTGAGGGGAAGCAAACTAAGCAAGGGGCAGGGCTGGAATCAGCCCGAAAATTGCGCCGCAATTTTTGGGGCTGCTTCTGGCTCCATGGCAGTGGCAAACTTGATTAACCATATGCTCATTCTAAAGGTCTTGAGCTGAGGAATCTATTCCATGTGATATTTGGCCAAGAAACTCAGGGTTTAGAGAGATATGAATTGATCTTTAGGGCTGATCTTCCATGAAACCTGCAGGAAACTCCAGGAAAGGGGAAAGAGAAACCCCTCTTTTCAAAGTAACCACAGTTTGTTCCCAAACTAGGCCCGGTTAACCATCCTTTACCCTAGTTACCTTCAATTTTGCATAAAATTTGATGATGTCTAGCCATTTAAGTCTTTACCCGCCATATCTGACCTTGGATATCTCCAGATGTAGTCATGTGCTAACTGTAGGTGTCCTGCAGCACTCCACTAGTCACTGTCTTGTACCATTTTTGTCTGAAATTGGTTTTGAAATAAGAAAATGGGACTGAAAATGGAAGAAAATAATGGATCAAAGACTCAAGCTCTGATACCACTTGTCAGAGAGAGAACCACGGAGAGAGAAAGAGGAGAGAGAAAGATTGCATAGGAGAGAGAAAGACTGTAGGAAGAGAGAGAATAAGAGTGACGAGGAGAGAGAAAAACTAGATTTAGAGAGAGAAAGACAAGAAAGATGAGGAAGCCATAGAAGCTGTGAGCAAGAAGGGAGAGAAAGACTGTAATTGTATTAATGTGTCAAAAAGATGTGAAAAATTACATCTTCTCTCCTTTTATACCAATGTCAGTGTGACATGGCATAATATCAACATTATTAACACTTACTTACTATTCCCAGATTCTTACAATAGTGGCATCTAAAAAGTGACTAGTCATCAAGGGCATCGAATAAAGCAAGTGACCAATAGGTAGTGGTGTCAAAAAATCAACCAGTCAGCAGTGTCAAATAAAGTGAGTGACAAACACATTAGTGTCTCTACGATTCGTAGCTATGTGGTCGCTAGCATTAAGGGTACCTATGTGTTAGCAAATTTGAATGGTAGCTAAATCTATGGGTTTTGCTCTTGCATATGAGTGGTCAAGCTATTAACAATACCCTAAAAGACCCCAACCAATGATGACGGGTATATTGAAGTGAGAGAGAGAGAGAGAGAGAGAGAGAGAGAGAGAGAGAGAGAGAGAGAGAGAGAGAGGGGGGATGAGAGGCTAGTCATAATCACCAAAGGAGAAAGTGAGGGAATGAATGTTGAAATCAACTCCATTTGCTCTTCTTTTATCTTCTTGTGTTGGTCTCTTCTTGGGGTGTAACCAACAAGCATATTGGCCTACCCAAGTTCAGGATTGTGTTAATTTGGCCAAGTATTTTTCTAGCGACATAACATAAGAAATTTTTTAAATATGTATTTCTTAATCTAGTATTTATAGCAATTTTCATCACGATATGAATTTGAGCATTTTGAATCTATACTATAGATGCAACATATGTCACAAAGAGACATCGTCATTTTGAGTCTCTACCTTCTATTATCAACACTACCATGAAGATGGAGTTGTGACACTTGTGGTTTAGCCATCGGAGTTGACCACCTGATAGTTATTTGCACCACGGAAATAAGATTTATTTAACAACACGCACTTGCTTATGGTAGCATATACAAAGTTTTGAAAATGATGGTATCACCATGGATGTTCACTTTTGATAGAAAACCTAATTTAATTGTCTCTCCCTAATATCTAACATCTAAGATCCTGTCAGGCCTTAGTCCCCCTACTCAGATATTTTGGAAGATGGACTTATGTTCAAGGAACACACACTTTGTGAACACTGTATCTAAAATCTAATGCATTACATCTAATTTAAGAGTGCAACATGATAAATGTGTGTATATTTTTACTTGATGTCAATGCAATGCATTAATCCTTTATTGAAATAGGTCAAAATATTGACGTTTTCCACTTTCTTTCACTATAGTGCACCATCTCAAAAGTAATTGTGTAATATTTGTAGCTTTTACTCTAGTTTTAGATATTATGCATGAAGCTTATACATAAGTATGTAAACATTATAGTC
Organism: Lygodium microphyllum; assembly: GCF_053477565.2. Lineage (NCBI taxonomy): Eukaryota > Viridiplantae > Streptophyta > Polypodiopsida > Schizaeales > Lygodiaceae > Lygodium > Lygodium microphyllum. Next base: position 31,767,269 of record NC_141136.1, read on the forward strand.
TTTGAAATCTCTCAAATTAATGCAATGCATCATTCCTTAGAAGGATGTTTTAAAATTTGAGATGTTTTGCCATTGCTTTGATGCATTGCATTGAGTTACTAAAAATTTAAGCAAAAAACAATTCCACAAATTCTATACATAATCTAAATAAAAATATAACTAGGTTAAGCATATAAGGTAAATACAAGGAGTGGGGATTACTAATGAGCTAGGCCTAAGTATATGTTGTTTTTTTGTTTGCACCTGCAATTGTATTAATGCCATGCAATAAGTTAAATTAGGATTTTATTACAATATAGAAAAAAGTGAAGAATAATACACTTGGATAATAAAACTATAAATTCGTAGGAAAGAACTTAGGTAAGTTACATATAATTCTGATAATTTATATATCCATTGAAGATAAAAAGTCATGGAAGAAGGGTATTTATGAAGATCCTTAATGAGTTTAGATTCTATATCACAATCTAGGCTAGGTTGTTCAAATATTGTTTATAAAGTAGCATTATTTAACATGCATGATTTTAGCCATGCTTAATTTTATGCTACTAGAAGCATAAGTTGCTAAAATAAATGTGCTTGTTAAGGAATACAATGTTAGAAAAAATAGTATAATAAAATTTCCAATTTTAATTAACTTGCAATTATGTACTTCTATTTGTCTTTTCAAATGCATAAAAAAACAAGGATCTTAATTCTGATTTTTAAGGTAATCTTAGGGAATTTCCTTGGGAGAATCCTCGACTTACCCAAAAGGTTTGTAACTATGTTGCTTACTAGAGCATGTATATGCATAAGTCAATAATCAACTTCAATAAATTTTATTTGCAGTGGCTATAGGATAAGAGTTAGACTAATTTATGATTATACTCAAGCATACACTAGAACCTAATATAGACAACGAAGAGGATATTAAAAGGTTTGTGAGTGAGTGTTATTGATCACATAATGCAATAGTGAGAAGCTAACTTTATCAAATGAACTTTTCCTATGGATTGAATAGTAGAGGCTAGTCATACATTATGTGTGCTAGTTGTATACATTTGCAAATTTGCATAGTTTTGTGATGGATAAAACTCTTGATAGTTAAGCATGTACTAGTGTGAATATAAACTACTTAAAATATCCAATTTACTAACAATATTTATCACTAAAGAAGTATAATTAAAAAACTACTAGGTTTGGGATTTTTTAAAAAAGCACATGTTAACATTGAACCCAATTTTTGAAAATTAGGTGATGCGATACGTTGTTGGAAGTTACAATACATTGTTGGAAGTCACTAGAAAGAAGCAACACACAACCTCCATAAACTACAATAGTACATTGTTGGAAGTTACTAAAATGAGAGCTACTACAGCCACTTTCCCATACAAGGAATCATCAAACCACAAAAAATGAGAGCTCATAAATCACTCAAGAATAGAAACTCCTTACAAAAGACCATGAAACTCTTCTTACAAAAACCTTATTCTACTGTTAATTCATAGAATGTACAATGGAGTGTTTGACTTTTTTACATCAACTTGTAACAAGGCAAGGGTGACTAGATTCTTAAATGAAAAACTTCCCTTTCAACAGAAACGACCGGTACACCATAAACCACATTTGGATAGGAAGGAAAGTCCAAGATGAGTATTCACTCATCTTAGAAGGATCATAAAAGCAAATCTACACTTGGAGGTCCTTACTCAATGTAATGTATTACATGAATCATGCTATTGGGTAAACTTGTAGAATAAGGTATTACATCAATTGTGTCATTGGGTAGGCTTGTAGGGATTACTATTTGAGTAGAGATTCTAATTACAATAAACCTATTGTAGGTAAACAAGTTTCAAATATAACCTCAAAATAAATACCGTTTACATACCACATAAAACATATACTTGCCTTTTCTTGGGAAGGACACTTGCTTCTTGAGACTTTAAAATGAACTCCACTTCTTACACACCATTGTAAGATGCAAGCTAGGGTTAAAGCACCATCTCTATATCTACTTATAGAAATCAGTTCACAGACCCATAAAAAATAATGAATAAAAAGATAAACTTTCTTCAATTAAGCCTATGGAGTAGCCTTATCAACCATAACCTTTATACCATGCTTATAAACCTTCGACATAGGATCTTTATCTCCTCCTCTAAGTATATATTGCTTTGAAAGAAGGCCTCCAAAGGTTCTACTTTGACGATGGTTTGAAATTGAGGTAAGAAATAAGAAGGAAGAAGACTTTTTCTACCATCATACTCTAAAAGAAAAGAAAGAGATGATGACTCATTATATCAGATCATCCTCATGCCCCAACCCAAGCTATTAAAGCATGCTATATAGATTTTTGAGCTCACTTGGAGTATTTGGCTACTACAATTCCATCGCTAGATATAATACATGCAAAGCATCCACTCATCATTCCATTTGGTGAGGCTCCTCCATAGCTTCCAAATTGAAAGTGCTAATCCATTGAGATAATAATCTTGCTATTTTTTATCATAGCAATAAAATCAAATAAGTCGCTAAATCATTCTATGGCCCTATCCATAGTCATGCCTAATGGCCCAACTATCCTTGCCATATGCTTATTAACTCTTGTTGCAAACAAGCCTTTAATCAACTAAGCCTCCCAAGCAATTCAAAAAAGACACACATAAATAGCATAATGTCCTCCCTTATAGTGTAAGTATCTTGCTTGTAAATTTTAACTACTAGTAGATTTATATCTTTGTCACATTCAAGCCAAGTTCTCTCCAAGAATTTAAATATCTTCCCTTCCCAATTCCATAAAGCATCAAAGACATTATTGTGTCACTTTAAATATATAGATTCCTTCATCATTTCATGAGCCCCAGATTTTGGTTTTGAAATTTCCTAACAAAGACATGGACTTCAAATTTGAAAAAGTCTAGCTTTTTTTATTAAAATTTTTCTTGTTTTGTCTACCTCTCTCACACTTGAACCCTTGTCTATATAATGTTTTCTATTAGGCCACACCATGCACCACATATCATTATACTTTTCCATTTTAAGGTGAATATAAGCAATGGTATGTATCATTGTGTACTAGATCTTGTTGTAATACCTCCCTGGATTATGCAAGGAGTAGATTTGATCACTTAACTAGTAGTCTCTCCCAGCTTCAAAACACATAAGCACATGCTACTACTATATTATGATGTATTTAGTAATTTTACCATTGAAGGAGCTCACATATCACATTTTGGACTCTTCCTCACGTTATTGAAAGCTAGCACATTCAAAACTAGACTCTATGCATACACAAGTGTCTAGAAGTAGTTGGTTAGATGTAAGAAAATGGGTTTTAATAGCCCAATTAAGTGGAATATAGAAAGTCCTTATTGCTTGAAAGAGACTCTACCTAGGGAGTTCACTCTTTGTCAACCAAACATGTCACCTATGAGCAAAGAATCGTGGAAAACCCCTATCTACGGCTTGTGCAAGAGTCATATGACCCCACCCCCCTTTTTACACTTATATGATGTATCAATAAAATTTACTGTGAATTCTCTTTTTCACATATAAGATTGTATATTGTGTTTACTTCTTCCTCATATTTAATAATATTAAAAGACTAGAAAATTTCTAATTTAGAAATTATGCATTGACTTTAAAGGTGATACATTGTCGCATCACTCCAAATGTAGTATTTCATGATGGTGCATTGTCTTTAGCACAAAAACCGTAGTATTTATAAAACATAACAAATAAATTATCTTTCCCCTCCCTCATTCATCTTCCTCCCCTCCCCCCCATACCCTCTATTCTTATGGGTGGAGGGGAAAATTAATAGGGCCTATCCCTAATGTACATCCTTATGCACTTTTTGAAAAAGAAAACCCTCCCTTGCACTTACATGGTTCCTTATGCACTTTTTGGGGAATAAACCCCTCTTTGGCACTTACATGGTTTCCTAAATTATCCATGGCAAAATCCTCAAGAGAAGCTATCAATTAAATTAATTGAATTAGGCTATGAATTCTCCCTTGACTATCGGAAAGCTCTTTGTAAATATGTATATTATGCATGCTTGCTCTTTGGATCCTAACTAGGAAGGGAGATAGAGAATAACAACCCTCATTCATGACCACAATGACCATTATCAATGCTATCATTATATGCTCAAATGAAATTCTTTTATATAGGAATATCATCAAAGTATATGGAAGTAACTCAATAACCTGCATTCCAAATGTTGCGGATGAAAGGCCACATGTGTTTAGCAAACTACATTTATCTTATACTTAGTGCCCACACAGTTGTAAACTACAAAGTGGTGGCTGCCCACCATTGTCATCTATATCCGTTATTCTTTACTATGATAGAATAATAAAAGAGAAGGCAGGTCACACATTGTGACTGTTGAAGTTTCCACACACCAGTCTTACTCTTTTGTATTCAAACCTCCATAGCCATTCCTCTTACTTCCCCTTGTGGTCTTCTCTCTCTCACTCTTACTCACCCTTTCAAACTAATATTAGAGTAGGAATTCAAGGAGCTTCACCCATTCTACTTCATCTTGGGAAAGAGAGCTTCAACCCCAACTTCCATGGCAACAAGAGCTTTAATCATCTAAGGAAAATATCAGATCCCCACCTTCTCCAACTCATTTCTCAGCTTCAGCACAACCTCTGATCAATGCCTAGTAAAGTCAAAGAGTTAGGGATAGTAGGAGAAGTCCCTAGAAATTATCCCACAGTTGGTCATATATTTTTAGGGGGCTTCCCTACTCACTTCCCCTCAGACATTTGGCTCTACAATTCTTGTAATTCTTATCTAGCTATTGAGGACTTCTCTTAGCACTTTTGACTCTGACTTTGGGTATCACTTGAGAATACAAACTTACTATTCACAAATTTGGATAGCAAAGCATTTGAATGTTTATGCTTTACTAATGCTTATTCACATAGGTTTTAATGCTAGGATGATATATTGATCTTAGGGATGCTCTGCAAATTGAATAGAGCTCAGTTTACTCAACCATTGAAGGGATCTTTGTTTTGATAAATAGTGCATAGAAAGCATATTCTTTGAATATCAGTAAAATATAAGCTTACATTCCATGGGGAAATGCTCTTTGATCATGTGTATGATTGACATTATTGGGCATGTATGGATACACTCTCCTTTTGGCCTTGAGCTTTAATTCTAAGCTCTCTTATATTCATATTTATAGAGGTTGCATGGTTAGTGATCTCTTATTCATAGGCTTGGATGCTGATTCTATTTACATGCTCTAGGACATATTATTTCATACCTTTGGGATTTCAAATGTTATGACATGCATGTATTGAGCTTCCTTTGCTCTTGGATACTTCACTTTACTTCCAATTTGAGAACTTTCATATTTCATCGCAAAGCTTGGGTTTGAGAGATTGCACAAGTCTCTCATCTATATTGATTGGTTTATGTAGACACCATCTTTGTAGTTATTAATCGCTATGTGATTTGTTTCATTTGATTTTTTGGTTGCCTAGTACTTCCTCTTTCAGGTACATTATCAGCCCCATGGACACATGCATCCTTGGTACTCGAATGTTATGATAATGCTTTGAGATGCTAGTTGGATTTTTAAGAGCTTGATTATCTCAGTTTTGAAGAGGTTTATTTCTATCATAATAGTTTGGACAACAAGCATACAATAGTGGACTCTATGCTTTGAATGCCCATTGTGTCTACATGATATTTTAAGCATGCTATATCTCTACAGTGATGTCTAGGATTGTTGTAGAAATCCAAATACAATTAGAACATGCTCTGGCACTTGATTTTGAGTTACATTTGATGTACTTGGACTTTGGTCGGTTGCTTTGAGCTTCCGTACTTACTCACTTATGGGTATTGAAGCTTCAATTGGACGCTTATGCTCCCACATATATTTGAGATGTGCTTCGGCTTTCCAGATGATTTTGTGTATATGTCTTGAGCTTTGCCTGCTCACTTTGCATTCAAGATTTTCTTCTAGATGGAGATGCTTATACTTACTTGGCAGAGCTATGCTCTTTGAGACAATCCAACTCTTGGTTCATGTATATGTTCTCTTGTATGCTATTGGATGCATTCACCTCCACTTGGTGGGTTGATTTTATTTTCTCTTTTCTCAATCATTTTGCATTCAACAACATTGCATATTTGTTATGTATTGAGCAACATTGCTCTTTGCTCACTCATCATGCATTTGGCCTTGGGTAAGTTACTCATGAATATATGTGTGCATCACGTGGGTTCAAAATAATGTATTTTTAAAATATCATATTTATATATTTAAAAAATACAAAAAGGTGTAATATAAAGTGGTTATTTACAAGTTTAATAGAAAAGGGTTATGTTTTATTCAAGAAAATTCCCAGATAAGGATATTTATAAATAGGCCCTGAACACACGTAATGTAGAGGATATACATATAGTAACTTCCCCGAGCATTTGGCAGATCTATCTAGTTCCTCTTGAGATTTTCTACATGCATGATACATATGCTTATGGGATGTACGATCTACTGTACTTTGAGTTTGTGATAGTCTTCAATACCACGGCTCTATGCTCACTCACTACTAGTTGCATTCCTTGTATCTAGGTTGCTATTCGGATCTCTCTCGCAATGTAGGCTTGCTTTCTTGGCTTTGTGCCCACATATACTGATGTCTTTATTTCAACATTGATGTGATTGCAGTTTTTAGCATTCGTTTAGAGAGTACACAAAAACTTTTGGTACTTTTTTCTTGCAATAGGTGGGCATCTCTAGTCTCATTTGTTCCCACCCTTTTGGATTTGTTTTGCGGGCTATTTTGTTGAATTTACTATAGCCCATACTCTTGCTATTTGTGCTAACACTTGCAGTCATTATGGCAAGTTCATATGCCAATAATGCTATTTTAAATCTTCAAAATCTCGATGGCAATAACTTCAAATATTGGATGACATAAGTATGTCAAGTGTTGTTACAAAAGAGGCAAGTTCAACCATTGAAGTTAGATAGCATAAAGCGTGAGCTTTATGATATAGAGGGTTAGGCAAAACTTGATTATCTATGCAAATCTAGTGTCATTTTATCATGATCAAAGTAGACGTATTTTAATAACATTGGGGATTGAGAGTGGTGCTTATGCATAATAGAAAAAAAAATCATTTTTATGACAAACAAGGTCTTGCATCTCAATTATATTAGTTGAAGAGAATTGTAAACATTCACATGAAGGAGGGTACGGTATATCCACTCATTTGAATGAATTTCATTCCATTTTCAGCCAACTTCTATCACAAGGCATTCAACTTGACAGTAATATCAAGTCCTTTTTCTTGCTTGTTACACTACCTGAGTCATGGGACACCTTTCATATTGGTATGAATGCTCATCCTTCTAAGGGTTGTTTTAAATGTAGTGGTATAGAGAGTTCTATACTAATAGAAGAAGAAAGTAGAAAAAACATTGATACAAACATGTACTTCTTATGCATTGACAATTAGAGGCAGAAATTGTAGTAATCACACTAATAAATATGGTGGAGACTCCTAGCCTAATAGGGGCAAGTCTTAGTCTCATAGGCAATCTTGCATTAAGTTTCACAAATGTAAGTTCTCTTTGACATGCAATTATTATGGGCAACATGGTCAAATTCAACTAGAATTGCATAAAATGTGCAATGATAGGCATAATGAGAAAGGCAAGGCGAAAGCATATGATAATGTAAAGTTTGATCATTGTAGCATTGCCCCTAGTAATTCAAGTGTGAAGATTGAAATGATAATGATACCAGAAGGAAAATTTCACAGTGGATTTCGTGAGGTTTTTCTTCCACGGTGGATTCCATGAGGTTTTTTGGTGGATTTCGTAAAACTATATTTATTTATTGGGGCTCATACACAAGATGGATTCCTTGTGTGAGACGTTGACAAGCATGCTTGTCCGTTTCCGACATCAGATTAATTTAATGTGCACGCGTGTGATTCCAAACGAGTGATTCCACAAAATACATATCAAATTAATGGACATGTATGAGTTTAGAGTGCGCACTCAAATTAAATTACGGTTAGGACAGAGTTCCAACCTATTTAATTATTTTCTAGCTCAAGACTGCTAGGTATTCACTTTTTTGGGTTTTATCTTATTATTTTTAAACAATTATGAATGCTTCAGTCGATGTGTAGAGCAGGCAGCGATGGCGTTGGGTAGTACTAGGTGATGGTGTGAATTCAAAATACCTAGAAGAATTACTATTTATGATGGGCACACGCATTATCTCTAAAGAAGTGCCAATATTTATTTAAGCGCACTTATTTATTAAAGCACTTGACAAAACATTTATTAGTTTGTATGCACATAGACACTCCATTTAATATTTCATTATTTGACATTGTATTTGGGCAGCACAGCCCGAATTTTGGGATGCCCAAACGCTTTACTCTTTATTTGGGCAAAATCAAACACAAGGGCCAAAAGCATGCTAATTGTAAAGGTGGCTATTTTTTATCTTGGAGATAAAAAAATTTATAAGTACATGGCTTGTGAAACACTCACACAAGGCATGGGGGGAGATTGCATCCAATTGGTCTTCTTGTCTCTTATCGTGCAAAATATCTTTTTGTCTTTATGGAGCTTTTGTAGAGTTATTTGTTCTTGGAGACCTTGCAGCGTTAACTACGTGCACATACACTACAACAGAAACGAGGCATAGACGTGCATGTTAGACGCGCAAAGTCGGGCGCGTCTATCACAGTGTCTATAAGTGCGTGTAAACGTGCGTGTAAATAGACACAAATTTTGCGTCTATATATCCACGCAAATAGACGCTAATATAGACGTGCCAGCAGATGCACAATTATTTAACCACCTAAAATTAGCAATTCACATAATTAAAAAACCAAAGTTAATAATTATTTAACCACCTGAAATTGATTCTTGAGCATGCACGTGTATGCATGATAAAAACCATAGAATTAAGAATACACATTGAATCATTGAATTAAAAAAATAGAGTTAATAATTACTTTTTCATTGCTCTCTAATGAATGGCAGTTCCTCCAGTTGACAAGCCTGATATAAGTAATTAGCGGCAAGCAACAGAAACCTTACAATTAGTAGCAAGCATTGCAATATGTATCTCGTAATTTCTCTATGTACTTGAAGATGATAAAAGATACTTCCTTTTTATTATGGAAAATTCAATTTAGCTTTAAAATTGACTATTGATTCTTGAGTATGCACGTGTACGCATGATAAAAACCATAGAATTAGGAATACACATTGAATCAATAAGCAAATTAAGTATATTACAATGAATGATCCATCTCATCTTCAATGAGATCAGCCCTTGCTAAACTATCTACTTCTAGGTCTATGTTACCAAGAGGTAACGAAACAAATAAGTCTATCCCACTATCAGATGTGTTGCTATATTGCTCAATAACTTCATCAATATCATCGACAATCACATTATTGTCTTCTTCTGCGTTTCCTTGAACATCCTCGCGAGGTTCATCTTGTACTATATCACGCATATAATCCATTATGGTGTCATCATGCACATCATGATTAATTGTTGGATTGTCATCTGCTATCTCCATGTCGATAATATTACCATATATTGGTTTTGAACGATTAGATATAGGGATGACATACCACCATCGGTTATTGTTTACCATTGGATGATACACAACCTGTATTTGAAAAACAAAAGCAAAAAACTTAAGTACTTATTATATTGTGTATATGTATCACATGTATACATATAAAAAAATTAGCCTTTGCATATATACCTGCTCGCATTGTTGAGGTAGTACTAATGTGTCATTCTTGTTTTGGTGAAATTTTGTAGAGTCAATGATTACAAAACCACTTGGATGACGTCTGATTGTGCAATGCTCACCATTTGTTACCACTTCTTTAAACCACTTCACATCCAATACATATATAAAGAATCATATGAAGTCAAGCTTCAGAATATCTTGGATCAAGCCACAATAACCTTCCATGGTACCATTGGCATCCTCGAAGTGAGCAAGGACACCACAATCTTGGGTATTTCTCTTTTCATCTATACGTTGAGTTCGAAGATGTTTACCCTCACACCAAAGTGCATTGAATAATGTGCACTGGTAGTAAAAGATAAAAGATCAAACATGTCAATTATTTATATAAAATAAAACTTATAGAAACAAATTAATTGATAGTATGTCTCACCTTTGATAAGCAACCTCGTGCGTATTCCCACTCTTCTTGAGATATATTAATTTCCTCCTCTTTTTCCATTCTCTCCATTTCCTCATGTAACCAATCTATATCAATATGACGTGGGAGTGCATTTAGATGATCTGGAAATGAGACATTACGTCCATATCTAGTGCAAAATTCTTGTCTTTTACTTTTTCTTCTTGCCCTTGCTTCATTATATAGTGTCACCCATTTGCTCATTACATCACTATTGAGCACACAAAAACTATTTAACTTAGGAAGTTCTTCTTTTGTTAGCACTTTACTCATTCCTTTTCCTTGAGGTACTATAGAGGTCATCCTCAAGTCTTCATCATCTTTCCATAGTCATGGTTGAGAGGGATCCACTTCAGCAAGATATTTAGAGATATAAACAAGGCATGATTGCACTAACCAACCCTCAGTCGTGCTTCCCTCAGGCCGTGCTTTTTGCCTCACAAAATCTTTCAAGGCTTTCATGAAGCGCTCAAGAAAAAACATCCACCTTACATGAACTGCCCCACAAAGTGCGATCTCATCAATCAAATGTACGAGTAAATGTAATTGAGTAGTTAAAATGGATCGAGAAAAAATTTCCTCCACCAAACAAACCACCTCAACAGATAATACTCGAGCATCTTGCAATGTGTTTGGATCAATTTCCTTCAAGCTCACGTATCTATCAAGATGTATGATGTGCTTGTTTATTTTTGTGTAGAAATTCAAAGATATATAATGAAAAAATACAATGTATACACACCTCACAAGCTCTCCCATCTTGTAAATGATATCACGTACATCTTTGGATACACAATGGGATATGCTAGTAGGAAGTACGAGCTGAATGTAAACAATATTCATAGATCAAATGATTAGTTGAGGAAAACGTCATCATACCCCAAAGTTTACACATAGTTACTCCACTAATTACTATATTCATGGTTAGAGATACCCTTACTTGAATCAATTTGTGCCAATCGTGGCACTTCAAACTAGATAGTTGCTCCACACCTCTTTTCTTTTTCTTTATGAAGGCTCCCTTGAGACATCTCATACATCCTGTGGGTGTTCGAAAGTTATATATTTGTTCCCTTACTACTTTTTCCTCGTTCTTTGACAACATCCAAGGTGCATGGGATAGCTCAATCTTTCCTCTGGGTCCAATGCGTGGCGAGGCTCGTCTCATGCAACCAATGTTACGTAAATCCTCCCTTACATTAACTGAATCACGAGCCCCTATCAAGTGATCCCATAATGTAGATACAACATTTTTGAATATGTGCATGGGGTCCAACAGGTGATTGATCTTGAGTTCAGACTAGTATGGAAGACAAAAAAATATAGAGAACCTAACAAACAAATAATATATTATGTAAACAATTCATCATGCTAAATACTTTAAAGTCAATCGAGAGAAATGCACTTCTTACCGACTCATGCCGAGTGGAGGGTGGCTGTCGGCATTAATCCATCTCTCCTTCCAATCTCGAATGGTTAGAGATTGTGGAGTCATTCCATTAGTAGGGAGAACATATTTGGGATGGTCAATATGAAGAAATCGATGATGATTGTCATAAATAACCTTCTTTTAACGTGCTGGCCTAGAGGAAACTAGAGAGGGACCGCAAATAGGACATGCATGATATCCTGACATGGTTAAACCTGAAAAAACAAGTGAATTAATAAAATGCAATTGATTCAAGTCTTGAATTTCAAATATAGAGTTATAAACAAAAAAACTTAACACTCTCCGTATCCTGGAAAGCCGTGCATGGTCCATAACAACATGGCCTTCAATGTGAAATCTCTAGATGCAGATGCACTTGTATATTGCACCTCAATACCTTCCTATAACATTTCTAACTCTTCAATCAAAGTCTCTAAGTAAATGTCCATGTTTTTTACCTTGTGCTTTCCAGGAATCAGAAGGGACAACATTACATGTCCCTTTTTAATTGCCATGGATGGAGGAATATTATAGTTCACCAATACCACTGGCCATACACTGTATGATGTGCCTTTGATGCCAAATAGATTGATTCCATCCATACCTAAACCAAATCTCAGATGTATGTATGTATATAAAATTACATTTAGCTTAAAAAATTTTAAGCTTATGCAAATGAGCTTGATATTTTGAAGTATAATTAAAAGAAAGTGTAAAAAAGTGACATCTTCATTGTCTTTCTTTTAATTCAATAAAATAATAAATTATTCTTTATTTTTTCTATATTGTAATAAAATCATAGTTTAACTTATTGCATGGCACCAATACAATTACAAGTGTAAACAAAAAAACAACATATACTTAGGCTTAGCTAATTAGCAATGCCTACTCCTTGTGTTTACCTTATATGCTTAACCTAGTTATATTTTTATTTAGATTATGTATTGAATTTGTGGAATTTTTTTTCTTAAATTTTTAGCAACTCGATGCAATGCATCAAACCAATGGTAAAAATTTTCACATTTTAAAACATCTTTCTAAGAAATGATGCATTGCATTAAATTGAGAGTTTCAAAGACTAGAATTTTTGCATACTTATGTATGATGTTAATTCATAATATCTAAAACAAGAGTAAAAGCTACAAATTTTCTTGGCTCTTCTTTGAAAACGGGCCACAAATTATCTATATGTTGCCATATCGGTGTGTTTGCAGGGATCCTCCATTTTCCATCACTTGAACGATGACTAGCATGCCATAACATGAGCTTTCCAATAGACTTACACTTGAACATAAGTTTTATATGTGGAAAAATTGGAAAATGTCGCAAAACCTTACGAGGCACATCCATTGACTTCATCTCCACTTCATATCTTGATTCGCCATAAACAGGACACTCTCGTGTGAACTCATGAATCCCACGAAATAAGACACAATCATTGACACATGCATGGATCTTGACATAATCGAGGCCTCCCAGAGATGTCAAGTAATGTCTTCCTTGCTCTCTCTTAGTTGGCAATTTGTTTCCTTTTGGAAGCATTTGTGATAATAACCTACATATATTTTTAAAAGTGAGTTAAAAAACCACCAACATATATTTCTGTCTCATTTCAAAATAGAACAATTAATATTATGATTCATAAGCCAAACTGAATTGATACCTACTTCAATAACAAATCCAAACTGACATTACTCCATCCATAAATTGTTTGCAAGTTAAGTATCTCGAGGGACGCACGAAAAACGGAGTACATACAACCTTCATACAACGGAGTAGATGATGCTACAAATAGTGGATCATCTGGCTTCGTAGAGTGACCTTCTCCCTGAACCGGTTGCGAAAATAGATGGTGTACCATGTTGTCCAAAATCTCATCCTCTACGACTTGATGGGGCATTTTATGAGGGCTACTATCATGGTCGTCAGTCTCTACTCTTTTTGAAGACTCTGCCTCCTCGCGTCAACGTTTTGCAGCCTCTCGACGCCCGAGAGGGAGCATCTGAGGATGTGGCAACGCATCCTGCTCAACCACAAAAGGGAGTTTCATGTACGTTGATATGTAATTCCCATAACATAGACATGCAATCTTAGTGGTAAAAAAAAACAATTAATACCGGTGATTTTTCTCGGTCCCATTCTCCATACAAGCTGAGATGTGACATTGCAATTCGACGTGCTCGAAAAATACACCCTCGACAACGATCACACATGCATTTAATTTTTCGTCGTAGCCATTCATCTCAATTATGAAGATGCAATGTTTCATCCTCACTTGAGGATGTGCTCATTGACTCATCAGCTTGTACCGCACTAGGTGATAACGACGTCGACATGATTAAACCTAATTCATGACAACATCAAAATATTTGTCATTCATATGTTTACATAAGATCTCAATTTTAAATACACAAAAATCATCATAAATACATTAAAACTTATGATAAGAATTCACTATCAAAACTTATCTTAAAAATAAAAAATTATGATAAAGCCCAAATGCGCGTCTATACCCGCATTTACCTATGCGTCTATATTGGCGTCTATTTCCGTGTCTATGTTCGCGTCTGTACTTGCGTCTATCTGAACAATAGACGTGCATATACACGCAAAAATAGACGCACATGTTAAAATTCAAACCATACTTAAATCATTTCTTTTCAAACTGTGCCTTTCCTTTCCTGTGTTTTTTGCAGTTTTGAAGCTTGAGTTTAGCCGACATGCAGTCTCTTCATACCTCACCTAGTCTCTTCATGCCTCACCTCCTCATGACTCACCTCTTCTTTCATTTCAAACACACAAGAAGGGAAAAAGGAAAGCCAAGGAGAGGAAGAAAGAGAGAATAAGAGAGAGGAGAACAAGAAGAAGCAGTAAGCAAGCAAGCAAGCATCAAGGGAGGGTAACTTACCAAGGAGAGGAAGAAGGAGAAGGAAGAAGTGCCACCACCCGCCACACCAAACACCCAAGGTGAGTCTCTCTCTCTCTCTCTCTTTGTTTCTCTCTTCCTCTCTCTACTCTATTTGTGTATTTAGGATTTGTGATTCCATTATGTATTACATTTTGTAAATCATCAATGGCGATCATCGGCCTAAAATCAGCCGACCGAGCGCGTCTGATAGCGCGTCTATATCTCAGTGTAGACACAGATATAGACACGAAAAATGTTTCCTCTCATAGCGTCTGAGGGCGCGTCTTAGTGCGCGTGTGCTGGCGCATGTGCTCTGCAGTATACACACGATGATACACGCACTGCACAGAAGGTTGACCTGCAATCTACATGCGATTATACACGCGCATTGACCTGGAATGTACGTCTGACAATGCGTCTGTGCTGCATCTTAGATGCACAGATAGACGCGCTGGACAGAAGGTTCACTCTGGAGCGCGTCTGAGGGCGCGTCTAACCTGAAATTTAGACGTGCGGATACACGCGCCAGGTCTCCCAATTCTGATAGTAAACAATATATTTTTGCAATGATGAATGTGACCAATCCCATGTTTGTGTTTATCAGTTTTCTTGTTTATGAGAAGCATTAGCACTTAAGTGTTATGCTCAATGTCTAAAGAAAGCTCTTTGAAAATGTAGGTAATATATGATTTTTTGTATGCAAATAAATTTATCTTTTTCCTGTGTTTTTTTTGCAGATGTCTTATCCTGGTTTATCTAGCAATGACCCGGATGCAGATCGCATAAATGATACATTGGCCTCCCTTGGCAGGGAGTCAATGCATTTTTTGGAGGTTTTCCTAGTAGGGAAGACTTCATGGGAGAGATGACCAGACACCTTGGCCGCTCTCCCACAGTGGACGAGGTGTTCAGTGTCATGTCTGGGACATCTCTGATGTCTTTGCCTAGCACTACTTCCCAGACTCCACATGCAGGTACTCCACATGCAGATACTCCATATCCAGGTACTCCACGTGCTCCACGTGCATCGGCTGAAGCACAAGCATCTGTAGAAGCACGTGCATCTGCAGAAGCTCGTGCGTCCAACGAGGCAGAGGGTAGTCGACAGAGAGGGAGGTGGGAGAGTCGAGGGGGAGGACGAGGCTTGTGTGGGGGTTGCCTAGGAGGTGGCGAGCGATCACCCTCACCAGTAGATCACGTAGAGGAGGTTGTATGCCAGTACTATAGAGTTACAGATGCAGGTGGCATCTTTCATGATGATGAGGGAAGTGATGTAATGGCGTACATGAGGAGGGTCGTGCATGCAACATATAAAGATTGTTTCATTGCCTTCAAAAATCAGAAAAGCGTCTTGCGGTAAGAGGTGTTGAGGGCAGTCCATAGGAGGTACCCAAATCGTGAGGGTCAGCAATTCTCGGATGATTGGGGACGTACAAAAGTGAGGGATATGCTTCACAACAAAAGATCCCACCTCATGACACGGGCCAAGGACTCACTACGGAGGTTGGAGGAGGGGCATGGAGCCTATAGCCAACCACCTATATGCCACCGCATAGAGTGGAAGAAAGCCAAGAAGGAAGCAGCAGAGAAAGTGAAGAGTCGCCAGCACGCAGAGGCGCGACGGATCCAAATGGAAACAATGGGATCGTTGCATTACGGATCAAGCGGCAGAGAGTCGTGGGAGGCAGAGTTTATAAGTATATTTTGATTTCTAGTTTTTTTAAATTTATATTTCTTTCAATTCTTTATATATTCTATTTTAATATATTGTGACTCATAATTGTTTGTATATATCTAAATGTTTTGCAGACTACCATCGTTGGTAGGACACCTACTCCTAGAGAGTTAGGTTACCATCGAGGCCATAACCACGTAGCGACATGGCTTCACTTCTATGAGGAGGGTCTCATCACTAAGGACCAATACAACTGGGCCATGAGGATGCAACAGCCAGAGGAGGTATGTTTTTCTTACTTTCCTATTAAAAGTATAGCTAATTATAACTTTTTCTCCACCTTGTCTATGTAAGCAACCTTGATCTTTTGTGTGTGTAGGTGAACCCGGATGTGGAGCATAGCGAGGAGGGGGATAGCGATGCTAGTAGCCATCGTGGTGCTAGCGAAGATGTTTCCTCTTCAGATTCGTAGAGGAGCACCATACCTCCTCATGAGGCCTTCTTTTCTTGTATATGTATGATATCTCTTTGAGCCTACTGCTTGCGGCCATGCTTTAGGTCACAAGCACTTAAACTTTCCTTGTAAATGCTTTTGATATATAATGAATACATGGACTTTTATTTTCAATTCTCGTGCCCGCAAGATACATTGTCTTTTTCCCAAATACACAATCTGATGTATGGGAGGGGGAAAAAAAAAACCAGAGAGCATGAGCATGTGGTTGCAACCACATGCTCTCTGGTTTTTTTGTTTCCAGTTCTGTTTTGCACGTCTATCCGCGCGTCTAAATTGTAGATAATTCGCGTTTATACGCGCGTCTATAATGCAGACTACACGCACTCCATAATTCAAATTTTAAAAAAAATTAAAT
The DNA here is from genome assembly GCF_053477565.2 of Lygodium microphyllum. Lineage (NCBI taxonomy): Eukaryota > Viridiplantae > Streptophyta > Polypodiopsida > Schizaeales > Lygodiaceae > Lygodium > Lygodium microphyllum. The sequence continues at coordinate 31,784,372 of NC_141136.1, forward strand.
ATCTTTTTAAAAAAAGGACATTTTTTGATTTCCGTTCGCGTCTACTAGTGCTTGTAAAATCGCGTCTACTAGCGTGTCTATATGCACGTGTATATGTGCGTCTATTGCGCGTCTATTTGTGCATGTAAATTTGTTGATACATGCGATTATAGACGCGAAATGGTAGACATGCAAATAGATGGGCAGATAGACGCGCCCGTAAGAATTTCTCTGTATTCAAAAATCGCGTCTAAATGTGCGTCTATGAGGCCTTTTTGTTTTAGTGATACAACACATGATCTATATACCAAATAAATGTAGCATATACTAAGTCTAATGATGAATATATTTTAGCTAATTTATCTATTGATGCTACTCAATTTATCGATGCTTCATCTAATTGCTACCATAATTTTTTTGTTTTCTTGATTCATGTGCTTCATTCCATGTTACCCCACATGAGGGTTGGTTTCATAACTATTGTGGTAATACAAGTTGTGTTATGAGACTGCAAAATGATACTGCATTAGATATCATTAGCATTGGGGATGTTAGACTACAGGTTGATTCAAGCAGCTCTTTTGTTTTGGATAATGTATGTCATGTACTAGTTAGCAATCTCTATTCTTTGACTGTATCTAGGTTTGTTGACCATGTATTGGGTGTGATCGATTTACCACTTGTATTTTTAACTAGCTACACTCTCTTACAACAAGTGATAATATATCTCAAATCTATGAAAGAGAAAAAAGATCTGATAGTTGCATCCATTTTACAAACCTCAAATTGGATAGTTAGATTCCACATGAAGGTAGCCTTCAAGGGATTACAAGAAACAATTGGGAGGAGTCTCATCATGATAGTCAATTAGGTGCAGGAGAGAGCTAATAGAGGTTATCATGAAATGCTCCAACAATTACTTTTACTAACTTGGCACATTCCCTTCACAAACATTCCCTTCACAGACATTCCCTTCACAAACATTCCCATGTGAATAATCAACCTTTCACATTGTAGAAGCAGATTTTAGCTTCAATTTCTTCATTGCTTTCTTATGCTTCCTTTCCCATTGAAACCTTTGACCTTTTCTCAAGAGTTGTATTGTTAATGATTTTGTCATGAAATTCCTACTTGGTGATACCAAGTACCTCTTCCAAGGTAAATTCCGCCCAATTGTTTAAAATTCGCTCTTCAAGAACCTTCTTGAGATGCATGGCTATCCTAATATCATGCTCTATTGCTTGCAGAGCATCTATCACTATAGTTTCTGTTTGAGCAAAAGCCTGCACCACCTGTTGTTGTTGTTGTACTTGCATAAGCATGTTCATATTCTGCAATAACTACTCCAAAACATCACTAGAAAGTGTGCTTGAAGGTTCCCCCATCTTGCCTTTCCTTTCCACAACTTGCCACATTGGGTGTGTTTATGAATATTGAAAAGGTTTTAGTCAAAATGTTGTATCCACCGGGGATCAAAAAGAGAAGGAAGTAGGGAATTGGAGATAAAATAGAAGAAAAAAATAGGCAGGAGATTCAAATTAATCCCAAGAATGCTAGAAATCAAGTTGTGTTCAAGACATGTGCATACATTATGAATCAATCATATAGCATTTTGCCAAGTCTATCAACGTCTTTATATAAGATAAAGGCAAAGCTTGATGATTCAAATTCTACATGTATTACTTGTAAACTTTGTTATACATCCAAGACAAAGAGTCTAAACAATCAAACTTTCAATAGGTTTACATGATTTCTTGGTAGGAGAAACCAAAGTACCTGTCCCAGAAGCACTATGTTTTGCTAAAACTCGAGAAAGGAAATAAAAGCGTTGTATGAGTCTCCAAACACACTTCAGCCCTATGTATTGGTGGTGATTACAATGATTGTTTGATGGCTAAATTGCAAGATTTGGATTAGCTATAAAATGTCTATGACTACTCGAAAGTAATCTCCAAGCACTAGATGTCTTGAGGCTCCTTGTCATACTAAAAATGCATAGCAAACACTAGCTTCTTTCCTATTTCTCAGATGGAAAATGTGATGGTTTTGTTGACTTTGAAAGGGGGTAAAACCCTAGGATACTTGATCTAAATTCTCCTAGATCACTCCTTCTCAACTCTTCTTGTCTCCAGAGTGTTGTTTCGAGCTTGAAAAATGTGATATCCTACCACCACGTGCTTCAAGAGCCGTTCTCTTATTATGAGATTTTCCAAAATTGGCTAAAAAGAAACTTGCTTTCTATATGTCACTCTATTCTAAAAGTGTAATACACCTTTTGAGTATCTCTACAAGAAATAATGGCTAGAATATAAAAAATAGACTAAAATAGACAAAAAATTCCGTATTTTTGAACCATTCATATTATGGACACTAATAATAATGACTAATATGACATTGAATCTCTAGATTAATAAGAAAGTGAGATGGTGATACACCTCAAGGTTTTTCATAGTGTGTCTGTATAGGGGCATGGCAATGCAATGTCAATGTTATGGAGTGGGTTCTTGGGACTCCTAATGATCCCCATCCAATCAAACTCAGTACGATATTATCTAATGATGAGTGTACAAACTATGTATCACTCCTACTATAGGAGTTTAGGGATAATTTGCATGGAGATATGGTGAATTGAAAGGGATTCTCCCTACTATTGTCGTGCACATGATCTCATTGAAAGAAGGTAGTAAGCCAGTAAGGCAAAAGGTTAGAAAAATGTCTTTTGAGTTGCGAGAGACACTCTTCTTAAGGATTTTAAACTTCCACAGAGTATAATTTGTATCATCTAACATACCTTTATTGAAGATTGGTTGACAAATCGTTAGTGTTTGAATAGGTAGTACAACACCACCACCTTTAGAACTACTTCATGTGCCAGAATCGCCTGTGGAAGTCAACATTGCTTTTGCTTGCTATCGAAGCCTTTTTCTCTCATGTACTCTTCGATCTATAGGGTCCCCTTTGTCCTAATACCATGTAAAAAATACTCAATGCAGCAAATAGATTTTGAGCGAGAGATAGAGAAAGATAGTACACAACAAATAAGAGGAGAACAAAAAATTTCTTTAACTCTAAACAAGCTGATACAAAGATGACTCTGTCCACCTCTGCGCTTCTAATGTGAAGGTTAGATGGATATCTAGATAGAAGATAGGTGAAGAGCTTAAGGCTAGCTAGAATAACTATGATTGATTGAAGGGATGGATTATGAAGGTTGTGAAGAGGTCTACTATAGCCTATGAAGGGGGTCATGATGGATGACCTTCCATATGCACTAGTGTCTATTGACCTTCCATGTGCACATGTGTCTGCTGATCTTCCATGTGTACATTTGTCTATTGACCTTGCATATGTACATGTATCTATTGACCTTCCATATGCATGTGTATCTATTGACCTTCCATGTGCACGTCCACTAGTTTGCTAAGGGCTACTTCTAGAGGTCTCAAACCCTAGATAGGGGTTCTTGATAACTTCCTTATCTTGCAACTTGATGTAGTGTGCCCTTCAGTTGCTAGCAGCTTTAACTACTCTATCTAACACAAAGGCTAGACCTACAATGATCACCTTTTGGCCACCCAGCACATAGACCTTATCTGATATATGAGTCAAGACCCACCAATGTTTAGGCTCACACATGGCTTCTCCTCATAATGGGGGCCTTACAACTTTGAGCACTGTGAATCATTGGTGGAACCTTATGAGGGTAGGGTATTGAGGGTATCTAACACAAGCAAGTAGCAACCTACCCATCAAATGTGAAGTGCAGCCTTGGAAGCAACTGATGCCGCCCCAGTCCACCTTTGCAATAGAGCCCTCCTCCCTAACTACAACAAGCTTAACTTCAAGTCACATTGTGCTCTATTGGTGCAGACATCCTACAGCCAAAATAATAGATGAGAGAAAGCTTTGTAGGCAGATAGTCAGCTTGTTGCCCACTGTTATTAAGAGTACCATCCAAATTGTCCCAAACCGTGCATCCTACCTCTATTGGCATCTCGATGAAATTTCATCCTAAAATTGCCTAGTTTTGCCTCACTCACACTACAACAAAAAGGCCTCTTAGATGCACTTTTAGACACGATTTTTGAATTGAGAGAAAATCTTATGGGTGCGTCTACAAGCCCGTCTATTTGCCCGTCTACCATTTCGCATCTATAGTCGCATGTATGAAGAAATTTACACGCAAAAATAGACGCGCCATAGACGCACATATACACGCGTGAATACAAGCACATAGGAAAACCAAAATTACTATTTATTAAATTTCTTTTGTGTGTCTACCAGCGCGTCTACATGAAAAATTAGACGGGCATATAGACATGCCTATAGACGCGTGTTTACACGCACTTATAGACACGAGCGCAAAACCAAAAATTTGCTTTTTTTTAAAGGATATTTAATTTCTTTTTATTAATTTGATTTATATAGCGGGTGTAATCTGCATTTTAGATGCGAATATAGACACACGTTTTCTGCAATTTAGATGCGCAAATAGACGCGAAGAATAGAACTGAAAAAAAAACCAGAGAGCATGTGGTTGCTTTCTAGTTTTTTTTTCCCCTCCCATACATCAAATTGTGCATTTGGGAAAAACACAAGGGATCTGAAGGCACGAAAATTGTAAACAAAAATCTATGTATTCATTATAGATAAAACGCATTTACATGGGGAGTTTAAGTGCTTGCGACCTAAAGCGTGGCCACAAGTAGTAGGCTCAAGGATGGATAATAGATATACAAGGAAACAAGGCCATAGAGGAGGTATGGTGCTTCTCTACGAATCTGAAGAAGAAACATCTTTGCTAGCACCACTATGGCTACTAGCATCGCTATCCCCCTCCTCGCTATGCTCCACATCGGGGTTCGCCTACACACACAAAAGATCAAGGTTGCTTACGTACAATTGCAAAGAAAAATCATAATTAGCTATACTTTTAATAGGAAAGTAAGAAAAACATACCTCATCTGGATGTCGAATCCTCATAGCCCGGTTGTATTGCTCCTTAGTGATGAGACCCTCCTCATAGAAGTGAAGCCATGTGGTTGCGCGGTTATGGCCTCGATGGTAACCTACCTCTTTAGGAGTAGGTATCCTACCAACGATAATACTGTGCAAAACAATTATGATATATACAAACAATTATGAGACACAATGTATTAGAACAAATTATATAAAGAATTGAAAGAAATATAAATTTTAAAAAACTAGAAATCAATATACACTTACAAAATCTGCCTCCCACAACTCTCTGCCGCCCGATCCGTAATGCGATGATCCCATAGTTTCCATTTGGATGCGTCGCGCCTCTGCGTGCTGGCAACTCTTCACTTTCTCTGCTGTTTTCTTCTTGGCTTTATTCCACTCTATGAAATGGCACATAGGTGGTTTGATATAGTCCCCAATCATCCGAGAATCGCTGACCCTCAGGATTTGGGTACCTCCTATGGACTGCCCTCAACACCTCCTGCCACAAGCCACTTTTCTGATTCTTGAAGTAAATGAAAAAATATTTATACGTCGCATGCACGATGCTCCTCATATATGCCATTACATCCCTTCCTTCATCATCATGGAAGATGCCACCAGTATCTATAACTCTATAGTACTAGCGTACTGGATCCTCTACGTGATCTTCTGGTGAGGGTGATCGCTCCCCACCTCCTAGGCAACCCCCACACAAGCCTCGTCCTCCCCCTCGACCCTCCCTTCTCCCTCTCTATCAACTACCCTCTGCCTCAGTGGATGCACGTGCTTCTGCAAATGCATGTGCGTCGGTTGATGCTTGTGCTTCAATCGATGCATGCACAGGTGCTGCATGTGGAGTACCTGCGATTGGAGTTTGGAGATTTGGTGTTTGGGAAGCAGTGCCAAGGAAAGACGTCAGAGGTGTTCCAGACATGACGCTGAACACCTCGTCTACTGTGGGAGAGAGGCCAAGGTGTCTAGTCATCTCTCCCATGAAGTCTTCCCTACTAGGAAAACCTCCAAAAAAAGCATTGACCCCTCTGTCGAACAAGCCCAATGTATCATTCATGCAATCCAAATCTGGGTCATTGCTAGATGAACTAGCCTTGTGACATCTGTAAACAAAACACAAGAAAAAGACAAATTCGTACAATTCTAGAAATAAAAATTTATTTTTTATCAGAGCTGGCTGGTGCATGTATAATTGCGTCTAAAATGCAGGATAGACGCGCTTTTAGACACATCCCTCAGGTCAAACCCACTGGTCAGAGCGCGTGTATATCCGCGTCTGAGATGCAGAATACAAGCGCTCTCAGATGCGATTCTGAAGTCAAAGCTTCTGGGCAGAGCGCGTGTATTCCTGCGTCTGATATGCAAAATACACGCGCTTGGAGATGCGACTCTGAAGTCAAAGCTTCTGGTCAGAGCGCATGTATTCCCGCATCTAAAAGGCAGAATACATGCTCTAGGAGACGTGACCGCAGACGTGATGGCAGCAAACATAGCTTCGTGTCTATTATTGCATCTGTACTAAAATCTACACGCGCTTACAAATGCGTTTAGTTGGTTGATTTCAATCCAACAATTGCCATTCATGATTTATTTGTGCTATAAGAAGTTCAATCATAGATCCTAATACACAGAGAGAGAGAGAGAGAGAGAGAGAGAGAGAGAGAGAGAGAGAGAGAGAGAGAGAGAGAGAGAGAGAGAGAGAGAGACTCACCTTTGGTGTTTGGTGTGGATGGGTGGTGGCGCTTTTTCCTTCTCCTTCTTCCTCTCCTTGGTGAGTTACTCTCCCTTGATGCTTGCGTGCTGCTTGTTGTCTCCTCCGTTTGCTTCTTCTTCCTCTTGTTTTCCTCTCTTTTGTTCTCTCTTTCTTCCTCTCCTTGGCTTTCTTTTTTTCCCTCTTGTCTCTTTGAAGTGAAAGAAGAGGTGAGTCATGAGGAGGTGAGGCATGAAGAGACTAGTGGAGATAGACTGCATGTCGGCTAAACTCGAGCTTCAGAACGCGCAAAAAATGCAGGAAAGGAAAGGCACAGTTTGAAAAGAAATGATTTAAGTATCTTTTGAATTTTGACTTTTGCGTCTATTTTCGCGTGTATATGCACGTCTAAGTTTATATAAACGCGCTTATAGACATGAAGTTAGATGTGCAAATAAACGCAGATTTAGGTGTGTAGGTAAATGCAAATATAGATGCGCATTTAGCTTTTATCATGAGTTTTTGTTTTTAAGATAAGTTTTGATAGTAAGTTCTTATCATAAGTTTTTATGTATTTATGATAAGTTTTGTGTATTTAAAATTGAGATATTAGAATAATTAATATGCCAGCTTCAAGTTTATATGTAAACATATGAATAACAAATTTGATGTTGTCATGAATTAGGTTTAATCATGTCATCGTCATCACCTAGTGCGGTGCATGCTGATGAGTCAACGAGCACATCCTCAAGTGAGGATGAAACGTTACATCTTCATAATCGAGATGCATGGCTACGACGAAAAATTAAATGCATGTGTGATCGTTGTCGAGGGTGTATTTTTCAAGCATGTCGAGTTGCAATGTCACACCTCAGCATGTGTGGAGAATGGGACAGAGAAAAAACACCAGTATTCATTGTTTTTTTTAAGCACTAAGATTTCTAGTCTATGTTACTCAATTTATATCAACATACATGAAACTCCCTTTTGTGGTTGAGCAGGATGCAGTGCCACATCCTTAGATGCTCCCTCCCGAGCGTCCAGAGGCTGCAAAACGTCGACGCGAGGAGGCAAAGTCTTCAAGAAGAGTGGAGATTGACGACCATGATAGTAGCCCTCATGAAATGCCCCATCAAGTTGTAGAGGATGAGATTTTGGACAACATGGTACACCATCTATTTTCGCAACCAGTTCAGGGAGAAGGTCACTCTACAAAGCCAGATGACCCACTATACGTAGCGTCATCTACTCCGTTGTACAAAGGTTGTACGTACTCCATTCTTCATGCGTCCCTTGAGATACTTAACTTGCAAACAATTTATGCATGGAGTAATGTCAATTTGAATGCATTATTGAAGTAGGTATCAATTCAGTTTGGCTTATGAATCATAATATTAATTGTTCTAATTTGAAATCAGACACAAATATGTGTTGGTGGTTTTTAACTCACTTTTAAAAATATATGTAGGTTATTATCACAAATGCTTCCAAAAGGAAACAAATTGGCAACTAAGAGAGATCAAGCAAGACATTACTTGACATCTCTGGGAGGCCTCGATTATGTCAAGATCCATGCATGTGTCAATGATTGTGTATTATTTCGTGGGATTCATGAGTTCGCACAAGAGTGTCATGTTCGTGGCGAATCAAGATACGAAGTGGAGATGAAGTCAATGGATGTGCCTCGTAAGGTTTTGCGACATTTTTTGATTGTTCCACATATTCAACTTATGTTCAAGTGTAAGTCTATTGAAAAACTCATGTCATGGAATGCTATTCATCGTTCAAGTGATGGAAAATGGAGGATCCCTGCAAACACACCGGCATGGCAACATATAGATAATTTGTGGCCTATTTTCAAAGAAGAGCCAAGAAATTTGAGATTTGGTTTAGGTATGGATGGAATCAATCCATTTGGCATTAACAGCACATCATACAGTGTATGGCCAGTGGTATTGGTGAGCTATAATATTCCTCCCTCCATGGCAATTAAAAAGGGACATGTAATGTTGTCCCTTCTGATTCCTGGAAAGCACAAGGTAAAAAACATGGACATTTACTTAGAGCCTTTGATTGAAGAGTTAAAAATGTTATGGGAAGGTATTGAGGTGCAAGATACAAGCACATCTACATCCTCTAGAGATTTCATGTTGAAGGCCATGTTGTTGTGGACCATGCATGACTTTCTAGGATACAGAGAGTGTTCAGGTACATGTATATAACTCTATATTTGAAATTCAAGACTTGAATCAATTGCATTTTATTAATTCACTTGTTTGTTCAGGTTTAACCACATCAAGATATCATGCGTGTCCTATTTGCGGTCCCTCTCTAGTTTCCTCTAGGCCGACAGGTTTAAAGAAGGTTATCTATGACAATCATCATCGATTTCTTCCTATTGACCATCCCAAATATGTTCTCCCTACTAATGGAATGACTCCACAATCTCAAACCATTCAAGATTGGAAGGAGAGATGGATTAATGCCGACAGCCACCCTTCACTCGGCATGAGTCGATAAGAAGTGCATTTCTCTCGATTCACTTTAAAGTATTTAGCATGATGAATTGTTTACATAATATATTGTTTGTTTGTTAGGTTCTCTATATTTTTTCATCTTTCGTATTGGACTGAACTCAAGATCAATAACCTGTTGGATCCCATGCACATATTCAAAAATGTTGTATCTACATTATGGGATCACTTAATAGAGGCTCGTGATTCAGTCAATGTAAGGGAGGATTTACGTAACATTGGTCGCATGAGATGAGCCTGGCCACGCATTGGACCCAAAGGAAAGATTGAGTAACCCCATGCACCTTGGATGTTGCCAAAGAACGAGGAAAAAATAGTGAAGGAACAAATATGTAGCTTTCAAACACCCACAGGATGTATGAGATATCTCAAGGGAGCCTTCATAAAGAGAAAGAAAAGAGGTGTGGAGTAACTATCTGGTTTGAAGCTCCACGATTGGCACAAAATGATTCAAGTAAGGATATCTCTAACCGTAAATATAGTAATTAGTGGAGTAACTATGTGTAAGATTTGGGGTATGATGACTTTTTCCTCAACTAATCATTTGATCTATGAATATTGTTTACATTCAGTTCGTACTTTCTACTAGCATATCCCATTGTGTATCCAAAGATGTACATGATATCATTTACAAGATGGGAGAGCTTGTGAGATGTGTATACATTGTATTTTTTCATTATATATCTTTGAATTTCTACACAAAAATAAACAATTGTCAAATACATCCTGATAGATACGTGAGCTCGAAGGAAATTGATCCAAACACATTGTAAGATGCTCACGTATTATCTATTGAGGTGGTTTGTTTGGTGGATGAAATTTTTCCTCGATCCATTTTGACTACTCAATTACATTTACTCGTACATTTGATTGATGAGATCGCACTTTGTGGGGCAGTTCATGCAAGGTGGATGTTTTTTCTTGAGCGCTTCATGAAAACCTTGAAAGATTTTGTGAGGCAAAAAGCACGGCCTGAGGGAAGCATGACTAAGGGTTGGTTAGTGCAATCATCCCTTGTTTATATCTCTGAATATCTTGCGGAAGTGGACCCCTCTCAACCACGACTATGGAAAGACGATGAAGACTTGAGGATGAGCTCTGTAATACCTCAAGGAAAAGGAATGAATAAAGTGCTAAGAAAAGAAGAACTTCGTAAGTTAAATAGTTTTTGTGTGCTCAATAGTGATGTAATGAGCAAATGGGTGACACTATATAATGAAGCAAGGGCAAGAAGAAAAAGTGAAAGACAAGCATTTCGCACCAGATATGGACGTAATGTCTCATTTCCAGATCACCTAAATGCGCTCCCACGTCATATTGATATAGATTGGTTACATGAGGAAATGGAGAGAATGGAAAAAGAGGAGGAAATTAATATATCTCAAGAAGAGTGGGAATACGCATGAGGTTGCTTATCAAAGGTGAGACATACTATCAATTAATTTGTTTCTAGTTATATTTTATACAATAAATTGACATGTTTTAACTTAATCTTTTACTACTAGTGCACATATTTCAATGCTATTTGGTGTGAGGGTAAACATCTTCGAACTCAACGTATAGATAAAAAGAGAAATACCCAAGATTGTGGTGTCCTTGCTCACTTCGAGGATGCCAATGGTACCATGGAAGGTTATTGTGGCTTGATCCAAGATATTCTGAAGCTTGACTTCCGACGATTCTTTATATATGTACTGGATGTGAAGTGGTTTAAAGAAGTGGTAACAAATGGTGAGCATTGCACAATCAGATGTCATCCAAGTGGTTTTGTAATCATTGACTCTACAAAATTTCACCAAAACAAGAATGACACATTAGTACTACCTCAACAATGCGAGCAAGTATATACGTAAAAGCTAAATTTTTTATATGTATACATGTGATACATATACTCAATATAATAAGTTTTTAAGTTTCTTGCTTTTGTTTTTCAAATAGAGGTTGTGTATCATCCAATGGTAAACAATAACCAATGTGGTATGTCATCCCTATATCTAATCGTTCAAAACTAATATATGGTAATATTACCGACATAGAGATAGTAGATGACAATCCAACAATTAATGATGATGTACATGATGACACCATAATGGATGATATGCGTGATATAGTACAAGATGAACCTCGCGAGGATGTTCAAGGAAAAGCAGAAGAGGACAATAATGTGGTTGATGATATTGATGAAGTTATTGAGCAATATAGCAACACATCTGATAGTGGGATAGACTTATTTGTTTTGTTACCTCTTGGTAACATAGACCTAGAAGTAGATAGTTTAGCAAGGGCTGATCTCATTGAAGATGAGATGGATCATTCACTATAACATACTTAATTCGCTTAATGATTCAATGTTTATTCTTAATTCTATGGAAAATATCATGCGCACATGTGCATACTCAAGAATCAATAGTCAAGTTTAAAGCTAAATTGAATTTTCCATAATAAAAAGGAAGTATTTTTTATCATCTTCAAGTAGGAAGTATATTCGCGTCTATTTGTGCGGATATATGGATGGAAAATTTGCATCTATTTATACACTCTTTTACATGCACATATAGATGCAATGATAGACGCACCCTACTTTGCGCGTCTAACATGCGCGTCTATGCCTCATTTCTGTTGTGGTGTCATATGGTAGCAATAATCTGTTGGCATCAGTAGATTCTCATGCTTCAAAAGAAAATGGAGATGTAGTAGGAGAATCTGGCACATGTAGTGTCATGTGGGGAAAAAGGGATAGGATTATCATTCCACACCTTCTAGCATGTCAAGAGGCCCATCTCGACTTTGCAAACTCCATTTGGAACCAACTCCATATTCCTATATGGACAAGTGGCAATAGTGGGTACTAATGTTGATGACTCCTTGCCCATATCTTGTGACATCATGTAAGAGCTGCAAGAGTCTTTCTAGAGGAAAATATGTGAGAAGCTAGGGATGAAGGGGTGCAGTAACTTTGGGCTGCCTTGGTGGATCCATGTATCCAACTAGCACCTCTACCATTTTGTGATGATGATGATTTTGATGCATATGCGCAAACCCAACCTCTAACACAGTTGACACTGATTGTCTCTTCCTAGCTAGCCATTACTCTTGAGTAGGTGCTCACTCTTCTTCAGCCTCTATCGCCTCTCCTTCTACAACAAGGTTAGTGGCCAAACTCTAGTAGGAGGCAAAGGTTTCCCAAGATATGCCCATAGAGATGGGCGAGGCAATAGTAACGTTGATGCCCATTTTGGTTGCCACAAATAATATAGCTCATGGTAGGATGGGCCTAAAGCGTATATTATGTCCACAATCATTGGACTCAAGAGGAGAATGTTGAATATAAGCTCTTGAGCTCGAGAAAGTTACTATATGTATATCCTCTACATCACGTGTTTCAAGGCCTATTTAAAAATATCCTTATTTGTGAAATTTTCTTGAATAAAATATAATCATTTTCTATTCAATCTATAAATAACCCCTTTATATTATACCCTTTTTGTATGTAAGAAATGTATAAAAATGATATTTTAAAAATACATTATTTTGAACCCACGTCATGCACACATATGTTCATGAGTAACTTACCCGAGCTCTTGAGAAACAATGGGATATCACCTTGGAGCACGTTGAGGTGCTTCAGAATGATCATCGCCAAATTTTGAATATGTGAAGGCAAAAGTAAAGTATTTATGGAATCACATTTGAGATCTATCGATAGTAGACGATGAAGTGTGGTATCATGCCTTCCTCTGCTTCGCCTTACCCCGGACTCCTCAATTCACACACGAAGAAGTCCTCACACTTGAGATTGAGCATTTTTTGCTAAATTCAGAGTGTAGAAGACGCCCACTATGGATCACAAAAACCAGTAGCAACACAATATTATAGCCCATCACTCGAACATCAAACTACGATTTGAGGTGGAGTAACTCATAGGAAAGCTAATATAGGTAGAGGACCTATCCTCTAAGTGCATCATGTGCATTCACTCTCTCAAGGATAGTGCTACTTGGCAAACTGGCTAGATTGAACATCTTGAGCAGTAGGTCATGCTAGTAGGAGTGGAGCGGAATTGACTTCATCTAGCCATTCATATAGGTGCCTACTAACTAGAAATTCTAGCTATTTAACTCTTTTTCCATAATATCCCCAACGTCCACACTCAAATCGCATGGATCCTTAGCTCCATTAGCACCATTTGAACTACAATCTACTCTAATCCCTACCACCACCACTATCACCTCCAAATCCTCCCCCTCCTTCATTTCTGCCTCTTTCACACAATATGCCACTATGAGCTTCGCCCTTGGCCTTGACACTTGCACATGTAGTAGTACTTTAGGATGCACCCACTCTAAAAGATGTAGGAGAAATCAAAGGATGAAGTCTTGTGGATTTCAGTCCATTGTGCATGCCATGTATTAGGCGTAGGAGGATAGCACAGATTGGTGGTGGAGTAAGTGCCAATGAAAGATGACAGTAGTAGTGCAACAATGAAAAGGAATGGTGTAGCTGAGGGTAATGGTAGGACTTCAAGCCACCACAAGTGAAAGAGCTATAAAAGGGGCACAAAGGAAGTGATCAATCACAATGCCAATTCACCCCCATATATACGACTCTACGTACACATAGACACACACAAAGTTAGTTCCATTGTTGTGTTGTGATCACATCCATGGTTATCTAGCTTATGCATTGTACTTTCAAGTGGTTAATCCTTTGAATATATCCATACTTTTGAGTCTTTCCATTTCTTGATGTTGTCTTTGAGAGATACCATGATGCCTTGTGTGGACTATGTAAACAGATTTATTGGAATATATGAGTAGTCCCCCATTTACTGCCAATATTATCCATGGTCCTTTATTTAATATGTTCTTGTTGATATGCCTTGATTGATACATCTGCGATGTTAGCATATCTTTGTATAGGGTCTAAGTATATCAGGACTTTGAGTTCTTGTAGAGTTGGTGGAATTTCATTAAACTTTGACCTTACTGCCTGCATCAAGACTTGTACCAGATGGATGTAAAAATAGCTTTTCTACATGGAGACTTGCATGAAGACATTTATATGCAACAACTTAAGGTCTTTGAGAAAAATGATAGGGAATACCTAATATGAAAGTTGAGGAAGAGTTTGTATGGACTTAAGAAGGAACCTAAGGAACGGTATCATAAGTTTAATGTCTTTATGCATTCAAAGGGTTACTTTCATAGTGATATGGATCCATTTCTTTACATGAAAAAAGCACATGATAGTAGGCTTATCATTTTGGTATTATATGTTGATGATGTCTTGATTACTAGAACCATTCATGATGATCTAGATACTTTGAAGACTCAACTCAAGAAGATCTATTAGATAAAGGACATAGAGCAAGCCACACATATACTTGGCATGTATATTATGCATAATCAATCTAAGTGACTTCTCTACTTATCACAAAAGGAGTACATTCATAAAGTCCTTGATGATTCCATATGTAGGCTGATAAGCCTATTGGGTGCCCTTTACCTTCTCATATGAACGTTAGTCATAGAAAATTTTCCCAATTAGATGATGAAAGGGTTGAAATGGCCAAGATCTTGTATGCATCCATAGTGGGTGGTTTAATGTATACCATGATAGCCATTTGATCTAATGTAGCATTTATAGTGGGAGCTATGGCATATCAGATGACTACACTTGGCAAGAAACATTAGGACACCTTGAAGAGATACCTTAAAGGCACTACAAATATGTGCATTTTGTATGGTAGCCATGCTATAAGAGTTGTGTGTTACACTGACTCAAATTAAGTAGGACATGTAGATAGTACAAAGTCCAATGGTGGTGCTTCTTGGATGACTAGGGTGCAAAAATGCGCAACTTGGTCTACTACCTAGAAGGCCCTACTAAGGATTGCAAGGACGTTTCAGCACCCACCGTGGCATGGATGAGAATTCCCAAATTTCTAGCACTAAGGAGGGTCATCTTTTGTCTGTGGCCAAGGTCACTTGTGAACTATTGACAAGAAGACTATGTTTGATAACTACAGGGGAAGAGGTCACATGAGGATGATGACAAGGATGCATATGCCATCTAATTAGGGTGGAGTGGCGGAGAGTGAATATGAGCTATGCATTTGGATAACATGCCCATAAGTTTCTTAAAACCATGTGATGTGACCTATCATTCGAAAGCGCTTGAAAAATGGAATCTATTGAGCTATAGAACGCTCAATTTGGAGTTATAGTGTTCAAGTTATGACAAATCCAAAGATTTGACCACATGTCCCAAACTTATGGAAAATTCCCATATTCCCTAATATGGTGTTCTTCAAGATTGTGTTAATTTGGTCAATAATTTTTGTAATGACATAAAATAAGAAAAAAATTCAATTATGTATTTCTTAATTTAGTATTTAAAGCAGTTTTTATCACGACATGAATTTTAGCATTTCGAATCTATACTATAGATGTAGCATATGTCACAAAGAGACATCGTCATTTTGAGTCTCTACCTTCTATTATCAACACTACCATAAAGTTGGAGTTGTGACACTTGTGGTTTAGCCATCGCAGTTGGCCACCTGACAGTAATTTGCACCAAGAAAGTAAGATTTATTTAACAATCCATGCACTTGCTTATGGTAGCATATACAAAGTCTTGAAAATGATGGTATTACCATGGATTTTCACTTTTGATATTGTGATGGGCTATAAGAGGGCAGGCACACCAAGAGGATAAGAAAAAGCTCCATGAACTGATCATACTCAGATATTTTGGAAGATGGACTTATGTTCAAGGAACACACACTTCATGAACACTGTATGTAAAATCTAATGCATTACATCCAATTTAAGAGTGCAACATAATAAATGCTTGTATATTTTTACTTCCTATCAATGCAATGTATTAATCCTTGATAGAAATAGGTCAAAATATTGACGTTTTCCATTTTCTTTCACTATAGTGTACCATCTCAAAAGTAATTGTGTAATATTTGTAGCTTTTACTCTAGTTTTAGATATTATGCATTAACCTTATACATAAGTATGTAAAAATTATAGTCTTTGAAATCTCTCAAATTAATGCAATGCATCATTCCTTAGAAATATGTTTTAAAATTTGAGATGTTTTGCCATTGCTTTGATGCATTGCATCGAGTTACTAAAAATTTAAGCAAAAAATAATTCCGCAAATTCTATACATAATCTAAATAAAAATATAGCTAGGTTAAGCATATAAGGTAAATACAAGGAGTGGGGATTACTAATGAGCTAAGCCTGAGTATATGTTGTTTTTTTGTTTGCACCTGCAATTGTATTAATGCCATGCAATAAGTTAAATTATGATTTTATTACAATATAGGAAAAAGTGAAGAATAATTTATTATTTTATTAAATTAAAAGAAAGACAATGAATATGACACTTTTTTACACTTTCTTTTATTTATACTTCAAAATCTCAAGCTCATTTGCATAAGCTTAAAATTTTGGTAGCTAAATGTGTGTGTGTGTGTGTGTGTGTGTGTGTGTGTGTGTGTGTGTGTGTGTGTGTGTGTGTGTGTGTGTGTGTGTGTGTGTGTGTGTGTGTGTGTGTGTGTGTGTGTGTGTGTGTGTGTGTGTGTGTGTGTGTGTGTGTGTGTGTGTGTGTGTATGTGTAGGATATCATCATAATTATACACTTGGATAATAAAACTATAAATTCTTAGGAAAGAACTTAGGTAAGTCACATATAATTCTGATAATTTATATATCCATTGAAGATAAAAAGTTATGGAAGAAGGGTATTTATGAAGATCCTTAATATGTTTAGATTGTGTATCACAATCTAGGCTAGGATGTTCAAATATTGTCTATAAAGTAGCATTATTTAAGATTCATGATTTTAGCCATGCTTAATTTTATGCTACTAAAAGCATAAGTTGCTAAAACTAAGGTGCTTGTTAAGAAATACAATGTTAGAAAAAAATAGTATGATAAAAATTTCAATTTAATTCACTCGCAATTATATACTTCTTTTTGTCTTTTCAAATGCATCAAAAAATAAGGATCTTAATTCATATTTTTAATGTAATCTTAGGAAATTTCCTCGGGAGAATCGGTGACTTACCCAAAAGGTTTGTAACTATGTTGCTTATTAGCGTATATATGCATAAGTCAATATTCAACTTCAATAAATCTTATTTGTAATGGCTAAGGAAAAGAGCTAGACTTATTTACAATTATCCTCAAGCATACACTAGAACCTAATATAGACAACGAAGAAGATATTAACAGGTCTGTGAGTGAGTGCTATTGATCACATAATGCAATAGTGAGAAGCTAACTTTATCAAACACACTTTTCCTATGGATGGTACATTATGTGTGCTAGTTGTATACATTTGCAAATTTGTGCCAATTGATCGACATACTCAAGGCATGTACACCTAGATAGATAGAGAGAGGGACGCGCACACAACACACACACACACACACACACACACACACACACACATATATATATATATATATATATATATATATATATATATATATATATATATATATATATATATATATATATATATATATATATATATATATATATAGAGAGAGAGAGAGAGAGAGAGAGAGATAGAGAGAGAGAGAGAGATCTTTAAGTTGTATATTAGATAGTGACTTGAGAGGTTACTTTTGATTCCCATAGGATAATGTATGTTTGGGTTGGGATATGCAAGTAAAACCTCAATTGTATATGCATAAAGATATAAACTTTCTCCCATGACTATGTTTGACATTACCTTTTATTAGGCTAGACCTTCCTTAAAACCTTTGAACTAATCTTTTATGTTAGCTCGGCACGCCCCTGTGTTTAGATCACCGTTTCTGTTACCTGCAAAATAGCCTTTTGTGTACGTGGGCGGGGGCGGCCTCGACTAGCCTGGGTTCCTGGGAATGACTCATGGCCCGCTAAACTACATCTGATGCAAATATAGTAGCAAAGATGGAGGTCCCTGGCTCTATTCTCATCGTAGTGTGAATTCGATTATCCTCGGTGCCTACAAATCTCTAGTTGTGTCGACTTTACAATCTAAAAGCCTCGAGTGAGTCTTTTCTAAAAGAACATCACGTGTTTATGGTGGATGAATAGAAATGGTTTCAAGTACTATTCACATCCAATTTGTGTGTATGTCATGCGTGCACTTTGATGGGAGGATATTTTAAAGGGAAAACTAGCACAGGTAGATGTATGTTAAAGTGTGCATGAAAAAGAAGAATGTAAAGTAAGTAGAGTATATTACTACAAATATACTGAAAGAATAACTATTTTTCACACAAGAGTGAACATACAGAAACCATTCACACAAGGCTCTACATCTATGTATTGGACTGGACTTGTCTACTAGCTAACTTTGGCTATGATGTCTACCAAGTTTTTTTTAACATAGACATGCTACATGTGTCTATTAGATAGCATTCTAAACATTGCCCAAACACAAACCTTTCACAAAAGAGTGAACATAGATGTGATGGACTAGACTTATCTACTAGCTAACTTTGGCTATGATGTCTACCAAGTTTTTTGAACATAGCCATGCTACATGCGTCTAGTAGATAACATTCTAAACATTGCCCAAACATAGATATAACAAATGTGTAAACTAGTTGATATGTTATATAGTGCCCAACTAAATAATAAAAACATGACAATCAATATCACCCATGGAAATATGTGTGTTGCTAGACAAAAGCATCATTAGGACATCTCACTTTGCAGAACTTTTAAAGACAGCAAAACTCACTCATGTATTGTGCTATCATAAATAAAAATACTTTTTATCCTCCTTTTTTTCTCTTCATTATGCTGAGGCCATACTTTGAAATACTACCTATGAGGTGTTAATTTTCTGGACACATTTCAAATCACATACGAGGAAGGTATCATCATCATCAATGTCTACATCCATAGCTCCAATGGCAATCATGTAAAAGTGCCCATTAAGAAAATGTGTCAAGTACTTAATGCATACCTCATCATCATTATCAATTACCACACATAGGCATCCACTTTGCATGGCTACATTCATGTAAGGTGGAGTTCAACCTATATGGTCAAGTCTCCATCCCTTTGGAGGGTACATAGCCTCCATAAAATACAATACATTGTGGGAAGTCACCTATATGGTCAAGCCTCCATCCCTTTGGAGGGTACATAGCCTCCATAAAATACAATACATTGTGGGAAGTCACTAAAAAGAAGCAATACAAACCACTATAGCCTCCATAAACTACAATACATTGTTGAAAGTCAATATAAACAAGCAACACACAACCTCCATAAACTACAATAGTACATTATTGGAAGTTACTAGAAACAAGCAATACAAACCACTGTAGCCATTTTTCCATATAAGGAACCATCAAACCACAAAAATGAGAGCTACTATAGCCATTTTCCCATACAAGGAATCATCAAACCACAAAAAATGGGAGCTCATAAATCACTCAAGAATAGAAACTCCTTACAAAAGACCATGAAACTCTTCTTACAAAAACCTTATTGTACTCTTAATTCATAGAATGTACAATGAAGTGTGTGACTTTTTTACATCAACTTGTAACAAGGTAAGGGTGACTAGATTCTTAAATGAAAAACTCCTCTTTCAACAAAAACGATCGGTACACCATAAACCACATTTGGATAGGAAGGAAAGTCCAAGATGAGTATTCACTCATCTTAAAAGGACACTTGGAGGTCCTTACTCAAGGTAATGTATTACATCAATCATGCTATTGGGTATTACATCAATTGCGTCATTGGGTAGACTTGTAGGAATTACTATTTGAGTAGAGATTCTAATTACAATAAACCTATTGTAGGGCAAACAAGTTTCAAATATAACCTCAAAATAGATACCCTTTACATGCACTTTTTGGACCCATGGATCTAGACATACCACATAAAACATAGACTTGTCTTTTCTTGGGAAGAACACTTGCTTCTTGAGACTTTAAAATGAACTCCACTTCTTACACGACCATTATAAGTTGCAAGCTAGGGTTAAAGCACCATCTCTATATCTACTTATAGAAATGAGTTCACGAACCCATAAAAAATAAGAAATAAAAAGATGAACTTTCTTCAATTAACCCCATGGAGTAGCCTTATCAACCATAACCTTTATACCATGCTTATAAACCATCGACATAGGATATTTATCTCCTCCTCTGAGTATATATTGCTTTGAAAGAAGGCCACCAAAGGTTTTACTTGGACGATGGTTTGAAATTAAGGTAAGGAATAAGAAGGAAGAAGACTTTGTCTACCATCATACTCTAAAAGAAAAGAAAGAGATGATGACTCATTATATCAGATCATCCTCATGCCCCAACCCAAGCTATTAAAGCATACTATAGAGATTTTTTAGCTCACGTGGATTATTTGGCTACTAGTAATTCCATCGCTAGATATAATACATGCAAAGCATCCACTCATCATTCCATTTGGTGAGGCTCCTCCATAGCTTCCAAATTGAAAGTGCTAATCCATTGAGATAATAATCTTGCTAGTTTTTATCATAGCAACAAAATCGAATGAGTCGCTAAATCATTCTATGGCCCTATCCATAGTCATGCCTAATGGCCCAACTATCCTTGCTATATGCTTATTAAGGCTTGTTGCAAACAAGCCTTTAATCAACCAAGCCTCCCAAGCAATTCAAAAAAGACACACATAAATAGCATAATGTCCTCCCTTATAGTGTAAGTATATTGCTTGTAAATTTTAACTACCAATAGATCTATATCTTTGTCACATTTAAGCCAAGTTCTCTCCAAGAATTTAAATATCTTCCCTTCGCAATTCCATTAAGCATCAAAGACATTATTGTGTCACTTTAAATATATAGATTCCTTCATCATTTTATGAGCCCCAGATTTTGGTTTTGAAATTTCCTAACAAAGACATGGACTCCAAATTTGAAAAAGTCTAGCTTTTTTTATTAAAAAATTTATTGTTTTGTCTACCTCTCTCATGCTTGAACCCTTGTCTATATAATGTTTTCTATTAGGCCACACCATGCACCACATATCATTATACTTTTCCATTTGAAGGTGAATATAAGTAATGGTATGTATCATTGTGTACTAGATCTTGTTATAATACCTCCCTGGATTATGCAAGGAGTAGATTTGATCACTTAACTAGTAGTCTCTCCCAGCTTCAAAACACATAAGCATATGCTACTACTATATTATGATGTATTCAGTAATTTTACAATTGAAGGAGCTAACATATCACATTTGGGGATCTTCCTAACGTTATTGAAGGCTCACACATTCAAAACTTACACAAATGTCTAGAAATAGTTGGTTAGATGTAAGAAAATGGGTTTTAATAGCCAAATTAAGTGGAATATAGAAAATCCTTATTGCTTGAAGAGACTCTACCTAGGGAGTTCACTCTTTGTAAACCAAACATGTCACCTAGGAGGAAAGAATTGTGGAAAACCCCTATCTATGGCTTGTGCAAGAGTCATATGACCCCACCCCCTTTTTACACTTATATGATGTATCAATAAAATTTACTGTGAATTCTCTTTTTCACATATAAGATTGTATATTCTGTTTACTTCTTCCTCATATTGAATAATATTAAAAGACTAGAATATTTCTAATTTAAAAACTATGCATTGCACTTTAAATGTGATACATTGTCGCATCACTCCAAATGTAGTATTTCATGATGGTGCATTATCTTGAACACCAAAAATGTAGTATTTAAAAAACATAACAAATAAATTATCTTTCCCCTACCTCATTCATCTTCCTCCCCTCCCCCCATCCCCCCCTATTTTTATGGGTGGAGGGGAAAATTAATAGGGCCTATCCCTAATGTATATCCTTATGCACTTTTTGAAAAAGAAAACCCTCCCTTGCACTTACATGGTTCCTTATGCACTTTTTGGGGAATAGACCCCTATTTGGCACTTACATGGTTTCCTAAATTATCCATGGCAAACTCCTCAAGAGATGCTATCATTTAAATTAATTGAATTAGCTATGAATTCTCCCTTGACTATTGGAAAGCTCTTTGTAAATATGTATATTATGCATGTTTGCTCTGTGCATCCTAACTAGGAAGGGAGATAGAGAATAAACACCCTCATTCATGACCATAATGACCATTATCAATGGTATCATTATATGCTCAAATGAAATTCTTTTATATACGAATATAATCAAAGTATATGAAGTAACTCAATAACCCGCAGTCCAAATGTTGCAGATTAAAGGCCACATATGTCTTGCAAACTACATTTACCTTATACTTAGTGCCCACATAGTTGCAAACTACAAGTGGTGGCTGCCCACCACTGTCATCTATATTCCTTATTCTTTACTATGCTAGAATAATAAAGAGAAGGCAGGTCACACATTGTGACTCTTGAAGTTTCCACACACTAGTCTCACTCTTTTGCATTCAAACCTCCATAGCCATTCCTCTTACTTCCCCTTGTGGTCTTCTCTCCCTCACTCTTGCTCACCCTTTCAAACTAATATTCGAGTAGGAATTCAAGGAGCTTCACCCATTCTACTTCAGCTTGGGAAAGAGAGCTTCAACCCCAACTCCATGGCAGCTAGAGCTTCAATCATCTAAGGAAAATATCAAATCCCCACCTTCTCCAACTCATTTCTCAGCTTCACCACAACCTTTGATCAGTGCCTAGTAAAGTCAAAGAGTTAGGGACAATAGGAGAAGTCCATAGAAATTATCCCACAATTGGTCATATATTTTTAGGGGGCTTCCCTACTCACTTCCCCTCAGATATTTGGCTCTACAACTCTTCTAATTCTTATCTAGCTATTGAGGACTTCTTCTAGCACTTTTGACTCTGACTTTGGGCATCATTTGAGAATACAAACTTACTATTCACAATTTTGGATGGCAAAGCATTTGAATGTTTATGCTTTACTAATGCTTATTCACATAGGTTTTAATGCTAGGATGATATATTGATCTTAGGGATGCTCTGCAAATTGAATAGAGCTCAGTTTACTCAACCATTGAAGGGATCTTTGTTCTGATAAATAGTGCATAGAAAGCATATTCTTTGAATATTAGTGAAATATATGCTTACATGCCATGGGGAAATGCTCTTTGATCATGTGTATGCTTGACACTATTGGGCATGTATGGATATGCTCTCCTTTTGGCCTTGAGCTTTAATTCTAAGCTCTCTTATATTCATATTTATAGAGGTTGCATGGTTACTGATCTCTTATTCATAGGCTTGGATCTGATTCTCTTTACATGCTCTAGGACATATTATTTCATACCTTTGGGCTTTCGAATGTTATGACATGCATGTATTGGGCTTCCTTTGCTCTTGGATACTTCACTTTACTTCCAATGGGAGAACTTTCATATTTCATCGCAAAGCTTGGGTTTGAGAGATTGCACAAGTCTCTCATCTATATTGATTGGTTTATGTAGACACCATCTTTGTAATTATTAATCGCTATGTGATTTTTTTCATTTGATTTTTTGGTTGCCTAGTACTTCCTCTTTTAGGAAGATTATCAACCCCATGGACACATGCTTCCTTGGTACTCGAATGTTATGATAATGCCTTGAGATGCTAGTTGGATTTTTAAGAGCTTGATTATCTCAGTTTTGAAGAGGTTTATTTCTATCATAATAGTTTGGACAACAAGCATACAACAATGGACTCTATGCTTTGAATGCCCATTCTGTCTACAGTGATGTCTAGGATTGATGTAAAAGTACAAATACAATTATAACACGCTTCGGCACTTGATTTTGAGTTACATTTGATGTACTTGGACTTTGTTGAGTTGCTTTGAGCTTCCGTACTTACTCACTTATGGGTATTGAAGCTTCAATTGGACACTTATGCTCCCATATTTATTTGAGATGTGCTTCGGCTTTCCAGATG
Source organism: Lygodium microphyllum (assembly GCF_053477565.2). Lineage (NCBI taxonomy): Eukaryota > Viridiplantae > Streptophyta > Polypodiopsida > Schizaeales > Lygodiaceae > Lygodium > Lygodium microphyllum. Next base: position 31,808,471 of record NC_141136.1, read on the forward strand.
CTTTTGTGTATATGTCTTGAGCTTTGCCTCCTCACTTTGCATTCAAGATTCTCTTCTAGATGGAGATGCTTATACTTACTTGGCAAAGCTTTGCTCTTTGAGACAATCCAACTCTTGGTTCATGTATATGTTCTCTTGTATGCTATTGGATGCATTCACCTCCACTTGGTGGGATGATTTTATTTTCTCTTTTCTCAATCATTTTGCATTCAGCGACATTGCATATTTGTTATGTATTGAGCAACATTGCTCTTTGCTCACTCATCATGCATTTGGCCTCGGGTAAGTTACTCATGAATATATGTGTGCATCACATGGGTTCAAAATAATGTATTTTTAAAATATCATATTTATATATTTTAAAAATACAAAAGGGTGTAATATAAAGTGGTTATTTACAAATTTAATAGAAAAGGGTTATGTTTTATTCAAGAAAAATTCCCAAATAAGGATATTTATGAATAGGCCATGACCACATGTAATGTAGAGGATATACATATATTAACTTCCCCGAGCATTTGGCAGATCTGTGTAGTTTCTCTTGAGATTTTCTACATGCATGATACATATGCTTATGGGATGTATGATCTGCTGATACTTTGAGTTTGTGATAGTCTTCAATACCACGGCTCTATGCTCACTCGCTGCTAGTTGCATTCCTTGTATCTGGGTTGCTACTTGGATATCTCTCGCAATGTAGGCTTGCTTTCTTGGCTTTGTGCCCACATATATTGATGTCTTTATTTCAACATTGCTCTAATTGCAGTTTTTAGCATTCGTTTAGAGAGTACACAAAAAATTTTGGTACTTGTTTCTTGCAATTGGTGGGCATATCTAGTCTCATTTGTTCCCACCCTTTTGGATTTGTTTTGCGGGCTATTTTGTTGAATTTACTATAGCCCATACTCTTGCTATTTGTGCTAACACTTGTAGTCATTATGGCAAGTTCATATACCAATAACGCTATTTTCAATCTTCAGAATCTTGATGGAAATAACTTCCAATATTGGACAACATAGGTATGCCAAGTGTTGGTAGAAAAGAGGCATGTTAAACCATTGAAGTTGGATAGCATAAATCATGAGCTTTATGATATAGAGGGTTAGGAAAAACTTGATTATCTATGCAAATCTAGTGTCATTTTATCATTATCAAAGTAGGTGTATTTTAATAACATTGGGATTGAGAGTGGTGCTTATGCATAATAGAAAAAAGATTGTTTTTTATGACAAACAAGGTCTTGCATCTCAATTATACTAGTTGAAGAGACTTGTAAACATTCACATGAAGGAGGGTACAACTATATCCACTAATTTGAATGAATTTCATTCCATTTTCAGCCAACTTATATCACAAGGCATTCAACTTGACAATAATATCAAGTCCTTTTTCTTGCTTGTAACACTACCTGAGTCATGGGACACTATGAGTGCTCATCCTTCTAAGGGTGGTTTTAACTGTAGTGGTATAGAGAGTTCTATACTAATAGAAGAGGAAAGTGGAAAAAACATTGATACAAACATGTACTTCTTATGCATTGATGGTTAGAGGCAGAAATTGTAGTATAAATCACACTAATAAATATGGTAGAGACTCCTAGGCTAATAGGGGCAAGTCTTAGTCTCATAGGCAATCTTGCATTAAGTTTCACAGATGTAAGTTCTCTTTGACATGAAATTATTATGGGCAACATGGTCAAATTCAACTAGAATTGCATAAAATGTGCAATGATAGGCATATTGAGAAAGGCAAGGGGAAAGCATATGATAATGTAAATTCTGATCGTTGTAGCATTATCCCTAGTAATTCCAGTGTGAAGATTGAAATGATAATGATGCCAAAAGGCAAATTTCACAGTGGATTCCGTGAGGTTTTTATTTCACAGTGGATTCCATGAGGTTTTTTGGTGGATTCCGTAAAACTATATTTATTTATTGGGGCTCATACACAAGATGGATTCCTTGTGTGAGAAGTTGATGAGCATGCTTATCATTTTAGGGCGTCAGATAAATTTAATGTGCACACGTGTGATTCCACAACGGGTGATTCTGCAAAATACATATCAAATTAATGGACATGTATGATTTTGAAGTGTGTACTCAAATTAAATATAGGTTAGGACAGAGTTCCAACCTATTTAATTATTTTGTAGCTGAAGACTGCTAGGTATTCACTTTGTGGGGTTTATCTTATTATTTTCAAATAGTTGTGAATGCTTCAGTCGATGTGTAGAGTAGGCAGCGATGGCATTGGGTAGCAGTGGGTGATGGTGTGAATTCAAAATACCTAGAAGAATTACTATTTATGATAGGCACATGCATTATCTCTAAAGAAGTGGTGCCAATATTTATTTAGACACGCTTATTTATTAAAGCGCTTGACAAAACATTTATTATTTTGTATGGGCATAGACTCTCGATTTAATAATCTCACATTGTATTTCGATGGCACAACCCGACTTTTGGGATGCCCAAACACTTTACTCTTTATTTGGGCAAAATCAAACACAAAAGCCAAAAGCATCCTAATTGTAAAGTGGGCTATTTTTTAGCTTGGAGATAAATAAATTTATAAATACATGGCTTGTGAAGCACTCACACAAGGCATGGGGGGAGATTACACCCAATTGGTCTTCTTGCCTCTTATCGTGCAAAAGATATTTTTATCTTTATGAAGCTTTTGTAGAGTTATTTGTTCTTGGGGACCTTCAAGCGTTCACTACGCGCGCATACATCACCCGATCTGTACACCAAATAAATGTAGCATATACTAAGTCTAATGATGACTATACTTTCGCTAATTTATCTATTGATGCTACTCAGTTTATCGATGCTTCATCTACTTGCTACCATTGTTTGTTTGCTTGATTCATGTGCTTCATTCCATGTTACCCCACATGAGGATTGGTTTCATAACTATTGTGGCAATACAAGTTCTGTTATGAGACTGCAAAATGATACTGCATTAGATATCATTAGCATTGGGGATGTTAGATTACAGTTTGATTCAAACAGCTCTTTTTTTTTGGATAATGTACGTCATGTTCTAGCTAGCAATCTCTATTCTTTGACTGTATCTAAGTTTGTTGACCATGTATTGGGTGTGATCTATTTACCACATGTATTTTTAACTAGCTACACTCTCTTACAATAAGTGATAATATAACTCAAATCTATGAAAGAGAAAAAAGATCTTATAGTAGCATCCATTTTACAAACCTCAAATTGGATAGTTAGATTCCACATGAAGGTAGCCTTCAAGGGATTACAAGAAACAATTAGGAGGAGTCTCATTATTATAGTCAATCAGATGCAGGAGAGAGCTAATAGAGCTTATCATGAAATTCTCCAACAATTACTTTGAGTGACTTGGCACTTTCCCTTCACAAAGATTCCCATGTGAATAATCAACTTTTCACATTGTAGAAGTAGATTTCAACTTCAATTTCTTGATTGCTTTCTTACACTTCCTTTCCCATTGAAACCTTTGAACTTTTCTCAAGAGTTGTAGTGTTAATGATTTTGTCATGAAATTCCTACTTGGTGATACCAAGTACCTCTTCCAAGGTAAATTCCACCCAATTGTTTAAAATTCGCTCTTCAAGAACCTTCTTGAGATCCATGGCTATCCCAATATCATGCTCTATTGCTTCTAGAGCATTTATCACTATAGTTTCTGTTTGATCAAAAGCCTGCACCACCTATTGTTGTTGTTGTAGTTGCATAAGCATGTTCATATTCTACAATAACTACTCCAAAACATCACTAGAAAGTGTGCTTGAAGGTTCTTCCATCTTGCCTTTCCTTTCGACAACTTGCCACATTGGGTGTGTTTATGAATATGGAAAAGGTTTTAGTCAAAATGTTGTATCCACCGGGGATCAAAGAGAGAAGGAAGTAGGGAATTGGAGATAGAATAGAAGAAAAAAATAGGCAGGAGATTCAAATTAATCCCAAGAATGCTAGAAATCAAGTTGTGTTCAAGACATGTGCATACATTATGAATCAATCATACAGCATTTTGCCAAGTCTATCAATGTCTTTATATAAGATAAAGGCAAAGCTGGATGATTCAAACTCTACATGTATTACTTGTAAACTTTGTTGTACATCCAAGACAAAGAGTGTAAACAATCAAACTTTCAATAGGTTTACATGATTTCTTGGTAGGAGAAACCAAAGTACCTGTCCCAGGAGCACTATGTTTTGCTAAAACCCGAGAAAGGAAACAAAAGCATTCTATGAGGCTCCAAACACACTTCAGCCCTATGTATTCGTGGTGATTACAATGATTGTTTGATGGCTAAATTGCAAGACAAAGGGTTCTTGGATTAGCTAGACAATGTCTACCCTAGGATACTTGATCTAAATTCTCCTACATCACTCCTTTTCAGCTCTTCTTGTCTCGAGAGTGTTGTTTGCTGCTTGAAATTTGCGATTGCCTACCAGCATGCACTTCAAGAGCTGTTCTTTTATTATGAGATTTTCCAAAATTTGCTAAAAAGACACTTGCTTTCTGTATGTTACTCTATTCTAAGAGTTTACTACACCTTTTGAGTATCTCTACAAGAAATAATGGCTAGAATATCAAAAATAGACTAAAATAGTAAAAAAAACCCATAATTTTGAACCATTTATATTATGGAAACTAATAATAATGACTAATATGACATTGAATCTCTAGATTAATAAGAAAGCGAGATTGTGATACACCTCAAGGTTTTTCATAGTGTGTCTACATAGCGGCATGACAATGCAATGTCAATGTAATGGAGTGGGATCTTGGGACTCCTAATGATCCCCACCCAATCAAACTCACTACGATATTATCTAATAATGAGTGTACAAACTATGTATAACTCTTATTATAGGAGTTTACGGATAATTTGCATGGAGATATGGTGAATTGAAAGGGATTCTCCCTACTATTGTCATGCACATGATCCCATTGAAAGAAGGTAGTAAGCCAGTAAGGCAAAAGGCTAGAAAAATGGCTTTTGAGTTGAGAGACACAATCTTATTAAGGATTTTAAACTTCCATAGAGTATATTTTGTACCATCTAACATACCTTTATCAAAGACTGGTTGACAATTCGTTAGTATTTGAACAGGTAGTACAACACCACCGCCTCTAGAACTACTTCATGTGCCAGAATCGCTTGTGGAAGTCAATATTGCTCCTGCTTGCTATCAAATCCTTTGTCTCTCATGTACTCTTCAATCTCTAGAGACCCCTTGGTCCTAATACCATATAAAAATTACACGATGCAGCAAATAGATTTTGAGCAAGAGATAGAGAAAGATAGTACACAACAAATAAGAGGAGAACAAAAAATTTCTTTAACTCTAAACAAGCTGATACAAAGATGGCTCTGTCCACCTGTGCACTTCTAATGTGAATCTTGGATGGATATCTAGACAGAAGATAGGTGAAGAGCTTAAGGCTAGCTAGAATAACTCTGATTGAGTGAAAGGATAGATTATGAAGGTTGTGAAGGGGTCTACCTTCTACACCCTATGAAGGGGGTAATGATGGAGATCCATATGTACCAGTGTCTATTGACCTTCCATGTGCACATGTGTTTGTTGACCTTCCATGTGCACATGTGTCTATTGACCTTGCATATGTACATGTATCTATTGACCTTCCATATGCATTTGTATCTATTGACCTTCAATGTGCACCTCCAGTAGTTTGCTAAGGGCTACTTCTGGAGGTCTCAAACCCAAGATAGGGGTTCTTGATAACTTCCTTATCTTGCAAGTTGATGTAGTGTACCTTGAATTGCTAGCAACTTTAACTACTCTATCTAACACAAAGGCTAGACCTACAATGGTCACCTTTTGGCCACCCACCAAATAGACCTTATCTGACATACGAGTCAAGACCAACCAATGTCTAGGCTCACACATGGATTCTCCTCATAATGGGAGCCTTAAAACTTTGAGCACTGTGGATCATTGGTGGAACCTTATGAGGGTAGGGCATTGAGGCTATCTAACACAAGCAAGTAGCAACCTACCCATCAAATGTGAAGTGCAGCCTTGGAAGTAGCTCATGCCGCCCCAGTCCACCTTTGCAATAGAGCCCTCCCCCCTAACTACAACAAGCTTAACTTCACATCACATTGTGCTCTATTGGTGCAAACATCCTACAGCCAAAAACAAAGATGAGAGGAAGCATTGTAGGCAGATAGTTAGTTTGTTGCCCACTGTTATTAAGAGTACCATCCAAATTGTCTCAAATCGTGCATCCTACCTCTATTCGCATCTCGATGGAATTTCATCCTAAAATTGCCAAGTTCTGCCTCACTCATATGGTAGCAATAATCTATTGGCACCAGTAGATTCTCATGCTTCAAAAGAAAATGGAGATGTAGTAGGAGAATGTGGCACATGTAGTGTCATGTGGGGAAGAAGGGATAGGATTATCATTGCACACCTTCTAGCAGGTCAAGAGGCACATCTCGACTTTGCAAAGTCCACTCGGAACCAACTCCATATTCCTATATGAACAAGTGGCAATAGTGGCTACTAATGTTGATGACTTGTTGCCCATCTCTTGTGACATCTTGTAAGAGCTGCAAGAGTCTTTCTAGAGGAAAATATGTGAGAAGCTAGGGATGAAGCGGTGCAGTTACTTTGGGATGCCTTGGTGGATCCATGTATCCAACTAGCACCTCTACCATTTTGTGATGATGATGAATTTGATGCATATGCGCAAACCCAACCTCCAACACAGTTGACACTGATTTTCCCTTCCTAGCTAGCCATTACTCTTTAGTAGGTGCCCGCTCTTCTTTGGCCCCTATCGCCTCTCCTTCTACAACAAGGTTTGTGGCCAAACTCTAGTAGGAGGCAAAGGTTTCCCAAGATGTGTCCATAGAGATTGGCGAGGTGATAGTAATGTTGATGCCCATTTTGGTTGCCACAAATAATATAGCTCGTGGTAGGATGGGCCTAAAGCGTATCTTAGTCCACAATCATTGGACTCAAGAGGAGAATGTGGAACATGAGCTCTTGAGCTCGAGGAAGTTACTATATGTACATCCTCTACATCACGTGCGTTCAAGGCCTATTTATAAATATCCTTATTTGTGAATTTTTCTTGAATAAAATATAATCCTTTTCTATTCAATGTGTAAATAACCCCTTTCTATTATACCCTTTTGTATGCGAAATGTATTTATGGAATCACATTTGACATCTATCTATAATAGACGATGAAGTGTGGTATGAGGCCTTCCTCCGCTTCGCCTTACTCGGGACTCCTCAATTCACACACGAAGAAGTCCTCGCACTTGAGATTGAGCATTTTTCGCTAAATTCATAGTGTAGAAGAAGCCCGCTATGGATCACAAAGATCGGTAGCAAGAGAACATTACAGCCCATCACTCGAGCATGAAGCTACGCTTTGAGGTGGAGTAACTCATAGGAAAGCTAATATAGGTAGAGGGCCTATCCTCTAAGTGCATCATGTGCATTCACTCTCTCAAGGATAGTGCTACTTGGAAAACTAGCTAGATTGAACATCTTGAGCAATACGTCGTGCTAGTAAGAGTTGAGCAGAATCGACTTCATCAAGCCATTCATGTATGTGCCTACTAACTAGAAATTCTAGCTATTTAACTCTTCTTCCATAATATCCCCAACCTCCACATTGAAATCGCATGGATCCTTAGCTCCATTAGCACCATTTCAACAACAATCTACTCTAATCCCTACCACCACCCTATCACCACCACTATCACCTCCAAATCCTTGCCCAACCCACCCCCTCCTCCATTTTCGCCTCTTCCACACAATCTGCCACTACTAGCTTCGCCCTTGGCCCTGACACTTGCACATGTAGTAGTACTCTAGGATGCACCCCTCTAAAAGATGCAGGAGAAATCGAAGGATTAAGTCTTGTGGATTTCACTCCATTGTGCATGCCATGCATATGTATTAGGCATAGGAGGATAGCACAGATTGGTGGTGGAGTAAGTGCCAATGAAAGATGACAGTAGTAGTTCAACAATGAAAAGTAATGGTGTAGCTAAGGGTAATGGGAGGACTTCAAGCCACCGCAAGTGAAAGAGCTATATAAGGGGCACAAAGGAAGTGATAAGGTTTCCAATTGACACAATCACAATGCCAATTCACCCCCATATATACGACTCTACGTACACATAGACACACACAAAGTTAGTTCCGTTGTTGTGTTGTGATCACATCCATGATTATCTAGCTTATGCATTGTGCTTTCAAGTGGTTAATCCTTTGAATATATCCATACTTTTAAGTCTTGGCATTTCTTGATGTTATCTTTGAGAGATTCCATGATGCCTTGTGTGGACTGTGTAAACAGATTTATTAATTGGAATATATGAGTAGTTCCCCATTTATTGTCAATATTATCCATGGTCCTTTATTTAATATACTCTTGTTGATATGCCTTGATTGATACATCTGCGATGTTAGCATATCTTTGTATAGGGTCTAACTATGTTAGGACTTTGAGGTCTTGTAGAGCTGGTGGAATTTCATTAAACTTTGACCTAATTGCCTGCATCAAGACTTGTACCAAATGGATGTAAAAATAGCTCTTCTACATGGAGACTTGCATGAAGACATTTATATGCAACAACTTAAGATCTTTGAGAAAAATTATAGGGAATACCCAATATGCAAGTTGAGGAAGATTGTGTATGGACTTAAGAAGGAACCTAGGGAATGGTATCATTAGTTTAATGTCTTTATGCATTCAAAGGGTTACTTTCGTAGTGATATGGATCCATTTCTTTACATGAAAAAGGCACGTGATAGTAGGCTTATCATTTTGGTACTATATGTTGATGATGTCTTGATTACTAGAACCACTCGTGATGATCTAGAAACTTTGAAGAATCAACTCAATAAGATCTATTAGATAAAGGACATAGGGCAAGCCTCACATATACTTGGCATACATAGTATGCATAATCACTCTAAGGGACTTCTCTACTTATCACAAAAGGAGTACATTCATAAAGTCCTTGATGATTCCATATGTAGGCCGATAAGCCTATTGGGTGCCCTTTACCTTCTCATATGAAGGTTAGTCATACAAAATTTTCCCAATTAGATGATGAAAGGGTTGAAATGGCCAAGATCTTGTATGCATCCACAGTGTGTGGTTTAATGTATACCATGATAGCCATTTGATCTAATGCAGCATGTATAGTGGGAGTATGGCATATCAAATGACTACACTTGGCAAGAAACATTGGGACATCTTGAAGAGATACCTTAAAGGCACTACAAATATGTGCATTTTCTATGGTAGCCATGTACCATTTTTTTGGTGCTTAAAGAGAATCATGCAATCTTTGTATGTGGCATGCATGACACTCCTCAAGTAGGCTGTCACTTCCCTTCACTCAGATTCAAACAAGATACCACCAACATCAGTGATAGAGTAGTACATTTGTGGAGACTCACCTCTCTCATTTCCTGATGAGGGTGATCGAGAGCCACCTCCTAAGCAGCCCCCCCAAAGCCCTAAACCTCCTCGTCCTCCCGCACGACTCTTTCTCCTCCCTCGACGGGCACTACCCTCTACCTCACTCGATGCACGTGCTTCGTCGATCCATGTACTTCAGCTGATCCTTGTGCATCAGCTGATCTGTGTGTATGCATAGTGCATTGAGTACCTGTTAGTAGAGGTGTGCCAAGGTTTGGTGTTTGTGCGGCAGTGCTAGGCAAAGATGTGATAGGTGTCCTAGACATCCCACGGTTATCCCAATATTAGGCTGCAACTTATATACTAGCTATTTGCCTTTCTTTTTCCCCTCTTGTTTGCTATCTTGTTTCTGTTGAGGCCCAACATCTTCCATAACAAGCTCTGAAGGTTATTGATTTGCAGCTTTAGGCTACTCCATACTTCTTCTTGTCACTCTCTTAGATGTCCCTACATTATCTTCATCTTTCTTCTAGTTCTCTTCCACAAGTATATGTGTGTTTTGCACTTTGCTAAATATGCAGATATTGAATATGCATCTATTTGTGATTCCTAGCCAATCATGTCATGAATGTTTTTCCCTGCATGAGACATTTCACTATCAGTAGCTTTTGTCTTTTTAGTTACATGCAAAGCATGCGTCCATATTGCAACCTTTGAACCAAGCATCTTGTCCATTCATTCTATCCAATTGTAGACCAAAAGTAGCAACATGTAGTGGCATAAGCATTTTGAATAGCCAAGTCTTTCAACAACTTTTTCATATATTTCCTTCCAAAGTTCAAAGCAAGAGGAAATCCCATTTCTTGTGCATGGATCTTGCCATCTTTACAAAATATGAGCTATCATGCCAAGGCCTCTTGACAAGTAATAAAATCCTTCATTCATATTGCAAACTATCACACCACATACATCTTTTTCCAATTCTAGGAATTGCTACCTGTCCCCTTTTCCCTTGTTCTCTCTCATCCAATTTTGTGACCTTCAATTGAGGATCCCACATGCCTTTAACCAATTCATCTAATACATATTTCATAATACTGGAAACAATAGGTGCAGCCATAGGGTTAGCCACATAAACAAGTGGTTTACTAGATACATCAATTGTTTTGCTCCTGATGGACCTAAAAACGGGCCGGCACTGGCTCATGCACTAGCCGGACCTCGTCACTACGCACAAGACAACCCCTCGGCCTCGCGGCCAGGAGCGTCTATCAAAATCTCTGCCTTCCTAAACATTGCGTTTGTAATACGTTGTAGTCCAACTGATCCTAACCCAATATTGCTCCTCAGAGGGAGTCCCTTTCACATAGCCAAAAGGCTCGAATCACATACACATGGGGTTCCTCCTACGGCTGAATGCCGTCAACCCTCTGCGACTCTCCTACACCTTGGGGATTGGCCCCTCGATGCGCCGCTCAACATTTAAACATTTCGCACAAACGTCGCTCAAGGTACCAAATAAACGTATCCAGGAATGTACCATTTCCTCACTTGCTGTCCCCTATAACCCTCGTCTATCCTACAGCATAGGAACCTCACGCTCTCAACGGTGGGTCACAGGCCTACTGAAAACAATTGCTATGCGTATCCAGGAGCTGACTCTGATACTTTTAATTTCCTCTAAATGATCATGCAAAGAGGTGGATGCCTAGTGCTCAAACATTTTAAAAACCAGCAGCGTGCAAGTGCAAAACATTCCTTTCATGCTTTTCTTTCTAACCGCTTTGTGCTTCGCTGCAACACCTAGCACCGAAGTGATCTTCGTGCTACTAGGTTTTAATTTTTATCATTATTATTCCGTCCTAGTTGTAATGCATATAAAATCAGCAAATTATTCCTCATGCTCAGCGGCATTTAACCATTTTTTCACAACTCTACCCTTCCCCATTGATAGTGCATCATTGCATTCATTTCTTTTAGGGTTTCCTTGTCATTTTTATGTGGAGAAAGGAAGGAAACACACACTACAACATATAAACAAGGCTGAACTGAAGCATAACTTCATGCCCCAGCCTTGCTATACATCAACAAACATAAATCCTATTTTTCTATATTTTTCGTAGCCCCAAATGTATTTTTCCCCTATTTTTCATGGTATTTTTATCATTTTTCCCCATTTTTTCCATTTTCTTGTATTTTTTAAATTGCTGAAAATTGAAACCAGTTTGTGGGCTGTGGCCCTTAGTTCATTTGCAACAAAATTGAAAGATTAGTTGATGTGTATCGACGGTTTTCCCCATTTATATGCCCAAAACCCTTGTTTTTTCCCATTTTTCATGCATTTTCGGGTTTCTTGACATTATTTCGGGCCATGAAATGCATGTTTTTCATAATTTCTGGTTATAAACAGTAAGAACTCAGAAGAATCAGCAGCATTATCAAATCTTAGTCCATATGAACGGCATTCCATCAATCAAAAGCATAAAACACTAAATTTTCTTTGTAATTTTTTTGGTTTACCGCTTAAACGCGTGTTTCGGGTTTTGTGTCCATGGCTGTAGATTTGGAAAATAGCAACACTTCATGTCCAGCAACATCCCAAATCACCATTCTCAGCCCGTGTAGCAATCCGGTCCATGCCGGACAAGTCTCCATCATTCTTTCTTCATTGCTCCTTCCCACACATGAACTGCCTCTTAGAAGAGAGAGAGGGAGGAGAGAGAAAGACTAGAATCAGAAATTTCAAACCAGGCCATCATTCCACAGGCGAAGGGCGGCGATAGAGTCCACAGACAGAGGGGAATGAAGCCCCATAATCCATTGGGGGGGTTGTTTGCAGCAGCCATGATGCCTCTCATCCATTCATGGCGCATTTTTCGGGCGCCATCTTCTTCCACGTTTTTTCATCTTCCACGTTTTTTCATGCCTCTTCATTCTCTCTCCACGTTTTTTGCTTCATAAGGTGCATAAATTTTTTGGGGGGGGTCCAAACTCAAAAGGCATGCTCAAATTTGGCCTCCCAAGTGTCCACCTTTTCATATCTTGACCATTTCCTTGGCCATTTTCCTGTCCGGACTCCGAATTGAGCTCTGAAAAATCCTGGGCGTCCGGCTTAGCACCCCGCATTGGCCAGTAGCTCGTGTCAACCCGCACGACTGTCTGAAAAATTATGAAAAATCAACAAGTGTCGCTCGGGCGCCTTTAAAGCACTTTGGCGCTTAAAATCGTCCTAGATCGAGCCGCCGCCTTTGACGGTGGATATTTTTCCCTTGATCTTCATAATTTTTAGCTATTTTTAAGCACTTCCCGTCACCTAAATTCCGCTCTCATTGGCGACCACGGGATAGGGCGACTCAGCCCGTCGAATCCACGAACATATCTGCACATAAACAACCAAAGAAGCATCAAACTGATACAAAACAATTATCATCATAAAACTCAGCACAATGCTCCCCCTACCCCTGGACAGAACCAAGGCATGACATCCACAAGGAGTAGGCCTAGCATCATCTAATAGAAGATCCGAAGTGAGTCACTAACCAGCTGCTCCAACACAGCCAAACTAAAAAAAACTGCCAAAGAGGTTGCCCTAAGTGGTAGTCTGAACTACTGACCAACTAAAGACAACACAACTAGGAGCTCCTACAAGGCGAGGACTCCTATAGCCTGAGCAAAGGATATTTTCTTTCAGTCTATTTCTTCTTTTAGGGTTTTTATGAGATGAACATACTTGGGCATGTAAAAAGGAGGGAGCTGAGCGTAGTGACCCAAGGAGAACAGGGCATCGGTCTCAGGACCTGTCTCGGCACCCAAGAACCTACCAGGCCCTCGCAAGGCGACACTTAATCCTTTTCTAACGCTCACTTTTATTTTCGCTCCAACCTTCCTGGTTTTGATATTATTTTTCCAGCAAGAAGCCACCCCTAGGAAGACAAGGTATCGGCCCCGGGTCTGACTCGTCCCCAGGAACCTACCAGGCCTTCGCAAGGCAATGATCAACTGCTTATATATTTTCATTTCTTTTCTCCTCTTCTTTGATAGGGGTTAGAACCCCTTTTTACACACCTTCGCATTTATATTCATCTTTTAGGATATTCAGGATTTATTGACATCATTATTATTATCTTCTAGCAGGCTTCTCTAACTGCCTCACTACTAACAAGAACTCCTAGAACGGCTGCCTAGCAGGTTAGCAGGACAGGGCCGCTAGGACTTCCTTCTAAAACAGGTCTTTCAATGTCTAACAATGTCTTTACAGGAGGCAATGACTACTCCGACCTCCCTCAAACATACGTAGCCTAAACCTGGGACTTCATGCCTTGGTCGCCGGTCCCCAACAAAAAGTATCCCCTCAACAAGTACAAATACACATATAACAGGAAAGAAAGGTACTCGTAAAGGAGAAATATCACCTGGAGTGGCCACAAGAAGCTTCCATCGCAGCAAAGGCTCCTCCAGGCTCCACAAAATTCCACAACCCGCGAAACCTGTCCAGCACAACACTAAACAAAAACCCAATTAAACGCACCCGCACTAGACAGGGAAATGGCCCTCTTGGCCTAATGAAATCAGACATGACTTTGCTACAAAACTAAATCGGCCCCCTTGGCCTAATGAAATCAAACAATACTAGGCAGAACATCCACCTGAAAACAACCATGATAGACATCAAAGCATACTATTCCCAGGGGAACAGGGCTGGTAGCCCTAAACTAGGTGCATTAAATTATGACCTATCCCTCCTGCGTATATCGCAAGAGGTGTTCGCATCACATGTCGTCGAATCAGTCTATGGGTCCGAGATAATAAAGGTAGATGAGTCTCGCTTACCCTCTGCATCACCCAAATCAACCATCGTCTGCCAAAGAGGGCATGTTCAGAAAGCATACCCCACAAACGACCAGGTCCTGTCTCACCATCAATAGATATATCGGGACAAGGGCCACAATTAAAGAAGAGGTCCTCTTCATACGCAAGATTAGCCAATGAATCGGCAAACTGGTTCCAATTTCGTGGAATCAGCTGAAAAGCCACTCGATCGAATTCGTCTAGCAGGGCTATGGCAGTATGATGGTACATACAAAGGATCGGGTTCCGCACCATGTACGTCCCATTGAGTTGATTTAAAACCAACTGAGAGTCCCCTTTCACCAACAACTGGCGGATACCACCCTTTTTTGCAATATTCAAACCCATGATCAGGGCTTTGTATTCTGCCATATTATTGGTAAAATTCGCCCCGAGATAAGCAGCTAACTTCATGACAATGCGTCGTCGGGGGTCGCGGATGACAACTCCTACACTTCCTTTTTTGCATGCACCCCTGGACGCCCCATCAAAGTACAAGGTGTACGTCCATAAAGGGTTTACATATCCTGCCATCCTGAACTCTACTCGTAATTATGGTAATCGAAATTCAGCATATTCAACGGGTGGACTGTAGGCTCCATCCCTCCATCATCATTGAATTCAACAGGGATGCTCGTCAAAAGTTGTAGGCAATGATGGCAGAAGACCTTGATTTCCCAAATAAATGTCCCGCCTTCTTGCTCAATCACCTTGTATCCTTTGCTCCACCAAATGAGCTTTCCCTGATGATACCTCTGTTCCAAATATGGGTGTTCTAAATAAGGGATCAGACGACCCATCAACCTCTATCACGATTTCCTTGCAGATGTTTGATCAATCTTGCCTAGACCTGCAAGGCAGTTATAGCATTAGTACAATCAGAAGTAATAAGGTTTAATCTTATTAAGATTAACCTTATTTTTAAATTCTATCCCCTCAAGGTCAGCTAACAAAACTGTGGATTTATTCTTTCCTATTCTAACGATCTTATAGGGCCCATCCCATTTGGGTTCTAGCTTGCCTGGGAATAATTCACGTCGTGCGTCATAATACAGAACAAGCTGTCCTTTCTTGAAGGTGTATTTCTTGGCTTTAAGGTCGTGTAGCTTCTTCATTCGGCGCTTCGCCACTTCTTGGTGCAATAAGCTCTGCAACTTAAGCTCATCTAAATGGGCCAATGTCGTCAAGCGCTCAAAAAGAGCGTCTTCATCGCTCAAAGAATGATTGATGGCAAACCGAATAGTCGGCAGCTCAATTTCTAAAGGCAAGACACACTCCTCCCCATATACTAACTTGAACGGGGTATGGCCAGTGGCTCGTTTGAAGGTCGTATTATAGGCCCACACTGCCACGTATAACTTTTTATCCCAATCCTGTTTCTTTTCCGACACAATTTTGGACAGGATGCCTACAAGCTGCTTGTTGGTGCTTTCGACTTGCCCATTGGCTTGCGGATTATATGGGGTTGTCTTGTTATGCTTGATGTTCCACAACTCTGTCAAACCTTTGATCACCTTATTCAGGAAATGGGTTCCGCGGTCCGACACTAATTCTTTCGGCGGACCAAACCGGCATATTATCTGCTCTAAAAGGAAACTAGCAGTTTCTTTAGCATCATCTTTCCTTGTTGCACGTGCTTCTGACCACTTTGTGAAGTAGTCAGTTGCTACAATGATGTACCGCTTTTGCGTAGTCGATGACGGAGTAATAGGACCCACAAAGTCAATTCCCCACTTCTCAAATGGAAGTATCGCCATAATAGGGGTGAGTGGTCGGTTCCTATTCTCTCGACTATCATGCCGTTGGCAAATATCGCATCTCTTAACATACGCAAACGCATCCTGGAAGATGGCAGGCCACCAATAACCTGCTCTCAAAGCCTTCTGTGCTGTAAGCCGTCCAGCAAAATGGCCACCGCAAGCAGAATCATGGCACTCTTCCAAAATGAATGGCACCTCGTCAGGCGTCACACATCGGCGATAGATATCATCAACCCCTTGCCGATATAATGTACCTGCGATCAAGGCAAACTTTAACGCTTGCTGCTTAATTTTCCGTTTCTCAGCCTTAGATAACTCGGATCCCGCCTCTCCCGTTGATAAATAATGTGTTATTGCAGCATACCAGGAGGGAATAGATGCCGTATCTATTTTAAATATCATCTCCATGTCACTACCTTCAGCCACAGATTCTTTCGGCGCCCCAAAGTCCACTAGACATTCCACGATGCCTTGCAACCTTGGTGGCTTACTCTTGATTTCATAATCAAATTCCTGCAAAGTGATCAACCACTTCGCTAAACGATCAGGCGGCTGTAACTTATTCATCAATAGTCGAAGTCCCTCCGCCTTCGTATAAAGCACGACTTTTTCATAGAGAATATAATGCCTGAATTTCTTGGTCCCAAAGACCATCGCTAGACACAGCTTCTCCATGTAGGTGTAATTGATTTCGGATACCCCCAGCTTCCGACTAGCAAAAGCAATCGGGTGGTACCACTTCTCTTCCCAAATTTGGGCTAAACAGCAGCTGATACTATACATGGTGGCTGCTGAAAATATATAGAACACCTCACCTCTTTTAGGTGCTTTTAAAACGGGCTCTCTTGCTAGCTCTTGTTTCACATCCTCGAATGCTACCTTACAAGGGTCACCCCATACAAACGAACAGCTAAAGGACAATAAATTTGTAAGTGGCAACGTTCTTTCTGCTAAGGCGTTAATGAATCTACGGTAGTAACCAACCGAAGACAGAAAGCTATGAACTTCTTTCGGAGTGCGTGGTGGACCCATGGCAATTATAACTTTGACCTTTTCGGGGTCTGTCGCAATTCCTACCGAACTAACCACATGACCCAGCAACAGCCCATAAGGTACTCCAAAAGCACACTTCCGTGGGTTTAGGGCGATGCAAAATTGTCTACAGCGCTCAAAGCATTTTCTCAGAATGATCAACTGCCTTTCTCTCACGGTGGCGGCCCCTAAGTCATCAATAAACACCCTCAACTCGTCAGGGGATATGTCACCGAATGTCTTATCGGCTGTTCGTTGCCACGAACCAGGCGCATTGCATAAACCAAAGGCCATCACGTGGTAAGCAAAAGTGCCAAATACAGTGATAAAAGTTGTTTTCAACTTGTCCTCTTCTGCAATTGCCATTTGGTTGTATCCTGCAAAGCAATCCATAAACGAATATATCTCCCTACCCGCTAATTGATCCAAAATCTGGTCAATAAATGGTAATGGGTAGTAGTCCTTAACTGTCTGCTTATTCAGCTCCCTAAAGTCTACACATAAACGGATCTGATTATTCTTCTTCTTTCTAATCACAACTGGCGAACACCATTCCGTGTGTTGCACAGGAAAAATCAAACCCGCTTTTCGAAGCTTCTGTAACTCCTCAAACAGCCCGTCCCTCAATTCGAAAGGCATACGCCTTACTTTCTGCCGTACAGGACGACTGCCCTCTTTCAACGGAATTGTATGAATAGCAAGACTGGGAGGGATGCCTCTCAACTCATCATAACTCCAGGCAAAGATATCACGGAATTCCTGGATCAAGGCCACATAGTCCTCCCTTTCTGCTGTGCTGAGCATGGACCCTAATTTGATTGGCCGCGAATCATCAAGCGTACCAAGGTCTAGCTCGATAACATCTGCATCTCTTATACGATCTTGGGCCTCTATCGGCTCGTTCAAAGTGATCTGATAGATGTCCTCCGTGGTGGATCCCTCTTTGAACTCATCACTCGATGATGCCTCACTAACAGATGAATCTTCTAATGTCTCCAATTCTGTAGAAGATAGAGGAGCCCTCTCACTCTGCGGGGACTCAGGATAAGCATCAACCACCACACGCTGGGCACCTCTGCCGAATATTAATCGACCGGTAGGTATATCCACTTGGCAATCCGCTTGCAAGATCCAAGGTCGTCCAAGTAATACTTGGTAACTTGGCCGCCCTGCAAAACGAATCACCCTAAAGTCCAACATGCATTCTACATTTGCAACAGTGACATGGACCTTAGTAATGCAGCCTTCCGGCTGTCTCAAACTGTCATCTGCCATTCTGAGAATTGTGGAAGTATCTTTCTGAATCGCAAGACCCAACCTTTCCATCAGTTCAGAACTCATAATGTTAACAGATGATCCCGTGTCGACAATGGCATAATCTACTAATATCCCATCGACATAGGCTGCAACCCTTGGGCAATGCTTCTCAGCATGCTCGAACCAGTCATCACCAACTCGCGCAATACCCAAAGGTTCTACAATATACCCAGTACGTAGAATCTTTCTAAATTCCTTGCGTACTCCTGGGGAAAGCTTAATAAGCTGTAAAAGATTCACATCCGGCTTGACTTCGCAAAGAGAGCTCGCCAAATCGAATTCATGATAGTTCGATAGAGCTCGCTTTTCATGCCAAACCATCCGCTCTTTAGGTCGCTGAACTGGCTTTATTGCCTCTTTCTTAACTTTCACCTTCTTCTTTGGTGGTTCCTTATCGGCTTTACTCTCTACGGGCTTCAAAGGTCCCCCTTCTAGGGCAGGATCCAAAACTTGCGTTCCTTTGTCGCCTTGTTTAGGGTTTCCGTCGACAGGCTTATCCATGTCGGCTTCTCTACCCTTTTTACCTCTTGTAAGGACAGCTCGTAGATTAGAGGTTTCAGCATCATTAACGCGTACAGCCTCAATCAAACTAACCCCACTACCACTTGGTAGTTCTTCCACCGTAGTCTTTGATCGTTGAAGTATTTGTTTAGGCCCATCCTCTCGCTGGGAATCATTTCCTTGGGCACGATGATTAACAGGCCCTGGTTGCCGACTACCCCGCTGGAGAGAACTGATCTTACTCCAGCAAGTAGCCGCTAGATGGCCGGATTTTCCACAAATATCGCACTTAACATTTGGGCAATTTCTTGGATAGTGCTGCCCGCCACACCATTTGCAACTAAACCTCGACGGCGCACCCTCTTCTGGGTATCTACTTCCTATCAAATTTTGTTGTTTTTTAAGGAAGTTGACATCAACGGCTATTTGTCGATACTGCTCCGTAATCATGTCGGTATAATGCTTCATCATGTCCTTAACCTCGCCAAGAACATTGGAAGAACTCGACTCATAGCCTTGGTCATTTCCATGTCGTTCAATCGGCCTAACAATTCGATTAGGCACAGGCTGTTGAGCTGCAGGCATGGTGTTAGAATTGACCGCCTGGCCTCCACTACTTGGAGCCATTTGACTGCCCGTAGGCATCGACATGCTAGGGGGAGTTGGTAATAAAGGGACATTCTGTATCATGTTCCCTCTCCCATTAGGGTTAGCCATCGCTATCCCTTGGCCACTACTGCCATTGGCTATTGCCATATTGTTTCCCAATACTAAACCCATGTTCGAATTGCCTCTAGAAGCATAGGCTGCTTGTAGTCGGGATTCCACCTCTTGTGCTCGTGTAATGGCAGTATCTATATCCCCCAAGGGGACACTACTCAACTGTAATTGGATATTAAAGTCCAAACCATGTAGGAAATATTGCAATTGGGCAGCTGCGGGGATAGGGATAGAGGTGTCCAACTTACGGAAGACCTCTTTTATCTTCTTCGCATAAGCACGAATATCCTCGTGTGGATCTTGGCGGGTCACGTTGAGTACACGCAACCAATATTGCCCACCCCTTTCAGGGGCAAACTCCCTTCGAAAAGCTCCATAAAATGCATCAATGTTCAATATGGTTCCGGCTTCTAAACCATGATACCATATAGCGGCTCTTCCTTTGAGAGTCATGTTGAAGAACATCATTAAATGTCCTTCTTCTTGAATGCGACAGTTAAACATCAACTTTTGAAACTCCCTAATGTGGAGTTCCGCATCTTCCTCAACTAGCCCATTAAAAATGGGTAGCGGGTAACCTAGAGCCGGCAAATCCGTCGTTCCTGCTGGAATTGCAATAGGCTGCGCCATGATGGGGATTGGATTTGCACTAGGAATAGGGAACGGTGGGGTTACACCTCCCGCAATTGACGTGGATTGGCTTATGGCAGGAAGGGGAGCACTAGAGCTTCCACCTTCTCCTAACTTATTGCTTGGGGTCCTAAGACCACTAGATCCACTCCCTCGTAAGGGTTCAGCACCGCTACGCTTAGGGGAATATCTCCTAAAGATTTCAGCACGTCGCCTAGCTCTCTCGTCTCTTTCCTGCTTTTGGATTTCTGCTAGACGATGCTTATCAATAAATAACGGATCGATCTCAGTATCCTTTGGCATAAACTGCTAGTTGGTCCCTAGAAAACCAGGATTCGAGAACCGCCACTTTTAAGCAGCTCCCGGCAGACGCACCACTGATGGACCTAAAAACGGGCCGGCACTGGCTCATGCACTAGCCGGACCTCGTCACTACGCACAAGACAACCCCTCGGCCTCGCGGCCAGGAGCGTCTATCAAAATCTCTGCCTTCCTAAACATTGCGTTTGTAATACGTTGTAGTCCAACTGATCCTAACCCAATATTGCTCCTCAGAGGGAGTCCCTTTCACATAGCCAAAAGGCTCGAATCACATACACATGGGGTTCCTCCTACGGCTGAATGCCGTCAACCCTCTGCGACTCTCCTACACCTTGGGGATTGGCCCCTCGATGCGCCGCTCAACATTTAAACATTTCGCACAAACGTCGCTCAAGGTACCAAATAAACGTATCCAGGAATGTACCATTTCCTCACTTGCTGTCCCCTATAACCCTCGTCTATCCTACAGCATAGGAACCTCACGCTCTCAACGGTGGGTCACAGGCCTACTGAAAACAATTGCTATGCGTATCCAGGAGCTGACTCTGATACTTTTAATTTCCTCTAAATGATCATGCAAAGAGGTGGATGCCTAGTGCTCAAACATTTTAAAAACCAGCAGCGTGCAAGTGCAAAACATTCCTTTCATGCTTTTCTTTCTAACCGCTTTGTGCTTCGCTGCAACACCTAGCACCGAAGTGATCTTCGTGCTACTAGGTTTTAATTTTTATCATTATTATTCCGTCCTAGTTGTAATGCATATAAAATCAGCAAATTATTCCTCATGCTCAGCGGCATTTAACCATTTTTTCACAACTCTACCCTTCCCCATTGATAGTGCATCATTGCATTCATTTCTTTCAGGGTTTCCTTGTCATTTTTATGTGGAGAAAGGAAGGAAACACACACTACAACATATAAACAAGGCTGAACTGAAGCATAACTTCATGCCCCAGCCTTGCTATACATCAAAAAACATAAATCCTATTTTTCTATATTTTTCGTAGCCCCAAATGTATTTATCCCCTATTTTTCATGGTGTTTTTATCATTTTTCCCCATTTTTTCCATTTTCTTGTATTTTTTAAATTGCTGAAAATTGAAACCAGTTTGTGGGCTGTGGCCCTTAGTTCATTTGCAACAAAATTGAAAGATTAGTTGATGTGTATCGACGGTTTTCCCCATTTATATGCCCAAAACCCTTGTTTTTTCCCATTTTTCATGCATTTTCGGGTTTCTTGACATTATTTCGGGCCATGAAATGCATGTTTTTCATAATTTCTGGTTATAAACAGTAAGAACTCAGAAGAATCAGCAGCATAATCAAATCTTAGTCCATATGAACGGCATTCCATCAATCAAAAGCATAAAACACTAAATTTTCTTTGTAATTTTTTTGGTTTACCGCTTAAACGCGTGTTTCGGGTTTTGTGTCCATGGCTGTAGATTTGGAAAATAGCAACACTTCATGTCCAGCAACATCCCAAATCACCATTCTCAGCCCGTGTAGCAATCCGGTCCATGCCGGACAAGTCTCCATCATTCTTTCTTCATTGCTCCTTCCCACACATGAACTGCCTCTTAGAAGAGAGAGAGGGAGGAGAGAGAAAGACTAGAATCAGAAATTTCAAACCAGGCCATCATTCCACGGGCGAAGGGCGGCGATAGAGTCCACAGACAGAGGGGAATGAAGCCCCATAATCCATTGGGGGGGTTGTTTGCAGCAGCCATGATGCCTCTCATCCATTCATGGCGCATTTTTCGGGCGCCATCTTCTTCCACGTTTTTTCATGCCTCTTCATTCTCTCTCCACGTTTTTTGCTTCATAAGGTGCATAAATTTTTTGGGGGGGGTCCAAACTCAAAAGGCATGCTCAAATTTGGCCTCCCAAGTGTCCACCTTTTCATATCTTGACCGTTTCCTTGGCCATTTTCCTGTCCGGACTCCGAATTGAGCTCTGAAAAATCCTGGGCGTCCGGCTTAGCACCCCGCATTGGCCAGTAGCTCGTGTCAACCCGCACGACTGTCTGAAAAATTATGAAAAATCAACAAGTGTCGCTCGGGCGCCTTTAAAGCACTTTGGCGCTTAAAATCGTCCTAGATCGAGCCGCCGCCTTTGACGGTGGATATTTTTCCCTTGATCTTCATAATTTTTAGCTATTTTTAAGCACTTCCCGTCACCTAAATTCCGCTCTCAGCTCCTAATAGTGGCAAGCTAGATAAATACAATATTTTCCTTTTTCTATGTTTTTGCACTAGTGTACTAGCAACATTCGAAAGATGACTCCACTCTGTTTTAAGCCTTGTCTCTATAGTCTAATCATCTAATAAATAGTCAAGATTCTCTTGAAGCTCTGGATTTGTCGCTTATAGAAACAATTCAATTTTTTGACTTGTAAGAGCTTGTTATTATGCAAGATCTAACTGCTCAAACTGACTTTCAAATTCTCTTAATAACTTTACAGCCACAAGACCCTTGTTGGGTTTTTGAACCTATTCTTGGAAAGTCTTGCAAGTAATCAAACTAGTATCTCCAATGTAAAATTCTTCCTAGAGTGTCTTCTTGAAAGCAACCCAATCATCAACATCCTAATGTATAATTTAGTAACTTGGGTTTCAATTCATGTACAATGACCCATACAAAATATTGGCTCTATGCAAGTCAAGTTATCCCAAATAACTCCATATTTTGAGCATAGTTATGCAAATATGCAAATACATTCATGCCATTAAACAACTTCATATCATGCTCTATTGCTTGCACAACATTTTTACAATAGTTTCTGTTTGAGCAAAAGCATGCACCACCTGTTGTTGTTGTTATACTTGCATAAGCATGTTCATATTCTACAATAACTACTCCAAAACATCACTAGAAAGTGTGCTTGTTGAAGGTTCTCCCATGTTGCCTTTCCTTTCGACAACTTGCCACATCGGGTGGGTTTATGAATGTCAAAGAGGTTTTAGTCAAAATGTTGTATCCACCGGGGATCAAAGAGAGAAGGAAGTAGGGAATCAGAGATAGAAGAGAAGTAAAAAATAGGTAGGAGATTCAAATTAATCCCAAGAATACTAGAAATCAAGTTGTCTTCAAGACATGTGCATACATTATGAATCAATCATAAAGCCTTTTACCAATTCTATGAACGTCTTTATATAAGATAAAGGCAAAGCTGGATGATTCAAACTCTACATGTATTACATGTAAACTTTGTTGTACATCCAAGGCAAAGAGTCTAAATAATCAAACTTTCAATAGGTTTACATGATTTCTTGGTAGGAGAAACCAAAGTATCTATCCTAAGAGCACTATGTATTGCTAAAACCCGAGAAAGAAAACAAAAGCATTGTATAAGACTCCAAACACACTTCAGCCCTATGTATTCGTGGTGATTACAATGATTGTTTGATGGCTAAATTCCAAGAAAAAGGGTTCTTGGATTAGCTAGACAATGTCTACGCCTACTCGATAGTAATCTCCAAGCACTAGATGTCTTGAGGCTCCTTGTCATACTAAAAATGCGTACCAAAAACTAGCTTCTTTCCTATTGCTCAGATGGAAAATGTGATGGTTTTGTTGACTCTGAAAGGGGGTAAGACCCTGGGATACTTGATTTAAATTCTCCTAGATCACTCCTTCTCAGCTCTTCTTGTCTCCAGGGGATTGTTTACTGCTTGAAAATTGTGATTGCCTACCACTACGCGCTTCAAGATCTGTCCTCTTACTATGAGATTTTCCTAAATTGGCTAAAAAGACACTTGATTTCTGTATATCACTCTATTCTAAAAGTTTACTAAACCTTTTGAGTATCTCTACAAGAAATAATGGCTAGAATATCAAAAATAGACTAAAATAGTCAAAAACTCTTGTATTTTTGAACCATTCATATTATGGACACTAATAATAATGACTAATACGACATTGAATCTCTAGATTAATAAGAAAGTGAGATGGTGATACACCTCAAGGTTTTTCATAGTGTGTCTACATAGCAGCATGACAACGCAATCTCAATGTAATGGAGTGGGATTTTGGGACTCCTAATGATCCCCATCCAATCAAACTTAGTACAATATTATCTAATGATGAGTGTACGAACTATTTATCACTCCTACTATAGGAGTTTAGGGATAATTTGCATGGAGATATGGTGAATTGAAAGGGATTCTCCCTACTATTTTCGTGCACATGATCCCATTAAAAGAAGGTAGTAAGCCAGTAAGGCAAAAGGCTAGAAAAATGCATTTTGAGCTTAGAGAGACACTCTTCTTAAGGATTTTAAACCTCCACGGAGTATAGTTCGTACCATCTAACATACCTTTATTAAAGATTGGTTGACAAATCGTTAGTGTTTGAATAGGTAGTACAACACCACTGCCTCTAAACTACTTCATGTGCAAGAATCTCTTGTGGAAGTCAACATTGCTCCTGCTTGCTATCGAAGCCTTTGTCTCTCATGTACTCTTCGATCTCTAGAGTCCCCTTGGTCCTAATACCCTGTAAAAATTACACGATGTAGCAAACAAATAGATTTTGAGCAAGAGATAGAGAAAGATAGTACACAACAAATAAGAGGAGAACAAAAAATTTCTTTAACTCTAAACAAGCTGATACAAAGATGGCTTTGTCCACCTGTGCACTTCTAATGTGAAGCTTAGATGGATATCTAGATATAAGATAGGTGAAGAGCTTAAGGCTAGCTAGAATAACTCTGATTAGGTGAAAGGATGGATTATGATGGTTGTATATCCTATGGAGGGGGTCATGATGGATGACCTTCCACATGGACCAGTGTCTGTTAACCTTCCATGTGCACATGTGTTTGTTGACCTTTCATGTGCACATGTGTCTATTGACCTTGCATATGTACATGTATCTATTGACCTTGCATATGCATGTGTATCTATTGACCTTCCATGTGCACCTCCACTAGTTTGCTAAGGGCTACTTCTGGAGGTCTCAAACCCAAGATAGGGGTTCTTGATAACTTCCTTATCTTGCAAGCTGATGTAGTGTGCCTTGAGTTGCTAGCAGCTTTAACTACTCTATCTAACACAAAGGCTAGACCTACAATGGTCACCTTTTGTCCACCCACCACATAGACCTTATGTGACATACGAGTCAAGACCCATCAATGTCTAGGCTCACACATGGCTTCTCCTCATAATGGGGGCCTTACAATTTTGAGCACTATGGATCATTGGTGAAACCTTATGAGGGTAGGGCATTAAGGCTATCTAACACAAGCAAGTAGCAACATATCCATCAAATGTGAAGTGCAGCCTTGGAAGCAACTCATGCCACCCCAGTCCACCTTTGCAATAGAGCCCTCCCCCCTAACTACAACAAGCTTAAGTTCAAGTCACATTGAGCCTTATTGATGTAGGCATCCTACAGCCAAAAACATAGATGAGAGGAAGCTTTGTAGGCAAATAGTCTGCTTGCTGCCCACTGTTATTAAGAGTACCATCCAAATTGTCCCAAAAAGTGCATCCTACCTCTATTGCCATCTCGATGGAATTTCATCCTAAAATTGCCTAGTTCTGCCTCACTCATATGGTAGCAATAATCTGTTGGCACCAGTAGATTCTCATGCTTCAAAAGAAAATGGAGATGTAGTAGGAGAATGTGGCACATGTAGTGTCATGTGGGGAAGTAGGGATAGGATTATTATTGCACACCTTCTAGCATGTCAAGAGGCCCATCTCGACTTTGCAAACTCCATTCGGAACCAACTCCATATTCCTATATGGACAAGTGGCAATAGTGGCTATTAATGTTGATGACTCGTTGCCCATCTCTTGTGACATCTTGTAAGAGCTGCAAGAGTCTTTCTAGAGGAAAATATATGAGAAGCTAGGGATGAAGTGGTGCAGTGACTTTGGGCTGCCTTGGTGGATCCATGTATCCAACTAGCACCTCTACTATTTTGTGATGATAATGATTTTGATGCATATGCGCAAACCGAACCTCTAACAGAGTTGACACTGGTTGTCCCTTCCTAGCTAGCCATTACTCTTTAGTCAGTGCTCGCTCTTCTTCGGCCTCTATCGCCTCTCCTTCTACAACAAGGTTAGTGGCCAAACTCTAGTAGGAGGCAAAGGTTTCCCAAGATGTGCCCATAGAGATGGGCGAGGCAATAGTAACGTTGATGCCCATTTTGGTTGCCACAAATAATATAGCTCATGGTAGGATGGGCCTAAAGCGTATCTTAGTCCACAATCATTGGACTCAAGAGGAGAATGTGGAACATGAGCTCTTGAGCTCGAGGAAGTTACTATATCTATATCCTCTATATCACGTGCGTTCAAGGCCTATTTATAAATATCCTTATTTGTGAAATTTTCTTGAATAAAATATAATTATTTTCTATTCAATCTGTAAATAACCCCTTTATATTATTTTGAACCCACGTCATGCACACATATGTTCATGAGTAACTTACGCGAGCTCTTGAGAAAGAATGGGATGTCACCTTGGAGCTTCAGAATGATCGTCACTAGATTTTGAATATGTGAAGGCAAAAGCAATTTATGGAATCACATTTGACATCTATCTAGAGTAGACGATGAAGTGTGGAATCATGCCTTCCTCTGCTTTGCCTTACCCCGCACTCCTCAATTCATACACGAAGAATTCCTCACACTTGAGATTGAGCATTTTTTGCTAAAGTCATAGTGTAGAAGTAGCCCGCTATGGATCACAAAGACTGGTAGCAACACAAGATTACAGCTCATCACTTGATCATCAAGCTACACTTTGAGGTGGAGTAACTCATAGGAAAGCTAATATAGGTAGAGGGCCTATCCTCTAAGTGCATCATGTGCATTCACTCTCTCAAGGATAGTGCTACTTGGAAAACTAGCTAGATTGAACATCTTGAGCAATACATCGTGCTAGTAAGAGTTGAGCAGAATCGACTTCATCAAGCCATTCATATAGGTGCCTACTAACTAGAAATTCTAGCTATTTAACTCTTCTTCCATAATATCCCCAACCTCCACATTGAAATTGCATGGATCCTTAGCTCCATTAGCACCATTTCAACAACAATCTACTCTAATCCCTACCACCACCCTACCACCATCACTATCACCTCCAAATCCTTGCCCAACCCACCCCCTCCTCCATTTTTTCCTCTTCCACACAATATGCCACTACTAGCTTCGCCCTTGGCCCTGACACTTGCACATGTAGTAGTACTATAGGATGCACCCCTCTAAAAGATGCAGGAGAATTCGAAGGATTAAGTCTTGTGGATTTCACTCCATTGTGCATGCCATGCATATGTATTAGGCATAGGAGGATAGCACAGATTGGTGGTGAAGTGCCAATGAAAGATGACACTAGTAGTGCAACAATGAAAAGTAATGGTGTTACTAAGGGTAATGGCAGGCCTTCAAGCTAGCGCAAGTGAAAGAGCTATATAAGGGGCACAAAGGAAGTGATAAGGTTTCCAATTGACAAAATCACAATGCCAATTCATCCCCATATATACGACTCTACGTACACATAGACATACACAAAGTTAGTTCCGTTGTTGTGTTGTGATCACATCCATGGTTATCTAGCTTATGCATTGTACTTTCAAGTGGTTAATCCTTTGAATATATCCATACTTTTGAGTCTTGCCATTTCTTGATGTTGTGTTTGAGAGATACCATGATGCCTTGTGTGGATTGTGCAAACAAATTTATTGGAATATATGAGTAGTCCCCGATTTACAGTCAATATTATCCATGGTCCTGTATTTAATATGTTCTTGCTGATATGCCTGTTGAGATATCGAGCTCCACTCGTGATATGCGAGGGTGACCGTTGTGCATTTATGTCACCGACTTGTCAGTTGGCAGATGCGGTTCGTACACCGCCCATGAATAATAGCTACATGATATCTACTCTAGTTCATGGCTCAGTTAGTATGCCACCTTTGTACTTGAGTTCTTTTGGCTTACACAACTAAGAAGAGGAAAACTGTTTTCAGCCTCCACCCTTGTGTGTATTCCCCCATTGTGCAAGCAAGAAAGCTACAAGTGAGACTCCTTCCTTCTCTCCCACAATCTTGACATGGTATCAGAGCCTTGTTCGTGGTAAGGAGCTCAAGAAAGCAAGCCAAGCTCGTGGTGTTCTGGTAAGAGGAGCAGTGTTGGAGCAGATCTCTGCAGGTAGCACAGTCGGAAATTGCAAGAGTGCATTGTCTCAGGTTGAGACGCCCTTCGCGGTGAAGCAAGAGGGTAGTATATGCTGTGCGACCCTGTTTTTTTGATTTGAGGCCATTTTGGGGCCTGTTTTGGAGGTGGAAGTTTTCTGCACACACTCAAGAAAAGGCCCAATTTTATGCTCTGCAACCACTGTTCTACAGGTTGGTGAAAAGTTACTGTAGAAATTGCATCGTATGCCTGTGCACAGAGACATTGGGAGTTACAGAATCATCCTTGTTGCCTGTGGATGCAAAATCGTCACTAGGAAGTGACTGTGTAGTCAAATACTACTTTTGTCAGTTTTGCAGATTTGCCCTTGTGAGGCTGAAGCTGTGTTCTTTGCAGTGACAGAATTCTTTGCAGTGTTCTGTAATGGCGTTTGATTCTCTCTCACAGATTGTCACTGAAAAGCTTGACAAGAACAACTTCCAAGCATGGAAGTTTAGAATGACGAATTTCCTTATGGGAAAAGGATATTGGGAATTTGTTGCAGGAAATGAAGAAGAACTAGTTCTTCCTGATGTTCCCAATCAACAGCAAATGCAGGCATTTAAAGCATGGCATGAGAGAGCCAGGAAAGTTATGTATTGGCTGTCTATCAGCATTTCAGACTCTATGATTATGCATATTCAAGATGCAAGTACACCAAAGGAGGCATGGGATACTTTGTCAAAAATGTATAGCACAAATACGCAAGCCAGGAAAATGCAGCTCAAGCAAGAGTTGCATAATGTGCAAAGAGAAAATATGAGCATCAGTGACTACCACATGAAGGTGAAGAAGATTGCAGATGCACTTGCTTCCATTGGGTCGCCAGTGGAAGATGATGATTTAGTTTCTGTGACCTTGAATGGTCTAGGAAAGGATTATGCACAGTTCCGAACATCCATTTCCGTCCGTAAAAGATTTCCTGATTTTGAGGAGTTGATTGCTCTTCTAATTTCTGAGGAGCAGAGAAATGGTGGTGCATCTTCTTCACGAGGAACTTCAAAAGAAGCTGTCTTCTACTCAAATGTTGGAAGAGGTAGAGACAGAGGCAGAGGAGACCGATCTAGAGGCCGTGGTAGAAATCAGAATATGCAGCAAACTCAAGAAAACCAGTCGTATGGAGGAGGATGTGGTAACTCTAAAGGCAGGGGGAGCCAAAGAGGTCGTGGTGGATGGCAAAGAGGCCAAAATGCAAACAGCAATGTTGAATGCTACTACTGTGGTAAAATGGGTCATATGGCTAAAGACTGCTATAAAAAGCAGAATGACATCATGAATGGGAAATTGCAACAAGGGAATTATGCATCTTCTAGTAGACAGGGTGATGACAGAAATGAGCATTTGTTTATGGTGCAGCACATGAACAATTCTATGACAAGTGCAGAAGAAAGAAACGATGTGTGGTATGTTGACTCAGGTGCATCAAACCACATGACAGGTCATGCAGAATGGATGGAGGATGCAAGGAAAATGGAAAAACCAGGATTTGTGGATACTGGTGATGATACTGCACATCCTATTGTGAAAATTAGAAAATTTCCTTTGTCTATGCAGGATGGGAAAAAGAAATACCTGTCTGATGTATTTCATGTCCCGAATATCACCAAGAATCTGGTTTATGTTGGTCAAATGGTTGAGCAGGGCTTGCAGGTCAGATTTAATCCTCATGGATGCTTTGTTGAGGATATGAAAAATAAAGGTCTCTTGATAGCAAAAGGAAAGAAGAAGGGCAGAATGTTTACGTTGGATGCAGACATGTCTGAATTGAGTGCAGCAATGTTTGCACATGGGACCGGTGTAGTTGCAGATATTGATATCTGGCATAAACGCATTGGTCATGTTAATGTACAACGACTTAAATCAATGCAAGACCAAAATATTTTTGCACGATTGCCTAAATTCAAGGTTTCAGAAATGCATAAGGTATGTGAAGCCTGTCAGTTTGAAAAACAGGCAAGGAAACCATTTCCTAGACATGTTCAAGAGAGTAAGAAGCCATTGGAATTAATCCACTTTGATGTGTGGACTACTAAAGTTGCATCTCTTGGAGGCTGTCATTATTTTGTCACTTTTATTGATGACTATAGCCTGGAGTAAGGAAGACCAAGGATATTTTAAACCTATTACACCTGGAGTAAGGAAGACCAAGGATATTTTGAGAGCACCTGGGAGTGAACCTACTTTGCGCAGGTCTACCAGAGCTAGGTATCCTGTGGATAGGCTGAAATATGATGGATTTACAGCCATTCACTATGCATATATGGTCAAAGTGATACAAGAACCAGAACCCACTTCTTATGAGCAAGCCATGGGAAAAGAAAAATGGGAGAAAGCCATGGATGAAGAAATGGATGCCTTGGAAGCAAATGCTACATGGGAGTTGGTATCTTTGCCTAAAGGTAACAATGCAATTGGCTGTAAGTGGGTTTATAAGGTAAAGCACAATGCAAATGGTTCTGTGAGAGATACAAGGCAAGATTAGTAGTCAAGGGGTATGCACAAACATATGGCATTGACTATGAAGAAACATTCAGTCCGGTTGCAAGGATGGCAACCGTAAGAGCACTCATTGCTATGGCTGCATCAAAGGAATGGTCTTTACATCAGATAGATGTAAAGAATGCATTCTCGCATGGTGATTTGCAAGAAGAGGTCTATATGGAGCAGCCATCAGGTTATGTGCATGTTGTTCATCCTGAGTTTGTTTGCAAGTTGAAGAAAGCATTGTATGGCTTGAAGCAAGCACCTAGAGCATGGTCTGACAAGATAGGACAATATCTTGTCACTATTGGCTTTCAGATTTCCAAGGCAGACTTCTCACTTTATGTGAAAAAAATAGAGAAAGGTATTATGCTACTTGTCATTTATGTTGATGATTTGATTATCACAGGTGATAGTGATGAAGATATCCTTCATGTGAAAATGCTATTGAAGTAGAAGTTTGAGATGAAGGATTTGGGAGAGCTGCGTTATTTGTTGGGCATTGAGGTGATTAGATCACCAAGTGGGATACAGCTCTTGCAGAGGCAGTATGGATTGGACATGCTATCCAAATATGGGATGACAGGCTGTAAGCCTATTTCAGTTCCTTTGGAGCAGAATGTGAAGCTGAGCACAGATGCATGTGAGCTTCTGGAAGACCCTACTATGTACAGACGCATAGTAGGAAGCTTGATTTATATGACTATTACCAGGCCAGATTTGAGCTATGTTGTTGGACTGGTAAGTCAGTTTATGCAGGCTCCAAGGAAACTGCATTTGGATGCGGCTAGACGCATACTCAGGTATGTGAAGTCCACATTGCAGTATGGACTACTTTATGAGACTGGGGTTCAGATACAGCTGCATGGATACACTGATGCTGATTGGGTTGGTAGTATTTCTGATAGATGATCTACCAGTGGATATATGTTCTCTTTTGGGAGTGCTGCAGTCACTTGGAGCAGCAAGAAACAGCCTACAGTTGCCTTGTCGAGCATAGAGGCTGAGTACAGGGGTGCAACAATGGTTGCATGTGAGGTAGCTTGGTTGCATAAGCTACTTTATGATATGCATCAGCCTCCTACAGATGGGCCAGTTGTCATTTATTGTGACAACATGAGTAGTATACACTTGGCAAATAACCCAGTCTATCATGCTAGAACAAAGCACGTTGAGGTGCATTATCACTATGTGCGGGAGAGGGTTTTACTAGGTCTTATTGATCTAGTTTATGTCAGCACAGAGGATCAGGTAGCTGACATATTCACGAAGGCATTGGGCGCAGAGAAGCTGCGTAAGTTCAGAGACCTGCTTGGTATGCAGGAATTGGGATTGAGCTCGAGGGGGAGTGTTGAGATATCGAGCTCCACTCGTGATATGCCAGGGTGACCGTTGTGCATTTATGTCACCGACTTGTCAGTTGGTAGATGCGGTTGGTACAGCACCCATGAATAATAGCTACATGATAGCTATCCTTATCTACTCTAGTTCGTGGCTCAGTTAGTATGCCACCTTAGTTAGTTGAGTTTGGTTTGAGACCCATATATAGGGTTCTTCTATTTCTTTGTACTTGAGTTCTTTTGGCTTACACAACTAAGAAGAGGAAAACTGTTTTCAACCTCCACCCTTGTGTGTATTCCCCCATTGTGCAAGCGAGAAAGCTACAAGTGAGACTCCTTCTTTCTCTCCCACAATCTTGACAATGCCTTGATTGATACATCTGCGATGTTAGCATATCTTTGTATAGGGTCTGAGTATGTTAGGACTTTGAAGTCTTGTAGAGTTGGTGGAATTTCATTAAACTTTGACCTAATTGCCTGCATCAAGACTTGTACCAGATGGATGTAAAAATAGCTTTTCTACATGGAGACTTGCATGAAGACATTTATATGCAACAACTTAAGGTCTTTGAGAAAAATGATAGGGAATGCCTAATTTGTTATTCATATGTTTACATAAAAACTTCAAGCAGGCGTATTAATTATTCTAAGATCTTAATTTTAAATACACAAAACTTATCATAAATACATAACAACATATGATAAGAACTGACTATCAAAACTTATCTTAAAAATAAAAATTCATGATAAAATCTTAATGCGCGTCTATATCTGCATTTACCTACGCGTCTAAATCTGCATCTATTTGCGCGTCCAACTTCTCGTCTATACGCGTGTTTATGTAAACTTAGACATGCATATACACGCGAAGATAGACGCAAATGTCAAAATTCAAAAGATACTTGAATCATTTCTTTTCAAACTGTGCCTTTTCTTTCCTGCGTTTTTTACGCGTTCTAAAGCTCGAGTTTAGCTGACATGCAGTCTCTTTATGCCTCACCTCCTCATGACTCACCTCTTCTTTCACTTCAAAGAGACAAGAGGAGAAAAAGGAAAGCCAAGGAGAGGAAGAAAGAGAGAACAAGAGAGAGGAGAACAAGAGGAAGAAAAAGCAAAGGGAGGAGACAACAAGCAGCAAGCAAGCATCAAGGGAGAGTAACTCACCAAGGAGAGGAAGAAGGAGAAGGAAGAAGCACCACCACTCGCCACACCAAACACCCAAGGTGAGTCCTCTCTCTCTCTCTCTCTCTCTCTCTCTCTCTCTCTCTCTCTCTCTCTCTCTCTCTCTCTCTCTCTGTGTATTAGGATCTATGATTGAACTTTTTATAGTACAAATAAATCATGAATGGCGGTCATCGGATTGAAATCAGTCCACTGAGCGCGTTTGCCAAAGCGACTAAATTTCAGTATAGACGCAGGTATAGACGCGAAGCTATGTTTGCTGTCATTGCGTCTACGGTCGCTTCTCATAGCGTATGTATTCTGCGTCTGAGACGCGAGAATACACGCGCTCTGCATAGAATAAGCTTTGACTTCAGAGTCGCATCTCCAAGCGCGTATATCTTGCATGTGAGACGCGAAAATACACGAGCCCTACCCAGAAGCTTTGACTTCAGAGTCACGTCTCCAGGCACGTGTATTCAGCATTCCACATGCGAGGATACACACGCGCCCAGAAGCATTGACTTTAGAATCGCATCTGAGAGCACGTCTATGCTGCATCTCAGATGCGGATATACAGACGCTCTGACAAGAGGGTTGACCTCAGGGATGCATCTGAGAGCACGTCTATCCTGCATTTCAGATGTGATTATACATGCGCCAGCCATCTCTGATAAAAAATAATTTTTTATTTCTGGAATTATACGAATTTGTCTTTTTCCTGTGTTTTGTTTGTAAATGTCGCATCCTGGTTCATCAAGTAATGACCCAGATTTGGATCACATGAATGATACATTGGGCTTGTTTGGTAGAGGGGTCAATGCATTTTTTGGAGGTTTTCCTAGTAAGGAAGACTTCATGGGAGAGATGACTAGACATCTTGGCCGCTCTCCCACAGCAGACGAGGTGTTCAACGTCATGTCTGAAACACCTCTGACGTCTTTGCCTGGCACTACTTCCCAAACACCAAATGTCCAAACTCCAATTGTAGGTACTCCATGTGCAACACCTGTATATGCATCGATTGAAGCACAAGCATCAGCCAATGCACGTGTATTTGCAGAAGAACGTGCATCCAGCGAGGCAGAGGGTAGTCGACAGAGAGGGAGGAGGGAGAGTCAAGGGGGAGGACAAGACTTGTGTGGGGTTGCCTAGGAGGTGGCGAGCGATCACTCTGACCAAAAGATCATGTAGAGAAGCATGTACACCAGTACTATAGAGTTATAGATACTGGTGGCATCTTCCATGATGATGAAGAAAGGGATGTAATGGCATACATGAGGAGCGTCGTGCATACGACGTACAAAGATTGTTTCATTTACTTCAAGAATCAGAAAAGCGGCTTGTGGTAGGAGGTGTTGAGGGCAGTCCATAGGAGGTACCCAAATCCTAAGGGTCAGTGATTCTCAGATGATTGGGGACGCACAAAAGTGAGGGATTTGCTTCACATTAAAATATCCGACCTCATAACACGCTCCAGGGAGTCACTGCGGAGACAAGAGGAGGTGCGTGGAGCCTATAGCCAACCACTTATATGCCACCTCATAGAGTGGAAGAAAGCCAAGAAGAAAGCAATAGAGAAAGTGAAGAGTCGTCAGCATGCAGAGGCGCGACGCATCCAAATGGAAACCATGGGATCGTCGCATTACGGATCAGGCGGCAGAGAGTCGTGGGAGACAGAGTTTATAAGTATATTTTGATTTCTAATTTTTTAAAATTTATATTTCTTTCAATTCTTTATATAATTTTTTCTAATATATTGTGTCTCATAATTGTTTGTATATATCATAATTGTTTTGCAGACTACTATCGTTGGTAGGATACCTACTCCTAGAGAGGTAGGTTACCATCGAGGCCATAACTACGCAGCCACATGGATTTACTTCTATGAGGAGAGTTTCATCACTGAGGAGCAATACAACCGGGCTATGAGGATTCGACAACCAGAGAAGGTATGTTTTTCTTACTTTCCTATTAAAAGTATAGCTAATTATAACTTTTTCTTTGCAATTGTACGTAAGCAACCTTGATCTTTTGTGTGTGTAGGCGAACCCCGATGTGGAGCATAGCAAGGAGGGGGATAGCGATGCTAGTAGCCATGGTGGTGCTAGCGAAGATGTTTCTTCTTCAGATTCATAGAGGAGCACCATACCTCCTCTATGGCCTTGTTTTCTTGTATATCTATTATCCATCTTTGAGCCTATTGCTTGCGGCCACGCTTTAGGTCGCGAGCACTTAAACTCCCCATGTAAATGCGTTTTATCTATAATGAATACATGGATTTTTGTTTTCAGTTATCGTGCTTTCAGATCCATTGTGTTTTTCCCAAATGCACAATTTGATATATGGGAGGGGGAAAAAAAAAACCAGAGAGCATGTGGTTGCTCTCTGGTTTGTTTTTTCCAGTTCTGTTTCTCGCGTCTATCTGTGCATCTAAATTGCAAAAAATGTGCGTTTATAATCGCATCTAAAATGCAGAGTACCCATGCTACATAATTAAAATTTAAAAAAAGAAATTAAATATCTTTTTAAAATAAAGGATATTTTTGATTTTGCATTCGCATCTATCGACGCATGTAAAAGCGCGTCTATGGGCGTGCCTATATGCCCGCCTAATTTTCCACATAGATGCGCTGATAGATGCACAAAAGAAATTAAATAAATAAAAAAATTGGTTTTTTAATGCGCTTGTATTCACGCATGTATATGTGGGTCTACTGCGCGTCTATTTCTGTGTGTAAATTTCTTTATACATGCGACTATAGGCGCGAGATTGTAGACACACAAATAGACGGGCAGGTAGATGCGTCTAAGAGGCCTTTTTGTTGTAGTGTAGATGAGGAGCATGGTTCCCTCAATGGGGAGCCACACTCTAATTGGGAGGAAGGAGAAGAAAGACCACACTCTAATCACCAATGGAGGAAGTGAGAGAATGAATGTTGAAATCAACTCCATTTGCTCTTCCTTTATCTTCTTATGTTGGTCTCTTCTTGGGGTGTAACTGTTGAGATATCGAGCTCCACTCGTGATACGCCAGGGTGACCGTTGTATATTTATGTCACCGACTTGTCAGTTGCAGACGCGGTTGGTACACCGCCCATGAATAATAGCTACATGATAGCTATCCTTATCTACTCTAGTTCGTGGCTCAGTTAGTATGCCACCTTAGTTAGTTGAGTTTGGTTTGAGACCCATATATAGGGTTCTTCTATTTCTTTGTACTTGAGTTCTTTTGGCTTACACAACTAAGAAGAGGAAAACTGTTTTCAGCCTCCACCCTTGTGTGTCTTCCCCCATTGTGCAAGCAAGAAAGCTTCAAGCGAGACTCCTTCCTTCTCTCCCACAATCTTGACATGGTATCAGAGCCTTGTTCGTGGTAAGGAGCTCAAGAAAGCAAGCCAAGCTCGCGATGGTCTGGTAAGAGGAGCAGTGTTGCTTTCATTTCCTGTTTTGGGAGCAGATCTCTGTAGGTAGCACAGCCGGAAATTGCAGGAGTGCATTGTCTCAGGTTGAGACGCCCTTCGCGGTGAAGCAAGAGGGCAGTATATGCTGCGGGAAAAGGCTTTAGCCCTCGGCGACCTTGTTTTTTTGATTTGAGGCCATTTCGGGGCCTGTTTTGCAGACGGAAGATTTCTGCACGCACTCAAGAAAAGGCTCAGTTTTATGCTGTGCGACCACTGTTCTACAGGTCGGTGAAAAGTTACTGTAGAAATTGCATCGTATGCTTGTGCGCAGAGACATTGGGAGTTTCAGAATCATCCTTGGTTCCTGTTTATGCAAAATCGTCACTAGGAAGTGACTGTGTGGTCAAATACCACTTTCACCAGTTTTGCAGATTTGCCCTTGTGAGGGTGAAGCTGTGTTTTTTGCAGTGACAGAATTTCTTGCAGTATTCTGTAATGGCGTCTGATTCTCTTTCACAGATTGTCACTGAAAAGCTTGAAAAGAACAACTTCCAGGCATGGAAGTTTAGAATGACGAATTTCCTTATGGGAAAAGGATATTGGGAATTTGTTGCAGGAAATGAAGAAGAACCAGTTCTTCCTGATGTTCCCAATCAACAACAAATGCAGGCATTTAAAACATGGCATGAGAGAGCCAGGAAAGTTATGTATTGGCTGTCTATCAGTATTTCAGACTCTATGATTGTGCATATTCAGGATGCAAGTACGCCAAAGGAGGCATGGGATACTTTGTCAAAAATGTATAGCACAAATACGCAAGCCAGGAAAATGCAGCTCAAGCAAGAGTTGCATAATGTGCAAAGAGAAAGTATGAGCATCAACGACTACCACATGAAGGTGAAGAAGATTGCAGATGCACTTGCTTCCATTGGGTCGCCAGTGGAAGATGATGATTTAGTTTCCGTGACCTTGAATGGTCTAGGAAAGGATTATGCACAGTTTCGGACATCCATTTCAGTTCGTGAAAGATTTCCTGATTTTGAGGAGTTGATTGCTCTTCTAATTTCTGAGGAACAGAGAAATGGTGGTGCATCTTCTTCAGGAGGAACTTCAAAAGAAGCTGTCTTTTACTCAAATGCTGGAAGAGGTAGAGGCAGAGGTAGAGGAGGCCGATTTGGAGGCCGTGGCAGAAATCAGAATATGCAGCAAACTCAAGAAAACCAGTCCTATGGAGGAGGACGTGGTAACTCTAGAGGCAGGGGGAGCCAAAGAGGTCGTGGTGGATGGCAAAGAGGTCAAAATGCAAACAGTAATGTTGAATGCTACTACTGTGGTAAAATGGGTCATATGGCTAAAGACTGCTATAAAAAGCAGAATGACATTATGAATGGAAAACTGCAACAAGGGAATTATGCATCTTCTAGTAGACAGGGTGATGACAGAAATGAGCATTTGTTCATGGTGCAGCACATGAACAATTCTGTGACAAGTGCAGAAGAAAGCAATGATGTATGGTATGTTGACTCAGGTGCATCAAACCACATGACAGGTCATGCAGAATGGATGGAGGATGCAAGGAAAATGGAAAAACCAGGATTTGTGGAGACTGGTGATGATACTGCACATCCTATTGTGCAGATTGGAAAAATTCCCTTGTCTATGCAGGATGGGAAAAAGAAATACCTGTCCGATGTATTTCATGTCCCGAATATCACCAAGAATCTGGTTTCTGTTGGTCAAATGGTTGAGCAGGGCTTGCAGGTCAGATTTAATCCTCATGGATGCTTTGTTGAGGATATGAAAAATAAAGGTCGCTTGATAGCAAAAGGAAAGAAGAAGGGCAGAATGTTTACGTTGGATGCAGACATGTCTGAATTGAGTGCAGCAATGTTTGCACATGGGACCGGTGTAGTTGCAGATATTGATATCTGGCATAAACGCATTGGTCATGTTAATGTACAGCGACTTAAATCAATGCAGGCCCAAAATATTGTTACAGGTTTGCCGAAATTCAAGGTTGCAGAAATGCATAAGGTATGTGAAGCCTGTCAATTTGGAAAACAGGCAAGGAAACCATTTCCTAGACATGTTCAAGAGAGTAAGAAGCCATTGGAATTAATCCACTCTGATGTGTGGACTACTAAAGCTGCATCTCTTGGAGGCTGTCATTATTTTGTCACTTTTATTGATGACTATAGCAGAAAAGTTTGGGTGTATTTTATGAAAAAGAAAAGTGAAGTTTTTGGGCATTTCAAAACCCTTAAAGCTATGGCTGAAAAAGAAAGAGGTCTGCAAATAAAATGCCTAAGGTCAGATGGAGGGGGAGAGTACCTCTCAAATGAGTTTGCAAAGTTCTTGCAGGAGCATGGCATAAAGCAGCAATATTCATGCAGTTATACCCCACAACAAAATGGAATTGCAGAAAGGAAAAACAGGCATATTGGAGAGGTATCTTGTGCCATGCTCAATGAAAAAGACTTGCCAGATTTTTATTGGGCTGAAGCAGTTGCTACAGCAGTCTACATAATGAACAGGACTCCCACTGCAGCAATACATGGAATGACTCCAGAGGAGAGGTATACTGGTAGGAAACCAGATATTTCTCATTTGAAAATTTTTGGTTGCATTGCCTATGTACATGTGCCAGATGAGCTGAGATCCAAGTTGGATCCAAAAGCTGAGAAGTGCATCTTTATTGGTTACTCTCTGCAGCAAAAAGGGTATAGATGCTATAACCCTTCTACTCGTAAGTTTACAGTGAGCAGAGATGTTGTTTTTGATGAGATGAGTAGCTGGTATAAACCAGTAAATGTGATTGATGATGAAGATGCACAAAATGGTAATGCTACACAGAATTCACAGCAGCAGTCACAAAATATTAGTGGACCTGGAGCGTCCTCTAGCAGTGGTTCACATTCTTCGCCATGGACAGGCAGATTGAGATCAGGAGAATCTTCTCAAAGCAATGCAGATAGTGGTATGCAGGTATCACGAAAAGGAAAAGAGAAGGTTGATCAGCCCATGTTTGATGTGAATGCAGGTCACTCTTATGTGGATGGTGAATCTAGTGGCTCAGAACAGAGCATTGATGATGAGTTGGGTATTCCTTCTATTGTTACACCTGGAGTAAGGAAGACCAGGGATGTTTTGAGAGCACTTGGGAGTGAACCCACTTTGCGCAGGTCTACCAAAGTTAGGTATCCTGTGGATAGGCTGAAATATGATGGATTTACAGCCATTCACTATGCATATATGGTCAAAGTGATACAGGAACCAGAACCCACTTCTTTTGAGCAAGCCATGGGAAAAGAAAAATGGGAGAAAGCCATGGATGAAGAAATGGATGCCTTGGAAGCAAATGCTACATGGGAGTTAGTACCTTTGCCTAAAGGTAAGAATGCAATTGGCTGTAAGTGGGTTTATAAGGTGAAGCACAATGCAGATGGTTCTGTGAACAGATACAAGGCAAGATTAGTAGTCAAGGGGTATGCACAAACATATGGCATTGACTATGAAGAAACATTCAGTCCAGTTGCAAGGATGGCAACTGTAAGAGCAGTCATTGCTATGGCTGCATCAAAGGGATGGTCTTTACATCAGATGGATGTAAAGAATGCCTTCTTGCATGGTGATTTGCAAGAAGAGGTCTATATGGAGCAGCCACCAGGTTATGTGCATGCTGTTCATCCTGAGTTTGTTTGCAGGTTGAAGAAAGCTTTGTATGGCTTGAAGCAAGCACCTAGAGCATGGTCTGACAAGATAGGACAGTATCTTGTCACTATTGGCTTTCAGATTTCCAAGGCAGATTTCTCACTTTATGTGAGAAAAACAGAGAAAGGTATTATGCTACTTGTCATTTATGTTGATGATTTGATTATGACAGGTGACAGTGATGAAGATATCCTTCATGTGAAAATGCTATTGAAGCAGAAGTTTGAGATGAAGGATTTGGGAGAGCTGCGTTATTTCTTGGGCATTGAGGTGATTAGATCACCAAGTGGGATACAGCTCTTGCAGAGGCAGTATGGATTGGACATGCTGTCCAAATATGGGATGACAAGCTGTAAGCCTATTTCAGTTCCTTTGGAGAAAAATGTGAAGCTGAGCACAGATGCAGGTGAGCTTCTAGAAGACCCTACTATGTACAGACGCATAGTAGGAAGTTTGATTTATATGACTATTACCAGGCCAGATTTGAGCTATGCTGTTGGATTGGTAAGTCAGTTTATGCAGGCTCCAAGGAAACCACATTTGGATGCAGCTAGACGCATACTTAGGTATGTGAAGTCCACATTGCAGTATGGACTATTTTATGAGACTGGGGTTCAGATACAGTTGCATGGATACACTGATGCTGATTGGGCTGGTAGTATTTCTGATAGACGATCTACCAGTGGATATGTATTCTCTTTTGGGAGTGCTGCAGTCACTTGGAGCAGCAAGAAACAGCCTACAGTTGCCTTGTCGAGCACAGAGGCTGAGTACAGGGGTGCAGCAATGGCTGCATGTGAGGTAGCTTGGTTGCATAAGCTACTTTATGATATGCATCAGTCTACAGATGGGCCAGTTGTCATTTATTGTGACAACATGAGTAGTATACACTTGGCAAATAACCCAGTCTATCATGCTAGAACAAAGCACATTGAGGTGCATTATCACTATGTGCGGGAGAGGGTTTTACTAGGTCTTATTGATCTAGTTTATGTCAGCACAGAGGATCAGGTAGCTGACATATTCACGAAGGCATTGGGCGCAGAGAAGCTGCGCAAGTTCAGAGACCTGCTTGGTGTGCAGGAATTGGGATTGAGCTCGAGGGGGAGTGTTGAGATATCGAGCTCCACTCGTGATACGCCAGGGTGACCGTTGTATATTTATGTCACCGACTTGTCAGTTGCAGACGCGGTTGGTACACCGCCCATGAATAATAGCTACATGATAGCTATCCTTATCTACTCTAGTTCGTGGCTCAGTTAGTATGCCACCTTAGTTAGTTGAGTTTGGTTTGAGACCCATATATAGGGTTCTTCTATTTCTTTGTACTTGAGTTCTTTTGGCTTACACAACTAAGAAGAGGAAAACTGTTTTCAGCCTCCACCCTTGTGTGTCTTCCCCCATTGTGCAAGCAAGAAAGCTTCAAGCGAGACTCCTTCCTTCTCTCCCACAATCTTGACAGTAACCAACAAGCATGTTGGCCTACCCTTGAACACAATATCAGTGAGTTTGGGATTCTTTGACCGATTCCCATTTTTTGAATACTAAAAATGTGGCATTGGGATAACATGCCCATAAGTTTCTCAAAACCATATGATGACCAATTCCCATTTTTTGAATACTAGAAATGTGGCATTCGGATAACATTCCCATAAGTTTCTCAAAACCATATGATGTGACCTATCATTGGAAAGCACTTGAAAAATGGAATCTATTGAGCTATAGAGCGCTCAATTTGGAGTTATAGTGTTCAATTTATGACAAATCCAAAGATTTGACCACGTGTCCCAAACTTATGGGAAATTCCCATATTCCCTAATATGGTGTTCTTCAAGATTGTGTTAATTTGGCCAATAATTCTTGTAATGACATAACATAAGAAAAAAATTAAATTATGTATTTCTTAATTTAGTATTTAAAGCAGTTTTCATCACGATATGAATTTGAGCATTTCGAATCTATACTATAGATGTAACATATGTCACAAAGAGACATCGCCATCGGAGTTGGCCACCTGATAGTAATTTGCACCACGAAAATAAGATTTATTTAACAATACATGCACTTGCTTATGGTAGCATATACAAAGTTTTGAAAATGATAGGATCACCATGGATTTTCACTTTTGATATTGTGATGGGTTATAAGAGGGCATGCACACCAAGAGGATAAGAAAAAGCTCCGTGAAATGATCATACTCAGATATTTTGGAAGATGGACTTATGTTCAAGGAACACACACTTTATGAAGATTGTATGTAAAATCTAATGCATTACATCTAATTTAAGAGTGCAACATAATAAATGCTTGTATATTTTTACTTGATGTCAATGCAATGTATTAATCCTTGATAGAAATAGGTCAAAATATTGACGTTTCCACTTTCTTTCACTATAGTGCACCATCTCAAAAGTAATTGTGTAATATTTGTAGCTTTTACTCCAGTTTTAGATATTATGCATTAAGCTTATACATAAGTATGTAAAAATTATAGTCTTTGAAATCTCTCAAATTAATGCAATGCATCATTCCTTATAAAGATGTTTTGAAATTCCACAAATTCAATACATAATATAAATAAAAATATAACTAGGTTAAGCATATAAGGTAAATACAAGGAGTGGGGATTACTAATGAGCTAAGCCTGAGTATATGTTGTGTTTTTGTTTGCACCTGCAATTGTATTAATGCCATGCAATAAGTTAAATTATGATTTTATTACAATATAGAAAAAAGTGAAGAATAATTTATTATTTTATTGCATTAAAAGATAGACAATGAAGATGACACTTTTTTACACTTTCTTTTATTTATACTTCAAAATCTCAAGCTCATTTGCATAAGCTTAAAATTTTGGAAGCTGAATGTATATGTGTGTGTGTCTGTGTGTGTA
This sequence comes from Lygodium microphyllum, assembly GCF_053477565.2. Classification (NCBI taxonomy): domain Eukaryota; kingdom Viridiplantae; phylum Streptophyta; class Polypodiopsida; order Schizaeales; family Lygodiaceae; genus Lygodium; species Lygodium microphyllum. Next base: position 31,852,202 of record NC_141136.1, read on the forward strand.
GCATATCATCATAATTATACACTTGGATAATAAAACTATAAATTCTTAGGAAAGAACTTAGGTAAGTTACATATAATTCTGATAATTTATATATCCATTAAAGATAAAAAGTTATGGAAGAAGGGTATTTATGAAGATCCTTAATAAGTTTAGATTGTGTATCACAATCTAGGCTAGGTTGTTCAAATATTGTCTATAAAGTAGCATTATTTAAGATGCATGATTTTAGCCATGCTTAATTTTATGCTACTAAAAGCATAAGGTGCTCGTTAAGAAATACAATGTTAGAAAAAAATAGTATGATAAAAATTTCAATTTTAATTCACTCGCAATTATATACTTCTATTTGTCTTTTCAAATGCATCAAAAAACAAGGATCTTAATTCATATTTTTAATGTAATCTTAGGAAATTTCCTCGGGAGAATTGGTGACTTACCCAAAAGGTTGGTAACTATGTTGCTTATTAGCGTATATATGCATAAGTCAATATTCAACTTCAATAAATCTTATTTGTAATGGCTATAGGAAAAGAGCTAGACTTATTTACGATTATCCTCAAGCATACACTAGAACCTAATATAGACAATTTACATCCAATTTGTGTGTATATTCTTGCAAGAATCTATTGTGTATGTCATGCGTGCACTTTGATGGGAGGATATTTTAAAGGGAAAACTAGCACAAGTAGATGTATGTTAAAGTGTGCATGAAAAAGAAGAATGTAAAATAAGTAGAGTATATTACTACAAGTATACTGAAAGAATAACTATTTTTCACACAAGACTGAACATATAGGAACCTTTCACACAAGGCTCTACATCTATGTATTGGACTGGACTTGTCTATTAGCTAACTTTGGCTATGATGTCTACCAAGTTTTTTTAATATAGACATGCTACATGCATCTACTCGATAGCATTCTAAACATTGCCCAAGCGCAAATCTTTCACACAAGAGTGAACATAGATGTGATGGACTACACTTATCTACTAGCTAACTTTGGCTATGATGTCTACCAAGTTTTGTGAACATAGACATGCTACATGCATCTAGTAGATAACATTCTAAACATTGCCCAAACATAGATATAACAAATGGGTAAACTAGTTGATATGTTATGTAGTGGCCAACTAAATAATAAAAACATGACAATCAATATCACTCAAAAAATACAAACATGTCATATTTCCTCACCCATGGAAATATGTGTGTTGCTAGACAAAAGCATCATTAGGACATCTCACTTTGCAGAACTTCCAAAGACAACAAAACTCAATCATGTATTGTGCTATCATAAATAAAAATGCTTTTAATCCTCCTTTTTTTCTCTTCATTATGCTCGTGCCATACTTTGAAATACTACCTATGAGGTGTTAATTTTCTGGACACATTTCAAATCACGTACGAGGAAGGTATCATCATCATCAATGTCTGCATCCATAGCTCCAATGGCAATCATGTAAAAGTGCCCATTAAGAAAATGTGTCAAGTACTTAATGCATGCCTCATCATCATTATCAATTACCACACATAGGCATGCACTTTGCATGGCTACATTCACGTAAGGTGGAGTTCAACCTATATGGTCAAGTCTCCATCCCTTGGAGGGTACATAGCCTCCATAAAATACAATACATTGTTGGAAGTCACTAGAAAGAAGCAATACAAACCACTATAGCCTCCATAAACTACAATACATTGTTGAAAGTCAATATAAACAAGCAACACACAACCTCCATAAACTGCAATAGTACATTGTTGGAAGTTACTAGAAACAAGCAATACAAACCACTATAGCCATTTTCCCATACAAGGAATCATCAAACCACAAAAAATGGGAGCTCATAAATCACTCAAGAATAGAAACTTCTTACAAAAGACCACAAAGCTCTTCTTACAAAAACCTTATTCTACTATTAATTCATAGAATGTACAATGGAGTGTGTGACTTTTTTACATCAACATGTAACAAGGCAAGGGTGACTAGATTCTTAAATGAAAAACTCCCCTTTCAACAGAAAGGACTGATACACCATAAACCACATTTGGATAGGAAGGAAAGTCCAAGATGCGTATTCAGTCATCTTAGAAGGATCATAAACACTTGGAGGTCATTACTCAAGGTAATGCATTGCATCAATCATGCTATTGGGTAAACTTGTAGAATAAGGTATTACATCAATTGTGTCATTGGGTAGACTCGTAGGGATTAGTATTTGAGTAGAGATTCTAATTACAATAAACCTATTGTAGGGCAAACAAGTTTCAAATATAACCTCAAAATAGATACCCTTTACATTACTTTTTGGACCCATGGATCTAGACATAGCACATAAAACATAGACTTGCCTTTTCTTGGGAAGGACACTTTCTTCTTGAGACTTTAAAATGAACTCCTTCTTATACCACCATTGTAAGTTGGAAACTAGGGTTAAAGTACCATCTCTATATCTTCTTATAGAAATGAGTTCACGGACCCATAAAAAATAATGAATAAAAAGATGAACTTTCCTCTCAATGAAGCCCATGGAGTAGTCTTATCAACCATAACTTTATACCATGCTTATAAACCTTTGACATAGGATCTTTATCTTCTCCTCTGAGTATATATTGCTTTGAAAGAAGGCCTCCAAACATTTTACTTTGACGATGGTTTGAAATTAAGGTAAGAAATAAGAAGGAAGAAGACTTTGTCTACCATGATACTCTAAAAGAAAAGAAAGAGATGATGACTCATTATATCATATCATCCTCATGCCCCAACCCAAGCTATTAAAGCATACTATATAGATTTTTGAGCTCACTTGGAGTATTTGGCTACTAATAATTCCATTGCTAGATATAATACATGCAAAGCATCCACTCATCATTCCATTTGGTGAGGCTCCTCCATAGCTTCCAAATTGAAAGTGCTAATCCATTGAGATAATAATCTTGCTATTTTTTATCATAGCAATAAAATGGAATGAGTCGCTAAATCATTCTATGGCCCTATCCATAGTCATGCATAATGGCCCAACTATCCTTGGTATATGCTTATTAAGGCTTTTTGCAAACTAGCCTTTAATCAACTAAGCCTCCCAAGCGATTCAAAGAAGACACACATAAATAGCATAATGTCCTCCCTTATAGTGTAAGTATCTTGCTTGTAAATTTTCACTACCAGTAGATCTATATCTTTGTGACATTCAAGCCAAGTTCTCTCCAAGAATTTAAGTATCTTCCCTTCCCAATTCCATTAAGCATCAAAGACATTATTGTGTCACTTTAAATATATAGATTCCTTCATCATTTCATGAGCCCCAGATTTTGGTTTTGAAAATTCCTAACAAAGACACGGACTCCAAATTTGACAAAGCCTAGCTTTTTTTATTATAAAAATTATTGTTTTGTCTACCTCTCTCATGCTTGAACCCTTGTCTATATAATGTTTTCTATTAGGCCACACCATGCACCACATATCATTATACTTTTCCATTTTAAGGTGAATATAAGCAATGGTATGTATCATTGTGTACTAGATCTTGTTGTAATACCTCCCTGGATTATGCAAGGAGTAGATTTGATCACTTAACTAGTAGTCTCTCCCAGCTTCAAAACACATAAGCACATGCTACTACTATATTATGATGTATTCAGTAATTTTACCATTGAAGGAGCTCACATATCACATTTGGGGCTCTTCCTAACGTTATTGAAAGCTAGCACATTCAACACTAGACTCTATGCATACACGTGTCTAGAAATAGTTGGTTAGATGTAAGAAAATGGGTTTTAATAGCCAAATTAAGTGGAATATAGAGAATCCTTATTGCTTGAAAAATACTCTACCCAGGAGTTCACTCTTTGTAAACCAAATATGTCACCTACGAGCAAAGAATCGTGGAAAACCCCTATCTACAGCTTGTGCAGGAGTCATATGACCCCACCCCATTTTTTACACTTATATGATGTATTAATAAAATTTATTGTGAATTCTATTTTTCACATATAAGATTGTATATTGTGTTTACTTCTTCCTCATATTGAATAATATTAAAAGACTAGAATATTTCTAATTTGGAAATTAAGCATTGCACTTTAAAGGTGATACATTGTTGCATCACTCCAAATGTAGTATTTGATGATGGTGCATTGTCTTTAACACAAAAACTGTAGTATTTATAAAACATAACAAATAAATTATCTTTCCCCTCCCTCATTCATCTTCCTCCCCTCCCCCCCATACCCCCTATTCTTATGGGTGGAGGGGAAAATTAATAGGGCCTATCCCTAATGTATATCCTTATGCACTTTTTGAAAAAGAAAACCCTCCCTTGCACTTACATGGTTCCTTATGCACTTTTTGAGGAATAAACCCCTCTTTGGCACTTAGATGGTTTCATAAATTATCCATGGCAAACTCCTCAAGAGGTGCTATCAATTAAATTAATTGAATTAGGCTATGAATTCTCCCTTGACTATCGGAAACCTCTTTGTAAATATGTATATTATGCATGCTTGCTCTTTAGATCCTAACTAGGAAGGGAGATAGAGAATAACAACCCTCATTCATGACCACAATGACCATTATCAATGCTATCATTATATGCTCAAACGAAATTTATGTAGGAATATCATCAAAGTATATGGAAGCAACTCAATAACCCGCAGTCCAAATGTTGCGGATTCAAGGCCACATGTGTCTAGCAAAATACATTTACCTTATACTTAGTGCCCACACAATTGTAAACTACAAGTGGTGGCTGCCCACCACTGTCATCTATATTCCTTATTCTTTACTATGATAGAATAATAAAGAGAAGGCAGGTCACACATTGTGACTGTTGAAGTTTCCACACACTAGTCTTACTCTTTTGCATTCAAACCTCCATAGCCATTCCTCTTACTTCCCCTTGTGGACTTCTCTCTCTCACTCTTGCTCACCCTTTCAAACTAATATTAGAGTAGGAATTCAAGGAGCTTCACCCATTCTACTTCAGCTTGGGAAAGAGAGCTTCAACCCCAACTTCCATGGCAACTAGAGCTTCAATCATCTAAGGAAAATATCAAATCCCCACCTTCTCCAACTCATTTCTCAACTTCAACACAACCTTTGATCAGTGCCTAGTAAAGTCAAAGAGTTAAGGATAGTAGGAGAAGTCTCTAGAAATTATCCCACAATTGGTCATAGATTTTTAGGGGGCTTCCCTACTCACTTCCCCTCAGACATTTGGCTCGACAACTCTTCTAATTCTTATCTAGCTATTGAGGACTTGTCTTAGCACTTTTGACTTTGGCTTTGGGCAGCATTTGAGAATACAAACTTACAATTCACAATTTTGGATAGCAAAGCATTTGAATGTTTATGCTTTACTAATGCTTATTCACATAGGTTTTAATGCTAGGATGATATATTGATCTTAGGGATGCTCTACAAATTGAATAGAGCTTATTTTACTTAGCCATTAAAGGGACCTTTGTTCTCATAAATAGTGGATAGAAAGCATATGCTTTGAATATCAATGAAATATATGCTTACATGCGATGGGGAAATGCTCTTTGATCATGTGTATGCTTGATACTATTGGGCATGTATGGATATGATCTCCTTTTGGCCTTGAGTTTTAATTCTAAGCTCTCTTATATTCATATCTATAGAGGTTGCATGGTTTAGTGATCTCTTATTCATAGGCTTGGATGCTGATTTTATTTACATGCTCTAGGACATATTATTTGGTACCTTTGGGCTTTCGAATGTTATGACATGCATGTATTGAGCGAGCTTCCGTTGCTCTTGGATACTTCACTTTACTTCCAATGGGAGAACTTTCATATTTCATCGCAATGCTTGGGTTTGAGAGATTGCACAAGTCTCTCATCTATACTAATTGGTTTATGCAGACACCTTCTTTGTAGTTATTAATTGCTATGTGATTTTTTTCATTTTATTTTTTGGTTGCCTAGTACTTCCTCTTTGAGGTACATTATCAGCCCCATAGACACATGCTTCCTTGGTACTCGAATGTTATGATAATGCCTTGAGATGCTAGTTGGATTTTTAAGAGCTTGATTATCTCAGTTTTGAAGAGGTTTATTTCTATCATAATAGTTTGGACAGCAAGCATACAACAATGGACTCTATGCTTTGAATGCCCATTGTGTCTACATGATATTTTAAGCATGTTATATGTCTATAGTGATGTCTAGGATTGATGTAAAAATACAAATACAATTATAACACGCTTTGGCACTTGATTTTGAGTTGCATTTGACGTACTTACTCACTTATGGGTATTGAGTTGCATTTGAGTTGCATTTGACGTACTTGATTTTGAGTTGCATTTTACGTCCTTGGACTTTGGTCAGATGCTTTGAGCTTCCATACTTACTCACTTATGGGTATTGAAGCTTCAATTGGACACTTATGCTCCCATATATATTTGAGATGTGCTTCGGCTTTCCAGATGCTTTTGTGTATATGTCTTGAGCTTTGCCTGCTCACTTTGCATTCAAGATTCTCTCATAGATGGAGGTGCTTATACACAAAAACTTTTGGTACTTTTTTCTTGCAATTGGTGGGCATTTCTAGTCTCATTTGTTCACACCCTTTTGGATTTGTTTTGCAAGCTATTTTGTTGAATTTACTATAGCCCATACTCTTGCTATTTGTGCTAACACTTGCAGTCATTATGGCAAGTTCATATGCCAATAATGCTATTTTCAATCTTCAGAATCTTGATGGAAATAACTTCCAATATTGGACAACATAGGTATGCCTTGGTACAAAAGAGGCAAGTTAAACCATTGAAGTTAGATAGCATAAAGCATGAGCTTTATGATATAGAGGGTTAGGCAAAACTTGATTATCTATGCAAATCTAGTGTTATTTTATCATTATCAAAGTAAGTGTATTTTAATAACATTGGGATTGAGAGTGGTGCTTATGAATAATAGAAAAAAATTTGATTTTTATGACAAATAAGGTCTTGCATCTCAATTATACTAGTTGAAGAGACTTGTAAACATTCACATGAAGGAGGGTACGGCTATATCCACTCATTTGAATGAATTTCATCCCATTTTCAGCCAACTTGTATCACAAGGCATTCAACTTGACAATAATATCAAGTCCTTTTTCTTGCTTGTTACACTACCTGAGTCATGGGACACCTTTCATATTTCTATGAGTGCTCATCCTTCTAAGGGTGGTTTTAAATGTAGTGGTATAGAGAGTTCCATACTAATAGAAGAACAAAGGAGAAAAAACATTGATACAAACATGTACTTCTTATGCATTGACGATTAGAGGCAGAAATTGTAGTAATCACACTAATAAATATGGTAGAGACTCCTAGCCTGATAGGGGCAAGTCCTAGTCTCATAGGCAATCTTGCATTAAGTTTCACAGATGTAAGTTCTCTTTGGCATGTAATTCTTATGGGCAACATGGTCAAATTCAACTATAATTGCATAAAATGTGCAATGATAGGCATAATGAGAAAGGCAAGGGGAAAGCATATGATAATGTAAAGTCTAATCATTGTAGCATTGTCCCTAGTAATTTCAGTGTGAAGATTGAAATGATAATGATGCCAGAAGGCAAATTTCACAGTGGATTCCGTGAGGTTTTTATTCCACGGTGGATTCCACGAGCTTTTTTGGTGGATTCCGTAAAATTATATTTATTTATTGGGGCTCATACACAAGATGGATTCCTTGTGTGAGAAGTTGATTAGTATGCTTGTCCTTCTCGGGCATTAGATTAATTCAATGTGCACGCATGTGATTCCACAATCGGTGATTCTGCAAAATACATATCAAATTAATGGACACGTATGAGTTTAGAGTGCACACTCAAATTAAATTAAGGTTAGGACAGAGTTCCAACCTATTTAATTATTTTGTAGCTCAAGACTACTAGGTATTCAACTTTTATGGGTTTTATCTTATTATTTTCAAACAATTGTGAATGCTTCAGTCGATGTGTAAAGCAGGTGGCGATGGCATTGGGTAGCACTCGGTGATGGTGTGAATTCAAAATACCTAGAAGAATTACTATTTATGATGGGCACACGCATTATCTCTAAAGAAGTGGTGTCAATATTTATTTAGACGCACTTATTTATTAAATTGCTTGACAAAATATTTATTAGTTTGTATGCACATAGACACTCGATTTAATATTTCATTATTTAACATTGTATTTCGGCGGCACAGCCCCACTTTTGGAATGCCCAAACGCTTTACTCTTTATTGGGGAAAAATCAAACACAAAAGCCAAAAGTATGCTAATTGTAAAGTGGGCTATTTTTTAGCTTGGAGATAAATAAATTTATAAATACATGGGTTGTGAAGCACTCACACAAGGCATGGGGGAGATTGCACCCAATTGGTTTTCTTGTCTCTTATTGTGCAAAATGTCTTTTTGTCTTTAGAAAGCTTTTGTAGAGTTATTTGTTCTTGGGGACCTTCCAGTGTTCACTACGCGCACATACAGCATACGATCTGTACACCAAATAAATGTAGCATATAAGGGTGTCTAATGATGACTATATTTTAGCTAATTTATCTATTGATGCTGCTCAGTTTATCGATGCTTCATCTACTTGCTACCATTTTTTGTTTGCTTGATTCATGTGCTTCATTCCATGTTACCCCGCATGAGGATTGGTTTCATAACTATTGTGGCAATACAGGTTCTGTTATGAGACTGCGAAATGATACTGCATTAGATATCATTAGCATTGGGGATGTTAGACTATAGTTTGATTCAAGCAACTCTTTTGTTTTGGATAATGTACGTCATGTACTAGCTAGCAATCTCTATTCTTTGACTATATCTAGGTTTTTTGACCATGTATTGGGTGTGATCGATTTACCACATGTATTTTTAACTAGCTACACTCTCTTAAAACAAGTGATAATATAACTCAAATCTATGAAAGAGACAAAAGATCTTATAGTAGCATCCATTTTACAAACCTCAAATTGGATAGTTAGATTCCATATGAAGGTAGCCTTCAAGGGATTACAAGAAACAATTGGGAGGAGTCTCATTATTATAGTCAATCAGGTGCAGGAGAGAGCTAATAGAGCTTATCATGAGATGCTCTAACAATTACTTTTACTGACTTGGCACATTTCCTTCACAAAGATTCCCATGTGAATAATCAACCTTTCACATTGTAGAAGCAGATTTCAGCTTCAATTTCTTCATTGCTTTCTTACGCTTCCTTTCCTATTGAAACCTTTGACCTTTTCTCAAGAGTTGTATCATTAATTATTTTTTCATGAAATTCCCTACAGCTTATATCCTAGCTATTTGCCTTTCTTTTCCCCCTCTTGTTTGCTATCTTGTTTCTGTTGAGGCCCAACATCTTCCATAACATGCTCCAAAGGTTATTGATTTGCAGCTTTAGGCTACTCCATACTTCTTCTTGTCACTCTCTTAGATGTCCCTACATTATCTTCATCTTTCTTCCAGTTCTCTTCCATAAGTATATGTGTGTTTTGCACTTTGCTAAATATGCAGATATTGAATATGCATCTACTTGTGATTCCTAGCCAGTCATGTCATGAATGTTTTTCCCTATATGAGACATTTCACTATCAGTAGCTTTCATCTTTTTAGTTACATGCAAAGCATGCATCCATATTGCAACATTTGGACCAACCATCTTGTCCATGCATTCTATCCAATTGTAGACCAAAAGCAGCAACATGTATAGTGGCATAAGCATTTTGAATAGCCAAGTCTGTGAACAACTTTTGCATATCTTTCCTTCCAAATTTCAAAGCAAGAGGAAATCCCATTTCTTGTGCATGGAACTTGCCATGTTTACAAAATATTAGCTATCATGCCAAGGCCTCTTGATAAGCAATAAAATCCTTCATTTCATATTGCAAACTATCACACCACATACATCTTTTTCCAATTCTAGGGACTGTTACCGATCCCCTTTTCCCTTGTTCTCTCTCATCCAATTTTGTGACCTTCAATTGAAGATCCCACATGCCTTTAACCAATTCATCTAATACATCTTTCATAATACTGGAAACAATAGGTGAAGCCATAGGGTTAGCCACATAAACAAGTGGGTTACTAGATAAATCAACTATTTTGCTCCTAATAATGGGCAAGCTAGATAAATACAATATTTCTCTTCTTCTATGTTTTTGCACTAGTGTACTAGCAACATCCATAAGATGACTCCACTATGTTTTAAGCCTTGTCTCTATAGTCTAATCATCTAATAAATAGTCAAGATTCTCTTGAAGCTCTGGATTTGTCGCTTATATATAGAAACAATTCAATTTTTTGACTTGTAAGAGCTTGTTATTATGCAAGGTCTAATTTCTCAAACCGACTTTTAAATTCTCTTAATAACTCTACAGCCACAAGACCCTTAGTGGGTTTTAGAACCCACTCTTGGAAAGTCTTGCAAGTAATCAAACTAGTATCTCCAATGTAAAATTCTTCCTAGAGTGTCTTCTTGAAAGCAACCCAATCATCAACATCCTAATGTACAATTTAGTAACTTGGGTTTCAATTCATGTACACTGACCCATACAAAATATTGGCTCTATGCAAGTCGAGTTATCCCAAATAACTCCATATTTTGAGTGTAGTTATGCAAATATGCAAGTACATTCATGCCATTAAACAACTTCATATCATGCTCTATTACTTGCAGAGCATTTATCACAATAGTTTCTGTTTGAGCAAAAGCCTACACCACCTTTTGTTGTTGTTGTACTTGCATAAGCATGTTCATATTCTATAATAACTAATCCAAAACATCACTAGAAAGTGTGCTTGAAGATTCTCCCATCTCGCCTTTCCTTTCGACAACTTGCCACATCGGGAGGGTTTATGAATGTCGAAGAGGTTTTACTCAAAATGTTGTATCCACCGGGGATCAAAGAGAGAAGGAAGTAGGGAATTGGAGATAGAATAGAAGAAAAAAATAGGCAGGAGATTCAAATTAATCCCAAGAATTCTAGAAATAAAGTTGTCTTCAAGACATGTGCATACATTATGAATCAATCATAAAGTCTTTTGCCAATCCTATCAATGTCTTTATATAAGATAAAGGAAAAGCTCGATGATTCAAAATCTACATGTATTACATGTAAGATTTGTTGTACATCCAAGACAAAGAGTCTAAACAATCAAACTTTCAATAAGTTTACATGATTTCTTGGTAGGAGAAACCAAAGTACCTGTCCCAGGAGCACTATGTATTGCTAAATCTCGAGAAAGGAAACAAAAGCGTTGTATGAGACTCCAAACACACTTCAGCCCTATGTATTCGTGGTGATTACAATGATTGTTTGATAGCTAAATTCCAAGACAAAGGGTTCTTGGATTAGCTAGACAATGTCTACGACTACTCGAAAGTAATCTCCCAGGACTAGATGTCTTGAGGCTCCTTGTCATACTAAAAAGGCGTACAAAACACTAGCTTCTTTCCTATTTCTCAGATGGAAAATGTGATGGTTGTGTTCACTCTGAAAGGGGGTAAAACCCTAGGATACTTCATCTAAATTCTCCTAGATCACTCCTTCTCAGCTCTTCTTGTCTCCAGAGTGTTGTTTACTACTTGAAAATTGCGATTGCCTAGCACCACAAGCTTCAAGAGCCATTCTCTTATTATGAGATTTTCTAAAATTGGCTAAAAAGACACTTTCTTTCTATATATCACTCTATTCTAAAAGTTTACTACACCTTTGAAGTATCTCTACAAGAAATAATGGCTAGAATATAAAAAATAGATTAAAATAGTCAAAAAATCCATTTTTTTTGAACCATTCATATTATGGACACTAATAATAATGACTAATATGACATTGAATCTCTAGATCAATAAGAAAATGAGATGGTGATACACCTCAAGGTTTTTCATAGTGTGTCTGCATAGCTGCATGACAACGCAATGTCAATGTAATGGAGTGGGATCTTGGGACTCCTAATGATCCGCATCCAATCAAACTCAGTACGATATGATCTAATGATGAGTGTACAAACTATGTATCACTCCTACTATAAGAGTTTAGGGATAATTTGCATGGAGATATGGTGAATTGAAAGGGATTCTCCCTACTATTGTCGTGCACATGATCCCATTGAAAGAAGGTAGTAAGCCAGTAAGGAAAAAGGTTAGAAAAATGCCTTTTGAGTTGAGAGAGACACTCTTCTTAAGGATTTTAAACTTCCACAGAGTATAGTTTGTATCATCTAACATACCTTTATTGAAGATTGGTTGAAAAATTATTAGTGTTTGAATAGGTAGTTCAACACCACAGCCTCTAGAACTACTTCATGTGCCAGAATCGCTTGTGGAAGTCAACATTGCTCCTGCTTGCTATCAAAGCTTTTGTCTCTCATGTACTCTTCGATCTCTAGAGTCCCCTTGGTCCTAATACCATGTAAAAATTACATGGTGTGCCAAATAGATTTTGAGCAAGAGATAGAGAAAGATAGCACACAACATAATAAGAGGACAATAGAAAATTTATTTAACTCTAAACAAGCTGGTACAAAGATGGCTTTGTCCACCTGTACAGTTCTAATGTGAAGCTTAGATGGATATCTAGATAGAAGATAGGTGAAGAGCCTAAGGCTAGCTAGAATAACTCTGATTGAGTGAAAGGATAGATTATGAAGGCTTTGAAGGGGTCTACCTTCTATAGCCTATGAAGGGGGGGTCATGATGGATGACCTTCCATATGCACCAGTGTCTGTTGGCCTTCCATGTGCACATGTGTCTGTTGACCTTCCATGTGCACATGTGTCTATTGACCTTGCATATGTACATGTATCTATTGACCTTCCATATGCATGTGTATCTATTGACCTTCCATGTGAACCTCCACTAGTTTGCTAAGGGCTACTTCTGGAGGTCTCAAACCCAAGATAGGGGTTCGTGATAAATTCCTTATCTTGCAACTTGATGTAGTGTGCCTTGAGTTGCTACGAGCTTTAACTACTCTATCTAACACAAAGGCTAGACCTACAATGGAGTCAAGACCCATCAATGTCTAGGCTCACACATGGCTTCTCCTCATAATGGGGGCCTTACAATTTTGAGCACTATGGATCATTGGTGAAACCTTATGAGGGTAGGGAATTAAGGCTATCTAACACAAGCAAGTAGCAACCTATCCATCAAATGTGAAGTGCAGCCTTGGAAGCAACTCATGCCACCCCAATCCACCTTTGCAATAGAGCCCTCCCCCCTAACTACAACAAGCTTAAGTTCAAGTCACATTGTGCTCTATTGATGTAGGCATCCTACAGCCAAAAACATAGATGAGAGGAAGCTTTGTAGGCAGATAGTCAGCTTGCTACCCACTGTTATTAAGAGTACCATCCAAATTGTCCCAAACTATGCATCCTACCTCTATTGGCATCTTGATGGAATTTCATCCTAAAATTGCCTAGTTCAACCTCACTCATATGGTAGCAATAATCTGTTGGCACTAGTAAATTCTCATGCTTCAAAATAAAATGGAGATGTAGTAGGAGAATGTGGCATGTGTAGTGTCATGTGTGGAAGAAGGGATAGGATTATCATTGCACACCTTCTAGCATGTCAAGAGGCCCATCTCGACTTTGCAAACTCCATTCGAAACCAACTCCATATTCCTATATGGACAAAGCAATAGTGGCTACTAATGTTGATGACTCGTTGCCCATCTCTTGGGACATCTTGAAAGAGCTCCAAGAGTCTTTCTAGAGGAAAATATGTGAGAAGCTATGGATGAAGCGGTGCAGTGACTTTGGGCTGCCTTGGTGGATGCATGTATCCAACTAGCACCTCTACCATTTTGTGATGATGATGATTTTGATGCATATGCGTAAACCCAACCTCTAACACAGTTGACACAGTTTTTCCCTTCCTTGCTAGCCATTACTCTTTAGTCTGTGCTCGCTCTTCTTCGGCCTCTATTGCCTCTCCTTCTACAACAAGGTTAGTGGCCAAACTCTAGTAGGAGGCAAAGGTTTCCCAAGATGTGCCCATAGAGATTGGCGAGGCAATAGTAACGTCGATTCCCATTTTGGTTGCCACAAATAATATAGCTCGTGGTAGGATGGACCTAAAGCGTATCTTAGTCCACAATCATTGGACTCAAGAGGAGAATGTGGAACATGAGCTCTTGAGCTCGAGGAAGTTACTATATGTATATCCTCTACATCACATGCGTTCAGGGCCTATTTATAAATATCCTTATTTGTGAATTTTTCTTGAATAAAATATAATCCTTTTCTATTCAATCTATAAATAACCCCTTTATATTATACCCTTTTGTATGTAAGAAATATATAAAAAGGTATTTTAAAAATACATTATTTTGAACCCACGTCATGCACACATGTTCATGAGTAACTTACCGGAGCTCTTGAGAAACAATGGGATGTCACCTTGGAGCACGCTGAGGTGCTTCAGAATGATCATCGCCAAATTTTGAATATGTGAAGGCAAAAGAAAAGTATTTATGGAATCACATTTGACATCTATCTATAGTAGACGATGAAGTGTGGTATCATGCCTTCCTCTGCTTCACCTTACCCCAGACTACTCAATTTACACACGAAGAAGTCCTCACACTTGAGATTGGGCATTTTTTGCTAAAGTCATAGTGTAGAAGAAGCCTGCTATGGATCACAAAGACCGGTAGCAACACAAGATTACAACCCATCACTCGAACATCAAGCTACACTTTGAGGTGGAGTAACTCATAGGAAAGGTAATATAGGTAGAGGACCTACCCTCTAAGCGCATCATGTGCATTCACTCTGCTACTTGGTAAACTAGCTAGATTGAACATCTTGAGCAATAGGTCGTGCTAGTAAGAGTGGAGCAAAATCAACTTCATCAAGCCATTCATATAGGTGTCTACTAACTAGAAATTCTAGCTATTTAACTCTTCTTACATAATATCCCCAACCTCCACACTGAAATTGCATGGATCCTTAGCTCCATTAGCACCATTTAAACTAAAATCTACTCTAATCCCTACCACCACCACTATCACCTCCAAATCCTTGCCCAACCCACCTCCTCCTCCATTTCTGCCTCTTCCACACAATCTGCCACTACTAGCTTCGCCCTTGGCCCTGACACTTGCACATGTAGTAGTACTCTAGGATGCACCCACTCTAAAAGATGCAGGAGAAATCGAAGGATGAAGTCTTGTGGATTTTAGTCCATTGTGCATGCCATGTATTAGGCATAGGAGGATAGCAAAGATTGGTGGTGAAGTAAGTGCCAATGAAAGATGACAGTAGTAGTGCAATAATGAAAAGTATTGGTGTAGCTGAGGGTAATGGCAGGACTTCAAGCCAGAGCAAGTGAAAGAGCTATATAAGGGGCACAAAGGAAGTGACAAGGTTTCCAATTGACACAATCACAATGCCAATTTACCCCCCATATATACGACTCTATGTACACATAAACACACACAAAGTTAGTTCCATTGTTGTGTTGTGATCACATCCATGGTTATCTAGCTTATGCATTGTACTTTCAAGTGGTTAATCCTTTGAATATATCCATACTTTTGAGTATTGCCATTTCTTGATGTTGTCTTTGAGAGATACCATGATGCCTTGTGTCAATTATCTAAACAAATTTATTGGAATATATGAGTAGTCCCCCATTTACTGTCAATATTATCTATGGTCCTTTATTTAATATGTTCTTGTTAATATGCCTTGATTGATACATCTGCGATGTTAGCATATCTTTGTATAGGGTCTGAGTATGTTAGGACTTTTAGGTCTTATATATTTGGTGGAATTTCATTAAACTTTGACCTGATTGCCTGCATCAAGACTTGTACCAGATCGATGTAAAAATAGCATTTCTACATGGAGACTTGCATGAAGACATTTATATGCAACAAATGAAGGTCTCTGAGAAAAATGATAGGGAATACCTAATATGCAAGTTGAGGAAGAGTTTGTATGGACTTAAGAAGGAACCTAGGGAATGGTATCATAAGTTTAATGTCTTTATGCATTTTAAGGGTTACTTTCGTAGTGATATGGATCCATTTCTTTACATGAAAAAGGCACGTGATAGTAGGCTTATCATTTTGGTACTATATGTTGATGATATCGTGATTGCTAGAACCACTCATGATGATCTAGATGCCTTGAAGACTCAACTCAAGAAGATCTATTAGATGAAGGACATAGCACAAGCCTCACATATTCTTGGCATGCATATAATGCATAAACACTCTAAGGGACTTCTCTACTTATCACAAAAGGAGTACATTCATAAAGTCCTTGATGATTCCATATGTAGGCCGATAAGCCTATTGGGTGCCTTTTACCTTCTCATATGAAGGTTCATAGAAAATTTTCCAAATTAGATGATGAAAGGGTTGAAATGTCCAAGATCTTGTATGTATCCACAGTGGGTGGTTTAATGTATACCATGATAGCCATTTGATCTAATATAGCATTTATAGTAGGAGCTATGGTATATCAAATGACTACACTTGGCAAGAAACATTGGGACATCTTGAAGAGATACCTTAAAGGCACTACAAATATGTGCATTTTCTATGGTAGCCATGCTACAAGAGTTGTGTGTTACATTGACTTAAATTAAGTAGGACATGTAGATAGTACAAAGTCCAATGGTGGTGCTTCTTGGATGACTAGGGTGCAAAAATGCATAGCTTGGTCTACTATCTAGAATGCCCTACTAAGGCTTGCAAGGACGTTTCAGCACCCACCCTGGCATGGATGAGAATTCCCAAATTTCTAGCACTAAGGAGGGTCATCTTTTGTCTCTGGCCAAGGTCACTTGTCAACTATTGACAAGAAGACTATGTTTGAAAACTACAGGGGAAGAGGTCACATGAGGATGATGACAAGGATGCATATGCCATCTAATTAGGGTGGAGATGAGGAGAGTGAAGATGAGCTATAACTAGATGAGGAGCATGGTTCTCTCAATGGGGAGCCACACTCTAATTGGGAGGAAGGAGAAGAAAGACCACACTCTAATCACCAATGGAGAAAGTGAGAGAATGAATGTTGAAATCAACTCCATTTGCTCTTCCTTTATCTTCTTATGTTGGTCTCTTCTTGGGGTGTAACCAACAAGCATGTTGGCCTACCCTTGAACACAATATTAGTGAGTTTGGGATTCGTTGACCAATTCCCATTTTTTGAATACTAAAAATGTGGCATTCGCATAACATGCCCATAAGTTTCTCAAAACCATATGATGTGACCTATCATCGGAAAGCACTTGAAAAATGGAATCTGTTGAGCTATAGAGCGCTCAATTTGGAGTTATAGTGTTCAAGTTATGACAAATCCAAAGATTTGACCATGTGTCCCAAACTTATGGAAATTCTCATATTCCCTAATATGGTGTTCTTCAAGATTGTGTTAATTTGGCCAATAATTTTTCTAATGACATAACATAAGAAAAATTTTAAATTATGTATTTCTTAATTTAGTATTTAAAACAGTTTTCATCACTATATGAATTTGAGAATTTCGAATCTATACTATAGATGTAATATATGTCACAAAGAGACATCATCATTTTGAGTCTCTACGTTCTATTATCAACACTACCATAAAGATGGAGTTGTGACACTTGTGGTTTAGCCATCGGATTTGGCCACCTGATAGTAATTTGCACCACGGAAATAAGATTTATTTAACAATACATGCACTTGCTTATGGTAGCATATACAAAGTTTTGAAAATGACGGTATCACCATGGATTTTCAATTTTGATATTGTGATGGGCTATAAGAGGGTATGCACACCAAGAGGATAAGAAAAAGCTCCATGAAATGATCACACTCAGATATTTTGGAAGATGAACTTATGTTCAAGGAACACACACTTTATGAACACTGTATGTAAAATCTAATGTATTACATCTAATCTAAGAGTGCAACATAATAAATGCTTGTATATTTTTACTTGATGTCAATGCAATGTATTAATCCTTCATAGAAATAGGTCAAAATATTGACGTTTTCCACTTTCTTTCACTATAGTGCACCATCTCAAAAGTAATTGTGTAATATTTGTAGCTTTTACTCTAGTTTTAGATATTATGCATTAAGCTTATACATAAGTATGCAAAAATTATAGTCTTGGAAATCTCTCAAATTAATGCAATGCATCATTCCTTATAAATATGTTTTAAAATTCCACAAATTCTATAGATAATCTAAATGAAAATATAACTAGGTTAAGCATATAAGGTAAATACAAGGAGTGGGGATTACTAATAAGCTAAGCCTAAGTACATGTTTTTTTGTTTGCAAGTGCAATTGTATTAACGCCATGCAATAAGTTAAATTATGATTTAATTAAAATATGAAAAATGAAGAATAATTTATTATTTTATTGAATTAAAAGAAAGACAATGAAGATGGCACTTTTTTACACTTTCTTTTTTTTATACTTCAAAATCTCAAGCTCATTTGCATAAGCTTAAAATTTTGGAAGCTAAATGTATATGTGTGTGTGTGTGTGTGTGCATATCATCATAATTATACACTTGGATAATGAAAGTATAAATTCTTAGGAAAGAACTTAGGTAAGTTACATATAATTCTGATAATTTATATATCCATTGAAGATAAAAAGTTATGGAAGAAGGGTATTTATAAAGATCCTTAATAAGTTTAGATTGTGTATCACAATCTAGGCTAAGTTGTTCAAATATTGTCTATAAAGTAGCATTATTTAAGATGCATGATTTTAGCCATGCTTAATTTTATGCTACTAAAAGCATAAGTTGCTAAAACTAAGGTGCTTGTTAAGAAATACAATGTTAGAAAAAAAATATGATAAAATTTTCAATTTTAATTCACTTGCAATTATATACTTCTATTTGTTTTTTCAAATGCATCAAAAAACAAGGATCTTAATTCATATTTTTAAGGTGATCTTAGGGAATTTCCTCAGGAGAATCGGTGACTTACCCAAAAGGTTTGTAACTATGTTGCTTATTAGCGTATATATGCATAAGTCAATACTCAACTTCAATAAATTTTATTTGTAATGGCTATAGGAAAAGAGCTAGACTAATTTACGATTATCCTCAAGCATACACTAGAACCTAATATAGACAATGAAGAAGATATTAAAAGGTTTGTGAGTGAGTGCTATTGATCACATAATGCAATAGTGATAAGCTAACTTTATCAAACGAACTTTTCCTATGGATGGAACAGTAGAGGCTAGTCATACATTATGTGTGCTAGTTGTATACATTTGCAAATTTGTGCCAATTGATCGACATACTCAAGGCATGTACACCTAGATAGATAGAGAGAGGGACGCGCACACACCACACACACACACACACACATATATATATATATATAATATATATATATAGAGAGAGAGAGAGAGAGAGATCTTTGAGTTGTATATTAGATAGTGACTTGAGAGGTTACTTTTGATTCCCATAGGATAATGTATGTTTGGGTTGGGATATGCAAGTAAAACCTCAATTGTATATGTATAAAGATATAAACTTTCTCTCATGATTATGTTTGACGCATCGACTGAGCTGCTTCCGGCTAACGGCCAAGCATCGCCGCCAACCAGCAGTCGGCACGTCGAAAACACAGAAGAAGAAGAAGAAGAAGAGGAAGCTGAAGCCAACTCGGTCTCGACGTTAATGGCGTTGTTCTCTTACTAAAGTAACGGAACAACTGTCGAAGCAAAGATGGAGGTCCCTGGCTCTATTCTCATCGTAGAGTGAATTCGATTATCCTCGGTGCCTAGAAATCTCTAGTTGTGTGAACTTTACAATCTAAAAGCCTCGAGCGAGGCTTTTCTAAAACAACATCGTGTATTTATGGTGGATGAATAGAAATGGTTTCAAGTGGTATCACATCCAATCTGTGTGTATATTCTTGCAAGAATCTATTGTCTATGCCATGCGTGCACTTTGATGGGAGGATATTTTAAAGGGAAAACTAGCAAAAGTAGATGTATGAATAACGTGTGCATGAAAAAGAAGAATGTAAAATAAGTAGAGTATATTACTACAAATATACTGAGAGAAAAACTATTTTTCACACAAGAGTGTAACTATTTTTCACACAAGAGTGAACATACAGGAACCTTTCACACAAGGCTTTACATATATGTATTGCATTGGACTTGTCTACTAGCTAACTTTGGCTATGATGTCTACCAAGTTTTTTTAACATAGACATGCTACATGCGTCTATTAGATAGCATTCTAAACATTGCCCAAACACAAACCTTTCACACAAGAGTGAACATAGATGTGATGGACTAGACTTATCTACTAGCTAACTTTGGCTATGATGTCTACCAAGTTTTTTGAACATAGACATGCTACATGCGTCTAGTAGATTACATTCTAAACATTGCCCAAACATAGATACAACAAATGTGTAAACTAGTTTATATGTTATATAGTGGCCAACTAAATAATAAAAACATGACAATCAATATCACTCAAAAAACACAAACATGTTATATTTCCTCACCCATGGAAATAAGTGTGTTGCTAGACAAATGCATCATTAGGACACCTCACTTTGCAGAACTTCTAAAGACAACAAAACTCAATCATGTATTGTGCTATCATAAATAAAAATGCTTTTTATCCTCATTTTTTTCTCTTCATTATGCTCACGCCATACTTTGAAATACTACCTATGAGGTGTTAATCTTCTGGACACATTTCAAATCACATAAAAGGAAGGTATCAGCGTCATCAATGTCTCCATCCATAGCTCCAATGGCAATCATGTAAAAGTGCCCATTAAGAAAATGTCTCAAGTATTTAATGCATACCTTATCATCATTATCAATTACCACACATAGGCATCCACTTTGCATGGCTACATTCACGTAAGGTGGAGTTCAATCTATATGGTCAAGTCTCCATCCCTTTGGAGGGTACATAGCCTCCATAAAATACAATAAATTGTTGGAAGTCACTAGAAAGAAGCAATACAAACCACTATAGCCTCCATAAGCTACAATACATTGTTGAAAGTCAATATAAATAAGCAACACACAACCTCCATAAACTACAATACTACATTGTTGGAAGTTACTAGAAACAAGCAATACAAACCACTATAGCCATTTTTCCATATAAGGAACCATCAAACCACAAAAATGAGAGCTACTATAGCCATTTTCCCATACAAGGAATCATCAAACCACAAAAAATGGGAGCTCATAAATCACTCAAGAATAGAAACTCCTTACAAAAGACCATGAAACTCTTCTTACAAAAACCTTATTCTACTATTAATTCATAAAATGTACAATGGAGTTTGTGTCTTTTCTACATCAACTTGTAACAAGACAAGGGTGACTAGATTCTTAAATGAAAAACTCCTCTTTCAACAGAAACGACCGGTACACCATAGACCACATTTGGATAGGAAGGAAAGTTCAAGATGAATATTCACTCATCTTAGAAGGCTCGTAAAAGCAAATCAACACTTGGAGGTCCTTACTCAAGGTACTGTATTACATCAATCATGCTATTGGGTAAACTTGTAGAATAAGGTATTACATCAATTGTGTCATTGGGTAGACTTGTAGGGATTACTATTTGAGTAGAGATTCTAATTACAATAAACCTATTGTAGGGCAAACAAGTTTCAAATATAACCTCAAAATAGATACCCTTTGTTAGCTACATATAGTCTATCTATATATAGCGCCCCACATCCCCTCTATATATTCCTATCATGTGTGCTCAGTTGACACACTTCTGGGGTTCCACTTCTGGTGTCTCATATCTCTCTATACAGACTTCTTTTCTATTATTTGGCGTCTCTCCTCTCTTCCTTTCGTCTCTCGTCTTCTTCGCAGTTTCCACCATGGTATCAGAGCGAGGTTCTACAACATCACAAAGATAAGTTTTCTTTATTGTTTTATTTCTTTGCTCATTAGCAGACCTCTGTTTCTTGACATTTTGTCAATTTCGTTGATGGGTCGTGCCACTTTCGATCATGGTAATTGTCACTACAACAAAAAGGCTCCATAGACGCGCTGTCGAAGGGTTTTTCGAAAGTAAAGTCGCAACCACAGAGGTTCTTGAGAAATTCCAAGATAGAAGATTAAACAAGTGAGATCATGCTATGCAACACCAGATTCTTCATATTGAATGCAAAGATTGTTGTTTTAACATGCATATGTTCAATAAATTTGTTGTTCACAGCCTGAAGAGCTATTGAATCCAAGCATCACCAGTTCCAATGATCAAAGGCTAGTTTCTGATCAGAAATTATTAAACCCTGCGCGAGTTTAACATACTCTATGGCAATGCTTTACTGCTGGAATCTATGACTCTGCAGAAGGCTAGGTTTGTCTCTAGCAAGCTCTCTAACACCATAAGATACATAAAAGATTTCCAGCAAGGCTGTCACACTGCTTTTTTTCCAAAGAGATCCAGGGCACAGTCACCAATACCATGTTGAGCATACCCTCCGATCATTGTGTTCCATGTTCCTACATTGCCATCAGATAGCACATCAAACACTTTTCGAGCATCTTGTAGACATCCACTTTTAGCATATAGGTCTATGAGGGTGTTCCTGACCATGGCATCCAAGTGGAAACCCCATGCAATTACCTCAGCATGAATCAACTTAATGCTGTCTGTTGCCACACAAGCTTTCAAGATGTTGATGAAGGTGACATTGTCAATGTCCACACCTATGTCAACCATTTGTTGATACAACTTAAAGGCCTCATTACTTTCTCCAATTGATGCATGTGCAGCAATCAAGGCATTCCAGGATACATTATCTGGTTTGGTGACTTCGTGTTACTTATGCTCAAAAAAAAAAAACCGAATGGCTACATGAACACAACCACATTGAGCATAGCCTATGATGATTGAATTCCATGTAATCCCATTGTGATTCTCAAGAAGGTCAAACACTATTGCAGCATCCAGCAGGCTCCCACATTTTTTATACCATCTTGACACATTTTCCACAGAAAATAAAGTGCTTCCTGAAACTGCCCTTAATGGGCATAAACTCCAAGTACTGTATTCCAAGTTACAATGTTTGGCTCTATGCCCTCGTCCTGCATCTGATGGAAAAGCTTAATAGCTAACCCTTTATGGCCATCCTGAGCATAGCCCATCTGGTTATACAGAAGATTGTTGCATCCGATGATATAGCTCAATAGCCTGCTCATTGTGCCCAAGCTGAGCTCGTCTTCTTCTTCATTCTGAGCTCTCCTGTGTCTCCTTCCGCTCCATATATACCATATGTATCATCCTCTTATTCCCGAAATCCTTCTCGATTCTGATCCTCTCCATTTTCCTTCCGTCCAGCTCCTCTTCAAAGTTGCAGAGATTGATCAGTCAATTGATCTTTAGCCACAGTTTAGGTCTCCAGCGTTGTCAGCCTTGAAGCCCCCCCAAATTCACACTGGACATTCCATCTCTCCACCTCTCTGTCCTCGACATAATGATCAAAAAAAGGACCCCAAATTGATGTAGAGCTCTTTGATTTCTTCTTTCCCGTTGCTGAGATTCCCTCCTTTTCCTTTTGTAGCTCTGTCTTCCCAGTTGCAGAGCCTCTTCGATTCCCCTATGTCATGGTAGGTGACATTGAAGGCATACCAATTTCTTGATGCTGAATTGCTAGGGTAGAGGATATAAATCATAGACTGTTCTGAAGGCCATAAGGACACAATAACTCTATGACCTGTCAATAGTTTTCAATTTCACATAGCACATTCCCCTGGAGCCACTAGATCGCCCTCCTTTTTGAATGTTTTCTGCTCCTCTTCTCAATTAAGCTTCTTTTTCCCCCCAAAAAGCCTTCAACACGCCATTTCCATCCGGCCAAGCGGCTCCTCACAATAGCAACAAATAAAGCTTTTGCCAATTCTGTTTTTCCCACTCCAGTGGGTCCCATGAACATAAAACTAGCGATGAGACAATTCGGGTCAGCAAGCCCAGTGTAACTCTTCATAAAGTGTTGGTTCATGTCTACCAGGACACAATCAGGGAGAAGCCTATCTAGATGACCAGGAAAGGTCTTCACATAGCTAAAAATATAATCCCAATGCCCGCAGTTTAGCCTTGCAAAGTGCTGCTTCAATTCATACAGAATTTCATTCATCTGAAAAACTGCTAGAAGAGTCTCAATCAGCATAGTAGCTCTTATGCTGCCCCCACAATGAACTCATTAACCTTGTTATTAACCTCTATCCAGGCCATGCCAGGCTTTTTGCCTGCATCAGCAGTTCTCCTCAGAATTTGAACTGCATTAATATCTTCCCACATGTGCACATCTATATAGATGCTTGACATTGTCTGCAACAAAGCTTCAGCTTCAGACAAACAACCTAAATGGCTAGGAAGATCAATGATGCAGTTATAGTATGTTGAATGCCAACAAAAAACCTTCTCAAGATAGCCAGCATGACTACAAGCAGTAAGAATTCTAATTAAGATAATAGCATCTGGCAATACTGACTAGATCATGACCTTGTAGAAAAACACCAGCAATCATTGCACCCTTCATATGCTTCAGCAGGTTCTCAATGTCTGGAGTACATATCAATGAGTACATTTCCTGCTTCTACATCAAAATCGGATTCTGTCCTGGTTATCTGATCAGATATCATTCTACCATACCTTACGGCCCCAATGCTATTACAAGCTTTTAGAACACATGTCAATATGAACTTATTTGGCACAACCCTCATGCTGCATAATATCATATTAATGGAGAAGGCAAAAATGTAAACATAACGACTAAGTATGTACAAAGTATCAAATCCCACACGCACAACTTTTGGATGGATTTCACACCTCGGATGCGCAACAGTACGACATCCACCCCCTCTGATCCTGCGCATCCTCCAGATGGGCCAACTACCCATGATATTATCGTCAAGATCCACAAACAGATCAATATCTTCATTGTGTATTTCCAGTATATCAACAAGATTATCTGTCGTATTTCTTCTCGTTGCTCTTCTCTTTCAAATTCTTCCAATGCATAATCCTCATCGTTTCTTTTCTTGAAAATCTTGATTCTTTTTCCTGCAATAGGCACTCTAAGCACTGTCCCATCCAATTCTGTCAACTCATATGTTGCATTATCAAAAACATGTCTGACTATGTACGGCCCAAACCATATTTTCACCATCTTCCGAAGTGCAGTATGCTGATTTTCAAGGCTGCTATCAAAGACTAATACCCAATCTCCCTCTTCTATTTCTCTAGGCCGCAAGCGATGCCTGCTGTCAAACATGTCCTTATTTCTTAGTCTAGCAACCTTCAACCTGTCAATAGCTAGCTCAATATCCTCTAGTCTTCTCTCCAACTACCGAATCCGAAGAGCTAAGAGCTCCTCTCTCATCAAATCCTCCTGCCAAGGTAAAAATGACCAAGTCAAAGCACAAGTCTCAGTCGGCATAACCGGTTTCTGACCATACATCAACTCTGTGGGCATATATCATGTGGTAACACTGTGAGTCGTATGATCAGCCCACAAAGCAAATGGTAGAAGTCTCGGCCATTCTCCAATCCGTCCTCTGCATGCTTTGGCTAATGCTTTCACTATCGGCGGATGCCCTCTTTCACTCTTCCCATTTCCCTCTGGATTGTATGCTGTGGTTAGAGACAACTTGATTCCTAGTTGAGAGAAAAACTCCCTAGCTTCATCTGCATCCAATTCACTGCGATCTGCAGTGATCTTACCCACGCAGCCATACCTGCAGAAAATTTCTTCCAATAAGAACTTACACACTGCACTAGTGGCCTTCGTTCTCAAAGATCTGCCCTCAACATGATTGGTAAGATCCTCTCTAGCCAAAACAATATATCTCATCTGCCATAGACCCATAGGCATAGTAACCAAGTCAACTACCCACTTATAATGAATGCATAGCGGATAGGTCGGATGAAGCTCATCTCGATGATGCACTACCGAATACATCTGGCAGTCTCTGCAAGTCTCTACAAAGTGAGAAACATCTCTATACATGCCTTTCCACCAATATTTCTCCTTGATTTTCTCATAAGTAGCCCACACTCCTCTATGACCAGCCCAAGGACTCTCATGAAACTCCCTCATCACCTGTAACTGTGTCTCTCTATCGCAGACAACCCGCAAAGGTAATCCGCCTCTTTTCTTCGGATGCTTCCAAAGAAATCCGTCCTTGAGAAAATAACCATAGGCTTTTCTTCTGATCTTCTTGAACTCTTCATCTGTCCATTCATCTCTTTTGCTTAGTGTACTAAGGTACTTGCCAATCTGCAACCAATCTCCAACATAGAGTTCTTCTATGAAAGCCACAATATCATAGACATGGCAAACATGATCAACCATAGCGGCTGAAATTTTTGCATCATCCTCTTCTGCAAGTAGTGTCTCCTCATCATCATATCTGGCTCTAGACAACATATCTGCCACTGGATTATCCTTTCCTGCTATGTGTTTGAATTCTGGATTTAATGACTTGATGTATGCAATCCATCTCAACATAGCTATATCCGGAGTACAGCAACTCGTAATCATACCAATCAATGGCAAGCAATCTGTCTCCACCACAACGGAAGCTCCAATAAAGTACTCCTTGTCACATTTGAGAGCCGTGACAATCCCCAATAACTCCCTCTTGATTTGCGGATATCTCCTCTGTCTCTCATTTAGGACTTTCGCCCCAAACCGAATAGCATACCTGTTTCCATCTGCATCATCTTGACCAACCTATGCCAATTGGACTAGTGTCAACTGTCAATACAATAGGCCTTCCGCAATTATAATCCGTTTTCCTGAGAGTAGGAGCAATCTGCAATAACTTCTTCAATTTTCGCATGGCTCTAGTGTGACTCTCATCCCAATAAAATTTCTGCCCCTTTCAAAGCAGCTAATATAAACAATCTGCTATGTGTGCAAAATGGGGTATCCAAATCATATAAAACACACAAGCTCCAATGAATCTCCGTACCTCTGAAGTGGTAGAACAATACTCCGTAATCTTGCCTATAGCATCCACCTTCTCAGGTGAGGGTTTCCTGCCATAATATCCACACATATGTCCAACAATGACAACCTCATTTACTCCAAAAACAGATTTTTGCCCTGATAATGTCAAGTTCACTTCTTCCAACTTGGCCAAAATCTTTTCACAAGCTGAAATATGATCAGCCACAAAGTATCTGCATCCTTGCTCATTTAGACTCTCATTCTTCTATTCTTATGCACACTCTTTAATGGGCACATCATCCAAGAAAGGCATGGTAAGCTGAGGTATGTAATCACGAAGGACCTTATGCATGGCATTCATCATATGCGCAATAGAATTAGTGGCACCTTGAGGCAAGGTACACATCCTGAGTTCTCATAGTGGTTATGTCCTTGCTTTCCAAAGCCAGCTGAAACTGATCATATCCCGAATACAAATCACCTAAAGAATAGATGGCGCGCCCAGCAAATGCTTCTGCAAACTCATCCACAATTGGACCTATACCAACATTCTTGATAGTAACTTTGTTTACTGGCTGTATGTCCTGTATAAATCGGGGAGTACCATTCTTCTTTAGAACTGTAAACCACCTATTTGAGTAAGGTGCAGATGAAGGCTCTAGGATTCCCATCCTAATTTTCTCATTCAACAAGTCAATCAGCTTTGGCAGGTGTGCCTTAGGCACTGGAATAGGTCGGAGGTTCCATGGAATATGAGGAATAGTAAAGATCACCATAGGAGCAACAATATCCGGATTCACGCATCCAATCTCATACAGGAAAAAAGCAAACCCCCTTCCATGTCGCTCAAGCATCTCCTGAAAGCATTGCTTCTCTGTGGGTAGCAAGAATTCACCATTTCTAATTTTCAATTCAGCAAGAGTCTCTGTCTGCTGAAAATTTATGGCCTATATACTCCGGATTCCTCAAAATTGGCTCTTTGGTAGCCCTCTCTATTTGCTTATCACTGTCAGGTGGAAGCGATACAGCTACCGGCTTCACCTTCTTATCCACAGTCTTGTATTTCTGTCAACCCTGGCTTCATTATGTTCCTCTGCATTACTCAAATCTTGCTGTAAATCAGTAATTCTGCACTCCAATGGCTGAATATCCTCAGCCCTATGCTCTATGGACTGCATAGGAACATCCCTAAACTCTGGATGCTGAAATATTTCAGCAATAAACTCTGTTGCCTCAAAGTTTTCAGCCCTCTGTGTCTCTGTAAGCTGATCATAATTAGCCGGAAACTCTGTTTGCTGAATTTCTTCAACACTCAACACTTTTTGCTGAGTCACCTCAGCCTCTGACTCTATCTGTAACACAAAATCTGCAATTTCATGAAAGATGTCCAAGGATTGCACTAATACATTACTGTGACAACTTTGCACATCAGTTTTCAGCATATTTTCCATCTCTGTCATCGTATCTGCACAAATCATACTATCATACATCCCATCTATATGCTCATCATCCTCTAAAATTCCTGCATTTTTCAAATTTTTCTCCTTCCTGCATATGTACTGCCTGGCAGCTCTAGGCAACTTAGAAGTCTTCGGATAACTCATCGAACTATTTTCTGAAATTCCAACAAAACTGGAGGAGAAAACACTGCTGCCAGGAGGCGAGAACTCCAATCTCCTCTGCTCTGTACCACTGTCGTCTCGCGAAACAACGGTACCTAATGAAAACCCAAATCCCTCACAGTGGGCAAAGGTGCATCTCTAAGAGTATCCATGTTTCTAACATGGTTCACACACACAGTCATAAACTGTACTGCTCTCATGCCATCTTTACTGTGAATCCATGCATAAGCAGATCCATCATCCATTACCTTTGTTTCCATGCACATCTCTGTGATGAATGGCTGTCCAAGAATTATGGGATAAGAGCATGAATCCTGCACAAAGAAATGGAAATCTTCCTCTACATCTCCAATACAAACCCTGACACTGGGACATGCATCATACAAATCACCTGCAGTGTTGTTGGCGGCTCTCACACGCCACCATGCTCTACATCCATAGGCCATCTGTTACTTTCATAAACTCCACAAACTATGAGATTAATCTCTGAACCATGATCCACCAAAGCAACATAAGGCACCTGTTTCTCTCCAATTTTTACCATCGTTTCTGTAGTTGCCCTAGCCCAATGACTCCGCGAAAAGTGACTACGCGGTATCAAGACAGGCTCATCAGTTTCAGCATAATGCATAGGCTGAACCCTCTTCTCTATTTGTGGAAAAACAGAAGCATTCTCAACCATAACCTCATCCTCATCCTCATTCAACTCCCCAACCAAAACTCCTTGTGTATCAGTAGTAGGCAATGCATGTCTTTTCCTCTTCAAGACCTCTTGAAACTGATCTTGAAACTCTCTTTTCAAGATGCCCAAAACCTCAGAAATAGTAAAAGTCACCTCACTGCCAAGTATCTTGTCATTAAAGATTTTCTTCATGTCTGTAGATGTCTCAATATCGGACATCAATCTAAACCCTGGCTGCTTTCTCTCTCTAGGCTCTTGCCTCTTTTCTCTCTTTTGAGCATCTTCCATCTGTCATTCTGGCCCTGGTCTCAAAGACGGTCCTGCAGTAGGTGGAGTAACAAACTCACCCCCTCTAGTCTTTTTAGCTGCACTTGGATTTTCTTCATCCCTCTTACGCTTCTCCTCAACAAGTACATCTACTCCGTGAGACTTAGCCAAGTAGGCATAAATAGTGTACCTGTCAACAGGCGAATCCCAACCTGTCTCAGATCTAATGCTAGAGCCTACACTAGTCAAAACAGTTTGCTGAATTTTTCCCTTGTTTGTCGTCTCCATAGCATAAGTCCATAATGTTGACTGATTCTCTGATCCTTTCTCAATTTGGACTCCATATGCAGAAGCATCTCCTCTAGCTGCCACATAAGAAGTACGCGCAGCCATGTCATCCACTAACTTCTTCATTCCGCCTTTCCCAAAGTTGGTAGCAAGCGGAGCTTCTGTTTCAGTCAACCAAATCTTACCATCTTGTCCCCAAAATACCAAATTCTTCCTCCTTGCATCCTGAAAAGATTCACAATCCCTACAATGCTGATGGTCCGTACTATCACACCAAATACATCTTCGATCTCTCCTAGGTGCACTAGGAGCACTCCTAGGTGCAGTAGGAGCACTAGAAGAAATAGTAGGCAGACTCGAAGCAAACTGCTCTTTCAATTTTCCCACCAATTCTGCTTTAACTGACTCTAGTGTCAAATCCGTTATGCCTTTGATTATATCATCAAGAGAGGTAGGCACCGGCGGAGTGGATGGTTTTGAAGCAGAAGGAGCTAGCATCGGTCTTGGAGCAGGAGGAATAGGAGGAGTAGAAACAGTACGCACTGGCATAGGCCAAGAAACTGGCTGAGGAAGAGAAGAAATAACAGGGATAGAAGCAGGCATAGGAGCAGAAGACGGCATCAGTGTCATAGATCCATTCTGTAGGCGGGTCTTCCATATCCTTCTCTTGGTCAAGGTCGAGACTGCATCCTGGGCATCTTGCCAATCTGTTTTAAGACCCATAGGCTTAGTACGATCTTCAATAAGTTCTCCTAATTCTTCCTAAAGAGCAGGATCTGCAGCTTGCAAGAAAAGCTCAACTTTCTCAACATCCAATGCTCTTTGTTCAATGGCATCAAGCTGACTATACCTCTCTTCAAATTCTCGAATCAACTCTAAAGTAGCCATGTTTGGCATGTAGACCCACTCTCGGAATGACCGCTATGTAGCCATCCCAAAGTCCTCAAGGAAATACTCTTCTTTCAGGGCCTTCTTAAAATCTTGCCAATGCGAATTTTGAATAAAAAGATCAGTCACTTTTGCCCTCAAGACGGGTGTGACAAGACAAAGGAAATACTTACTCATAAGTCCAGCTGGAACTCTAAAAAACCCCATCTTGATCTCATATGTCTTCAAATATGCTGAAACATTACGACCATCAAATAGCTTCTTCTCATTCTCAACTGCTTCAATCGCCTTAGTCGCGCTGATTGCATTCTCCTGCTCCGAATATAGTTGCCTTTGCTGAGACAACTGTTGTTGATGCAATTGCTGCTGCTGCTGCATATACAATTGTGTCTGCTGATTTTGAAGCTGCATATACATAGACATATTCTGCAAAATCTGCTTTAGATCATCCGTTGAAGTACTTGAAGCAGCAGTCAATGATGGAACTGAAGTAGAGGACGTAGCAGGAATCGTAGAAGAGGCTGAAATGGATGCTGAAGTATCTCCCATCTTGAAATTTATGCGACACTTTCACATCGGGTTCACCAAAGATGTCGAAGGGTTTTTCGAAAGTAAAGTCGCAACCACAGAGGTTCTTGAGAAATTCCAAGATAGAAGATTAAACAAGTGAGATCATGCTATGCAACAGTAAACACCAGATTCTTCATATTGAATGCAAAGATTGTTTTTTTAACATGCATCTGTTCAATAAATTTGATGTTCACAGCCTGAAGAGCTATTGAATCCAAGCATCACTAGTTCCAGTGATCAAAGGATAGTTTCTAATCAGAAATTATTAAACCCTGCGCGAGTTTAACATACTCTATGGCAATGCTTTACTGCTGGAATCTATGACTCTGCAGAAGGCTAGGTTTGTCTCTAGCAAGATCTCTAACACCATAAGATACATAAAAGATTTCCAGCAAGGCTATCACTGCTTTTTTTCCAAAGAGATCCAGGGCACAGTCACCAATACCATGTTGAGCATACCCTCCGATCATTGTGTTCCATGCTCCTACATTGCCATCAGATAGCACATCAAACACTTTTCGAGCATCTGGTAGACATCCACTTTTAGCATATAGGTCTATGAGGGTGTTCCTGACCATGGCATCCAAGTGGAAACCCCATGCAATTACCTCAGCATGAATCAACTTAATGCTCTCTGTTGCCACACAAGATTTCAAGATGTTGACGAAGGTGACATTGTCAATGTCCACACCTATGTCAACCATTTGTTGATACAACTTAAAGGCCTCATTACTTTCTCCAATTGATGCATGTGCAGCAATCAAGGCATTCCAGGATACATTATCTGGTTTGGTGACTTCGTGTTACTTATGCTCAAAAAAAAAAATGAATGGCTACATGAACACAACCACATTGAGCATAGCCTGTGATGATTGATATCCATGTAATCCCATTGTGATCCTCAAGAAGGTCAAACACTGTTGCAGCATCCAGCAGGCTCCCACATTTTGTATACCGTCTTGACACATTTGCCATAGAAAATGAAGTGCTTCTTGAAACTGCCCTTAATGGGCATAAACTCCAAGTACTGTATTCCAAGTTACAATGTTTGGCTCTATGCCCTCGTCCTGCATCTGATGGAAAAGCTTAATAGCTGACCCTTTATGGCCATCCTAAGCATAGCCCATCTGGTTATACAGAAGATTGTTGCATCTATAGCTCAATAGCCTGCTCATTGTGCCCAAGCTGAGCTCGTCTTCTTCTTCATTCTGAGCTCTCTTGTGTCTCCTTCCGCTCCATATATACCATATGTATCATCCTCTTATTCCCGAAATCCTTCTCGATTCCGATCCTCTCCATTTTCCTTCGGTCCAACTCCTCTTCGAAGTTGCAAAGATTGATCAGTCAATTGATCTTCAGCCACAGTTCTGGTCTCCAGCGTCGTCAGCCTTGAAGCCCCCCCCAAATTCACACTGGACATTCCATCTCTCCACCTCTCCGTCCTCGACATAATGATCAGCAAAATGACCCCAAATTGACGTAGAGCTCTTTGATTTCGTCTTTCCCGTTGCTGAGATTCCCTCCTTTTCCTTCTGTAGGTCCATCTTCCCAGTTGCAGAGCCTCTTCGATTCCCCTATGTCATGGTAGGTGACATTGAAGGCATACCAATTTCTTGATGCTGAATTGCTGGGGTAGAGAAAAAAATCGTATACTGTTCTGAAGGCCATAAGGACACAATAACTCTGTGACCTGTCAATAGTTTTCAATTTCACATGGCACATTCCCCTGGAGCCACTTGATCGCCCTCCTTTTTGTCTGTTTTCTGCTCCTCTTCTCAATTAAGCTTCTTTTTCCCCCCAAAAAGCCTTCAACACGCCATTTCCATCTGGCCAAGCGGCTCCTCACAGTAGCAGCAGATAAAGCTTTTGCCAATTCTATTTTCCCCACTCTAGTGGGTCCCATGAACATAAAACTGGCGATGGGACAGTTCGGGTCAGCAAGCCCAGTGTAACTCTTCATAAAGTGTTGGTTCATGTCTACCAGGACACAATCAGGGAGAAGCCTATCTGGATGACCACGAAAGGTCTTCACATAGCTGAAAATGTAATCCCCATGCCCGCTGTCGTATTGCTGCGCATTCGAGGTGTGAAAACCACCCGAAAGTTGTGTGTGCGATTTAATACTTTATGCATACTTAGTTGTTGTGATTACATTTATTCTCTGCATATGAGTATAGATGCTCACATGAAGGGCTTCACTTCAGATGCTTTTGTTAATAGCACACTTATTAGTATCTATGGTAAATGTGGCAGCATTTTAGAAGTAGAGAGCATGGAGGATGGGGCTGTTGCAGACATCCATACAAGACCGAATGGATCTTCTTCAGATAGTCATGTAGGTGATGCGAAAGTGCGTGGAATAAGTGGAGGAGAGAAAAAGAGGCTGTCAATTGCTTGTGAGTTAATTACCAGCCCTTCAGTAATATTTGTTGATGAGCCTACAACAAGCAGAAAGGGTAATGGAAACCTTATAAAACCTAGCCAAGGATGGGCATACCGTTGTCTGTTCAATACATCAACCTCGAGGTTCAATTTATGCAAAATTTGATGACCTTGTACTGTTAGCTGAAGGGTCACTTGTTTATGCTGGCCCTGCCCAGGATCATACCTTGTCCTACTTTACTGAACTTGGGTACCCATGCCACAGCATGTAAATCCAGCTGAGTTCTTTGCAGACCTCATTTCTATAGACTACAGCTCGCCTGAAAATGAAATGTCCACTCGCATACGCCTGGATAATTTACTTCAAGCATTTAGGCAGAAGTCACATGCGAGTTATGAGCTCAATTTACAGGGGAAAAATGGAGTAGAATTGTCTCATTCCACCGAGATTATAAAAGTCCCTATTGCACCTGTCAATCGTATTGGTTGGTGGAAGCAATTCAGATTCCTGCTTAAGCGTGCCTGGTTGCAGGCTACACGAGATGGACCTACAAATAAAGTTTGTGCCAATATGTCAATATCATCAGCGAACATATTTGGGTCAATCTTTTCTGGGACAGGGGAGCCGTGCCTTAGGAAAAAGGAGCCGTGCTTTAGGGGAAAGGAGCCGCGCTTTCGGGGGAAAAGAGGAGCTTTTGTGTTTTTGAATCGAGCTTGGGGGGGGGATTTTTTTCCAGGATTGATGGATCTGGCATACGATTTTTTTGGAAGAGGAATCAGAAGGCGAAAGGGGAGGATTATGGCTGCGAATTGGAGATACTCAGGACGGCGGAATTCGTTTTTCTCTGGGAACTGTTGGACTGGATTTCTGGAACTTCGAGGAGACAATTGAAGCATCAAAAATCGAAGCTTTGTGATCGACCTTACCTAGCACAGTTACTCTGTCACTGAAATTTGCAGATATTTTCATATGCTCCATCTGGATGGCTGTCGTTGAGATGACAATTGACGTTTCAATGCCGGAGGATGTTTCGGTGTTTGATCAGCTTCTCGGATAATGCCTAGAGTGATAGCAAAGATGGCAGAAGAAGAATGACAATAGGAAACGAAGCATCAGAGTCGAGGTAGTGATGAAGCATCGATGACAAAGAAAGCAGCAGCGGCAGCAGAAGAGGTACAGCCCTGCTTCGAGTCAAGTCAGGAACCCTTGTAAGACATCTAGAGTATGCCATAGCTTCATTTTCATCTGCGTACCAGCATGTGTCTGTCAGTCCCGCCACGTGAAAAGTTTTACAGTCTCGTGGAGTGGACACTTATATGACCATGGCTGTTTGAGAGATGGACAGGGAGAAGTTGATGAAGATGGCTAGTGCAGTCCGCACTGGTGGCGAAGGCACTGTCAGAAGGACGGAAGCATCAAACAGGACTATAGGTTTGTTACAACTATGGAGAGGAGGAAGTAAGAACCAGGGACAGGGAAAACCATACTTGCTAAGGCTGTTGCTCACCATACAACTGCTGCTTTCATTCGTGTAGTTGGATCGGAATTTGTCCAGAAGTATTTGGGTGAGGGTCCTCGAATGGTCAGAGATGTGTTCCGTCTTGCCAAAGAAAAAACGACAGGTTCAAATTACTATGTGCGTATCCTCAGCACCATCGACAGAGAGCTGCTAAAGCCATCCTGGTTCACGCGAACGCTGCCTGAAGCGCTATGAATGCAACCATGGACAACTACAATTATACACTCTGAACAGCACACTAATGTACCAACCCGCCATCATTTCCAGCATGTCAAACTATAGTAATATGACAAACCACTTTTCTCTCTTTAACAAAGACAGAGAAACAGAGAACAATCGAATAATCTGAGTATAGAAAGTTTACATTAACATTTATTTAGTGGGACATTGACAGAAATTTGTTGAGCCAATGCATCAAGCATATCCATCAGTAACAAGTGGATTAATCAAGCCTGTTCTGGTCATCAGACATATACAATCAATCATGGAGTGATGGAGCATGGCAGCAGATTGTGCTTCAATAACTGTCCTCGTTACAAGCACAGGGAAATCATTTCCACATGAACTACTTGCTCTTTCTGAAAGCTAAAGTTGCATTCAGCCTAGTCACATACCCTTTTTCTCTGCTTATGCTGCTATGATTGGGCTGCTGCTTGCTGGTTGCAGTACATGGGCTTTCAAAGTTCTGAACTTAGCACTGATGAAGGTGCTTAAGACATAGTAATAACTATGAATGGGAAGAGATCAAAGACTACAGTAAAAGCACTATAGAGTTTGACAATCTGACTTGTAGTAAATAGAGAGATAGAGCTTTCATTGTATGTCCAGGCCACAGCAATCTTGCTGTGAGAAAAGACGGATCTTCAACAACTGTGGATTTGAACTTAGACAATAATTAACTGCCTGAATTAAAAGTTCATGTTGTCACAACAGAGCTTTACTAATATTGACCTTCTATCCTGAAATTATTCAAAGTCCTCTGTGGTTGCGACATTGCTTTCACAAACCCTTCGACATCTTTGGTGAACCCGACGTGAAAGCGTCGCAGAAATTTCAGGATGGGAGATACTTCAGCCTCTATTTCAGCTTCTTCTACAACTTCAGCTGCGTCTACTTCAGCTCCATCAATGACTGCTGCGTCAAGTACTTCAACGGAGGATCTAAAACAAATTTTGCAGAATATGTCCATGTATATGCAGCTCCAAAATCAGCAAACACAATTGTATATGCAGCAGCAACAATAATTGCATCAACAGCAGTTGTCTCAGCAAAGGCAACTCTATTCAGAGCAGGAGAATGCAAACAGCGCGACTAAGGCTATTGAAGCAGTTGAGAGTGAGAAGAAGCTATTTGATGGGCGTAATGTTTCGGCATATTTGAAGACATATGAGATCAAGATGGGGTTTTTTGGAGTTCCTGCTGGACTTATGAGTAAGTACTTCCTTCGTCTTGTCACACCTGCTTTGAGGACAAAAGTGACTGATCTTTTTATTCAAAATACACATTGGCAAGATTTTAAGAAGACCTTGAAAGAAGAATACTTCCTTGAAGACTTTGGTATGGCTACTCGACGGTCATTCCGAGAGTGGGTCTACATGCCAAACAAAGGTCTCGCTGCTTCGGAGTTGATTCGAGAATTCGAAGAGAGGTATAGTCAGCTTGATGCTATTGAACAAAGGGCATTGGATGTTGAAAAAGTTGAGCTTTTCTTGCAAGCTGCAAATCCTGCTCTTCAAGAAGAATTGGGTGACCTTCTTGAAGATCGCACGAAGCCTATGGGTCTTAAAACTGATTGGCAGGATGCTCAGGATGCAGTCTCGACTTTGACCAAGAGGAGGATATGGAAGACTCGCCTACAGAATGGTTCCATGACACCTACACCATCATCTGCTCCTATGCCTACTTCTATCCCTGTTATTTCTTCTCCTCCTCAGCCAGTTTCTTGGCCTATGCCAGTGCCTACTGTTTCTACTCCACCTATTCCTCCTGTTCCACGACCGATGCCTACACCTTCTGCTCCAAAACCATCCGCTCCATCGGTACCTACTTCTCTTGATGACATAATCAAAGGCATCACAGATTTGACACTAGAGTCAGTCAAAGCGGAGTTGGTGGGTAAATTGAAGGAGCAGTTTGCTTCGACTGCGCCTGCTACTTCTTCTAGTGCTCCTACTGCACCTAGGAGTGCTCCTAGTGTACCTAGGGGAGATCGGAGATGTATTTGGTGTGATAGTACAGAGCATCAGCATTGCAGGGATTGTGACTCTTTCCAAGATGCAAGGAGGCAGAATTTGGTATATTGGGGGCAAGATGGTAAGATTTGGTTGACTGAGATAGGAGCTCCACTTGCTACCAACTTTGGTAAAGGTGGAATGAAGAAGTTAGTGGAGGACATGGCTGCGCGTACTTCTTATGTGACAGCTAGAGGTGATGCTTCTGCATATGGAGTACAGATTGAGAAGGGATCAGAGACTCAATCAGCGTTATGGACTTATGCTATGGAGACTGCAAACAAGGGGAAAATTCAACAAACTGTTTTGACTAGTGCTGGCTCTAGCATCAGATCAGAGATAGGTTGGGACTCGCCTGTTGACAGGTACTCTATTTATGCTTATTTGGCTAAATCTCATGGTGCATATGTATTTGTTGAGGAGAAGAGTAAGAGGGATGAAGAAAATCCAAGTGCAGCTAAGAAGACTAGAGGGGGTGAGTTTGTTACTCCACCTACTGCAGGACCGTCTTCAAGACCAGGGCCAGATCGACAGATGGAGGATGCTCAAAAGAGAGAAAAGAGACAAGAGCCTAGAGAGAGAAAGCAGCCAGGATTCAGATTGATGTCCGATATTGAGACATCTACAGACATGAAGAAAATCTTTAATGATAAGATACTTGGCAGTGTGGTGACTTTCACTATTTCTGAGATTTTGGGCATCTCAAAAAGAGAGTTTCAGGATCAGTTTCAGGAGGTCCTGAAGAGGAAAAGACATGCATTGGCTACCACTGATACACAGGGAGTTTTGATTGGAGAGTTGGATGAGGATGAGGATGAGGTTATGGTTGATAATGCTTCTGTTTTTCTGTAGGAAGAGAAGAGGGTTCAGCCTATGCATTATGCTGAAATTGATGAGCTTGTCATGATACCGCGTAGTCACTTTTCGCGGAGCCATTGGGCTAGGGCAACTACAGAGACGATGGTAAAGATTGGAGAGAAACAGGTGCCTTATGTTGCATTGGTTGATCATGGTTCAGAGATTAATCTCATAGTTCGTGGAGTTTATGAGAGTAACAGATGGCCTATGGATGTAGAGCATGGGTGGCGTATGAGAGCCGCCAATAACACTGCAGGTGATTTATATGCTGCTTGTCCTAGTGTCAGGGTTTCTATTGGTGATGTAGAGGAGGATTTTCATTTCTTTGTGCAGGATTCATGCTCTTATCCCATAATTCTTGGACAGCCATTCATTACAGAGATGCGCATGGAAACAAAGGTTATGGATGATGGATCTGCTTATGCACGGATTCGCAGTAAAGATGGTATGAGAGCAGTTCAGTTTATGACTGTATGTGTGAACCATGTTAGAAACAGGGATACTCTCAGAGATGCACCCTTACCCACTGTGAGGGATTCGGGTTTTCATTAGGTACCGCCGTTTCGCGAGACGACGGTGGTACAGAGCAGAGGAGATTGGAGTTCTCGCCTCCTGGCAGCAGTGTTTTCTCCTCCGGTTATGTTGGGATTTCAGCAAACACTTCAATGAGTTATCAGAAGACTTCTAGGTTGCCTAGAGCTGCCAGGCAGTATATATGCAGGAAGGAGAAAAATTTGAAAAATGCAGGAATTTTGGAGGATGATGAGCACATAGATGGGATGTATGACAGTGTGATTTGTGCAGATACGATGACAGAGATGGAAGATATGCTGAAAACTGATATGCTGAATTGCCATGGTAATGTATTAGTGCAATCCCTGGACATGTTTCAAGAAATTGCAGATTTTATGTCACAGATTGAGTCAGAGGCTGAGGTAACTCAGCAAAGAGTGTTGAGTGCTGAAGAAATTCAGCAAACAGAGTTTCCAGCTGGTTATGATCAGCTTTCAGAGAGAGAAAGGACTGAAAATTTTCAGCCAACAGAGTTTACTGCTGAAATATTTCAGCATTCAGAGTTTGGGGCTGTTTCTATGCAGTCCATAGAGCAGAGGGCTGAGAATATTCAGCCATTGGAGTGTAGAATTGCTGATTTACAGCAAGGTTTATGTAATGCAGAAGAGCATAAAGAAGCCAGGGTTGACACGAAATACAAAACTGTGGATAAGAAGGTGAAGCCGGTTGCTGTACCGCTTCCACCTGACAGTGATCAGCAAATAGAGAGGGCTGCTAAATAGCAAATTTTGAGGAATCCGGAGCATATTGGTCATAAATTTTCAGCAGAGACACTTGCTGAATTGAAAATTGGAAATGGTTATTTCTTGTTACCCATGGAGAAGCAATGCTTTCAGGAGATGCTTGAGCGTCATGGAAGGGGATTTGCTTTTTTCCCACATGAGATTGGATGTGTGAATCCTGATATTGTTGCTCCTATGGTCATTTTTACTATTCCTCATATTCCATGGAATCTCCGACCTATTCCAGTGCCTAAAGCACACTTGCCAAAGCTGATTGATTTATTGAATGAGAAAATCAGGATGGGAATCCTTGAGCCTTCATCTGCACCATACTCAAACAGGTGGTTTACAGTTCCAAAGAAAAATGGTACTCTCCGATTTATTCAGGATATGCAGCCAGTGAACAGAGTTACTATCAGGAATGTTGGTATAGGTCTAGTTGTGGATGAGTTTGCACAGGCATTTGCTGGACGTGCCATCTATTCTTTGGGTGATTTGTATTCAGGATATGATCAGTTTCAGCTGGCTTTGGAAAGTAGGGGCATAACCACCATGAGAACTCCTATTGGGCTTGTCAGGATGTGTACCTTGCCTCAAGGTGCTACTAATTCTGTTGCGCATATGATGAATGCCATGCATAAGGTCCTTCATGATTACATACCTCAGCTTACTATGCCTTTCTTGGATGATGTGCCCATTAAGGGGTGTGCAGAAGAAGAGAAGAATGAGAGCCTAAATGAGCAGGGATGCAGATACTTTGTGGCTGATCATATTTCAGCATGTGAGAAGATTTTGGCCAGGTTAGAAGAAGTGAAGTTGACACTTTCAGGGCAAAAATCTGTTTTTGGAGTGAATGAGGTTGTTATTGTTGGGCATATGTGTGGATATTATGGCAGGAAACCCTCACCTGATAAGGTGAATGCTATAGGCAAGATTGCAGAGTATTGTTCTACTACTTCGGAGGTACGGAGATTCATTGGTGCTTGTGTGTTTTATATGATTTGGATACCTCATTTTGCACACATAGCAGATTGTTTGTATCAGCTGCTTCGAAAGGGGCAGAAATTCTATTGGGATGAGAGCCACACTAGAGCCATGCGGAAATTGAAGAAGTTATTGCAGAATGCTCCTACTCTCAGAAAAGCGGATTATAATTGTGATAGGCCTATTGTATTGACAGTTGACACTAGTCCAATTGGCATAGGTTGGGCTGTGGGTCAAGATGATGCAGATGGAAATAGGTATGCTATTCGGTTTGGGGCGAAAGTCCTAAACAAGAGACAGAGGAGATATCCGCAAATCAAGAGGGAGTTATTGGGGATTGTCACGGCTCTCAAATGTGACAAGGAGTATTTTATTGGAGCTTCAGTTGTGGTAGAGACAGATTGCTTGCCATTGATTGGTATGATCACGAGTTGCTCTACTCCGGATATAGCTATGTTGAGATGGATTGCATACATCAAGTCATTAAATCCGGAATTTAAACAGATAGCAGGGAAGGATAATCCAGTGGCAGATATGTTGTCTAGAGCTAGATATGATGATGAGGAGACACTACTTACAGAAGAGGATGATGCAGAAATTTCAGCCACTATGGTTGATCATGTTTGTCATGTCTATGATATTGTGGCTTTCACAGAAGAGCTCTATGTTGGAGATTGGTTGCAGATTGGCAGGTACCTTAGTACACTAAGCAAAAGAGATGAATGGACAGATGAAGAGTTCAAGAAGATCAGAAGGAAAGCCTATGGTTATTTTCTCAAGGACGGATTTCTTTGGAAGCATCCGAAGAAAAGAGGCGGATTACCTTTGCGGGTTGTCTGCGATAGAGAGACACAGTTACAGGTGATGAGGGAGTTTCATGAGAGTCCTTGGGCTGGTCATAGAGGAGTATGGGCTACTTATGAGAAAATCAAGGAGAAATATTGGTGGAAAGGCATGTACAGAGATGTTTCTCACTTTGTTGAGACTTGCAGAGACTGCCAGATGTATTCAGTAGTGCGTCATCGAGATGAGCTTCATCCGACCTATCCACTATGCATTCATTATAAGTGGGTAGTTGATTTGGTTACCATGCCTATGGGTCTATGGCAGATGAGATACATTGTTTTGGCTAGAGAGGATCTTACCAATCATGTTGAGGGCAGATCTTTGAGAACGAAGACCACTAGTGCAGTGTGTAAGTTCTTATTGGAGGAAATTTTCTCCAGGTATGGTTGTGTGGGTAAGATCACTGCAGATCATGGTGAATTGGATGCAGATGAAGCTAGGGAGTTTTTCTCTCAGCTAGGAATCAAGTTGGCTCTAACCACAGCATATAATCCAGAGGGAAATGGAAAGAATGAAAGAGGGCATCCGCCGATAGTGAAAGCATTAGCCAAAGCATGCAAAGGACGGATTGGAGAATGGCCAAGACTTCTACCATTTGCTTTATGGGCTGATCGTACGACTCATAGTGTTACCACAGGATATATGCCTGCAGAGTTGATGTATGGTCAGAAACCTGTTATGCCGATTGAGACTTGTGCTTTGACTTGGTCAGTTTTACCTTGGCAGGAGGATTTGACGAGAGAGGAGCTCTTAGCTCTTCGGATTCGACAGTTGGAGAGGAGACCTGAGGATATTCAGCTAGCTATTGACAAGTTGAAAGTTGCTAGACTAAAGAACAAGGACAGGTTTGATAGCAGGCATCGCTTGCGGCCAAGAGCAATAGAAGAGGGAGATTGGGTATTGGTCTTTGATAGCAGCCTTGAAAATTAGCATACTGCACTTCGGAAAATGGTGAAAAGATGGTTTGGGCCGTACATAGTCAGACATGTCTTTGATAATGCAACATATGAGCTGACTGAATTGGATGGGACAGTGCTTAGAGTGCCTATTGCTGGAAAAAGAATCAAGATTTTCAAGAAAAGAGATGATGAGGATTATGCATTGGAAGAATTTTCAAGAGAAGCACAACGACAAGAAACTCCAATGGAAGAGACAGATAATCTTGTTGATCTACCGGAAATGCATAATGAAGAGATTCATCTGTTTGTGGATCTTGATGATAACGATCATGGGTAGTTGGCCCATCCGGAGGATGCACAGGATTAGAGGGGGTGGATGTCGTATTACTGCGCATTCGAGGTGTGAAAACCACCCGAAAGTTGTGTGTGCGATTTAATACTTTATGCATACTTAGTTGTTGTGATTACATTTATTCTCTGCGTATGAGTATAGATGCTCACATGAAGGGCTTCACTTCAGATGCTTTTGTTAATAGCACACTTATTAGTATCTATGGTAAATGTGGCAGCATTTTAGAAGTAGAGAGCATGGAGGATGGGGCTGTTGCAGACATCCATACAAGACCGAATGGATCTTCTTCAGATAGTCATGTAGGTGATGCGAAAGTGCGTGGAATAAGTGGAGGAGAGAAAAAGAGGCTGTCAATTGCTTGTGAGTTAATTACCATCCCTTCAGTAATATTTGCTGATTAGCCTACAACAAGCAGAAAGGGTAATGGGAACCTTATAAAACCTAGGGAAGGATGGACATACCATTGTCTGTTCAATACATCAACCTCGAGGTTCAATTTATGCAAAATTTGATGACCTTGTACTGTTAGCTGAAGGGTCACTTGTTTATGCTGGCCCTGCCCAGGATCATGCCTTGTCCTACTTTACTGAACTTGGGTACCCATGCCACAGCATGTAAATCCAGCTGAGTTCTTTGCAGACCTCATTTCTGTAGACTACAGCTCGCCTGAAAATGAAATGTCCACTCGCATACGCCTGGATAATTTACTTCAAGCATTTAGGCAGAAGTCACATGCGAGTTATGAGCTCAATTTACAGGGGAAAAATGGAGTAGAATTGTCTCATTCCACCGAGATTATAAAAGTCCCTATTGCACCTGTCAATCGTATTGGTTGGTGGAAGCAATTCAGATTGCTGCTTAAGCGTGCCTGGTTGCAGGCTACACGAGATGGACCTACAAATAAAGTTCGTGCCAATATGTCAATATCATCAGCGAACATATTTGGGTCAATCTTTTCTGGGACAGGGGAGCCGTGCTTTAGGAAAAAGGAGCCGTGCTTTAGGGGAAAGGAGCCGCGCTTTGGGGGGAAAAGAGGAGCTTTTGTGTTTTTGAATCGAGCTTGGGGGGGGGATTTTTTTCCAGGATTGATGGAACTGGCATACGATTTTTTTGGAAGAGGAATCAGAAGGCGAAAGGGGAGGATTATGGCTGCGAATTGGAGATACTCAGGACGGCGGAATTCGTTTTTCTCTGGGAACTGTTGGACTGGATTTCTGGAACTTCGAGGAGACAATTGAAGCATCAAAAATCGAAGCTTTGTGATCGACCTTACCTAGCACAGTTACTCTGTCACTGAAATTTGCAGATATTTTCATATGCTCCATCTGGATGGCTGTCGTTGAGATGACAATTGACGTTTCAATGCTGGAGGATGTTTCGGTGTTTGATCAGCTTCTCGGATAATGCCTAGAGTGATAGCAAAGACGGCAGAAGAAGAATGACAGTAGGAAACGAAGCATCAGAGTCGAGGTAGTGATGAAGCATCGATGACAAAGAAAGCAGCAGCGGCAGCAGAAGAGGTATAGCCCTGCTTCGAGTCAAGTCAGGAACCCTTGTAAGACATCTAGAGTATGCCATAGCTTCATTTTCATCTGCGTACCAGCATGTGTCTGTCAGTCCCGCCACGTGAAAAGTTTTACAGTCTCGTGGAGTGGACACTTATATGACCATGGCTGTTTGAGAGATGGACAGGGAGAAGTTGAT
Source organism: Lygodium microphyllum (assembly GCF_053477565.2). Lineage (NCBI taxonomy): Eukaryota > Viridiplantae > Streptophyta > Polypodiopsida > Schizaeales > Lygodiaceae > Lygodium > Lygodium microphyllum. The sequence continues at coordinate 31,896,540 of NC_141136.1, forward strand.
GAAGATGGCTAGTGCAGTCCGCACTGGTGGCGAAGGCACTGTCAGAAGGACGGAAGCATCAAACAGGACTATAGGTTTGTTACAACTATGGAGAGGAGGAAGTAAGAACCAGGGACAGGGAAAACCATACTTGCTAAGGCTGTTGCTCACCATACAACTGCTGCTTTCATTCGTGTAGTTGGATCGGAATTTTTCCAGAAGTATTTGGGTGAGGGTCCTCGAATGGTCAGAGATGTGTTCCGTCTTGCCAAAGAAAACACGACAGGTTCAAATTACTACGTGCGTATCCTCAGCACCATCGACAGAGAGCTGCTAAAGCCATAATGGTTCACGCGAACGCTGCCTGAAGCGCTATGAATGCAACCATGGACAACTACAATTATACACTCTGAACAACGCACTAATGTACCAACCCGCCATCATTTCCATAATGTCAAACTATAGTAATGTGACAAACCACTTTTCTCTCTTTAACAAAGACAGAGAAACAGAGAACAATCGAATAATCTGAGTATAGAAAGTTTACATTAACATTTATTCAGTGGGACATTGACAGAAATTTGTTGAGCCAATGCATCAAGCATATCCATCAGTAACAAGTGGATTAATCAAGCCTGTTCTGGTCATCAGATATATACAATCAATCATGGAGTGATGGAGCATGGCAGCAGATTGTGCTTCAATAACTGTCCTCGTTACAAGCACAGGGAAATCATTTCCACATGAACTACTTGCTCTTTCTGAAAGCTGAAGTTGCATTCAGCCTGGTCACATACCCTTTTTCTCTGCTTATGCTGCTATGATTGGGCTGCTGCTGGTTGCAGTACATGGGCTTTCAAAGTTCTGAACTTAGCACTGATGAAGGTGCTTAAGACATAGTAATAACTATGAATGGGAAGAGATCAAAGACTACAGTAAAAGCACTATAGAGTTTGACAATCTGACTTGTAGTAAACAGAGAGATAGAGCTTTCATTGTATGTCCAGGCCACAGCAATCTTGCTGTGAGAAAGGACAGATCTTCAACAACTGTGGATTTGAACTTAGACAATAATTAACTGCCTGAATTAAAAGTTCATATTGTCACAACAGAGCTTTACTAATATTGACCTTCTATCCTGAAATTATTCAAAGTCCTCTGTGGTTGCGACATTGCTTTCACAAACCCTTCGACATCTTTGGTGAACTCGACGTGAAAGCGTCGCAGAAATTTCAGGATGGGAGATACTTCAGCCTCTATTTCAGCTTCTTCTACAACTTCAGCTGCGTCTACTTCAGCTCCATCAATGACTGCTGCGTCAAGTACTTCAACGGAGGATCTAAAACAAATTTTGCAGAATATGTCCATGTATATGCAGCTCCAAAATCAGCAAACACAATTGTATATGCAGCAGCAACAATAATTGCATCAACAGCAGTTGTCTCAGCAAAGGCAACTCTATTCAGAGCAGGAGAATGCAAACAGCGCGACTAAGGCTATTGAAGCAGTTGAGAGTGAGAAGAAGCTATTTGATGGGCGTAATGTTTCAGCATATTTGAAGACATATGAGATCAAGATGGGGTTTTTTGGAGTTCCTGCTGGACTTATGAGTAAGTACTTCCTTCGTCTTGTCACACCTGCTTTGAGGACAAAAGTGACTGATCTTTTTATTCAAAATACACATTGGCAAGATTTTAAGAAGGCCTTGAAAGAAGAATACTTCCTTGAAGACTTTGGTATGGCTACTCGACGGTCATTCCGAGAGTGGGTCTACATGCCAAACAAAGGTCTCGCTGCTTCGGAGTTGATTCGAGAATTCGAAGAGAGGTATAGTCAGCTTGATGCTATTGAACAAAGGGCCTTGGATGTTGAAAAAGTTGAGCTTTTCTTGCAAGCTGCAGATCCTGCTCTTCAAGAAGAATTGGGTGAGCTTCTTGAAGATCGCACGAAGCCTATGGGTCTTAAAACTGATTGGCAGGATGCTCAGGATGCAGTCTCGACTTTGACCAAGAGGAGGATATGGAAGACTCGCCTATAGAATGGTTCCATGACACCTACACCATCATCTGCTCCTATGCCTACTTCTATCCCTGTTATTTCTTCTCCTCCTCAGCCAGTTTCTTGGCCTATGCTAGTGCCTACTGTTTCTACTCCACCTATTCCTCCTGTTCCACGACCGATGCCTACACCTTTTGCTCCAAAACCATCCGCTCCATCGGTACCTACTTCTCTTGATGACATAATCAAAGGCATCATAGATTTGACACTAGAGTCAGTCAAAGCAGAGTTGGTGGGTAAATTGAAGGAGCAGTTTGCTTCGACTGCGCCTGCTACTTCTTCTAGTGCTCCTACTGCACCTAGGAGTGCTCCTAGTGTACCTAGGAGAGATCGGAGATGTATTTGGTGTGATAGTACGGAGCATCAGCATTGCAGGGATTGTGACTCTTTCCAAGATGCAAGGAGGCAGAATTTGGTATATTGGGGGCAAGATGGTAAGATTTGGTTGACTGAGACAGGAGCTCCACTTGCTACCAACTTTGGTAAAGGTGGAATGAAGAAGTTAGTGGAGGACATGGCTGCGTGTACTTCTTATGTGGCAGCTAGAGGTGATGCTTCTGCATATGGAGTACAGATTGAGAAGGGATCAGAGACTCAGTCAGCGTTATGGACTTATGCTATGGAGACTGCAAACTAGGGGAAAATTCAGCAAACTGTTTTGACTAGTGCTGGCTCTAGCATCAGATCAGAGACAGGTTGGGACTCGCCTGTTGACAGGTACTCTATTTATGCTTATTTGGCTAAATCTCATGGTGCATATGTATTTGTTGAGGAGAAGCGTAAGAGGGATGAAGAAAATCCAAGTGCAGCTAAGAAGACTAGAGGGGGTGAGTTTGTTACTCCACCTACTGCAGGACCGTCTTCAAGACCAGGGCCAGATCGACAGATGGAGGATGCTCAAAAGAGAGAAAAGAGGCAAGAGCCTAGAGAGAGAAAGCAGCCAGGATTCAGATTGATGTCCGATATTGAGACATCTACAGACATGAAGAAAATCTTTAATGATAAGATACTTGGCAGTGAGGTGACTTTCACTATTTCTGAGATTTTGGGCATCTCAAAAAGAGAGTTTCAGGATCAGTTTCAGGAGGTCCTGAAGAGGAAAAGACATGCATTGGCTACCACTGATACACAGAGAGTTTTGATTGGAGAGTTGGATGAGGATGAGGATGAGGTTATGGTTGATAATGCTTCTGTTTTTCCGCAGGAAGAGAAGATGGTTCAGCCTATGCATTATGCTGAAATTGATGAGCCTGTCATGATACCGCGTAGTCACTTTTCGCGGAGCCATTGGGCTAGGGCAACTACAGAGACGATGGTAAAGATTGGAGAGAAACAGGTGCCTTATGTTGCATTGGTTGATCATGGTTCAGAGATTAATCTCATAGTTCGTGGAGTTTATGAGAGTAACAGATGGCCTATGGATGTAGAGCATGGGTGGCGTATGAGAGCCGCCAATAACACTGCAGGTGATTTATATGCTGCTTGTCCTAGTGTCAGGGTTTCTATTGGTGATGTAGAGGAGGATTTTCATTTCTTTGTGCAGGATTCATGCTCTTATCCCATAATTCTTGGACAGCCATTCATTACAGAGATGCGCATGGAAACAAAGGTTATGGATGATGGATTTGCTTATGCACGGATTCGCAGTAAAGATGGTATGAGAGTAGTTTAGTTTATGACTGTATGTGTGAACCATGTTAGAAACAGGGATACTCTCAGAGATGCACCCTTACCCACTGTGAGGGATTCGGGTTTTCATTAGGTACCGCCGTTTCGCGAGACGACGGTGGTACAGAGCAGAGGAGATTGGAGTTCTCGCCTCCTGGCAGCAGTGTTTTCTCCTCCGGTTATGTTGGGATTTCAGCAAACACTTCAATGAGTTATCAGAAGACTTCTAGGTTGCCTAGAGCTGCCAGGCAGTATATATGCAGGAAGGAGAAAAATTTGAAAAATGCAGGAATTTTGGAGGATGATGAGCACATAGATGGGATGTATGACAGTGTGATTTGTGCAGATACGATGACAGAGATGGAAGATATGCTGAAAACTGATATGCTGAATTGCCATGGTAATGTATTAATGCAATCCCTGGACATGTTTCAAGAAATTGCAGATTTTATGTCACAGATTGAGTCAGAGGCTGAGGTAACTCAGCAAAGAGTGTTGAGTGCTGAAGAAATTCAGCAAACAGGGTTTCCAGCTGGTTATGATCAGCTTTCAGAGAGACAAAGGGCTGAAAATTTTCAGCCAACAGAGTTTATTGCTGAAATATTTCAGCATTCAGAGTTTGGGGCTATTTCTATGCAGTCCATAGAGCAGAGGGCTGAGAATATTCAGCCATTGGAGTGCAGAATTGCTGATTTACAGCAAGGTTTATGTAATGCAGACACCTGACAGTGATCATCAAATAGAGAGGGCTGCTAAACAGCAAATTTTGAGGAATCCGAAGCATATTGGTCATAAATTTTCAGCAGAGACACTTGCTGAATTGAAAATTGGAAATGGTGATTTCTTATTACCCATGGAGAAGCAATGCTTTCAGGAGATGCTTGAGCGTCATGGAAGGGGATTTGCTTTTTTCCCACATGAGATTGGATGTGTGAATCCTGATATTGTTGCTCCTATGGTCATTTTTACTATTCCTCATATTCCATGGAATCTCCGACCTATTCCAGTGCCTAAAGCACACTTGCCAAAGCTGATTGATTTATTGAATGAGAAAATCAGGATGGGAATCCTTGAGCCTTCATCTGCACCATACTCAAACAGGTGGTTTACAATTCCAAAGAAAAATGGTACTCTCCGATTTATTCAGGATATGCAGCCAATGAACAGAGTTACTATCAGGAATGTTGGTATAGGTCCAGTTGTGGATGAGTTACTATCAGGAATGTTGGTATAGGTCCAGTTGCTGGACGTGCCATCTATTCTTTGGGTGATTTGTATTCAGGATATGATCAGTTTCAGCTGGCTTTGGAAAGCAGGGACATAACCACCATGAGAACTCCTATTGGGCTTGTCAGGATGTGTACCTTGCCTCAAGGTGCTACTAATTCTATTGCGCATATGATGAATGCCATGCATAAGGTTCTTCGTGATTACATACCTCAGCTTACTATGCCTTTCTTGGATGATGTGCCCATTAAGGGGTGTGCAGAAGAAGAGAAGAATGAGAGCCTAAATGAGCAGGGATGCAGATACTTTGTGGCTGATCATATTTCAGCATGTGAGAAGATTTTGGCCAGGTTAGAAGAAGTGAAGTTGACACTTTCAGGGCAAAAATCTGTTTTTGGAGTGAATGAGGTTGTTATTGTTGGGCATATGTGTGGATATTATGGCAGGAAACCCTCACCTGATAAGGTGAATGCTATAGGCAAGATTGCAGAGTATTGTTCTACTACTTCGGAGGTACGGAGATTCATTGGTGCTTGTGTGTTTTATATGATTTGGATACCTCATTTTGCACACATAGCAGATTGTTTGTATCAGCTGCTTCGAAAGGGGCAGAAATTCTATTGGGATGAGAGCCACACTAGAGCCATGCGGAAATTGAAGTTATTGCAGAATGCTCCTACTCTCAGAAAAGCGGATTATAATTGTGATAGGCCTATTGTATTGACAGTTGACACTAGTCCAATTGGCATAGGTTGGGCTGTGGGTCAAGATGATGCAGATGGAAATAGGTATGCTATTCGGTTTGGGGCGAAAGTCCTAAACGAGAGACAGAGGAGATATCCGCAAATCAAGAGGGAGTTATTGGGGATTGTCACGGCTCTCAAATGTGACAAGGAGTATTTTATTGGAGCTTCAGTTGTGGTAGAGACAGATTGCTTGCCATTGATTGGTATGATCACGAGTTGCTCTACTCCGGATATAGCTATGTTGAGATGGATTTCATACATCAAGTCATTAAATCCGGAATTTAAACAGATAGCAGGGAAGGATAATCCAGTGGCAGATATGTTGTCTAGAGCTAGATATGATGATGAGGAGACACTACTTACAGAAGAGGATGATGCAGAAATTTCAGCCACTATGGTTGATCATGTTTGTCATGTCTATGATATTGTGGCTTTCACAGAAGAGCTCTATGTTGGAGATTGGTTGCAGATTGGCAGGTACCTTAGTACACTAAGCAAAAGAGATGAATGGACAGATGAAGAGTTCAAGAAGATCAGAAGGAAAGCCTATGGTTATTTTCTCAAGGACGGATTTCTTTGGAAGCATCCGAAGAAAAGAGGCGGATTACCTTTGCGGGTTGTCTGCGATAGAGAGACACAGTTACAGGTGATGAGGGAGTTTCATGAGAGTCCTTGGGCTGGTCATAGAGGAGTATGGGCTACTTATGAGAAAATCAAGGAGAAATATTGGTGGAAAGGCATGTACAGAGATGTTTCTCACTTTGTTGAGACTTGCAGAGACTGCCAGATGTATTCAGTAGTGCGTCATCGAGATGAGCTTCATCCGACCTATCCACTATGCATTCATTATAAGTGGGTAGTTGATTTGGTTACCATGCCTATGGGTCTATGGCAGATGAGATACATTGTTTTGGCTAGAGAGGATCTTACCAATCATGTTGAGGGCAGATCTTTGAGAACGAAGACCACTAGTGCAGTGTGTAAGTTCTTATTGGAGGAAATTTTCTGCAGGTATGGTTGTGTGGATAAGATCACTGCGGATCATGGTGAATTGGATGCAGATGAAGCTAGGGAGTTTTTCTCTCAGCTAGGAATCAAGTTGGCTCTAACCACAGCATATAATCTAGAGGGAAATGGAAAGAGTGAAAGAGGGCATCCGCCGATAGTGAAAGCATTAGCCAAAGCATGCAGAGGACGGATTGGAGAATGGCCAAGACTTCTACCATTTGCTTTATGGGCTGATCGTACGACTCATAGTGTTACCACAGGATATATGCCTGCAGAGTTGATGTATGGTCAGAAACCTGTTATGCCGATTGAGACTTGTGCTTTGACTTGGTCAGTTTTACCTTGGCAGGAGGATTTGACGAGAGAGGAGCTCTTAGCTCTTCGGATTCGACAGTTGGAGAGGAGACCTGAGGATATTCAGCTAGCTATTGACAGGTTGAAAGTTGCTAGACTAAAGAACAAGGACAGGTTTGATAGCAGGCATCGCTTGCGGCCAAGAGCAATAGAAGAGGGAGATTGGGTATTGGTCTTTGATAGCAGCCTTGAAAATCAGCATACTGCACTTCGGAAAATGGTGAAAAGATGGTTTGGGCCATACATAGTCAGACATGTCTTTGATAATGCAACATATGAGCTGACTGAATTGGATGGGACAGTGCTTAGAGTGCCTATTGCTGGAAAAAGAATCAAGATTTTCAAGAAAAGAGATGATGAGGATTATGCATTGGAAGAATTTTCAAGAGAAGCGCAATGACAAGAAACTCCAATGGAAGAGACAGATAATCTTGTTGATCTACCGGAAATGCATAATGAAGAGATTGATCTGTTTGTGGATCTTGATGATAACGATCATGGGTAGTTGGCCCATCCGGAGGATGCACAGGATTAGAGGGGGTGGATGTCGTATTGCTGCGCATTCGAGGTGTGAAAACCACCCGAAAGTTGTGTGTGCGATTTAATACTTTATGCATACTTAGTTGTTGTGATTACATTTATTCTCTGCGTATGAGTATAGATGCTCACATGAAGGGCTTCACTTCAGATGCTTTTGTTAATAGCACACTTATTAGTATCTATGGTAAATGTGGCAGCATTTTAGAAGTAGAGAGCATGGAGGATGGGGCTGTTGCAGACATCCATACAAGACCGAATGGATCTTCTTCAGATAGTCATGTAGGTGATGCGAAAGTGCGTGGAATAAGTGGAGGAGAGAAAAAGAGGCTGTCAATTGCTTGTGAGTTAATTACCATCCCTTCAGTAATATTTGCTGATGAGCCTACAACAAGCAGAAAGGGTAATGGAAACCTTATAAAACCTAGCCAAGGAGGGGCATACCGTTGTCTGTTCAATACATCAACCTCGAGGTTCAATTTATGCAAAATTTGATGACCTTGTACTGTTAGCTGAAGGGTCACTTGTTTATGCTGGCCCTGCCCAGGATCATGCCTTGTCCTACTTTACTGAACTTGGGTACCCATGCCACAGCATGTAAATCCAGCTGAGTTCTTTGCAGACCTCATTTCTGTAGACTACAGCTCGCCTGAAAATGAAATGTCCACTCGCATACGCCTGGATAATTTACTTCAAGCATTTAGGCAGAAGTCACATGCGAGTTATGAGCTCAATTTACAGGGGAAAAATGGAGTAGCATTGTCTCATTCCATCGAGATTATAAAAGTCCCTATTGCACCTGTCAATCGTATTGGTTGGTGGAAGCAATTCAGATTGCTGCTTAAGCGTGCCTGGTTGCAGGCTACACGAGATGGACCTACAAATAAAGTTCGTGCCAATATGTCAATATCATCAGCGAACATATTTGGGTCAATCTTTTCTGGGACAGGGGAGCCGTGCTTTAGGAAAAAGGAGCCGTGCTTTAGGGGAAAGGAGCCGCGCTTTGGGGGGAAAAGAGGAGCTTTTGTGTTTTTGAATCGAGCTTGGGGGGGGGGGGGGGATTTTTTTCCAGGATTGATGGATCTGGCATACGATTTTTTTGGAAGAGGAATCAGAAGGCGAAAGGGGAGGATTATGGCTGCGAATTGGAGATACTCAAGACGGCGGAATTCGTTTTTCTCTGGGAACTGCTGGACTGGATTTCTGGAACTTCGAGGAGACAATTGAAGCATCAAAAATCGAAGCTTTGTGATCGACCTTACCTAGCACAGTTACTCTGTCACTGAAATTTGCAGATATTTTCATATGCTCCATCTGGATGGCTGTCGTTGAGATGACAATTGACGTTTCAATGCTGGAGGATGTTTCGGTGTTTGATCAGCTTCTCGGATAATGCCTAGAGTGATAGCAAAGACGGCAGAAGAAGAATGACAGTAGGAAACGAAGCATCAGAGTCGAGGTAGTGATGAAGCATCGATGACAAAGAAAGCAGCAGCGGCAGCAGAAGAGGTATAGCCCTGCTTCGAGTCAAGTCAGGAACCCTTGTAAGACATCTAGAGTATGCCATAGCTTCATTTTCATCTGCGTACCAGCATGTGTCTGTCAGTCCCGCCACGTGAAAAGTTTTACAGTCTCGTGGAGTGGACACTTATATGACCATGGCTGTTTGAGAGATGGACAGGGAGAAGTTGATGAAGATGGCTAGTGCAGTCCGCACTGGTGGCGAAGGCACTGTCAGAAGGACGGAAGCATCAAACAGGACTATAGGTTTGTTACAACTATGGAGAGGAGGAAGTAAGAACCAGGGACAGGGAAAACCATACTTGCTAAGGCTGTTGCTCACCATACAACTGCTGCTTTCATTCGTGTAGTTGGATCGGAATTTGTCCAGAAGTATTTGGGTGAGGGTCCTCGAATGGTCAGAGATGTGTTCCATCTTGCCAAAGAAAACACGACAGGTTCAAATTACTACGTGCGTATCCTCAGCACCATCGACAGAGAGCTGCTAAAGCCATCATGGTTCACACGAACGCTGCCTGAAGCGCTATGAATGCAACCATGGACAACTACAATTATACACTCTGAACAGCGCACTAATGTACCAACCCGCCATCATTTCCAGCATGTCAATCTATAGTAATGTGACAAACCACTTTTCTCTCTTTAACAAAGACAGAGAAACAGAGAACAATCGAATAATCTGAGTATAGAAAGTTTACATTAACATTTATTCAGTGGGACATTGACAGAAATTTGTTGAGCCAATGCATCAAGCATATCCATCAGTAACAAGTGGATTAATCAAGCCTGTTCTGGTCATCAGACATATACAATCAATCATGGAGTGATGGAGCATGGTAGCAGATTGTGCTTCAATAACTGTCCTCGTTACAAGCACAGGGAAATCATTTCCACATGAACTACTTGCTCTTTCTGAAAGCTGAAGTTGCATTCAGCCTGGTCACATACCCTTTTTCTCTGCTTATGCTGCTATGATTGGGCTGCTGCTGCTGGTTGCAGTACATGGGCTTTCAAAGTTCTGAACTTAGCACTGATGAAGGTGCTTAAGACATAGTAATAACTATGAATGGGAAGAGATCAAAGACTACAGTAAAAGCACTATAGAGTTTGACAATCTGACTTGTAGTAAACAAAGAGATAGAGCTTTCATTGTATGTCCAGGCCACAGCAATCTTGCTGTGAGAAAAGACGGATCTTCAACAACTGTGGATTTGAACTTAGACAATAATTAACTGCCTGAATTAAAAGTTCATGTTGTCACAACAGAGCTTTACTAATATTGACCTTTTATCCTGAAATTATTCAAAGTCCTCTGTGGTTGCGACATTGCTTTCACAAACCCTTCGACACTGCAGTTTAGCCCTGCAAAGTGCTGCTTCAATTCATACAGAATTTCATTCATCTGAAAAACTGCTAGAAAAGTCTCAATCAGCATAGTAGCTCTTATGCTGCCCCCACAATGAACTCATTAACCTTGTTATTAACCTCTATCCAGGCCATGCCAGACTTTTTGCCTACATCAGCAATTCTCCTCAGAATTTGAACTGCATTAGCATCTTCCCACAGGTGCACATCTATATAGATGCTTGACATTGTCTGCAACAAAGCTTCAGCTTCAGACAAACAACCTAAATGGCTAGGAAGATCAATGATGCAGTTATAGTATGTTGAATGCCAACAAAAAACCTTCTCAAGATAGCCAGCATGACTACAAGCAGTAAGAATTCTAATTAAGATAATAGCATCTGGCAGCAATACTGACTAGATAATGACCTTGTAGAAAAACACCAGCAATCATTGCACCCTTCATATGCTTCAGCAGGTTCTCCATGTTTGGAGTACATATCAATGAGTACATTTCCTGCTTCTACATCAAAATCGGATTCTGTCCTGGTTATCTGATCAGATATCATTCTACCATACCTTACGACCCCAATGCTACTACAAGCTTTTAGAACACATGTCAATATGAACTTGTTTGGCACAACCCTCATGCTGCATAATATCATATTAATGGAGAAGGCAAAAATGTAAACATAACGACTAAGTATGTACAAAGTATCAAATCCCACACACACAACTTTTGGATGGATTTCACACCTCGGATGCACAGCAGTACGACAGCGTTTGTAGACACAATATTTGAATTGTGAAAAAAAATGTCAGGCGCGTTTATTAACGCGTCTATTTTTGCATCTACAAAATCGCATCTAAAAGCGCGCTTATGATCAGAGTTACACACACACTTAGACGCGCCTATAGACGCGTGTATAAGGCGCTATGTAAATATATAATCATATTTATAAAAAAGTGGACATATTCATATTGTGCGTCTATACAAGCGTGTATCTACGCGTCTAAAACCGTGTTTACTCTGAAATTTTTTTATGAGAATAGACGCGCATTTATCCTGCAATTTAGACGCGCTGATAGACATGCAAAACAGAGGTATGAAAAAAAAAACCAGAGAGCATGTGGCTTTGCTTAGGGAAAACAGTGAAAGATTATTTCGAAGATTGGATATTGAAAACAAAACAATGTATGTAGCACACGAAATTTCATATATGTAGATGAAACGTTTTTACATTATGAGTTCTAGTGCTTGTGACGTCATGGTCCCAAGCACTAGCTAAAAGTAATACATATCAAAAATGAAAATTACAAGCCAAGGGGAGGCATGCATGCATGGGGCTCCTCTATATCTCCTCAGAAGAGGCATCATCATCGCTACCACCACCGCTGCCTGTGCCGCTGCGGTTGCCGCCACCGCTACTACTAGTCCCCCCTTCGCTATCCTCAACTGCATCAGGGTTTGCCTACACAAAGGATTAAGGTATATAAATACCATTACAAACAATAAATTAGAGTTATCTATACTTTTCATGTAAAAAATAAAACATACCTCTTTTGGTGTTGGAATCCTCATGGTGCCATTATATTGTCCTCCGTGATGAGTCCCTCCTCGTAGAAATGCTGCCAAGTGGATACCCGGTTATGACCTCGATGGTAGCCTACCTCTCTAGGAGTAGGCATCCTACCAACAATATGATATTAAAAAAGAATTTGAACATGTAACGTATTAAAACACACTACATAATGAAGTGAAACAAATTACAAAATTTAATTTAAAAACAGAAATCAAATAATACTTACAAACTCAGCCTCCCATGACTCCCTGCCACCCGATCCATAATGCGACGATCCCATGGTTGCCATCTGGATACGTCACGCCTCTGCATGCTGGCGACTTGTCATTTTCTCCACTGCTCTCTTCTTGGCCTCTTTCCACTCCTTGCAGTGGCAATTGGGTGGTTGGCCATATCCAAGGTGCCCCTACTCTTGTCTCCGCAATGACTCCTTAGCGCGCGTCATAAGGTGAGACCTCTTATTATGAAGCGCGTCTCTCACCTTTGACCGTCCCCAATCATCTGAGAATCATGAGTTCTCGGGATTAGGGTACCTTTTATGTACTGCCCGTAGCACCTCTTGCCACAAACCATGTTTTTGGTGCTTGAAGGGAATCATGCAATCTTTGTACGTGGCATGCACGACACTCCTCAAGTAGGCTATCACTTCCCTCTCCTCAAAGTCATGCAAGATACCACCAACATCAATGATAGAGTAGTACATTTGTGGAGGCTCACCTCTCTCATTTTCCAGTGAGGGTGATCGAGAGCCACCACCTAGGCAACCCCCACAAAGCCCTCGACCTCCTCGTCCTCCCGCACCACTCTCCCTCCTCCCTCGGCGTGCACTACCCTCTACCTCACTCGATACACGTTCTTCTGCAGATGCACATGCTTCGACCGATCCATGTACCTCACCTGATCCCTGTGTAGGCAAAGATGTGATAGGTGTCCCAGACATCACACTGAAAACCTCCTCTGTAGTGGGAGGGCGACCAAGATAATTGGTCATCTCCCCCATGAATTGCTCCTTGTTGAATGGGGTGCTGGAGGATCCAGGATTCCACATCTACAAAAGAAAAATCATATTACCCTGTGCAGATAAAACATATTACATACAATGTCTATAACTGCGTCTCTGTGTGCGTCTATACCTGCATCTCTGTAAGCGTTTGTCAGTGCCTCTCTATGGGCGTCTGTCAGCGCGTCTATTTCCGCGTCTATAGCTGCGTCTACACTGTCATCTGGATGCGCTCATAGACGCGCACAGTCACACCATTTCCTCTCAAACTTGCTTTAAAAACAAAGCTAAAAAACCTCCATAGATGATAAGATCCAGCATGTGAAGAGAGAGAAGAGAGAGACAAACAAACAGAGAAAGCAAACAAGATTGAGAGAGAGAAGAAGAACTCACCTTCTTTGCTTGTTCCAACAGGTGGCGGCGGCTAGGTTGCAAGCTCCTTGTCCTCCTTCTCCCTTCCCTTAGTAAGTTGCTTCAACCTTGTTCTCTTCCTTTCTCTTTGGCTCTTGTTTTTTACTCTTTGGCTCTTCTTTCCTCCTGTCCTCTTTTTACTCTTATTTCCTTGCCTCATTGTCTTCATGAAGTGATAGATAGACACGAGTAGTGATGTCGAGCTCGAACTGCAAAAAACACGCAAAAAACGCAAGAAAGCACAGGTTTGAAAAGAAAGCCACAACTTTTTTTAAATTTTTCTATACTTGCATGGCGCATCTGTCAGTGCGTGTAATGGCGCATATATACATGCGCTTACAGATACACAGGAACAATTTAAGGAATCAATGCATGCATTTAGGGAATCAATTGACCTATGTGGTGACATATTGCAAATGCACAAGTCAACCTTTGATTTATATATACATCCAATCATCATGCCCTATCCAATCACATTTGTATAGGGTATGATTGGATGTATATAGGGCATGAAATCACATATATGTAATTAGCTTTGAATAATTGGATGTATATTTGTAATACTCAGAAAGAAGTAAAGTTGGTAATGTATATCATGTCCTATGCATGTATATGCCCTATACATGTATATCATGTCGTATATACATGTATATCATGTCCGTATGATCTTATACATGTATATCATGTCCTAGCATATGATCTAGGTGTAATTATGTCGTATATACATCCAAACATGCCCTATCCAATCATGCCCTATTCAAAAAAATACTAGCTGTTAAGAGGTTTGGTCATATTCAGGTAACCTCTTGCTTGCATGATATGTTTTAAACTACTTAGAATCTTGGGAAATTTAAAGAAAATATAGGATTCTTTGCCACCCAAGCCTACCCTTCTTACTCTATTGTTTCCTGAGAGATTGTTGCAGGGGCATCCCCCAATTATGAGGTCAAACTTTCCCACTGCATCCACAATCTCAGCCAACTTATCATCAGTAAGATCTCTAACATCATCCTCCATTTGAAATCGTCCTGTTTGTAAGGTTTTGTTCCACTAGCTGGCTATTATATTTTTACATTTATCATTGATCTCCACAATAATAACAGCCTTCAAAATTATACCCAATTTGTGCAATGCCACTTCTTTCCCACCAAGGCTCAAGAATAAGGACAGAACTGTTAAACCTTGTGGATATAATTCTTTCAATGGTGAAAGACTGTACGCAATAGTATTGACCTGAAATGAGTTTCCCAATGCATCATATCTATCTGAAAGGGTAGAGCAGCCTCAAGTTTGGTCACGATCATAACCAAGCACCAGCTCAATCTCATGGGGTTCAAGTGGGGTAGCTTGGCCTGGGCTGACCCAAACCAAGTTCCATATTTTTCATGCCAGGACAATCTCATGTTGAAGATAAGAAGGTATCTTGCTTTCTTTGTGGGAAGAAAATATTTTTCTGATCAATCCACATATAGTGCTAGGGGCACCCCGTGTGTTTATGCAATTTAGCTTCTCTCTCGGATCCCATGGGGGCCGATACTTCTTTGTTTTCAGAAGCACCTCAAAGATTGACATGGGAGCAGGGGGAAGGATCAACCTTCTTCCATCTACTGGAAGGTTATAAACATAACCACCTCAGCCTAAAGCATGCTGAAAAATATCTAGAGTCTCTGAACTCTAGATCTATGCCATTAAAATGCCGTTTGATGGTCTCCCACTCTGAATTGGGAACGTTCTCAACATTTTCAAAATAGAAAAAGGGAGGGCCTTCCATCAAACTATTCAATGGTTTTGGCTTGTCTTTAGAAAAGCAAGGAATTCCAAACCCCATGCCCTTTTTCAACTTGAAGGGTGGGATAGAACCTAGATGTGGAGGTGATGTTTTTCCATTCATAGATTGAGTCTCGAGCCATAAAACACTCGAGTTTTCACTGGCACTTTTATCCAAGTCTAGAGTAGGAGTAATGTTGATCTTTGTTTTAAGGCCCAAGTAAGTGTACCATAGCTTAAAGGCTCTTTCATCTACCCAATATATTTTGCTACAGACACCTCGTGAGGGTCCAACATGTCTAGTTATTTGAACACCTCGTGAGGGTCCAGCATGTCTAGTTTGATCTTTTTATCTTTTACTACTAGTGCACATTATTCAATGCACTTTGGTGTGAGGGTAAACATCTTCGAACTCAACGTATAGATGAAAAGAGAAATACCCAAGATTGTAGTGTCCTTGCTCACTTCGAGGATGCCAATGGTACCATGGAAGGTTATTGTGGCTTGATCCAAGATATTCTGAAGCTTGACTTCAGACGATTCTTTATATATGTACTGGATGTGAAGTGGTTTAAAGAAGTGGTAACAAATGGTAAGCATTGCACAATCAGACGTCATCCAAGTGGTTTTGTAATCATTGACTCTACAAAATTTCACCAAAACAAGAATGACACACTAGTACTACCTCAACAATGCGAGTAGGTATATATGCAAAGGCTAATTTTTTTATATGTATACATGTGATACATATACACAATATAATAAGTACTTAAGTTTTTTGCTTTTGTTTTTCAAATACAGGTTGTGTATCATCCAATGGTAAACAATAACCGATGGTGGTATGTCATCCCTATATCTAATCGTTCAAAACCAATATATGGTAATATTACCGACATGGAGATAGCAGATGACAATCCAACAATTAATGATGATGTGCATGATGACACCATAATGGATTATATGCGTGATATAGTACAAGATGAACCTCGCGAGGACGTTCAAGGAAATGTAGAAGAAGACTATTAATAATGTGATTGTCGATGATATTGATGAAGTTATTGAGCAATATAGCAACACATCTAATAGTGGGATAGACTTATTTGTTTCATTACCTCTTGGTAACATAGGCCTAGAAGTAGATAGTTTAGCAAGGGCTGATCTCATTGAAGATGAGATGGATCATTCACTGTAACATACATAATTTGCTTATTGATTCAATGTGTTTTCCTAATTCTATGGTTTTTATCATGCGCACACGTGCATACTCAAGAATCAATTTTAGGTGGTTAAATAATTATTAACTTTGGTTTTTTAATTATGTGAATTGCAATTTTAGGTGGTTAAATAATTGTGTGTCTGCTGGCGCGTCTATATTAGCATCTATTTGCACGGATATATAGACGCACAATTCGCGTCTATTTACACGCACGTTTACATGCACTTATAGACACTATGATAGACGCGCCCAACTTTGCGCGTCTAACATGCGCGTCTATGTCTCGTTTTTGTTGTAGTGTGTTTTCAACATGGTAATTGTTTTCAAGGTGAGGTAATAGATTTTCATCTTTTGTTATAAGTTATGAAGCTTGAGTTATGATTTTTTGAAGCTCGTCATGGTATTAGGCTTGAGTTATGCTTCATGCAGCTTGTGTTGCATATCGCTTGTCTTATGCCTCATGGTTTGAATCATGGAAGAGCGAGAGATTGTTAAGATGTTTTATGCCTCATGGTTTGCTTTGTGGAATAGAGAGATGTTTTATGCCTTATGGTTTGATTCATGGAAGCGAGAGAGAGGACATTCATGGAAGAGAGAGAGAGGACGAGGAAATGATCTCCTCGAACCGGAGAACATTTCTTACTCCTTGCAATTGGCTTCAAGGAGGACAAGGATTTCTGTGTGCACCCAGTTCCCCTGTCGGTAGGCTCGGTCCCGCTCATCACTAGCATTCAAGTTCTAGGTAGGCTCGTATTGTTTCGGCTGCTCATCACTTTGCTCGGCTGGATGATCGGTGCTCTGTAAGAAAACCTTGGTATCTGCCCTGGTTTCTAGAGCCGGAGCCCTATCTTCACTGTGAGGACTTTTCAGGATGACGACTAATTTTCTTGCATGGCTAGGGGTTCCTTCATGTTCCTGCACCATGACTGGCAAAGCCGGGATGATCCACTGGCACTCTCTTGCTATAGCTCGTTAAACTGAGGTGCGTCCGTGTGTGTGTGCCTCTCTCTGTCACACGCTCGTCATCACTGTTGAAGGAGAGTGAGATGATCATCATGATGATGGCCTCCACCTACTTCTAGCTCCTTCTCCGTTGATGTTGTAATTCCCGAGTGATGTAGCTCCTTTGACGCCTATGAATAGGCTCTTGTAAGTTCAATTTTGTACTTTTATATTTTGAATATTAATATAATGGTAGGCCTATATAGAGCTGTGGGTTTTTTCCTTGAGCCCCCAAGGGTTTTTTCATCCATAGTAAGGGACCTTTATTTGAGCGAGGGGTGTTAGCTATATATAGTCTGTCTATATATAGCTCTCTTCTCTCCTCTCTTCCTTTCGTCTCTTGTCTTCCTCGCAGTTTCCAACACCCTTTACATGCACTTTTTGGACCCATGGATCTAGGCATACCACATAAAACATAGACTTGCCTTTTCTTGGGAAGGACACTTGCTTCTTGAGACTTTAAAATGAACTCTACTTCTTACACCACCATTGTAAGTTGCAAGCTAGGGTTAAAGCACCATCTCTATATCTACTTATAGAAATGAGTTCATGGACCCATAAAAAATAATGAATAAAAATATGAACTTTCTTCAATTAAGCCCATGGACTAGCCTTATCAACCATAACCTTTATACCATGCTTATAAACCTTTGACATAGGATCTTTATCTCCTCCTTTGAGTATATATTGCTTTGAAAGAAGGCCTCCAAAGGTTTAACTTTGACAATGGTTTGAAATTAAGGTAAGAGATAAGAAGGAAGAAGACTTTGTCTACCATCATACTCTAAAAGAAAAGAAAGAGATGATGACTCATTATATCAGATCATCTTCATGCCCCAACCCAAGCTATTAAAGCATACTATATAGATTTTTGAGCTCACTTGGAGTATTTGGCTACTATTAATTCCATCGCTAGATATAATACATGCAAAGCATCCACTCATCATTCCATTTGGTGAGGCTCCTCCATAGCTTCCAAATTCAAAGTGCTAATCCATTGAGATAATAATCTTGCTATTTTTTATCATAGCAATAAAATCGAATGAGTCGCTAAATCATTCTATGGCCCTATCCATAGTCATGCCTAATGGCCCAACTATCCTTGCTATATGCTTATTAAGGCTTTTTGCAAACTAGCCTTTAATCAACTAAGCCTCCCAAGCGATTCAAAGAAGACACATAAATAGCATAATGTCCTCCCTTATAGTGTAAGTATCTTGCGTGTAAATTTTAACTACCAGTAGATCTATATCTTTGTCACATTCAAGCCAAGTTCTCTCCACCAAGAATTTAAAACAATTCCATTAAGCATCAAAGACATTATTGTGTCACTTTAAATATATAGATTCCTTCATCATTTCACGAGCCCCAGATTTTGGCTTTGAAAATTCCTAACAAAGACGGACTCCAAATTTGAAAAAGTCTAGCTTTTTTTTATTAAAAAATTTCTTGTTTTGTCTACCTCTCTCATATTTGAACCCTTGTCTATATAATGTTTTCTATTAGGCCACACCATGCACCACATATCATTATACTTTTCCATTTTAAGGTAAATATAAGCAATGGTATGTATCATTGTGTACTAGATCTTGTTGTAATACCTCCTTGGATTATGCAAGGAGTAGATTTTATCACTTAACTAGTAGTCTCTCCCAGCTTCAAAACACATAAGCACATGCTACTACTATATTATAATGTATTCAGTAATTTTACCATTGAAGGAGCTAACATATCACATTTGGGGCTCTTCCTAACCTTATTGAAAGCTCACACATTCAAAACTAGACTCTATGCATACACGTGTCTAGAAATAGTTGGTTAGATGTAAGAAAATGGGTTTTAATAGCCAAATTAAGTGGAATATAGAAGATCCTTATTGCTTGAAAGAGACTTTACCCAGGGAGTTCACTCTTTGTAAACCAAACATGTTATCTACGAGCAAAGAATCGTGGAAAACCCCTATCTATGGCTTGTGCAAGAGTCATCCACCCCCCTTTTTACACTTATATGATGTATCAATAAAATTTAGTGTGAATTCTCTTTTTCACATATAAGATTGTATATTGTGTTTACTTCTTCCTTATATTGAATAATATTAAAAGACTACAATATTTCTAATTTAAAAATTATGCATTGCACTTTCAAGGTGATACATTGTCGCATCACTCCAATTGTAGTATTTCATGATGGTGAATTGTCTTGAACACCAAAAATGTAATATTTTAAAAACATAACAAATAAATTATCTTTCCCCTACCTCATTCATCTTCCTCCATTCCCTCCATACTCCCTATTTTTATGGGTGGAGGGGAAAATGAATAGGGCCTATCCCTATTGTATATCCTTATGCACTTTTTGAAAAAGAAAACCCTCCCTTTCACTTACATGGTTCCTTATGCACTTTTTGGGGAATAAACCCCTCTTTGGCACTTACATGGTTTACTAAATTATCCATGGCAAACTCCTCAAGAGACGCTATCATTTAAATTAATTGAATTAGCTATGAATTCTCCCTTGACTATTGGAAAGCTCTTTGTAAATATGTATATTATGCATGTTTGCTCTCTGGATCCTAACTAGGAAGGGAGATAGAGAATAAAAACCCTCATTCATGACCACAATGATCATTATCAATGCTATCATTATATGCTCAAATGAAATTCTTTTATATAGGAAGATCATCAAAGTATATGAAGTAACTCAATAACCCGCAGTCTAAATGTTGCGGATTAAAGGCCACATGTGTCTAGCTAACTACATTTACCTTATACTTAGTGCCCACACAGTTGTAAACTACAAGTGGTGGATGCCCACCATTGTCATCTATATTCCTTATTCTTTACTATGATAGAATAATAAAGAGAAGGCAAGTCACACATTGTGACTGTTGAAGTTTCCACACACTAGTCTTACTCTTTTGCATTCAAACCTCCATAGCCATTCCTCTTACTTCTCCTTGTGGTTGTCTCTTCCTCACTCTTACTCACCCTTTCAAACTAATATTCGAGTAGGAATTCAAGGAGCTTCACCCATTCTACTTCAGCTTGGGAAAGAGAGCTTCAACCCCAACTTCCATGGCATCTAGAGCTTCAATCATCTAAGGAAAATATCAAATCCCCACCTTCTCCAACTCATTTCTTAGCTTTAGCACAACCTTTGATCAGTGCCTAGTAAAGTCAAAGAGTTAGGGATAGTAGGAGAGGTCCCTAGAAATTATCCCACAATTGGTCATATATTTTTAGGGGGCTTCCCTACTCACTTCCCCTCAAACATTTGGCTCTACAACTCTTCTAATTCTTATCTGGCTATAGAGGACTTCTCTTAGCACTTTTGACTTTGACTTCGGGCACCATTCGAGAATACAAACTTACAATTCACAATTTTGGATAGCAAAGCATTTGAATGTTTATGCTTTACTAATGCTTATTCACATAGGTTTTAATGCTAGGATGATATATTGATCTTAGGGATGCTCTAGAAATTGAATAGAGCTGAGTGTACTCAGCCATTAAAGGGACCTTTGTTCTCATAAATAGTGGATAGAAAGCATATGCTTTGAATATCAGTGAAAACTATGCTTACATTCCATGGGGAAATGCTCTTTGATCATGTGTATGCTTGACACTATTGGGCACGTATGGATATGCTCTCCTTTTGGCCTTGAGCTTTAATTCTAAGCTCTCTTATATTCATATCTATAGAGGTTGCATGGTTCAGTGATCTCTTATTCATAGGCTTGGATGTTGATTCTATTTACATGCTCTAGGGCATATTTTTTGGTACCTTTGGGCTTTCGAATGTTATGACATGCATATATTGAGCTTCCTTTGCTCTTGGATACTTCACTTTACTTCCAATGGAAGAACTTTCATATTTCATCGCAAAGCTTGGGTTTGAGAGATTGCAAAAGTCTCTCATCTATACTGATTGGTTTATGCAGACACCATCTTTGTAGTTATTAATCGCTATGTGATTTTTTTCATTTGATTTTTTGGTTGCCTAGTACATCCTCTTTCAGGTACATTATTAGCCCC
This sequence comes from Lygodium microphyllum, assembly GCF_053477565.2. Classification (NCBI taxonomy): domain Eukaryota; kingdom Viridiplantae; phylum Streptophyta; class Polypodiopsida; order Schizaeales; family Lygodiaceae; genus Lygodium; species Lygodium microphyllum. The sequence continues at coordinate 31,917,995 of NC_141136.1, forward strand.
ATGAACACATGCTTTCTTGGTACTCGAATGTTATGATAATGCTTTGAGATGCTAGTTGGATTTTTAAGAGCTTGATTATCTCAGTTTTGAAGAGGTTTATTTCTATCATAATAGTTTGGACAACAAGCATACAACAGTGGACTCTATGCTTTGAATGTCCATTGTGTCTACATGATATTTTAAGCATGCTATATGTCTACAGTGATGTCTAATATTGATGTAAAAATCCAAATACAATTATAACATGCTTCGGCACTTGATTTGGAGTTGCATTTGATGTACTTGGACTTTGGTCAGTTTCTTTGAGCTTCCGTACTTACTCACTTATGGGTATTGAAGCTTCAATTGGACACTTATGCTCCCATATATATTTGAGATGTGCTTCGGCTTTCCAGATGCATTTGTGTATATGTCTTGAGCTCTGCCTGCTCACTTTGCATTCAAGATTCTCTTCTAAATGGAGATGCTTATACTTACTTGGCAGAGCTTTGCTCTTTGAGACAATCCAACTCTTGGTTCATGTATATGTTCTCTTGTATGCTATTGGATCCATTCACCTCCACTTGGTGGGCTGATTTTATTTTCTGTTTTCTCAATCATTTTGCATTCAGCAACATTTCATATTTGTTATGTATTGAGCAACATTACTCTTTGCTCACTCATCATGCATTTGGCCTTAGGTAAGTTACTCATGAATATATGTGTGCATCACGTGGGTTCAAAATAATGTAGTTTTAAAATATCATATTTATATATTTTAAACATACAAAAGGGTGTAATATAAAGTGGTTATTTACAAATTTAATAGAAAAGGGTTATGTTTTATTCAAGAAAATTTTCCATACAAGGATATTTATAAATAGGCCCTGAACACGTAATGTAGAGGATATACATATAGTAACTTCCCCGAGCATTTGGCAGATCTCTATAGTTTCTCTTGAGATTTTCTACATGCATGATACATATGCTTATGGGATGTATGATCTACTAATACTTTGAGTTTGTGATAGTCTTCAATACCACGGCTCTATGCTCACTCACTGTGCTAGTTGCATTCCTTCTATCTGGGTTGCTACTAGGCTTGCTTTCTTGGCTTTGTGCCCACATATACTGATGTCTTTATTTCAACATTGCTATAATTGTAGTTTTTAGCATTCGTTTAGAGAGTACACAAAAACTTTTGGTACTTTTTTTTTCAATTGGTGGGCATTTCTAGTCTCATTTGTTCCCACACTTTTGGATTTGTTTTGCGGTCTATTTTGTTGAATTTACTATAGCCCATACTCTTGCTATTTGTGCTAACACTTGCAGTCATTATGGCAAGTTCATATGCCAATAATGCTATTTTCAATCTTCAGAATCTTGATGGAAATAACTTCCAATATTGGACAACATATGTATGCAAGGTGTTGGTACAAAAGAGGCAAGTTAAACCATTGAAGTTAGATAGCATAACGCGTGAGCTTTATGATATAGAGGGTTAGGCAAAACTTGATTATCTATGCAAATCTAGTGTCATGTTATCATTATCAAAGTAGGTGTATTTTAATAACATTGGGATTGAGAGTGGTGCTTATGCATAATAGAAGAAAAATTGATTTTTATGACAAACAAGGTCTTGCATCTCAATTATACTAGTTGAAGAGACTTGTAAACATTCACATGAAGGAGGGTATGGCTATCCACTCATTTGAATGAATTTCATTTCATTTTCAGCCAACTTGTATCACAAGGCATTCAACTTGACAATAATATCAAGTCCTTTTTCTTACTTGTTACACTACCTGAGTCATGGGACACCTTTCATATTGCTATGAGTGCTCATCCTTCTAAGGGTGGTTTTAAATGTAGTAGTATAGAGAGTTCTATACTAATAGAAGAAAGTAGAAAAAACATTGATACAAACATGTACTTCTTATGCATTGACGATTAGAGGCAAAAATTGTAGTAATCACCCTAATAAATATGGTAGAGACTCCTAGCCTAATAGGGGCAAGTCTTAGTCTCATAGGCAATCTTGCATTAAGTTTCACAGATATAAGTTCTCTTTGACATGTAATTATTATGGGCAACATGGTCAAATTCAACTACAATTGCATAAAATGTGCAATGATAGGCATAATGAGAAAGGCAAGGGGAAATCATATGATAATGTAAAGTCTGATCATTGTAGCATTGTCCCTAGTAATTCCAGTGTGAAGATTGAAATGATAATGATGCCAGAAGGCAAATTTCACAGTGGATTCCATGAGGTTTTTATTCCACGGTGGATTCCATGAGGTTTTTTGGTGGATTCCGTGAAAATATATGTATTTATTGGGCCTCGTACACAAGATGGATTCCTTGTGTGAGAAGTTGACGAGCATGCTTGTCCTTTTCCGGTGTCAGATTAATTTACTATTCATGCATGTGATTCCACAACGAGTGATTCTGCAAAATACATATCAAATTAATGGACATGTATGAGTTTAGAGTGCGCACTCAAATTAAATTAAGGTTAGGACAGATTTTCAACCTATTTAATTATTTTGTAGCTCAAGACTACTAGGTATTCACTTTTGTGGATTTTATATTATTATTTTCAAACAATTGTAAATGCTTCAGTCGATGTGTAGAGCAGGCGGCGATGGGGTTGGGTAGCACTGGGTGATGGTGTGTATTTTAAAAATCTAGAAGAAATACTATTTATGATGGGCACATGCATTATCTCTAAAGAAGTGATGCCAATATTTATTTAGACGCGCTTATTTATTAAAGTGCTTGACAAAATATTTATTATTTTGTATGCGCATAGACACTCGATTTAATATTTTATTATTTGACATTATATTTGGGTGGCACAGCCTGACTTTTGGGATGCCCAAACGCTTTACTCTTTATTTGGGCAAAATCAAACACAAAAGCCAAAAGTATGATAATTGTAAAGTGGGCTATTTTTTAGTTTGGAGATAAATAAATTTATAAATATATGGCTTGTGAAGGCATGGGGGGAGATTGCACCCAATTGGTCTTCTTGTCTCTTATCATGCAAAATATCTTTTTGTCTTTATCAAGCTTTTGTAGAGTTATTTGTTCTTGGGGACCTTCCAGCGTTCACTGCACGCACATACAACATCACACGATCTGTACACCAAATAAATGTAGCATATACTAAGTCTAATGATGACTATATTTTAACTAATTTATCTATTGATGCTACTCAGTTTATCGATGCTTCATCTACTTGCTACCATTGTTTGTTTGCTTGATTCATGTGCTTCATTCCATGTTACCCCACATGAGGATTGGTTTCATAACTATTGTGGCAATACATGTTCTGTTGTGAGACTGCAAAATGATACTGCATTAGATATCATTAGCATTGGGGATCTTAGACTCCAGTTTGATTCAAGCAGCTCTTTTGTTTTGAATAATGTACGTCATGTACTAGCTAAGCAATCTCTATTCTTTGGCTGTATCTAGGTTTTTTGACCATGTATTAGGTGTGATCGATTAACCACATGTATTTTTAACTAGCTACACTCTCTTAAAACAAGTGATAATATAACTCAAATCTATGAAAGAGAAAAAAATATCTTATAGTAGCATCCATTTTACAAACCTCAAATTGGATAGTTAGATTCCACATGAAGGTAGCCTTCAAGGGATTACAAGAAACAATTGGGAGGAGTCTCATTATTATAGTCAATCAGGTGCACGAGAGAGCTAATAGAGCTTATCATGAAATCCTCCAACAATTACTTTTACTGACTTGGCACATTCCCTTCACAAACATTCCCATGTGAATAATCAACCTTCACATTGTAGAAGTAGATTTCAGCTTCAATTTCTTCATTGCTTTCTTATGCTTCCTTTCCCATTGAAACTTTTGACCTTTTCTCAAGAGTTGTATTGTTAACGATTTTGTAATGAAATTCCTACTTGGTGATACCAAGTACCTCTTCCAAGGTAAATTCCACCCAATTGTTTAAAATTTGCTCTTCAAGAACCTGCAGCTTATATCCTAGCTATTTGCCTTTGCTTTTCCCCTCTTGTTTGCTATCTTCTTCCTGTTGAGGCCCAATATCTTCCATAACATGCTCCGAAGGTTATTGATTTGCAGCTCTAGGCTACTCCATACTTCTTCTTGTCACTCTCTTAGATGTCCCTACATTATCTTCATCTTTCTTTCAATTCTCTTCCACAAGTATATGTGTGTTTTGCACTTTGCTAAATATGCAGATATTGAATATGCATCTACTTGTGATTCCTAGCTAGTCATGTCATGAATGTTTTTCCCTGCATGAGACATTTCACTATTATTAGCTTTCCTCTTTTTAGTTACATGCAAAGCATGCGTCCATATTGCAACATTTGGACAACCATCTTGTCCATGCATTCTATCCTATTGTAGACCAAAAGTAGCAACATGTATAGTGGCATAAGCATTTTGAATAGACAAGTCTTTCAACAACTTTTGCATATCTTTCCTCAAATTTCAAAGCAAGAGGAAATCCCATTTCTTGTGCATGGATCTTGCCATCTTTACAAAATATGAGCTATCATGCCAAGGCCTCTTGATAAGCAATAAAATCCTTCATTTCATGTTGCAAACTATCACACCATATACATCTTTTTCCAATTCTAGGGATTGCTACCTATCCCCTTTTCCCTTGTTCTCTCTCATCCAATTTTGTGACCTTCAATTGAAGATCCCACATGCCTTTAACCAATTCATCTAATACATCTTTCATAATACTGGAAACAATAAGTGCAGCCATAGGGTTAGCCACATAAACAAGTGGGTTACTAGATACATCAACTATTTTGCTCCTAATAGTGGGCAAGCTAGATAAATACAATATTTGTCTTCTTCTATGTTTTTGCACTAGCGTACTAGCAACATCCATAAGATGACTCCACTCTGTTTTAAGCCTTGTCTCTATAGTCTAATCATCTAATAAATAGTCAAGATTCTCTTGAAGCTCTAGATTTGTCGCTTATATATAGAAACAATTGAATTTTTTGACTTGTAAGAGCTTGTTATTATGCAAGGTCTAATTTCTCAAACTGACTTTCAAATTCTCTTACTAGCTCTACAGCCACAAGACCCTTATTGGGTTTTAGAACCCACTCTTGGAAAGTCTTGCAAGTAATCAAACTAGTATCTCCAATGTAAAATTCTTCCTAGAGTGTCTTCTTGAAAGCAACCCAATCATCAACATCCTAATGTACAATTTAGTAACTTGGGTTTCAATTCATGTACAGTGACCCATACAAAATATTGGCTCTATGCAAGTCAAGTTATTCCAAATAACTCCATATTTTGAGCATAGTTATGCAAATATGCAAATACATTCATGCCATTAAACAACTTCATATCATGCTCATTACTTTGCAGAGCATTTATCACAATAGTTTTTGTTTGAGCAAAAGCCTGCACCACCTGTTGTTGTTGTACTTGCATAAGCATGTTCATATTCTATAATAACTACTCCAAAACATCACTAGAAAGTGTGCTTGAAGGTTCTCCCAACTTGCCTTTCCTTTCGACAACTTACCACATCGGGTGGGTTTATGAATGTCGAAGAGGTTTTAGTCAAAATGTTGTATCCACCGGGAATCAAAGAGAGAAGGAAGTAGGGAATTGGAGATAGAATAGAAGAAAAAAATAGGCAGGAGATTCAAATTAATCCCAAGAATGCTAGAAATAAAGTTGTCTTCAAGACATGTGCATACATTATGAATCAATCATAAAGTCTTTTGCAAAGTCTATCAACATCTTTATATAAGATAAAGGCAAAGCTTGATGATTTAAACTCTACATGTATTACATGTAAGCTTTGTTGTACATCCAAGACAAAGAGTCTAAACAATCAAACTTTCAATAAGTTTACATGATTTCTTGGAAGGAGAAACCAAAGTACCTATCCCAGGAGCACTATGTATTGCTAAAACCCGAGAAAGGAAACAAAAGCGTTGTATGAGACTCCAAACACACTTCAGCCCTATGTATTCATGGTTATTACAATGATTGTTTGATGGCTAAATTCCAAGACAAAGGGTTCTTGGATTAGCTAGACAATGTCTACGACTACTCAAAAGTAATCTCCAAGCACTAGATGTCTTGAGGCTCCTTGTCATACTAAAAATGCGTACCAAACACTAGCTTCTTTCCTATTTCTCAGATGGAAAATGTGATGGTTTTGTTGACTCTGAAAGGGGATAAAACCCTAGGATACTTGATCTAAATTCTCCTAGATCACTCCTCAGCTCTTCTTGTCTCCAGAGTGTTGTTTACTACTTGAAAATTGCAATTGCCTACCACCACGCGCTTTAAGAGCCGTTCTCTTATTATGAGATTTTCCAAAATTGGCTAAAAAGACACTTGCTTTCTGTATATCACTCTATTCTAAAAGTTTACTACACCTTTTGAGTATCTCTACAAGAAATAATGGCTAGAATATCAAAATCAACTAAAATAGTCAAAAAATCCTTTATTTTTGAACCATTCATATTATGGATACTAATAATAATGACTAATATGACATTGAATCTCTAGACTAATAAGAAAGTGATATGGTGATACACCTCAAGGTTTTTCATAGTGTGTCTGCATAGCAGCATGACAACGCAATGTCAATGTAATGGAGTGGGAGCTTGGGACTCCTAATGATCCCCATCCAATTAAACTCAATACGATATTATCTAATGATGAGTGTACAAACTATGTATCACTCCTACTATAGGAGTTTAGGGATAATTTACATGGAGATATTGTGAATTGAAAGGGATTCTCCCTACTATTGTCATGCACATGATCCCATTGAAAGAAGGTAGTAAGTGAGTAAGGCAAAAGGTTAGAAAAATGCCTTTTGAGTTGAGAGAGACACTCTTCTTAAGGATTTTGAACTTCCACAGAGTATAGTTTGTACCATCTAACATACCTTTATTGAAGATTGGTTGACAAATCATTAGTGTTTGAATAGGTAGTACAACACCACTACCTCTAGAACTACTTCATGTGCCAGAATCGCTTGTGGAAGTCAACATTGCTCCTGCTTACTATCGAAGCTTTTGTCTCTCCTGTACTCTTCGATCACAAGATTCCCCTTGGTCCTAATACCATGTAAAAATTACACAGTGCACCAAATAGATTTTGAGCAAGAGATAGATAAAATAGCACACAACAAATAAGAGGAGAACAAAAAATTTCTTTAACTCTAAACAAGCTGATACAAAGATGGCTCTGTCCACCTGTGTGCTTCTAATGTGAAGCTTAGATGGATATCTAGATAGAAGATAGGTGAAGAGCTTAAGGCTAGTTGGATGACTAGGGTGCAAAAATGCATAGCTTGATCTACTACCTAGAATGCCCTACTAAGGCTTGCAAGGACGTTTCAGCACCCACCATGGCATGGAGGAGAATTCCCAAATTTCTAGCACTAAGGATCGTCATCTTTTGTCTATGGCCAAGGTCACTTGTGAGCTACTGACAAGGATACTATGTTTGATAACTACATGGGAAGAGGTCACATGAGGATGATGACAAGGATGCATATGCCATCTAATTAGGGTGGAGATGAGGAGAGTGAAGATGAGCTATAAGTAGATGAGGAGCATGGTTCCCTCAATGGGGATCCACACTCTAATTGGGAGGAAGGAGAAGAAAGACCACACCATGGCCAAGGAAAAAGCCTTATGTAGGAGATAAAGAGCATGGTTCCTTGAGTAAGGAGACATGCTCTGATTAGGAGGAATAAGAAGAAAGGCCATGCCATAGCCAAGACAAAATCCTTATGGGGGAGATGCTCGCATTGAAGGTTCCCCCTCCTATAACAACCCGGGCTGCAACCTTGCCAAGGGGGCCAAATATGACCTGTCATAGTGTGAATGCTAGGGCAAAGGAGGAGGAGGAACTATCACCTAAAGGCCCTAAAAGAGATCAGAAACTACTAGAAGAGCATAGAGTTGCTAATGTACAAAACACCGTTTGATTGAATAGTAAAATAAATTCTTTGGAGCTATGGATAGGACAAATGAATGAAAACTATAGTGCTAGATGCTCTGCAATAGGAAGCAGAGGCTTACTTAGTAAGCTTGTTCAAGGATGCATATCTTTGTGCAATCCACCCAAAGAATGTGACTCTCATGCATAAATATTAGCAATTACCTCTAGGAGGATTAGAGAGGAATGAGATTAAAGTTCCTATGATTGTAATTTTTGCAATCAAGTCAACTTTCTAATCCTTTTGTGGAGCCATCCATATGTATATCAATGAAATGGAGTTATATTTATTTTTCCTTGTACTTCAACATCTATTTTGAAAGTTTTTAGTGATTTATGTGCTTTTTTTTACACTGATCAGATGTTCTCAAGGCTTGTCTTATGTAGCCATGATAATCACTATTCCAATTGCATGTTCTTGATGCTTGTTATATGATGTGCACATGATAATCACTACGATGTTGCATATGAGAAACTATTTTTTAAAACCCTCAATCATAGCTATTCTAGCACCCGAAATGGTTGCATAGGGTTGCTAGTGGATTACATGGGGATTAGGAGCTACATCGACAAAAAAACCCACCACTTGCATGGATTAGCAAACCACCACCACTGCCAAGTGGCTGATCCATGCACCATGGCATGTCCTTCATCCATGCAACATGGTGGTTTTTTTCATCTCTAGAGCTCTTGACCCCACACAATCCATTGGCAAGCCTTCACAAACCCTAGAAAGTGGTTTGACTAGAAAATATTAACTTCAAAGACAACCAACTACATATTCTGGTTTAACTTCACTGGCTTAATTTCAACTGGTATTGATTTGACATTGTGCTCTCTCTCTCTCTCTCTCTCTCTCTCTCTCTCTCTCTCTCTCTCTCTCTCTCTCTCTCTCTCTCTCTCTCTCTCTCTCTCTCTCTCTCTCTCTCTCTCTCTCTCTCTTCTCTCTCTCTCTCAATAGGTTTTGATATTAGTTTTATCTCTAAATGTTGTCTTCTTGCAAATATCATTTTGGACATGAGGCATATGTACTCTCTCTCTCTTTCCCTTGTTTACAATTTTCTTGTTGTTAATTCTAGATCTTGTTGATGTCTTCTTGCAAGGATTATTTTTGGAAGAGACATAGATGCACATCTGTGTGTGTGTATGTGTGTATATATGTGTATGTGTTGATGAAAGTTTTGACCAGAGATACAGGTCTACAAGTTTTTGACAAAGCCTATAGGGTGTACTTCATTTCCCACAAGGGATTCTTAATGATCTATGACCAAATATTGGGTTCAAACACTGAGTTTATAGGTTGTTATAAATTATTATCTCATCTTGGATAGTCACAAAGAATCAATTACAAAATTTGGATATATATTTCATTCTGAAATTTTGATTTTTATGCTCAATGCATTGAGGAAAAGGTTAGCTTTCACCCTAGCTATAGACCACTTCATTTGGACCTATAGTTCAAAAGTTTTGGTCATTTTAGTCACATGTGGTCACTGTAGATAGCACCTAGATAGGTTGAGAGGGTACACTATTTTGATATGAAAGCAACCATATACCTCTTTCAAACTTGTAACCTCAGTAAATCTCGTATATCTTAGTGTTATTAGCTTTATTTGGAGCTATCAAGTAGTTAGATTAGAGGAGTATAGCTCGGGTTATTGACCATTGTTTGACAGGTAGTCCTAAGTTACTACAGTTTCCATGATGACAAGGAATAAGATGAAGGAGTAGGTATTCTCAAGGAAGTAACTATATGTATATCATCTACATCACGTGGATTCAAGGCATATTTATAAATATCCTTATTTGTGATTTATTCTTGAATAAAATGTAACCCTTTTCTATTCAATCTGTAAATAATCCCTTTATATTACACCCTTCTATATGTTAAAATGTATAAAAATGGTATTTTAAAAATACTTCTTTTGAACCCACGTGATGCACACATATATTTGTGAGTAACTTACCCGAGCAGGTATTGAAGCACATTAATGAGGGCTTTGAAGATTAAAATACTGAGGTAAATCCTACCATAAGGACCACGAATCAGGGACAAGAATTTATGGAAAATAGTATAACTAATGAAGAGATCCAATGGCCAATGGTTCCTTATGACAATGATCCTAGAACTGGAACAAATGTTACTCATGACTCCAATGATTTCCAGCACAGCTATCAAAGCAAGTTGGTAATATGAATGAAGGTCTAATCCAACTTACCCATTCAATGGATGACAAGTTTGGCAAGATGATTACACACATGGAGCAGCAAAACCATAGGTTGGATGCCAAATTTGAACAAATGGTTACAATATTCAGCAACTTGGGTAATAAATTGCAAAGCAACCCACCTTTCCATGCTAAAGATGTACATATTCTTCATGGCAATGTGAGGCCTACAGTGGCCCAACAACATATACCATCCACTTTTGAATATGGAGGACCTTCTAAGGTAAATGAAATAGCTCAGCCTCATACCAACTCTTGGAATAGAAACAGGCCAAACTTCATTAATTCAAGAGATAAGGGACATCAAGATTATTCCCTGCATGGTGACAGAAATGAGTTTGTACATGGATGTCTTCCCTTCTATAAAGAGTTTGGTTCTCAACATACTCAAGTTCATAATGTAAGAGATTATCAAGGTTAGTATACACATGATAAAGCAAGGAATGGAGACAATCTCCAACATGTTGAAGATCATGATGATAGGTTGCCACATGGGATATCCACTCATAACCAACAATCATATGGGAACTCATTGTTTAGTCGTCAATCTTTTGGAAATAATCAAAATGGGAAGCATTCATCTACCCGTAATCATGGACAACAAGCAATAAGTGATCATTTTAATAGGCAACAAAATTTTGGATATACCAATCATAATAGGCAGCATTATCATTATGACAAGGAATACAAGGACAACATCAACGTATCGAATTTCAAAGGAGATAGCCCTTCGCTGACCAAACTTGAGGAATGGATCAACAAATTGAAAACGTATTCCACTCTCTACCCATCCAATGATCAAGCAAAGATTTGTTATGCAGCCCTATACCTAGAGGGATATGTGCATACGTGGTGGAGATACATGAGCAAGATTGGAGAGAATTTTCAGTCTTGGGAGGACTTCAATCAGTCATGACTTAAGTGTTCGTGTCACCGATGGAGAAGGAAAGGCTTGAAAGGAAATGGTATGATCTTAGCCAAGGGGGTTCTACTGTGAGGGTGTATTCCAACCAGTTCTTAAACCTTTCCATGTATGTGGAAGGCATTTCCGATTCAACCAAACTAAACAAATATATTTTTGTTCTTGATCCAAACCTTATTAGATGAAGTTGGGGCAGTCAAGCCTACAAATATGCATGCAACCATTCAATATGGTGAAAGGTACATCCAGAAATATAGAAGAGATTTGACTTCATTTCAGCCCAAAACAACAATGAATTATCAATTAAATTAGCCTATGAGAGTTTGACAGCAATTCTTAACAGCAGTTCAACCAACAAAGATAGGGATTTAGACCTGAAAACAAGTTTCAAATTAATTTTAGCAAGGTTCCAACTTACCCTACAGCATATGCTTCAAAACAAGGCATTAATTTTAGATATAATGCTGATCCAAAAGGAGAATTCAAGAGGGTTGAAGGTGCAAGTAAGCAATATCCCATAACAACAGCAATAAGGCACTTCCCAATGACAAATCCAAGGGTCTATGCTATAAATGTGGGGAGAAACGGTCTCCTGAGCACAAGCAAAAGTGCAAAGGATATATGGCAAAGTCTAACATGCTAAATGTTGAAGACTCTGATGAAGAGGAGACATAAGTAGAAAATCTTTTGCAAGTAGAGGCACTTCCTACTTATGATGAGATGCATGAGCATGATGATCAGGATACACAGGAGGAATTAGAGCCAATTAATAGTTTCCCTTACAATCCAAGTGGTCCATTTGATCCTGGTGGATCAAAGATTGATGATCCTTATATGGTTTCATGTCAACCCATGCTATGTTCCATATCTCAAGATGCATGGATGGGCTCTAAAGGTGAAAATACACTTCACCTCAAGGGTACTATAAATTCAAAGGTTGCTCATATTCTCATTGATACGGACAACACACATAGTTTTGTCAATTCCAAATCATTGTATGAGCTGAAGTTACTACCTCAAGAAATAGATGCCCCACTAAAGGTACAAGTAGCTAATGGTGCTCAAGAGCTGAGCAAAGAGATATGCCGACAAACTCCTATTGAATTATCACAGGCATGCACTATTATGATGAACTTGATTGTCTTACATATGGGTCCTATTGACATCATCATTGGTTGTGATTGGCTTAAAAAACTTGGAAAATTATATCTAGACCTAAATCAAATGTTCATGGACTTTATTTGGAATGGGCAGCAAGTAAAACTTAATGGCATAGAGAAAAAGCAAGTGGAAATAATCAGCAAGAAGAATATGAAGAAGGAAATTGATGCTATGTCTTGTATTTTCACACTTCTTTTATCAAAGCTAGATGAAAATTAGCAATCCACTTCACCTAAAGAGCAAGATCCATGTCTATATAAGCTTTTGGAAGAGTTTAAGGACATATTCCAACCACCTACGCCATTTCCTCCTCAGCGAGAAGTGGATCATCCTATTGATTTAGTGCCTGACATTAAACCCATCAACAAATCTCCTTACAGGTTATCCAAGTATGAGAGAGAAGAAGTAGAGAAATACATTAAAGACTTTCTAGAAATGGGGTTTATTTAGCCTAGTTAGTCACCTTTTGCTTCTCCTATACTACATGTCAAGAAGAAACATGGGTCATTTAGGATGTGTATTGACTATAGAGACTTAAACAAGAGCACCATAAAGAACAAGTACCCAATCCCCCACATTGATGATTTGTTGGATGAAATCAAGGATGCAAGAGTTTTCACTAAGATTGACTTAAGATTAGGATATCATCAAATCATGATGAAAGCAAGGGATGAGTACAAGACAAATTTTAGAATAGAAAGATGTCTCTACCACTTTCTCGTTATGCCATTTAGACTTTCAAATTCACCTGCAACTTTACAGGATCTTATGAACAAGATTTGCAGCCATTATTGTATAAATCAATATTGGTATTCTTTGATGATAATCTTATCTATAGGAAAGATAGAGAGGAACACGAAGTATGTCAGAGAAGTCCTTCTTACCTTGAGAAGACACAAGCTTTTTGCAAAGGAAAGCAAGTGTACTTTTATGGCTGATGAGGTAGAATACTTGGGTCATATAGTTGGTGAAAAAGGAATTATGGTTGATCCAAAGAAGGTCAAGTGCATCAAGGATCGGCCCATACCACTCATTGCAAGGATTTGTTAGATTATCTTCTTTCTATAGGAGATTCATCAAGAATTATGCCCGTGTAGTAGCTCCTCTTGCTAAGAGATTGAAAAAGGAAGCCTTCTTTTGGGATGCTACAACCACTAGGAGTTTCAATGAGCTGAAAAGTCTTCTCATCTTAGCACCTATCTTAGTGTGCCCAGACTTTTCCAAGGAGTTCACTATATTTGTTGATGCTAGTGGCAAAGCTATTGGGGTTATTTTTTGCCAAGACAATGGTGTTATTGCTTATGAAAGCAGGAAGTTAGAAGATAAAGAAAGAGAACTCTACATCTATGAGTAGGAAATGTTAGCTATTATTCATGTAATCAAGAAGTGGCACCACTACATTTATGGCAGCCATTTTAAGGTGAAGAGTGACCATCATGTGCCGAAGTATTTCCTCTCCCAAACAAAGATGATGGTTAGCCACACTTCAGGGATATGATTTTGAGATTTCTTATATGGCAGGCAAGGATAATGTAGTGGCACATGCCTTATCCATGATGTGGGCATGTTCTGTTTCTAGCATCTCTACCATACATAAGGATTGGATCTAGGACATTTAAGAAGAATATCTTTTAGATGAGCACACTACCAATATTATGAAGACATTACAACAAGATGATGGATCTGAATTTTCCAATTTCAAATGCATTCTTCTCCTTTGGCGCGACATATTCGATTGTTTAAAATCTTTGGCAAGATCCATAAATGTCTCTATTGGAAGGGACTTTGGAAAGATGTCAAGGAGTATGTGATGCAGTGCTTACCACGTCAACAGAATAAAGATTTAAATTTATTGCTTAGTGGTCTACTTCAACCTTTTCCTATCCCACATGGTAAATGGACTGATATTAGTATGGATTTTATTACAGGACTTCCTACCACTAAGCAAGGTTGGAATAGCATTTTTTTTGTGATTGATCGTTTTACAAAATCAGCCTAGTTATTACCTACCAAAGTCCAATATTCAGCCAAACAAGTGGCAGATCAGTTCATGGAAGAGATTTTCAGACTTCATGGATTACCTATGAAAATTGTTTCTAATAGGGATTCAAAGTTCATGGGAAATTTTTGAAAAATCCTTTTTACTTCCATGGGTACTAAACTAACTCCAAGTACTGCCTACCATCCACAAACAGATGGCAAAACTAAAAGGGTTAATAAATGGTTAGAAATCTACCTCAAACACTTTTGCCATGATACATAGAATGCATGGGATCATTGGATACATCTAGCAGAGTTTTGTTATAATAATACTCATCAAATGAGTATTGGTATGTCACCATTTGAGGCATTGTATGGATATAAAGTCCAAGTACCTTCATCATTGTTTCATGACGAAGTGAATCCTCGAACTTAAGAAGAGTTGGAAAAGATGGAAATCTTAATGAAGCAATGCAAAGAAAACATCAAGAAGGCACAAGAGACAATGAAATTATATGCAGATGAAAGTTATGGAATTTTTCCATTGTTCAGGACAGCATTTCAGATTTCCATTGTTTTGAGCTTATTTTGGAATATTTTGAAGATTATCCTCTTCAATGGATAAATTCAGCAAGGATATTTAGCATTGGCCTCTCATTTCTTCACAATTACCATCCATTTATCATTTCAATCTTTAAAGTTTTGAGGACAAAATTTTTGGATAGGGATGGATTGTAATAAAGCAATTTTTCATGCTACCTTAGTTAGACAATTAGCCTATTTTAAGTTGGAGTATAAAAGGCAAAAGGGTGACAATGTAAATCATCATTGTTAATCATTTTTTACATCTCCACTTCTTGGAGGTTGAAGGTAATTCCTTCCCCACCATTGTAAGGGGGTTAAGTTCCTTGCAGTAGCTATCATCAAATGATTCTCAAGCTTCCATGGCTTCAACATCTCTTGTAATTCTTGGTTGTAAGATATCTTGAATAAAGATATGGCAGGCTATGGTTTCCAGCATTTCTTGTTAGTCATTGTGTAAAATTTCCATTGAACGGGTAACCTTCACTTCTGATTGGGAAATGATATTGTATTAGATCTAATTAGCATTGGGGATGTTAGACTACAATTTGCTTCAGGCAACTCTTTTGTTTTCGATAATGTACGTCATGTGTTGGCTTTGACCAAAATCCTACTTTTTGTTGGATAATTGGATGATGCATGCTATCATGTCTCTTTTGGTGGCTACATGGAAGCTTACCCATGGTTGCCCTATTTTTACTTGAGGTGCCTAGGCTAGCAATCTCTATTCTTTGATTGTATCTAGGTTTGTCGACCATGTATTGGGTGTGATCGATTTACCACACACATTTTTAACTAGCTACACTCTCTTACAACAAGTGATAAAATAACTTAAATCTATCAAAGAGAAGAAATATATTATAGTAGCACCCATTTTACAAACCTGAAATTGGATAGTTAGACTCCACATGAAGGTAGCCTTCAAGGGATTACAAGAAACAATCCGGATGAGTCTAATTATTATAGTCAATCAAGTGGAGGAGAGAGCTAATAGAGCTTATCATGAAATGCTCTAACAATTACTTTACTGACTTGGCACATTTCCTTCACAAAGGAATGCCAATTCAAGCTTCATGCATCAACCTATATGTTTATTACACTTACCCTCTCTATTGAATTGATAAAAAAGGAAGTAATTCAAGATCAAGGTGCCATTTCTCGACTCAACAATATCAGCCAGTTTCTCAATTTCTTAAGTCCTCTTAAATTTCCTCTTTTGTATAGACACCTAAGGGGTCCATATTTGTTCTTATAGTACCTTCAAACAACACATGATCTTGAGGAATTATACCTAACTTTGATCTTAAATCATGGAGTCCATAGAAGTAATGTTGACTTAATCAAAAGTGATTATCCCACCAGCAGGTTCGACAATTCTAAATAGAACTTGGACCAATGTTGATTTTTCACTCCCAGTTCTTCCTACAACACCTATCTTGTGTTTACTAGCTATTTCCACAAACTGATTCCTTTGATAACCAAAGGCATGATTGGCTGATAACAGATCTAGTTCAAATCTTTTATGCTATTATGTCCTCTTTCATGCCATTCTCGATATGGCACACTACCCTCTATTACTAAAGGAGCTTTAGTCGGAAGCCGTGTGTATTGCCCAATCCGTTCAACTGCCACCAAGTACTTTGATTTTGTGCTGCAATGGTGGAGAGAATAATAAGAGAGGAGATATAAGTTAGCTCTTTAAAAAATCACGCAGATTAGGAAGATGAAATCAAGTAAAAAGATTTAAAACTACTTCAACATAACGACAATGGGGATTGATAATGCACTGATCCGAGACAGTAAAGAAGGGACTAAAGAAATGAAAGATAATAACGAAAGGCTCTCGTCTTACCCTTTGGACTAGAAAAAAAATGGTCAGTGAAAGGGCGGCATATTACGAGTGACACGTAATACGGTAGCAATCATTGATCATGGGCCGGATTAACCGACACAATTTCCTTTGCCATCTCCTCTACTATAAGCTCAAGACCAAGACAAAGGCCCATGATAAGAATGGCACTACTCGAATTGTACAGAGATGCAGATGGGCGGGCAGAGATTCAACATTCTGGAATCTGAGAAATTTGATATTTTCTTCGTAAGCAAATTCACGTGCACAATTGACAGGGCAAGATGGCGACTACTGTTATTGGTTGTGGAGGTGACTCCTTGGAGTGCAGGAAAAGAATGACGATGGTGGCCACGAAAGAATGACGATGGAGCCTAATTGGCCGATGACATGGTGAAGTGCAGAAGATTTTGCGGCGACTTCCATTAACCATGAGTAGGAGGGCGACTATTGACGCAGACGACGCAGTGACTGATGCAGATTGACGAAAGCAATGACAGTGGCCTGGAATGCAGGGCGGCATTAGAAAAGAAGCTCAATAGTCTTAAGCCTATTCAAAGCTTTTAACTCTGAAGTTTTAAAGCCTTTTAAAAAAAGCAATAAATGATGGAAGAGCTAAGGCAAAAAGCCTTAAGCTTTAGAAAAGCAAATCAAACGGGGGAGTCTTGAAAGCTATATAAAGAGAGAGAAGTGGATCATTGAGGGGGTTCCTACTCCTTACATTGAAGTTTGCAATTTGAGGAGGGTAGCATGATGCGAGAGTGGGGACCCTATTCCATAAGAAGTTACTTGTATCAAGAGTGCTCTCACACCATCCTATTCTTTGAGAGGCTTCTCGAATCTTGAGTGAGGCTTCTCGAAACTTCGAAGAGTCTTCTTGTATCTTTGGCAAGGATTTTGGAATTTTAATACGAGTTTCTTTGCCTTACTTTATTCCTCTTCTTGTAAATTTTCTTGCATAGTGTCCTTGTGTCAAGCCATTTTTGTGAAGGAGGGCTTCCATCTTGCCAAGCATCTCTACGACAAGTGACTTTTCGCAAACTCGTGCACGTATTCTGTGTGACAACAGGTATGTGCAATGATTGCACAACATGATGGCATGTTGATTGGTGATTCTGAAAGCATCAGTGCAGCGGCTATATGATAGCATCAATAGCTTTGATTTATAAAAAAGTAATGGGTCACATGTGCAAATTTTAAAGTAAGTATCATTTTTTTGAATAAAATGGCAACACTATCCTAGGATTTTGGTATATGTTGATGGCATCTTAATAGAAACTGTTGTGGTAGACCTGGGCTAAGGATGTTACAACTATCCAAAAAATGGCCGATGATAGTTTGAGATAGCTAGAAGAAATAATATCTCAAGTACATGTAACATTAGCACATATTGAGCGTGTTCTTAACTTTGTGTTATTCAATTTGCTAGGAGGCCAAGCTATCAGTTATTATTGAGACAGCCGTTGATATTACACTTTGATTTTTTGATAGACATCTAAGTTGGTCGGTTGATCTTTGGGCATGGGTCGAGGAGAACGAATTTGGATGTGTACCCTGAATGCCACAGAATGAAAGGCACCACCTCCCACTACAGAATGGGAGGCACTTGAGGGCACCTCCGCCACCACTCGAACTTTGACTCTAGTGACTTTGATAAGGGTTCCATGATAGAGGAGGTCTATGAAGTGTGTTTGAATGAGCCACTAGCAGCAAAAGATTATTGGAGGGGTTCTAGTCGAAAGGTCACATATGTCTGGGATCAAAGATAGAAGCAACGAATAGGAGATAGAAGAGAAGACAAAGAATATAAAGGAGATTCAAATGAATCCCAAGAAAATAAAAAATAAAGTTCTCTTTAAGACAGGTCTATACATCATGAATCAATCATAAAACCTTTTGCCAAGTTTGCCAAAGTCTTTACACAAGATAAAGACAAGGCTCAATGATTTGGACTTAGCATGTAATACATGTAAACTCTATTGCATTTCCAAGACAAAGAGTTCAAACAATCCAAATATCAATAGGTTTAGATGTTTTCTTGGTAGGAGAAGCCCAAGTGCTTCTCCCGAGACTATGTATTGATAGAACTTGAGAAGGAAAACAAAAGCCTTGTATGGGACTCCAAATACAGTTCAGCCTTGTGTATTCTTTTTTATTATAATAGTTATAAACGGATCGTTAAAGGTTAAACTCCAAGATCAATGGTTCTTGGATTATCTAGACATTGTCTGCTACTGCTACTCGGAAGCAATCTCTAAGCATTAGATCTCCTAAAGCTCCTTGTTATCCCAAAAACATGCACCAAATACTAGATTATTCTTTGCTGCTCACATTGCAAATCTAATGGTTTCATTGGCTCCAAAAGGGGAGTAAAACTCAGGATACCTAATCAAAATTCTCCAAGATTGTTTCTTTACCCCTTTTTCCATCCAAAGTGTTGCCCGAAAACTACAATCGTGTGCCGTGTGAATTCAAGAGCTCTTTTTTTCAATGAGATTTTTAAAAATTGACTAAAAAGCAACTTGCTTTCAACGTGTCACCCTATTCTAGAAGTTTATTACTATACTATTTTAGGATATTTACAAAAAATAATAGTCAAAATATCAAAAATAGCATTAGGGCCGAAAAACGTTAAAAATGGCACTTTTGCTAATCCATGGATTAAGGAAAGGGACAAAGAGATTTTGCCATTTGGACAAAAATATGGTATTCTTGTCTCCTCTACTTTTGAGATAGTAGAGTTCATTTTGTGGTTCTCCCCTCCTATTTAGCCGAAATCTTCAAACCTTGACAAGTTTTGGTAGTCCCAACGGCCCCTATTAACTAATAAAAGCTGTCAAAACCTCTGACGAAGACATGACAAAGTTAAGTTAATTAAGACCATTTTGAAAATCATGAGAATTTTCAAAGTTCTTGGCGCTCGTAGTATTTTTAATTTGTCTCCTTGACCTCTCTCTTTAGGTTTCTTTCTTTGCACATTGTATCCATACTCGTTGTCTTTTACATGGTGTCCATAAGGCGTCCTTCTCATTCCATAAACTCTTGCACCATTTATAGCAAGAGCGAAAATGGAGAATTGGAGTCCAAAACATTTACTATAAATGATTGGGTTACAATGCTATCCATTAGAGCAATTTTGAGGTCATTTAGAGGGCCTTTTAAGGTGCCACATCATCAAAGCCTCGCAAAAAAGAGCAACTCGGTAAACGTCTCCAAATATCTATCAAAACCCCATAACATGGCATATCATTTGAAAGGCCTTGAAAAATGAAATCTAATGACCTAAGGTCTGAAAAATTTTGATGAAATTTGAAAAAGTTATGCCATATTTTGGATAAATGTAGATTTTTGTCAACATTACATTGATTTGAATTTACCTTTTTCTAGAGCTACATGAAGCCAATGTCAAGTAGAAGTATGCTATATATCATTGGATTGCATTTTAAGAGTAGATTTCAAATATCCAACCTCCGAAAAATTTCAACTTCATTTGTAAAAATTTTACTGATCCCCTCTTTTTGGAACCTTGCCACATCATCAATTTCTTACAAGGCCCTGCAAATGACATCAAAATTGCTCAAATGATCTTGCAGGGGCTCTTACAGAGTGAAAAATAAAAACAAGGGGGATATCAAATATCATTGGAAGGGATGTATCTTTGCCTTCAAATCCACGCCTCAAGGCTAGTTTGCTTTGGTGCAACATGTTTACACGGCTAGAGATATGCACTTGGCTCCACAGGAATGTTTTTCCCAGCAAGCACACTGTAAGTTTGAGTTGTCATGTTTACGTGAGTATATGGTTTTGTTTGAAGCATATGCGAAATAATGGATTGTTGGTTGTAGATATCTTTCCATCAACAAGTTTTGAGTGGCAACCTGTGGAGAGTATCAGCGGAATATTCCATACCATTCATAAAGAATTTGCAGACATTATTTTTGCTTATTAGACCACGAGTTTCTTTCATGAAAGTGGAATTTTTGTGTATTATGCACAATATGTGATTCCTTCAAGAGTAGGTGTATATAGATACCTTGAAGATCTGTAGTTACCAAGCCTCTCATCTTTGGATTGGGAGATGCCTGATGAAGCAACAATGGAGAGTTTTAATCTCAAGATTGCTCAAGATTTTCAAAAGGCTATGACTCTTGGAAGGATCTCGAGAAGAGTACGCTTACCGTGGTTTTTATCTTTGCATGTTTTTGTAGCTTGATTTAAAACAACATGTTTACAACGAAGAAGGTTTCATGGCTAAACAAAAAAAATTTAGAGGAAGATTTGGACAAATTTTAGGTCTATGTTGGAAAGTCAAGGAATTTGACCACAAAGGTGACTTTATAAGATGCAACGTGTGCCCTCAATCATTGGGTTTATCCTATAATATATCTTGACAATATCTTATCATAGGTTTTGATTACAGAAGATACAAACTTAGATTGGGTGCTTGGGTTCCTTTAGATCTAGATATTTATTGTAAGACATTGAAACTTATAGTACAAGTTACTGCACAAGAAGTAAAGGAGGTGAACATTACTTCAAAGTGGAGTCTTAAGGATGTAAGAGACATCTTGGAGTTTCTAGAGAATGTTACTCATGGATATAAGTTCAAGGTAAATGGTGCTCTATTTGGAAAAAGAGTTGAGAGCTCTATATCATACATGAGTTGTTTGCCTCCTAGTGCTATGAGTTTTGAACCATAAATATGCATGTATAAATAATTTGGAATCTTTCTTTTGCTCACAAATATTGTTGCCAGAAACATGGAATTATACACATTGATAAGTACTATTAAAAACAATGTTGGTATAAGCTTTGCAGTGATTCTGTGAATAACAAATCGTCGTTTATGGACCAAAATGATTTCATTATATCATGAGTTACAAAACTGTAGTACAATTTAATAAGAAAGACTTGGTACAAGCTTTATAATTCTCTATGATTCTATGAACAAAAAATCGTCTTTCATGGGTAAGATCAAAATAACATATCATTACATTTTAGGTTAGAATATTGCACTATAGATGTATACACAAGGGGAATGTTACTTCAGTACAAATAGACAAATTGATAATTATAAGGCTATTCTTTATCTTCTCTTTGATCTTTCACTATCCATCCTTAGCCTATTCTTTAGCTTCTCCATCCTTAAGACTTCTCTCTTTCTTTGGAAAATTTGTTTCATCTTCCATACTTTCATCTGTCATCGCTAGTTTTCTCTTAGTAGGTGTTTTCCTTGGTCGCTCGAAGAACTTAATTACCTCAGGCGCTCTTTTCTCCTTAGGCTTTAGAGGGGATGGACTAAATTTCAATGGAGAAAGCTTAGGTATGCCCTTCATTTTGGGCCCCTTTTCTTTGGACCTTGGAGACTTCTTTTTCTTGGTGGTTGTCATTTTCTTGACTTTGTCCTTCATTGTTGCCTTTCCTTTGGAATTTCTACCTATGAGAGGGGAATCTGGGTCTATCGGTGTAATTTTCCTATCTAACACTAGTTCAATACACCTCTCTTGTATCCACCACATGTATGACTCAGGGTAGTCTCTACAGTGTAACAAAGCACACAAGTTTTTTGAAGTAGCAAGAGACTTTCATTGTAAAAAGGATAAAGGATAGAAAACGTACATTCACCCCCTCTACATTCAGTAACTTTGAATCTATTATCCTTGAAGCATTTGAAACCACTCTCTAGCCACAACTATGTACGTCATTTTGCAATGGGACCTCTTGAAGCAGAAACTTGCAAGGTCTCTGAGGATCAACAATGCTTTGAAAACTGGTGTCCAAGTGAGTAGTAACAAGTCTAGCAACACTACACATATTAACTTATTAGCGAATACTATAAACTTTATCCAACAAAAAATAAAATAAAGAGTGTTATTGACAATACATCTTTGATTGGCCATGGATTCTTGAAAGAGAATTCAAAAAAATTACCTCTCTTGCAGGAATGTCAATATAGATTAGACTCCAGTGTCCTCTACAAACCAAAACACAAGTGAGAAATAACCTTAAAGACAAATCATCAAGAGATAGAATGTTGAAGAAAGTACCTTTCAATATATGGAAAAGAAATTATGGTTTGTGACACTATCGAAGTCCTTAAAAAACCTTGCAATATTTGAATCAGATTTTGAAAACAAATCCACAAGGAGAAGTGGATCAATAACAAATATACCCTTAGTAATATCAATTTTAAGAGAAGCAACATATGCCTTGTATACAAAGTAAATAATGAATAAGAGAATGACTACAATATAAGGACCCTTGAAAATTTTCATTATAAATAAAGAGAAGCAAAAGACCTTACCTCAAACAACAATAAACTGCTGAAGCTGTTAGTTCAGCATCCTTTTTCTCAAATAGGATCTTATCCTCTAGAGAAATGCTGAGGTATCTTCTTTCTCATGACTAACAGAAACATTTAAAACCATTTGGCCATACACTTTGCCCATCCTCTCATAGTTCACTTGGCCAAGAGACAAAATCTTTCTCTACCAGATCAGATCGCTATTTTCTATTACCTCTTTCATTTTCTCCTCCAAGACAACCTCCTACTCACTTGCAACCCTTGTAGGATACAAATGGGTAACCTCTTCAATCTTGGGTGCTGGTGGCTCTTTCTACTTTCTCCTGGGTGGAACATTGAGGACTTCAATTGACTTTTGATCAATTGATGGAAGAGGCTTTAAAACTTTGTCAAACCTATATCTGAGTCTACTAACCATACTAACGTCTTTATTCATTAATGTAATTCGATGTGCATGGGTAGCTGCAATACAAGCATCATTCATAAAATCTATGAGAAAATACTTTGCTTCCTCTTGCAAGCATAGTAGGGCAGACAACTGCCATCTCTTGTTGAGGTCATCCACAAAAGCAATAGAGGAAAATATAACAGATATCTCCTTGACCAGTCTAAAAAATGCAGCCTTAGGAATGAGGTGACTATTTGACTTTTGATCTCTTTTTATCTCTGCAAAACACCTCTGAATATAAAACCATCTTTACTTTCTCTTTTTCCTCACAAGGGCTTCCTTGGAAACCTGAGAGTGAGAAGAAGCTGAGGTCCCAAACTCACCAAATAACTTATTCTCTGAGGATTCACTTGAACAAACTTTACCAGCTGGTATAATAGGGACAATAATTTCTTCAACTATCTCCTCAATAGTTAGCTTAGGACATTCTTCAGAAGATTTCTTCACCAAGACCTTCCTTGAATTTTGTTTTGTCCTGGCCATCGAGACCCACATGATGTGGGGACCAATACAATGCGATAGAGCGAATTTGAGTTTCTGCTTTGCCCTAATCGCTTCGTATTGGCAAATTCCAACGTAATTAGAATCACGAATTCCCCGGTCTCGCTGTAGTGAAGACTGATATGACACGATTCAGGATGTTGCAAAAGTGCTTATGAATGATATCGCGCTATTTCAAAGTTTTGAGCACCATATAACGCAATGAAGGTTCTTGCTTAAGTTGCTGAAGTATTCTATTCTGTTGTTTTGGACAATTCAACAGCTTTTCATGCCACTAATGTTGGATGTACAGCACCTCTGTCGATTGAATATGTTAGAGTTGTCAGATGAATGGCAATCATGACGTAAGGTGTGAAATCGCATTTACGCCAACTGAGAAGTTCTTATATACTCAGGGGTGCTGATCACCACGTGTCATGTTCTCATTGGCCGTTTGATTAGGGTTTCTCGAATATTCCTTGTTCTTGCCCTCGCGCCTATTTAAGGAAACCCAATTTTTTTCGCTCACTTTTCTTCTCCATTTCCTTGTGTGTCAAACCGTCTCCGTCAACCCCTCCGTCAACCCCTACATGACCCCCTCCGTCTCCTTATTCATCAACAATACCCCCTCTGTCACCCCCTACATCACCCCCTCAGTCACCCCCTACATCACCTCCTTCGTCACCCCCTCCGTCTCCTCCTGCATCACCTACTATGTCACCCCTCTTCGTCCATACTCTGTCACCCTCACCTACGTCTTCAATCGCCATGTCACCCCCCTCTGTCAAGATCATCCTCACCGTAGGCACAATAATATCGCATCGTATTCCTAGCTCATCCTATTCCTATATCATCCAACACAGCACGAAAAGATAAATAGAAAGCTTTTGATTTTCTTCCTATCGTGTCGTTTTGTTGACTCTCCAGCACTCTTTTCCTACTCTCGTGGAAACGGCACGATCTTGGTGTTTGGAGATTCCAAAAAGCTCTTATTCACGTCGTATTCCTAAATGCTCCAATACGAAGTAAGTGCACTACTTCAAAAGGCTTATACATTGATATTCAAATGGTATAGGCAAACGGTCTAGAGCTATTGAATCTCAAGAAGATGTTTGGTACAGAGATGTCACACATGTCTGCCTCAACATCTATGAAGAGGAAAAGAGTCCTTGAGCCCACAATGACAAAGGAGTCAGTTGGCTCAAATGTTTCAATGCACTCATATGTCTATGACAACTGAAGGTTCAAGCAAGGATCCAAAGAAGGGAAAGGCTTCAAAGTCTCTTGTGAGCATCCCAGCGCTATCTCAAATTACAGATGTCACAGCCTTTGAGAAGCTTTTGGATTTTCTCACAGAAAACAATATTAACATTGGTTTCTATCCAACAGCTAGGGAGATTTCAATCCAGGGTGGGACCTTGATCAAGTTCTCAATTTCTCAAATGAGTTTATCAAGGAACATTTTGTAGAGTTTGAAGAGTTGGCATATCTTGTTGTTTAGTTCGATTCCAAGGAGTATGTTCACACCCCGATTGGAAGGTCGGGCCCTGACAAGTCCTTGTTTACCAAGAAATGTGGTTATCATTCTCTTGATAGATTTTATGCACCTAAGTTATGTTGTTTACGCCCAAAAAAATGCAAGCTTATGCTTAAGTCTATTGCATTCATTGTATTTGCCCTTGTGAAATACCCTCTAAGATCTCATGAAAAGTATAAAGAAACCTCAAAATTATCTAGTTGTTGCCTTCTTAAAGAGATTGTAGATGAAGTTGATGTTGAGGAGCAACTAGACACCCAGATGGAAGCATTGGTTGCAAAGGACCTGGATGTTGCTAAATTCATAGCCGAGGGAGTAATTGAAGACCTTATTGTTCCATCTTTGCCTACTTTCCCAATTAAAGACAAGGAGTACATATTATTGTCTGATCTCCAAATTCTTTTCAATTTGAGAGAAGATTATTGATTGGAAGTTATTGCAGAGGCATCTATAGATGCAAAAGGCATAGTGGATGTCAAAAATGAGTCCAAGGAGGACTTACTCAAATTAGATACTCAAATCTTTGATGATAAGTTTATAGATGCATCAAATGCTTTTTTCCCTATGCTTAAGCAAGGTTAAAGATGCGGAGAAAGAGTTACAGGCTATTGATAAAGAGTTTGACCGATTTCAAGAGAAGCTTTGAATCTCCAATTTCGAAAGAGAGGAGTCAAAATATATAAAGGAGCTCAAGGATGTCAAGGAGACATCAATTAGCTTATGGAATCCAAGAAAACTTGAGAGTGATGAAAATCAAATGGTAATGCATTCTTTTGTTTTTATGGAACCACATACATTTTTTCATTTTTTTCATTCTGACTATTTCTTTTACAATTGGAGATTGTAGATGAGGATAATTTGTTGGGAAGAGCCAAAGAATCAATAGTTGGTGGTAGTTCTCTAAAGGATGTTGCACTTGGGTATTATATATCAAAGATTGATCCCAATATTCTGTTGGTTTTTCATAGCACTTTCTTAGAGGAGGCCTCATGGCCAATTGTCTGTGTTAAAGCACTTACAAGGGTTCTTGGATACTCAAGTTTGTAGTACAATGCACACAAAGTTATGTTTTTGGAAAAGACAATAGCCATCTGAATATTTGGTTATGGTCCCAGCTTCTCTACCTACAGGGCTGGATACTTCTTGGCATACTCATCTTATGTTTTGGCAGCAAACAAAACAGTTATCAAATCCATAGCTGGATACAATAGAAGAAAGTTTTTACGTTATAGAGGAAAAATGGCTGAAGAGGACGAGGATGTAAAGGCTCTTAAAAGCTAGCAATATTTTGAAAATAGTATCAGTATTTTAGATTACACTACATTTATTGTGTTCTCGATCTTTGAAGTTGTCTTCAAAAAAACCAATTGAATAACTCCTAAAGGGCATTGGTTTTTGTTGCTCCTCCTCCATGTCTGTGCTCCGAAAGGAACACATGCGTGCTTGGTAGTGAGATTTCTCCATACCTTGGATACTATAAGCTTCTAGGGGCCCTTGGTCTTCCACAAAATAAGGCCCCATGAACAAGAAGAATATGCTGTGACAACCCAACAAGCGATAATCAGTTTAAATCATTAAACCTTGTTTTCAAAGCAAAAAGTTCAAATTTATGTCTATCTTACCAAGTAGAAAGTAATATCGTTTTCTCCCCAAGCTTCCTTAATTGCTTGAACAAGATTCACAATTGAACGTTTGTACTCTTCCGAATAGTTAGATGTTATCTTTTGTTCCCTGAACATTTTTTAAAATATGTCAATGTGTCTCCAAAACTCCATTCGTAGGAATGCAATTCGTGGTGTGCTAGCCAGATTTGTTGTGATTGCACACAACTCTCTCCAGCACTCCCACAATGCATTCATTTGTTTACTAGTATGATTTCTTAGAAATTGTCTAGCTTTTGCATCCCCCATAGAGACATCTGCTAAGACCTCTCTTGTTTTCCCTGAGGCTATTGGATCCTTTCTCAGGTAAACTTGACCTCTATGAGAACCCATTTTTGACAGTAAAGCCTCACATTTATCAATGCAGTCATCTAACAAAGATATTGGTTTTATTGAATATGCATAGTCAAGATGCAATCTAAGCAACTTATCAGTTATTCTAATCTCTGTATGTAATGTACAAATATGAACGTTTCTTAGAGAGATTGAGAGAATAGGATCCCATTTTTGAACTTGCTCAAATCTGTAGAGTTCCAAGTCGGGGCTCTTCTTGCTAGTCGCAAAGTACTCCATTCTTTGGATCCCAAACTCTCCATGCAATAAATACAAGGATATTTTGCATTGGCCCCATTACTTAATCCAAGCATACATTTGTTACTTTTTAATTCATCACTCATATGCCATTCAACATTAAAACTACCAACACCATTGCTAGGGGGTCACTCATGAATATATGTATATATAACGTGAGTTCAAAATAAGGGATTTTTAAAACACCATTTTTATAAAAAATTTACATATAGAAGGGTGTCATATAAAGGGGTTACTTACAGATTGAATAGAAAAGGATTGTGTTTTATTTAAGAAAAATTCATAGATCAAGACATTTATGAATAAGCCATGACCGCACGTTATATAGAGAATATATATATAGTGAACCCCCCGAGCACCATTGACTATCAACATTTCACCTTCACTTTGAGACTTTATAATATCAGGAATACATGTATGAGAGAACAACCATTTCAAGATCTCATGACTTTCAGCTGGTACTTAGGCCGCACCAATCCACCAAAGCTCCATCTCGGATTATAGCTTAAACTGTTGTTCTTGCCCCCTACCAGTACTGTAACCCAATGCCATGTTCATGATACACATGCTGACTCTTTCTATCTTTTGTCCCTTTTGAATATGTGATTCATCCAATTTTAGTACGAACTTCAAAATACCACCACATTCTTGGACAATAAATTTATACATATGGACCACTGCAATCTGGACTCTTTTAAGATCAATCCAAATATTATTAAATGTGTTGTATTCCAAAAATGCCTTTGTTTTATGTTTTTCATAGGGCATAGATCTTTTTATATGGATATACTCTCCAAAAACATCTGGAGTCTTATGATTCATAGCTATCCTAGCAATTGAAACTACAAGAGGCCAAGGAAAACCAAATTCACCTATTCTATGACATTTAAGATTTGTAAAAACCACAATTTAGAGAGAGCACAATAACCTCTATGATTGATACCCATACTGTCACATGTCTCCACTATTTCATTTGGTTTAACTGTTCTTTTTAAATCTTTCACTAACTATTTCAGAGTTTGGCTTCTCAAGTCTATATTTTCAGGTGATTGAAGAATCCTTATAATGTCCTTCTTTGTCATGGTTTCTTTAATAAGATTAATCCTCTCATCACTCTCTCGAATATTAAAACCTGAAATATTAGAGACACATCTCTTTGCAAGATTTAGTCTCCTTTTCTTCACCCGACTACACAAGTCCATTATATTTTTAAGTAGTCTTTTTCTCTATCCAAATCCTATTGGAGTTTCTTTTAAGCGCAATAATTTATCTTGCAATGACTGATTAGAGTTTTCTGGATTATCAACCTTGTCCGTTCTCTATCTAAATCCCATCACAACCATCTCCAACATACCTTATGAAGTCATGAATATTGTAAAAAGGAGGATGTTTACCTGTAGAAGGGTCTGGATGATAAATATTTCCATCCATCCATGAGTCTACATGCTTCTTTCCTTGTAATCGCAACCTATTAGCTTCATCCTTGTCCAAAAATGCTCGATGGTGTATAATCCTCCAAGATGAATAGACAAGATCTAACTAAATAGTAAGTTTATACTTGCGTGGTGGGGCTGCACTTGTATTGCTAGAAGAGGTACTGATAAACATTTTGGTAGGGAACCCTAAACAGGGCAACAATATCACAGAGAAGGAAATAGAACCATAGGAAAGAGAGGTGCAGAAAATGAACGTCGAGGAATAAACAAGCGGCGTCTTTTGGTGTGAAAATTAAAAAATATAAGATTTTGCAATTTCCAAGAGAATAAGACTAAAAAGTCAACACTTAACATCGATTAAGGATTGATGATATTTAATATCCGACCTCTTAAATGAATCATACATTCTCTCATTAATCACATTTAGACAATCAAATTTGGAGGGTTTTTCTCTTCTAAACCTCTTCTAATTAGCAACTTAATCATTTTCTTACGAGTGCCGTTTTGAAACGTTTTTGGCCCTAATGGGCTAAAATGGTCCAAAAATATTGTATTTTTGAACCATCCATACTATGGACACTATCATTAATCACTAATATGACATTGACTCTCTAGATTAATAAGAAAGCTAGATGATGATGCACTCCAAGATTTTTCATACTGTGTGTAATAATCCTAGTTGTCACCACATTCAAAGACTTCCTCATCCTCTGCAACCATATCCTTTGCTTTTTCATCTTTCATATCTTCCTTCCTACCCTTTGTATCATTGCCACTATTTTCATCGAGTTTTGGAAACTCATAGGCAGTAGATTCCGATTTCTTGAATAATTTGATTCTTTTTCCCACTACTAGAATTCTTATGGCTATCCCATCTAGCTCATTTAATGCATACATAGCATTATTAGACACATGTCTTACCAGGTAGAGTCCAAATCATTGTTTGGAGGCTTTACACATGTCATAATGCTAGCATTATCAAACACATGTCTTACCACATAGGGTCCAAACCATTGTTTGGACTTTACACATGGCATAATGCTAGTTTTCCAAACTGTTGTTATAAACCAATATCCAAACCCCATCTTGTATGGTTCTTGGACTCAATCTATGTCTTTTGTCAAATTATTTCTTGTTATGTATCCATGCTGCCCTTAACTTTGGAAGTACTATCTCTATGTCTTTAGACTTCCTTTTCAATTGTCCAATACGTAAGGCCAACAACTCCTCTAGACTAACCTTCTCTTCCCAAGGTAGCACACTCCATGTCTCCCAAAAATATTTTTACACAACATACATAGCATTTAAAGAGTTTTCTCTTTGTTATCCAAGATTCTGTGGTGAGTGGTATAGTAACTCTCTCGATTATTGAATCACTATTACAACACTTGTACTTGACAAGCAAGTTGTTGTACTTAATATATTTAATATTATCCTTACATTAATGAGAGTTGTTTCTATAGTTATAGTAACTCCCAATTCAATTTCACCAAATAAAGAGCAATAAAGGCATGTTCTTCCTCCTCATCCATCATGCCATCTTCATTCTCATAGCATACATGAGATAACATATCTACCATCAGGTTTTCTCTTGCTACAATATACTGAAATTCACGATTCAAAGATTTGATGTATAAAATCTACTAAAGCATAGCAATGTCTAAGGTAGCACACCTAGTAATCATACCCAATACCATTTAGTCTCAATGACTACACAAGCATCCATAAAATACTCCTTATCACATTTAAGGGGTGTCCCAATTCCCCATTATTTTCTTTTTAATTGTGGGTACCTTATTAGCCGTTTCATCAATACTTTTTTACCAAACTAAATTGCATATCTTTGTCTCATAAAAAGTTGCCAAATATGGAGTGCAAAAAAAAAAGGTGTCCCCCTTCCCCCCGGGGATTTTATTTTTGCGAGCTTTCATTTTTGTTCTTTTGCAATCAATCTCATTTTTTAGAGCTTTTTCGTGCAACATACATTCATAGCATGATTACTAATTCATAGTCATACAAACTATAGACATGCAATGACATAACAATAAAATTGTAATTCTTTATTATTACTAAAATAGTATGAAAATTTGTATTTACATGAACACACATCAAGAAAACAAGACCAAGTGGCATATTCTCAACATAACCAACCAAATCAAATATCTTAATGCATGTGATCCCTTGGATAAAGTAATGATAGGGAAAGAAAAACCAATATAGTCACATGCCAACAATATAGTTGAATGATATGGTGTCAACACAACCAACCACAAAGCATAATGTCAGACTAAACAATGTTACAAGTTCACATACAAGGGTGGATAAACATTCCCTCTTCCCCTCAGCATAGTACTGGTCCACAAACAAGGGTGGATAAAGATTCCCCATAGATCACATCATCTAGCTCTAGACACATGCAACGTCTCATCTCCTCTGCACTGGCCCATGCCAAACCACCACGCCTTGCAAACACATCCAAAACATAGCCGTAGTGCTTTGTAAATGTATTCAATAACCACCTAACCATATCACCAATTAAGATACAAAACATTTGCGACCATGCAAGTAGAAACAATGAAACAAATATACAATGAAACCTGAGAGCAAAAACATACAAAACTACTTACCAATAAAAAAGATGAGACCTCTCCGCCCCACCTCTAAGAATGGCATCATCAATATCTATGGGAAAGACACAATCATCCAACATTAGCTATGATACGCTAGAAACAACCTCTTTGAAATCTTCCCCCCAGCCTCTCTATCATCATATCAAGGTACAACATGACTGGTACAATGCCAAAGACACATTGTAAGATCAAGTACCTATTCATGAGTGGAAATAGAATAAGTGATCAAACCTTGTTTGCAACATATAAAAATATGTTTAAAGCATCCAACTTTGTTATCTTATTGCCTCTCTAGTAATAGGGTGCCGAAACCTTGGAATTACACATGAGTGTCCAAGTGCGGTGAAGCACAAGCCCACTCTCGCTGCATCCACAATGAACTCACCTATATGCTTTGCTAAGTGCATACTAACCAAAAATCCCTCGTCAGCCAAATACTCACAAGCAAGATCCATGCAACCCGTAACTAGACCCTTTGAGAATGTATTCCACTTGGGAATAGTCATGTCCTCTAAAAGAAACACAAGGGTCATAACATATGGGAAGTGATTTTGATGTAAACCTTGTATGAGGGAAAACATAGCTTACCTAATGAAGCGGGACCTAGAGCATCCACAAGTAAGCCCATAGGAAAATCTGCAAATATCAATTGAGCTACCTCTTGACATGGAATATCCCCTATAGTGGTGCCCAAGGAGTCCACCTTATAGAGCATGTAAGATACCACGTGAGATCAAAGAAAGGGTATTATATTTAATAAAATTCATAGGATTATATTTACAAAAGGGATTTTTAAATTACAATTTGAAAAATTTCGTATGTTTGGTAAAGTAAAAGGGGTTCTTTGAAGGCCTTATAGCATGTAAAGAAATGGTATTTCTTAATATTGTTTTAACACACATTATATAGATGATTTCTTATAAGTGGACCCCCTGGGTAGTGGTGGCAGCCAAGAAGATTGGGAAGATCAGAGTCTATGTGGATTACAAGAAATTAAATGCAATTACCATTACCAATTCTCTCCTTGGTGATGTGGTAGGCCATGAAATATACAATTTTCTAGATGGGTTTTCAAGAAATAATCAAATTAGGATACATCCAAAGATATGGATAAGACAACCTTTATCACTGAGTGGGGGGCATATGTTAGCATAGTCATGAACTTTGGACTGAAGAATGAACCTCTTGAGTTTCAAGCAGCTACTCATAAGACATTTAAGCCATATCTAACAACTTTTATGAGGGTATTCATTGATGATTTCTATGATTTTGGTAACAAGAGAGAGCTTTTTAAAACATTTTAGGTTGTGCTTTGAGAGATGAAGATGTGGAAGCATAGATCCAAGAAAGATTGTAGCTGTTCAGAAAGCTAAGGCTCCAGCTAATGTGCAAGAAGTTATGCAGTTTTCTGGGGCAAGTGAAGAGGCATAGCAAGTATTTAAGATACCTGTCACATATTTGTTCTCCTCTTACAACTTTAACCAAGAAAGGAATGCAATTTATTTGGAGGAGGGAAGATCAGGAGTGAGCCTTCAATATTCTCAAGAAGATGTTAGTTGTAGCTTCAATATTGTAACCTCCAGAATGGGATTTACCTTTCCACATCTTTGTTGATGATTCTAACCTAGCTATGGGAGTTGTACTTATGCAGGATAAGGTACCTAGCTAGTATTAACCAATCTATTATGCAAGCAGGGGATTGAATGCCGCTGAAAAGAATTATTCACTTACAGAAAGAGAAGCACTTGGGATGATTTTCTTTGTGCAAAAATGTAGGCATTATTTGTTGTGAAATCAAGTAATCTTTCATCTAGATCATCATGCACTTTTATTCTCGATTAAAAAACCTCAGTTATAAGAGGTAGGTTGGCTAGATGGATGTTGTTGTTGCAAGAGTTTGATTTCAAGGTTATTCACACTCTTGGTAAAGAACATGCAATGGTTGATTATTTAAGTAGATTGGAGAATGATGAGGATGAAGTAGGAGTTCTGAATCAACTTCTTGATGCTAAACTCTTTGAAGTTCAGGTTCTTGATCTTGATTCATATTATGATTAGTTGTTGCATTTCTTGAAGGAAGGGATTATGCCAACAACCTTGCAATGATCAAAGACAAAACTTGGCATTAAAGAGTAAATCATTTGAGGTTATTATGAATATTTTGTATAGAATGGGAGTAGATAATGTCTTGAGAAGTTGTGTTCATGAATACGAGCAACCTAGAGTTCTTCATGAAGCTCATTTTGGATTGTCAGGTGGTCATTTATTGGTGAGGTTACAAGTAGGGAAATATTGCATGCAGATTTGTGGTGGCCTACTATCTTGAAAGATGCACATCAATATGCTAAAGAGTGTTTATAATGCTTGAAAGAAGGTCGACCTCTTGATAGGGATAGGATGCAGGATCATCTTGTTCTTCCACTTGAGACATTTCAGAAGTGGGGGATTGATTTTGTTGGGCCAATCAAACAAGTAGCTAAAAGGACATGTAATAGATATATTTTTGGTTTGTACAAATTATTATACCAAATGGATAGATGCTCAAGGGTTTCCTCAACAAGGTTGAGAGGCGACCTAAAAGGGATGTCTATGGCATGCTAGGAGAAATGGACAAAGCCCTAGTTCACACCAATGACGTCATCAGCCTAGCCAATATTCCGATCCTGAAGTCAGGTTGCAAGCAAAGACAATCCGCGCACTATTCTCTAGTCAAGGTACAACACCTTAATGAGTAGAATTGGAGTGCCCTTGCTAGAGAGCCTTGCAGCCAAGTCCGTAGATGAAGTGAATTGGAATGTCTACATGTAAAAAACTATTGAAGCTTCACCAAAGGCACTAGCCACGGGTACAAGACCAACGGGCGGGGAGTCTCTATATTCCATAGTGGGGACTACAATTAAGAAATCATCATCAAAATCATCGATTATAGGGTTTGGCAGGGTGCTAATTGCTATAATCCAAGAGGCTGTGGGAGAGGTGGAAGGTAAAGAGAAAGTGGGGGAGACACCTGAAAGATCACCACCCCATGACCAAGAGCAATTGAGTGAAAGGATAATGAGTGAGGATAGAGAACCAGAGATACCATCTGGCCAAGGAGAACCTAGGAGGCCAAAGAAGAAGACTCTTCATAAGAAGTAGCAAGAAACCAAGGAGAGAATGACCAAGGAAGAAAAGACTGAGTTATAGAGAGTGCAAGTAGAGTCAAGGAGGTTTGAAGAAGAGAGAAGGAGGAAAGTAGAAGCATAGGTAGAAGAGTTGCACAAGAAGGAAGAGGAAGATTTGGCTCAAGCCATTTGTATGTCAATGAAATAGCCTTCTAGTAAGAAGGAGTTGGTCACTATGAGTCCATAAGGGAAGGAGGCCCAAACACCAATGCCAAAGTACCAGAGTTTGAACCACTACTGATGGCAGAAGGAAAAGGCAAGGGCCTATTGTATCCAATCCCACCTGCTCTCGTGCCCCAACCTATTGTATCCAATCCCACTTGCTCTCATGCCCCAACCAATAACCCTCACAACCACCTAAGGCATCACTAGCACAATGGATGGAAAAAACTTCGTGGCATGGGTGAAGTATCTAGTGAATAAAGTGTAAGAAATAGTGCCAAATTCGAGTGGAGGAGATCCAATAGCTAGAACAAAGAGACCGGAAGCTACTACAGATGTTGAATAATTGAGGCAAGATCCCAAGGAGCAGAAGTTAGAGACATCAACAATGTCTATACCTATAGTAGTGCCACCGTCTATGGGCTATGACAAATATATCAAGGAGCTTCTTGTGCAGCTGGAAAGAGCAAAGGAGGAAAAAATACGGTCATGGTATTAGAAACCTTACAATTAGAAAGGACTCGCCAAGTGGTAGGGTAACAAAGGGAAATCTATGAGCTGAAGGAAGAGCTTAAGACCAAGCAAAAGGAAGGAGACAATTGGCAAGAAAGGCTCAAGGAAGAATGACAAGAGTTGATAGGCTTGCAAAGGGAGTACAAGCTCATCCTTATGCAACATGAAGAATTGAGAGAGTAATTTGAAAAGGATCGAAGAGGCAGTGGAAAAACTTGAAGTAGAGGATGCAGAAAAAACTCGGAAAGAGGAAGAATATTGAAGAGACATGAAGGAAATTGAACATAGGTTGCTAATGGAGCTGGAAGAGCAAGAAAGGCTAGAAAGGGAAATTTAGCACTTGGAAAAGGAGAAAGAAGAAGTAATCCAAAGGTGAAAGAAATAAGAGCCAAGGATGGTAGCATTAGCACAAAGGAAAAATGAAAGCCTAGAGGAAATGAAGCAAAAAGTAGAGGAATGGGTAGCCAAGAGCAAGGGAAGAGTGAAAGAATTGGCAAGCCATCTAGCCCATGATGTTGAAGGAAACAGAATGCTAGCAGAAAGTAGGGCAACAAAGGCTGTAAAGATGAGCATGGAATCCTAGCAACATGCTTTCCTCATCACCATTTTAGATGTCATGCAGCTAGAAGAGGAGAAGGCCGTTGAAACCTTAAAGAATAATCTAGAGATTACCCATAGAGCCATAAGGCATGGCCTGTGTGTCCAAGTGCACGAAATAGAAACCAGCCTAAGACAACATGAGCAAAGGGAGTACCTGCTAAGGGTAAGACTAGTGGCTCAAGAGAGAGTTTTGCTGGGGTGTATAGAGGAAGAAGGACCACACCAGCCAGTTAGAGAAGAAGAACAACAGATACCACTTCTTGAAGTATGGTGCAAGACTTCAAAGTGGGGCAAGAAGACGAAGAACAAGTCCCCCAACCACCCTCTCCAATATCATAAGCTCAACAAGAGGTGCTGCTAAAGGATACAACTATGGAAAAAAAAGCAAAAGCCAAGAAAAAGAGGAAGAAGATGTTGGAACAAGCACAAAGAAGGCTAAGGGTGCAACCCCTAGCAATCTCGAAAGCTTGCATCCCACAAAAGAAGAATGGTTTCCTGTCAACTGGAACATGGAACTCACAATGTTGGAACAATGGAAAAACAAGAGTGGACTTTAACTCTGACATCCATGGTCGTTATGATTTTCCTAAAATCTATATTGTAAATGATACTAAGTAAAAGGAAGCCCTTACATTCCCCAAAAATGACCTAGGGCCCTCCATCTCTCGTTTCCTTAGTGAATTCTCTTCTTGCCTTGATCCTGCTTTCCTTACAACTTGTAACTACCTTAGGCTACTTAGAGTTTTACTTAAGCAAGAACCTACCTCTCATGAATACTACCTATATTGCCCTTGTTTTTTTATTTGAATGCCAGCATAGATAGTTGTGTGATGGTCAAGCTCATGATGAGAGTCACCATCCTTCCATCCTTTTGCATGGCCCTACTAGAGGACATGAAGGACAACCGATTTCCTAGATGTAGTCATCCATTTTTGTCAAAAACCCCTCTTAATGTACGTATGGATCTAAAGGACTACATGTAGAGCAAGAACTTCCTTAGTAAGTCCTTTGAGCCCCCAACCTCTTTCTCCCACAACCAAGAACACAAGGACTAGTTCCTCATGTGCGTTCAAAAAAAAACAAAAAGAGAAAAAGAAAAGAAAAAGGAAACAATAAAAAAAAGAAAGAAAATAGAAAATAGGAAAAGACAAGAGGAAAGAATGAAAAGAAAATCAAGTAGAAAGCGGAAAAATATACCTCACTTGATGAGTGCCACAATCATTGCACTCCCCACTTCATGCTTAGGGAACATCAAGAGTAAGACACACTTGGGGAGGCCACACTCACCTATGGCTAGACTTGTCTCCCTAAGCTCCACCCACCGCAGTTTCCCTATGCAGTAACTGGGTCCTCAAGTGTGGGACAACACCCTGGGCTTGCCTCTACGATTCGACCCAACTCCCAAATCCACTGGCACTGACATAATCCACTGCATAGTGAGGTAGGCAAATCCCCTAAGTAGTACCCTCTCTTTTCTTTTTCAGAAGAGTCTGACAACCTGCGTCTAACCATCAACTTCAGAGGCCCCCATCACCCGCACAATATACCCTTGGTCTCCACAACCTCAACCACTTTGACATGCTTCTCTCCCATGTTCAATCCACACAAAAAGCCCATCATCAACTCATGGGACCACTCTTCAATCACCCGACTCCTCATCAACAAAGTCCCACAAGTGCCATGGGATTGGCACTCGACTAGGAGGGGGTAATGTTAACCCAAGTACAAGAAAAAAAAAAGGAAGCTAAGAAAAACTCAAGAAAATAAATGCATAGCAAAGCGGAAAAAGGCAACCCAACACAAGGATAAGAGGACAAAAATCCAAAGGTGCAAGGGCAACCTTAAAAGTTGAGGCAAAGACAAATGTGCATTTTAAAATGTAAAGGTGCCCCCAAATTTTTGTAAAAGAGTGCCAAGCTCCCTCCTATGCAAGTTGTAAAGAGTAGATGGGCATAGGTGAAGGCATAATGTAAATAGAAGGGAATAGGAAAAGAGGACCTTGGCAAGATGGCTAGTCATGCAAAAAAAGGGATGGGTGCCCAAAGGGATAAGGCATGTATAAAAGCCAAAAAGTAAATAGAGAATCTCATTCTTGGTGTACAGTGGTAAAAGTGATTCTTATTCTTCTTCTTTTCTTGCTTGCTTGCTTGCTTGCTTGTGCTTGTGCTTGAGAGAGGAAGTGTAAGAGTATGAGGGAGTGAGTGTATGAGGGTGCAGGACCATGGTGGAGAAGCTCTCCATCTTCTCCTCTCTTCTTCTCTTCTCCACTCTTCTCTTGTCTTGCATGTGAGGCTATGGAGCATGGAGCTTGAAGAGGTGGAGGATTGAGGTTGCTTGAGTTTGCATCTCAAATCATGGAGCTACCGATGTACTTGAGAGAGGAGGACACTCGATTAGACATTGAGATAAGCTCACTACACTTGTAGGCTTGAGAGCGTGTATGGCTATGGAGAGGTAGCCATTTGCATTTAGCTTGAAATGCTCCAGCAATAAGCAGTCCATGGGTCTTGGCACTCGAGCAAAAGCTCCCATAGTACTACCTCTATCTTTTTTAGGTATCTTTTGGTAGTTCTTGTATTGGGTGTATGTAGAGGGAGCTTACGCTCAACTGCCAAGACCCATGGATCACTTATTTGTTCAAGAATTTCAAGCGAGTACCTATGGCTATCTCTCACCTAGCTGATGTGCCTTTGATCCTACCAGGGTGTAGTGAACTTACCTCAATGCTCGAATGAGTTGCCTCCTCCCTCGAGCAGATCAGTAGATCCACGATTCTTGATGTAAGCTCAAGCATTCTCAAGCCTCCATCTCCAAGCTCCATTCTCTTTTATAATTTTGGTAAGGTCCTCTTTTCCATTCCCTTCTATGTGGCCTATTTCTTTAGCCTATGCCCGTCTACCCTTTTATAATTTGCACAGGAGGGAGCCTGGCACTCTTTTATAAAATTTTTGAGGCGCCTTTCACTTAAAAATGCACTTTTTTCTTTAACTTGATTTTAGAGGTTGCCCTTGTATCTTTGCTTGTTCTTTTCTTCCATTTCATCCACATTTCACTTCTTTTGCTTCCATCTCAAGCTAGGGTTAACATTACCTCCTCCTATATGAGTGCTAGTCCCATGGCACTTGCGGAGCTTTGTTGTTGAGGGCCTGGTTCTTCGAAGGGTAGTTGTCTAAGTGGATGATGGGGCCTTGTGTTGATTGGTAGTGGTTGAGGAGCTTGGAAATGATTGCGTTGTTGGAGATTGAGGGTATATTGAGTGGATGGCGGGGCCTTCGATGTTGGTGGTTGCAGCATCTGGGAGTACGTGAAAAGAGAAGATGTGCTCTACCTAGGGGAAGTGTCTACCTCATCGTGTAGTGCATCTTGCTTGTGCTGGTGGAACGAGGAGCTGGGTCTGAAGCCTGGGTGATATCACACACTTGAGGACCCCGTGCTGTGGGAGTGAGGTGCGATGGTTGCGGCTCAAGGAGACAGGTCTAACTGAGTGTTATCTCCCTAGGTATGTCCTCCCCTTGAGGTGCCCTAAGCACGTGTAATGGGGGGATAAAAAAGGGCTAAGAGTTTTGGTCGACCGAGGCTACCGGATGTGCCTAATTTGAGAACCTCTAGGTGCAGTGTGACTATGGTCTATGTGCACCTCGATGTATCTTCATGTGATTCTCTCTTTCCATTTCCATTCTCTTTGTTTTTCTTTTTGTGTCATACTTTTGCATTTTCTTTCTTTCTTTCTTTTGAGTTACATACTCATGATAGAAGCTAGTCTTCATCATCGAAGTGAAGCAGAGAAGGAGGCTTAATATATTTGTTAAGGAATTGGAGGCTTTGGAGATACCCCTTGAGGTCTAGGTGGATTTGAAGGGTAGTGGTGGATAGGAATGGATGATTACAGTCAGTGAAGTGGCTATCATTCATATCCTCTAGAAGAGCTAAGAAAAATGAAGGTAGTAGTGCAACTCACATCATTAATCAAGCCATTGCACAACTATCTATAGCATTAGGATCAAAATGGAGGGTTGGGAGGCTGCGCTTCTACAGAGTGGGGTCTTGCCTAAGGAGTATCCTAAGAAATCTAAGGTAATTACATGTGGTAATAAAGGTGGGGTCAGGGCATGAAGAGAATTCGTTGATGAAGCGGACCATGGTATCATACAAATTTTTTTATGTGAAAATAAGGGAATCTTCATATATAGTAGTACAATGTGAATTATAGATTATTGGAAATTCATAGAGATTGTGGACATTGGGGTCAAAATCCACTCCTACCCTTTGAGGGTATGGCATGAATACTGGGTTATTTCGCTTGAAGGATTGAGTGTTGCAAAAGGTTATCCAAGTGTTCATGTTGACATCACAGATCCGCCTTCTCCATGTAGGTTGGCATTCATAACCAGGCATAGACCTTGGCACTTCAAAAACTTTATTTTGCCAAAATTCAGCATCTTTATTCCCCCATAGAGTGGGGTTCTGTTCTCTCTCCTTCAGCCTCCTCGAGCTTACCTCTAATATTAATCACCTCCTCCACCACCTTGATAGAAAAAACTCTATGAAGGGTGGTGGGGAACTTCAAATTGAAATCGAAGGGATTCCTGGCCATTTCTTACCATTCCCATATCACAAGGTTGGCATGGAAGCTTCCTAGGGATTCATCCTTGCATGGTGGGATAGGTACATGTGGTGCTATTACTCCTTTGGCATTCCATTTTCTTTTTGTTTCCTCCACCATTTGTTTTCTCCTTTCTCTCAATGTCGCATTTCTTTTTGCGGAGGTATCTGCTTGTTTGTTGTTGCTCATCTAGTTGTGGGGAAGGAGGTGATGGGACAAGCTCTTTCTCCTACGGTCCCATTTCAAAGTTCGTTTCAACCACCTCCTCCTACCTTGGCTCTTGCTCAGCCCCTATGAATCCAAGTGTGCCAACTTCTTGTGGGGTTAGTCTTGCTAAAAGGAGATAGTGGCACTACTCTTCAAGGCTAAGGCCAACTCTCAGGGGTTGTGGTGGCATTTGCAAGCTTGCTCGCATGGCCCTATGTGCTATCCCTAGCTTCTTCTTTATGGTTTCTATGGATTCTCCTTCCTCTACTTATGTGACATCCAATAAGGTATTCAGGAAGGGGTGTTGCTGAGTTTGAAAGCCCACTTGGAGGGCCTCTGCTCTACTTTTAGCGAGTACTTTGTCTTTCTCCGCTTGAGCCAGACGGAACGCCAAGGTTTTCACCCTCTTTTCATTGTGGGTTGCCCACTCTTTTGCTCTCTTCGTCATCTCCCCGAAGCTCTTCCCCTGCCTCTATGTAAAGGCAGTTATTGTTGATTCCTGTTCTTTCCACTTCTGAGTTATCACCTCCTTCTCCTTTTCCAAGTGCTCCATCTCTCTCTTCAACCTCTCCTGCTCATCTATCTCTAGCATCACCCTTACTACCAGGTCTTGGACCTCTCGGTGATGCTCTTCCTCTTCCTGCTCTCTTTTTTCTTCTCTTGTAGCAAGCTCATCCATGCCCAATTGGACTCTCTTCAGATGAGCTTCCAGGTCCTCATGCTGCATTATTAAGAGTGTAATATTTCAGTTGAAAAATATTACAAGCCCGCGTGAGACTCATGCAAATGACAATGCCGACATTGAAGATACGGACGGTGCGATCTTTATGTTGTACACAACATATCATGACCCTTCACTGGCCAAACGGACCGAGGTTTAAAAACCTGCATATCTACATGTGAACCTCCTCTTGGGAGGAGGTCAAGAGGGTAATTGATAGATTTATTGCAAAAAACATTATACTACCCCTTTTTTTCGCCAACCGAAGGCTGTGCTGGAGGAGAGGGAGTAAGGCGCAGGTGCATCAGCACCATAGCTGGACGACATGGGGGGATCGGGCCATGCATCAGGCCGGGTGGGGTGGGAAGGTCCCCCTCCCTTCAACTATATAAAACACCCCTCTAAGGTAGTCATGAAAGAGGAGAGAGTGGAAGATTTTGAGCGGGGAGAGGATTCTGAGTCGTGAGGAGGTTCAGGCTGCCATTCGTAAGAAGAGGGAGCTAAGGGAGGCTTCGTAGCCAGTGTAGGTGGAGGAGCTGCGTGAAGACGCCTGGCCTCGTGAAGCCGCCGTTGGAGACTGAGTGACGCCGCTGTTAAGATTGTGGGAGAGAAGGAAGGAG
The DNA here is from genome assembly GCF_053477565.2 of Lygodium microphyllum. NCBI lineage: Eukaryota > Viridiplantae > Streptophyta > Polypodiopsida > Schizaeales > Lygodiaceae > Lygodium > Lygodium microphyllum. The sequence goes on from NC_141136.1 coordinate 31,960,381, forward strand.
TCTCACTTGAAGCTTTCTTGCTTGCACAATGGGGGAATACACACAAGGATGGAGGTTGAAAAACAGTTTTTCCTCTTCTTAGTTGTGTAAGCCAAAGAACTCTAATACAAAGAAATAGAAGAACCCTATATATGGGTCTCAAACCAAACTCAACTAACTAAGGTGGCATACTAACTAAGCCACGAACTAGAGTAGATAAGGATAGCTGTCATCTAGCTATTATTCATGGGCGGTGTACCAACCGCATCTGCAACTGACACGTTGGTGACATAAATACACAACGGTCACCCTGGCATATCACGAGTGGAGCTCGATATCTCAACACTCCCCCTCGAGCTCAATCCCAATTCCTACACACCAAGCAGGTCTCTGAACTTGCGCAGCTTCTCTGCACCCAATGCCTTCGTAAATATGTCAGCTACCTGATCCTCTGTGCTGACATAAACTAGATCAATAAGACCTAGTAAAACCCTCTCCCGCACATAGTGATAATGCACCTCAATGTGCTTTGTTCTAGCATGATAGACTGGGTTATTTACCAAGTGTATAATACTCATGTTGTCATAATAAATGACAACTGGCCCATCTATAGGCTGATGCATATCATAAAGTAGCTTATGCAACCAAGCTACCTCACATGCAGCCATTGCTGCACCCCTGTACTCGGCCTCTGTGCTCGACAAGGCAACTGTAGGCTGTTTCTTGCTACTCCAAGTGACTGCAGCACTCCCAAAAGAGAACACATATCCACTGGTAGATCATCTATCAGAAATACTACCAGCCCAATCAGCATCAGTGTATGCATGCAGTTGTATCTGAACCCCAGTCTCATAAAATAGTCCATACTGCAATGTGGACTTCACATACCTGAGTATGCGTCTAGCTGCATCCAAATGCGGTTTCCTTGGAGCTTGCATAAACTGACTTACCAGTCCAACAGCATAGCTCAAATCTGGCCTGGTAATAGTCATATAAATCAAGCTTCCTACTATGCGACTGTACATAGTAGGATCTTCCAGAAGCTCACCTGCATCTGCGCTCAGCTTCACATTCTGCTCCAAAGGAACTGAAATAGGCTTACAGCCTGTCATCCCATATTTGGACAGCATGTCCAATCCATACTGCCTCTGCAAGAGCTGTATCCCACTTGGTGATCTAATCACCTCAATGCCCAAGATATAACGCAGCTCTCCCAAATCCTTCATCTCAAACTTCTGCTTCAATAGCATTTTCACCTGAAGGATATCTTCATCACTGTCACATGTCATAATCAAATCATCAACATAAATGACAAGTAGCATAATACCTTTCTCTGTTTTTCTCACATAAAGTGAGAAATCTGCCTTGGAAATTTGAAAGCCAATAGTGACAAGATACTGTCCTATCTTGTCAGACCATGCTCTAGGTGCTTGCTTCAAGCTTCAACTTGCAAACAAACTCAGGATGAACAGCATGCACATAACCTGGTGGCTGCTCCATATAGACCTCTTCTTGCAAATCACCATGCAAGAAGGCATTCTTTACATCCATCTGATGTAAAGACCATCCCTTTGATGCAGCCATAGCAATGAATGCTCTTACGGTTTCCATCCTTGCAACCGGACTGAATGTTTCTTCATAGTCAATGCCATATGTTTGTGCATACCCCTTGACTACTAATCTTGCCTTGTATCTGTTCACAGAACCATCTGCATTGTGCTTCACCTTATAAACCCACTTAAAGCCAATTGCATTCTTACCTTTAGGCAAAGGTACCAATTCCCATGTAGCATTTGCTTCCAAGGCATCCACTTCTTCATCCATGGCTTTCTCCCATTTTTCTTTTCCCATGGCTTGCTCAAAAGAAGTGGGTTCTGGTTCCTGTATCACTTTGACCATATATGCATAGTGAATGGCTGTAAATCCATCATATTTCAGCCCATCCACAGGATACCTAGCTCTGGTAGACCTACGCAAAATAGGTTCACTCCCAGGTGCTCTCAAAACATCCCTGGTCTTCCTTACTCCAGGTGTAACAATAGAAGGAATACCCAACTCATCATCAATGCTCTGTTCTGAGCCACTGGATTCACCATCCACATAAGAGTGACCTGCATTCACATCAAATATGGGCTGATCAACCTTCTCTTTTCCTTTTCATGATACTTGCATACCACTATCTGCATTGCTTTGAGAAGATTCTCCTGATCTCAATCTGCCTGTCCATGGCGAAGAATGTGAAACACTGCTAGAGGACGCTCCAGGTCCACTAATATTTTGTGACTGCTGCTGTGAATTATGTGCAGCATTACCATTTTGTGCATCTACATCATTAATCACATTTACTGGTTTATACCAGCTACTCATCTCATCAAAAACAACATCTCTGCTCACTGTAAACTTACGAGTAGAAGGGTTATAGCATCTATACCCTTTTTACTGCAGAGAGTAACCAATAAAGATGCATTTCTCAGCTTTTGGATCCAACTTGGATCTCAACTCATCTGGCACATGTACATAGGCAATGCAACCAAAAATTTTCAAATGAGAAATATCTGATTTTCTACCAGTATACCTCTCCTCTGGAGTCATCCCATGTATTGCTGCAATGGGAGTCCTGTTCATTATATAGACTGCCATAGCAACTGCTTCAGCCCAGTAAAAATCTGGCAAGTCTTTTTCGTTGAGCATGGCACGAGATACCTCTCCAATATGCCTGTTTTCCCTTTCTGCAATTCCATTTTGTTGTGGGGTATGACTGCATGAATATTGCTGCTTTATGCCATGCTCCTGCAGGAACTTTGCAAACTCATTTGAGAGGTACTCTCCCCCTCCATCTGACCTTAGGCATTTTATTTGCAGGCCTGTTTCTTTTTCAACCATAGCTTTAAGAGTTTTGAAATGCCCAAAAACTTCACTTTTCTTTTTCATAAAATACACCCAAAATTTTCTGCTATAGTCATCAATAAAAGTGACAAAATAATGACAGCCTCCAAGAGATGCAGCTTTAGTAGTCCACACATCAGAGTGGATTAATTCCAATGGCTTCTTACTCTCTTGAACATGTCTAGGAAATGGTTTCCTTGCCTGTTTTCCAAACTGACAGGCTTCACATACCTTATGCATTTTTGCAACCTTGAATTTAGGCAATCCTGCAACAATATTTTGGGCCTGCATTGATTTAAGTCGCTCTACATTAACATGACCAATGCGTTTATGCCAGATATCAATATCTGCAACTACACCGGTCCCATGTGCAAACATTGCTGCACTCAATTCAGACATGTCTGCATCCAACGTAACCATTCTGCCCTTCTTCTTTCCTTTTGCTATTAAGAGACCTTTATTTTTCATATCCTCAACAAAGTATCCATGAGGATTAAATCTGACCTGCAAGCCCTGCTCAACCATTTGACCAACAGAAACCAGATTCTTGGTGATATTCGGGACATGAAATACATCGGACAGGTATTTCTTTTTCCCATCCTGCATAGACAAATGAATTTTTCCAATCTGCACAATAGGATGTGCAGTATCATCACCAGTCTCCACAAATCCTGGTTTTTCCATTTTCCTTGCATCCTCCATCCATTCTGCATGACTTGTCATGTGGTTTGATGCACCTGAGTCAACATACCATACATCATTGCTTTCTTCTGCACTTGTCACAGAATTGTTCATGTGCTGTACCATAAACAAATGCTCATTTCTGTCATCACCCTGTCTACTAGAAGATGCATAATTTCCTTGTTGCAATTTCCCATTCATGATATCATTCTGCTTTTTATAGCAATCTTTAGCCATATGACCCATTTTACCACAGTAGTAGCATTCAACATTGCTGTTTGCATTTTGGCCTCTTTGCCATCCACCACGACCTCTTTGGCTCCCCCTGCCTCTAGAGTTACCACGTCCTCCTCCATAGGACTGGTTTTCTTGAGTTTGCTGCATATTCTGATTTCTACCACGGCCTCCAAATCGGCCTCCTCTGTCAATATTGTGGGAGAGAAGGAAGGAGTCTCACTTGTAGCTTTCTTGCTTGCACAATGGGGGAATACACACAAGGGTGGAGGCTGAAAACAGTTTTCCTCTTCTTAGTTGTGGAAGCCAAAAGAACTCACTTACAAAGAAATAGAAGAACCCTATATATGGGTCTCAAACCAAACTCAACTAACTAATGTGGCATACTAACTGAGCCACGAACTAGAGTAGATAAGGATAGCTATCATGTAGCTATTATTCATGGGCGGTGTACCAACCGCGTCTGCAACTGACAAGTCGGTGACATAAATACACAACGGTCACCCTGGCGTATCACGAGTGGAGCTCGATATCTCAACATCCTCTACCTCTGCCTCTACCTCTTCCAGCATTTGAGTAGAAGACAGTTTCTTTTGAAGTTCCTCCTGAAGAAGATGCACCACCATTTCTCTGCTCCTCAGAAATTAGAAGAGCAATCAACTCCTCAAAATCAGGAAATCTTTCACGAACTGAAATGGATGCGAAACTGTGCATAATCCTTTCCTAGACCATTCAAGGTCACAGAAACTAAATCATCATCTTCCACTGGCGACCCAATGGAAGCAAGTGCATCTGCAATCTTTTTCACCTTCATGTGGTAGTCATTGATGCTCATACTTTCTCTTTGCACATTATACAACTCTTGCTTGAGCTACATTTTCCTGGCTTGCGTATTTGTGCTATACATTTTTGACAAAGTATCCCATGCCTCCTTTGGCGTACTTGCATCCTGAATATGCACAATCATAGAGTCTGAAATACTGATAGACAGCCAGTACATAACTTTCCTGGCTCTCTCATGCCATGCTTTGAATGCCTGCATTTACTCTTGATTGGGAACATCAGGAAGAACTGGTTCTTCTTCATTTCCTGCAACAAATTCCCAATATCCTTTTCCCATAAGGAAATTCTTCATTCTAAACTTCCATGCTTGGAAGTTGTTCTTGTCAAGCTTTTCAGTTACAATCTGTGAAAGAGAATCAGACGCCATTACAGAACACTGCAAAAAATTCTGTCACTACAAAGAACACAGCTTCAGCCTCACAAAGGCAAATCTGCAAAACTGACAAAAGTGGTATTTGACCACGCAGTCACTTCCTAGTGACGATTTTGCATCAACAGGCAACAAGGATGATTCTGTAACTCCCAATGTCTCTGCGCACAAGCATGCGATGCAATTTCTACAGTAACTTTTCACCGACCTGTAGAACAGTGGCTGCACAGCATAAAACTGGGCCTTTTCCTGAGTGCGTGCAGAAAACTTCCGCCTCCAAAACAGGCCCCGAAATGGCCTCAAATCAAAAAAACAGGGTCACCGAGGGCTAAAGCCTACACCCGCAGCATATACTGCCCTCTTGCTTCACCGCGAAGAGCGTCTCAACCTGAGACAATGCACTCTTGCAATTTTTGGCTGTGCTACCTGCAGAGATCTGCTCCCAAAACAGAAAATGAAAGCAACACTGCTCCTCTTACCAGAACACCGCGAGCTTGGCTTGCTTTCTTGAGCTCCTTACCACGAACAAGGCTCTGATACCAGGTCAAGATTGTGGGAGAGAAGGAAGAAGTCTCACTTGAAGCTTTCTTGCTTGCATAATGGGGGAATACACATAAGGGTGGAGGCTGAAAAACAGTTTTTCCTCTTCTTAGTTGTGTAAGCCAAAGAACTCTAATACAAAGAAATAGAAGAACCCTATATATGGGTCTCAAACCAAACTCAACTAACTAAGGTGGCATACTAACTGAGCCACGAACTAGAGTGGATAAGGATAGCTGTCATCTAGCTATTATTCATGGGCGGTGTACCAACCGCATCTGCAACTGACACGTCGGTGACATAAATGCACAACGGTCACCCTGGCATATCACGAGTGGAGCTCGATATCTCAACAGCCGCCACATTTCCCCTCCATGACCACGTCGATCTGCTGACGCCCCCCAGAAGCTTCCTGGAAGCTTCTTGGAAGCTTCTAAGGGGACCTTTTTAAAGCCCCCCTTTCTTGTGAACTTTCATAAGCCCCTTCCCAAGCGGTCTTTATAAATCCCCCCCACCCCCAGGATCTAAGCACCCTTTCCCCCCTTGCATCCCCTATAAAGTCCACCTTAGCCCGGTTTTTTTAAACCCCCTTCTCGTGGATTCACACTAGCGGGTTTTAAACCCCCTTTCTTCCCACGGAACCTCCTTAAGTTCACTTTACCCCTGGTTTTCTTAAAAACCCTTTTCCATTGCAATTCCCACAAGCACACAAGTCCTTTAATCCATTTTACCCCTTCACGTGGGTTCCCACCCAAGTCCCTATAAAGGCCACCTTAACTCAGGTTTCCCTTAAACCCCCTTCCCATTGCGACTCCCATAAGTCCCCATTAGATCCTCAATTAAGCCCTCACGGCTTTGAAGAAGAGGGGATTACCTAAGCCCCTTTCCACTTGAGAGCGGAGTTTTGATGTCTAGAAGTGCTTAAAAATAGCCAAAAATTATGAATATCAATGGAAAAATATTCAACGTCGAAGGCGGTAGCTCCAGTTAGGACTATTTTAAGCACCAAGTGAAATACGACTCTTAAAAGGCGCCCGAGCGATACTTGTTGATTTTTGATAATTTTTCAAACTGTCATGCGGTTTGTCAGGAGTTTCCGGCCAATGCGGGATGTCAAGCCGGACACACAGAAATTTACAGCACTCGATTAGGACACCGGACGGGGAAGTGGCCACCAACCAAATGGGCAAGATGCGAAGGGATGGACATTAGAGAGGCCGAGAGGGTGCCACCATACGCCGAAATTTGCGCTTGATGGAGGGATGATCCATCATGCTGGCTGTGAACAACCTACCTAATTGACAATGGCCCTTGCCTACCCTCTGTATGCTGACTCTATCACCGCCTCTCACTCCTCAAATGATGGCCTGGATGAAGATCTCTAATTTTAGTCTTTCTCTCTCCTCCCTCTCTCTCCCTTAAGGGGCTGTTCTTGTGTGGAAGAAGACAATGAAGAATGATGGAGCAAAGCTTGTCCGGATGAGACCGGATTGCTTCCGGATGGATGAAGACATGAAGAGTGCTGTTCTTGAAGATGATGAGCATTAAATGCATGGTGGAAATCAGTCCTGTAATCAAGATCAAGAAATCGAGACGTGAAAATAAGCGGTAATGCTATTTTTATAAAGAAAAATGATCTTTTTATGCTATTTGCTTTATGAAACCTTGTTCATATGGGATGAAAGTTCATTATGATATTGTTTTCCATGAGTTTCAACTTTTTGCAACCTGAAAATCAGAAAATATAAGGCTACATGGCCGGAATTAGTGTTAAAATACATTAAAAAACACGTGTTTTGGGTAAAATTGGGTTTTTGCTATATATATGGAAAATATGATATGTCACACCAGTTAAATCTGAGTTTTTGTTGTCAATGAACCTAAGGGCCATAGCCCACAATCAATTTTCATTTTTAGTCATTATTTATTTAAAAAAATAGAGAAAAATGCCCAAAAATGGAAAACAATGAGTTTAAAATTAGGGAAAAATAGGAAATGGGCTGAGAAAAATTAGGAAAAATTATATCTATGTTTGTGCAATGTATAACGATGGCAAAGCACGAGGTTGGCCTTGGTTTGTCCCTGTTTCTATGTTTTGTGCGTATTTATCGTTCTTTTTAAAAGGGAAAAATGCGTAGAAACCCTATCTAACCGATTAATAATGCAAAATGCTAAGAGTTCGATGAAGAGGAGCTGAAACATTGAAAGATAAAGAAAAGATTTGATTGATGCATTGCACTTGGCATATAGGAAATGGTTTAAATAAATAGGATGGTAGCATGAGCATATGGCTCGGTGCCTCCTTTCAACGCAGTACGTGCTAGTAAAATTCATGGAAAGAATGCTTTATGCACTATGCACGATGTTGATTTTTTCTTTTGTCTGAGCACATAGCCATACATGATTTGCATTAAGTATAATAATTAAAAGATATCAAAAAAACCTCCTGAATGCATGGCACCTGTCTTCCTTAGGTTGTGACCAACGATGAGTGTGAGAGGATGTCCTGAGCTGTAGGTTAGCCGTTGGGTCCTAAGGGGGAAGTGTAGTGAGGAATGGTACATCCTAGAACATAAAATATTGGTACCTTGCGAGGAGTTTGTTTTCGTTTGTGTTATATGTTTGGCAGTGCATGAAAGGGCCAATCCCTGTGATGTAGGAGAGCTGTAGTGGGGCTCCAACTATTAGTCGGTGGAGTGCCTCCTATGTGTGTGTGATGAGGTGTTATGCCCATGTGTACTTTGGGTTCTTCCTCTGAGGAGTTTTAGGAAAATGTTGAACTATAAACTATAAACGCAGGAATTAAGCTTTCGGGCAGTTTGTCCTTCAGCCTTAGATTGATGCTCTTGGTCTGCGAGGCCGTAAGGGTGTTTGTGTATCATGAGCATGAGGTCCGGCTAGTGCCATAGCCAGTGCCGGCCCATTTTAGGTCCCATCAGTGATGCGTCTGCTGGGAGCCGCCTATAAGTGGTGGTTTTCGAATCTAGGGTTTCTAGGGAGCAAAAGAAAGTTGGTTTATGTTCTTTGACAAGGACCGTTAAGTCGAAATCCAAAAAGCAGAATGTGCTGAGAGGGCTACTCGGCTGTTAGAGATTGTAAGTCATTATTCTCCTCAAAGGAGTAGCCCAGTACGTATAAGAGGTAGTGATCTTAGTAACTCAACTGCTCTACATAGTCCGTTAGGTGCAGGAGGAAGCGTAAGTTCTTCCTCTCCTCCACCAAGTCTACCCACTTCAAGTGGGGGTGTGATTTTGTCGGTTCAAGCTCCTATTGCTAATCCAATTGTCACCATGGCACAGCCTATTGCAATTCCTGCAAGGACGCCAGATTTACCAGCCTTAGGAGTTCCCTTGCCCATTTTTAATGGGTTAGTGGAAGAGGATGCAAAATTTCACATTTGTGAATTTCAAAGATTGATGTTCAATTATCGCATCCAAGACGAGGGACATCTCATGATGTTCTTCAATATGACGTTAAAAGGAAGGGCTGTCGTATGGTATCACAGTATAGAATCTAGGACCATAACCACCATTGATCAATTCTATGCAGCTTTTCGAGCGGAATATGCCCCTTAAAGAGGTGGCCAATATTGGTTGCGGGTCTTGAATGTAACGCGCCAGGACCCTCATGAGAATGTGAAAGCTTATGCCAAGAAGCTGAAGGAAGTATTCCGTAAGTTACAAACTTACATTCCCATTCCATCGGCTGCTCAATTACAATACTTTTTGTATAGGTTGGATTTTAATATCCAAGTACAATTGAGCAGTGTGGCCTTGGCATATATAAACACCGCTATTACGTGGGCAGAGGGAGTAGAAGCACGATTACAAACGGCCTACTCATCTCGAATGAATGTTAATGGGGATTTAGTAACTAGTGGCAATCTATCATTGACGAATGGAAGTCAAGGGATGCCTATGACTAACCCTAATGGGAGAGGGAGCGTGGTTCAGAATGTACCTTTGCTGCTAGCTCCTCCCAGTGTGACTACGCCTATGGCAAGTCAGTTGGCTCCAGCAAATGTTGGAGGCCAAGTTTCGAATTCTAACGTTGTTCCTGTGGGTCAACAGCCAATGCCAAATCAGATTGTTAGGCCAATGGAACGACGGGTCAACCCCGATCGAGGCTATGAGTCGAGTGCATCTAATGTCCTTGGTGAAGTCAAGGATATGATGAAGCATTATCACTACAAGATATAGGCCTTATACCGACGTTTAAAGCGACGAAAATACAAACAACAAAATTTGCCCTCATCGTCGCAAAAAGCGTTGTTATTAACGATGCCATAGAAATGTCGCTATCAGCGTCGCTATTAGCATCGCTATTGGCGTCGCTATCAGCGTCGCAAAATGCGACACTAATAGCAACACCAATAGTGACGTTGTTAGCGATACTTTGCGACACGTATAGCGACGGCAATAGCGACGCGAGCAGTAAATTTGCGATGCTAATAGTGATGGTAACAGGGATAAATTTTTTTTTGTGGCAAGGCAGCAAGCTGCCCTACCACATATAGCACTGTGTGCTCTATGAGAGCCCATACAAAATAGTTTCTGCACTACTGTATACAAAGCGCTTGTAAACAAAAAGAATGTATACTGAAATCATAAAACTGATACATGAAATAAATACATGATCGCATAAAAAGCGATTGGTACAATCATGACATGATATCACTAATACATAGAAAATGTCTACATAGATCAGGCGACTAAAAAATAAAAGTGTGTGAGCTCCAAGGATCCAAGGGCGAGCTACAAATCCTCGTCCCTCGAAAGCTCGTCTCGTCGTAAAGGAGCATCGAACGGACTCTGCAGAAAACGAAACAACACATCAATCCACCATACAATAATGCATTCAAATATCTCATGGTAACTATGGACAAGAAAGATGAGTGACTTACAGGGCCGTCGTGTCTATACAATCGGTCGATCAATGCATTGAGACCGTGCCTCTCTGCATATCGAGTCTCAGGGCCTATCGGATCGCAATTTGTAATGGAGTGCTGCAAAGAAAAAAAAATGCTAACTGTTAGAAACATGATTGTCATTACAAAGAATATTTCAAAAAAATAAACAAGAAAAACAAAAGAAAAACTTACAAAGTGCTCCAAATATGTCCTATGGCTGCCACTCCCAAGATGATGGATCACTCCGGCCTCGAGTCGTGCCCTCGCCGCCTCACGCTGCTGACTCTAACGTCCTAGAGAATCTGTAGCCTCCTCCCTCAGTCGGCACCAATCGTCTGCATCTAACCACTCGGACTTTGTGCCTTGAGTGCGTCGGATCGTTTGTGTAACATGTATGCATGCATGCAATCCATTATCCAGCCCATAGAGAATCTATCTACTATGACTGGCACTGGAAACTCCTCGTGCAAGGATGCTATTATGTAGTCCTTACTCCCCTTCGGTATGTTCTTCTGATGATCCAGGAAGTTGTGCCGAAAAACTTGTTGGCACAACTCTCTCATGCGAGCCATCACCCTTCTCCCCTCATCATTCATGATGATGGCTCCTGACCTACTATCGACCAGATATCCATAACCCCTAGGAGTCTGCCTAAGATGGGTCCTCTCCCATCTGCATCCACGCTCCTGGGCAAAACCGAGAGACCCCTCTACATCCAGTGTACTAACAGGGGTAATCTCTCTCGGAGTGGCACCGAAAGGGGTGCCGCCTGCTGATGGCTGCACAAAAGCCGGAGTAACTGGAGTAGACGTTCCCACAGGTGTGACAAATCTTGGAGGTGACGCAGCTCCAGCTGAACGACGAGACGAAGATACCACATCCATGTCTCCACAGCAGCATTCCCCTGATCCTGATGCACTCCCTCCCTCTAGCCCAAGTCGTAAGTGTCGAGATCGTCTGCTCGAAGCCGAAGCATCTGATCGTGCTGAAGCAGATCTAGCAGAGCACTCTGACGAAGAATGAGACAGCTCCTGGTCTGCTATCTCTCTGAATCTCGCGAGCTGGTCTGGAGACATGTGTGCGAAGATGTCCTGCAACTCTTCATCGCTCATCCCTCGACTCATCCTGAAAATGTCACCTGCACAAATAAAAAATGATGTTAGAATAATCAATTTAAATCATACAAAGCACAGTAATATAAATCATTTAAAAAAAATCTCTCATAAAATGCATATCTTATATACCTTTATAAGAGATTGGTCAAAGAATTGAGTAAGTGGATGCTCCAAGTATGAAGTATCCTATGGTCCCATGTTAATCTCCTGACACAACTCCGCATACACTGGAAGGTCGATAAACATGTCACCACAAAAGAATGAGTCCGCCTCGTTCTCAAAAAATTCTTGGACTCCTGTATTTCCATCATTGTTAGCCGATGCTGGCTCCAAGCTTTCGACAGCCTCCACCCCTTGCAATATCGACCCCTCTATTTGCATATTATCTTCATCTATGCTCGGAACATCGCTTTGATCATATACTCTCGCACTTTGGGGAGTTGAAGGTATAACATACCACCATCGAGGTTGTCGGGGGTTTGGATAGAAGATTACCTGTTCACAAACACGTACAAGAGAGTTCAAACCATTGTGACATAAACCATGTCGTAATACAATTAGCAAGCAAATGACTCCATGCACCTGTTTACAATGGGCCGGAAACACAAAGGTGTTGCGCAAATCCGTCCATTTTTTTTCGAAATCTATTTCGAGAAATCCAAATGGACCTCGTCGAACTGTTGCTCTAGCTCCTTTAAGTACCACTTTCAACCACTGCACATCGAATAGTATCATGGAGAAGCTACAGTAATCCACCGTAATAATTTTGCAAGTTTCCAAAATACTCCATCTCATCCACAACCGTGTTTGGATCCGTTTCTCATCGCCGGCTCTCTTGCTCGAACCTTACCATGATACCACAATCCATTGTGGAGCACATTTTGTCAATACGCTCCACGCGAAAATGCCGTCCACACGACCACGCTGCACTATATATTTTGTACTGTACATTGAAATACTCAAATTAGATGTCGCATATAAAATTTAGATACGACAGATTCTAAACCCCTCATCACCTTTGGACTACATCCCCTTGAGAATTCCCACTCCTCCATTGAGACCTCTGTCCCTTCGCGAGATGCTACGGTCAAGGCTCCATGCAACCATCGTGTTGACATAAACCGCGGCATCTCCTCCATGCCTTCGGGATATCGAATCGGTCGATGATGCGTACTACGTCGGAATTCAGCTCGCGCTTCCTCTCGATCTTGCCTTGCAATTTGGTACTTGGCGAGCCACGTCTCCATGGAGGCATGGTGCAACATACAAAAGCGATTCACCTTCTCTTCCATTGAGACATCCATTCTTTTTTCTACCCCATTTCCAACCACCACATCTCCAGTCAGTCTATCATTGTCCTTCAGCGTACATAGCATTTCATTGTCTGGTTTCACTGTTGGTAGCCATTGTGAAATATGCACTAATGCCTCTGACACCAACCAACTTCGGCCATGCTACCTTCTAGCCGAGCTCATTGTCACACAAAGCTTTCAGGGTTTTCATGAAGCGCTCCAAGAAGAACATCCATCGTGTATGGACAGGTCCAACAATCTCCACTTCGTCCACAAGATGCACAAGAAGGTGGATTTGTATCGTGAGCATGCTAGTGGGTAGGTATTTCTCAAAGAGACAGACCGTCTCCACTGCTCCCCGCCTCGCGGATTCAATAGAGGACATCTTAATCTCTTTCTGTGAGATCCATTGCACCAAAGTCGACAACTTATAAATGGCCCCGCGAATTTCTGGAGTGAGTTATCCTGCGATCGCGATTGGTAGAACAAACTGCACAAATGAGAAAGCATTATGAATAATGGCCACTTTCCAAATTGCAAAATGCCCACTCTAATTACAATCCATTCGTAGCACAAACCTGACATATCTTATGCCAATCATGGGATTTTAGCCCCAATAATTGGTCGTCTTTAGAAAATGCGGACCTGAGAGAATGCATCATATCCGTCGGAGTGCGGATAGACTTGATTACTTGCTTCACAATGCACTCTTCTTTAGTGGAAAAAACCCAAGGAGCGCGAGGAAGCTGCATGCGACCATCAGCACTCGACTGTGGCCAAAGTGCCTCCATCTTACCTACCTCCTTCAAATCCATTCGTGCCCCTATAGTGTCTCTCTTTCCTGTGATGTGATCCCATAGCAAGCTGTCCACATTCTTGAAAATATGCATGGGATCCAACAAGTGGTTGACGTGTAAGTGGGTCCAATATGGCAACTCGTAGAAAATTAAGAATCGTCGCATTCCATTTGGATGTGATTCCGCGTGGACCATTTTTAGCTCGTACCAGCTTGCAGCGTTCATACGTGTTGGAGGTCGTCCAAGGAAACCTCCCCTGAGTTCATGATCCTCCGGTAAGAAAGCGGCATGTCCTTGATATACCATCTTCTTCATGGTTCGTGACCTTCGGGAGTCTAACTGTGGCCCGCACAATGGACATGCATGATAACCTGAGGTAACTAGACTTGTTTCAACACCACGATCTAGTGAATACTTGATTGAATGAGATAAAATATAGATATTACCAGCGAGAACGGAGGCTTGCTCACCTGACCACTCTCCCAATCCCGAAAAGTCATGCATCGTCCACATGAGAATGGCTCGAATACTGGCTGACCGTCGACCATCGCGCCTGCTCATATCTTGCACAGTGACCCCCTCCTCCCACAAAATCTTAAGCTCATCGACTGATGGACGAAGATACACGTCCATATTTTTTACTTTGTAGCGGCCTAGGATGAGCAAGCTAAGGATGAGATGTCATTTCTTCGTAGAAAGCCATGGAGGGATGTAGTAGTTGACAAGGACTATAGGCCACACACTGTAAGAAGTTGAGCGCAGACCGAAATGGGTTCATGCCATCCATTGCGAGACCGAGCCAAAGATTCCGTGGCTCCATGTGGGTGAATCTGTTGATATTCATTGAACTCCATCCGTGGACCTATTTTGCACATGCCACGTTGTCAAGCTCGCCATGCCGGACGTACAAAACATGTGGTTTATGTGGGGGATGAGCGGAAAGTGTTTGAGAACTTTTTGAGGGATGGTTTGCCCTTGCAAGTCCTGTCGATACCTGTGAGCACCACACTTTGGACATGTCTCCATAGTCTCGTATTCTCCTCGAAACTGTATGCAATCGTTGATACATGCATGGATGTTATTGTAGTCCATGCCAAGCTTACGTAAAACATGTCATGCATCATCACAAGACTCAGGCATGGTATTTGCAGGTGGTAATATATGATATTTCAATAACCTGAAAAAAATCATAAAACACCTTGAAAAAGCACAAATTTTTGTAATAATAGTGTCAAAAAAAAATTCAATGAAGCCTATGTGCAAGGTACAAGAATAACTCAGTCACACTCGTATCGCTCCATCTATATTTTGCTTGCATACTTAAGAGTGCAAGCAGTGTCTTCAACCGAGATACTCGGCACCCATCATATAATGGTATGGATGCTTCCTCTCTAAGCGAATCAAAAGTCTCGACATCCATGGGAATCAATGCATCGATCATTGCCTCCATCTTAGGCTCCAAGATTGTAGGTAGGTCTGGAAGGTTGTCTATCTCCTCTAGCATTGATGGTATAGATTGGCCTTGCGAGTGGTGGATTGGCTCCTGCACTCCATCCATCGCACGCCCATGAACTCTTCTAATTGGCCGCAAAGGGTGCACTCCCCCTTGGGATGAGACATCACCTCCCTGGATAGAAAATTTGCCAGCAAGACCCAATCTTATTGTATATGGTTTTCAATTAGCTTGCGAGTACAATGCATGATTGATATTAACTTCAAATTACCATTTGCTGAAAATCCGCAATCGCCTAATCAATGATCTCAGATTGAAACTTGCCAAATCGTAGTACGTGTTCAATAGACAATCGGCATTTTCGTCTAATTTCCAACTTGCATTGAGAGCAAGGACATGGGACACGCTGATTAAGATATGCCTTGCGATCTTGAACAATAAGATCTTCTTCGTTTTCCATCTTATCTATATTACAACAAACAATTTAATGACTTGTAATACAATTTGGGAAAACGAGGCTCAAATGGATAGCTTTATGGAGATATATGTCAAGTTGCAAGTTGACCATAAGCTCTTGCTTGAGAGGTTTTAGCCTCTGCAAGAGATTGAGAAGCAAATTTAGAGTTGAAGGGGATGGAACATGATTCTTATTTGGGATCTAGTGGTGATCAGTCAATTATTGAGGTGTCTTCTTGTATGGCCATTATACCTTATATACCTAGCTACGGTCTCTAGGTTATGTACTTTGAGTATCTTAGAGGGGCTCTACTAGGATTACTTATAAAACTGCACTAGAGGGCTTTGAGTATAAGTAATCTTAGTCAACAAAATTTATGAGCATCATTGAGGATCTCTTAGTCTAATAATAAATTAGTCTCAACAAAAAGCATCTTAGTAATGTGGTTTTTTTATCCTAGGTCCATGTATAAAAATTAATGCCATCTATGAAATTTATCAACTATAGTTATAAAATTTGTTCCAATCAATTCTACTCATAGTCATAACATTTGAAGAAAATATCCTATGCTCAATTTAAGGGATTCTTCTTCTATAGCAATACTTTTGGGTTCATTTTGATGAAGTACCATAATGACCATTAGCTAGGGTATCATTTTCTTTTAGTCCTTCTGTTGACTAGTTGGCATGATTACTAATTTGTTATGCCTATAAAGTTAATACAAAAACAAGGAATTATGCATATCAAAATTAGATCCCCTACTTGGACATTATGAAGGATATGACCAATTTTAAGCCATCTTAAAGAGTCACCAATGTATGTGGCCCATGGCAAAGCACATTGTATACCAATATCGATAAGTCTATTATCATGCATGTTAAATCTCCTAATTAGACTTTATAAAGTGTATGACCAATTTTTAGCCCTCTTAAGGAGTCGATGTAATGGTACCCATAAAAAAAGCAAAGTGCATACCATTACCATAATCATGGATATGTTATCATTCCAATATATACACACACAGGTGGACTACATCTTGAGTAGACAAAATCTATCCATTTGAGTAGACATACATCTCCATAAAGCTATCCATTTGAGGATACATCTCTTTCTCTTTCTCTCCCTCTCTCTCCCTCTCCCTCTCTTTGTCTCTCATTTCCTCTCCCTCTCACAATATATCCTAACACTCTCCAAAAGCAAAAGGGAGAGGGAGAGAGAGAATGCACTCTCCCTCCCTCTCCCTCTCCCTCTCCCTCTCCCTCTCCCTCTCTTTCTCTTTCTCTCCCTCTCTCATTTCCTCCCCCACCCTCTCCCTCTCCCTCTCTTTCTCTTTCTCTTTCTCCCTCTCTCTCTCTCTTTCTCTCCCTCCCTCTCCCTTTTCCTCTCTTTGTCTCTCATTTCCTCTCCCTCTCACAATGTATCCTAACACTCTCCAAAAGCAAAAGGGAGAGGGAGAGAGAGAATGCACTCTCCCTCCCTCTCCCTCTCCCTCTCCCTCTCTTTCTCTCCCTCTCTCATTTCCTCCCCCTCCCTCTCCCTCTCCCTCTCCCTCTCTTTCTCTTTCTCTCCCTCCCTCTCCCTCTCCCTCTCTTTCTCTCTCATTTTCTCTCCTAAACAAGCAAAAGAGAAAGTGATTTAAACCTTAAAAAAGTAAAAGGGAGAGGGAGAGAGAGAATGCACTCTCCCTCCCTCTCCCTCTCCCTCTCAATTCCTCTCCTAAACAAGCAAAAGAGAAAGTGATTTAAACCTTAAACAAGCAAAAGGGAGAGGGAGAGAGAGAATGCACTCTCCCTCCCTCTCCCTCTCTTTCTCTTTCTCTCCCTCTCTCATTTCCTCCCCCTCCCTCTTCCTCTCCCTCTCTTTCTCTTTCTCTCCCTCTCTCTCCCTCTCTCTTCCTCTCCCTCTCTTTCTCTCTCATTTCCTCTCCTAAACAAGCAAAAGAGAAAGTGATTTAAACCTTTAACAAGCAAAAGAAGGAGAGAGGGAGACTCACCGATGAGATATGGTGAGTGTGGGGTAGCTCCTCTTTGCGATGAAGGCTTCTCCTCTCCTTCATGAACAACGGCGGCGGCGGCAGCAGAAAGTCTTCTTCCTCTCCTTCTCTCACGATGGTCGCTCTCTCCCTCGCTCTCGCTCTCAAAACACAAAATGCGAAAATGCAACGCTCAGTTTCGGCCCTTTTTTTACCCTATGGACCGTCGCTATTTGCATCGGTATTTGCGTCGCAAAAATCATCGTAAAAAGCGACGCAAATACTGATGCAAATAGCGACGCAAATAGTGACGTTGCTACCCATCGTCGCTAATCGCCGTCGCTATAAGCTCAAATTCTTGTAGTGTATACTGACATGATTTCCGAAAAATATCGACAAATAGCTGTCGACATTAATTTCTTGAAAAAGCAACAAAATCGGATAGGGAGTCGACACCCTAAAGAGGGTGGACCCTCTAGATTCAATTGTAAGTGGTGCGGTGGACAACACTTCCCCAGAAACTGTCCAAATGTGAAATGTGACATTTGTTGGAAGTCGGGCCATTTAGATGCTACCTGTTGGAGTAAGATTAGTTCTCTCCAACAAGGGAGTAAACAGCCAGGCCTTGTGAATCATAGAGCGCAAGGAAATAACTTGCAGCAGAATGATGCGCCAAGACAAATATTGCAGAGGGGAAAAACAACTATAGAAGAGTTGCCACAAGGCAACGGAGTCAGACTTATTGAGGTTGTACGAGTCAATGATGCTGAAACCTTTAACTTAAGAGCCGTAACAAGAGGCCAAAAGGCTAAAGAGATTGACAAAGATAATGCAAAACCGGTTGAGGCAAACCCTAAACAAGGGGATAAGGGGACGCAAGTCTAGAATCCTAGCATAGAAGGGGGACTGCTAAAGACAGTTGACAGAAAAGGTGACCCTAAGAAGGATGAAGAAGTGCCAAGAAAGAAGGCAAGAGCTAAGAAAAAAGCACCGAAACCGGTCCAAAGACCAAAAGAGAGGATGGTTTAGCGAGAAAAGAGAGCTTTGGCTACTTATCATGACTTTGATTTAGAGAGTTCTCTTTGCGAAGTTAAACCAGATGTGAACCTCTTGCAATTGATCAAATTATCTCGAGGAGTACGCAAGGAATTTAAGAAGATCCTGCGTATTGGGTATATTGTAGAACCTTTGGGCATAGCATGAGTAGGGGAAGATTGGTTTGATCATGCTGAAAAGAACTGCCCTAGGGTTCCAGCTTATGTGGATCGAATATTGGTGGAACATGCTATTGTAGACACTGGATCCTCCGTCAATATCATGAGTTCAGAATTGATGGAGAGGTTGGGTCTAGGCATCCAAAAGGACAGCTCCACCCTTCTTAGAATGGCTGATGATAGTCTAAGACAACCAGAAGGTTGCGTTACTAAGGTCCATGTTACAGTGGCAAGTGTAGAATGCTTCTTGGACTTTAGGGTAATAAGATTTGCAGGACGTCCTAGCTATCGAGTTTTGCTAGGTAGGCCTTGGATCTTACGAACAGACTGTCAAGTCGATATACCTGCCGGTCGAGTGATTTTAGGTAGAGGTGCTAATCGAGTGATTTATCTTCTACTGAATTAGAAACATCAGATGATCCATTTGGTAGTGAGACATCATCCAGCGATGAATCTAAAGAGGGGTCCACTACAAAGGATATCTATCAGATAACTCTAAATGAGATGATAGAGCCACAAGATAGGATAAGAGATGCGGATGTGATTGAGTTAGACCTTGGCACGCCGAATGATTCGCGGCCAATTAAATTAGGTTCCATGCTTAGTTCAGCAGAAAGGGAGGACTATGTGTCCTTGATTCAAGAATTCAGCGATATCCTTGCTTGGAGCTATGATGAGCTGAGAGGCACTTCTCCCAGCCTGGCTGTTCATACTATTCCTGTAAAAGAAGGGAGTCATCCTGTGCATCAGAAGGTAAGGCGTATGCCTTTTGAATTGAGGGACGGTCTATTTGAGGAGTTACAGAAGTTAAGAAAAGCTGGTTTAATCTTTCCTGTACAACACACAGAATGGTGTTCACCAGCTGTTATCAAGAAGAAGAAAAACAACTAGATATGATTATGTGTGGATTTTAGAGAGCTGAATAAGTAGACGGTTAAAGATTACTACCCATTGCCATTCATTGACCAGATTCTGGATCAATTAGCGAGTAGGGAGATATATTCATTCATGGATTGCTTTGCAGGATACAACCAGATGGCAATTGCAGAAGAGGACAAGTTGAAAACAACTTTTATTACGGTCTTTGGTACTTTTGCGTACCATGTGATGGCCTTTGGTTTATGCAATGCACCTGGATCGTAGCAACGAACAATAGACAAGACCTTTAGTGACATCTCCCCAGATGAGTTGAAAGTGTTTATCGATTGCCTGGGGGCAGCTACTGTAAGGGACAGGATGTTGGTTATCTTAAGAAAATGCTTTGAGTGTTGCAGACAATTTTCTATCGCTCTTAACCCACGGAAGTGTGTCTTTGGAGTACCTTATAGACTATTGTTGGGCCATGTGGTCAGTTCAGTAGGGATAGCACAATTGACCTTGAAAAGATCAAGGTTATAGTTGCTATGACTCCACCACGCACTCCGAAAGAGGTTCATAGCTTTCTGTCATCAATAGGGTACTATCGGAGGTTTATAAATGCCTTGGCAGAAAGAACATTGCCATTAATGAACTGATTATCCTTTAGCTGTCTATTTGAATGGAGCGACCCTTGTAAGGTAGCTTTTGAGGATGTGAAACAGGAGCTAGTAAAAGCACCTGTTTTAAAAGCACCTAAAAGAGATGAGATGTTCTACATATTTTCAGCAACCACCATGCATAGTATCAGTTGCTTACGGTTTAGCCCAAATTTGGGAGGACAAGTGGTATCATTCGATAGCTTTTGCTAGTCGAAAATTGGGCATTTCAGAGATCAATTATACTTACATGGAGAAGTTGTGTCTTGCGATGGTCTTTGGGACTAAGAAATTCAGGCACTACATCCCATCTTGGTATGCTGCTATTACGCATTATCTATCAACAAGAGAGACGGGAGCTGGTCTATTAAAAGCCGAAAAGAGGAAAATCAAACAACAGGCTTTGAAGTTTTCCTTGATCGCAGGAACACTACATCGGTAGGGTATTGATGATATCTACCGCTGATGTGTGATGCCTGACGAGGTTCCTTTCATCTTGGAAGAGTGCCATGACTCTGCATATGGAGGGCACTTCGTTGGATGATTGACGGCGCAGAAAGCTTTACGAGCTGATATTGGTGGCCGTCCATCTTCGAAGATTCCTTTGAATATGTTAAGAGATGTGATACCTGTCAAAGACATGATAGTAGAGAGAATAGGAAACGCCCACTTATGTCTATCATGGCTATCCTTCCATTTGAGAAGTGGGGCATTGATTTTGTGGGTTCTATTACCCCGTCGTTTACTACTCAAAAGAGGTATATTATAGTAGCAACTGATTATTTTACAAAATGGTCAGAAGCGTGGGCGACGAGGCAGGACAATGCAAAAGAGACTGCAAGTTTCCTTTTAGAGCAGATTATCTGCCGTTTTGGTCCACCAAAGGAATTAGTATCGGACCGTGGAACCCTTTTTTTTAATAAAGTGATCAAAAGCCTGATTGAAGCTTGGAAAATCAAGCATAATAAAACGACTCCTTATAATCCGCAAGCAAATGGACAAGTTGAACGTACTAATAAACAGCTTGTGGGGATCTTGTCTAAAATAGTCTCTGAGAAGAAACGAGACTAGGTTAGGAAGTTGTATGTGGCAGTATGGACATATAATATAGCGTTCAAGCGAGCTACCGGCCATACTCCATTTAAATTAGTTTATGGGGAAGAGTGTGTGTTACCCCTCGAGATTGAGTTGCCAACCATACAGTTTGCAATTAACCACTCTTTGGGAGATGAGGATTCCCTTTTTGAACGTTTCATGACCATAGCCCATCTGGATGAGCTGAAGTTGCAGAGCTTATTACACCAGAAGGTGGCTAAACGTCGGATGAAGCAGTTGCATGACCTTAAAGCGAAGAAGTATACCTTTAAAAAAGGGCAATTAGTCCTATATTATGATGCACGTAGGGAGCTATTTCCAGAGAAGCTGGAACCTAGATGGGATGGGTCCTAGAAGATTGTCAGGATAGGGAAAAATAGGTCTACGGCTCTATTAGCTGATCTACAGGGAGTAGAGTTTAAAAATAAGGATAATCTTAATAAGATTAAACCTTATTATTTCTAAGTATGCTAATATAGAGAAATGCATTGCAGGTCCATGCTGGGGATGATTTGAGACCTGCAAAAGAGCTTAAAGTCGGTTGATGGGGCGATTAATTCCTTATTTGGAGCACTCAGATCTGGAGCAGAGATACCATTAGGGGAAACTCATCTGGTGGAGCAAAGGATACAAAGTGATTGAGCAAGAAGACGAAACCTTTGTGTGGGAGATCAAAGTCTTCTGCCATCACTGCTTATGACTGTTGACGAGTATCCCTGTTGAGTTCAATGAAGAAGGTGGGATGGAGCCGTCAGTTCATCCTCTCAACATGTTAAACTTTGACTATCATAATTATGAATAGAGGAGTTCGTGATGGCAGGCTGTGTAAACCCATTATGGACGTACACATTATATTTTGACGGAGCGTCCAGGGGCCCTAATAAAAAAGGGAGTGTTGGAGTAGTAATCCGAGATCCCCGACATAGAGTGACGATGAAGTTTGCTGCTTATCTCGAGGTAGGATTCACTAACAATATGGCAGAGTATAAAGCCTTGATTATGGGACTGTATATTGCCAAACAAGGTGGTATTCGTCAGTTGTTAGTAAAAGGGGATTCCCATTTGATCCTGAATCAGCTAGATGGGACATACACAGTGCAGAATCCCATTCTCTGTATGTATCATCGAATTACAATGACCCTGCTTGAGGAGTTTGAGAGAGTGTCTTTTCAGCTGATTCCACGTTACTGGAATCAGTTTGCGGATTCTTTGGCAAATCTTGCTTATGAAGAAGACCTTTTCTTTAACTGTGGTCCTAGTTTGGATATTGTGATCATTGATGAAACAGGACCCAGTCGCTTGTGGGGTATGTTATCAGAGCATGCAATATATGGCAGACGATGGTTGATATGGGTGATGCAAAGAGTAGCCGAGACCAATCTACCGTTATTATCTTGGACCCATAGGTTAATTAGATAACATGTTATGCATACACCTCTTGCTATCTATGCAGGAGGGATGGGTCATAACCTTATGCATTTAGTTTAGGGCTGGGAGCCCTAGTTTTTCCTCCTTGGAAAGGAGCTTATTATTGTATATCTGTATTATTTCAGGGAGGGATGTGTAGGTGTTACTGTTTTATTTCGTTAGGCCAAGAGGGCCGATTAAGTTTTGTGGTGAAGTTATTTATTTCATTAGGCCAAGAGGGCCAGTTGTCTATTTAGTGCAAGTGCGGTTAATGGTTTCTTGTTTTAGTTGTGTGCTAGAGAGGTTCGAAGAAGAGCTTGGAAGGAGCCTTTTGTTGCTTGGAAGCTTCTCGTGGCCCTATCTAGGTGATATCTCTCCTTTGTGAGTACTGTGTTCTTCTGCTATATGTGTTTGTGTACTTGTAAGGGATTTTCTTTTCTTGATGGGGACTGGCATCCAAGGCATGCAATCCCAGGTTTAGGTTAGGTATGGCTGAGGGAGGTTTGAGTAGTCGTTGCCACCTGTAAAGACATTGCCAAGCATCAAAAGACCTGTTTTAGAAGGGAGTTCTAGTGACCCTATTCTACTAGCCTGCTAGGCAGCTGTTCTAGGAGTTCTTGTTAGTTGTGAGGCAGTTAGAGAAGCCGCCAGAAGAAAAATAACGATGATAGAAGGAAAAAAAACCCTGAATATATTAAAGGAAATACATATATACAGAGGTGTGTAAAAAGGGGTTCTACCCCCTATAAAAATAGAAAAGAAAAGAAAGGAAAATTTATAAGCAGTTGATCATCGCCTTGCGAAGGGCTGGTAGGTTCCTGGAAACAAGTCAGACCTAGGGCCGATGCCTTGTCTTCCTAGGGGTGGCGTCTTGCTAGAAGAGAAAAAGAAAGTAAGGAAGGTTGGAGCGAAAATAAATGTGAGCGTCAGAAAAGGATTAAGTGTCGCCTTGCGAGGGCTTGGTAGGTTCTTGGGTACCGAGACAGGACCTGAGGCCGATTCCCTATTCTCCTTGGGTCACTATGCTCAGCTCTCTCCTTTTTACATGCTTGAGTATAAAGTATAAAAACCCTAAAAGAAGAAATATGCTGAAAGAAAATACTTCCTGATCAGGCTATAGGAATCCTCACTTAGTAGAAGCTCCTGGTTGTGTTGTCCTTAGTTAGGTTGGTAGTTCAGACCACCACTTAGGGCAACATCTTTGATAGTTCTTTTTAGTTTGGCCGTATTGGATCAACAGTCGGTTAGTGACTAGCTTTGGACCTTCTATCAGACTATGCTAAGCCTACTCCTTGTGGATGTCATGCCTTGGTTTGGTCAGGGGGTAGGGTGAGCATTGTGCTGTGTTTAGTATGTATCTATTTTGTATCAACTTGATGCTTCCTTTGGTTGTTTTGTGCAAATCTGTTGTGGGATTCGACGGGCTGAGTCGCCCTATCCCATGGTCGCCAATGAGAGCGGAGTTTTGATGCCGAGAACTACTTAAAAATAGCAAAAAATTATGAATATCAAGGGAAAAATATTCAACGTCAAAGGCGATAGCTCTAGCTAGGACGATTTTAAGCACCAAGTGAAATACGACTCTTAAAAGGCACCCGAGCGACACTTGTTGATTTTTGATAATTTTTCAAACTGTCGTGCAGGTTGTTAGGAGTTGCCGGCCAATGCGAGATGTCAAGCCGGATATGCAAAAATTTACAACACTTGATTTGGATACCGGACGGGGAAATAGCCAACCAAATGGGCAAGATGCGAATGGGTGGACATTAGAGGGGCCAAAGTGGGCATGACCTTTGGGAGCCCAAAACTTAATGTAGCATGAAATTTTTTATGCAACAAGGAGAAAAAACGTGGAGAAGGGAGGGCGCCATCAGACGCCGAAATTTGCGCTTGATGGAGGGATGATCCATCATGTTGGCTGTGAACAACGTACCTAATTGACAATGGCCTTGCCTACCCTCTGTATGCTGACTCTATCGCTGCCTCTCGCTCCTCAAATGATGGCCTCGATGAAGATCTCTGATTTTAATCTTTCTCTCTCCTCTATCTCTTTCCCTTAAGGGGTTGTTCTTGTGTGGAAGAAGACAATGAAGAATGATGGAGGAAAGCTTGTCCGAATGAGACCGGATTGCTTTCGGATGCATGAAGACATGAAGAGCGCTGTTCTTGAAGATGCTGAGCATTAAATGCGTGTTGAAAATCAGTCCCATAATCAAGATTAAGAAATCGAGACCTGAAAATAAACGGTAATGCTATTTTTATGAAAAAAAAGGATCTTTTTATGCTATTTGCTTTATGAAACCTTGTTCATATGGGATGAAAGTTCATAATGATATTGTTTTCCATGAGTTTCAACTGTTTGCAACCTGAAAATCAAAAAATATAAGGCTACATGACCGGAATTAGTGTTAAAATACATGAAAAACACGCGTTTTAAGGGTAAAATTAGGTTTTTTGCTATATAAATTGAAAATATGATATGTCACACCAACTAAATCTAAGTTTTTGCTGTCAAAGAACCTAAGGGCCACAGCCCACGATCAATTTTTATTTTCAATCATTATTTATTTAAAAAAATAGGGAAAAATATCCAAAAATGTAAAAAATAGGTTTAAAGTTAGGGAAAAATAGGAAATGGGCTGAGGAAAATTAGGGAAAATTATATCTATGTTTGTGCAATGTATAATGATGGCAAATCATGAGGTTGGCCTCGGTTGGTCCCTGTTTCTATGTTTTTTACGTATTTATCGTTCTTTTTAAAAGGGAAAAATGCGTAGAAATCCTATCTAACCAATTAATGATGCAAAATGCTAAGAGTTGGATGAAGAGGGGCTGAAACATTGAAAGATAAAGAAAATATTTGATTTATGCATTGCACTTGGCTTAAAGGAAATGGTTTAAATAAAGAGATGGTAGCATGAGCATATGGCTCGGTTCCTCCTTTCAATGCAGTACGCGCTAGTAAAATTCATGGAAAGAGTGCTTTATGCACTATGCATGATGCCAATTTTTTCTTTTGTCTGAGCACATAGCCATACACGATTTGCATTAAGCATAATAATTAAAAGGTATCAAAAAAACCTCCTGAATGCATGGCACTTGTCTTCCTTAGGTTGTGACCAACGATGAGCGTGAGAGGATATCTTAAGTTGTAGGTTAGCCGTTGGGTCCTAAGGGGGAAGTGTAGTGAGGAATGGTACATCCTAGAACGTAAAATATTGGTACCTTGAGAGGAGTTTGTGTTCGTTTGTGTTATATGTTTGGCAGTGCATGAAAGGGCCAATCTCTACAATGTAGGAGAGCTGCAGTGGGGCTTCGACTATTAGTTGATGGAGTGCCTCCTATGTGTGTGTGACGAGGCATTATGCCCATGTGTACTTTGGGTTCTCCCTCTGAGGGGTTTTAGGGAAATGTTGGACTATAAACTATAAACGTAGGAATTAAGCTTTAGGGCAGTATGTCCTTCAGCCTTAGATTGACGTTCCTAGTCCGCGAGGCCGTGAGGGTGTTTGTGTGTCATGAGCATGAGGTCCGGCTAGTGCCATAGCCAGTGCCAGTCCATTTTAGGTCCCATCACCACTCGAATTCCCCCATAAACCCATCCCTAAATTTTTCCCCCCACACTCTTCTCCACAAAGATCCTTATCCTTGGAACTTCTATGAAAGGAAGGAGAAGTTCATAAGTTCCCATTTCTAAAGCCCAATTTCGAAAGACAGTGCTTCGGTCAAGGAAGCCGTACCGAAAAGGGAATTTCACGTATGAGGGAAATGGGCCAAGATCATAAGTTTGAGGCCAAGGCAAGAATGTCGAATTCACGATGGCCCCTAAAAAGGCACAAGGCGCAACCGCAGGAGGATCATCTCCTAACATTCATGTGGACATTTCACCGAACCCACAAGTCGAGGTTTTCTTCCTAATTTTGGTTTACGTCAAAATATTACAATTGTGCATGGATAATTTATG
Organism: Lygodium microphyllum; assembly: GCF_053477565.2. Taxonomy (NCBI): domain Eukaryota; kingdom Viridiplantae; phylum Streptophyta; class Polypodiopsida; order Schizaeales; family Lygodiaceae; genus Lygodium; species Lygodium microphyllum. The sequence continues at coordinate 31,987,103 of NC_141136.1, forward strand.
GAATTAGGATGCACTTTTACGATTGAAATACATTAGCTAATTTAAAGGAAATAACTCAGGATTGAAGATAGATCATTTGTATTTTTCAATGAAACGAAAAAAAAAAAAGAGCATAAGATTTCTATGCATTCTTAGCAAGTGGTTTTTATGCATTGCAAAGTAATGAATCTAGATCAACTAATGACCATCATTACAAAGTCGAAATTATTGTTGTACACTTTGATTATGCATGGAAAGATAAAATCGCATGTTGCATTATTAGACATCTCTTTCTTCACAATGATTTATTAAAGAAGATTGCCAACAAACCGTAGGAATTTGCAAGGCATGGAAATGGTTCTAGGGCTGCATGAAGTAGGTTAACTCTAGTCAATTGTCGTAAATCTCATTCAACTACGTTGTAACTAGGAAATGTTGTGTACGAATATTTCATTTGGAAATGAAGTTAGGGAAAGGTTGCATAGTTTGTTTTAACACAAAACCCTAAAATCTTAGTGGCATAAATCGTGAATGCATGTCCTAGTAGGATCAATGGAAATTGTGTCGTAACTTAACATGTGCTTTGAGCTTAATCAGAAAAGTTAGGGGTTGTAAATCTAATCATACGTAGGCAATGAATCGTGTGCCTATGAGAGTTGCCTATCCCCTTTTCCATTGTCCTCTCTCATCCAATTTTGTGACCTTCAATTGAAGGTCCCACATGTCTTTAACCAAATCATCTAATACATCTTTCTTAATAGTGGGAACAATAGGTGCAGCCATAGGGATAGCCACATAAGCAAGTGGCTTACTAGATACATCAACTGTTTTGCTTGTAATAGTGGGAAAGCTAGATAAATACAATCTTTCTCTTCTTCTACATTTTTTTCCTAGTGTATTAACAACATCCTTAGCATGCCTCGAGTCTATTTTAAGCCATGTCTCTGTAGTCTATCATCAAGCTTCTCTTCAAGCTCTAGATCTGTCGCTTGTAGAAACAATTCAATTTTTTGACTTGTAAGAGCTTACTATTCGGAAAGATCTAACAGCTCAAACTGACTTTCAAATTCTCTTAATAACTCTACAGTCACAAGACCCTTATTGGGTTTTAGAACCCACTCTTGGAAAGTCTTACAAGTAATCGAAATGGTATCTTCAATGTAAAATTCTTCCTAGAGTGTCTTCTTAAAGGCATCCCAATCAGCACACTGCCTATACAATTCAGTAACTTAGGCTTTCAAATCATGTACAGTGACTTGTACAAAATATTTGCTCTATGCAAGTCAATCCATCCCAAATAGCTCCATCTTTTGAGCATAGATATGCAAATATGCAAATACATTCATGCCATTAAACAACTTCATGTCATTCTCTATTCCTTGCAAAGTATCTATCACAATAGTTTCTATTTGAGCAGAAGCCTACACCACCTGTTGTTGTTGTTCTACCTGCATGATCATGTTCATATTCTATGCTAACTCTAATTTAAAACATCACTAGAAACTATGCTTAAAGGTTCTCCCATCTTGCCTTTCCTTTCGACAACCTAGTACATTGAGTTTATGAATGTGGAAGATGTTTTCGTCAAAATGTTGTATCCACTATAGATCAAAGAGAGAATGAAGTAGGAAATAGGAGATAGAAGAGAAGAAAAGAAATAGATAGGAAATTTTCCAAAATTGGCTAAAAAGCCACTTGCTTTCTATATGTCACTCTATTCTAAAAGTTTACTACACCTTTTGAGCATCTCTACAAGAAATAATGGCTAGAATATCAAAAATAGACTAAAATGGTCCAAAAAGCCTGTATTTTTAAATCATCCTTATCATGGATACTAACACTAATGACTAATATGACATTGAATCTCTAGATTAATAAGAAAGTGAGATGGTGATGCACCTCAAGGTTTTTCATAGTGTGTCTGCATAGTGGCATGACAATGCAATGTCAACATAATAGAGTTGAATCTTGGGACTCCTAATGATCCCCATCTAATCAAAATCAGTACTATATTATCCAATGATGGCTGTACAAACTATGTATCACTCCCACTATAGGAGTTTAGGGATAATTTGCATGGAGCTATGGCGAATTGAAAGGAATTCTCCCTACTATTGTCATGCACATGATCCCATTGAAAGAAGGCAGTAAACCAGTAAGGCAAATTGTTAGAAAATTTTCTTTTGAGTTGAGAGAGACACTCTTCTTAAGGAATTGATGCATCTACTGAGGATAGATCTGATCTTTCTTATTAAACACTAAATGGTGCTCACCGATTGTGATAAGGAAGAAGGAGAACAATCAAATCCACCTATGCATAGATTTGAAGGAGCTGAATAAGCAGTCAGTAAAGGTCTACTATCCTCTGCCCTTTATTGACAAAATTTTAGATCAATTGGCACAGTGAGAAATGTGCTCCTTCATGTTTTGCTTCATGGGCTATGATCAAATGGAAATAGTTGAGGAGCAAAAGTTGGAAATGATGTTCGCTAGAGTCTTTGTTATCTTTGCATACCATATCATGGCTCTTGGTCCATGCAATGCTCCTAGGTCTTGGCAAAGAATGACTAATAAGATGTTCACCAATATCTCTCCTGAATGAAGAACTTAGGGTTTTTATAGATGATTTGGAGGTAGCTACTACAATCTATGATGGAAAACTCATTGTTTTACGTAAGTGCTTTGAGCATTGTTGTAAGTACTGCATAGTATTAACTCTTCAGAAATATGTACTCAGGGTTCCTTAGGGCTTTGTTATCATGTTGTGAGTGCAATTCGCATTGCTATTGATCCTAAGAAAGTAGTGTTTGTGTCCATGAGCCCACCCAACTAGCTTTAGGGAGGTTCACATCTTTGTTTTGTCTATGGGTTATTATTGTCAATTCGTTAATGCATTGGCCGAGCACTCATTACCTTTGATGAAATCTCCTAGTGCACAACCATGTTTTCGAATGGATTGAATCTTTTGCAATGGTGTTTGAGGATGTTCAGATGGAATTATCCAATATGCTAGTGTTGAAAGGTCCAAAAAGAAGTAATATTTTCTACATCTTTATGGCTACAACAAGGCACGGTATCAATTGTTGCATATCCTATATTTGGGAGGTGCAACTTTATCATTAGATCACTTTTGCAAGCCAAAAATTAGGGGTTTTGGAGATTCATTATAGTTATTTAGAAAAAGTGTATTTGGTTATGGTGTTTGCAACCAAGAATTCTAGACATCACATTCTTTATGAGAAGGTAGTATTTTTTGCCAAGGTTGAGGGTCCATGCTTATTGTTGAACAACCTTTAATCCCATGATTGCCTAGCCAAGCAGTTGATTTCTTTGCAATATTTTGACGATAAAATTTGAAGTAAGCTACCAAAATTGTAGGAAATTTTCAAATGTTTAGTGGATTCGTTGAGCCTAAGGAAGAGCGGCGGGCTAATATAAGTGACTGCAAGGATCTATGCAAGATTGATGTAGCCTCAATCCTATCATGCTGTAGGTCTATTATGCATTATCTATCCATAGATAACCCAATGAAACACTTTCCAATCTGAGAAGAGAAGATTAAGCAACAAGAACTTCACATTTCCATTATAACTGGTGCCTTCTACAAAAGGGGAGTGGATGAGGTGTATCAATGTTACATTGTGCTTGATAAGATGCCATTCATTCTAGATAAATGCCATGATTCAGCATGGGGGAGTCATTTTGTTAGACGTCTTACCACCAAAAAAGCTTTACATGTTGTCTATTGGTGGCCTGACAATTTTTCAGGATGCTTTTGTATATGTTAAGCATTGTGATCTCTCAGAGACACGATACCAAAGAAAATCGTAAAAGGCCACTAAACCCTATTCTAGTGACCTTGCCCTTTGAGAACCACGGCATTGATTTTGTTAAACTTGTACATTCTTTGTCTACTACAAGAAAGTGTTATATCATTGTGGCAACATACTATTTTACAAAGTGGATTAAAGCCCGTTCCCTACAATGAAGGATAATGCCAAGGAGATGGTTAATTTCATTTTTAAGTAGATTGTTTGCCATTTTGGTCCATCTAAAGAGCTTATGTCTGACCATAGGACACATTTTTTATGAATAAAGTGATTGAGGCCACTGTTACCCAAAGAAGAAAAGAGGAATGTTTAAACTCTTATGCAAAGCAAAGATTTTCAAAATGGTTACAAACTAGACAAGGAGATGGAAAAGATGGGTTCCCAAGAACCCTAAACATCTTTTAGTTTGACTATGTTGTGTAGAAGAGTCTTTAGTTTCAAGCAATTCACTAGGTCCTCTAGAGGAATCTTTTGTTTCATCCCACCGAATGAGACCTCTATATTTCACAAACTCTTGTTTCCTATAGCCTGGAAGGAGCTTCAAATTCTTTGCATCTCCTACATGGAAAAGCAAATAAGAGCCAAGAACTCCAAAGTATCCAGCCCTAGATCCACTATATCAAGCCATGAAGCCAAAAACTCTTACAACTTCTTCCTTCTCCACCAAAATTATATTGTCTAAACCTCTATTGAAAACTTCGGATCCAATCACCTTGGAGATAGCTTTCAAATCCATCATTGGCAAGCTTCAAGAGCTTGATAACCTGCTATGATAAATTGCAAGTGTTTGAGTATTTAAGCTTCCAATATAATGACTAAGGCCTTGACTTTTCCCAAGCTTCAATGGCCTTGGGCCCTTGGCTCTTCCAAGAAAGTTGTTTGCAACTTTAATTTCTATCTGCACAATAAACTACAATAGTGTAAGATGTTAGTAGATAAATATCCAGTAATATTTGTCTATAATACATAACATACTCTAATAAAACCACAATGGATATCTTAGAATTATCTTTCATACCTTAGGGTTCTCATATTCTTCAAGAAGACTATCATCATAAAGATTTATTGAACTTTTTGGTTTCTCCTCTAATGGAGACTTCAGTTTTTCTTCATAACCCATGTTATCAATACCAAGTCTCTATTGAATTTATAAGAAATCTTTCTTTGTAGGTATCCTCCCCTTTTTATATTCCACGATCTAACTAATACATGAATGCAAGGCTATAGAGCTATCTTGAAAATTTTGTGCCTCAACATCGATACTTGCTAGCAATTCATGTTCATAACCTATAAATTTTTTATCATTTTGACCCAATGCTGCAAGGATTGCCAAGCACTAATCTTCTCCAAGATAAAAAGTGTTGAATATCATTTAGCATTACATATCTCTTTTTGTTGATAAGATAAATGGAAAATCTTGGGACACATTCAAGAGGACCTGTTTCAATCTTTGCACTCAACTCTATCTCCTTTTCTTCCACTTCTATAATGTTCTCACTTTTAAACAAAGCAACATCAAATCCTTACACTAAATTGGTTCTCAATATTCTCCTAAAACATTTCCCCCTTCTCTTCATCCTCTTTATCTTTTCTTGCAATATCCTCTATCTTCTTCTCTTATATTGTATTTAAAGAACAACTCTCTATATATTGAAGATATAGAAGAAATCCAACATCCTTATGTACGAGAAGACATTGATGTTGATTCTGATGAAAAGGGAAATATACTTCCCACTTCTTAAAGTCCTCATCAATAAGGCTAAACCTTGTTTGCAAAGTTGTTCTAGCAGCATTGGTAGCTTCCATTACATCACTATAATGGACAAATCCCTCAATCTCTAGGCCTTTCACATGTCTATCATAAAACTCCCTAAATTTCTTCAGTTTGTCTTCAAGATCCTTCAAGAGCTCTTGCAAGTCAAAGGGAACATTGAGTATATCCTTGATGTAAACAAATCTCGATGAATTTCCAGTTGCATGGAGGAAATCGAAGAGCTTTTCATCACAGGTATCCTGGAGATCCTCTTCCTCCATTCCCTCTAAAAAAACTTCATTTTAGTCATCCTAATTACTCACAAAACCAATTCCTAAAAACAACAAAGTTAATTTAGGAACACAATATATCAATCCACATTTGCTCACATCCAAAAGATTAAAGCAAGATTGCTAAAAAAAATTAGTCAAACCCTTCATAGAATTTTTGACTACTTGATATTCTATTAAGAACTCACTCTTGGCTTTAAATTTTAGACTCCTTATATATGATATGCACACTAACAAATTCTGAGCAAGGGTTCAATATTATCTTCCTCCTCTTAAATCAACAAACATAGAATAATGCTATCTTCCTCCTCTTGAACCAACAAACACAGAAAAAGGTGCAACAATGAGACTTTACTTCATTCATCTTGCATGTCTAAATCCCTAAGATAACATACATGTTAAATTGGTTAAAATACAATAGCAATGCCTTGTAAAAAGTAAATTTTCCCTTTGAGCAGCATAGAAAGCATGCAATCTTGTGTCTCATTGATCAAATTTTATTTTACATTCAAGTTTCATGAAACACGACAACAATGATCCAAAATGCTTCACAATTAATAAAATCGTGTTTCATATGTGAGTTAATCCAAAAAACTTGAGGAAATCGTGTTTCATACATCCAAAAAATTTGTCTAAGATAATGCATCTAGAACATTAAAACCACATCATTTAACATATGTACAAGATTAAACCGAGATTGATAGAAAAATTTATTTAAATCCTTCATAGAATTTCTGACTTCTTGATGTGTCTTTCTCCTCTTAAACCATCAAATATAGAATAGTGTCCAAGAGTGATACCTTATTTTGTTCGTCTTGCATGTCTGAATCCCTAAGATACCACACATGTTAAATTGATCAAAATGCAATAGTAGTGCCTTAAAAAAAGTGAGTTGACTATTTGAGCAACAGAGGAGGCATGCAATTTTGTGTTTCATCGATCACTTTTTATTTGACATTTAGGAGTCAGGAAACGACAAAAATATCCAATACTCTTTACAAATGGTAAAATCGCTTTTCGTACAATTTGATAATCTTTCATGCCTCGAAATTCAAGATTGTAGATAAAAAGTGAAAAGAAAAATTTTGATACTTGAGAATTGAAATTCCTATTGAGAATAATGGTTACCACATGTTTGTTCGAGAAGTATTGTGCACTCATTAGGAAGAGCTGCATTTAAAAATGAAAAACAAGAGGCTAAAAAATATCTTTTACCTTTAAAAAGTGGAGCCATAAAAGCGCTATCATGCAAAAAATGTCAATGATACGTGGCACAAGTTTCAAGGCAAAAACGGTCTACTTGTTGCACGTGTCAAATTAACTAAGCATTACAACAGCCACACATGTAAACAAACATCCTTTTAAATCCAATTTCTGAACCACAAAACAATTTTTTTGAAGACAAATCTCTTTCTATGCTCGATAACACCAACAGAAGGCTTACTTGGTCTCACAGCTCAAAATTATTTCATAGAATAAGGCAAGTTGGATAGATTTCATCGCCCAGCATATGCACCAAGGCCCCCAGAAAGTTCACTATATGTGTATCCTCTATATCATGTGCATTCATAGCCTTTTTATAAATATCCTTATCTATAAATTTTTCATTGATAAAATATTACCCTTTTCTATTCAAACTACAAGTAACCCCTTTATATGAGACCCTTTTGTATGTAAACAATATGTAAAAATGGTATTTAAAATATCCCTTATATTGAATCCACGTGATACATGGTAAGGGGGTAAGGTGAATCAAAATCAAATCAAACACACAAGGAAACAAAAAAGGAAAAATATACCTTAAAAGCCTCAATCCACACCTAAGATTAGAAAAGGAAGGAAAACATTAACTCACGATTGAGGAAAATGTCAGAAATTTTTGAAATAAAGCTTGAAGGGAAAGTCTATTTTCTATACTAAAAATGTTTCAATTTAGCAAGCATGGAGTTTTTTCTTTCAGCAAGTAACTATTTTGGAAAGCATTAATGGTGAATCATGGTTCATGACAAGAGTTGAAGATGTCACAGCAAGACTGAGCCCATCGCCTTCCTTTCACGAAAGAGGAAAGAGAGAAGTATGCCCTTTCCCTTGAAAACCAGGCCTCAAAGTGGTGGTGGCCAATGAGGAGGCTGCCAAGAGGGTTGTAGAATAGTGCAACCTTGCCAAGTACATTGAAAAGTTTAGATAAGAGCCTGAATGGACCACACTAAGTGTGTGGAATTCTTAAGGACATACAACCATGACAAGGAGTGTGGAACATTAACTATGGGGAGTAGAGGAGCCAAGCAAATGTATATTCCGCTCAGTAAGGCCTTGGTAGAGAAGGCACTAGGATTGGAACCAAAGGTGGAAAAGAGGTAGAAGAGAGATGTTTATGCTATGTTGAAGATGAAAAAGGAGAACATCTTGACAAAGGATGGCATAAGCATTCAAGATATCCCTAGACTCAAAAGTTACATTGCAGGCTAAGGTGATCTACTCCCTCTTCTCCAGCCAAAGGTACAACTCACTTATGCACATGATCTGTATGCACGTGCTAGAGAGCAGGGCACCTCACTCACTGGATGAGGTGGATTGGAATGGCTATGTGCCGAAGACCATTGATCAATCCGCTAAAGCACTAGCCCTTGGAAGCAGACCGACGGGTAGAGAGTCCCCATTGTCAAAAGGAGCCAAGAGAAAGAAGCCTTCAGCCAAAGCCTTGCTCATTGGGTATGAAGGAATTGATCACACTTATCCAGGAAGCGATAGAGGAGGCACATGATGGAGAGGAAGGAGTAGATGAGATACCTGACAGGTCACCTCCCCATCACAACAGAGAATAATCGAGTGAGAGGACAGTTAATGAAGAGTATGGAGAGCAAGAAGCTCACTCCAGCAGGAGGAAATCAAAGAAGCCTAAGAAGAAGACGACATCGAAAGAGCATGAGGAAGAAGAAAGTGGATTTGTAAAAAGCCAAGAAAGAGTTGAAGAAAGAGGTGAAGGAAAGGAAGAAGAAAGAGAGAGAAGAGTTTGAGAGGCTAGAGGCAGAGTCAAAAAGAGTTGAATAAGAGAGGAAGAGAAAGGCCATTGAAAAGGAGGAGAAGTTGAGGAAGAAGGAAGAGGAAGACATCAAACTGGCCAAACGCAGGTCAATGGAGCAACAAAGTGAACAAGACGAGATGGACACTTTGAGCCTGAGGAGAGATGAGGACCCGGGTTCAAGCATACAGGTGCCTGAAGGCATGCCAACCACAATATAGGAGGGCAAGGGCAAAGCCCCCATCCACCCCATTCTACCCTCATGGTATCTACCCCCACAATAGCAATGCCTACCCAGGGCATCCCGGCCATGATAGATGCCAATAATCCTATGGCTTGGGTGCAATACTTTGTTAACAAGGAACTAGCTCAAGCAAAGAGTGTGGAAACCCCAATCGTAGGGCAAAAGAGATCCACATCATAGTAGACACTAAGTCAAGGCAGGACCCTAAGTGGCAAAAGGTGGGAACTTCCACAACTCCTATCCCCACAACTGTGACACCACCTGCTAACTACGACGAGTATGTCGCGGAGCTACTCTCTCAACTAGAGAAAGCCAAGGAGGAAAAGAAAATTGTAGTGACTGAGTTGGAAGCCGAGAAAGAGTCAATGGCAGCCTTCCAACTGGAAAAACTAGTAGGTAGCCATGTACCAAAAGGAGATTAGCGAGCTAAAAGCAAAGCTTAGTACCAAGGAAGAAAAGGAGGAAACTTGGAGAAAACAGCTACAATGTGAATATAAACTCTTTGTAACATGTCCACCTGTTCCTTTCAAGACACGTCTTAGCAGTCCATCGGAAAGAAGATCTAGAAAGCTCCGCCCGGCACTCCCATAGAATGTTACGGGGTTTGCGATCTAGGACTTCCCGCGTTGCCACTTAGCGGAAGTATTCTGGCCGTTCCCACTTAGGACCGACCTGAATCAGGGTTTTCCCTAATGGTCATTTCCTAAACGGCGACTAGCATCGAACCCCATGCGAACTACTTTACGCAGAAATGCCAGGGCCAAAGTGGATTCACGCTGCACTTAGTTCAAGGAGAATGGGAAACGAGAGGGATGCAAGGCTCGATCTCTCTGCCATAAGGCATAGTCCCATTCCGTTCCCCTAAAACAACGTAAACTGGGATTATTGTAACCTAGACTCTAGGTGAGTGCCCTTGCTATTCATTTCCTTTGAACAATCTTCTTGCTATCCATTATGATTGAGAAAAGTTCTCGGCCAACCGGGACCACCCATCCGTAGGACGGACCCATGGCCACATCCACCGCACTTTTCTCAAGCTGTTTTAGTTGTCTAATTACCTACCACATTTAGTTGGACATGCATCAAGCAGCTTTCTTAATTAGCCTGTTAAGCACCGGTTCCTTCACGTAATCTTAGCACTGTTAGAAATCAAGCTCACCGTCAGTGTGTCTTCATCTATGACCGACATCTATGACAGCTAGTGTGTACAGCTGTCTACATGTGACTACATTAAATAAGTCGGGTTAGTAGTCAGTGACTAGAGTTAGTCAGTCTAGTCTACATTTACACTAGGTCACTTTATCTTGTAGAGTGAGTGTGCTTTTCAGTTTAGTGTGTGGAAATGAAGGAATGAGCTTGAGAGCCTGAAGGCTCATGGAGATGGAGTTTCTCCCTTTCTCTCTCTCTACTCTTTGAACATGGTATCAAAGCCTCATCCATGAGGCTGTGGGAGAATGGGCATGACAACTTGCAGTGCAAAGGAGACGGAAGTAAGGAATGAGAAAGAAGCTGAACACTTGCAAATGAAGCCATAGTCAAAGGAAGGAATCAGTGTGGACTGCCTCCTGAAAATCAGCGTGGACTGCCTCCTGAAAATCAGCGTGGACTGGCCTGAAAATCTGCGCCCCCTGGTCTGAAAATCTGCGCCTGCTGATCTGAGTGGACAGCAACCTGTGTCTGAAAATCTGCGCCCCCTGGTCTGAAAATCTGCGCCTGCTGATCTGAGTGGACAGCAACCTGTCAATCTTCAGTGGGACACCTAGACAAGGTTCATAGAGCATGTATGCTCACTATTGAAGGTATTTGAAGTGTGCAAGGAGTAAATGCTTGTGTGGGAGCTCTGTTATGAGCTGGAGTGACAGACACAGACTTGTAATCATTTCTGAACTGTTGTAAACATGAATGGACATCATGCATTCAGTCATTACTAACACACAGGAGCCTTGTACTACACTCAGAAGGCATCTTTGGAGCACAAGAATGTGTCAAAGCATGTATACATTGGATCAAATGTCTTGGAGCTGAGATCTTTTGCTCAGAATACTCAGATCTGAAAATCAATGATAGGCTAAAAACTGTCATACACAGTCAATGACAAGTACTGTGCATTACTGAAGCAATACAAGTCATCTTGGGGGTTCCATCATCTATATGAACTGGCCTATACATGCTGAATGCATGGAGAATTGAAGCAAGCAATGAGTATCATTGAAAACTGAATTTTGAAGCTGAAGTAAATGCAGTTACACTGTCCTGGTTAATTACAAATAGCTCATGAGGTTTATGCCATTGGTCAATGAAGACATGTTGTCTATGCCTACTCAGATGCTCATGTATTGAACTTGCCACTACAAAGTAAATGTATGACATGGTCAAAAGACATTTTGGAGCTGCTTGGAGCTTGGTATGCTGAATTCTGGTTGACTGCAACCTGCAACTGAATTTGTTGACACTTGTATGTGCTGGTTATGCACTGTTCTGTGCCCTTATGATCATGTCTTGACTGCCAAATGTACTAGCAGCTACCTGGGAGATTTTGGAATATGTATGACATGATTACCACTCAATTTTGGACTTGAAATTGCTGCTAGTTACTCACAGTTTACAGTTTTCAGACTGCATGTATGTACCCTGGCAGTGAGGTTATAGAAGCTTAAGCTGAAGCAAACACATAGCTTATGTATTGACAGTTATATCTACAGTTGAGACCACTTTTTTAAGGGTTGTTTTGGGGTGTCAGTGGGCTGAAATACCTTGGTTTTTTTCTGCAATTTAGTGCAGAAAACTGTCATAAACTGTTATGGACTGAACTTAGTCAGTCATACTTATTGGACTGCAGGGAGTCAGGCACTTGATAGACAGTCTATTGCATCATGGCTAATGCACATGGGACTGACATTATCACTCAGATAGTTGGAGAGAAGTTGGATAATAAGAACTTTGCATTATGGAAATTCAGAATGAAAAACTTTCTGGTTGGCAGAGGTTATTGGGATCTATGTATAGGAGATGAAGTTGCTCCTGAGTTGCCTACACACAATCCAACAAATGAACAGAAAAGAGCCTACATGCTATGGAATGAAAGAGCATGCAAGGTGCTGCATTGGTTTTCCTTATGTATATCTGATGCTATGGTAATTCAAATCACTAGATGTGAGACTCCGAAGGATGCTTGGGACATACTAATGAAAAATTATGGAACCATGACACATGCAAGAAAGATCCAGTTGAAACAGCAGTTCAACAACATGTCTAGGAATGGCAAGAGCATCCAGACGTATACCACGGAGATTAAGACCATAGCTGATCAACTTGCTACTATTGGCTCAAGTGTATCAAAAGATGATATGATTGATGTTGCTTTGAATGGATTAGGCAAAGAGTACAAAGCTTTTGACACTTCCATTTCTGTCAGAGAAGAGCCCCCTAGCTGGGAAGAGCTAGTTGCTTTGTTGCTGCATGAGGAAGTCAAACTTGGTTTGAATACAGGTTCTAGTGCATCTCAGAGTAGAGACACTGTGTTGTACTCTAGCCAGCGTGGCAGAGGATCTAGAGGTCGTGGCTCATTTCGAGGTCATGGTGACACTCGTAATACTTATGGACAGCAGCAGCAGCAGAGTAATTGGCATGGTGCAAATACACAAGGCCAGCGTGGATCTGGTGGGTTTAGAGGCAGGGAGAGATCACCCCGAGGTAGAGGTGGTGGTTCTAGTTCATGGCAGCCGTCTGATCAGTCCAACAGGGACAAGGACTACCATTATTGTGGCCGGTATGGGCATATTGCAAAGGATTGTTACAAGAAGCAAGGAGATATGAAGACAAAAGGGAAACAGCATGGGCATTATGCATCCTCTAGTGGTGGTCAAGATGATCAGGTTGATAGACTCTTTGCCATGTAGCATGTGTCCAAGACTGTGTCAAGGCAGAACAGAGATGACAGGTGGTACATTGACTCTGGTGCATCAAACCACATGACCCCGCATGGAGAGTGGTTTGATGAGATGGTTGCAGGTACACATGGTCATGTATGTACTGGGGATGATACCCAACATGACATAAAGCATAAAGGGATTGTTCCATTGATGATGCCTGATGGCAAGAAGAAAGGCCTGCATGATGTCTTACATGGACCGACCATAACAAAGAATTTGTTGTCTATGGGTCAAATGGCAGAACAGAATCTGCAAGTGAGGTTTAACAAGGATGGATGTTTCATTGAGGAGTATGGAAATGGCTGCAAGCTAATTGCCAAGGGTAGAAGGGATGGCAGGATGTTTACTTTGGAAGCGACTATTCCTGAACTTAAAGCAGCTATGTTTGCTCATGATGAGAGTGCCATCAGAGATGTAGAGATCTGGCACAAGAGAATCGGACATGTCAATGTACAAAAGCTGAAATCTATACAGCAGAAAGAAGTAGTACTTGGATAACCTAAATTCAAGTATAATGATTTTGGTCATGTATGCCCTGCATGTCAGTTTGGGAAGCAGGCACGGTTTCCTTTCATGAGACATGTAAAAAACAGCACTAGGCCTTTACAGTTCGTACACTCTGATGTCTGGGGTCCTTCACATAATACTTCCTTTGGCGATGCACGATATTATGTCTCATTTATTGATGATTTCAGAAGGTACACTTGGCTTTATATCTTGAAACATAAGGATGATGTGTTTGATGCATCCAAAGACTTCAAGAAACATGCTGAAAATGAATTGGGCTGTTACATATCATGTTTGAGATTAGATGGAGGAGGTGAATATGTCTCAAACTACTTTGACAGGTATCTTGCTAAACATGGGATCGGAAGACAGCTCACATGCAGTTATACACCACAGCAAAACTGTGTTGCAGAGAGGAAAAACAGGGTTTTGATGGAGTCAGCTATAGCTATGCTGAATGAAAAATGTCTGCCAAATGGTTATTGGGCTAAAGCAGTGGTGACTGTTGTATATGTGTTGAATCGAACCCCTACAGCAGGGATTCATGATGTCACTCCGTATGAACAGTTGTATGGTCATAAACCTGATATTTCACACTTGAAGGTATTTGGCAGCATTGCATATGTGCATATACCAAATGAGAAGAGGAAGAAATTGGATCCTAAGGCAGTGAAAAGTGTATTTATTGGATATGCACAGGAACGGAAAGCTTATAAGTGTTATGTACCTTCTATGCATGAGACACTCATAAGCAGAGATGTGGTATTTGATGAGTTAGCATCTTGGTATGGGAATCCTATTGCAGTGCCTACTGATGGCTCACCCAGTATGAGTCATGCTGAAAATACTTCTGCAGAGAGTACTTCCATGACTGGTCAGACAGGTGATGTATCATCTACAGTGAGTCCTTGGACAGGACGATTACGGAGTCACACTACTGCATCCACTGACATGGATATGTCAGTGAGGGGGAGAACAGATAAGGGAAAAAAAAAGGTTTTTGAAGATGTAACAGGTCCACTCACTGCAGGTTATGATTCATCTAGCAATGACAGCTTAGATAGTGAATTGGGGATTCTGTCTGTTATTATGACGCCAGGTGCTAGACAGAGTCGTTATGTGCCGCCTCGTGAGAGGCAAGCTCACAGTGAGCCACAGCTCAGGAGATCAGAGAGGGTCAGACGACCTGTTGACAGGTATACTTACACTGGATATTCAGCCCGTCATTATGCTTATATGACGAAAGTAACAGGTTTTAGAGAACCAAATAAGTTTGATGAGGCAGTTTCAGATGAGAATTGGCATGCTGCTATGGATGAGGAATATTCAGCTTTGGCTGAAAATGGTACATGGGATTTGGTACAGTTGCCTGAGGGCAAAACACCTATTGGATGCAAGTGGGTGTATAAGGTAAAATGTAAATCAGATGGATCATTGGAAAGATATAAGGCCATGCTAGTTGCAAAAGGGTATGCGTAGCAGTATGGTCTTGATTATGAGGAGACTTTCAGCCCTGTAGCAAAGATGGCTACAGTTAGAACTGTGATTGCTTTGGTAGCAGCTAGAGGCTGGAAACTATGGCAGATGGATGTAAAGAATGCATTTCTCAATGGAGAATTACAGGAAGAGGTTTACATGGAACAGCCTGAAGGTTATGTACATCCAGAATTTCCAGCACATGTATGTCGGCTGAAAAAGGCATTATATGGGTTGAAACAGGCACCCAGAGCATGGAATGCTCGCATCAGCAGTTATTTACAGCAACATGGTTTCCAATTGGGAGATGCTGATCATAGTTTGTATGCGAAGAAGACAGATAGTGGCTATGTTTTTCTAGTTGTCTATGTTGATGACTTAATCATTACAGGAGATGATGAAAATGGGATTGCAAAAATAAAGACATGTTTACAGGCTGAGTTTAAGGTCAAGGATTTTGGAGAGCTGAAATATTTTTTGGGGATTGAGGTTGTCTCTACACCTCGATGCATATGGCTGCTACAGAAGCAGTATGCTCATGACATGTTACAGAAATATGGTATGACTGATTGCAAGCCTATGGATACGCCTTTGGAGCAGAATGTCAAGCTACAGATTGATGTTGGGACAGAGATTGAGAATGTTACTACGTACAAACAGATGGTAGGCAGCTTGATCTATCTCACGATCACTAGACCTGACTTGAGTTATGCTGTGGGGCTGATCAGTCAGTTCATGCAGAAGCCTCACAAACCACACTTGGATACAGTCAGAAGAATTCTGAGATATGTAAAGGGTACCACAGATCATGGGCTGTTTTATGCATATGGAAAACCCCTTGACTTGATGGGGTACACTGATGTTGACTGGGCTGGTTGCACATATGACAGGAGGTCAACCAGTGGCTATGCATTTGGATTGGGTAGTAGCATGATCAATTGGCAGAGTAAGAAACAGCCTACAGTTGCATTGTCCAGTACGGAAGCAGAGTATCGTGGTGCGGCCTTAGCAGCCTATGAAGCTAAGTGGTTATTACAGAAGTTGCTGACTGACTTGGGAGTACACTTGGACAGCAAAGTCAAGCTGTACTGTGACAATTTGAGCAGTGTTATGTTAGCAAGCAATCCTGTTTATCATGCAAGATCAAAACACATTGAGGTTCACTATCATTTCATCAGGGAAATGGTTTTAGCAGATCAGATTGACTTGGAGCATGTGAAGACTGAAGACCAGGTAGCAGACATCTTTACCAAATCACTTGGTAAAGATAAGTTCATTCACTTTAGACAGCTACTTGGAGTGATGCAGATGATTTGAGTTTTGTTTTTGAGCTTGAGGGGGAGTGTTAGAAATCAAGTCACCGTCAGTGTGTCTGCATCTATGACCGACATCTATGATAGCTAGTGTGTACAGCTGTCTACATGTGACTACATTAAATAAGTCGGGTTAGTAGTCAGTCAGTGACCTGACTAAAGTTAGTCAATCTAGTCTACATTTACACTAGGTCACTTTATCTTGTAGAGTGAGTGTGCTTTTCAGTTTAGTGTGTGGAAATGAAGGAATGAGCTTGAGAGCCTGAAGGCTCATGCTAAACAACCCCCTTGGTTAGGGTCAGGCAGACAGTCGGGGGTAACTGAGGCTGCCTCTCCCTTCAGGCCTTCAACCTGAAGCATTAGATATATTTTCATCCTTTAATTCCTTGAGAAAGCAAAGCAAACAGTGCTCTTTAAACTGTTACAAGCACAATCATTTCCAGTGGTCATTATTTGGCCAACTACTAAGGAGTGAATCCTTCTCTCCGAATGCATCCAGCATTCGATCCGGGATCAATTATAACTTGGCAAGATCCCCAAGGGTTTGTTTGTTAACCCTTATGTCCTTGGGTTAGGTCCGTACCCTATTATTCCAACTTAACCAATACCTTAAGTTCTATTAACAAAAAATATGTTGCTCCAAATTATCGATTGGTCCTTTGCTTCCAAGCAAATATCTAATCCCCTTATCTTGGTCACTTTTCCCAAGAAAGGTGCTATATTAGGATGATTACTCATCCTCTTGCAAGATAAACTTGGACAAGAATCTGCCAATCTCATTCCGAGGAATTGGTCATTCTCTTGTGATCAAACCACAAGATCATGCAACTCTACAACTTGTTGCACAAGTGCCACATCTAAACCATGGGACTATTTTACCCATCGAACGGCGTCTTCTAATCACGGAATCATGATTAGATAAGAAACAGGGTTAAGGTCTTCATATCCAATCCATTCCTAATTGCACTAGGCCGACATCGTCGGTCCTAGGGTTCCAACTCAAACCGAGTTTCATCTTTTTAGTGAGCAATCCTTAGGGTAGAAACCCTAGATCGTTTCTCGCAAGTATGTCCTATTGTCCCTACATTCCATAGATGTGGGCAGGTCTTTAGGGTATGAGAGTTTCAACTTGGCAATAAGTGTGACTAGGTCACGTCCTCAACGTGCCAAACCCTAGTTAGCACTTGGGATATGTTGCATCGATTTAACCATTCCTAAGCGATTCCTTTACGATTTAGGTGTTTAGGGTAAACCAATTTACTTGTCTATTCATGAAGATATTGTCTTGATCAAAGAGGAATCGTGTGATTCGGGAGATTTATCATCGCACCGGCAAAAAACGTGCCGCGCTCGGCGTGTCCGAGTGATCGCGATTCTGGGCCAAGTCCCAGAATCGGCCCTCGGCCCACTACCACTCGGACCACTTGACTCGGCCCACCTGATTCGGCCCTCGACCCACCTCGGCCCGGCCAATTCGGCCCATCCGAGTGACCCACTCGGCCCGACCAACTCGCCCCTCGGACATCCAGATTCGGACTGGCCGAATTTGACATTCGGACCAGTCACATTCGGCCCTTCCTACTCAGCCCTCGCACGGTCCAAATCGGGCACTCGGCCCCTGTAATTCGGACCTGTTGGGCCGAATTTAGATTTTCTCAAATTTTAACCTGAAGACAGTGAAATTAACCGAGAAACCATACAGAGCTGAAACCATATCATAGATCGATCACTGGGCTGAAACTTAGAGCAAATAGTTCAAAAGTTGGCCATAAATTGTCCTCCAAATTGTGCATGGATTTTACCGTGACGGCCCTGCGGGCCGGGGGGGACTGCCCCCCCCTCCGGACCCCCGCAAAGGGGGGGCTCTACCCCCTCCGCACCTCCCCCGAGTAGGTTGGAGAGAAAATGCACGCCGTGACAGGTCTTCCAAATTGGACCCTAGTGAAGTAATGGCTCTACACCAGCATGGAGTCTCACTTGCAATAGAGCAACCAAAAGCCCATACCCGAACAGAGAGAAACAGAGACCCTAGAACATCAATGGGCCAATCTAGCCATCAAGGGCAAAAAGGCCACACCATAAGAACACAAAGACATTGTGTTCAAACCGTGTCTAGTCAGAGCAAAATGCAACTTCAACAAGCTACAAATGCGAAGATGACTAGACATGACACTCTTGACGAGAGATGTACCTTGAGTAGCACTGCACTGACGATCCAAGACAGCAGTGGAGAATCCAATCTGGTCGTGCAGTCAAGAACTCAAGGGCATCTGTCAGAAGGCTTAAATTTACAAGCCAAGACCTGGAAGATGAAGACATAGTACCACCTGCTTATCTTAGGGTCAAACTCACCGCGAAAAGAGAGCATACTATTGATGCTCTAATTGATAAAGGAGCAGATTTTAATATCTTGACCTATGAATCATGGACCCTACTAGGCCAACCAGAGCTCACACCGACTGATGCAACTCTTAATCCTTATGGGGAACACCCACAAGCACTTCTAGGGAAGTGCATAATCCTTGTAACAATTGAAACAGAAAGCTTACCACTCCTGTTCTATGTTCCTCCCAATAGCGAGAATGGGGGAAAGGAAATTCTCCTAGGAAGGCCCTTCAAAAAGGCTACCAAGTGTGAGGCTGACTACATAGCTCAAAGGATACACTTGACACTACCGAGTGTGAGGATAGTCACGACCTTTAGCAAGGGTGACCTCAGCAAACCTCGAGGGGAAGGCAAGGAAGGTGCTGACATAACAGTCAAGCCCATTAACGAGAGCAAGGACTTGTTGGAAGAGTTAATACAAGCACAGGTCGAACAACGAGAGCCAGTGAGTGAGGCCATGCATGAACCAAGACGGTCAAGAGACAATGCCAAGGACAGACTTTGGACTCACAAATATCGTAGAAGACCCCAAAAGAAGCCCAAGCCTTATAGACACAAGCATCGATGGAGAGCTGGGACAACGCCATGATGGATATCCAAGGCATTTCTTCGTGCTCAAGGATATTATGCAGGCAATCATTGGATTTGGGTGCCCAAACTCCCTGCTAGGCCACCTCTATCAGAAGCCCAAATTATGTCCAAAGCAAAGAGGCGTAGGAGGAAAACTAAACAAAAGGCCAAGTTTCGAACCAAAAATATTGGAGTGATTAAGCCCCTCACTACTGAAATCAAGAAACCAAACATGGCCTATCAAAAAAGAAGATCCTCAGCCTAGTGTGCTTGACAAGCGGACATCAGATGCAGCCATTGAGCGTGCACAAAAATCATTAGTGCCCAAGGAGCCTTTGATTTCCCAAGGGGAGAGCAAGCATCATAGGCACAACATTGCTCAAGGCAAGGCTGATCACTCAACAAAGAAAATGGCACAATCATCTAATAGCCTCGAGCAAATCATTCAGCCAGTGCCGAGTCCACCTAAGAGTCCTGGATCTCCTACACAGCACAACAGCGGTTGTCAAGGGAAATAGCCCAATTCCAATCTCTATCTCCATCTAAGTTTCCAAATGTCCAAGAGGTGGGACATGACGCCACGTGTAGCTCTTGACCCAAGGATATGCATGAGCAACCTAATGTGACTAAATCAACTCATGCTCGATCTACACAGATGAGTGCTCAAAGGCCAACAAAAGACACAACCACTGTGATCGCCCTAGGGACTTGACACCGCAATCCACCAAGGGTAGCCAGCCCACTAAACTAGCTGCTACTACTTCCAATCAAGGATCACAGCCGTCATGGCCCTTGGCCGTGACAATGCCCCTTGTGGAATGTGTCCTTGATAGTTTGACTGTGGAGAAGGTGTCACAACCAACTTCCTCGACAACTCTAGCACTTTCAAAGTGCCTAAAGCCTAGTCTGGAGGAGTTAAACACAAGGGAGTTGGATGAAGAGCTAGACTCTCCCAAAAGGGAGACAGTTGTACCCTCACAACCTAGCGAGGCTATTCAGCAGGCCACGGCCATGTCCCATAAGGACACACTAGAGAAAGAGAATGTTGAGGCCCAACCAAGCACATCAATGGTTGACCTAGTCCAGGGTCTTGCACCTTCACTGACCAAGAAAAAGAGGAGAAAACAACGAAGACAACAGCAATCACAGGTGGTTGTGGATCCCAAGAACATTGACACCAAGAGTGTTGGAGAGCTGGGGAATAAAGCATCAAGTCCACCCACCAGTGAGCCCACTGATGCCTCTCCTAATAGCGGTGAAAACTCAGACACATCCGTGTGTTCTGAAAAATCAAAGTAGCTGTTACCATCAATAGTTGCTTGCAACACTCAATCCACCGACAATGGAACTCGCATTGACCAATCAAGAGTGGATACAACGTCATCACAACAGGATGACAAATCTATACCAATCACATCCGAAAAGAACCATGATGAAATAGCAGCAAAACCTCAGGAGAAACGTGAGAACCCCAAGAGCATAAGAAATCCTAGCGTTGACCAATCTTGCTCATCTAGGCCTGAGCCCCCAACCATGCTAAAGCCTAAGGAAACTCTTAGAACTTTGCATGAGATAGCAACCGAGTAAGCCCTCGTTGAACATAGAAGTGTCACAGAATGCTTAACTGAGTTGGATGCTAAGCTCAAAGTGGTCGCACGTGTCTACGTCCTTGCGGACATAGGCACAATCCCCAAGGAGGAGCTTGGAGATTACTTGACCTTCCCTTTATCTTGGGAAGAGCAGGAACATCTTAACGAGCACTATGATAGGCTCCTGTATGAACGCATGCGACTCATCTCTGACGAGGAAGCCGACGAACTGCACTTAACTGTCACGTTTAATGAAGTGCTCTGCCGACCGAATCTCATAGACATAGAGCAACTAAAGCGACTGTCAGCAGGCTAGAGTCAATTTGAGCAGCATTGGTGCGAAATCCACGTTGTTATGGCTGAACTAGGGGCTCAAATCATGACAGTCTCTGAGGAGCGATTGGCCAAATGGCGATCCCAAAGGGACCCAACCTATGTGGCACCAACTTCCCTTCGAGTGCTAACTGCCATTCGGGGTACGAACTTAGCTGGAACTAGCCAAGAGAATGCTCTGTTTGATAAAGTTCTCACTAAGGAGAAGTTACATATTTCCAGTAGACTCGGACAAGGGTCCATGCTACTCAATGTGGCAAAATATCTATCGGTATTGAGTAAGCTACCACGAATACTAGATGCGTGTGCCACGCTCCAGTACAATCCCCAGTACAATCCCGAGTTCTACAATTGGTTTCTATCCTCGTGAGGTGACATGGATTCGTATATGTATATATAAGATGTATATATAAACAATAATTTTTATGTCACCCTTTATAGATACTATCAACACACACAAGCAATGATAGTCAAGCACAGGGAGAAGAGTTGGGTTTGACAGGCTAAGCTTCTCAAGTCCTCCTCTCATCACGCATTTAAAAGCCGCGTGACCATCCCCACCTCCAAGTGAAGGGCATGCAACCCACATTACCGCCATAGGAAGCATTGACCAACAACTCTGATGGTGTAGACAGGGTATAGTCCCTTTCTATACACCTTCTTACCTTTCCGGTCTATCCTTCCAAGGAGGAGCCCTGCCTAAATCCATGACGCCAGCCGAGGTAACTCGGTGTGAACCAAGATCTGCTAATGGCAGGAGGCTAAATATACATCAGGGGGGCCATCCCGCTACAACAATCATTGCATGCCCCACCCCTCCCCTTCTCGTCCTATGCGCTTGATAACCCACTCTATAATCCCTTACATATGAATGGTCTTATCATGTAACAAATCCTAATCCTTGATTCGCATCTTACATGTCCCCCTGCGAGGAACGCATGGAGAACCAAAGGCAGCTAGCTTGCAAGGATGCTCTCCGCAGACGACGGGAACATGCCACACATGCCCCCCGCCAGTGCGCTATGTGTCAACTCTTAAAAGGTATGCCAAGAAACATGGCCCCAAGCGACACCTCCCCGGACGAAGGCCGAAGAATCGGCGGGCCAGGGGAGCGGACGCTCAGGGAGGCACACAAAATGTGGCGACGTTGGTTGCACAGACCCCCAATGCACGCTTGGGCACAAGGTGCTCACGAAGTGACAAGGCGGCCAGGGATAGGGCAGAATTTAATGAATTGTTTAAAGACATTCTGGAAACGATAGCGGCTCGCAACTACACCATTCATGTCCCGGCCAACATGTTCCCTGCCCAGCCTCACGGGAGCCCCGCACTAGCATCGCCCCGGTCGTCTAGCCAACCGAACTCACCTGCCTCGTACCTATCGATTAAACCCCTATGATGTACAAGTAGCTTGACAAGTCAGCATGCCAGAACATTTTGTTTTTGATGAGTAAAGGGGCAAGATCCCCACTTGTACACATTCCCGTTACCTCTCGTTAATGTATGTGACCTTAACAAGCAATGAAATAGGCATCCCAATAGGCATCATAGCATTCTTCATCTTTTGCTCAGACACAAAACCTATTTGAACAATGAAAACAAAATAGAATGACTAACAAGTCCTTTTAATAACTAACTTTGGGGGAATAGAATAGATCACAAACCCCTCACTATAGCATGCTCCTTATGAGAAGGTCCATCCATCCACAATGGTCAATTATTCAATCACCCACTTGATGATTGTTGGCCATTATTAATATACACAATGCAAAAACCCATGGTGGTTGTTGGAGCTAGGCCACACTAGAATTTTTATATATAATGTTAAGAGTGTAGGATCTCATTTTCTTTTACATATAGGTTTGGGATCACCATTGTTAGTCATCTAAGCTAAAAAGATTTGGGTTTGTCCACTAGTACTACTCAATTTATAATGAGAAATGTCAGTGTTTTTATGTTTTTTTGAAGTCTAATAATATAAGATGATTTTGTCACAAGGTCCTACATAAATGGGTTGCCTTGAGAAAGGAGTAATAAGGATGTTTGAGAAGAAAGAAATAAATGAGATGAATCTTCAGCTTAAATTTGTGGCTTATTTGAGTATTAAACATTTTAAGCACTATGTAGTAGCCAAAGGATAGGATGACATTTTAAGCAATACATAATACCCAAAGCTTAGCATGGCATTGAACTAAAAATATTAAATTTATTGACATAAGACTACATTACCTTTTTTGGCTTGCTTATTTTGCAAGGCCATAATACTTTTTCTTAGGATTTTTAATCTTTCTTTAAGTGAACCCTAATTTTGCTTGCCTATTGTTGCAAAGTCATAATGTTTGTTTTAGATTTTTGGGTCTACCAAAAAGGTGGGAGATATGCATAACATGCCTCTAAATGAGCCAAAGTCATTAACACCAATAGAAATTAGCTTTCAATGTTTTTATGGTAGCATTTGGTTGGCTATATTGTAATATCTATCAGTTTTTGGATCCTCTTTTGTGAGTTTTGCTTGATTTCCCGCATTAGTTAACTAAGAATGGAAAGATGGACATGCAAAAGATTGAAAATCATTGCGTAGATACATCTCATACTTCTTACAGAATAGGAAGACTTAGGAGACAAAGGCAAATCCTCAAGTCCACAAGGCTCTGGTTGTATTCTCTTTATGACAGATCAAGAATTGCTATGCCTATTTCTCACAGTATGGGTTTTTCTTATTCTTTATGTGAGGACTTGGGGGAAGAGGAGTTTTCTTGACATCTCATGTAGATCTATAATTCTAGAGTTGTGCTCATGAAATACAAGTTTGTCAGTGAGGGTTTTTACTTTGTACTTGTCAATTCTCACCATGAGCATGAGGATCTTGGCTTTGGCTTTTGGCTTTTGCAACAACTATGTATATGTCATCCCATGGGCTTCAAATTTCTCTCCTAAAGAAACCCTTCAACATGACTATCTATTCAAGCTCACCTTCTAGGGCCTCACCAATTGGTTGGATGGAGAGATTAGTGTCCTTACTAAGTCTTTTGGCAAGGCTATATACACCCTTGTCCTTTTCAATGGGTTGATGTGGGTGGAAAGAAATGAATGCATTCTTTGGTACAAATGCAAAGAGACTCCCTATTTTCCTAGAGGTATTTGGCCCTAATGGCATTGAAATATTACTAGAGATTAAGTTTTTTGCATTCTATAATGCATAATATCTATGTCACAAAACTATTATGCTTGTGATTGGCATGAGAAAGCTATGTGACAAGAGCATTTGTAGGGCAGTTTAAGGGCAACATATCCAACACAAAGTCAAGGAAGAGATTAAGGCTAAGTAAGTTGAGAAATAGATGTAAGGACACACAAAGGTAAGGAACTAGGATGAGGCACCACCTCAAACTGCCAAGAATAACCATGCCTTGAATAAGGATCTCTAGGACCAAGCCAAGAACCCTTGTCAAGGGTTGTTGCCCAAGACCTCCCCTAGGGAACATCTCGCAATTTGTGATGCATTTTTCACTGGCCCCTGCTTACTCTCTGCTGCTCCTCCCCCACTTGCTAAGGCACCACCTTGCTTCCCCGGCTCAATTTGCACATAGGCAGTGACCACAAATTTTGACAATGCTGGGCTGTAGAAGGGCCAATGTTGGGGCTACTTGTGCCAGGATGAAGTGCCTTCAGGTTAGGAAGAGGTCTACAGAAGAAGGCTTGAATAGATTTTTCCTAGAATGAGAGATTTGGGAACTCCAAGATAGGTGGGTGCAGGAGTGGCTATGGCAGCCTCAAGGTCAAGTGAGGATGAAGTTGGAAATGGAGTTATACATTGATCCTGAGCTGTCCAGGGATGAAGAGGAGCTAAAGAAGGAGAGAGGAGACCTGAGACATGCTAAGCCATGCTCAGTTAAGCTCTGATACCATGTTAGAAGACGTGGATCTAGAGCATGGCAGTTGCTATGGCAGACGGAAGATGAAGACCAAACTCATGATGACATAGACAAGTTGAGACAAACTATTACACAAGTGAATTAGGTTCCAAGATGGCAGCTTGGACTCATAAACACAATCTTGTGTAGGACAGACAAAGACAAGGCACTTAACTGAAAGTACAAAGCATCATGACATTGTATTTATTCCATATATAAAAAGTGGTAGTCAAGTACAATGCTTTATAGTTGCTGGATGGGTAGCAGTTTTCCCTCTCTGTGCATATGGGATTCAGTCTACCTACATGTCCTAAGCCCAGAACTGCCTCATACAAAGAGGCCATAGTAGGTGTGATTGAAAATATCTCAACATTCCATGTATACTCCAACTGAGAAAAAGGCTGATTCCATTGGAGGTTGTCAGCCAAAAGAGAGGTGACTCTCCCTTACCACTTAAGACCCTGAAGCGGTACACAACCCAGCCCGAGGGAAACTTTGCCCACCTCCTGGTGATCCAAAGCCTAACATTTGTGTGCAAGTGTAAGCACACTCCATGATCACCCCATTTCCAATGATATAGCCCTAATAAGAGGCACGTTCATTTGATAAAGACACCCATGTATGGCACTTAACATGTATGCAATCAACAAGATATGTATGATACTAAGGGTTCCATATGCGGTAATTGTAGAGAAAACTAATGCTTAAATGTACTTGGGGTCATACTTATTATGCTATGTATATCAGTTACTATGATGCTTAGGCTCCTCAACCTTGAGCCACTCATACAGTGCAAATTTGGACCAAGACATGCAGTGTTTTAGTTGCAGGAATTTAGGGACAATCACAAAAAGCCTGCTACAATAAATTCTATATTGCATTTTAGAGATCCCTATAACTCATCTCAAAGAGGGCATTGTCCCCTTGGATTTGAATCAAAAATCTCCCAAATTGAAGTTATGATCTAAAAGATATGGCCATTTTTGTGCACTAAGGTCACTATGGATGGGGTGTATACGGCTCCAAGACAGGCACAAAGATTCAATTGTAGAATTCTCTGGTCATTTTACATCACAAAGCTTAATATCTCATCTCAAAAAGGATTTACCCCTTAAATTTGAATCAAAAATATCCTCGATCAAAGCTCTCTACTAGAAGTTACACCCGTTATGGACTGCACTCCTAAGGCCAGGTAGAAAGGCAAGAACAAGGTCCATGATGAGGTCTTATAGGAGATTAGAGACTCTAGGGCCTCAAATGAATGAAAAACCTAGCTTGACACAAGATTATAATGGTGATGTACAAGAGATGGTGCCCGATATGGACCCCACAGTATGCTCAATCACACCCTTTGTCAATGTCAAATCTATCACATGGAAAGGCACAATCAATGACACGATTGCCAATAATCGTACTAACAAATCTTGTGATTGAAAAATGGACCTATCCAACTCTCAAACTCAAAGACCTTGGAACACCTCACCACTCTTGTAGCCCAGTTATCCATGACCTCGGCACAAGATAAGGCAAATGAGTCCCAAGTGTGAATCACAATGGCCTCCACCATTGGAACCACTTCATGGTCCACATGGTATTTTTAGAGCTAAGGGCATTCCCCATACTTCCACATTTGAGATTGATGAGCCCTCTTACAGTCATGATGAACCTATCTTGAGCTCTCCCATCATCCATGTAGCCAACTCCCCGTGAGATCTCCACCCCCCATGACCAAAAGCTCCCCCACTCTCCCTAGGAGTTCCAATGGCACTTATATGGATTAGCCCCATAATGGACAACACGGTATTAATGGCCAGCATGGTGATCCGGGTTTTTTACAACCCGGATTATTACCACAAAATTTGGCCAAAGCCCTTATCAAGAGCTTACCATATCACTTTGGGTTTACTCTTCAAGCACTAGGTATGCTACATTGCTTCTCGATTATGATAACTCTAGCAAATGGGGGGAACAAGTTCTTAGAAGGCATGTCAATGTAAAGGGTAAAAGGGATGGTTATCTTAGTGAAGATGAAAATGGATTACACCTAGGAGTTGAGTGAATGCATAGATTTTTCAAAGGACTAGCCTCCAACTACACATGGGCTCCGTCTGCATCACTAAGATTTGGAATCTATCACCATCATTAGAGGACACCTCACCCTAGCACACAAGTCAATATCCACATCATGGTGTCATTTGGATCTTGCATAAAAGCTTACAAGCATGGACCCCTTTTGTCACATGCTTATATGTATTTATATACATATGGGGGACTAAAGTCAAAGCAACTTTTAGAAGTCGTTTTTTATCATCTCAATAACTCCCAAGAAAAAGCGAATTTCAAGAAAACTCCCATGATACCCGATCGGTTTCGACCTGGTCTACAAAGTTGCAGAAGAAACTTTTTTCAAATTCCTCACGGATTTGAAGTTACGAAGGCGCAAACTGCTGGCTACATGCAATTTTCTTCTCTCTTTCACCACACCAACTTTCCACTCTGTCCTTCTTATAAATATATTATAATAATGTGCTTTGGGCACCCACCTCTTGTAATCTAGCTCCATTTCTCTATGTTGTCTACCACCACCCTTGGCTTCTTGCATGATGACCAAGGTGGGGACTTGTCCCATCCACTATGCTCCATATTTTCAAAGATGCCATACATCATCTAGGATTATGGTAATCAAGAAGATTAGCTTAATCTAATCTCTCATGGAGGCTATACAAAGAGCCCATGGAGAATGAAGAAGAGGAGGAGGAAGGACAATGACAAGTCCATGAGAGCACTCTAGAATATCCTCACCTCTTTGAGGTAAGCTATGAGTGAGTTCTTTTATTATGTATCATAATGGCAAGCTTCCTCTACCTCTTCTTCTATTATCTCCCTCTCCTCTCATCTCTCTCTCTTATATTCCAATATGGTGTCTAGTACATATATTCTCTCTTGTAAATTTGTGTCTTGGTTCTCTTGATTCTCTTTGAGAAAATGGATGTCCTAGCCCATCCTCCCTTTGGCTAGGTGGTGCCCCTCTTTAGTTCTCTTAGTGAGGATTGGAGGTTGGATGGGTAAGAGGCAACCCATTCATCATTTCAGCCCTCAATGGCAACAATGGGTAGCATGGTACCCCAAGGCAACATGAATTCCATGCACAACATGGCATGTATGGACAACATGGTATGTATGGGCAGCATGGTATACATGGACAACAAGGCTATCATGGGAAGTAAGGTCCCAATGAGCTGCGTGACAAGATCAAGTACAATGGGAAATCTTGGAAGAATGGACACCTAAATTGGAGTCATACTTCAATATTTACATGTGCACTACTAATCGAAAAATATATATTTGCCTCTCTCCATTTATAGGGATTTTCCCACACATGGTAGTTCTACATCAGCCATGAGAATAATCAATTTTTCGACGAGGAAGACTTTAAGATGTGTAGGGTCCAAATCTTCATATCCCTACCAGTGGAAAAAGAGCAATTGGCAAGACAAAATTTGCAAAGTTGCCATCCATCTCCACTACTTAGGAATCAAAGTAGACTGAGTCGGGAAGCACTGGAGGAATCGATGTGGTTGCTCTTCACTCTAAACTAGCTCCCATATAGGTAACGTGCTATTTCTTAATAGCATGAAGGATGGCTAACATCTCTTGGTCATAAACATTCATTTGCATCTCCTTTTCATCAAGCTTATAGCTCTCAAAAGGATGCACACCATGCTCTCACAACAAGACATCACAAATACCTCAACCACTAGCATCACATTGAATGGTAAAATCTTCTGAGAAATTGAAGCATACAAGAATGGGGGCTAAAGTAAGCATTTCCTTCAACTGGTTAAAGTTGCGATCAGCAATAACATCCCCAAAAATTAATTCCTTCTTTAACCAATTTGAAGGTGCTGCAATGGTGGCATAATGCTTGATGAAATGTCTATAAAATAAAGAGAGACCAAGGAAACCAACGTAATGAGGTAGTGTTGGATGGTGTAGGCATGTCCTTAACACATTGCACATTTTTGGGATCAACATGTATGCCATTTTCACTAACAATATACCCAAGTAATCCACTGAGGTCTGCATGAAGATGCACTGACTTTCCTTAGCAAATAGCCTATACTCTCTCAAGACATCAAACACATGTCTCTGACATGTGCCAAGTGCTCCTCTTGGGATCTGTTGTAAATAAGAATGTCATCAAAGAATAGGAGCACAAACTTGAAAAGGAAGGGGTGTAAGATTTTATTCATGAGACTTTGAAATGTGGTGAGGGCATTAATCAATCCAAAAGGCATCGCTAGAAAATAATAAAGCCCATAATCAACTCTCAAAGTTGTTTTGACCTCATCACCCTCCCATATACATATTTGATTATAGCTAGAGGATTGATCAATTTTAGTGAATTATGGTGCCCCATTCAACTCATCCAACAAGTCATCAATCCTTGGGATAGGATACAAATTCTTGACTATGATCTTATTCAAGTCCATGTAGTCAGCACATGCGAAAGGAGCCATCTTTCTTCTTGACTAGCAAGACACTGGAGATGCATAAGGTAAGGAACTTAGTTCAATACGTCCCATCTTAAGTAACTCTTTGACTTGCTTTGCAACTTCTTCATGTTCATACTTGTGAGTTGGTAAGGTGGCTTGTCCATTAACATAGAATGGGGTTCTAGATCAAATGAGTGGTCCACTTGCTGCTTAAGGGGGAAGGGCTATAGACATCTAAAATAAATCATCATACTCCTTCACTAAGGCTTTCAAAGCTGAATTCTTAGATACTTTTGAGGGTTGATCTATTTTTTCATTATTCAAGTGCAAGACAAAGATCTATGAGCATTTTTTAAACTCCCTTTTGAGTTGCTTTGTTGTAATTAGCTAAAGATCAGCATTATCATGAAGTCCCTCTAAGCGAATGAGCTGTCCATGCATCATAAAATCCATGTAGAGTTGAGAGAAGTCCATATCAATTTAACCCAAGTGTCTAAGCTAGTCACAACCCAAGACAATATTAATGGGGCCCATGTCTAAAGGGAAACATATCCTTTGGATCATAGAATATCTCAAGTGGACAATTGGATGATGATAGATATCATGTATCTTTTGGTAATTCTCTATGGAAGATTACATGTGGCAACCCTCATTTTTTGCTAGAGGTGGCAAGGTTGGTAGCCCATATCCCTTGCTTGTATTTGGATTTGTTGATTATGTTTTGGTGGCTGTGACCAATCTTCCACATGTATCACTTTGGCATTGCTATCTTGGGCATATGTCCCTTAAATGAATGAAACTATTGACTCATTTATAGTACTTATGGCCTCTTGACTACTCATGTTTTCATTAATCTAATCATTGTTTATATGGTAGGTAGACTTGTAATTTGCACAAAAAGTCTGGTTCCATGCATATGGGTGAGGTGTTGGTTCTTATGCACTTAGATATTTGTGGTCCAATCCTCTACATACTCCTCATTTTCAGCATGTATAAAGTTATTTGCAACATGTAAGGGATGTAATTTCTCCTCATCACTGTGTCAATCTTCCATTACATGCATGCTATGAACTTTGACCTTTGTTGTCTTGTAGTAGGGGCATTTTGAGGCATGGTCTATAATGTATTATCACCACACTTAAAACATAAGCTTTTTTTTTTTGCTCCTTCACAACATTTGGGGAAATGAATCTTTGAGTACTTGGATCACTCAGGGTGTAGGGCCTATTTTCAGCATATTTACCCACACCATTAGAGCTAAGTGATGTCCCAAAAATGCCTCGTTTTCTTTTAGCATGAAAGGGGGGATAAGTAGGTATTT
Source organism: Lygodium microphyllum (assembly GCF_053477565.2). NCBI lineage: Eukaryota > Viridiplantae > Streptophyta > Polypodiopsida > Schizaeales > Lygodiaceae > Lygodium > Lygodium microphyllum. Next base: position 32,018,057 of record NC_141136.1, read on the forward strand.
TGGGATTGATAATAGGCATGGGGTTGCCTCTACAAACACCCCCATAGGGGCCTAGACTCTGCGGGATGCGGGGCTCTCTAAAACCTTGCTTAAAATTCTCATTTTTAAGATACTTCATTACATATATTTCAACCAATTCAATTACATCAAATAAAGTAGAAGGCTTTTGAGCCATCATATCAGTGGATAAGTTAGGCTCTAACCCATAGATGTACTTGTGCATTTTTGTATTGTCGCTAACACTCTCAATATACATGGCAAAGATTATAAATTGATTTGTATACTCCCTCACTATGAGATTACATTGGTCAAGTTGAAAAACGTCTCTCACCCTAGGAGCAAAGACAATATATTGGCTGATTCACTATCACAGATGTGGGCATGCAGAGTGTCTTCCATTTTAGAATTACATAATGATTGGATTGAGGAGCTTTAAGAGGCCTATTTGTTGAATCAGGAATTTAGTCACACATTTTAGAATTTATAGCATGGGGTAATGGACGAAAACTCCTATTATTAGCTTAAAAATGGCCTTATATATGATCCCAGGGCAAGATTATCATCCCCCACACTTCTCCCTACACATGAAAGATCATGGAAGAGATGCAATTTTTCCCCACTACTAGTCATTTGGGTATTTTCAAAACATATAATAGGATTGCCAAAAGATTTCACAAGGAGGACCTATGGAGGGATGTGAAGGATTTTGTGGCTAGTTGTGTCCCCCATACCAACAAAATAAGTATAGCACGCTTAGACCAGTTGGTCTCTTGCAACCCTTGCCTATTCCTGAAGGAAAATGGTCACATATCACTATGGATTTCATTATTGGCTTGCCCATCACCAAGAAAAGATGGAATAGTAGATATGTGGTAGTTGACCACCTCACTAAGTTTGCCCACATTATTCCCACTAAAACTCAGTATATTGCATTTTAGGTGGCCACTCAATTTATGGAGTATGTGCTTAAGTTGCATGGGTTACGACAAGTCATAGTGCATGATATGGATGCCAAGTTTATGAGCAACTTTTGGGAGGCACTTTTCACATCTATGAGCACCAAGCTTACTCCACCACCGCCTACCACCCATAGACTAATGGTCTGACCGAAAGGGTAAACATATTGCTTGAGACCTACCTAAGATACTTTTGCTATGATATGCAACACAGTTGGAATATATGCCTGTTGAATTTGCATATAACAACTCCACCCACTCTAGAATTGGGGTTTCTCCTTTTGAGGCACTATACGGGTATAAGGTTCCCCTCCCCACAGTCTTGTTCAATGACAAGATCAACCCCCATAGTAAAGAGGAGTTAGAGCACATGCAGGCCTTGCTTAGGTAATGCAATGTGAATCTTTAGAAGGCACAAGATCACATGAAGCTTATGCTAATGAGAGAAGAAGGCATTTTGAAATTCCAAGAGGGAGAGCTAATTCCATTCAAAGTGCCTAAGTCCCGCTACTCTACTCTCAAGGAGGGTAGTGGTAACAAGTTGGCCCATCATTTCTATGGCTCCTATCAAATTCTAAAGAGAGTCAATGACTTGGCTTACCGATTAGAGCTTCCCTCCACTACAAAGATTCACAATGTGCTTGATATTAGCCAGTGGAAGCCCTTCATTGGCACCTCAATGAACTACCTCCCATAGATGAAGAAGGCATCATTCAATATATCCTTGAGGCAATCATTGGGCTATGAGATAAACACTTGAGATCTCAATCCATCAAGGAATACCTCATCAAATGGCAAGGCCTACCCCTAGAAGAAGCCTCTTGGCACCCAACCACTATCATGGAAGAGTTTCCTCACCTTTGAGAGGCCCAACAAGTTAAAGACTAGATGGATATGCCCTGTTTTGACCCCACACTACCTGTAGAATTCACACTATTTTAGAATAGTTTTGTACATGTATTAATTACAACCATACATTTTATACATGACCTAAAGGTGCTCATCATAAACTCTATTTTGGCATGTGGCACACCCCATTTGGAGCAACCCATCCAAAGTTATGGTAGATTTACCTCAACAGGCCTATGGTGGATAGCATGTTGTCCATAGTCTTCATACCCTTAATTGAAATAAATTGGTGGCAATGTTTCCTTGTGACCATGCCCACAACATGCGAGTTAGCTATACCTTTCCTTATACCCCAATTATCTTTAAATATGCATACCTCCCCCATCAAATCTTCTCATTGTAATGTTGATCAAAGTAGTACTCTACAGCCCCACTCACTAGCCACTTTGATAAGTCCCTCTAGCTGTCTTTTGTTTTTTAGGGCAAAAACTTTTGGGATTGGGATGGATGTAACAAGTGAGGTATACAGGAAGTAGGGGTTAGATACCCAGTCACACTGAGTGGGATATAGAAGGTGTGAGAGCCCTAGTTTAGGGCATCCACTTATAATCAAGAATTGACTCTTCACCTTCTCCTTCAATGTTCATGGCTTCCTTCCTCTCTTTCCCTCCTTTCGTGTCTTTCTCTCTCCTCTCCTAGTCCTTCTCTCTCTTATTTTTCCTCCATTTCTCTCTCTTCTACTTATTCTCCCTCTCCTCTTAGCCTCATTCATTAAGCATAAAGACCATTTGGAGGGCTATTAGACTGAATATTGATTGTCCCCACTCAAACTATTGATGGACTACCACTAGTCATATTCAACACAACTATGTCATTCTAATTTGGCTCCCACAATATCACTAAAGATCTCATTATGTCTTAAGAACAATGGAAAGTTAATTTGTTTAAATGCAATTAAATAGGAGATGGACCCTTGATGCTAACATCCCCACCCTTGTCTTCTTTAAAGTAGTCCAAACAAAGTAGAGGAGAGCACACATTCCTACAATTTAAGAACCAAAGGACCAACAAAACTTTGATGGCCTATCAATTGTGAATGTTTTTTTCTAGCATCTTTCATCAGTTTTTATGGGTAACCCTCCTAAAAGGAATCATGGGTATTTCTCAACCCTCTAGAAAGTACTAGAACAAGTGATGGTGGCCATGCTAGCTAATTGTGCTCTCCTCATAGCCAAGCCCTTTTCTATAAAGGAACTTGAATTTGTGGAGTGAAGAAAGGTAAACTTGGATGATATTCCCATTGAGGTCTACGATTCCATGTGGGGTACCAATGGGAAAGATAGATGTGACTTTACTAACACAGTTATGGGAAAAGGGGGAGATGCATGGGTTTGCTAATGTGGGCAATATTAAGCTACTCCATGAATTCATAAGGAGGAGAAAGCGGGGGCAATGGTGCTTGCTTACCATGCTCAATGCTAGGTATAAAATCATAGCCTAAGCCATGGTGCAAAGAATTGAAAACCTTCTACCCAAGATCCTTCACCCCTAAGAAAATAGTTTCCTACACAAGAGGAGAATACATGATGCAATTCTAAAATTGATAGTCTTTATAGATTATGTCTGTGGAAGGAGGGGTCAAATTATACTCTTGAACATACATTTAGATGAGGCTCATGACAGGATTAGATGAAATCTCATCACTCATTGTTGTACTCCACAAGTTGGTTTTTGGCTCTCAATTTTCTAAAATGGTTAATGCAATGTTCACTACTGCCACTATTCTTGTAAAGGTAAACATTGTAGCCTCCATCGCATTCTAGTTGATGAAATTGGTGAGGCAAGGTGTCCCTTGGCTCCTTGCTCTTTGTGATTGCATCAAATCCACTGTTCAAAATGACAGACTTGGTGTCAAGATTTTGGGAGAGAAGGAAGGAGTCTCACTTGTAGCTTTCTTGCTTGCACAATGGGGGAATACACACAGAGGTGGAGGCTGAAAATAGTTTTCCTCTTCTTAGTTATGTAAGCCAAAAGAACTCTCATACAAAGAAATAGAAGAACCCTATATATGGGTCTCAAACCAAACTCAACTAACTAAGGTGGCATACTAACTAAGCCACGAACTAGAGTAGATAAGGATAGCTGTCATGTAGCTATTATTCATGGGCGGTGTACCAACCGCGTCTGCAACTGACACATCGGTGACATAAATGCACAACGGTCACCCTGGCATATCACGAGTGGAGCTTGATATCTCAACACTCCCCCTCAAGCTCAATCCCAATTCCTGCACACCAAGCAAGTCTCTGAACTTGCGCAGCTTCTCTGCGCCCAATGCCTTCGTGAATATGTCAGCCACCTGATCCTCTGTGCTGACATAAACTAGATCAATAAGACCTAGTAAAACCCTCTCTCGCACATAGTGATAATGCACCTCAATGTGCTTTGTTTTAGCATGATAGACTGGGTTATTCGCCAAGTGTATACTGCTCATGTTGTCACAATAAATGACAACTGGCCCATCTGTAGGCTGATGCATATCATAAAGTAGCTTATGCAACCAAGCTACCTCACATGCAGCCATTGCTGCACCCCTGTACTCGGCCTCTGTGCTCGACAAGGCAATTGTAGATTGTTTCTTGCTGCTCCAAGTGACTGCAGCACTCCCAAAAGAGAACACATATCCACTAGTAGATCGTCTATCAGAAATGCTACCAACCCAATCAGCATCAGTGTATCCATGCAACTGTATCTGAACCCTAGTCTCATAAAATAGTCCATACTGCAATGTGGACTTCACATACCTGAGTATGCGTCTAGCCGCATCCAAATGCGGTTTCCTTGGATCCTGCATAAACTGACTTACCAATCCAATAACATAGCTCAAATCTGGCCTGGTAATAGTCATATAAATCAAGCTTCCTACTATGCGTCTGTACATAGTAAGGTCTTCCAAAAGCTCACCTGCATCTGTGCTCAGCTTCACATTCTGCTCCAAAGGAACTGAAATAGGCTTACAACCTGTCATCCCATATTTGGACAGCATGTCCAATCCATACTGCCTTTGCAAGAGCTGTATCCCACTTGGTGATCTAATCACCTCAATGCCCAAGAAATAACGTAGCTCTCCCAAATCCTTCATCTCAAACTTCTGCTTCAATAGCATTTTCACATGAAGGATATCTTCATCACTGTCACCTGTCATAATCAAATCATCAACATAAATGACAAGTAGCATAATACCTTTCTCTGTTTTTCTCACATAAAGTGAGAAATTTGCCCTGGAAATCTGAAAGCCAATAGTGACAAGATATTGTCCTATCTTGTCAGACCATGCTCTAGGTGCTTGCTTCAAGCCGTACAATGCTTTCTTCAACCTGCAAACAAACTCAGGATGAACAACATGCACATAACCTGGTGGCTGCTCCATATAGACCTCTTCTTGCAAATCACCATGCAAGAAGGCATTCTTTACATCCATCTGATGTAAAGACCATTCCTTTGATGCAGCCATAGCAATGACTGCTCTTACGGTTGCCATCCTTGCAACCGGACTGAATGTTTCTTCATAGTCAATGCCATATGTTTGTGCATACCCCTTGACTACTAATCTTGCCTTGTATCTGTTCACAGAACCATCTGCATTGTGCTTCACCTTATAAACCCACTTACATCCAATTGCATTCTTACCTTTAGGCAAAGGTACCAATTCCCATGTAGCATTTGCTTCCAAGGCATCCATTTCTTCATCCATGGCTTTCTCCCATTTTTCTTTTCCCATGGTTTGCTCAAAAGAAGTGGGTTATGGTTCCTGTATCACTTTGACCATATATGCATAGTGAATGGCTGTAAATCCATCATATTTCAGCCTATCCACAGGATATCTAGCTCTCGTAGACCTATGCAAAATAGGTTCACTCCCAGGTGCTCTCAAAACATCCCTGGTCTTTCTTACTCCAGGTGTAACAATAGAAGGAATACCCAACTCATCATCAATGCTCTGTTCTGAGCCACTGGATTCACCATCCACATAAGAGTGACCTGCATTCACATCAAACATGGGTTGATCAACCTTCTCTTTTCCTTTTCGTGATACCTGCATACCACTATCTGCATTGCTTTGAGAAGATTCTCCTGATCTCAATCTGCATGTCCATGGTAAAGAATGTGAACCACTGCTAGAGGACGCTCCAGGTCCACTAATATGTTGTGACTGCTGCTGTGAATTCTGTGCAGCATTATCATTTTGTGCATCTACATCATCAATTACATTTACTGGTTTATATCAGCTACTCATCTCATCAAAAACAACATCTCTGCTCACTGTAAACTTACGAGTAGAAGGGTTATAGTATCTATACCCTTTTTGCTACAGAGAGTAACCAATAAAGATTCACTTCTCAACTTTTGGATCCAACTTGGATCTCAACTCATCTGGCACATATACATAGGCAATGCAACCAAAAATTTTCAAATTAGAAATATCTGGTTTCCTACCAGTATACCTCTCCTCTGGAGTCATCCCATGTATTGCTGCAGTGGGAGTCCTGTTCATTATGTAGACTGTTGTAGCAACTGCTTCAGCCCAATAAAAATCTGGTAGGTCTTTTTCATTGAGCATGGCACGAGATACCTCTCCAATATGCCTGTTTTTCCTTTCTGCAATTCCATTTTGTTGTGGGGTATGACTGCATGAATATTGCTACTTTATGCCATGCTCCTGCAGGAACCTTGCAAACTCATTTGAGAGGTACTCTCCCCCTCCATCTGACCTTAGGCATTTTATTTGCAGACCTGTTTCTTTTTCAGCCATAGCTTTAAGAGTTTTGAAATGCCCAAAAACTTCACTTTTCTTTTTCATAAAATACACCCAAACTTTTCTGCTATAGTCATCAATAAAAGTGACAAAATAATGACAACCTCCAAGAGACGCAGCTTTAGTAGTTCACACATCAGAGTGGATTAATTCCAATGGCTTCTTACTCTCTTGAACATGTCTAGGAAATGGTTTCCTTGCATGTTTTCCAAATTGACAGGCTTCACATACCTTATGCATTTCTGCAACCTTGAATTTAGGCAATCCTGCAACAATATTTTGGGCCTGCATTGATTTAAGTCGCTGTACATTAACATGACCAATGCGTTTATGCCAGATATCAATATCTGCAACTACACTGGTCCCATGTGCAAACATTACTGCACTCAATTCAGGCATGTCTGCATCCAATGTAAACATTCTGCCCTTCTTCTTTCGTTTTGCTATCAAGCGACCTTTATTTTTCATATCCTCAACAAAGCATCCATGAGGATTAAATCTGACCTGCAAGACCTGCTCAACCATTTGACCAACAGAAACCAGATTCTTGGTGATATTCGAGACATGAAATACATCGGACAGGTATTTCTTTTTCCCATCCTGCATAGACAAAGGAATTTTTCCAATCTGCACAATAGGATGTGCAGTATCATCACCAGTCTCCACAAATCCTGGTTTTTCCATTTTCCTTGCATCCTCCATCCATTCTGCATGACCTGTCATATGGTTTGATGCACCTGAGTCAACATACCATACATCGTTGCTTTCTTCTACACTTGTCACAGAATTGTTCATGTGCTGCACCATAAACAAATGCTCATTTCTATCATCACCCTGTCTACTAGAAGATGCATAATTCCCTTGTTGCAATTTCCCATTCATAATGTCATGCTTTTTATAGCAGTCTTTAGCCATATGACCCATTTTACCACAGTAGTAGCATTCAACATTGTTGTTTACATTTTGGCCTCTTTGCCATCCACCACGACCTCTTTGGCTCCCCCTACCTCTAGAGTTACCACGTCCTCCTCCATAGGACTGGTTTTCTTGAGTTTGCTGCATATTCTGATTTCTACCACGGCCTCCAAATCGGCCTCCTCTACCTCTGCCTCTACCTCTTCCAGCATTTGAGTAGAAGACAGCTTCTTTTGAAGTTCCTCCTGAAGAAGATGCACCACCATTTCTCTGCTCCTCAGAAATTAGAAGAGCAATCAACTCCTCAAAATCAGGAAATCTTTCACGGACGGAAATGGATGTTCGGAACTGTGCATAATCCTTTTCTAGACCATTCAAGGTCATAGAAACTAAATCATCATCTTCCACTAGCGACCCAATGGAAGCAAGTGCATCTGCAATCTTCTTCACCTTCATGTGGTAGTCGTTGATGCTCATATTTTCTCTTTGCACATTGTGCAACTCTTGCTTGAGCTGCATTTTCCCGGCTTGCGTATTTGTGCTATACATTTTTGACAAAGTATCCCATGCCTCCTTTGGCGTACTTGCATCTTGAATATGCACAATCATAGAGTCTGAAATGCTGATAGACAGCCAGTACATAACTTTCCTGGCTCTCTCATGCCATGCGTTAAATGCCTACATTTGCTGTTGATTGGGAACACCAGGAAGAACTGGTTCTTCTTCATTTCTTGCAACAAATTCCCAATATCCTTTTCCCATAAGGAAATTTGTCGTTCTAAACTTCCATGCTTGGAAGTTGTTCTTGTCAAGCTTTTCAGTGACAATCTGTGAAAGAGAATCAGATGCCATTACAGAACACTGCAAAAAATTCTGTCACTGCAAAAAACACAGCTTCACCCTCACAAGGAAAAATCTGCAAAACTGACGAAAGTGGTATTTGACCACACAGTCACTTCCTAGTGACGATTTTGCATAACCAGGAACCAAGGATGATTCTGTAACTCCCAATGTCTCTGCACACAAGCATATGATGCAATTTCTGTGGTAACTGTTCACCGACCTGTAGAACAGTGGTCGCACAGCATAAAACAGGGCTTTTTCCTGAGTGCGTGCAGAAAACTTCCGCCTCCAAAACAGGCCCCGAAATGGCCTCAAATCAAAAAAACATATACTGCCCTCTTGCTTCACCGCGAAGGGCGTCTCAACCTGAGACAATGCACTCCTGCACTTTTCGACTGTGCTGCCTGCAGAGACTTGCTCCCAAAACAGAAAATGAAAGCAACATTGCTCCTCTTACCAGAACACCGCGAGCTTGGCTTGCTTCCTTGAGCTCCTTACCACGAACAAGGCTCTGATACCATGTCAAGATTTTGGGAGAGAAGGAAGGAGTCTCACTTGTAGCTTTCTTGCTTGCACAATGGGGGAATACACACAGAGGTGGAGGCTGAAAATAGTTTTCCTCTTCTTAGTTGTGTAAGCCAAAAGAACTCTCATACAAAGAAATAGAAAAACCCTATATATGGGTCTCAAACCAAACTCAACTAACTAAGGTGGCATACTAACTGAGCCACGAACTAGAGTAGATAAGGATAGCTGTCATGTAGCTATTATTCATGGGCGGTGTACCAACCGTGTCTGCAACTGACACATCGGTGACATAAATGCACAACGGTCACCCTGGCATATCACGAGTGGAGCTCGATATCTCAACACTTGGTTATGTAGAGGGGCAACATCCAAGGACTGCAATTATTGGATTAATCTTAGATATGCACTCATGCTAATAAAAGCAATGTAGAAAGACTACTTGAGGCCTATGGCAATTTTGCTACTACCTCGGAATTCTTGGTAAGAAAAGTGAAGATGAGAGTGTTGTATGTAGAGGTGGATGACCTGCATGATTGGATAAGGCAGCTTGACTTCAAAGTCTTAGAAATAGGCATAGTAATTAGGTCCTTGAGTTTCCAAGGCCAATGCCTCTCCTTAATAGAAGGCACAATGGATCATAGAAAAGTTGGAAGGTGAGATCAAATGACTTAACCAACTCCCACTAAGCTTTCGAGGGAAATGAGCAAGTGCTAAAAGATTTTTTATGGAGCTATGGAGGCCTAGTAAAATGGCCAACAATGGCTTTGGATGTGGCCACAATCACTAGAAGGGATGGAGGCCTTAAACTAGATGCACTAAAGTCTAAATGATTAAGATTGATCTTCAAACTAGGTTGACACCTAGATTCAATACAACCATGGGTAATTATTACTAGGATTTGCATTAAAGAAGCCTCCCCTCTTGATGGGCATTGGAAGAACCTCTCTTGGGGGATATGTTGGTTGTAGATGCCACCTAAATGTCCCCCTAGTCTCTATCAGGGACATCTATTGTTAACTTCAATTCGAGATGGTGGAAATATGAAGCAAAGAGAAAAAAAAGGACAAAAAAAGAGCAAAGGTACAGAGGCAGCCCCTAAAGCTAAGCTGAGTCAAAAAGTGCAATTTTAATGGAAGGCGCCTCAAAAAACTCTAAAAACTCTTGTAAAAGAGTGCCAGGCTCCCTTCTGTGCCATTTGTAAAAGAATAGATGGGTGTAGACATAAGGCATGAGGCAAGAAGAGGAAAACAGGAAAAGGACCTTGCCACAACAACCGGTCATGTAAACATGGATGGGTACCCATGGGATTTTAGCGCTTGTATATAAAGTTCAAAAAGTGAATGGAAACTCATTCTTTGGTGTGTGGCTAACAAGAGTTGTCTCTTCTTCTCTTCACCTTATTAGCTCTTGAGAGAGGGAGTATGAGAGTGTGAGGGAATGAGTTAGTGAGAGTGAAGGATCAAGAGGGTGAAGAGCTTCACCATATCCTCTTCTCTTCTTCTCTTCTCTTCTGTTCTCTTCTCTTCTCTTTTCTCTCACGCGCACTATCGCAGCGCGTAGGGTTGAAGGTCACCATAGGGGTTTGGCAAGAAAACTGGAAAAGATAGATAGAGATGTGTCTTCAAGAGATAAGCAGATTACCATGAATGTTTAAAGGTTCAAGAGGTACTTCACAGGCAATCACAGGGGTTTGAGAGAAAAAAATGTATGGGGGTTCAAGATCTCAGTCTCCGGAGATGGTAAAGATAAGAGAATGATTGAAGGTTTCAAGCCAAGTTCTTGAAGATGTTGATAGAGCTTCTAACTGCATGTTCTTAGCAAAGATCATAAGAGTATTATCTCATAAGTTCTAACTCAAATCAAGCATGTTTTCTTGAATGTAAGAGCAATCAAAAAAATCAAGTACAATATGTTGTCATGTATCATAAACAACTCTACTTCCCATTATTCATACATGATGCCATAGCATGAATCAACTTTGCATGATTACATTCAATGTAGAATGTTAGGGACAAAAGCTTATGAATCAATTACAAGGCTTGTAGGGCAAAGAGACTTGCTTCAAGAGAGCTTCAAATTGAGTTCCTGATAAGGATAAGTTACACAGCCAAGAAATAAGAGAAAAAGCTCCTATTAATTCAACTCAAAGCATCCATAGGGGCACATAATACTTGCATATTTTGACAAGATGTCTTTTTTAGAGTAAGAAAAAAATTAAAAGAACAATGTTGTAGCTAATTCTTTGAATATGGCTGAAGATATCAGCCCCAAATCAGCCCAAATATCTTCTGGAATTCACATTTGATGATAGCATAAACTTCTCTTAACACGGTGTCGGTGCGTTTGGTGTCGAGAGTCCACCACGGGGGTAAGAGACAGCAGGATGAAGGTAGATTCAGAGAGAGGAGTAGATGGAAGAGAAGGGGTTCGAAGAAATTGAAAACTAGAAGAATACTCCCAAAAAGAAATAGAAAATGAAGAAGAATACTAATAGAGATGAAGCCTATCAATTTCTTTCAACATTAAGAGAAGATATAACTCTAATAGACAAAAACTTGTATAAAATAATACCTTCCTCTATGCTGCTCAGATCGCCAATCTGATGCTTCCATTGGCTCCAAAAGGGGGGTAAAATACTAGCATGCCTGGCTAGAATTCTACCAAATGACTTTTTCTTCATCTCCCCCTTCGGAGTGCTATTCACTGCCTGAAAACAACAATTGGGCATCGCACGATTTTGTCAATCTCTCTTTTTACATAAAATCCTCTCAAATTGGCTGAAAGCTACATGCTTTCTTTTACATGTCATCCTAATCTAGAAGTTGTCTATAGTTTTATAGATTTTTACAAGAGATAATATCTAGAATATCAAAAATTGGCTAAAACTTGTCCAAAAATCTAATATTTTTTAAGCATGGACACTAATACTAATGTCTAAAATGGCATTGGTTCTCTAAATCAATAAGAAAGCCACACTCTAGATTTTTTTTTTACATGGTGTGCATGTAGCGGCATGATAACGCAGCTCTGGTGGATGGAGCTCGATGGAGGAGGCTTAAGGATGCTTGAGCTAGCATCTAGGATCGTGGAGCTACCGGTGTATGCGAGGGAGGAGGCAACTCATTTCGGCTTCGAGGTAAGCTCACTACACTCGTAGGTTCAAAGGTGCATTGGCTAGGTGAGAGATAGCCATTAGAACTTCCTTTAAACGCTTGAAACAATAAGCATTCCGTGGGTCTTGGCAGTTGAGTGTGAGCTCCCACCACATTTTGGTTTTGTTTCTTGGTTCTAGGCTAAGTCCTAGAATCAGCCCTTGGCCCTCTTGTATTTGGCCAATTCGCCCCGTCTGAATGGACAACTCAGCCAACACCTTTAAATTCCGCCCTTGGCCCTCACGCCTCGGCCTGTCTAAACAACGTACCATTTGGCCCTGTTTGGATTCGCGGCCCTTGGCCAACTTGATTCAGCCCAAACCAATGTTGGGGTAAAATGCCTCTGGGCCTCTCTTTGTACACTGTGATTGCCCATTCTTTATTCATATATAATATGATAGTGCAATAATATTGTCAGTTCTGTTGGACAGCACCTACATTGTGTGTGCTCTTCTCTCCCGCATCTTCCTCTTCTCCTTCTCCACTGCCATTGCATCACCTTCAACTGGTATCAGAGCTTGATCATGGAAATTGTCCCAGCATTACTTCGGCCCAGATTGAAGACCTAGAGCTTGGAGCTTCAATGCCGGCCATAGCTTCTTCCCCCCGAGGTAAGATTTCATCTCCTGCCTCTCCCAGCCCTCATAGGCTCTTTGCAAGTGTTCCTTGGCTTCATTGGGCACCTTGTATGCCCCCATTTTTCTCCTTATCCTCGACATAAGCAGCAGTCCCCACAGTAGCAGCTCACGTTTTTTTTTGCGCCCGTTTCAAAATCTAGCTCAAAATTTCCATTTTTTCTCATATCTCGGGCATTCGGAACCTAATTTAGGCAAGATCTGAGTTGATTTATAGCAAGAAAATGCCATGCTCTTAGCTTATGTGATGCACTCGAGGCTTGATATTTGATGCCCAAATGCTTTGGTGATGTTTGCCTAATGTTTTGACATGCTTTGGGACTTGGTTTGAGCTTCCATAGCTCGATTTATGCAAGGATTTACTGATGTACATTGTTTGGGCAGCAAGGTTTTATTAGGGACGACTTATGCCTAATGCTCTTTGTTGACATTCAGGTGTCCTATTGGATGTATTGATGCTTGTCATCATGGCTTATGCCCAGATATGCTATTTGAGAGCTATTGAGCCTTGATTTGGATATGGACACTTCATTGTTGGTTGGGATTTATGCTACCTTGGTTGATATGTTATTTTACCTCCAGTTTGGTTATGCCTATGGTCTACAAGTACTCCCGAATACTCGGGATGATATGCTGATGTATTTGGATTATGCCACTTTGATGTTTATGCTCCCCAGATGCTTCTTGAGCAAAGAATAGAGCTCAATTCTTGGTTCACTCTCATTTTCTTTGCAGCTAGCATTTCATTTGACAAGGTTTATGCCCTATGCTACCCATTACGGGATTGATGTCTGATGTGGATGCTTTTGGGTTCAGCTACAGTATGGCATATGTTTGGGCTTGAATCGACTTGCATTTGAGAATTTTCTGGAGAAGTTTTCATTTGATTGGCTTATCACTTATGCAGCTTGGATGCTATTTGGCCCTTAATGCCCTAATTATGGATCTTGGATTTACTTGGATGCAGATACATGTTTTGAGCAGTGCTTGCTACATTGTCTTGGTAGTTGGTTATTGAGATTTCATTGCTCATTGATTATTGGTTCTTTGTGGGTTACTCCTTGATCACTAGACTTCTTGACAGTGCTTAGTTTTAGTAGTTATGGCTTTGTTGCTTCTATGTTGCCTAGCTTCTATGCTAGTTGGGTTGCTTTTGCTCATACAGGTCAGAGAGTAGTTGCTCTTGTCAAGATTGTGGGAGAGAAGGAAGGAGTCTCGCTTGAAGCTTTCTTGCTTGCACAATGGGGGAAGACACACAAGGGTGGAGGCTGAAAACAGTTTTTCTCTTCTTAGTTGTGTAAGCCAAAAGAACTCAAGTACAAAGAAATAGAAGAACCCTATATATGGGTCTCAAACCAAACTCAACTAACTAAGGTGGCATACTAACTGAGCCACGAACTAGAGTAGATAAGGATAGCTATCATGTAGCTATTATTCATGGGCGGTGTACCAACCGCGTCTACAACTGACAAGTCGGTGACATAAATATACAACGGTCACCCTGGCGTATCACGAGTGGAGCTCGATATCTCAACACTCCCCCTCGAGCTCAATCCCAATTCCTGCACACCAAGCAGGTCTCTGAACTTGCGCAGCTTCTCTGCGCCCAATGCCTTCGTGAATATGTCAGCCACCTGATCCTCTGTGCTGACATAAACTAGATCAATAAGACCTAGTAAAACCCTCTCTCGCACATAGTGATAATGCACCTCAATGTGCTTTGTTCTAGCATGATAGACTGGGTTATTTGCCAAGTGTATACTACTCATGTTGTCACAATAAATGACAACTGGCCCATCTGTAGACTGATGCATATCATAAAGTAGCTTATGCAACCAAGCTACCTCACATGCAGCCATTGCTGCACCCCTGTACTCAGCCTCTGTGCTCGACAAGGCAACTGTAGGCTGTTTCTTGCTGCTCCAAGTGACTGCAGCACTCCCAAAAGAGAATACATATCCACTGGTAGATCGTCTATCAGAAATACTACCAGCCCAATCAGCATCAGTGTATCCATGCAACTGTATCTGAACCCCAGTCTCATAAAATAGTCCATACTGCAATGTGGACTTCACATACCTAAGTATGCATCTAGCCGCATCCAAATGTGGTTTCCTTGGAGCCTGCATAAACTGACTTACCAATCCAACAGCATAGCTCAAATCTGGCCTGGTAATAGTCATATAAATCAAACTTCCTACTATGCGTCTGTACATAGTAGGGTCTTCTAGAAGCTCACCTGCATCTGTGCTCAGCTTCACATTTTGCTCCAAAGGAACTGAAATAGGCTTACAGCCTGTCATCCCATATTTGGACAGCATGTCCAATCCATACTGCCTCTGCAAGAGCTGTATCCCACTTGGTGATCTAATCACCTCAATGCCCAAGAAATAACGCAGCTCTCCCAAATCCTTCATCTCAAACTTCTGCTTCAATAGCATTTTCACATGAAGGATATCTTCATCACTGTCACCTGTCATAATCAAATCATCAACATAAATGACAAGCAGCATAATACCTTTCTCTGTTTTTCTCACATAAAGTGAGAAATCTGCCTTGGAAATCTGAAAGCCAATAGTGACAAGATACTGTCCTATCTTGTCAGACCATGCTCTAGGTGCTTGCTTCAAGCCATACAAGGCTTTCTTCAACCTGCAAACAAACTCAGGATGAACAGCATGCACATAACCTGGTGGCTGCTCCATATAGACCTCTTCTTGCAAATCACCATGCAAAAAGGCATTCTTTACATCCATCTGATGTAAAGACCATCCCTTTGATGCAGCCATAGCAATGACTGCTCTTACGGTTGCCATCCTTGCAACCGGACTAAATGTTTCTTCATAGTCAATGCCATATGTTTGTGCATACCCCTTGACTACTAATCTTGCCCTGTATCTGTTCACAGAACCATCAGCATTGTGCTTCACCTTATAAACCCACTTACAGCCAATTGCATTCTTACCTTTAGGCAAAGGTACTAACTCCCATGTAGCATTTGCTTCCAAGGCATCCATTTCTTCATCCATGGCTTTCTCCCATTTTTCTTTTCCCATGGCTTGCTCAAAAGATGTGGGTTCTGGTTCCTGTATCACTTTGACCATATATGCATAGTGAATGGCTGTAAATCCATCATATTTCAGCCTATCCACAGGATACCTAGCTCTTGTAGACCTGCGCAAAGTAGGTTCACTCCCAGGTGCTCTCAAAACATCCCTGGTCTTCCTTACTCCAGGTGTAACAATAGAAGGAATACCCAACTCATCATCAATGCTCTGTTCTGAGCCACTGGATTCACCATCCACATAAGAGTGACCTGCATTCACATCAAACATGGGCTGATCAACCTTCTCTTTTCCTTTTCGTGATACCTGCATACCACTATCTGCATTGCTTTGAGAAGATTCTCCTGATCTCAATCTGCATGTCCATGGCGAAGAATGTGAACCACTGCTAGAGGACGCTCCAGGTCCACTAATATTTTGTGACTGCTGCTATGAATTCTGTGTAGCATTACCATTTTGTGCATCTTCATCATCAATCACATTTACTGGTTTATACCAGCTACTCATCTCATCAAAAACAACATCTCTGCTCACTGTAAACTTACGAGTAGAAGGGTTATAGCATCTATACCCTTTTTGCTGCAGAGAGTAACCAATAAAGATGCACTTCTCAGCTTTTGGATCCAACTTGGATCTCAGCTCATCTGGCACATGTACATAGGCAATGCAACCAAAAATTTTCAAATGAGAAATATCTGGTTTCCTACCAGTATACCTCTCCTCTGGAGTCATTCCATGTATTGCTGCAGTGGGAGTCCTGTTCATTATGTAGACTGCTGTAGCAACTGCTTCAGCCCAATAAAAATCTGGCAAGTCTTTTTCATTGAGCATGGCACGAGATACCTCTCCAATATGCCTGTTTTTCCTTTCTGCAATTCCATTTTGTTGTGGGGTATAACTGCATGAATATTGCTGCTTTATGCCATGCTCCTGCAAGAACTTTGCAAACTCATTTGAGAGGTACTCTCCCCCTCCATCTGACCTTAGGCATTTTATCTCCAAGCCTGTTTCTTTTTCAACCATAGCTTTAAGAGTTTTGAAATGCCCAAAAACTTCACTTTTCTTTTTCATAAAATACACCCAAACTTTTCTGCTATAGTCATCAATAAAACTGACAAAATAATGACAGCCTCCAAGAGATGCAGCTTTAGTTGTCCACACATCATAGTGAATTAATTCCAATGGCTTCTCACTCTCTTGAACATGTCTAGGAAATGGTTTCCTTGCCTGTTTTCCAAACTGACAGGCTTCACATACCTTATGCATTTCTGCAACCTTGAATTTAGGCAATCCTGCAACAATATTTTGGGCCTGCATTGATTTAAGTCGCTGTACATTAACATGACCAATGCGTTTATGCCAGATATCAATATCTGCAACTACACCGGTCCCATGTGCAAACATTGCTGCACTCAATTCAGACATGTCTGCATCCAATGTAAACATTCTGCCCTTCTTCTTTCGTTTTGCTATCAAGCGACCTTTATTTTTCATATCCTCAACAAAGCATCCATGAGGATTAAATCTGACCTGCAAGCCCTGTTCAACCATTTGACCAACTGAAACCAGATTCTTGGTGATATTCGGGACATGAAATACATCGGACAGGTATTTCTTTTTCCCACCCTGCATAGACAAGGGAATTTTTCCAATCTGCACAATAGGATGTGCAGTATCATCACCAGTCTCCACAAATCCTGGTTTTTCCATTTTCCTTGCATCCTCCATCCATTCTGCATGACCTGTCATGTGGTTTGATGCACCTGAGTCAACATACCATACATCATTGCTTTCTTCTGCACTTGTCATAGAATTGTTCATATGCTGCACCATGAACAAATGCTCATTTCTGTCATCACCCTGTCTACTAGAAGATGCATAATTCCCTTGTTGCAGTTTTCCATTCATGATGTCATTCTGCTTTTTATAGCAGTCTTTAGCCATATGACCCATTTTACCACAGTAGTAGCATTCAACATTACTGTTTGCATTTTGGCCTCTTTGCCATCCACCACGACCTCTTTGGCTCCCCCTGCCTCTAGAGTTACCACGTCCTCCTCCATAGGACTGGTTTTCTTGAGTTTGCTGCATATTCTGATTTTTGCCACGGCCTCCAAATCGGCCTCCTCTACCTCTGCCTCTATCTCTTCCAGCATTTGAGTAGAAGACAGCTTCTTTTGAAGTTCCTCCTGAAGAAGATGCACCACCATTTCTCTGTTCCTCAGAAATTAGAAGAGCAATCAACTCCTCAAAATCAGGAAATCTTTCACGAACTGAAATGGATGTCCGAAACTGTGCATAATCCTTTCCTAGACCATTCAAGGTCACGGAAACTAAATCATCATCTTCCACTGGCGACCCAATGGAAGCAAGTGCATCTGCAATCTTCTTCACCTTCATGTGGTAGTCGTTGATGCTCATACTTTCTCTTTGCACATTATGCAACTCTTGCTTGAGCTGCATTTTCCTGGCTTGCGTATTTGTGCTATACATTTTTGACAAAGTATCCCATGCCTCCTTTGGCGTACTTGCATCTTGAATATGCACAATCATAGAGTCTGAAATACTGATAGACAGCCAATACATAACTTTCCTGGCTCTCTCATGCCATGTTTTAAATGCCTGCATTTGTTGTTGATTGGGAACATCAGGAAGAACTGGTTCTTCTTCATTTCCTGAAACAAATTCCCAATATCCTTTTCCCATAAGGAAATTCGTCATTCTAAACTTCCATGCCTGGAAGTTGTTCTTGTCAAGCTTTTCAGTGACAATCTGTGAAAGAGAATCAAACGCCATTACAGAATACTGCAAGAAATTCTGTCACTGCAAAAAACACAGCTTCACCCTCACAAGGGCAAATCTGCAAAACTGGCGAAAGTGGTATTTGACCACACAGTCACTTCCTAGTGACGATTTTGCATAAACAGGAACCAAGGATGATTCTGAAACTCCCAATGTCTCTGCGCACAAGCATACGATGCAATTTCTACAGTAACTTTTCACCGACCTGTAGAACAGTGGTCGCACAGCATAGAACTGAGCCTTTTCTTGAGTGCGTGCAGAAAACTTCCGTCTGCAAAACAGGCCCCGAAATGCCCTCTTGCTTCACCGCGAAGGGCGTCTCAACCTGAGACAATGCACTCCTGCAATTTCCGGCTGTGCTACCTGCAGAGATCTGCTCCCAAAACAGGAAATGAAAGCAACACTGCTCCTCTTACCAGACCACCGCGAGCTTGGCTTGCTTTCTTGAACTCCTTACCACGAACAAGGCTCTGATACCATGTCAAGATTGTGGGAGAGAAGGAAGGAGTCTCGCTTGAAGCTTTCTTGCTTGCACAATGGGGGAAGACACACAAGGGTGGAGGCTGAAAACAGTTTTCCTCTTCTTAGTTGTGTAAGCCAAAAGAACTCAAGTACAAAGAAATAGAAGAACCCTATATATGGGTCTCAAACCAAACTCAACTAACTAAGGTGGCATACTAACTGAGCCACGAACTAGAGTAGATAAGGATAGCTATCATGTAGCTATTATTCATGGGCGGTGTACCAACCGCGTCTGCAACTGACAAGTCGGTGACATAAATATACAACGGTCACCCTGGCGTATCACGAGTGGAGCTCGATATCTCAACAGCTCTTGATGCTTACCCGGCTATGCACTTTGTTTACTGTCATGTGCTTTACAGAGCCACTTATTTGGATGTTTTTGTATAGATACTTGGGCTTCTCCTGGAGCTTGGCCATTGCAGGATCTTATGCCACTTACCGGTCTCGCATTGACTTGGATGCTACTATGTGGTTTGATGTACTATAGAGTCATGTTTGCCATTATGGTTATGGGCTGATTTCATGGCTGAATACCATATACTCTTTTGACAGATGTCTTGGACTTTACACTATTGTGGTTGGTTATGTCATGCACTTAGCTACGAGTCTTTTTCATGTGGGAGCTTCTGCATCCCTAGTTGATGCTTCTGTGCTTCCCTCTCTAGTGAGGATGGAAGAGTACTTGCAGAGCATGCTTCTACCACTTGTGCTTCTACTGACAGTTGACTTGATGAGCAGGTTCCCTACGTTGGGACAGCCCTCGACTCCTTGAGATCCATGGATGCTATGGATAGCCCTATTCATGATGACTTGGATTCCTTGTCGTCTTCTACAGATTCTTCTTCTACATATGCATGCTTCTATTGTGGGAAGCTTGGTATGTTAAAAGAAAATGTTTAAGATGGATTAGAGAGCAGTAGAGACAGAGACGAACTCAACATGAGGAGAGAGTCAGAGATATAGGAGAGGTGTTACCACTGTTACTAGTGGTGAGGTACATGTTATTACCCATGATGATGTAGTTGAGTATGTAGTCCTATCATCTAGCTTCCCTACAACTTTCTTGCTCAGTGATATGACCTATGCCTCATATTGGCTATTGGATTCTATGGCATCTTCTCATGTTACTCCATATAGAGCATGGTTCTCTACTTATAGGGAGTTTGATGGATGCATTTCTTTGGGCCTTGAGCAAACTTATGCTATTCTTGGTATAGGGGACATACACCTAGCTTTGCCTAATGGGACTTCTCTTATGCTTAGGGATGTTTTACATGTTCCCATGCTCAGTAAGAGCTTGATTTCCGTCAGTGAGTTGCATGATGCAGGTTACTCTATTTCTCTTCAGGATAGGTCATGGAAGATCTATCGTGGTTGCTTGGTTTTGGCCAGAGGTTCTAGAGTTGGTTCTCATTACCCACTGCATGTCTCTCATGTGGGAGATTCTATGGTTGCAATTATCTGGATACCACATGCATTGTTATGGCATTATCACCTATGCCATATGCACCACAGAGAGATGGAGATCTTGTCTCGTTCAGACTCATTGATGCCTCCTATGTCACTTATAGATCTTGATGCTTGCCCTGATTGTACTCTTGGTCCTTGCAGAGCCCCTTGGCTTATGGCAATCGTACGAGGCATGCTCCTCTAGATCTTGTCCATTGTACAATATATGGACCTATGCCTTCCCAGTCACTTGGTGAAGCATCGTACTTTGTGACCTTTGTTGATCATGCTACCTACCGTGTTTGGGCTTTTCCCTTGGTGCAGATTGAGGATACTACAATTATGCTTAACAAGTGGATTATGAGAGTTATGCTCTCTCTCCCAGCTTTCAGACCTCTTGTCAGTAGTATAGCATTGATTTCTTATGCCCACGGTATTGTGGGATTGTGGGATTGCTCATGGCATGTGCCTGACCTTAAAAGCAAAGGTTGCTTCTATGCTTACCAAAATTGGGTTGTCTTATGGCTTTTGGGCTGAGGCCCTTATGACGGTAGTCTATTTGGTTAACATGATACCATGCTTGACCTTGGATGATATTACACCCCATGAGGCATGGAGTGGCATGCAGTCCTCGTATGATTACTTGAGGATGTTTGGCTGCCCTAGGCATCTATGCATATGCCACATGAGCCTATGTCACATAGATGTATCCTCCTTGGTTATGGAGATGGTGACTTTAAGGCCTACAAATTATAGGATTTGGGTGCCCAGCAGGTCATACGCAGCCATCATGCTGTCTTCTATGAGATGCAAACACCTCTCAAGCCTCTTGATGAGCATTCAGTACGCTTTGTGGCTGATTTTATAACAGTTATAGTGCCATTACATCAAGCTGTTTATGCTGAAAATGAGGTACTTATTGGCCCAAATGACATAGCTATGCATAGCAGTCAGGATCATGATGTTGGTGGTTAGTTGTTAGACCCCTTGCAGGCACATGAGAGCCGTTTTCTTATAGTTTTGCAAGATGGACAGCCAGCCATATGTCAGTCTTCCGCTTCTCTTAGGCCACATGTAGTCTTGAGACCCCATTGGACGAGTGTCCGGGATGTTGGCTCTCTTTCAATGATTGACTCTGGAGAGTTAGACTGCTCTCTGTTGTCTTGTATGCGCTACGGTGATGCTATGCTCGACTGTGATGCTTTAGAGCCGTGCACTGATAAGTTGCTTCATGAGAAGTATTCTTGGATTGCTCTATTGTATGGAGCTGCAGGATCACTTATCTCCTGGATGTTATGGACTCGGGGATGCTTGACTCTTCTTCTGCAGAGGTTCCTGACACTTCTTGCATAGCTCACTTTTAGATTGGGCGTTGGGTGAGATGTCATGATTCCTCACCTTGTCTTTTTTCTTTCTTTTCTTTGTTTTCACTCCCCAGTCACATTGGCCTTTTAATGGGAGGTTGTTGGGGTAAAAGGCCTCTGGGCCTACCCACGTACACTGTGACTGCCCATTCTTTATTTATATATAATATGATAGTGCAATAAGGCTGTCAATTCAGTTGGATAACACCTACATTGTGTGTGCTCTTCTCTCACGCATCTTCCTCTTCTCCTTCTCCACTGCCATTGCATCCCCTTCAACCAACTCGGCCATTTCCACTCAACCCTTTTTTACTCAACCATATCCATTCATCCATCCGAGTTGCAAATTCAGCCATTGTTCCTATTCAACCGTCTAAATCCACCACTCGACCCTTACAATTCAGACGAGTTGGGTCGAGTCAAATTTTTGCAAATTTTTTGGAAAATTGGACTAGATCCAGCTAGATTTCAACCACGCAAACCTTTGTGAGCCATCTCGATGCCCATAACTCCATTCTGGCGCAAGGAATAGGCGAATTCGCAAGATGTAGCCGCTTAGCAGCCTGAGTAGATTGTTGAGAGAGTCAACACCTTAACGACAGTCAGTGGAGTCATAAACCCCAAAACGAACCTAAAATGAGTAAGACGACACAATAAGAAACCCTAAAATCTATCAAGACGGCCAAAAATTGATCAAACAAGCCTATCAGGGGCCTAAGACAAAATGAGAGTGTGTAAGCCACTTAGACACTTATTCTTTGCACTCACCTTGATTTCCAGCCCTTGAAGTACACCTAAGAACAGTCGAAATCCTGATTGAGCACAAGTGCATGGAAAAGAACACACACACACACGCTTAGTGAAGGTAATTTGAGGATTGTATACAATAATTAGAAGGAATCCAACAATAAGAGAAGATCCCAAGGCATAAATGGACAATCGAAGCCCAGCGTAGGACCAAGCGAATAGGGACAAAGATGTGGATCTACCCAACCTGCTTAACCTTATCGACAACTTGGTGAAGCACGAGAACACAACCATGTCAGAAGAAAGCTTAGACCGCAGGCAAAACAAGGAACTCAACTTGGGAGTTTTCCTAGAAGCAATCCAGTAGTTGGTGAACAACTATGATTCTCACGCTCGATATGAGCACCGCGGTAGAACAACAAAAGCCATCATAGTTGACCTAGAGGAGGAAAGAAAGCTAGCCCACAAAGCATTGCAAGGCATAGTGAAATACAACCGACACCAGCAGACTAGGAGCCTGAGGAAAAACACAGAGATGTGAGAGATACAACAAGTGATGAACCTAGTAGGCAGGAATCGAACTGACCATGAGAAAGTGCTAGAAGGAGACTTGACGTTGAGTGAGCTTCTCATGAATCGATTGCCAAACAACATAGCATCATAGCAGACCACTCCAGTGTTAGCGATGTCGCTACTAGCAGGGTTAGGGGTAAACCAAGGCTCCAAGAGCCAGTCTAAGATACCAATTGTCGCTAAACAGCTCGATAAGTACCAGCTCCACGACGATCCATATAGCTTCATAGAGCAATTTGAGCAGGTTTGTGAGGCCAATGGTCTCATCAATTTGACTTAGTGCTCTCAAGCATTCCGACTTTGCTTAGGCGACAAGGCCGGACTTGGTACACGAGTCTAGATGCCGCAAAGAAAGGAAACTTCAATGGCCTCAAAAACCTCTTCATTAAGAGATTTTTCGAGCCTAGATACTCTAACAACCTGTTAGTGTGACATATGAATGTCGCAGAAAGAAAAAGAGGACATCTGCGACTATGTGACCCATGTGAGAAGTTTCTTCAAGAGAATCTCGATGGGGCGAATGATAGACCGAAAGAGCAGTGTCGACAGTATTCATCAGTGGAATACGAAATACAGAGCTTTATAAAGCCTTGGTAGGCAACTCGAGCTTACAGCGAGACGCGCTAGCTAGGGTGTTCCAAGAAGCCATTCGAGTAGATGACTAGTAGCTGAAGGAGAGGAGCTCCAAGAACTTGAACCAAGAACCAACTCTAGAAGTTCGGAGAGAGCTTCAGCATCTAGCAAGCGATCAGACACAAGTATCCAAGATAAGGGAAAGGCCACAAACACCAACTAGGAATTGGCTGACATGAAAATGGAAATAGCCAATATGCAAGAGATGCTAAGATGACCAACACGCCCACACGTCCAATGTGTGTACTATAGCAGAAACCACTTGTCAACCGAGTGTCAAGACCCTAGGTCATAACCTTGTGCTAATTGCGGTAGGTTTGGTCATGACATATGATCAACCTTACCTAGCAAATAGACCACAGCAATTCTTTGGAAGGGGAGCCCCACTGGCCCTTCCCACGCCAAACGATGTTAAGTTGGTTGTTCCTAGAATGGACATAAATCCTACTGAAATACCTAGACCGCCTGATCCCTATGTGACCCATTCATCGAGTGACGCTCCAATCCATTGCATGAAAGAGCCAAATGAGAAAGAGAATTACATACACCCTTATATCTCGCACAACGATGAGGGCAACACAGTCCTTATGGACTATTGACCAGTACTGGTGATGAAATTAGGTAGGGGATAAGGTAGAGGCCCAAGAGGGCAGACCCAAGAACCAATCATATTTGGACTTGCGGTCACGTGGCACACATCTCATCATGCTCTCCTGAAAGGGTAGACCCAAGAACCAATCATATGTTGGACTTGCGGTCACCTAGGATACATCTCATCACGCTCTCTTGAAAGGGAGCAACAAAATAGAGACAAGGCTAACCTAAGGTGCCCTAAGTGCAGAATCACTCATCTCTTTGTTGACTGTCCAAAGTGAAAACCATCCTCGAGTTTGACTAACATGCCATCCATCCCATTGGGACTATTTGGTGTCGAGATTCTCGATAGGGAGGCTACACCTATCCCATTGCATGTCATGGCCCGTGCACAAATGAAGTAGGCTGGCATATCACTGCCAGGTCCTAGCAATCTTGATGCACCCTCGATAGAAAAGAAGAGCCGTAGGCAAAGGAAGAAGAGACCCGAAGCTAAAGTCATGCTCAAAACTGAGAGTGCCGCAATGCTACCTGCTGCTGGAAAGAAAGTCACTAACATTGAGGCAGAGCCATCAGCCCCAAAGACGGTTGAAAAGGGAAGTGCTAAGGTCGGGGAGTACCCCAACCCGAAGTGCCAACTAAAGGTCATGGAGAAGGTGAAGTAGTGGGTAAAGTAGACCCAAAAACACCTGAAAGATGCTGAGCCCATCTTAGAGGAGGAGATTGAGGATCTCTCCAGCATAAGCATTCTAGTCTCACCCCCTCGACCAAAATCGAGAGATGCGACTGCACCACAAGCAGTATTGCTTAGGCAAAGCCTTAACACTATGAGCTAGCAAATCAATCACAGCCGTTGGTCAGGACAATTCGAAATAGGAGAAATACAAGCATCCAACGACCTCTTCACCGCTCTATTGATCACCCCTGTGACACTAAGCCTAGGAGATCTGCTTAGGTAGCATCCGACCCTATGGCAAGACTTGAAGCAGTGGGTTGAAGGATTACGAGAGCAAGCTGCTGCAAACTTACAAGAACATGATGTAGAGACGCAGATACCAAGTTTGACGTTGCACTCCGTGCCTAAGTCCTTGCACGTTAATGCTTTTTGGGAAGGCACCGAGATGCATACGGTCTTACCGGTCTTAGCCCTAGGCAACATAACAAGGAAAGGGATTGTAGACACAGGGGTGGGAGTTAGTGTATTGAGCCACGCAGTGCTCCAGACTTAGGGCAACCCACTCGTCGAGATTGCTAAGTTCAATGTCACATTAGCTAACGAAATGAAAGTGAAGCCACTTGGGGTACTAAAAAACTGGCCAGTGAAAATCGCAGGAATTCTTAGTTGACTTTATAGTCATGAAGGGAGTGGACTATGATATCCTATTGGGCTGACCCTGGATGCGCAATGCCAGAGTGATCAAAGATTGGGGGAAGGGTCTCATCTTTCTAGGCAATAGAAAAGAATCCATAAGGATAGAAATGGACTCTTGGAAGACTACATCAATTAACCTCGACGCCATTTTTGCGATGCTTAAGGGTGATGCTCAGATTAAGAAATCCTACGGGCCCTTGACTAACTATATCCCATGTCCTAAAGACGAGCGAGATTGGATGCATGTCCTTGCTATGATCGACCTGCCGTTCTTGAACAATGAGGAGTATGAACATGCCATTAAAATGATCGGCAAGCCTAAGGGTACACCCTCGGTACTAGTTTGCATGATGGCAAGAAATCTTCACAGAAGACCCAACCCTGTCACTTTCCAAGTGCCAAATAACAAGAGGGAACTCCATGAAATTTTAGAGTATTTGACCGGCAAGCTAGCTGGCAATCTAGTAGCAAATTTCATGCCACTCCAAGATCTCTTAGATGAGCCAAGGTGGCAATGGACCAGGGTGCATGACCTAAAACTCATGTACAATTGGGCCCTAGTCCCCGATCAAAGACATGAGACATACCAAGGCCTAGGAGATGACAAGCACTCAGAAAAAGATGCTTCCAATGATGAATATGAAGACTGCTGCTCTTTCAATGACGAGAGTGAGGGTAAGATAAATACCATAGAATACGACATTGAAGGATGAGAGATAGAATAGATATGAGCATACTCCAAGCCACAGAGAAAGAACACCTTCAAGATAGAGCAAGGTTGGAACATATAGGAGCCATAGACTTTGAACAAGCAGGCCTAACCCAACCAAGTGCCATGCCAGTGCTTAGAACAGAGTCACCCTTTGAGCTGCGATCACTGGGAGAGACTACCTCTTCTAGGAAAATTGGGAGTTTGATTCTGAGTCAGAAGTGAGTTCAAAGAGAGACCTAGAAATACCTAGGCCTTCCAAGACTAGACGTACCAAGGGGGACCTACCCATCCACTTGAAGCATAGACAGTTAAGGGAAGAAAGGGAAAAATAGCCTAAGGACGCATGCACAGACGAACAATGAGAACCACAGGATCTCCCTAAGAGATTTAGAAAGTTCAAGAAAGGTGATAGGGTAGTGATCCTACTGGGTGCCAAATGTCAAAAGGGCAAGCAAGTGAACCCATCGAGGGACCTGCCAAAGTCAAGGAGGTGAACCTAGCCCAGGAAGGGGAGACATCCCGACCTATCTTTATTACCGATGACTTGACGGAGGAAGAGGAGACAAGTCTCATTGCTCTCTTGTGAGAGTATATAGATGTATTCGCTTGGTTCTTAGAAGAGCTTAAGGGGGTAGATCCAAGTGTAGTGACTCATAACATACCCATGACACCAGATGCAATGACGGTCAAGCAGCGACCGTACCCTATGAATCCAAAACATGGTCATGTGGTCAAGGAAGAGATTGACAAGCTGATGAGAGTAAGCTGATGAGAGTGGGATTCATCTACGAAATTGAGCACATAAACTGGGTGTCACCCATAGTCATTGTAATGATGAAAAATGGAAAGATTAGAGTGTGTGTCAATTACAAGAATGTGACACTGCCACTAAGAGGGACAATAATCCATTGATGTACACCAAGCACATGCTTGAGAGAGTGGCAGGCAAAGAGACCTACAGTTTTCTAGACGGCTTCTTGGATACAATCAATTGTAGGTGCATCCTGACGATAGGCATAAGACTTCATTCGCCACTAAGTGGGGTGTCTTTGCCTACATAGTCATGCCCTTCGGGTTGACTAACACTCCAGCCACCTTTCAATGCCTTATGTACACTATATTTAAAGTCATGCTCAAGAAAGAGTTAGAAGTCTTCGTAGATGACTTGTGTGTTCACTCGACCTAGAGAGAACACGTAGGCAAACTCTGAGCAGTCTTTGAATGGTGTCGTCTATATCGTCTCTCTCTCTGAATCCCTTAAAGTGCCAATTCTAGGTAAAGCACGAATGCATCCTAGGGCACATGGTGTCAAAGAATGGCATTGCCATGTACTTTTTGAAATTCAGGGTCATTGTTGATCTTCCACCCCCAACCAACTATAAGGGAGTTCAATGCTTCTTAGGGCATACGGGGTATTATTGGTAGTTTGTGCTAAGTTATGCATTGATTGCTAGACCTTTGTACAAGCTGTTGATTATATTTGAATGGACTGAAGAATGCCAACGTGCATATGAGGAATTGAAAAAGGCTCTGACCACAGCACCAATTCTACGAGCCCCAGATTGGACCATTACCTTCCATGTGCACATTGATGCTTCGAAATTCACTGTGGGGACAGTGTTGTGCCGACTTGGCAAGGAACACAATCTCAACTATCCAGTGAGCTTTGCTAGCAGACAACTCACTAAGACCGAGATGAACTACTCGACAACAAAAAGAGAAGGTCTGGCCATGGTATTTGCCATGAAGAAATTTCAGCATTATTTATTAGCCACACCTTTCACTTTCTTTGTGGACCATCAAGCCTTGCTATATTTAGTAAACAAAATAGAACGCATAGCTCGATGGCTCCTTCTGCTTTTAGAATTTGACTTCTCTGTGGTTGTATGAAAGGAAAAGTAGCACTACATGGCCGGACCATATATCATGCATCCCCACGGGAGAGGTCGTTAGACAAGGCATTGCCGATGAGTTGCCAGACGCACACTTGTTTAGCCTATCCAGTGAGAGAGATTTATTTCAAGCCGACTTGATGCCATATGGACAAATGACATAGTTCAAGTGCTTGAGCATGGACTACCTGAATGATCAATGGAGAAAGCCTGACTTAGGTGACTTATCCTCAAGATCCAACTTTATCAGTTGATACTAGGCCAGTTATATAGGCTAGGGCAAGACGATTTGTTGCGTAGATGTGTATGCCAGCATGCATGATGCGCTCTTAGAGGCACATAGTGGAATTGCTAGAGGACACTTTAACAGAGATACGACAGCCCACAAGGTACTGTAGTCTCAACTGTGGTGGTCCACGCTTTTTCATGATGCGGCACGATTCATTAAGCAGTGTGACGAGTGTCACTAGACAAAGGTCCCGATTCGCAAGGATCATTTGGAGCTAACCCCAATAAGTGCACGACAACCCTTCAAAAAATGGGGAATTTACTTCATAGGACCCATTAGTCCCGGCACAATACTCACAAGCCAAGTATATCATTGTAGCCATTGACTATCTAATGAAATGGGTAGAAGCAAGAGCTACGAGAAAGAATGATGCTAAAACGACTGCCAAGTTCCTATAAGAGCAGGTAATCTCACGATGTGGCTGCCCCATTGAACTAGTTAGTGACCAGGGCACAACTTCATTAAAGAAGTGATTGCGCATATTCTATCCACCTTTCTAATTATCCATCGAAAATCCTCGCCATACCACCCTCAGGCAAATGGCCAAGCAGAATCCACAAATAAAATTCTAGTAAACGTCCTGACCAAGGCAGTCTCTGCTTTGCACAGTGACCAGGATAACAAGTTGATGGCAGCCTTGTGGGCTTACTACATAGCCTATAAAATGGCTATAGGCCAGATGCCTTTTAGGTTGACCTATGGAACTGAAGGAATTCTACCTGTAAAGTTTTTTGTTCTTAGCCTAAGGATCGCACTTCACGAACGATAGGAAGGAAAGGAGGCATGGATGGAACGTCTAGTTAAACTCGAACGCCTCTCAAAAACTTGACTTCTAGCTACCCGTGCACTCGTATGCGAGAAAGCGTGACACAAAAGCTGGTTTGACAAGCATGTCAAGCAGTGCGACTTTGAACATGGAGACTTAGTGCTATTGTACCCCGTTAAGGGGCATAAATAGAAAATGAAGTTTAAAGGTCTAGGGTCTTTCAAGGTTCGTGCCATCAGCCAAACTGGTATTGTCGAACTCGAGATCTGGAAGGTGAGGGCATATGCTTCTTCAATGGTAGTCGAATCAAGAAGTTCTACCCTCCCATGCATTCTCTGCATGAACCACCAATGTTAGAACCCCTTGTCAAGGTGCAAGTAGCCAAAATCACGGAGATTGACGATGAAAATGAGGAAGCCATAGAACCTGTTTACCTCTACATCATAGTCACTACCAAGTACACATGCACTTTCAATGCCTTGATCAATGAGGGAGCAAACTTCAATGTCTTAACCCATGATCATTGGACCCACATTGGCAAACCACAATTACAGCACACTACCGCCAAACTAAGCCCATATGGGAGCCGATCATATGCACTCCTAGGGAAGTGCAAGGCCACAATTGCTATCGAGTCTAAGAGCATACCAATGATCTTTTATGTGTTGTCAAACACTAAAGATGTAGGCATGGAGTCGCTGCTAGGTCGAACCTTTAAAAAGCAAGCTCACTGCAATGTTGATTATGAGTTGCAGAGTATCCACCTAGCCATTTGTAATGTCCGCATAGTAGTAGCTTTCAGCAAGGGCTATGTGACTCCTACGAGATCCGCAAAGCCACTAGTAGAAACACTTGTAGCAGCCAAGTCTAATGAGGGGGATTGCGACTTGTTACAACTCACCAAGTGTCTATCCTAGCAACTTGCTAAGGCCAAAGCCAATGCCCATGAACCCCAGTTTAGATGGGTACCTAAACATCAGAGCTTGCCACCGAGGAGCAATTGACCATGCCTTCGCAAGGCTAAGAACGCAACCTCAAAACCTAGGAGGCCAAGACAAAGCTACATACAACGATGTACGGTCAGCCTGCAATGGGTTATTAAGACCCTATTACAAGCACAAGGATATTATGAGGGTAATGTCTAGATATGGATCCCTAAGGCTAAAACAGCCAAAGGCACTGATCAAACACTGCCCTCACACTTAACCATACCCATCCATACAATGTGTCAAGGCCTAAAGCCACATAAGTCTCAAGACACCAAGCCCATAGACTCACAACTGATTATGCCCATGAAGACCGACCAAGAATTGCAAGACCAGGAGTAGAGACTCATGGCCCTAGTACAAAGACAAGGAGAAAATATGGAGGAGATGAGAAAGAGAGCCCAAGAGTGGGCATGGCACAATGAACAAAGAGTGGAGACCTTAGCACGTCGCTTGGCTCTCATGGAAAAAGAGAAAGTCCTAGTAGAAAGTAGAGCAGAGGCAACCTAAGTGGGCTTCAATACTCAACAATGATCTTTCCAGTACACAGAGCTTTGCAAGCAAGGATACACATGCCATCACAACCCGTTGAATGTGGGTTGAGCCTTGATGAACAACACAAGTACCTATTGTTGGCCAGCCTAACCCCCAAGAGACTTATGCACTGGTTTGTAGAGGAGGTATGTGGGAGCTTTCACTCAACTGCCAAGACCCACAGACCGCTTATTGTTCAAGCGTTCCAAGCCGAGCACTAATGGCTACCTCTCACATAACCGACGCGCCATCCATATCTACAGGTGTAGTGAGCTTACCTCCGTGCCATTTGAGTTACCTCCTCTCCCGCGCACTCCGATAGCTCCACGATCCAAGTGCAAGCTTCAAGCAAGCTCGATCCTCCCGCTCCAAGCTCCAAGCTCCGCAAGAGAAGAGAAGAGAAGAGAAGAGAAGAAGAGAGGAGAAGATGGAGAGCTTATCCACCCCACGGTCCCTCACCCTCACACACTCACTCCCTCACACTCTCACACTCCCTCTCTCAAGTACAAGCTCAAGCAAGCAAGAACAAGAAGAAGAAGAAGAAGAGGAGAGCTACTTTTGGCCACACACAAGAATGAGCTTCTCATTCACTTTTCAACTTTATATACAAAACCCTAAATCCCTTTTGGGCGGTCATCCCCTTTTTTACATGGCCGGTCGTAGCCTAGGCCCTTTTTCCCATTGTCCTTCTATCTTCCTAGATTCCTTTCCACCGCTCGTCTACATTTACAAATTGCACGGGTGAGAGCCCAACGCTCTTTTACAAGATTTCAGGGTGCACTTTTTCATTTTAAAATGCGTCTTTCCCCTTTTGTATTTGCCTTGGACTTTTAAGATTGCCCTTGCGCTTTTGGCCTTTTCTCCTATTCTTTCTTCAGTCGAGCTATCTTTTTTCCGCCTTTGCCCTGCATCTTTTTTATTTCCTTTTGCTTTCTTCATGTTGGGGTTAACATTACCCCCTCCTAGACGAGTGCCAGTCCCATGGCACTCACTGTGGTAGGTAGCAGGCTGTAGCATGCACCGAAGACGTGGGTGACAAGGATGCCTGTGGTTTCCGTGGAGGAGTGTTGATGGTGGTGTGAAAGCAAGTCCTGGGGGCCTGTTGGTGGCCAAGGTGGCTGGTGGAAGGTTGTTGGAGTTGGTGGTAGGGCTATTCTGTGTTGGGGATTGCATTGATGGCCAGCACAAGTGTTGGTTTGTTGGGGATTCTACACATGTCGATTCTTTGCGGGCTTGTCGGATGGTAAGGGATAAGCATTCAGAGTTGGGTA
Organism: Lygodium microphyllum; assembly: GCF_053477565.2. Lineage (NCBI taxonomy): Eukaryota > Viridiplantae > Streptophyta > Polypodiopsida > Schizaeales > Lygodiaceae > Lygodium > Lygodium microphyllum. Next base: position 32,050,325 of record NC_141136.1, read on the forward strand.
TCGCTGAAGAGCGATTGAAATTTCGTTGAAGGCTTCAATACCTGCAATTTGAAAACCTCTCGTGTGGTCTCTCCCTAAGGGGTAGTGCTAGTCTTCTTATCGTGCACAAGACATATTTGATTAGTTTGGGAGACAGGTCGAACTCTAAGCAAGCTGAGAGTATTGTCTTGCACTTAAGGACCCAAACTATGTATATACTTCGGTGCAGATATTATGTAAGTGCTCGTGCATACTTAGATATTACATAGTTAGAAGACCGTGGTCTAGTTTCTTATAACAATGTGTGGATGAAGCAAAGTTGTCCATGTTGAGAAGAAGTACATGTGAAGCTATATGAGACATCCTTTGCATTGTGACTGCATGACGGAGCATAATTGAATATAGGGACATCGCACTTTCGGTAGCGGGAAGCTATTGGACTTGCTTGATGAGGACGGTGTACATTTCATGGCCAATCATGCGGTGCTTACCATAATGGATTGCAATGGTATTAAGGTAGAGTGCAAGAGGGAATTGTGCAAGTGGGTCAAGGTGACAGGTCTAACCATAGGCGAGACAAGCTCCCTAGATATGTCCTGCCCTTGATGTGCCCTAAACAATTGTGGATGATGCTAAAGGGCTAGGGGACTAGGGATGGAGCCAGTCGATCAAGGTCATCGGACGTACCTAATTTGAGGACCCCTAGGTGATGTGCTGTGATCGTGGGTGCTTCTTATCTTTTCATTCGTTTCTTTTCTTGTCTTTTTTTTTCTTCTTTTTTTTGTTTCTTTTTCTTGTGCTTTTTTCTTTCTTTCTTTCTTTCTTTTTCTTTCTTTCTTTCTCTCTCTTTTTTTTTTTTGGGACTTGCCTGAGTACAACCATTACAATATGTTGAGGCTATCAGCCTTTCAATGGGTTGGAAAATGTCAAGCTTCGAAGGCTCAAGAAATTGATATTACAGTGATGATTGTGCCCTAGCCTCGTTGTTAGAGAAGCAGTTGTTGAGACGGGGAGATACACTTGAGATATTGCAAACCTCCTTGTGACACATGCGATGTTGATACAATTGAGGGAACGACTGTCGTGAGCCAACTATAGAGCCTGACCCAGAAAGAGAGCGTGGCCCATGAATGTGCGTTGGTCCATGCGATGTGGGTGGTCAACAAGGGTGATTTTTGCTTTCGAAAGCGTGGCTTTGTCGCGGTTCTTTGTGGGGTCAATGGTCTTGCGGTGATCGGGCATTGAACACTTTCACACAAGGACCTGTATTATCCTGCATCCACTTGTCACTTCGTGAGAGCATATGCTCGCTTGTGTTAAGTGCATCGAACAACTGCAATCATGATAAGACATAATTTTTTCAGAATTCTATGATGTCTATTGGGATGCCTATTTCATTGCTTGTTAAGGTCGCATACATTAACGAGAAGTAACGGGAATGTGTACAAGTGGGGATCTTGCCCCTTTACTCATCAAAAAACAAAATGCTCTGGCATGCTAACTTGTCGAGCTACTTGCACATCATAGGGATTTAGTTTATAGGTACGAGGCGGGGTGAGTCCGGTTGGTTAGGCGACTAGGGCGATGCCAGTGCGGGGCTCTTGTGAGACTGGACAAGGAACATGTCGGTCGGGACATGAATGGTGTAGTCCCAGGCCGCTACCATTTCCAGAATGTCTTTAAACAATTCATTAAATTCTGCCCTATCCTTGGCCGCCTTATCACTTCGTGAGCACCTGGTGCCCGAGAATGCATTGGGGGTCTGTGCAACTAGCATTGCTATATTTTGTGTGCCTCCCAGAGCATCCGCTCCCCTGGCTCGCGGATTCTTCGGCCTTCGTCCGAGGTGGTGTCGCTTGAGGCCGCGTTTCTTGGCATACCTTTTAAGAGTGGGCACGTAGCGCACTGGCGGAGAGGCGTGTGCTACATGTTCCCGTCGGCTTGCGAAGAGCGTCCTTGCAAGCTAGCTGGCCTTGGTTCTCCATGCTTTCCTCGCAGGGGGACCTATAAGATGCGAATCAAGGATTTGGATTTGTTACATGATAAGACCATTCATATGTAAGGGATTATAGTGTGGGTTATCAAGCACATAGGACGAGAAGGGGAGGGGTAGGGCATGCAGTGCTTGTTGTAGAGGGATGGCCCCTGTGATGTATATTTAGCCTCCTGGCATTAGCAGATCTTGGTTCATGCCAAGTTACATCGGCTGGAGGTCATGGATTTAAGCCGGGCTCCTCCTCGGAAGGATAGAGCGGAAAGGGAAGAAGGTGTATAGAAAGGGACTATACCCTGTCTACACCATCACAGTTGTTGGTCAGGGCTTCCTATGGCGGTAATGTGGGTTGCATGCCCTTCACTTGGAGGTGGGGATGGCCACACGGCTTTTAAATGTGTGATGAGAGGAGGACTTGAGAAGCTTAGCCTGTCAGACCCAACTCTTCTCCCTGCGCTTGACTATCATTGCTTGTGTGTGTTGATATTGTTTATACATGGTGACACAAAAATCAGTGTTTATTTATATACATATTTATGAATCCATGTCACTTCATGAGCATAAGAACCAATTGTAGAACTCAGGGTTGTACTGGAGCGTGGCACACGCATCTAGCACTCGTGGTAGCTTAGTACCGATAGATATTTTGCCACATCGAGCAGTATGGAACCTTGTCCGAGTCTACTGGCAATGTGTAACTCCTCCTTAGTGAGAACCTTATCAATCAAAGGGATCTCTAGGCTAGTTCCAGCTAATTCCGTACCCCGAATGCCAGTTAGCACTCGAAGGGAAGTTGGTGCCACATAGGTTGGGTCTCTTTGAGACCGCCATTTGGCCAATCGCTCCTGAGAGACTGTCATAATCTGAGCCCCTAATTCGGCCATTGCAATGCGGTTCTCACACCAACACTATTCAAATTGACTTCGGCTCTTTGTTAGTCGCTTTAGTTGCTCTATGTCTACGAGATTCGGTCGGCAAAGCACTTCATTGAACGTGACAGTTAAGCACAGTTCGTCGGCTTCGTTGTCAGAGATGAGTCGCATGCGTTCATGCAGAAGCCTATCCTAGTGCTCGTTAAGATGTTCTTGCTCCTCCCAGGATAGAGGGAAGGGCAAGTAATCTCCAAGCTACTCCTTGGGGATTGTGCCCACGTCCGCTAGGACGTAGACTCGTGCGAACACCTTGAGCTTAGCATCCATCTCAGCTAGGCAGTCTGCGATACTTCTATGTTCAACGAGGGCTTGCTCGGTTGCCATCTCATGCAAGGTTCTAGGAGTCTCCTTAGGCTTTAGCATAGTTGGGGGCTCAGGCCTAGATGAGCAAGATTGGTCAACACTAGGATTGCTTATGCTCTTAGGGATTTTGCATTTTTCCTGAGGTTTTGCTATTATTTTGTCACGGTTCTTCTCGGATGTGACTGGTATAGGTTTGTCACCCTGTTGTGACAATGTTGTCTCCACTCTTGATTAGTCGATGTGAGTTCTATTATCGATGGATAGAGTGTTGCAAGCAACTGTTGATGGCAACGGTTGCTTTGGTTTTTCAGAGCACACGGATGTGTCTGAGGGTTCACCGCTATTAGGAGAGGCATTAATGGGTTCATTGGTGGATGGACTCGATGCTTTATTCATCGGCTCTCCGGCGCTCTTCGTCTCAATGTTCTTGGGGTCCACAACCACTTGCAACTGTTGTTGTTTTCTCTACTTTCTCCTCTTTTTCTTGGTCAACGCAGGTGCATCTAACAATGACTCAGGACCCTGGACTAGGTCAACCGTTGACGTGCTTGGTTGGGCCTCAGCATTCTCTCTCTCTAGTGTGTCCTTATGGGACATAGCCGTGGCCTGCTAAATAGCCTTACCAGGCTGTGAGGGCACAACTGCCTCCCTTTCGAGGAGTCTAGCTCTTCAGCTAGCTCCCTTGTGTTTAACTCCTCCATCTTAGGCTTTAGGCACTTTGGAAGTGCTGGAGTTTTCGAGGAAGTTGGTTGTGACACCTCCTCCAGAGGTAGACCACTAAGGACATATTCCACAAGGGGCATTGTCACGGCCAAGGGCAGTGACTGCTGTGATCCCTAATTGGAAGTAGTAGTAGCTAGTTTAGTGGGCTGGCTACCCTTGGTGGATTGCGGTGCCAAGTCCCTAGGGCAATCAGAAGTGGTTGTGTCTTTTGTTGGCCTTTGAGCACTCATCTGTGTAGATCGAACATGAGTTGATCTAGTCACATTAGGTGGCTCAGGCATATCCTTGGGTTGAGAGCTACAGATGGCGTTATGTCCCACCTCTTGGACGGTTGGAAGCTTAGATGGAGATAGAGATTGGAACTGAGTAGTCGCCCTTGACAACTGCTGTAGTACTCCCTGTGTCTATTTGGGAGAAGAGAGTGTAGGAGATCTAGGACTCATAGGTGGATGTGGCACTAGCTGAATGATTTTCTCAAGGCTATTAGACGATTGTGCCATTTGCTTTGTTGAGCAATCAGCCTTGCCTTGAGCAATGTTGTGTCTATGATGCTTATTCTCCCCTTGGGAAATCAAAGGCTCTTTGGGCACTAACGATTTTTGTGCATACTTAATGGCTACATATGACATCTGTCTATTTAGCATGCTAGGCTGAGGCTCTTTCCTTCGAACAATCATGTCTAGTTTCTTGCCTCGAGACCTAGAGTTTCTCTTAGATTTCCTCCTGTGCTTCATTGCTTTTGATGCACTCTAGTCTTCAGCTGATAGAGGCGGTTTAGCAGGGGATTTTGGTACCCAAATCCATTGTTACCTGCGTAGTACCCTTGAGCACGTAGCAACGCTTTGGATATCCATCGCGATGTTGTGTTGACCCTCCATCAATGCCTGCGTCTATAAGACTTGGGCTTCTTTTGGGGTCTTCTATGATATTTGTAAGTCCAAAGCCCATCCTTGGCATTATCTCTTGACTTTCTTGTTTTGGGCATGGCCTCACTCACTGGTTCTCGTTGTTCGACCTGTGCTTGTATTAACTCTTCCAACAAGTTCTTGCTCTCGTCAGTAGGCTTGGCTGTTATGTCAACACCTTGCTTGCCTTTCCCTCGAGGTTCGATGAGGTCACCCTTGCTAAAGGTTGTGACTATCCTTACACCCGGTAGTATCAGGTGTATCCTCTGTGCTACATAGTCGACCTCACACTTGGTCGCCCTTTTGAAGGGTCTTCCTAGGAGGGTTTCTTTCCCGCAGCTAGCATTATTTGGAGGAACATGAAATAGGATAGGCAAGCTTTCCGTTTCAATTGTCGCAAGGATTTTGCACTTCCCTATGAGTGCTTGTGGGTGTCCCCCATAAGGGATAAGAGTTGCACTAGTCGATGTGAGCTCTGATTGGCCTAGTAGGGTCCATGACTCATAGGTCAAGATGTTAAAATCTGCTCCTTCATCAATCAGAGCATCAATAGTATGCTCTCTTTTCGCGGTGAGTTTGACCCTAAGATAAGCAGGTGGTACTATGTCTTCATCTTCCGGGTCCTGGCTTGTAAATTTAAGCCTTCTGACAGATGCCCTTGAGTCCCCACTTACATGACCAGACGTGGATTCTCCACCAATGTCTTGGGTTGTCTATGCAGTTTTGCTCAAGGTACATCTCTCGTCAAGAGTGTCATGTCTAGTCATCTTGGCATTTGCAGCTTGCTGATGTTGCATTTCGCTCTGACTAGACATGGTATGAACACAATGTCTTTGTGTTCTCGTGGTGTGGCCTTTTTGCCCTTGATGACTAGATTGGCCCATTGATGTTCTAGGGTCTCTGTTTCTCTCTGTTCGGGTATGGGCTTTTGGCTACTCTTTTGCAAGTGAGAATCCATGCTCATGTAGAGCCATTACTTCACCAGGGTCCAATTTGGAGGACCTGTCTCGGCGCACATTTTCTCTCCAACCTACTTGGGGAAGGTGCAAAGGGGGCACAGCCCCCTCTGCTGGGGTCCGGGGGGCAGTCCCCCCCGGCCCGCAGGGCCGTTACGGTAAATGCCATACGCAATTTGGAGGACCGTTTATAGCCAAATTTTGAACTACGTGCTCTAAATTTTAGCCCAGCGATGGATCTGTGATGTGCCTTTAGCTCTACGTAGCCTTTGGGGTCAATCTCGGGGTTTAGATGTGTCAAAATTTGTGTTCTAGATACCTGTCTGATTTTGATAGGTTTCTGTCTGATTCTCAGATGTTCGATTTTCACGAGTCCGATTATTAGAATCGGACGTCCGATTTTGGGTTGGTCTGATCGGCCCAGTGGTCTGATTTTGTTCACGTCCAATTTTGGGAATCGGATCGGACAGGATGGTCCGATTCTAGTAGTCCGATTCTAGACTGGTCCGATTCTGGACTGGTCCGATTGTGACTGGTCCGATTCTTGACTGGTCCGATTTTGGACTGGTTTGATTCTGGACTGGTCCGATTCTGGGTGGTCTGAGTGTCCGAGTCGGACGGGCTGTCCGATCGGACGGGGTTGGTTCGATCATTCGAATCCAAGCATTTGAGTCCCAGCGGTCCGAGTGGTCCGAGTAGTCCGATTTCCAAAATCGGACGGGTTGGTCCGAGTGGTCCGATTATGGACTGGTCCGAGTGGTCCGAGTGTCCGAGTATGGACTGGTCCGATTCTGGGACTCGGACGGCCTGGTCCGACTATGCGACCGATGGCCCACGAGTTGCACGCGATACCTCTAGACTGACGTCTACTACACCAAATCGTCCAGCGCCTTCCAGATAGGTGCAAGACATTACAAGGGAATGCCAGACATGCCTGGAACCACTGTGGTGCTCGAATCGAACAGCACTCCAAGGATCTGTGCCCCTATTTCCCTGTTTAGCCTGTTATACAGCAATAGAGAACCCTACTGTTTGTTTCTTTTTCTTTGTTTTTTCCTATCCTAAATGCATCCAAATCACAAAGTAAATACCTATATTACTCCATCTCATAACATAAATCTCAAAAAATCAAAAACCCTACTTGCCAAGGAGATCGAATACCATCTTCAATCCCCTCACTTCCTACCTATCTCAAGCACCGGTTTGGGGGAAACCCCTTACTTTGATGCTCGATTCGAAGCGCGCAAGCGCTCAAGGCTTGAATCTGTTTGTCCCGGCAACGAAACCAAAATGTAGGAGCTTTCGCTCAACCGCCAAGACCCACGGACCGCTTATTGTTCAAGCGTTTCAAGCCGAGCACTAATGGCTACCTCTCACATAACCGATGCGCCATCCATATCTACGGGTGTAGTGAGCTTACCTCCATGCCGTTCGAGTTACCTCCTCTCCCGCGCACTCCAATAGCTCCACGATCCAAGTGCAAGCTTCAAGCAAGCTCGATCCTCCCGCTCCAAGCTCCAAGCTCCATTGCCGCGAGCAAGAGAAGAGAAGAGAAGAGAAGAGAAGAGAAGAGAAGAAGAGAGGAGAAGATGGAGAGCTTCTCTACCCCACGGTCCCTCACCCTCACACACTCACTCTCTCACACTCTCACACTCCCTCTCTCAAGCACAAGCTCAAGCAAGCAAGAAGAAGAAGAAGAAGAAGAAGAGGAGAGCTACTTTTGGCCACACACAAGAATGAGCTTCTCATTCACTTTTCAACTTTATATACAAAACCCTAAATCCCTTTTGGGCGGTCATCCCCTTTTCCCCTTTTTTACATGGCCGGCTGTAGCCTAGGCCCTTTTTCCCATTGTTCTTCTATCTTCCTAGATTCCTTTCCACCGCCCGTCTACATTTACAAATTGCACGGGTGAGAGCCCGGCGCTCTTTTACAAGATTTCACGGTGCGCTTTTTTATTTTAAAATGCGCCTTTCCCCTTTTGTATTTGCCTTGGACTTTTAAGGTTGCCCTTGCGCTTTTAGCCTTTTCTCCTATTCTTTCTTCAGTCGGGCTACCTTTTTTCCGCCTTTGCCCTGCGTCTTTTTTATTTCCTTTTGCTTTCTTCATGTTGGGGTTAACAAGGTACAACAAGAAGATCGCCAAAGCGGTGAAGCTGAACTGCAATTTGACAGGGGCAAATTCGAAGAAGAAGTGATCCCACAATCCCCTTCACCCCACTCCAAAGAATAACAACAGTCAACATACACATCTGCAGAAAGAAAAACTACCCTGAGGGAAAAGAGAAAAAAAATAGTGGAAGAAGCTAGATAGAGATTGAGGGCCAAACCTATGGCATAGCCATCCGCATCTCTTACACCATACCCAAGTGACCTGCCATGACCAACTTCCATACAGAACTCGTAGTCCGGGAGAGACAAGAAAAAGAGAAATAGCCTTTTAACTTCAGCTTTCTCCTCCCCAACGGCCTACATAGAGTCCTTTCCCTTAAAGTAGTGGAAGAGATGATCGGTGTTGGAAGCCTGCTAGGCCAACAATGGCTGAAAGAAAGAGAGAAGAATCGCACCCTCCGGGGCACCGAGGATGCGGAGTATTGGCAAAATAAGGTTTTTGAAGTGCCTCGGTCTGTGCCCGGATATGAGTGCTAGCCATTGTGGTGAAGATGCATTTGCAACGACAATGTGTTCTCCTGGATGGCTTTTTGTAATACCCTCCCCTCTGAGAGAAACAACCCCACCTTCATGGCGTATCCTCATAGGTAAGGAGTAGATTTTGATACAAACACCCATGGTCGCTACGACTTCCCCATCATATATAACCCCCATACTACTACCTTAGCACTGCCCAAATACGAGTGCTAGCCACTGTGGCAAAGACGCATTTGTGACGAAAATGTGTTCTCTTGGATGGCTTTTTGTAATACTCTCCCCTCTGAGAGAAACAACCCCACCTTCATGGTATATCCTCGTAGGGTAGGAGTAGATTTTGATACAAACACCCATGGTCGCTACGACTTCCCCATCATATATAACCCCCATAATACTACCTTAGCACAAGCCCTCACTTTCACCTTGGGCCTAAATGCTACCATGACCCGCTTGTCAAGAATTGCGTGGTGGGGGGACTTGCTCAAGATGTTGCGTCGAACACACACAGAATGCACAAGGAGAAGCTCACTCAAGAGGCAAGAAGAGAGATGGAGGCCAAAACGTTTTCTTGATGGTTTTTTCTTCTTCTTCCACACACTTTACAATGTACACAAAGTATAGATAAGATACAACATAAAGGAAAGTGGCCTACTAAGTCAAACAATGCATAACCGACTACACTAGTCGACTGGCGCTATAACTATGCCAGTTGTAAATAGGTGTAACAACCTGAATATAATAAGTAATGAGTCAGTGGCCATGTGAGAGTCATAATGACCACTGACGTGCTAAGTGTAGACGTGTGGACCCATCTAACTAGGTGGTCCATCATCAATGTCCACATGTGTTGAGCTTGTCATCTCAACACTCCCCCTCAAGCTCAACTGCATCTCTGCAACTCCAAGTAAGCTTCGAAACTTTTGAAGCGATACCCAATGCCTTCGTGAAGATGTCAGCTATCTGATCTTGTGTGCTGACATACACCAAGTCAATCTCACCTGCTAGTACATTCTCTCTCACAAAGTGGTAGTGTACCTCAATATGTTTTGTCCTGGCATGGAACATAGGGTTCCTAGCCAACTGTATACTGCTCATGTTGTCACAATAAATGACAACTGGACCTTCCACCTGCATATCCAAATCAGCCAATAACTTTTGCAGCCATACTACCTCACATGCTGCAATAGCAACACCTCTATACTCATCCTCTGTACTCGACAAAGCAACTGTAGATTGCTTTTTGCTGCTCCAAGCAATTGCTGCACTACCAAGAGAGAATATGTATTCGTTGGTAGATCTTCTATCAGACATACTACCAGCCCAATATGCATCTGTGTATCCAAACACCTGTACATTTGTACCTGCTTCATAGAAAAGTCCATAATGTAATGTGGACTTCACATATCTTAATATGCGTCTGACTGCATCCAAATGTGGCTTTCTAGGTACTTGCATAAACTAACTCACAAGACCAACAACGTAGCTCAAGTCTGGCCTTGTAATGGTCATGTAGATCAAACTCCCCACTATCCTCATGAACATAGTAGGGTCTTCTATCTCATCCCCAACATCAACACTCAACTTTACATTCTGCTCCAACGGGACTGAAAGTGGTTTGCATGCTGTCATACTATACTTGGACAACATATCCAAGCCATACTGTCTTTGGGACAGCCATATACCATCATCACATCTGATCACCTCAATGCCAAGGAAGTACCTTAGCTCACCTAAATCCTTCATCTCAAACTTCTTCTTCAAAAAGTCCTTGACTTCAGCAATCCCACTATCACTATCACTTGTAATAATCAAGTCATCCACATAGATGACTATGATGACCAAACCTGCATCTCCGTTTCTCACATAAAGTGAGTGATCAGCATCAGAAACATAGAAGCCAATATTGACAAGATACTCTCTGATCTTGTCAGACCATGCTCTAAGTGCTTGCTTGAGCCCATAGAGTGTATTCTTCAACCTGCACATATACGTGGGATGCTTTAAATCTTCATAACCTGTTGGTTGATCCATATACACTTCTTCCTGCAAATCACCATGCAAGAAGGCATTCTTCACATCCATTTGCTGCAACCTCCAACCTTTGGCTGCTGCCAAAGCAATCACACATCTGACAGTTGCCATCCTAGCAACTGGACTGAAGGTTTCATCATAATCTATGCCATATGTCTAGGCATAGCCTTTTGCAACTAGCCTAGCTTTGTACCTACTAATAGAACCATCTACATTGTGCTTAATCTTATAAACCCACTTACATCCAATGGCTATCTTGTCCTTCGGCAATGATACTAGATCCCAAGTCTTATTGGCCTCTAATGCAGCCATTTCCTCATCCATTGCTGCATCCCAATGAGCATGACCAACAGCCTCCTCAAAATATGTGGACTCAACATCCTCAACTAGTTTCACCATATAAGCATAATGGTAAGCTGCATAACCTTCAAAACCAAATCTTTTAACATGGTATCTCACCCTGCTAGACCTGCGTACCACTGATCACTCAATGGAGTTTTTGCATTAACGTGTGCTCTCTCTGCTTACTCTGAACTTATATGTGACAGGGTTATAACAGCGATACCCTTTCTGCTCTAAAGAGTATCCAATAAAGACACACTTTTCAGCCTTTGGATCCAGTTTCTTCTGCAACTCATCTGGCACATGAACATATGCAATGCAGCCAAACACTTTCAAGTGTGATACATCAGGCTTCTTGCCAGTAAAGCATTCTTCAGGAGTCATACCATGAACTGCAGCTGTGGGAGTTCTATCATTATATAAATAGCAGTATGAACAGCCTCAGACAAAAAATGCTTAGGCATATTCTTTTCAGCCATCAAGGCATGTGCAACTTCTGCAATATGCCTGTTTTTCTTTTCTGCAACCCCATTTTGCTGTGGGGTATATCTGCATGTGAACTGTCTCTTTATCCCATGAGACCTCAGAAAATCACTGAACTCATTCGAGAGGTACTCTCCCCCTCCATCTGACCTCAAACACTTTACTTTCAAGCATGTTTCTCTTTCAACTGCAGCCTTGAAAGTTCTAAAGTGCTCAAACGCTTCACTCTTTTCCTTCATAAAATATACCCACAGCTTTCTAGAACAATCATCAATGAATGTGACAAAGTATGAACTGCCTCCAAGAGATACATTTTGTGTAGGCCCCCAAATGTCTGTATGCACAACATCAAGGATATTTCTGCTTACATCTCTGTCATGTGAGAAGGGTTGTTTTGCCTGCTTACCAAACTGACATGCTTTGCATACCTTATGAAATTCTGCAACTCTAAATGTAGGCAAACATGTAGCCAACCCTTTGGACTGTATTAATTTCAGCCTTTGTACATTTGCATGTCCAATGTGTTTGTGCCAAATTTCAATGTCTGCAACAACACCTTTTCCTTTAGCATACATAGCAGCATTCATAGTAGGAATTCCAGCATCCAAAGTAAACATACGTCCAACTCTACTCCCCTTTGCAATTAACCTGCACTTGTCATTGAAGTCTTCTACAAAGCAGCCCTTTGCATTAAATCTCACTTGCAGCCCTTGCTCTACCATTTGACCGACTGACACCAAGTTCTTTGTAATAGATGGCACATTTTACATGTGAAAGACTCTTTGTCTTACCATCATGCAAGGACAAGGGAACTTTTCCAATGTGTGAAATTGGGTGGCATGAATCATCACCCGTTTGCACATAACCTGCATTTTGTAAATCCTGCATCTCTCCAAACCATTCTGCATGGCTGGTCATATGATTGGATGCACCTGAATCAACATACCAAACATCATCATGTGTTTCCTTTCCTGTAACAGCATTCAGCATATGCTGCATAACAAACATACGTTCATTTTTGTCTTCATTCTGTCGTGAAGACGATGCATAGTTACAAAAGACTTCCAAGCCTTTTCATTGTTAAGTCCACCCAAGGTTGACGACACTGAATCATCATCATCGGGCATTGCATCAATCGCTGCCAAGGCATCTGCAATGCTCCTTACCTTCAGTGTATACTCATTAATAGACATCTTCCCTTTCTTCAATGTATTCAACTTTTGCTTGAGTTGAATCTTTCGTGCCTTTGTATTTACAGAAAACATACTTTCAAGTATGGTCCAAGCTGCATATGAATTCTCTGCATTTCTAATATGTCCCAGCATATTATTGTCAATTACTGCAGACAGCCAATATATGACATTCTTGTCTTTTGCATTCCATTCCTTTCGTGCCTTTGTCTCTTCTGCAGTTGGAGGATCACTCACCTCCGGCTCCTTTTCTTCACCCGAAACAAACTCGTAGAGGCCTTTTCCAATAAGGAAGTTCGTGACATAGAACTTCCATGAAGGGTAGTTGTTCTTGTCGATCTCCTCAATGATGGGGCTTCTACTATTCTCTGCCATTATCACAAAATTAATACCAAATAGCAAGAAAATCTTCTGCAACCCTCGACCTGTAGTGCACAGTAATACACATGACAGCCTTTTTCACTGTATGCTTAACAATACATGCAATCTGCAACCAGTTTGTAGATAAACCTTGTGTTTACTCACTACTAAACACCTTTGAACTTACAGATCTAAAATCTGTAATCTGCGCACCCACTTTCAGTCAATACAGTCGAAGTCACAGTGTACCGTGAAACTGTTGTCCGCAACCTTGCGGCTCTAAAACGGGCCCTGAATTGGCTTCAGATGCCCAAAATAACCGCGGGAAGGCCCTAAAGGGCTGATCTCCAGAATACACAACGCTCTTCATGCACACCAAATCTCACTGCAATCTGAGATTTTTGCTCTGCCCTGCTTCCGATGCCTCCACAGGCACTATCCAAGAGAAAGAGTGAAAGGATGGGAGAGCTTCTTACCCGTGGCTTGCTTGCTCGAGCCTTGCTTCTTCTTCTTCGCTTCAACCTTCGAAATCAGCCTCTCTTAGTGGCACAGCTCTGATACCATGTCAAGAATTGCATGGTGGAGGGACTTGCTCAAGATGCTATGTCGAACACACACAGAATGCACAAGGAGAAGCTCACTCAAGAGACAAGAAGAGAGATAGAGGCAAAACGTTTTCTTGCTGGTTTTTTCTTCTTCTTCCACACACTTTACAATGTACACAAAGTATAGATAAGATACAACATAAAGAAAAGTGGCCTACTAAGTCAAACAATGCATAACCGACTACACTAGTCGACTGGCACTATAACTATGCCAGCTGTAAATAGGTGTAACAACCTGAATATAATAAGTAATGAGTCAGTGGCCATGTGAGAGTCATAATGACCACCGATGTGCTAAGTGTAGACGTATGGATCCATCTAACTAGGCGGTCCATCATCAATGTCCATATGTGTTGAGCTTGTCATCTCAACACCGCTTCATTGCTTACTTCTCCTCTTGTCCCGATCTCGCCTTCATTACCACATGCAACTATCTTAGGCTATTAAAAATATTACTTAAGCAGGATCCCACCCTGGTAGAATATGGTCTCTCCCTACTCTTTTTTTATCCTAATGCCATAGATAGCTACGCAATGACCTGCCTAATGATGTGAGCTAGCCTTCTACCTTCCTTCTACCTAGCTATTCTCGAGGATATGAGTGACGGCCAATTCATCGCTGTAACCACCCATTCCTCTCCACCACCTCTCTTCATGTCCGTTTGAACCTTAAGCGTCACATGCAGAGCTGGAAATTTGAGTCACTCCATTAAATCCCCTTCCCCACCACATTCTAATGATGATAAGTAGCAATTAGCTACTGTTTGAATCATGTAACTCAATAAGCAAAAAAAACTTTAAAAAATGAGAAAAGCAAAGAAAAGAAAAGAGAAGGTCAAACACAAAGACAACAAACAAATAACAATGAAAGGAGCACACGACACGTCTAAACACAATCCACAGCACATAGCTCATAGTCATTGCACCTAGGGGTCCTCAAGTTATGCATATTCTATGGTCTCGGTCGACCGCCTCCATTCCTAACCCCATAGCCCTTTTTGACTCTCCACTTCACGCTTAGGGCACCTCAAGGACAGGACATACCTAGGGAGGTAACACTTGTCTACGGTTAGACCTGTCACCCTAAGCTACATACAACGCACCTCCCTTTACACGAATGGGATCCTCAAGTGTGGGACATCATCGAGACTTGCCTGTGGTTGGACCCAGCTTCTCGTTCCACCAACACGAGCACAGAGCACTGCATGGTGAGGTAGACACTTTCCTTAGGTAGAGCACTTTCTCCTTTTAGGTACAACAAGATGCTGCAAACCACCAACTTCGGAGGCCCTCATCATCCACTCGACATACCTTGGGTTCTCCATCCAAATCACCAAAGTTTCCCAATCAACGGAGTCCACGTGTGGCCTTATCATCACCCCACCAGCCACTTGCCCAGAGCCCACCTTTCCACAACAAAGAGCTCGAAGTGCCATGGGATTGGCACGCGTCTCGGAGGGAAGTAAAACAATAAGCAGTCCATGGGTCTTGGCGGTTGAGTGTAAGCTCCCACCACATCTATCAACAATGGACTGATGTGTTTAACTCATTGGAATGAAGGTCAGAGCATAGCTATACAAAGGTGATACAATCATCCTTTAAGTCATATGGTTATTTCTAAGTGTCTTCAAGGAGTGCTTTGTCCTCAATAATCAATAGCCTAGGTTGTCCAAGACACTCTATGACAAATCAATGGCCCAATTGATTTATATATGAGATGAGTAAAATAAAAAAATCATGAATTAAAAAACATAGCAAATAAATATGGAGTAAGAGATAGAGAATATGATTGGCTTATAGAATACTTAGCAGGAAAATGAAGGACTGGTTCCCCTCACATAAAATTGGATCAAAAGGAGTTTGGAAATATAAGGGATTCATCCGATGGCTTGGAGTTACAAACCAGACTCTTGTTGCTCTAAATTTCTATTTGTGGGTGTGGTAATGAGGGGAAAGGTGGTGGACAATTGATTCGAGGGTTTTTCAAAATCATTCATTCCCTTCATTTTGCAGGTCGGTTTACTCTATTATGGAAAATAATGTCAAAGCGGCTTCCCATAAAGATTGAATCACTAACTTTACAAGAGTTTCCAATTTGTGCCTACTAGAAAGCATCATATATATCTTTTGGCAGTGAAGAGAGGATAGATCCCTTTGGTTCAAAGTAAAAACATGGTTTCAAAATGGTGGCTTAAATGCCAACATAAAACCAAGATTTGCTATTTTTGGTGACAAAGCCATTTGGATGGGAAGTCCCTCAAATTGTGGAATCTCGCAAGGGTCCTCATTTGTAAGTCTTTATGGGCAAATTGGAATAGGTCCTAATGTAGAAAGCACCTATGCGCGACAGAAGGTTTGTTTAGGTCTCCTAGGTTGGGGATGCTCTCTATATATTGCATTCTATGAAGGGATGCTAATGCCTTTAAGCTAGAATATAAATCACTAGCATGGTAGGTGTAGGGATAGGAAAGTATAGTGCCTCTTTTTCCCACGAAGATGTAAACATCTCATTCTCGCTGAGAGATTGAATATAATCACTCACCGAGAAAGAAGTATGATATTTCCTTCGCCACCAAACTTCGTTGTCTTCTGAACAACGAGAGAAATACCGAAGCCACTAGGAAGTATTATCGATTTCTCAGAAGGATTGACAAGGGGATAGGGTAAGGTGCTCCAGCGAAGAAGCCGACGAGTCCTCGAGTCCGCGAGCAAACAAAAACCCTATTCGATTCGATGGTAAGCTCCTGTTCTGTGTTCTTACACACACACACACACACACACACACACACACACACACACAGCGAGAGAGCGAGAGCGAGCTTCTTCTATTTACCGTTTCCTTCATGTTTCGTGCCATGCTTTCTTGTTGTACGGTGATTCTTCGTAGCTATTTGTCTCAAAGAAAACTAGCAAATGAGAGCATTTGCAGTGTGCGAGCGTACCAACCACAAGGAAATAGCGCCGCTCATATGGAACTATAAAAGCTTGGCTCTTGCTCTTTCGTAATACTCTGGCGCAAAATCTCACTGCGGATACAAAAGCACGAAGTTTGAGCAACATGTATAGCAAACCGCAGTTTTGTTAGGTTCGTCACGACATACTGAGTTGCAGTGTTTCTGGGGATCATAGGTTATGGGAGGATTGTTTTTTGCGTGATAGTGTATGTAAACACAATTTTGACACACGAGGACCTGATTTTTTTCTCTTGCTAGTTTAGTGATAGTGTATGTAAACACAATTTTGACATACAACTTTTGGGAAAATGTGGAAAATGGAGTGAAGATGGGAAGAAACATTCTGCTTCACACCTACAAAGAGAAATGGGTTCCTTCTTCTGGGATCCAAAACTTGGCCTTGGGAGAGGAGGTAGCTACAGTCTCCTTTGCCAAGAAAATGAGGCTCAACCTGGAGAGGAGGGGCCCTCATGAGAGGTCCTCTTACCGAGTCCGTACTAGGTATCCTTGCAATGTTAGTCCATAATTGAAACACAAGCGCAATATGTAAATACTAGAAAGATGCGTGACTTGTGCACGTTAGGCCATAATTGAATCACAAGGCTAGCATGCAAGCACTAGAAAAACGCTTGAGAACTTGTGTTATAATTCTTCATTTAGATGCTACTTGGTGTATTACATAGTGTCTGAGAATGAAAGGAAAATTAATATAAATAGTCAAGCTAGAAGAGAGTTCCCACTATTACTTGGAAGGCATGCTCAAGAGGTGGTGAAAGAGAGGAAGTATGATCAACAGTGTGCAATGGCAAAAGGAGGATACACTTGAGTGTGCCTAGTGGGTATTGAGAGTGTGCAAGGAGACATATCTTGTCTAGTGTTGTAGCAAGTGGAAATGGTATGTATTGGCATGGGGATGGGTTACAACTCTGTCCTCAATCTATTGGATTGAAGAGTTACTTTTTTTGGGGGGGGCAGGTGGGCACAAGGGACTGTTAATGATCATGAATGAGGAACCAATGGCAGCTCAAAAATGGTATTGTATGCTCTCAAGGGAGGCAAGATGTGCCTAAGGGCCAAGTTTGCAAGTGGTAAGCAAATTGCTTAGTCAAGCCTTTGAGGGTAGTGTAATGTAGTTGGTTTAGCAAGGGTCCGCTGCCGTCGATGGTTGTGGAAACCTTATGTGCAAGATGCAGAATCATTATGCTCCTCCGCCACTAAGGAGGGCCTACATCACTAGTCGTAGGTGAGGTAGGAGTTGTCGAATTATAGGATTCGTCATCTTGAGATTGCCTAGTCTTACAATCGTTATCAATATGGCTAGGCTTTGGGCAGTGGGTAGTCACATGGAATGGCCTTTTTTGAGTCCCCCATCCTCGTGCCTATTCCATGTGATTGTATAGTCAGATGGGATGGCAATTCATGGCTTTACTTGTCCTTGTCCTTGTCCTTGTTCTCTACTCTTCTTTGACCCTATTTCCCATCTCATGTGACTTTGACAAAACGTATTTTGCTTAGGAGGTATTGCTAGAGGGGTTTTGGGGTGTTGGAGTGTTGGAGTGGATATTGTTTGGGGAGGAGAATTTGCCCTTCTATATTTACAGTTATTGTTGCAACCTGTCTTACACTTTGAAGAGGTGGAAAGAAAGGCCTGCAATCATGCATATTGTGAGAGTTGACACTAGAACCCATGAGTGAACATACAAATAATTTGCTATATGACAGTGAAATGCTTAGCTAGTAGCTTGTTTAAGAACATAGTAACTTGATTGTCAATTGATTTCGATAGGCCAATGTTAGTGTACTTAGTGAGTTATTCTTTGGTACTTTGCCATGACTTTCAAGTCTCTTTCATTATGGAAGGCTAATGGAGCTCATGTTTGAGATTGTTTCAATTAGTACAGGCTCTCGGTGAGGAGTGGGTTAGTGAGATGAGCCTAGTGAGAGGATGCAGTCTAAAATGTTGCAATTGAGAATGAGCCTTGGGCGGCAGACCTTACATCAAGTTGATAATAGGGTAGCATTGTGAGTATGTGGATCAAGTTGTGGCTCTAATCCTTGTACCAAGCTCCAATGACCTTGACAAGTGAGGGGTTGTTGCTTGAAGTTTTTCCATGTAGAAGTGTGATACCTTTTAAAACAAGTGTCACTAAAAGCATTCTTGGCTGTAGCAATGGGTATCGAAGGCACTGAAGGATGTGGCTCACAGCATCAGGCTACACTTGGGGAATATCCCCAAAGGGCCCACTAAGCAAAGAAGGCAAATTTGGGGTTTTGTGCAGGACAGCAACTTGTGTGGAAAGCAAGACTTTAGTTGCAGGCAGCAGCAGCTGATGTTAGCCAAAGAGCTGTGTTTTGATCAGCAGTAGTAGCATTGATATTTAGAGCAAAAAATTTGATTGCCTTGAACAACATAGATGTTGAAAACACGTGGGTTGGGGGTAGTAGATGCTGTGTGTAGCAGCAGAAGGGGTGGCCTGGGTAGAAGCAATAGTGCTCCTTTGGAAGGGTCCTAGCTGATGGGGATAAGAGTGTGGCAACAGGGTGTAACAATATGCTACGGTTTGCACAGAGAAAGCACAGATTGTACAATCAAAACTAGAATGCAATCAACCTAGAAAAAAACAAAAAATGGAAAGGGAGAGAGAAGAGTATCTGACAAATGAATGAATGCTGTAAACGATGGAGTGAAGGTGCTAGGGATGTGGGTGGTCAAGGAGTGGAGATGTCCAACAACCAGTGACTCTCATCAGGGTGGACTGAAGGAGAGTGCTGTTCTCTGTGTACATATCCCGAGTGCAGCAATACCACCAAATCTGAGTTAGATGCAGTAGGTTGGGGTTGAGGGTGATGACACGCAGCAGCAGAGGGCGTAGTGCAGAAGAAAAGGATTGAAATATGCTGTCATGGAGCAGAAGTATGCGGAAAGTGAAGATCAGAGGAGTATCCAATAGACAGAGCCAGGCAGATCTGAAGGACAGCTGTTCAGATGCCAAGTGAAGAATCTGCTGCAGGTCATCTACAGACTACTGTTTGGGAATGAAAACACAGCTGCTGAGCAGGTCAAGATGGCTGTAGCAGGGCTGGAGACTATTGAACAGCAGTAGCAGCAGTCATTGATGTACAGCCAGCCAAAAATGTAGCTGGAAATTCCACGTGCAGGCTGGGCGACAGCAGGGGCACAAAACATTCTGGCTGCAGCCTCTGGAGCTGATGTGATGGGTGGCAGCAAGAGCAGCACCTCTGGATATTGGTGTACTGATGATGCCACCATTTGTGGATAATGGGTATGATGTGGGATACGGAAAATAAATCATGGTGTGCACTCTGAGTCCCTCTAATAGAACAAATTGGAGCCAGAATAAGTCTAAAGTGTTGTATAAAACGGCAAAGATGCCTTTTTGAGGCTGTTCTAATGAGCCAAAAAATGCCAAAAAAATCTGTAAGTTTGGCAAAGTGATAGTTGTTTTATTGAAAGTCCTGGAGTTTCAGTTTAATTTGAATTTCTTTTCGGGGCTATACAAGAGTCAAATAACATGGTCAATAATTGAGGATTAAACTCGACTTACTTTTTGTAGCTTACATGAGAGAGAATTCATATCCATGGTTAGATTTTGTCCACTGGGGATTGTTGTTGCAGCAAGTAGGTCCTATGGTTTTTACTCGTACAGCTGTTCAGGAGGTAGCTGCTCCATGATGGTACCTCTTGATTTCTTAGCTGTTTTCTAGCTCTCTTTGTCTTTAGTTCGCTGGCTAGAAGGCCCTCTGTACTTGTCAGTTCTTTGTGAGAGAGAGAGAGAGAGAGAGAGAGAGAGAGAGAGAGAGAGAGATCCTGCCCTGGCTATGGATCGCCCTTGGCAGGACTGGGACCTTGCAGGCCGGTTGAGTCTGGAAAAGGCCTCTACTAATCAGGTGTATCATCTTCTCATTAAAGATCACCAATGGCTGGGTGTGAAAGTTAATACTGTTTGGGGCCTGCGGAAATCAATGTCATGGTGGCAGGCAACGCTGATGGCGGGATGGCAGAATAAGGCACCTTTCAAATGCAAGGTCTTTCTGTGGCGGGTAATGATTGGTGGTCTTCTTCTTGCCTCGGCCCTTTCCAAGCGTCGAATCTCGAATGGTAATTGTTTCTTCTGCACCACTACGGCGGAATCGGCCCGACATCGTTTTCTTTCTTGCTCGCTCGCCAAGAATATCTGGTCACTCTTGTCGCAAATCTGGCACGCAGTGGTGCTGACTCCTTTCGATTGGGTTTTTGTGCGCCCAAACTATCCCACACCGCCACCGTTACATATGAAGATCTTATTTCACTTTTTCAGATACTGGGGATGCTGGCACATTTGGACCACCCGAAATGCTTTTCTCTTTGATTCGGCTTCTAATGTACCGCGACATATTGCAAGGCTTAAAGGGCTCTTGCATTGGCAACTAGATCTCATCAGGCACTCTGACTTGCTCCCTCGGGAGGATTTGCATTCCTGGCATTTGGCAATTGCCTCTGGGCCCTTGCCATGATTGGTGTAACCTTTTTAGTATACTAGTCCGGGGATTTCCCACACGTTGGCCTAGGGCCCTCGTGTCTCTTGTACTCATGTAACAATGTAATCTTGTACTTTTTTTCGTAATTAATACAATTACCTTTTACGAAAAAAAAAAGAGAGAGAGATCCTAAGGCACAAAAGGGGCAAATCTGTATGAGATTTGATTGATTACAAAAATTTCATATCAAGTTTAGCAAACAAAATCTGGATAACATATAAATGTTATCTAACAAACTTCCAGATAAGATACAACAATAGCTTTCACTTATTCTAGAATATAATTAGTGCCCCACTTTTGAGCATTAATTTGACAACATCCAAGTGTGTGCTCACACAGGACACGTCAAACTTTGACTGATCGTTCACACGGAACACCACATCTAACAATGTATATACAAGTCTGGTGAAACAATGCAAATGCTTTCCTAATTTGACCTGTATTGTCTATTCTCTAGGGTTCTGAAACTGTCAACCCAAAAGCATATCCTCTGGCAGATGCTCACCTTACCATTACTATTATGGATATTGTGCAACAAGCAGCTAATTACAAACAGCTGAAAAAGGGTGCAAATGAAGGTTGGTTTTTTGAGTTTAGAGGTGTTTTTCTAAGTAGACAAATTTTACGCACACCATTGATGGTCCCTTTATCTTTCATTTTCTGCTTTCTGCAGCTACAAAGACCCTGAATAGAGGGATTGCAGAGTTCATAGTAATGGCAGCAGATACAGAACCACTTGAGATCTTGTTGCATCTTCCCTTACTAGCTGAAGATAAGGTCGGTTATGTGTTCCTGATCTATCAATACTCTTGAAATTTAAAGGTTCCATGTGCTTGTCATTTCGTCTTTTGGCTGTTAGATTGAACCAAGATTTAAGTAATTTGTGTTTGCAGAATGTTCCTTACGTGTTTGTGCCCTCAAAACAAGCATTAGGCCGAGCATGTGGTGTTTCACGTCCAGTCATAGCATGCTCTGTGACATCAAACGAGGGAAGTCAATTGAAAAGTCAAATAAATCACCTGAAGGTTTATACACTGTTCATTTCTTGCCTTCAAGAAAAGCCTTTTTGTTGAATATTGGGCCTGTACTAATGTCCCAATGGATTGTATTGTGTACTTGCAGGATGCTATTGAGAAACTGCTGATTTGAACAAAGAGGAAATAAATGCTCCAAAGTAGAATCGTTTTGTTGAATAAACTTCACTTATGACATGGCCATATGGGCAAAGATGGTGTTCTGCTCATGACTTGTCCCTTTTGAAATGCCTATATGGGCAGGTTGTGTGATTTGTCCATGGGTCTTTTAATGATGGCCATTGAGGTGCTACACATCAAGTTTTATCTAACGGCAGTTGCATTTTAGGGATGCAACTGGCAACGATGTTGAAAGTTCTTGCATTGGTTATGACTGTGATGTTGAAAGTTCTTGCAACAATGTTGAAAATTCTTGCATTGGTTATGACTGTGATGTGAACTTTGACTTGGTTTTGCTCAGAAAATAACATTTGGCTTGCCAGGAGTTCCAACATTGTACTGAATATGCACATCTTAGTATGGAATTCATACATGTAGTGGTGTGTAGCTTTTTCTGTGTCAAAACTGAAATTTGATAAAACCATAATTGTTAATGGGCCTATTTCATACTTTTGTTTAGGCGATTTCTTGCTACATGCATAACCAATTAATAAAGTATGCATTCTGAAGACTAATATGACAGGTTATTTGAGAGAGGGGGGATCTGAAGACCTTATGCTGTGTTTATATGCAGTGTTTAGGGGTGGTTTATGTAGTACGTTGTTAGAGTTGTGTGGTTTTACTAATCTATGGCAAGAAGATGAATGAGGTAGGGGAAGGATAATTTTGTTATATTTTTGAAATTCTATGGTCATATGATTCTGGCACAAGCCATGGGTAGGTTTTTTGTAGGATTCTTTACTTGTAGGTGACACGTCTCATTTACAAAGGGTGAACTCCCAAGTTAGAGTCTCCTTCAAGAAATAAGGATTTTCTATGTTTCTCTTAATTTGGCTATAATTCCTCATTTCTTACATGTAACTAACTATTTCTAGATGTGTGTGCGTATGCATAGAGTCTAGTTTCGAACATGCCATCTTTCAATAATGTTGGGAAGAGCCCAAAATATGATATGTAAGCTCACTTTAGAGGCAAGGTTCTTGAATACATCATAATATTGTGGCAGGATGTGTTTACGTGTTTTCAAGTTGGGAGAGACTACTAGTTAAGTGATCAAATCTGCCCCTTCATAATGTAGGGAGGTACTACAACAAGATTTAGCACACAACGCTATATACCGTTGCTTGTATTCTCCTTAAAATGGAAAGTTATAATGATATGTGGTGCCTTGGGGGGGGTTGGGGGAGGGGGGGAGAAGATGAATGAGGTAGGGGAAGGATAATTTTGTTATATTTTTGAAATTCTATGGTCATACGACTTTGGCACAAGCCATAGGTAGGTTTTTTGTAGGATTCTTTACTTGTAGGTGACACGTCTAATTTACAAAGAGTGAACTCCCAAATTAGAGCCTCTTTCAAGCAATAAGGATTTTCTATGTTTCTCTTAATTGGGCTATAATTCCTCATTTCTTACATGTAACTAACTATTTCTAGATGTGTGTGTGTGCATAGAGTCTATTTTGAACATGCCATCTTTCAATAATGTCGGGAAGAGCCCAAAATATGATATGTAAGCTCACGGGGGGAGGGCAAGAAGATGAATGAGGTAGGGGAAGGATAATTTTGTTATATTTTTGAAATTCTATGGTCATATGACTCTGACACAAGCCATAGGTAGGTTTTTTGTAGGATTCTTTACTTGTAGGTGACACGTTGTCGTACTGCTGCGCATCCGAGATGTGGAATCCACCAAAAAGATATGCTAAACATGGGACTGATGAAGAGGTACGTCTAGATGCTTTCATTTATCTTTACAACTTGAAAACTTGTAGCATTACAGGAGCTTTGGAAACTGGACATGAAATGCATGCTGAAATAATTCAAAGGGGATTTGAAAAGGGAGTTCCTTGTGGGAAACATGCTGGTAGAAATGTATACCAAATGTGGCTTTCAAGGAGATGCTGCCAAGTTTTTGACAGGCTACCAGTTTGAAACATAGTTCCTTAAATTGCGAAGCTTTCAAGATATGTAGAATGTGGGAAAAGGATTGCTATTTTTCTGTTTCTCTGAAAAAGCCAAAGAGGGAAAGAAGGAGGGCCAGTTGATAGGGAACTTGATGTCCTATCTAGACAGTAATGACAATGACCAGCAGTCAAATAAAAATGGTTCTGATTATACAATCAATTTGATAGGGGAAGATGGGCATATAAAATCATCTAGTGGCAATATGACTGGACGTCATAATGAATCGTTTGGTTCTGAGGTCTCCAACATAAGCAAGAAAGGTAGCAACAAGAGCTTGATTGATGAAGACGTGTTTGTACCCACTGACAGCTATATATATGTGGCCCTTCTCAAAGCCTATTCTAAATTAAAAGACAGGGAAAGTGGCCTTGCATTTCACAGTGAAATCATCAAAATTGGACTGCCAGTCGATGCCTTTATCGGCAACACTTTGGTGAACATGTACTGCAAATGTGACTCTCTTCGAGAATCCCGTCAGGTGTTTGACAGGCTTCCAGCCCAGGATGGAGTGTCTTGGAATTATTGTCATGAATGACCTTTACCACATACGGGCCAAAACAACGCTTTACCATCTTCCTAGAAGCATTGTATTGATTGTCTAGGCTGTTGTCATAGACAAGCACCCAGTCATTTTCTTGAATTGCTCTTGGCCAAAGTCGATGTCGCTTATCAAATCTTCTTTTGTTCTTTAGTCTTGCTGTCTTAAGCTTCTCAATATCTGCTTGAACATCTTCAGACCTTCTTTCTAGCTACCATATGCGCAAAGTCAGCAATTCTTCTCTACTAATTCCTTCCTCCTAAGGTAAAGACTCCATGTGAGAATAGATTCTTCAATTGGTATGATTGGTTGTTGTCCACGCATAGGTTCAGCTGGCATATAGCCAATCACTGAATTGTGAGTAGTCTGGTCAGCCCATAATTCAAAAGGTAGCAGTATCTCCAGCTGATTATACATATGTTTGTAGCTAGAAAGCATGTGGCTCCTTGGGAGACAAAGAAAGAGGCCAGCTAATTTGTGAAGAGATTGCCAGAAAAGGACTGGATAAAGATGTCTTTATTGGCACTACTATGGTAGATATGTATGCCAAGTGTAGCTCTCTTCTTGAGGCACAAAAAGTCTTTGACCAACTGCGGACTCGGAATGTAGTCTCATGGAATGGACTGATAGCAAGATATATTGAAGATAGGAGGGCTTCAAAAGCAGTCGAATGCTTTGCACAAATGCAATTAGAGAGACTGTCTCCAGATGATATTCCCAATACCTGCTTTCCTGGTGGAGAGAAAAGCCAAATTGGGAGGCTGCTTTATGGGTCTGAAGGAAAAAGAAGAGCCGTTGGAAACGGACTGTGGGAGGTCGTTGTTTTTTTTTTTTGGACAGGCGAAGTTTTATTTAGGAGGAGAGAGGGAACATGGTAATCGTCATCTGGTCTGGGAAAAAAAAAGGTGTGATTTTTTGTATGGAAGGGGGGAGCCTAAGTTACAGGGAGAAACGAAAAACAGGATGATGCGGGAGAACCCCACAACAGCACAGAGGATCATCAATCTAGTAAGCGCCTCCAATTTGACACGGGATGCAGCAAGGAAGATGAATTTAGTGAATGCTTTCAATCAGATACGAAATGCAAAGTAGAAACTGGGGATGAATCAAGAGACAAACAGAAAAAGGATGTATCTCAGAGGACACGACGTAAAGGGGAATCAAGCAGAGAGGAGGGAAGAGGATTGAAACCAGAAAACGATAGGGAGAAAAGGGAAGCTCTCTCTCTGGGGGAAGGCGCAGAAAGATTAAAAAGGTTTGAAGTATCGGTAACTGCTGCTGCAACAGAGAAATGTTGCGAAAGCAATAGTTTGAGCTGCGACAGAAGACGAAAAGAAAAATGTATCAAAACTGAGAGATGCAAAGAGTGTGTGGGCACTGAAGCTGTTCAAACTCCTCTACGTCCTCTCCTCTATATCCTGTCGTGTTTCGACCCATCTCTCTTCGTGTCTTGCCGCCATGACAATGTGATCCTTAATAAGCTGAAAAATTTAATGATTATCCTGGTGCAAAGGAACTTGACGAAGAAGGTGATGGAGTACAAAACGAAGGAGGAGACATCGTAGAAGCTGTGAACACAGAAGCTACAATGGAGGAAAACCAGAAGAAGCTACGGCCCTGTTGATGCTGATCGATGGTTGAAGCCAGTCACACAATGTTAAATTGATGTCCTTACCAGCCAGTTGTTGAGGAGGAGAAAGGCACGCTATCATGCTTAGAGAGGGAGGACATTGATACAAGTTGGGAGTGAGCATCCGAATCCTGGGAAGAAGGAAACAGTCAGTCTGGGGAAAATTAGGACAGACATCTATGAGAGCATAACAACAGTAATTAATGCTTCATGAAGAACCGTGTATAGATGCTCATCCCACAACGATTTTGTCTTGAACCAGACCATCAAACTATCTTGAAGAAAGAAGTTGTGCTGTCCAATTTTCCAGCTCACTGATCTGTTTTTATGCTGTGCATCATGATTGATGAGAAAACATGAGATTTCAAGGCAGATTCTAAGCTTTCCTTTAACCATCCATATTTCCCAACATAAATTATGTTTGTTCCTGATAAAGAGTGCCAGAAAACTGACTTATTAGCCACAACTGAAGACTATCTCTGGGTCTGACTGATCCAGGAACAGGGCAGATTGAAGGCTAACATTATATATAAAAATGGAAAATTTGAAGACTGTTTCTAACCGTAAGCCATCTCAATATCAGTAAATAGTCATCATGATGGAACTTGAATCAGAAAATTACCCACGTTCATCCACTTTCTCACTCATCGATGAAGATCATACTCTTCGAAATTCTCTTTGAAATGTATAGATGATCTATGCAATCCAGAGGCTGCTCGGGTTTCTTCATCTTGAATCTTGAATCTCTTGTTGACAGAAATAAAACAGAGTCTTGACATTATTTCCTCATCTTGCTTATTCATCTGATTGATCTTTTATCCTGAAATTTATCAAGGTCTTCTGAAGACGCGACTTTGCTTTCACAAACCCTTCGACAACGTCTCATTTACAAAGAGTGAACTCCCAAGTTAGAGTCTCTTTCAAGCAATAAGGATTTTCTATGTTTCTCTTAATTTGGCTATAATTCCTCATTTCTTAAATGTAACTAACTATTTCTAGATGTGTGTGTGTGTGCATAGAGTCTAGTTTCGAACATGCCATCTTTCAATAATGTTGGGAAGAGCCCAAAATATGATATGTAAGCTCACTTTAGAGGCAAGGTTCTTGATTACATCACAGTATTGTGGCAGGATGTGTTTACGTGTTTTCAAGTTGGGAGAGACTACTAGTTAAGTGATCAAATTTGCCCCTTCATAATGTAGGGAGGTACTACAAAAAGATTTAGCACACAATGCTATATACCGTTGCTTGTATTCTCCTTAAAATGGAAAGTTATAATGATATGTGGTGCCTGGGGGGGGGGGGGGGGGGGAAGAAGATGAATAAGGTAGGGGAAGGATAATTTTGTTATATTTTTGAAATTCTATGGTCATATGACTTTGGCACAAGCCATAGGTAGGTTTTTGGTAGGATTCTTTACTTGTAGGTGACACGTCTCATTTACAAAGAGTGAACTCCCAAGTTAGAGTCTCTTTCAAGCAATAAGGATTTTCTATGTTTCTCTTAATTTGGCTATAATTCCTCATTTCTTACATGTAACTAACTATTTCTAGATGTGTGTGTGTGTGTGCATAGAGTCTAGTTTCGAACATGCCATCTTTCAATAATGTTGGGAAGAGCCCAAAATATGATATGTAAGCTCACTTTAGAGGCAACGTTCTTGAATACATCACAATATTGTGGCAGGATGTGTTTACGTGTTTTCAAGTTGGGAGAGACTACTAGTTAAGTGATCAAATTTTCCCGTTCATAATGTAGGGAGGTACTTCAATAAGATTTAGCACACAATGTTATATACCGTTGCTTGTATTCTCCTTAAAATGGAAAGTTATAATGATATGTGCTGCTTGGGGGGGGGGGGGGGGGGGGAAGGAGAAGATGAATGAGGTAGGGGAAGGATAATTTTGTTACATTTTTGAAATTCTATGGTCATATGACTTTGGCACAAGCCATGGGTAGGTTTTTTGTAGGATTCTTTACTTGTAGGTGACACGTCTCATTTACAAAGAGTGAACTCCCAAGTTAGAGTCTCTTTCAAGCAATAAGGATTTTCTATGTTTCTCTTAATTTGGCTATAATTCCTCATTGCTTACATGTAACTAACTATTTCCAGATGTGTGTGTGTGCATAGAGTCTAGTTTCGAACATGCCATCTTTCAATAATGTTGGGAAGAGCCCAAAATATGATATGTAAGCTCACTGGGGGGATGGGGGGGGGGGGGGGGGAGGGCAAGAAGATGAATGAGGTAGGGGAAGGATAATTTTGTTATATTTTTGAAGTTCTATGGTCATATGACTCTGGCAGAAGCCATAGGTAGGTTTTTTGTAGGATTCTTTACTTGTAGGTGACATGTCTCATTTACAAAGAGTGAACTCCCAAGTTAGAGTCTCTTTCAAGCAATAAGGATTTTCTATGTTTCTCTTAATCTGGCTATAATTCCTCATTTCTTACATGTAACTAACTATTTCTAGATGTGTGTGTGTGTGCATAGAGTCAGTTTCGAACATGCCATCTTTCCATAATGTTGGGAAGAGCCCAAAATATGATATGTAAGCTCACTTTAGAGGCAACGTTCTTGAATACATCACAATATTGTGGCAGGATGTGTTTACGTGTTTTCAAGTTGGGAGAGACTACTAGTTAAGTGATCAAATTTTCCCGTTCATAATGTAGGGAGGTACTTCAACAAGATTTAGCACACAATGTTATATACCGTTGCTTGTATTCTCCTTAAAATGGAAAGTTATAATGATATGTGCTGCCTGGGGGGGGGGGGGGGGAGGAAGATGAATGAGGTAGGGGAAGGATAATTTTGTTATATTTTTGAAATTCTATGGTCATATGACTTTGGCACAAGCCATGGGTAGGTTTTTTGTAGGATTCTTTACTTGTAGGTGAGATGTCTCATTTACAAAGAGTGAACTCCCAAGTTAGAGTCTCTTTCAAGCAATAAGGATTTTTTATGTTTCTCTTAATTTGGCTATAATTCCTCATTGCTTACATGTAACTAACTATTTCCAGATGTGTGTGTGTGCATAGAGTCTAGTTTTGAACATGCCATCTTTCAATAATGTTGGGAAGAGCCCAAAATATGATATGTAAGCTCACTGGGGGGATGGGGGGGGGGGAGGGCAAGAAGATGAATGAGGTAGGGGAAGGATAATTTTGTTATATTTTTGAAGTTCTATGGTCATATGACTCTGGCACAAGCCATAGCTAGGTTTTTTGTAGGATTCTTTACTTGTAGGTGACACGTCTCATTTACAAAGAGTGAACTCCCAAGTTAGAGTCTCTTTCAAGCAATAAGGATTTTCTATGTTTCTCTTAATTTGGCTATAATTCCTCATTTCTTACATGTAACTAACTATTTCTAGATGTGTGTGTGTGTGCATAGAGTCTAGTTTCGAACATGCCATCTTTCCATAATGTTGGGAAGAGCCCAAAATATGATATGTAAGCTCACTTTAGAGGCAAGGTTCTTGAATACATCACAATATTGTGGCAGGATGTGTTTCTGTGTTTTCAAGTTGGGAGAGACTACTAGTTAAGTGATCAAATCTGCCCCTTCATAATGTACGGAGGTACTACAACAAGATTTAGCACACAATGCTATATACTGTTGCTTGTATTCTCCTTAAAATGGAAAGTTATAATGATATGTGGTGCCTGGGGGGGCGGGGGGGGGGGGGGGAAAGAAGATGAACGAGGTAGGGGAAGGATAATTTTGTTATATTTTTGAAATTCTATGGTCATATGACTTTGGCACAAGCCAAAGGTAGGTTTTTTGTAGGATTCTTTACTTGTAGGTGACACGTCTCATTTACAAAGAGTGAACTCCCAAGTTAGAGTCTCTTTCAAGCAATAAGGATTTTCTATGTTTCTCTTAATTTGGCTATAATTCCTCATTTCTTACATGTAACGAACTATTTCTAGATGTGTGTGTGTGTGTGCATAGCGTCTAGTTTCGAACATGCCATCTTTCAATCATGTTGGGAAGAGCCCAAAATATGATATGTAAGCTCACCGGGGGGGGGGAGGGCAAGAAGATGAATGAGATAGGGGAAGGATAATTTTGTTATATTTTTGAAATTCTATGGTCATATGACTTTGGCACAAGCCAAAGGTAGGTTTTTTGTAGGATTCTTTACTTGTAGGTGACACGTCTCATTTACAAAGAGTAAACTTCCAAGATAGAGTCTCTTTCAAGCAATAAGGATTTTCTATGTTTCTCTTAATTTTGCTATAATTCCTCATTTCTTACATGTAACTAACTATTTCTAGATGTGTGTGTGTGTGTGCGTAGAGTCTAGTTTCGAACATGCCATCTTTCAATAATGTTGGGAAGAGCTTAAAATATGATATGTAAGCTCACTTTAGAGGCAAGGTTCTTGAATACATCACAATATTGTGGCAGGATGTGTTTCTGTGTTTTCAAGTTGGGAGAGACTACTAGTTAAGTGATCAAATTTGCCCGTTCATAATGTAGGGACGTACTTCAACAAGATTTAGCACACAATGTTATATACCGTTGCTTGTATTCTCCTTAAAATGGAAAGTTATAATGATATGTGCTGCCTGGGGGGGGGGGGGGGGGGGGGAGAAGATGAATGAGGTAGGGGAAGGATAATTTTGTTATATTTTTGAAATTCTATGGTCATATGACTTTGGCACAAGCCATAGGTAGGTTTTTTGTAGGATTCTTTTCTTGTAGGTGACATGTCTCATTTACAAAGAGTGAACT
This sequence comes from Lygodium microphyllum, assembly GCF_053477565.2. Taxonomy (NCBI): domain Eukaryota; kingdom Viridiplantae; phylum Streptophyta; class Polypodiopsida; order Schizaeales; family Lygodiaceae; genus Lygodium; species Lygodium microphyllum. The sequence continues at coordinate 32,081,334 of NC_141136.1, forward strand.
CCCAAGTTAGAGTCTCTTTCAAGCAATAAGGATTTTCTATGTTTCTCTTAATTTGGCTATAATTCCTCATTGCTTACATGTAACTAACTATTTCCAGATGTGTGTGTGTGCATAGAGTCTAGTTTTGAACATGCCATCTTTCAATAATGTTGGGAAGAGCCAAAAATATGATATGTAAGCTCACTTTAGAGGCAAGGTTCTTGAATACATCACAATATTGTGGCAATATGTGTTTACGTGTTTTCAAGTTGGCAGAGACTACTAGTTAAGTGATCAAATCTGCCCCTTCATAATGTAGGGAGGTACTACAACAAGATTTAGCACACAATGCTATATACCGTTGCTTGTATTCTCCTTAAAATGGAAAGTTATAATGATATGTGCTGCCTGGGGGGGGGGGAAGAAGATGAATGAGGTAGGGGAAGGATAATTTTGTTATATTTTTAAAATTCTATGGTCATATGACTCTGGCACAAGCCATAGCTAGGTTTTTTGTAGGATTCTTTACTTGTAGGTGACACGTCTCATTTACAAAGAGTGAACTCCCAAGTTAGAGTCTCTTTCAAGCAATAAGGATTTTCTATGTTTCTCTTAATTTGGCTATAATTCCTCATTTCTTACATGTAACTAACTATTTCTAGATGTGTGTGTGTGTGCATAGAGTCTAGTTTCGAACATGCCATCTTTCAATAATGTTGGGAAGAGCCCAAAATATGATATGTAAGCTCACTTTAGAGGCAAGGTTCTTGAATACATCACAATATTGTGGCAATATGTGTTTACGTGTTTTCAAGTTGGGAGAGACTAGTAGTTAAGTGATCAAATCTGCCCCTTCATAATGTAGGGAGGTACTACAACAAGATTTAGCACACAATGCTATATACCGTTGCTTGTATTCTCCTTAAAATGGAAAGTTATAATGATATGTGCTGCCTGGGGGGGGGGAAGAAGATGAATGAGGTAGGGGAAGGATAATTTTGTTATATTTTTGAAATTCTATGGTCATATGACTTTGGCACAAGCCATAGGTAGGTTTTTTGTAGGATTCTTTAGTTGTAGGTGACACGTCTCATTTACAAAGAGTGAACTCCCAAGTTAGAGTCTCTTTCAAGCAATAAGGATTTTCTATGTTTCTCTTAATTTGGCTATAATTCCTCATTTCTTACATGTAACGAACTATTTCTAGATGTGTGTGTGTGTGTGCATAGCGTCTAGTTTCGAACATGCCAACTTTCAATCATGTTGGGAAGAGCCCAAAATATGATATGTAAGCTCACCGGGGGGGGGGGAGGGCAAGAAGATGAATGAGATAGGGGAAGGATAATTTTGTTATATTTTTGAAATTCTATGGTCATATGACTTTGGCACAAGCCAAAGGTAGGTTTTTTGTAGGATTCTTTACTTGTAGGTGACACGTCTCATTTACAAAGAGTGAACTCCCAAGTTAGAGTCTCTTTCAAGCAATAAGGATTTTCTATGTTTCTCTTAATTTGGCTATAAATCCTCATTTCTTACATGTAACTAACTATTTCTAGATGTGTGTGTGTATGCGTAGAGTCTAGTTTCGAACATGCCATCTTTCAATAATGTTGGGAAGAGCCCAAAATATGATATGTAAGCTCACTTTAGAGGCAAGGTTCTTGAATACATCACAATATTGTGGCAGGATGTGTTTCTGTGTTTTCAAGTTGGGAGAGACTACTAGTTAAGTGATCAAATTTGCCCGTTCATAATGTAGGGACGTACTTCAACAAGATTTAGCACACAATGTTATATACCGTTGCTTGTATTCTCCTTAAAATGGAAAGTTATAATGATATGTGCTGCCTGGGGGGGGGGGGGGGAGAAGATGAATGAGGTAGGGGAAGGATAATTTTGTTATATTTTTGAAATTCTATGGTCATATGACTTTGGCACAAGCCATAGGTAGGTTTTTTGTAGGATTCTTTTCTTGTAGGTGACATGTCTCATTTACAAAGAGTGAACTCCCAAGTTAGAGTCTCTTTCAAGCAATAAGGATTTTCTATGTTTCTCTTAATTTGGCTATAATTCCTCATTGCTTACATGTAACTAACTATTTCCAGATGTGTGTGTGTGCATAGAGTCTAGTTTTGAACATGCCATCTTTCAATAATGTTGGGAAGAGCCCAAAATATGATATGTAAGCTCACTTTAGAGGCAAGGTTCTTGAATACATCACAATATTGTGGCAATATGTGTTTACGTGTTTTCAAGTTGGCAGAGACTACTAGTTAAGTGATCAAATCTGCCCCTTCATAATGTAGGGAGGTACTACAACAAGATTTAGCACACAATGCTATATACCGTTGCTTGTATTCTCCTTAAAATGGAAAGTTATAATGATATGTGCTGCCTGGGGGGGGGGGAAGAAGATGAATGAGGTAGGGGAAGGATAATTTTGTTATATTTTTAAAATTCTATGGTCATATGACTCTGGCACAAGCCATAGCTAGGTTTTTTGTAGGATTCTTTACTTGTAGGTGACACGTCTCATTTACAAAGAGTGAACTCCCAAGTTAGAGTCTCTTTCAAGCAATAAGGATTTTCTATGTTTCTCTTAATTTGGCTATAATTCCTCATTTCTTACATGTAACTAACTATTTCTAGATGTGTGTGTGTGTGCATAGAGTCTAGTTTCGAACATGCCATCTTTCAATAATGTTGGGAAGAGCCCAAAATATGATATGTAAGCTCACTTTAGAGGCAAGGTTCTTGAATACATCACAATATTGTGGCAATATGTGTTTACGTGTTTTCAAGTTGGGAGAGACTACTAGTTAAGTGATCAAATCTGCCCCTTCATAATGTAGGGAGGTACTACAACAAGATTTAGCACACAATGCTATATACCGTTGCTTGTATTCTCCTTAAAATGGAAAGTTATAATGATATGTGCTGCCTGGGGGGGGGGGGGGGGGGGGGGAAGAAGATGAATGAGGTAGGGGAAGGATAATTTTGTTATATTTTTGAAATTCTATGGTCATATGACTTTGTCACAAGCCATAGGTAGGTTTTTTGTAGGATTCTTTACTTGTAGGTGACACGTCTCATTTACAAAGAGTGAACTCCCAAGTTAGAGTCTCTTTCAAGCAATAAGGATTTTCTATGTTTCTCTTAATTTGGCTATAATTCCTCATTGCTTACATGTAACTAACTATTTCTAGATGTGTGTGTGTGCATAGAGTCTAGTTTCGAACATGCCATCTTTCAATAATGTTGGGAAGAGCCCAAAATATGATATGTAAGCTCACTGGGGGAAGGGGGGGGGGGGGGGGGGTAGGGCAAGAAGATGAATGAGGTAGGGGAAGGATAATTTTGTTATATTTTTGAAATTCTATGGTCATATGACTCTGGCACAAGTCATAGGTAGGTTTTTTGTAGGATTCTTTACTTGTAGGTGACACGTCTCATTTACAAAGAGTGAACTCCCAAGTTAGAGTCTCTTTCAAGCAATAAGGATTTTCTATGTTTCTCTTAATTTGGCTATAAATCCTCATTTCTTACATGTAACTAACTATTTCTAGATGTGCGTGTGTATGCGTAGAGTCTAGTTTCGAACATGCCATCTTTCAATAATGTTGGGAAGAGCCCAAAATATGATATGTAAGCTCACTTTAGAGGCAAGGTTCTTGAATACATCACAATATTGTGGCAATATGTGTTTACGTGTTTTCAAGTTGGCAGAGACTACTAGTTAAGTGATCAAATCTGCCCCTTCATAATGTAGGGAGGTACTACAACAATATTTAGCACACAATGCTATATACCGTTGCTTGTATTCTCCTTAAAATGGAAAGTTATAATGATATGTGCTGCCTGGGGGGGGGGGGGGGAAGAAGATGAATGAGGTAGGGGAAGGATAATTTTGTTATATTTTTGAAATTCTATGGTCATATGACTCTGGGAGAAGCCATAGGTAGGTTTTTTGTAGGATTCTTTACTTGTAGGTGACACGTCTCATTTACAAAGAGTGAACTCCCAAGTTAGAGTCTCTTTCAAGCAATAAGGATTTTCTATGTTTCTCTTAATTTGGCTATAATTCCTCATTGCTTACATGTAACTAACTATTTCTAGATGTGTGTGTGTGCATAGAGTCTAGTTTCGAACATGCCATCTTTCAATAATGTTGGGAAGAGCCCAAAATATGATATGTAAGCTCACTGGGGGGATGGGGGGGGGGGGGGGGGTAGGGCAAGAAGATGAATGAGGTAGGGGAAGGATAATTTTGTTATATTTTTGAAATTCTATGGTCATATGACTCTGGCACAAGTCATAGGTAGGTTTTTTGTAGGATTCTTTACTTGTAGGTGACACGTCTCATTTACAAAGAGTGAACTCCCAAGTTAGAGTCTCTTTCAAGCAATAAGGATTTTCTATGTTTCTCTTAATTTGGCTATAAATCCTCATTTCTTACATGTAACTAACTATTTCTAGATGTGCGTGTGTATGCGTAGAGTCTAGTTTCGAACATGCCATCTTTCAATAATGTTGGGAAGAGCCCAAAATATGATATGTAAGCTCACTTTAGAGGCAAGGTTCTTGAATACATCACAATATTGTGGCAATATGTGTTTACGTGTTTTCAAGTTGGCAGAGACTACTAGTTAAGTGATCAAATCTGCCCCTTCATAATGTAGGGAGGTACTACAACAAGATTTAGCACACAATGCTATATACCGTTGCTTGTATTCTCCTTAAAATGGAAAGTTATAATGATATGTGCTGCCTGGGGGGGGGGGGGGGGGGAAGAAGATGAATGAGGTAGGGGAAGGATAATTTTGTTATATTTTTGAAATTCTATGGTCATATGACTCTGGCAGAAGCCATAGGTAGGTTTTTTGTAGGATTCTTTACTTGTAGGTGACACGTCTCATTTACAAAGAGTGAACTCCCAAGTTAGAGTCTCTTTCAAGCAATAAGGATTTTCTATGTTTCTCTTAATTTGGCTATAATTCCTCATTTCTTACATGTAAGTAACTATTTCTAGATGTGTGTGTGTGTGCATAGAGTCTAGTTTCGAACATGCCATCTTTCAATAATGTTGGGAAGAGCCCAAAATATGATATGTAAGCTCACTTTAGAGGCAAGGTTCTTGAATACATCACAATATTGTGGCAATATGTGTTTACGTGTTTTCAAGTTGGGAGAGACTACTAGTTAAGTGATCAAATCTGCCCCTTCATAATGTAGGGAGGTACTACAACAAGATTTAGCACACAATGCTATATACCGTTGCTTGTATTCTCCTTAAAATGGAAAGTTAAAATGATATGTGCTGCCTGGGGGGGGGGGGGGGGAAGAAGATGAATGAGGTAGGGGAAGGATAATTTTGTTATATTTTTGAAATTCTATGGTCATATGACTTTGGCACAAGCCATAGGTAGGTTTTTTGTAGGATTCTTTACTTGTAGGTGACACGTCTCATTTACAAAGAGTGAACTCCCAAGTTAGAGTCTCTTTCAAGCAATAAGGATTTTCTATGTTTCTCTTAATTTGGCTATAATTCCTCATTTCTTACATGTAACGAACTATTTCTAGATGTGTGTGTGTGTGTGCATAGCGTCTAGTTTCGAACATGCCATCTTTCAATCATGTTGGGAAGAGCCCAAAATATGATATGTAAGCTCACCGGGGGGGGGGAGGGCAAGAAGATGAATGAGATAGGGGAAGGATAATTTTGTTATATTTTTGAAATTCTATGGTCATATGACTTTGGCACAAGCCAAAGGTAGGTTTTTTGTAGGATTCTTTACTTGTAGGTGACACGTCTCATTTACAAAGAGTGAACTTCCAAGATAGAGTCTCTTTCAAGCAATAAGGATTTTCTATGTTTCTCTTAATTTTGCTATAATTCCTCATTTCTTACATGTAACTAACTATTTCTAGATGTGTGTGTGTGTGTGCGTAGAGTCTAGTTTCGAACATGCCATCTTTCAATAATGTTGGGAAGAGCTTAAAATATGATATGTAAGCTCACTTTAGAGGCAAGGTTCTTGAATACATCACAATATTGTGGCAGGATGTGTTTCTGTGTTTTCAAGTTGGGAGAGACTACTAGTTAAGTGATCAAATTTGCCCGTTCATAATGTAGGGACGTACTTCAACAAGATTTAGCACACAATGTTATATACCGTTGCTTGTATTCTCCTTAAAATGGAAAGTTATAATGATATGTGCTGCCTGGGGGGGGGGGGGGGGAGAAGATGAATGAGGTAGGGGAAGGATAATTTTGTTATATTTTTGAAATTCTATGGTCATATGACTTTGGCACAAGCCATAGGTAGGTTTTTTGTAGGATTCTTTTCTTGTAGGTGACATGTCTCATTTACAAAGAGTGAACTCCCAAGTTAGAGTCTCTTTCAAGCAATAAGGATTTTCTATGTTTCTCTTAATTTGGCTATAATTCCTCATTGCTTACATGTAACTAACTATTTCCAGATGTGTGTGTGTGCATAGAGTCTAGTTTTGAACATGCCATCTTTCAATAATGTTGGGAAGAGCCCAAAATATGATATGTAAGCTCACTTTAGAGGCAAGGTTCTTGAATACATCACAATATTGTGGCAATATGTGTTTACGTGTTTTCAAGTTGGCAGAGACTACTAGTTAAGTGATCAAATCTGCCCCTTCATAATGTAGGGAGGTACTACAACAAGATTTAGCACACAATGCTATATACCGTTGCTTGTATTCTCCTTAAAATGGAAAGTTATAATGATATGTGCTGCCTGGGGGGGGGGAAGAAGATGAATGAGGTAGGGGAAGGATAATTTTGTTATATTTTTAAAATTCTATGGTCATATGACTCTGGCACAAGCCATAGCTAGGTTTTTTGTAGGATTCTTTACTTGTAGGTGACACGTCTCATTTACAAAGAGTGAACTCCCAAGTTAGAGTCTCTTTCAAGCAATAAGGATTTTCTATGTTTCTCTTAATTTGGCTATAATTCCTCATTTCTTACATGTAACTAACTATTTCTAGATGTGTGTGTGTGTGCATAGAGTCTAGTTTCGAACATGTCATCTTTCAATAATGTTGGGAAGAGCCCAAAATATGATATGTAAGCTCACTTTAGAGGCAAGGTTCTTGAATACATCACAATATTGTGGCAATATGTGTTTACGTGTTTTCAAGTTGGGAGAGACTACTAGTTAAGTGATCAAATCTGCCCCTTCATAATGTAGGGAGGTACTACAACAAGATTTAGCACACAATGCTATATACTGTTGCTTGTATTCTCCTTAAAATGGAAAGTTATAATGATATGTGCTGCCTGGGGGGGGGGGGGGGGGGAAGAAGATGAATGAGGTAGGGGAAGGATAATTTTGTTATATTTGTGAAATTCTATGGTCATATGACTTTGGCACAAGCCATAGGTAGGTTTTTTGTAGGATTCTTTACTTGTAGGTGACACGTCTCATTTACAAAGAGTGAACTCCCAAGTTAGAGTCTCTTTCAAGCAATAAGGATTTTCTATGTTTCTCTTAATTTGGCTATAATTCCTCATTGCTTACATGTAACTAACTATTTCTAGATGTGTGTGTGTGCATAGAGTCTAGTTTCGAACATGCCATCTTTCAATAATGTTGGGAAGAGCCCAAAATATGATATGTAAGCTCACTGGGGGGATGGGGGGGGGGGGGGGGGGGGGTAGGGCAAGAAGATGAATGAGGTAGGGGAAGGATAATTTTGTTATATTTTTGAAATTCTATGGTCATATGACTTTGGCACAAGTCATAGGTAGGTTTTTTGTAGGATTCTTTACTTGTAGGTGACACGTCTCATTTACAAAGAGTGAACTCCCAAGTTAGAGTCTCTTTCAAGCAATAAGGATTTTCTATGTTTCTCTTAATTTGGCTATAAATCCTCATTTCTTACATGTAACTAACTATTTCTAGATGTGCGTGTGTATGCGTAGAGTCTAGTTTCGAACATGCCATCTTTCAATAATGTTGGGAAGAGCCCAAAATATGATATGTAAGCTCACTTTAGAGGCAAGGTTCTTGAATACATCACAATATTGTGGCAATATGTGTTTACGTGTTTTCAAGTTGGCAGAGACTACTAGTTAAGTGATTAAATCTGCCCCTTCATAATGTAGGGAGGTACTACAACAAGATTTAGCACACAATGCTATATACCGTTGCTTGTATTCTCCTTAAAATGGAAAGTTATAATGATATGTGCTGCCTGGGGGGGGGGGGGGGGGAAGAAGATGAATGAGGTAGGGGAAGGATAATTTTGTTATATTTTTGAAATTCTATGGTCATATGACTCTGGCAGAAGCCATAGGTAGGTTTTTTGTAGGATTCTTTACTTTTAGGTGACACGTCTCATTTACAAAGAGTGAACTCCCAAGTTAGAGTCTCTTTCAAGCAATAAGGATTTTCTATGTTTCTCTTAATTTGGCTATAATTCCTCATTTCTTACATGTAAGTAACTATTTCTAGATGTGTGTGTGTGTGCATAGAGTCTAGTTTCGAACATGCCATCTTTCAATAATGTTGGGAAGAGCCCAAAATATGATATGTAAGCTCACTTTAGAGGCAAGGTTCTTGAATACATCACAATATTGTGTCAATATGTGTTTACGTGTTTTCAAGTTGGGAGAGACTAGTAGTTAAGTGATCAAATCTGCCCCTTCATAATGTAGGGAGGTACTACAACAAGATTTAGCACACAATGCTATATACCGTTGCTTGTATTCTCCTTAAAATGGAAAGTTATAATGATATGTGCTGCCTGGGGGGGGGGGGGGGGGGGGGGGGGGAAGAAGATGAATGAGGTAGGGGAAGGATAATTTTGTTATATTTTTGAAATTCTATGGTCATATGACTTTGGCACAAGCCATAGGTAGGTTTTTTGTAGGATTCTTTACTTGTAGGTGACACGTCTCATTTACAAAGAGTGAACTCCCAAGTTAGAGTCTCTTTCAAGCAATAAGGATTTTCTATGTTTCTCTTAATTTGGCTATAATTCCTCATTTCTTACATGTAACTAACTATTTTTAGATGTGTGTGTGTGCATAGAGTCTAGTTTCGAACATGCCATCTTTCAATAATGTTGGGAAGAGCCCAAAATATGATATGTAAGCTCACCGGGGGGGGGGGGAGGGCAAGAAGATGAATGAGGTAGAGGAAGGATAATTTTGTTATATTTTTGAAATTCTATGGCCATATGTCTCTGGCACAAGCCATAGGTAGGTTTTTTTGTAGGATTCTTTACTTGTAGGTGACACGTCTGATTTAGAAAGAGTGAACTCCCAAGTTAGAGTCTCTTTCAAGCAATAAGGATTTTCTATGTTTCTCTTAATTTGGCTATAATTCCTCATTTCTTACATGTAACTAATTATTCCTTTGCTCAAATAGTAATCCTTACAAGTCTACCCAATGACATAATTGGCGTAATACCTTATCCCTACAAGTTCACCCCCCAATGGCATAATTGATGTAGTACCTTACACTAAGGAAGGATCTCCATGTATAGAATTGATCTTATGATCCTTCTAAAATGACCGAATACTCATCTTGGACTTTCCTTCCTATCCAAATGTGGTGTATGGTGTGTTTGTCATTTCTAATGAAAGAGGAGGTTTTCATTTAAGAACCTTGTTACCCTTGCCTTGTTACAAGTTGATGTAAAAAAGTCACACACTCCATTGTACATGCTATGTATTGACAGTAGAATAAGGTTTTTGTAAGAAGAATTTCATGGTCTTTTGCAAGGACTTTATGCTCGAGTGATGTGGTTTGATGATTCCTTGTATGGGAAATGACTATACTAGTTTGTATTGCTTGTTTCTAGTAACTCCCAACAATGTATTGTAGTCTATGGAGGGCACACTGACCATACAGGTTGAACTCCACCTTACGTGAATGTAGCCATGCAAAGTAGAAGCCTATGTATGGTAATTGACAATGATGATTAGGTATGCATTATGTCCTTGGCATCTTTTCTTAATGGGCACTATTACATGATTGCCATGGGAGCTATGGATGTTGACATTGATGATGAGGATGATGATACCTTCCTTGTATGTGATTTGAGATGTGTCCGGACAATTGACACTCTTCATGGGAAGTATTTCAAAATATGGCACGAGCATTATGAAGAGAACAAAACGAGGATAAAAAGCATTTTTATTTATGATAGCACAATAGATGCCTGAGTTTTGTTGTTTCTAATTGACAAAATATGGCACAAGCATTATGAAGAGAATAAAAGGAGGATAAAAAGTGTTTTTATTTATGATAGGACAATAGATGATTGAGTTTTGTTGCCTTTAGAAGCTCTGCAAAGTGAGATGTCCTAATGATGCTGTCCCAATGTCCTAATGATGCTTCTATTTGACAACACACATATTTCCATGGTGAGGAAATATAAAAGGTTTCCTATGTTTTAGTGTGATATTGATTGGCATGTTTTTATTATGTAGTTGGCCACAATATAAAACGGTAGCTACTTTACACATTTGTTATATCTATGTTTGGGCAACGTTTAGAATGCTGTCTAATAGATGCATGTAGCATGTCTATGTTAAAAAAACTTGACTTTCTAGACATCATAGCAAAAGTTAGCTAGTAGACATGTCTACGTTCACTCTTGTGTGAAAAGTTTCGTGTGTATTCACTCTTGTGTGAAAAGCGGTTATTCTTTCAATATATCTGTAGTAAGATACTAGACACTCTGCTTATTTTACATTCTTCTTTTCTGTGCACAGGTTATGCTTACATCTGCTTGTGCTAGTTTTCCTTTAAAATATCCTCCCATCAAAATGCACGCACAGCATACACAAAGATTGCTTGAAACCATTTGATGCTCTTTTAGAAAAAAAACTCGCTCGAGGCTTTTAGATTGTAAAGTTGATCACACAACTAGAGATTTCTAGGCACCGAGGATAATCGAATTCACACTACGATGAGAATACAGCCAGGGACCTCCATCTGTAGAGCAGCGCCATGGCGCTGTATATTATCAAATATAACGGGAACGCACGATATCAGGCTTCGACAGTTGGAGGAAACTCGATATTTTAATAAGAGAACAAGGCCATTAACGTCGAGACTGCGTTGGCTTCAGCATGCCAATATCGCTGAGATTGCCTCCTCCTCCTCCCTCTTCTGTGGTTGGCGGCGATGCTTGGCCGTTAGCCGGAAGCAGCTCGGTCGATGCATCAGGTACGTCGATGATGAAGGTTTGTGCAGACTGCGGTTGTAGCACCCTATGCTCGCCGTGTGTGTTTTATAGGCTATGCATGACAGGAAGCGGAGTGACGTATCGCATCACCGAAGGGGGCACGCATCACCTGCAGTTTAGCGGGCCATGAGTCATGCCCCTCAGACAGTTCATATTAATATTACGTGAATCGCTACATTATGGAGTGGAAGGGAGTCCCAGGTGGCAGGAACTCGGGCTCGTTGAGGCCGCCCCCGCCCCCGCCCACGTACAGAAAAGGCTATTTTGCAGGTAACAGCAAAGAAAAGGTTATCCACTGCCAACCTAACATGGTTGAAAGGTTTAAAGGAAGGTCTAGAAAATATCCAACCATATAGAAATAAAAGGGAATGTCAAACATAGTCATGAGGGAAAGTTTATATCTTTATACATATGCAATTGAGATTGTACTTGCATATGCCATCCCAAACATGCATTAACCTATGTGAATTAAAAGTAACCAATTTGGCAAGTTACTATCTAATATGCAACTCAAAGATCTCTCTCTCTCTCTCTCTCTCTCTCTCTCTCTCTCTCTCTCTCTCTCTCTCTCTCTCTCTCTCTCTCTCTCTCTCTCTCTCTCTCTCTCTACACACACACACACACACACACATACATATGCACGTACGTATGTACGTGTATATATATATATATATATATATATATATACCTCTCTCTATCTATCTCTGTGTGCATGCCTTGAGTATGTCGATCAATTGGCACATATTTGCAAATGTACACGACTAGCACACATATTGTATGACTAGCTTCCATTGTTCTAGCCATAGGAAAAGTTCATTTGATAAGGTTAGCTTCTCACTATTGCATTATGTGATCAATAGCACTCACTCATAAACCTTTTAATATTTTCTTCTTTGTCTATATTAGGTTCTAATGCATGCTCGAGGATAACCATAAATTACTCTAGCCCTTTTCCTATAGCCATTACAAATAAAATTTATTGAAGTTGAATATTGACTTATGCATACACACTAGTAAGTAATATAGTTACAAACCATTTGGATAAGTCATAGTTTCTCCCAAGGAAATTCCCTAAGATTGCCTTAAAAATATGCATTAATAAGGTCCTTGTTTTTGAGGCATTTAAATAGACAAACAGAAGTATATTGCAAGTGAAATAAAAGTGAAAAAATTATTATAATATTCATTTTCTAACACTGTATTTCTTATTGAGCACCTTAGTTTTAACGAGCATATGCATCAAACCAATGATAAAAGATACTCAGCATTAGGATTCCAAAAATAGTGATACTCGTGACACTTTGTTCCATCCCAAAAATCATTTATAAGGTCTGGTTGCATATGGTTATCTTTCCCTAGTCATCTTGCTCTATGATGCCACATGCATAGGAAATCATGACAAAGAGACTTGGATCACACCAACTGTTCCTTGAGAGAAAAATAATCAATAGCTAACATTTGTTTCCTTGGTTTATTGCATTTTACACACTTTTCACAACATTCAATACAATCATGCTTTAGTATTTTTTTCCACATATTTTGTTTACAAGAACACAAGACTACATCTTCACATAGGAATCTTCCTTACTAGGTGTAAGAAGCTCAATTTCATGATCATTGTTTTTACTTCCCATGCAATACCTATAGCATTCAGGCTGGTCCATGCCAAGACCATGATACAAAGAGTCTAGTTGCTCCCATGATGTAGGGACTCAGACTCCATCAAGGTCTCCATCCCATGTATCAAGTAGTTTCACTAATAGATTACTTAAACTTGGCTTACACTCTTCAACACCTCGATTCCTAACCCTTGGATTACCCATGTCTCCAAATAATAGTTGGAGCATCTTCTCTTGTGCAGTAATTGATATTTGGTTCTCATCCAAAAGAGCTTGAAGCTAAATTATTTTTTGTAGGGTTTATTGATGTAATGGTGGCTCACTTTCAGATATGAGATCATCTATAGAATGATCTATTTGAGGAGACTCAATAGCATGGTCGATAGGTGGGCTAGTTGAGTTATTATCATGACCTAAGTGGGGACCTACACAAGTATTGATAGTTTGATCATTGATTTTTTCATCCAACCTTTCATTAAACTCCATGGTATTGGCTTCATGAGAACTAGCAAGACCAATTTGCATACATAGTGAATCATATTTGGCCTTTAATTCTTGGTGCCTAAGAAAAGTTTGTGGACCAACACTCCTCCCACCATTACAATATGCATGATTATCACATGACATATGCCATCTATTTGAATCAATTATGTTAGATTCACCTCACACTTAAGATGTTTTTTCATGCCTTTGAATCACCTAGTTCACTAGGATGGGATCTCCCTAGAGAAAAATGTATAGTTCTAAGCATGCTATTTTTAATGTGTCTAAAATAAGTACTATGATTCACCAATTGCCAGCCTTCAAGACTATGTGCACACTTACAATTACATACACATTTTCTTTAATATGCTTGAAGAAGAAGACATCTATGTTATTTTCAAAAGATCTATTAAGATGAATATAGGATTTTAAAGACCAAATTACATACCTTACTTGCATATCCTCAATCTTCAATCCAATGTTGGTTAGAATTACAATTGCACAATCATGGCCTCAACATTTGCAAAAAAACTTGCAAATAACATAATTTAATGTTAATAACATAATGTTATGTATCAAATGTGTTTTACTTGTCCATGCAAATGGATGTTTCACGCACACACGCACGCACGCACGCACACACGCACACGCACCCGCACACGCACACGCACACGCACACGCACACGCACACGCACACGCACACGCACACGCACACGCACACGCACACGCACACGCACACGCACACGCACACGCACACGCACACGCACACGCACACGCACACGCACACGCACACGCACACGCACACACACACACACACACACACACACACACACACACACACACACACACACATCATGAACAACTTGATCATATGTTATGAATGTCTTGGAAATTTATTCTGTTTCACTATAATTCACCATCAATAGCCATGCATAGAGTGCATACATTGTTATATATCATAGTTCTAATGTCGTAATACCCTAGAATGCTTATAGCGGGAGCTTTCCGAAAAATTTCTCACAAAACTCTAATCCTAGTTAAGTATAGACTTAAAAAACACAAGTAAACCAATTCTTAGTAGGAAAAATTCTTAGAGGGTAATGTAAAGGTCTTAGTGAGAAAGGGGTTTTTAACAGTGCCCCCCTCCCCCTCCCTCCCTTTTTTACAAGAAATAACCAACATGCCAAGAAAAGGAATTTGAAAACAAAGAAGCTTTGAATTACACAAAGCTTAACTAAGCTAAGCTTAGCTAAAGATTCTCCCTGCATGTTGGCACTTGCATGAATCTTTAACATTCCATTAAATATAAAGTGGTGTAACCTCTCTATATTGAGACTTCTTGTTACTATCCTGGAGAATCAATAGGTTGATGGTCAGAGAAGGAGAAAACATGATTATTCGGAGCAACATTTTTGTTTGGTGGTAGCCTGAAAGGAAGAAGCCTGTGATTTTAGTAAAAGGCAGTTGCATGTTGATCTCTGTGGTGGTAGCTATGTTGGCTGTAACACTCATTTGTAGGACAAGACTAAGCCCAATATATATGATCTATCTCAATTTTCATACTACGGGGAGGGTGTTTTAAGAGCTCAAGAATGTTTTGAGGACTAATTTCCTCGTGAAAGATAGCCAAGCCTTTCTTCCAATGGACTTGTTGCTGCTGCTTGCTTGTAGGTAGAACAGATGCTGTGAGCAATTGGCCCTGGTTTAGGGTGACCTAAGATGTAGAAAGTTGTCCAGGTAATTTTCCATGACTTGCAATTACATATATTGGTTTGTGCTTATACCACTTTGCATTTATTGATATATGATTTTTGAAATTCATAGGGTTGGGGATTTGAATTGTCACTTCCCATCAACTATCTTAGAGGAAGGAGAATACATGATTATTCAAAGCAACATATGTGTTCGACGATAGCCTGAAAGGAGAAGCTTGTGATTTTAATAGAAGAAGTTGCATGCTTGTAGGTTGAATAGATGAAGAAGTTGATAAAATAAGGAAAAGTAAAGTACCTAGGTCTTTCAAAGAGTTGTGTAGGTAATTTTCCTTGACTTGTAGTTACATGTATTGGTTTGTGCTCCTACCACTCAACGTTTATTGATATATGATTTTTGAAATTGAGAGCGTTGGGGATTTTAATTGTCCCTTTGAATTGAGATTTTCATGCAACCTCAGAAATTACTTTTTGCCTACAGCTCACAGAAGGGTACAGTTCACTAATTGCATGCAACCTTAGAAATTGATTTGCCTACAACATGCTACCAAAACTATTGAGTTATGTCTTCAGATGGAAGTATGTATAGAGAGGGAGTGTGCCTTTGTAGATTATCAAATGAGCTTGGCTAAAGAACTAGGACAGGTTGTAGACTTGCACTTTTTTGTCCCATGAATAGGCATGAGAGGATCAAGGAGTATCGAAAACTACTACATGGCACAACCTTGGGACCACAAACCAAGGTAGACTATAAATGCAATAAATTTTTTCCATGAATAGGCATTTGATCTTGGCATTTAGTTCACATTAGCATACTTCCAAGTTCTTTGTATAGAGATGTAATATCATTACATCTGGGAGAAGATATTGGAGAAGACTTCCAAGCTTGTCAAGCAGAGTCATGGATATAGGCATGGAAAACCCATAACAGTAGGTCTCATCATTTAGATACATGTACTGCAAGTATGTATAAAGACATTCAGAGCATCTCCAAAAACATAGAAAATCTTAGAGAGACTTTCAATTTATTTTTAGCGGGCTGCCATCTTCCTTTGCAGGTTCATGTATGCCATCTCACAACTTTGATTTGCAAGAATATAATCGATATTTTGTAGGAGATCGCAAGCATACATGAAAGAGACTATGAGCATGCAATTGTAAGACACCCTCAGCATATAGATGTAAGAATTTTAAGTTGTGCAGGCTACCATCTTCCTTTGCAGGTTCAGGTATGCCTTCTCACAACTTAGATTTACAAGAATACAGTCCATCTTTTGTAGGAGATTGCAAGCATACATGTAAGAGACTCTCAGCACTATATGACTTGCAGTTAATGTAGTGATTTGTGCTTCTATCACTCTACATTTATTAATATATGATTTCTAAAATTCAGAGAGTTGGGGATTTGAATTTTCCCTTCGAATTGAGGTTTATTTTTCGCTGAATATCATCTTCCTTTGTAGGTTCATGTATGCCATCTCACAACTTTGATTTGAAAGAATATAATCCATTCTTTGAAGGAGATTGCAAGCATACATGGAAGAGACTCTAAGCATACAAACGTAAGAGACTCTCATCATATAGATGTAAGAATTTTGAGTTGCGTAGGATGCCATCTTCCTTTATAGGTTCATGTATGCCTTCTCACAAGTTACTTAGATTTACAAGAATATAGTCCATCTTTTGAAGGAGATTGCAAGCATGCATGTAAGAGATTCTCAACACTGTATGAAATGTAGTTACATGTGGTGGTTTGTGCTTCTACCACTCTATATGTATTGATATATGATTTCTAGAATTCAGAGAGTTGGGGATTTGAATTATCCCTTCAAATTGAGGTTTATTTTTAGCTGACAATCATCTTCCTTTGCAGGTTCATGTATGCTGTCTCACAACTTTGATTTATAATCCATCTTTTGTAGGAGATTGTAAGCACACACATAAGATATTCTAAGCATAAAAATGTAAGAGAATCTTAGAATATAGATGTAAGAATTTTGAGTTATGCAAGCTACCATCTTCCTTTCCACGTTCAGGTATGTAGGCTCTGAGCATACAAATGCAAGAGACTCTCAATGTGTAGATGTAAGAATTTTGAATTGTGGAGGTTGCCATCTTCCTTTGCAGGTTCAGGTATGCCTTCTCACAACTTAGATTTACAAGAATACAATCCATCTTTTGTAGGAGATTGCAAGTATACATGTAAGAGATCCTCAGTATTGTATGACTTGCAGTCACATGAAGTGGTTTGTGCTTCTACCACTCTACATTTATTGATATATGAATTTTGAAATTAAGATACTTGGGGAATCGAATAGTCCCTTCAAATTGAAGTTTATTTTTAGTTGGCCACCATCTTCCTTTTGCAGGTTCATGTATGCCATCTCACAACTTTGATTTGAAAGAATATAATCTATCTTTTGAAGGAGATTGTAAGCATACATGTAAGAGACCATGAACATACAGATGTAAGATACTCTTAGTGTGTAGATGTAAGAATTTTGAGTTGTGCAAGCTCCCATCTTCCTTTGCAGGTTCAGGTATGCAAGCTTTGAGCATACATATGTGAGAGACTCTTAGCATATAGATGTTTGAATTCTAAGTTTGTTCGTAACCTGTAACTCGCAACCTTAGAAAATGATTTGCATGCAGCTCATAAACTGCTTTTTCCTACAAGTCACAAAAGGGTATAGTTCACTAATCACATGCAACATCAAAAATTGGTTTGTTTACAACTTGCCTACTATAGAACTAGGGCAGGCTATAGGTGTAGTAATTTTTTTCCATGAATAGGCATGAGAGGATTAGGCATCAGTGTTGAAAACTACTGCAGGGCACAATCTTGGGACCATAGACCAAGGCAAACTATAGATCCATCAATTTTTTGCCAGAATAGGCATCATATCTCAATATTCAGTTCACAATAGTAGACTTCCAAGTTCTTTGTATAGAGATGGAATATCATTACATCCGTGAGAAGATATTGGAGAATACTTTTAAGCTTGTCATTTCTGGAATTGTTTATTGCATATGCCCTCTATATGCTAGTAGAGTTAGCTATTGAATATGATAGCAACAACAACATTAACAAAAGTGTTAGCAACAACAAGAACAACAACAACAACAAGAACAACAACAACAACAAGAACAACAACAACAACAAGAACAACAACAACAACAACAACAACAACAACAAGAAAACAAATCAACCACCATTACTGTCGATCTCCTTTCTCAATCAGCCCCTCATAATCATCATCACTTCAACAGTCTATAGTTTACTAAGAACTCAAAAGGGTGTCCTAATCCCAATTCCTTGAAATCCCACGAGGCACCTCTAGCTCTAGTGCAATCTTAGAAGTCACAGTAGCATGTCAATGCATCATTATCATTCTAGTTGCACCATCATATGCCCATAAACATTGGTCCAACTGCACCATCATCATTACTCCAATTGCATCATTATCTTAGCCCTATTCCTAATGCTAATCCTAATGCTAATATCAAGCTCCACCCGTCTTTATCTATGTGTGTGTCTTACCAACACTAGCTGGAGATAGCTGTACATGTGTGTGACATTAATAAGTTGGGACCTAACCATAGTTAGATGATGGTTAGTGAAACCTAGTGTAATACTCTCTCTTTTAGTTAGTAGACTATGTGAATGAAATAATGAAGAAGAAGAAGATGAGCTGATGCCCATGGGTTATGCTCAACTCTTTGTCTCTCCCTCTCTTCCAATATGGTATCATAGCTAGGTTAGGTGGGCTCTCTGGAGCAGGAGGCAATGAAGAAGACCTGAAGAACTTGAAGGCCAAGGTATTTGAGAAGAGAAGTAGTTTGGGAGTGCACCAAGGCTCCATTGAGCATGCATAAGTTGTCAATGAGCACCAAGTGCTACTGGTCTACTGCAAATATATCTTGTTAGGCAGCGTGAACTGTGCTTGCTATAGAGGATGAACTTCCTTGATTACCAAGACATCACATAAAGTGGCTACTAAGCGGTTAAAATGCTAGCCCATACCCTTTGAAAAGTGCTTGAAGTCTATTGTATGCAAATGCTTTGGAGAGGGCTTAGTTATGAGCTGAGACATGAATGTACAGATTTGAATTTAAGTTTGAACTGCTGTATACTTGAATGGATAGCATGTCTTTGTCATAATTGACACACAAGGACTCTCTGACATGCTCAGAAAGCATCATTGAAGTATAGGTATATGCAAGAAGGACATATCCACTTGTTCTTGTGCCTTGGAGTTGAAATTTGGAGGTCAAAACACTCAGATTTGGAAGCATTTACTTGGATGGAAAACTATCATGAATCTATGGACAACAAGCATTGTTTACACTTGAAGCACTACATGACATTAATTGGTCTCTATCAAATGTATGGCTTGGGAGATGTCTGGGGAATGTCTGGAGCATTAAGACAAGCATTAAATACTCCTAAAAAGTGAATTTTGGAGTTGGAAATTAATGCAGTAACATTGTCTTGGCTGGTTACAAGTAGGGGATGCAGTCCATGACTTTGCTCCTTGAAGACAGTGTCTATGGTTGTATGTATGGTCATATATTGACCTTGACACACTGAAGCAAATGTATGAACTGATTTGAAGACATTTTGGAGCTGGATAAACTTTGTTTTGTAGAGTATTTGCTAATTACAACCTGCAGGAAATATATTTGTCACTCGTACTTGATGGCTATGCATTGATTTGTGCCCATATGGTCATATTTGGACTGCTTCATGCACTAGCAGATGTCTATGAAGTTTTGGAGAATGTATGACTTGTATACATCTCGGTTTTAGCTTTGAATTAGCTGTTGGTCATTGATAGTTTACAGATTTTAGACTGCATGTATGTATTTTGACAGTAAGGTTGCATGATACAGAGTTAAAGCAACTACATGGTCTATGTATTGACGGATGTACCTACAAGTTATGCCACATGTTTGTGGATGGTTATGAGATGTTAATGGACTGAAATACCCTATTTTTAACAATGAATTTGTTGCAAAAAAACTATCATAAACAGTCAAAGACTGCAGTTGGTCAGTGATACTTGTTGCCTTGCAGAGGCATTGGTCAGACATTGTCTATTGCAACATGGCAAATGCATAGGAGGGCACTAACAACATTACCCAAATTGTTGGTGAGAAGTTGGATAACAAGAAATTTTCATTGTGAAAATTCAGAATGAAGGAATTTTTGGTTGGTAGAGGATATTGGGATCTATGCATTAGTGATGAATTTGAACTTGAATTGCTTGAATGATCGACACATGATCAGAGAAGAGCTCATAAACAGTGGATAGAGAGAGCATGCAAAGTATTACATTGGTTTTCATTATGTATATCTGATGCTATGGCAATACAGATCACTAGATGTGATTCCCCGAAGGATGCTTGTGGGATATACTCATGAAGAACTATAAAAATGTAACACATCCATGTAAGATTAAGGTGAAACATCAATTCAACAATATGTCTAGGAATGGCAAAAGCATCCAGGCTTACATGACGGAGATTAAGACCATAGCAGACCAAGTTCTCACTATTGGATCACATATATTTGAGGATGATATGATTGCTGTCACTTTGAATGGACTTGGCAAGGAATATAAATCATTTGATACATCTATTTCTGTTAGATCTAAACCCCCTATTTGGGATGAGTTACTTGCCTTGCTGTTGCTTTGAGACACTGTCCTTTATTCTAGCCAGTGTGGCAGAGGCAGTAGAGGCCGTGGCTCATTTCGAGGCTGAGGAGACACTCAAAACACCTATGGACAACAACAATAGAGTAATTGGCATGGCACAAATACATGGGGCCTGGCAGCTTTAGAGGCTGGGGGAGATCACCCTGAGGCAGAGGTGATGGATCTTGGTAGTCAAATGATCACTCCAACAGGGACAAGGATTGTCATTATTGTGGAAAATATAGGCACATTGCAAAGGATTGTCATAAGAAGTAGGTAGATATGAAGGCTAAGGGCAGACGACATGGGAACTATGCACCTTTTAGTGGTGCTCATGATGAGCAGGGTGATAGATTGTTTGCCATGCAACATGTGTCCAGAATGCACCTAGGCACAACAGAGATGAGAGACGGTACATTGAATCTGGGGCTTCTAACCATATGACACCCCATGGAGAGTGGTTTGATGAGTTGGTTGCAAGTTCACATGGTTATGTTTGTACTGGGGATGACACCTAGCATGACATTCAACACAAAGGGGTTGTTCCCTGATGATGCCTGATGGCAAGAAAAAGAGTGTGCATGATGTATTGCATGTACCATCAATAACTAAGAATCTCTTTTCAGTGGGACAGATGGCAAAAAAAAATCTGCAAGTTAGATTCAATAAAGATGGATGCTTTATTGAAGAATACGGTAATGACTACAAATTAATTGCTCGAGGCAGAAGGGATGGCAGGATGTTTACATTAGATGTGACCATTCCAGAACTTAAGGCAGCCATGTTTGCACACGATGAGGGTTCTATATGAGATGTTTAGATTTGGCATAAGGGGATTGGCCATGTTAATGCTCAAAAGCTAAAATCTATGTAGCAAAAAGAGGTGATACTTGGATTGCCCAAATTCAAGTATAATGACTTTGGCCATGTATGTCCTGCATGTCAGTTTGGAAAGCATGCATGATTTCCATTTATGAGACATGTGAAGAATAGCTCGAGACCCTTGTAGTTGATACACTCTGATGTTTGGGGTCCGTCTCATAATGCTTTGTTTGGAGGTGCTCGTTACTATGTATCCTTCATTGATAATTTTGGTAGGTACACTTGGCTGTACATATTGAAACATAAAGATGAAGTGTTTGATGCATTCAGAGATTTCAAGAAGCATATTGAAAATGAGTTGTGGGATGCTATATCTCTTGTATTAGGTTAGATGGAGGCAAAGAATATGTCTCTAAAGAGTTTGACAGATGTGCATCCGGATTTTTTGACACATGTATGCAAGCTAAAAAAGGCATTGTATGGGCTGAAACAGGCACCTAGAGCTTGGAATGCTAGAATTAGCAGTTATTTACAGTAGCATGGATTTAGATTGGGTGATGCAGATCATAGTTTATTTGTGAAGAAGACAAATCATGGCTATGTGTTTCTGGTTGTCTATGTCGATGATTTAATCATTATTGGAGATGATGAGAGCGGGATTGCTAAAATAAAGTCATTGTTGTAGGCTGAAATCAAAGTCAAAGATCTTGGTGAGCTGAAATATTTTTTGGGAATTGAGGTAGTGTCTACGCCTCAAGGCATATGGTTATTGCAGAAGCAATATGCTCATGACATGTTACTGAAGTATGGTATTGCTGAATGTAAGGCTATGGATACACCCCTAGACCAAAATGTCAAGATGCAGAAGATTGATGTTGGGACTGAGATAGAGAATGTTACCATGTATAGACATATGGTGGGAGGCTTGATCTACCTGGACCTAACTTGAGCTATGCTGTGGGGTTGATCAGTCAATTCATGCAGAAGCCTCGCAAACCGTATTTGGATGTAGTTAGGAGGATCATGAGATATGTAAAGGGTACTACAGATTATGGGTTGTTTTATGTATATGGAAAACCCCTTCACTTGACAGGGTATACCTATGCTGATTGGGTTGGTTGTGCCTATGACAGGAGGTCAACCAGTGGATATGCATTTGGATTGGGCAGTAGCATGATTAGTTGGCAAAGTAAAAAACAACATGATTAGTTGGCAAAGTAAAAAACAACCTACAGTTGCATTGTCTAGTATAGAAGCTGAGTACCGAGGTATGGCCTTAGTAGCCTGTGAATCTGTTTGATTGCTGAATGACTTAGGGATACACTTGGACAACAAAGTGAAGCTGCATTGTGATAATCTTAGTAGTGTGATGCTTGCAAGAAATCCAGTCTACTATGCAAGATCTAAACATATTGAAGTACATTACCATTTCATCAGAGAAATGGTACTAGCTAATTAGATTGACTTGATACATGTGAAGAAAGAAGACCAGGTAGCGGATATCTTAACCAAATCACTTGGTAAAGAAAAGTTCATCTATTTTAGGCAGCTACTTGGAGTGTTGCAGATGGTTTGAGCTTGAGGGGGAGTGTTAGAATATCAAGCTCCACATGTCTTTATTTGTGTGTCTCTGATCGACATTAGCTAGAGACAATTGTACATGTTTGTGACATTAATAAGTTGGGACCTAACCATAGTTAGATGATGGTTAGTGAAACCTAGTGTAATACTCTCTCTTTCAGTTAGTAGACTATGTGAATGAAGTAATGAAGAAGAAGAAGAAGATGAGCTGAGCTCCCATTCGCATTGATCAACAGGTTGCATTTGTGAGTAGGCAGAGGGCAAGTAAACAATTCTGTAACATGTTGGTCAGTTAGGTTGCAACATTTATGAATATTTTATTTTTTCTAATTCTAGGTAGGACAAGTTTACATGTGGGTCACTTAGTCTTTTGCTAATGCAAATTAGACCAATTTACAGGTTTGGCCTGATGATCTTCATGTTGTATGGAGGTTTTTCCTGATCAATTTACAGGTTTTGACCAACATGGATACAAGGCCTTATTAGAACACGATATCTACTAGGATACTCACACCCTAGAGTCTCAAATTGGTACTGCGTGGGTGTTGGAGGTCTAGACCCTTGAGCATAAAGGAATCCTATTTATGGCTCTCATATCATCAAATACTCTTGGCATAAAAGATTGTAACTATAGCAATACTACATTTTAGACTATGCCAAGCAAAGATGGGGTTCATTTGTGAAAGTGAGGTTGCCAATAATATCATTTTTTTGGTGTAGAATTCATGTAGTTATTTGGTGATTTTGGGACAACCCTATATTTCAAAATCAAGGCTGGAAACAAAAGCCTTGGATGATGGTTCATCATATGCTCGGTGTCGCACGAATTCGCGCGGAGAGTTCGTGAAGTTGCTCGGCCGCAAGGATGCTTAGCAAGATGGGAGGAAAGTATGATGAAGAAAACTCAATTTTAAGGCATTTACATGGAGTAGAAGATTCAAATACATTAGTGTTCAAGGTAAAGTTTCAAACTTGCTTTGTATTTGGGAACAAGATACAAAGAAATAATGTTCCGAGGAGGTAAGAGATCCACTCCATGGGTATAACCACAAAATAAATAAGAGAAGAGGATTTATAGAGAAGGTATGGATAGAGGATTACTCAATTGTAAGTTGACATGTGATGATTATGTGGGAACAAATTGATATGCATTGATTGAAGCATGCTTTGGTGAAAGATATGAACTTGCTGATGCCTTGTTCTTGCTGTAGCCTTTTGTCATCTTCATGTTCTTTGTTTGTCTCCGTGAAGGAGACATTCAAAAAGCATTAAGAAAAGATAGTGCGCCTATTTTTTAAAGTTCTTGCTATCTCATGTAAGCTTTCAGACACTCTAGTTTCCTCCAGCGATGTCCTTCAAAACACTTCCCTCTCAAGCCATGTTTTTTCGCAGTAGAAAAAGAAACAGAACCACTGGAGGAGGTCCTGCCGGAATGACATCGTCCTCACTTCTTCATCGGCTTCATTCAGTGACCTATAGCTGTGACAGCCTCAGTCGAGGAAATTAAGTCCTTGATAGCTGGAAACAATGCGAGCCACCTCTGATCTCTCTGCTCATGATAGTCCTATTGCTACTATCGCCTTAACAAAGCCCTACACTACAAGGATTTAAGCTAGTAGCGACGCCGATTAGCGACGGCGGATAGCGGCGTCGCTATTGGCATTGCAAATGCGATGCAGATAGCGACGCAAATAGCGACGCTCCACAGGGAAAAAAAGTGGTCGAAACCGAGCGCGGTTTTCATTTTGCGTTTGCGGCTTGTGAGTTTTGAGAGCGAGAGCGAGGGAGAGAGCGACCGTCGTGAGAGAAGGAGAGGAAGAAGACTTGTCGCCGCCGCCACCGCCGCCATTGTTCGTGAAGGAGAGGAGGAGCCTTCATCGCAAAGAGGAGCCGCCCCACGCTCGCCATATCTCATCGGTGAGTCTCCCTCTCTCTTTCTTTTGCTTGTTTAAGGTTTAAATCACTCTCTTTTGCTTGTTTAGGAGAGGAAATGAGAGAGAAAGAGAGGGAGAGGGAGAGAGAGGGAGAGAGAGAAAGAGAAAGAGAAAGAGAAAGAGAAAGAGAGGGAGAGGGAGAGGGAGAGGGAGGGGGAGGAAATGAGAGAGGGAGAGAAAGAGAAAGAGAGGGAGAGGGAGAGGGAGAGGGAGGGGGAGGAAATGAGAGAGGGAGAGAAAGAGAAAGAGAGGGAGAGGGAGAGTGCATTCTCTCTCTCCCTCTCCCTTTTGCTTGTTTAATGTTTAAATCGCTTTCTTTTTTGCTTGTTTAGGAGAGGAAACGAGAGAGTAAGAGAGAAAGAGAAAGAGAAAGAGAAAGAGAAAGAGAAAGAGAGGGAGAGGGAGGGGGAGGAAATGAGAGAGGGAGAGAAAGAGAAAGAGAGGGAGAGGGAGGGAGAGTGCATTCTCTCTCTCCCTCTCCCTTTTGCTTGTTTAATGTTTAAATCACTTTATTTTTTGCTTGTTTAGGAGAGGAAATGAGAGAGAAAGAGAGGGAGAGAAAGAGAGGGAGAGGGAGAGGGAGGGGAAGGAAATGAGAGAGGGAGAGAAAGAGAAAGAGAGGGAGAGTGCATTGTCTCTCTCCCTTTCCCTTTTGCTTGTTTAATGTTTAAATCACTTTATTTTTTGCTTGTTTAGGAAATGAGAGAGAAAGAGAGAAAGAGAGGGAGAGGGAGAGGGAGGGGAAGGAAATGAGAGAGGGAGAGAAAGAGAAAGAGAGGGAGAGGGAGAGGGAGAGGGAGGGAGAGTGCATTCTCTCTCTCACTCTCCCTCTTGCTTGTTTAATGTTTGAATCACTTTCTTTTTTGCTTGTTTAGGAGAGGAAATGAGAGAGAAAGAGAGAAAGAGAGTGAGAGGGAGAGAAAGAGAGGGAGAGAGAGGGGAAGGAAATGAGAGAGGGAGAGAAAGAGAAAGAGAGGGAGAGGGAGAGGGAGGGAGAGTGCATTCTCTCTCTCTCTCTCTCCCTTTTGCTTTTGGAGAGTGTTAAGATATATTGTGAGAGGGAGAGGAAATTCGAGAGAAAGAGAAAGAGAGGGAGGGAGAGGGAGAGAAAGAGAAAGATAACATATATTGGAATGATAGCATATCCATGATTATGGTAATGGTATCCACTTTACTTTTTTTATGGGTACCATTACATTGACTCCTTAAGGGGGACTAAAAATTAGTCATACCGTTTATAAAGTCTAATTAGGAGATTTAAGATACACGACAATAGACTTATCGATAATGGTATGCAATGTGCTTTGCCATGGGCCACGTACATTGGTGACTCTTTAAGATGGCTTAAAATTGGTCATGTCCTTCATAATGTCCAAGTAGGGGATCTAATTGTGATATGCATAATTCATTGTTTTTGTATTAACTTTATAGGCATAACAAATTAGAAATCATGCCAAGTAGTCAACGGAAGGACTAAAAGAAAATGATACCCTAGCTAATGGTCATTATGGTACTTCATCAAAATGAACCCAAAAGTATTGTTATAGAAGAAGAATCCCTTAAATTGAGTATAGGATATTTTCTCTCAGGTCTTATGACTATGAGTAGAATTGATTGAAATAAATTTTATTACTATAAGTGATAAATTTCATAGATGGCATTAATTTTAATACGCGATCTCAGGACAAAAAAACCACATTTCTAAGATGCTTTTTGTTGAGTCTAATTTGTTATTAGACTAAGAGATCCCCAATGATGCTCATAAATGGATTACTTATACTCAAAGCCCTCTAGTGCAGTTTTTTACAATAACGAATAATTATCTACCGGGACAAACAAATCCTTGAGCATGATACAAGGCCGAGATATAACATCAAAAAATCTCTCAACTACTATGTACAATGCAAGATTTATGGTCAACTTGCAACTTGACGTACATCTCCATAAAGCTATCCATTTAAGCCTCGTTTGCTGTAATGTAGATAAGATGGAAAACAAAGAAGGTCTTATTATTCAAGATCGCGAGACGTATCTTAATCAACGTGTTCCATGTCCTTGCTCTCAATGCAAGTTGGCAATTAGACGAAAACGCCGATTGTCTATAGAACACGTACGACGATTTGGCGAGTTTCAAACTGAGATCATTGATCAGGCAATTGCGGATTTTCAGCAAACGATAATTTGAAGTTAATATCAATCATGCATTGTACTCGCAAGCTAATTGAAAACCATACACAATAAGATTGGGTCTTGTTGGCAAATTTTCTATCCAGGGGGGTGATGTCTCGACCCAAGGGGGAGTGCACATTTTGCGGCCAATTAGAAGAGTTCGTGGACATGCGATGGATGGATTGCAGGAGCCAATCCACCACTCGCAAGGCCCATCTATACCGTCAATGCCAGAGGAGACAGACAACCTTCCCGACCTACCTATAATCTTGGAGCCTGAGATGGAGGCAATGACCGATGCATTGATTCCCATGGATGTTGAGACATCTAACCCGCTTAGAGAGGAAGCATCCATACCATTATATGATGGGTGCCGAGTACCTCGGTTGAAGACATTGCTTGCACTCTTAAGTGTGCAAGCAAAATACGGTTGGAGCGATACGAGTGTGACTGAGTTATTCAGGTACCTTGCACATAGGCTTCATTGATTTTTTTTTTAAACAGTATTATTGCAAACATTTGTGCTTTTTCAAGGTGTTTTACGATTTTTTTCAGGTTATTGAAATATCATATATTACCACCTGCAAAAATACCATGCCTGAGTCTCATGATGATGCACGACATGTTTTATGGAAGCTTGGCATAGACTACAATAACATCCATGCATGTATCAACGACTGCATACTGTTTCGAGATGAATACGAGACTATGGAGATATGTCCAAAGTGTGGTGCTCACAGGTATCGACAGGACTTGCAAGGGCAAACCATCCCTCAAAAAGTTCTCAGACACTTTTCGCTCATCCCCCGCATAAACCACATGTTTCGCACGTCTGGCATGGCAAGCTTGACAACGTGGCATGTGCAGAATAGGTCCACGGATGGAGTTCAACGAATATCAACGGATTCGCGCGCATGGAGCCACATTGACTCTACCTTCATAGGCTTTGCGCGAGAGCCAAGGAATCTTCGGCTCGATCTCGCCATGGATGGGGTGAACCCATTCGGTCTGCGCTCGACTTCTTACAGTGTGTGGCCTATAGTGCTTGTCAACTACAACATCCCTCCATGGCTTTCTACGAAGAAAGGACATCTCATCCTTAGCTTGCTTGTCCCGAGCCGCTACAAAGTAAAAAATATGGGCGTGTATCTTCGTCCATTAGTCGATGAGCTTAAGATTTTGTGGGAGGAGGGGGTCACTGTGCAAGATATGAGCAGGCGCGATGGTCGGCGGTCAGCCAACATTCGAGCCATTCTCATGTGGATGATGCATGAATTTCCGGGATTGGGAGAGTGCTCAGGTGAGCAGACCTCCGTTCTCGCTGGTAATATCTATATTTTATTTCATTCAATCAAGTATTCACTAGGTCGTGGCTTGCATTGTGAAGCAAGTAATCAAGTCTATCCGCACTCCGACGGGTATGATGCGTTCTCTCAGGTCCGCATTTTCTAAAGATGACCAATTGTCGGGGCTAAAATCCCATGATTGGCATAAGATATGTCAGGTTTGTGAACAGAATGGATTGTAATTAGAGTGGGTATTTTGCAATTTGAAAAGTGGCCATTATTCATAATGCTTTCTCATTTGTGGCAGTTTGTCCTACCGATCGCGATCGCAGGATGCCTTACTCCAAAAATTCGCGGGGCCATTTACAAGTTGTCGACTTTGGTGCAATCTTCTATCCAAACCCCCGACAACCTCGATGGTGGTATGTTATACCTTCAACTCCTCGAAGTGCGAGAGTATATGATCAAAGCGATGTTCCGGGCATAGATGAAGATAATATGCAAATAGAGGGGTTGATATTACAAGGGGTGGAGGCCACCGCAAGCTTGGAGCCTTTTTCTCCCTCTTGTGCACACATTCCAATGCTACAACTCTGCTTTCAAACACTTCAGAAATGTAAGGTTGCCCAAGTATGATAGGGTAACTACAAGAGTCTTGAACAAAAAAGTGAAATTTATCTTTTATGTCTCCAATAGCTACCTGCACATTAGGACATGCAGCATATAACTCTCCAGAAGAGTTGTTTGCAACTCTCATTCGCCAACCTAGATCAACATCTATGGGCCATCCGCCATTTTCATAGAGACTCCTTGCCATGACATTTATCTCCGAGCCATGGTCTAAGAGTGCAATACATGGTGTTTCTTTTTCTCCAATTTTGACGATTGTCTCTGTTGTTGATCTTGCCCAATGCGTACGGGAGTAGTGACTACTTGGAATGAACCGAGCCTCATCCTCCTCATGCATGTGCTGTAGATTGCCTTCTTTTTGAGAGGTGGGATGCCCAACTGGTTTGGACCAGTAGACCATTACATTTTCAACTTTCACTTATTTAATTTTTGCATTCGTGCTTTCTTTATCTTCAGCTTCAATTGCTACAACTAATTCTTTAGCTGCTTCAAGATGAATTCCCTGTGAAGTCAGCTTCTCTTCATCATGCACAAAAACTCGATTACATTAATAATTACATCATGGAATTCACATTTGGCAATTCCAAGAATTTCTCATTAGGTGAATTCAATTTTGCTTCCTAGAATTCGTTCTTCTTTGAGATCGGTTTGCAGATTCTATGTCAGACTGCAATTTGTAGCTTGACTGCTTGCCTTTCTTCTTTCCTTCGGTCTTCTTTGTTTGTGGCGCATCTTCCATCTCTTGATCTAGGGTTATATTTTTAGCAAGGTTTGGTTGTTCAGGAGTTCTTCTAGTTACCTGTTTCGGAGGGCCAGAAGAGGAAGGCACTGGTTCATCTTCTCTTCTTCTATTTTCTTCAATAAAGACTTCCTTATTATTGATGTCAGCCAAATGTGCAAAGGCAAAAAAAGAAACTACTGGTTCTTTCCAACCAGTTATTCCTCGAATGCACTGCTGGCGTTAGCCAAATCTTCTTTGGCTACTTTACCACGTTCCATTTGATCTAGTGCCTGCATCCATACTTTAGATTGCACATTAGCTTTACATACTTTCAAATTTGATTTAGTTGGTTCAATTTGCAATCCATAGGTAGGTGCATCAATTGCTGCATAGGCATTCTTTACAACTAAATATTCTAATCTTTTCTTCATTCCACCATTGCCAAAATTTGGCTCCAGTGGAAGACCAATTTCAGCTGCATGAATTTTTTCATCTTTCCAAAAGACAAGCTTCTGTGCTTCAGCCTCACGGAAGCCAGAACACTCCCTCACGTTATGTTGTTGGCTCTCACACCAAATATAGCGCCTCTTAAAGCCTTCTCTCATGGGCCTTTGAGTTGATGATCGTCCTCCACTTTGACATCCAACTTCTCCACCTTGGAACTAATTTCTGTAAGATTCAGATGAAGTTCACTCATGCTTTTAATGACTTCATCCATGACATCATTTTTAGAAGGAATGGAAGAAGAAAGAGTTGGTTGATTAGTCAAAGGAATAGAGGATTTTGAAGGTGAAAGCAACTCCATCAATGGAGTTGTTAAAGTTGAAGTAGAGCCCAATCTTAGTTGCATTTGCTCTCTTCGAACAATCATGTTAACTGCATCAATAACATCTGTTCATGCAGTCTTGACTCTTGATTCGGAGGTGGCATCTTTTAGGTGATCATCAAGCTTTTCTTGCAGAATGGGATCTGCAGCCTCAAGGAATAATTCCATCTTCTGACCTTTCATACTTTGTTGGTCTTCAGCATCAAGTTGTCCAAATTTACTTTCAAACTCATGATATAAAGTTGTTGTAGCAGCTAAATCTTTGTTGGGTTTCTCAACCCAATTACTGAAACTTTTCTTCATCATTAGGCCAAAGTCTTCTAAGAAGAATTCTTCATGTAGGGCTTTTTTGAATGCAGCCCAATCTGCATCTTGCTGAAAAAGACCATGGATTCTTTCTTGAATACCATGCTTGGTTAGTCTGCAAAAATAGCGACTCCATGCATGTTGTGGTACACCAAAGAAGAGCATTTTCTCAACATAAAAGCGAATAAAAATAGAGACATTTTGACCATTAAATTGTTTTAATTCCCCCCAACTTCCTCTAGGGCCTTGATAGCTGTGGAATCAATCTTCTCTTCATCTTGCCTTTGTTGTTGACCGGCCAATGACCAAGCCACTTTTAACCGAGTTGTCAAGCCAACTCCTAGGAGTTGTTGCACTAGATAGGTGATTTTTACTACTAAGTAGTCAAACAAGTTACTTAATTATTCTATTTTCCCAAAATTTTTTATATTAGACTTTAGAAATATTATTTCACAACATAAATTCAATAGAGTCTATAGATATATCTCCGTTTTAGTTCTTTCTTAAATGTTTCCTTCTCCACCTTTTATAAAATTATTTCCTTGTATTGTTTTAATTAGCAAACCTTCAAAACAAATCAACTAACGTGCGATAAACTCATAAACTTTGATTCCCCTTTTAAAACGTTTCCCTTCTTTGTTTTGCACAATTCATCCTTTGCTATTAATGTTTAGACAATTAATTGGTTTTTTTATTTTCCAATAGTAACGTCTTTTCTTTCTTCTTCTCTAACTAAACATCAATCATGACAAAAACAAATTCCTTCCACACTTTTATACGTTCACATACATATCTCATTCTAAAAACCCAATGTATCCCCTCAGTAATCAATTATCCTAATAGCCCTCCACTCTTAACTCTTTTGATCGCTCAAATAATATTTATAGAAAAATAAAATATAGAATTTTAACTTAGATACTGAAGCTTCCACTCATGCCATCAAATAATTGTTTTGTTAATTTATGACTATAGATTTTCCTTAACATAAATGATTATTATAAAAGACTATTACATTTCTTATTTTTACCCCTCCCTATGTTACTAAACAACACACCACATATCTTTTAATTTTCTCAAAATAAAAACATCATGTTTTTCAATGTAAACATCTTTTAAAGACAATAAAATTAAATTGTTTCCCTTTTCCTTAAACTTACAAAAACTCAACTGACACATCAAAAATTATCTTTTCAGCTCTCCATGAATAGCATAATTTTTTTATTGATAGAAAAATCCATATTTGTATATAAACTGTTACTTTTCCCTTAAAAAAACTATTTTTAAAATTTTAAATATATTGAATAATCCTTAAAAATTATAAAAAAAATTCACTAAATTTACAAAAGTATTTTCTTTATGAAAAAAATATCATAACTTATAATTTTTCAATCAATAATTTTATAAAAATTTATTTGTAACATTTTTAGACATTTTTCAAGCATTTTTTGACCATATTCTATTTTTAGAAAATAGAAACCGGTTCACATAAATACAAATAACCATTCAGCATAGGAAAACACGTTTCAAAATATTTTCTAAAAATAATAAACTGAAGATTTACTCATGCTATAACCTCTATTTTTGTTAAACGGTTTAGGCGCATACTTG
Organism: Lygodium microphyllum; assembly: GCF_053477565.2. Lineage (NCBI taxonomy): Eukaryota > Viridiplantae > Streptophyta > Polypodiopsida > Schizaeales > Lygodiaceae > Lygodium > Lygodium microphyllum. Next base: position 32,113,947 of record NC_141136.1, read on the forward strand.
TAAAATCCATGGGTTGTCGTCCTGTCTTTGGAAGCCGTGTCCTCTTTCCGTATCCAGTCATTGTGCATCGCAAGCTCATCATTTCTCATCTCCATGCAACTTTGTTGTTGGAATGAACACCATCTCCATGAAGAAGGAGCACATAAATTCCACCACTTCTATTACCAAGAAGGTGAAAACCCACAAAGAATCATTCTTTAAGTGCTCCTGCTCATTAGATCTGACTTTAAAGTTCTCCCACTTGTAGAATTCTTAATGCTTTGCTTATTCGGAGAAAAGACGAAAATAGAACATTGGATGCTTGATTTTCTTTGATGTGTTGCATATGAACCAACTTTTTGGAAATGAAACTGAACCTTAGGATTTTAAGATTTTCATAAAGCTAAAACATTATCTAATCTTTTTGGTTTCCACTTCGTGCAGACGCTGCATGGATGAGAGTATGATGATGCAGGAGTGCCAACATAGTTGGAGGCATGGGCGGCAGCGGCCATCTCCACCACCCCTATCCTTGAGATTACAAGCATTGACCCAAAATTTTGTATTCTCATCACAAGTGGCAACCATTCGCAAGAACCAATCTTTTCCTTCCTTCTGCTTGGAAATGACCTCAAAATGGTGCCAACTAAACGTCCTCTCCATTGCAGTCCATTTTGACCCAGTTATGCGAGGAAGATCAACTTGATAGTTGGTATGGTAACCTCCTTGGCCTAGGACGCCCTTCCCGCTGCAGCTCCCACAAGCGATGCTACCTTCCCCTCTGTAGACAGGACATGGCACGGGAGGATAAACCCACTTGCGAGGCTTCACAAACATTTCGCTCCTACCGCACTGCTGCTAGAATCAGAAGAAGAAGAAGAAGAGCAAGAAGCCCAAGCTCCTCCTCCTCCTCCAGACAGGTGCCCTCCACTCTCACGATGATTTCTTTTCAACTGCTCTCTCCCACACATAATTTTTTTTTTTCTTCTCCCTCCTCTCATTTATCCATAAATTGCACTCAATGGGGAAGGTCTTTAACTCTACCTTCTCATAGTCTTATATAGGTTTTCTCCATATTCACGTTGGGTTAGGTTTTTTCTTTTTAAAGACTAAATAAAAAATTTCTTTTTTTACACATGGTTGCAAATGACACCTCCAAGAAGCCTTCCACCACTTTTCAAGAATAATACAACTCCTTGCACCTCGGATCTTTCGAATTTACACGAACTTGTTGGCCACACATGTACGACCATACCATAGTATGGAACCCTCCTCTCACTTCATTTCCAAAGAAATAATGACGCTCCCCCAAGCTTGTAACATCATTGAAAGAACTTGCAAGAAATCTTGTTATTGATGACAATATACTTGATATAAAGCTTGTACTCTCTATTGGATCTATGTCCTTATTTGCAACCTTTGATACATTGATGTATGTTGTTGCTGTGACCATGACCATTGTTGATACCTTGTCCAAAACTTCACCCCCTGAGTCCTTTAACCTATCTACACATTCTATTGAACTAGCTTTATCACTTGTGGTGGTTAAAGCAAACTCATAAGTTTCTGGTTTGTTAGGTTGTAAGCTAAGTATCAACTCCGGAGAAGCCCTTATTCCAATTGAACAATTCATACCTAGATAAAAAGCAGCTACAAGCTCCCCAACGTTAGACACCACCACCTTTGCATTTCCATCTCGAGAGAGTGCTTCAAATTTTGACAAGACCACTGATATGATTTTCCTTGGACTCCTATTTATAATAAATTTGACATCATCTGCATTGAGCTCCAATGTGATAACGGATTTTGTGACATCTTTCAAAGGTATAAGTAAACATGTAAAAGCACCTTCATCCTTGAAACCAAACTCTACACCATATTGTGTCACTGCATAACGAGGTTTTAGTCCCTTTAACACTCTTTCATAATCCTCCTCTATATAGTCTTGAATTTGAAATCTTAAACAGATGTTGAAGGCTTGTGTACATCGATTTAACTGATCACAAAATGCATAGTATAATGTTCCAATGTGATCACACAATTTCCCATTGAAGGAATATTCTAGCTTATCAATCAAAAGCCATTCTGATTCATTCAAAAGTCGTCTTATGTAATTAACTGGTTTTGACAGGTACACACTTGGAAAACTGAAAATTGTGTATAGAACACAAGATCTCCATGTAGCCTCGCAATTACTGTTCTGTCTTCAGTTGTAGCAATAACATCTAATGGAGTTAGTGTTATGCTGGACAGTAGAGTGTCAAAGCCAACAAATACTCCGATTGTGATATTGAACTCCATTGTTCCTAGTCCTATTGCATATGTTGAAAATCACTGTGGATCCAAACCCAAACAGTGTCGAGTTCCAGCAACCTTCTTGCTAAATTGACTTTTTGCCGTCTCAATAAATAGACAATAATCACAATCATGATGCTATGTGTGTTCTTCATAAGGAATTTAATCCTTGGGAGGTAGGAGATAGCATAACTGGTGAAATCCCTCATCCCTTAAATTAATACTAAGATATCCTATCAACCTGTCAAGACCTTGCCAAGTCTAAAATTCCCCCAAAAACTCTTAATTTATAACAAGGTCTTATCTCCTCTAAGTGATAACAATCCCTACAGGAAAATTTTAAACAGTCATAGCCGAGATTCACTAAGTAAAACTATCATATTTTGTCTAAAACTCCACCTTCCTCTCATACAAGAACTTCCTTGTACCAACATCTCTCTGCTAGACTGCAAGGGCACGGCCTCCAAAGACAACAACTATCAACACTGCATCTGCATTAAATTAATGTAAAAAGATGGTAGTAGTATATCAGATGTATACAATGTTGTTGAAAATTTTTGCAATATGTGACATGTTTTTAGGTGTCATTTCTCCCCCACTTAATTGCGAAGCGTCCTCGCGAGCATAGCTACAATATCTGCAAAACCGCACATAGAAGACTAGTAGACATGGAAAATATATAAAAATACTAACTTGTATCTTATTGTAAATCTAGCAAGACAAATATTTCAATTAAGTTATATAAAATCTTATACATACTAACAAACCCCTTACTCACTCTTCCCACTAAAGTGCATAACAGAGCTTCATCCAATGCAGAGAATATACCAACTAGGAAGCTTTCTAGAGCTGCTAAACAACAATAATCTCTCTAGGCAATGAAATGCCACACTACTATCCTACTTGAAATATTGCTTATGAAATAGTGTCACTAATAAGGTCCATGCCTATCAAAGAACCCAAACAAGGAAATCCAATACTACAATACCAAATAGGATTCCTATGGTTTAACTGCTAACCCTCCATGTTCTATTAGAACAACCAGCCAATGGTCCCTAACTCCCAACTAGTAGTCCTATTATAAGAGAGATCTTGAGGTTTTTTTTCTTGTTTTTATAAAGTCAAAAGAGTGTATATATTTATTCTCCTTCCCAAAAGGTCCCACCCCAAAGAGATGCAAGGCATTGGACGCAGAGCACCCGTCAAGGAAATCCCTACATCCTACCAGGACCTCAAAGGCGATGGTTATCTTCTTTTGGCTTTTTTTTTCAACCCTGTAGTCTCAGGGTTTTTTTAAAAAAAAATTATTTCTTTTCTTTTTGGTATTCTTTTAGAAGAATAAATAGATAGACTCTGCCAAGCTTAATTTATTATTACTACTTTAGTTTTGAGTCTCGTGACTTATAGGAATGGCTAGAAGGCTAGGGATTCATTACTAAATTGAACGTTCAAACATTTTAGCTCAACAACGTCGCGCGAGGAATCTAATCTAGCACATAATATCAGTTACCTTGCCTAGGCAAATGACAAGCAAAGAGACTCACCAGCTCAGCATCTCTCTTCCACACTACTCCTAGTCAAAATTTCGTGGAGAGAACCTTGTTATTCAGCTACCCCACATCACTAAAAAAGCGACAAATAGTCAAGGGAAAACTCTATTGGATTCCTAATTAGACTTCAATACCATGAAATTCACTATGTCATGCACACATATCACCCCCTTTTTAGCACTCCCTGGTGCTAAATCCCATCCCATGTGAGTGGACTCTCATATAGATTAAATTGCTTACGTATCTTGCAGTGTATTTGTGTTTTAAATGTTTTGGGTTGTGTTCCTTCTGTAATTACTTGGGTTTTGAAATCTCCAAATTATTTAAATCAAGTTATATATATATATTTTTTGACTGTCCTTTATTTCAAACGAATATAAATAGATACATTAGGTATGAAACAACGTGTTAAGTACATTGACGTTACAGCTCCAAAATAATGCGAGAATAAACACGTAGTGATTCTCAAATATATATACAAAATCATTAAACCTGCACAAAACTCAACCACTAACCACTAAACCATTAATAGGTTAGCTCAATAAAGAATAAAACTCTTTTAGAAACTGGCCACCTAGTCAAACTCCCTTGTCATAAGCTCCTAGCACTAAAGGAGTACCCCAACCATGCGTGCAACTAACTACCTAACCACATGAAGACTAACTAAGCTAAAATGCGTGAAAACCTGACTTGTAAAAGTATCAACAAATCAAAAGTTTTTTATTTAAAAAAAAATTTATGTTTTGTGTTGTAATTTTTTTTAAAATGTAGAATAAAGTAAAAACCCAAAAGACTCTAAGAAAACAAAAGATCTAAACTAAAATCCTCAAACTCTCTAAGATCTTCGACTGCAAACAATAACCCTAATCCAAAATCATTCACCCTATCTAAGTCAATCCTATCGACTAAATCATCAAATATAGGAGGCTCATGAATAGCCTCTAACGTAGGCACATCAAATGTCATAGACCAGCTATAGGTGCATTGCTAAAGACCTCCATCACATCATGGAGTGGAGCCCCAACTGCATCGACATAAGAGGGCATAGGTGCCACTGGTAAACATCCTAAAGAGTATCCCTTAGTCCTATCCATATACCAAGAGATATAATCCCAACAGGGACAACTGACAGTTACTTGATCATCGGGATATGATGGAGTAAGACGGTAAACAGTAGCTTGATATCGGGAAAATTCTTGCTGCTTTCTACCCACCCTATATTGAGCAACGCCATGCTCAGGCGAGAATACACTATCATAATCATGGCGCTGGTATGTATAACCTATCATATTCTGCATGACAGTGGTACCATAACGTCAAAAGTATGTGCGACACTGCCAACATAGGAGCTACACATGCACATAAAGATGCCGCTGACACTGCCTACAACCAAATGGTGGATGATACTGCAAACAAAAAATGATTACAAAAGAAGAACCACAACAAGCCTCTCCCCTCGGTGCATACAAAAACTTGTTACGCATCTAAAAACGCGGAATACTATATGGACCGACATGAATGGGATCAGAACTATGAGCATCCAGACGAGGGTAAAGTGCATCCATCCACAGGAAAGCCATACCTACACCCCATTAAAATCCCCCCCAAAAAGAAAAGAAAAGAAATCCAAATGTAGATTAGTCAAGGATTATTTTAACCACTAACCTAACTATACCTAGCTATCCTAAGTCACAAAATGTTTAAGGCGGAGGCCATTGACTCTAAATATTTCATTTTCAGCATGAATATCTTGTACATCTAGAGAACCATTATCATAAACTTTAATAACCTTAAAAGGTCCTAACCAAAAAATTTTGAGCTTTCCAGAAAATTTGTAATATCGACTGTCATAAAGTAAAACTATATCACCTTCCTTAAACTCTTGTATTTTAATGTGCTGAACATGCCATGCTTTACGACGTTTTTGCATGGCTTCTAAGCTTTGTAAAGCTAATAGTCTTTCCTCATCTAACTTCACCAATTGTAAAATCCTTTGCTTCAATGATTCAGCCGCACCTAATCGTAATGATAGGGCTACTTGTAAAGTGGGAAACTCTTTCTCAATAGGAAAAATAGCATTAGTTCCATAAACTAAATTGAAAGGTGTATTTTGCACTGTCACCTTATAAGTGGTTCTATAGGCCCATAATGCCTCATATAACCATTCATCCCAATCTCGCCTATGAGAAGCAACCATTTTAGTTAAAATTCCACAAATAATACTATTAGTTACTTCGACTTGGCCATTAGCCCTTGGATAATAAGGCGTTGATTTGCGATGCTTAATTTGATATAGTTCTGTTAACTCACTAATTAGACCTGTTAACCCCAACATGAAGAAAGCAAAAGGAAATAAAAAAGATGCATGGCAAAGGCGGAAAAAAGGTAGCTCGACTGAAGATAGAAGAGGAGGAAAGGCCAAAGGCGCAAGGGCAACCTTAAGAGTCCAAGGCAAATGCAAAAGGGGAAAGGCACACCCTGAAATCTTGTAAAAGAGCACCGGGCTCTCACCCGTGCAATTTGTAAATGTAGATGGGCGGTGGAAAGAAAGCTAGGAAGATAGAAGGACAATGGGAAAAAGGGCATGGGCTATGGCCGGCCATGTAGAAAGGGGAAAAGGGGATGACCACCCAAAAGGGATTTAGGGTTTTGTATATAAATTTGAAAAGTGAATGAGAAGCTCATTCTTGTGTGTGGCCAAAAGTAGCTCTCCTCTTCTTCTTCTTCTTATTGTTCTTGCTTACTTGAGTTTGTGCTTGAGAGAGGGAGTGTGAGAGTGTGAGGGAGTGAGTGTGTGAGGGTGAGGGACTGAGGAGGAGAAGCTCTCCATCTTCTCCTCTCTTCTTCTCTTCTCTTCTCTTCTCTTGTCTTGCTCGCGGACATGGAGCTTGAAGTGTGGAGCTTGAGGATGAAGCTTGCTTGAAGCTTGCACTTGGATCGTGGAGCTACCGGAGTGCGCGGGAGAGGAGGTAACTCGAACGGCATCAAGGTAAGCTCACTACACTCGTAAGGTAGGCATTGCGCGTCGGCTATGTGAGAGGTAGCCATTAGTGCTCGGCTTGGAACGCTTGAAACAATAAGCAGTCCGAGGGTCTCGGCGGTTGAGTGAAAGCTCCCACAAGACCATTCAAGAAATGGGAACCTCTATCACTTACTAATTCCAGTGGGCACCCAAAACGGGTAATGATATTCTCATACATAAACTTAGCCACCTCAATGGCTTTATCTGTCTTAAGCGCTTTCGCTTCCACCCACTTTGTAATATAATCAATACAAACCAAGATATAACGATTAGAATGATATCTGGGAGGTGGATCAATTGGGCCCACAAAATCAATCCCCCACTTCTCAAAAGGTGCTAATGCCAAGATGGGTGTCAAAGGTGTAGCAAAACTCTTAGAAGGACGACCAGTCCTTTAACATACATCACATTTTCGGCAATAATAATAGGCATCCTTAAATAAAGTAGGCCACTAATACCCAGCTAATAAAACCTTTCTTGCGGTTAATTCACTGGCAAAATGGCCACCACACGGCTAATCATGCAATGCCTTAAGAACCACCAGGACTTCATCTTCCCTTACACATAGCCGATAGATTCCTTCCCTTGGAAAAAATCTATAAAGATAGCCCCCTAATAATCCATAAGAGCGTGCTTACATTAGAATTTATCGCTTTCGTCGTTTATCAGCACCAGGTGGATACCGAGCTGTGCTAAGAAAATTTGCTATCACCATACAATGGAGCTTGCGTCTCTATCGTAAAAAGTGATGCATCTGGAAAATCATCCTCCTTCCTCTTTATCTGATGTTAATAATCGAGAAAGATAATCTGCTAGAACATGAGCTCTACCAGGACGAGTAACTATTTGAAAATCAAACTCCTGAAATAATAGCATCCAACGAATTACACATCGTGGAAGTTCTGCTTTATTAAGCAAATACTTTAATGCTTCATGATCAACATAAATAGTAAATTTATTTCCTAATAAATAATGACAAAATTTCTCCACCGCAAAAACCATTGATAAGCATTATTTCTCAGTGGTAGTATAATTTCTTTCCGCATCACTTAGGTTACGGCTTGCATAATAGATCGGATGATCTACCTTATTGTCATCTACTCGACATAAAACTGCTCCCATGGCATTCATAGATGTATTTGCATGAATATGGAATTCCTTCATCCAATCTGGGGGTGCCAATACCGGTCCTTCTATTAACTTCTGTTTAAGAAATTCAAATGCTTTCTTGCAAGTATCATCCCAATTAAAAGGAGTATCCTTTCGTAGCAAATTTGTTAAAGGTGAGGCCACCTTTGCAAAATTAAAAATAAATTGTCGATAATAATTTAGATGTCCTAAAAAACCTCGAAGTTGTTTAAGAGTTGTTGGTGGAGGAAGTGTAGAAATCTTGGCAATTTTAGCGGGGTCCATAGCAATGCCTTCTTTAGAAATGATATGCCCTAACAATATTCCTTTTGGAACTCCAAAAACACATTTATCAGGATTTAACGATATACCTACTTCATCACTACGTTCAAATACTTGCGCTAATTGATCATGCATTTCTTTTGCCGTTCCATAGACACAAAAGTCATCTAGAAAAACTTCCATCCACCACTGTCGAAGAAAATCTTGATAAGCTGCAATCATAACTCTTTGAAACGTTGCAGGTGCATTACATAAGCCAAAAGGCATTACTTTATAAGCAAAGGAAAATGATCTTTTCTTGTCTTACTATTAAGCTTCCTATAATCAACACAAATGCTGATTTTCTTGCTATTCTTCTTGGGTACTACCACAATTGGAGATACCCATTCACTATATGCAACAGGATATATAAATCCCGCATTGAGAAGCTTAGTAATCTCAGCTTTAACTAGTTCTGCATACACAGGATTTGTTCGTCGTTGGCGTTGATAGACGGGTTTTGTGCCTGGTTCTAGATCAATATAATGTTGACAAAGTTCAGCTTTAATGCCTTTAAGGTCCATATAAGACCAAGCAAATTCCCTGACATGTGCTCGTAATACTTCTTCAAACCTCTGTCGATCTTGGAATTTCAATTGAGCTCCTAGATTTAAATATTTCCCTTCTGCCATTCCTATTTTAACTTCTTGCACTTTGGACTCGTCAATAAACAAAGAGGCTATTTTTCGAGGCTTGACCGTAGGCACATCTTCCGATATCTCCATTGATACATTTTCCAGCAGACTATGCCTTGTACTAGATTCTGGTTCTTCTTCCCTCGGATTCACAGAGTGTACCAAGGGTAAAGCCCTATAAGGAACAATAGCTAAATTATCCGGAGTACCCTCAGTCATTTCTATCATATGGACATCCAAGATATCAGGAAATAGCTTACCGGTATAACTTCCTTGTCTTCTGCTCAAGCCATGCGAGATGGAATTCAAATTTTCATTATTCTTTATTGTGAACGTGGTATTTATAGAACCTATTATCTGTGAAACCTACTTTGGATCACATGGAAATTGAGCATGTAATGTGCGACGATAACACAATAAAATTCCATTTTGCTTTTCCAAACATTCTTGGTCATAGCTCTTGGTCTGCCATCTATCTGAATTTGGCGATCTGGTCTGGAGACATGCGTGCGAAGATGTCCTATAACTCCTCATCGCTCATCCCTCGACTCATCCTGAAAATGTCACCTGCAGAGATAAAAAATGATGTTAGAATAATCAATTTAAATCATACAAAGCACAGTAATATAAATCATTTCAAAAAATCTCACTTAAAATGTATATCTTATGTACCCTTATAAGCGATTGGTCAACGAATTGAGTAAGTGGATGCTCCAAGTATGAAGTATCCTATGGTCCCATGTTAATCTCCTGACACAACTCCGCATACACTGGAAGGTCGATAGACATGTCACCACAAAAGAATGAGTCCGCCTCATTCTCAAAGAATTCTTGGACTCCTGTATTTCCATCATTGTTAGCCGATGCTGGCTCCAAGCTTTCGAGGGCCTCCACCCCTTGCAATATCGATCCCTCTATTTGCATATTATCTTCATCTATGCTCGCAACATCGCTTTGATCATATACTCTTGCACTTCGGGGAGTTGAAGGTATAACATACCACCATCGAGGTTGTCGGGGGTTTGGATAGAAGATTACCTGTTCACAAACACATACAAGAGAGTTCAAACCATTGTGACATAAACCATGTCGTAATACAATTAGCAAGCAAATGACTCCATGCACCTGTTCACAATGGGCCAGCAACACAAATGTATCGCGCAAATCTGTCCATTTTTTTCGGAATCTATTTCGAGAAATCCAGATGGACCTCGTTGAATTGTTGCTCCAGCTCCTCCAAGTACCACTTTGAACCACTGCACATCGAATAGTATCATGGAGAAGCTACGGTAATCCACCGTAATAATACTTTGCAAGTTTCCAAAATACTCCATCTCATCCACAACTGTGTTTGGATTCGTTGCTCGTCGCTGGCTCTCTTGCTCGAACCTTGCCATGACACCATAGTCCATTGTGGAGCGCATTTTGTCAATACGCTCCACGCGAAAATGCCGTCCGTGCGACCACACTGCACTATATATTTTGTACTGTACATTGAAACACTCAAATTATATGTCGCATATAAAATTTAGATACGATAGATTCTAAACCCCTCATCAACTTTGAACTACATCCTCTTGAGAATTCCCACTCCTCCATTGAGACCTCTGTCCCTTCGCGAGATGCTGCAGTCAAGGCTTCATGCAACCATCACATTGACATAAACCGCGGCATCTCCTCCATGCCTTCGGGATATTGAATCGGTCGATGATGCGTACTACGTCGGAATTTAGCTCGCGCTTCCTCTCGATCTTGCCTTGCAATCTGGTACTTGGTGAGCCACGTCTCCATGGAGGCATGGTGCAACATACAAAAGCGATTCACCTTCTCTTCCATTGAGGCATCCATTCTTTTTTCTACCCCATTTCCAACCACCACATCTCCAGTCAGTCTATCATTGTCCTTCAGCGACCATAGCATTTCATTGTCTGGTTCCACCGTTGGTAGCCATTGTGAAATATACACTAGCGCCTCAGACACCAACCAACCTTCGGCCATGCTACCTTCTGGCCGAGCTCGTTGTCGCACAAAGCCTTTCAGGGTTTTCATGAAGCGCTCGAAGAAGAACATCCATCGCGTATGGACAGGTCCAGCAATCTCCACTTCGTCCACAAGATGCACAAGAAGATGGATTTGTATCGTGAGCATGCTGGTGGGCAGGTATTTCTCAAAGAGACAGACCGTCTCCACTGCTCCCCATCTCGCGGATTCAATAGAGAATGTCTTAATCTCCTTTTGTGAGATCCATTGCACCAAAGTCGACAACTTGTAAATGGCCTCGTGAATTTCTGGAGTAAGACATCTTGCGATCACGATTGGTACTACAAACTTCCATAAATGAGAAAGCATTATGAATAATGGCCACATTCCAAATAGCAAAATGCCCACGCTAATTACAGTCCATTCGTAGTATAAACCTGACATATCTTATGCCAATCATGGGATTTTAGCCCTGATAATTGGTCATCTTTAGAAAACGCGGACCTGAGAGAACGCATCATACTCGTTGGAGTGCGGATAGACTTGATTACTTGCTTCACAATGCGCTCTTCTTTAGTGGACAAAACCCAAGGAGCGCGAGGAAGCTGCACACGACCATCAGCACTCGACTGCGGCCAAAGCGCCTCCATCTTACCTACCTCCTTCAAATCCATTCGTGCCCCTATAGTGTTTCTCTTTCCTGTGATGTGGTCCCATAGCAAGCTTCCCACATTCTTGAAAATATGCATGGGATCCAACAAGTGGTTGACCTGTAAGTGGGTCCAATATGGCAACTCGTAGAAAACTAAGAACCGTCGCATTCCATTTGGATGTGATTCCGCATGGACCATTTTCAGCTCGTACCAGCTTGCGGCGTTCATACGTGTTGGAGGTCGTCCAAGGAAACCTTCCCTAAGTTCATAATCCTCCGGCAAGAAAGCAACGTGTCCTTGATATACCATCTTCTTCATGGTTCGTGACCTTCGGGAGTCTAACTGTGGCCCGCACAATGGACATGCATGATAACCTGAGGTAACCAGACCTATTCCAACACCATGACCTAGTGAATACTTGATTGAATGAGATAAAATATAGATATTACCAGTGAGAACGGAGGCTTGCTCACCTGAGCACTCTCCCAATCCCAGAAAGTCATGCATCGTCCACATGAGAATGGCTTGAATATTGGCTGATCGCCGACCATCGCACCTGCTCATATTTTGCACAGTGACCCCCTCCTCCCACAAAATCTTAAGCTCATCGACTAATGGACGAAGATACACATCCATATTTTTTACTTTGTAGCGGCCTGGGACGAGCAAGCTAAGGATGAGATGTCCTTTCTTCGTAGAAAGCCATGGAGGGATGTTGTAGTTGACAAGGACTATCGGCCACACACTGTAAGAAGTTGAGCGCAGACCGAATGGGTTCATGCCATCCATTGCGAGACCGAGCCGAAGATTCCTTCGCTCTCGCGTAAAGCCTGGGAAGGTAGATTCAATATGGCTCCATGTGTGCGAATCTGCTGATATTCGTTGAACTCCATCCATGGACCTATTCTGCGCATGCCACTTGTCAAGCTTGCCATGCCGGACGTACGAAACATGTGGTTTATGCGGTGGATGAGCGGAAAGTGTCTGAGAACTTTTTGAGGGATGGTTTTCCCTTGTAAGTCCTATCGATACCTGTGAGCACCACACTTTGGACATGTCTCCATAGTCTCGTATTCTCCTCGAAACAGACAGCAATTGTTGATACATGCATGGATGTTATTGTAGTCCATGCCAAGCTTCCGTAAAACATGTCGTGCATCATCACGAGACTCAGGCATGGTATTTGCAGGTGGTAATATATGATATTTCAATAACCTGAAAAAAATCATAAAACACCTTGAAAAAGCACAAATGTTTGTAATAATAGTGTCGAAAAAAAAATCAATGAAGCGTATGTATAAGGTACCTAAACAACTCGGTTACACTCGTATCGCTCCACCCGTATTTTACTTGCACACTTAAGAGTGCAAGCAGTGTCTTCATCCGAGATACTCGGCACCCATCATATAATGGTATGGATGCTTCCTCTCTAAATGGATCAGAAGTCTCGACATCCATGGGAATCAATGCATCGATCATTGCCTCCATCTTAGGCTCCAAGATTGTAGGTAGGTCTGGAAGGTTGCCTGCCTCCTTTGGCATTGACGGTATAGATTGGCCTTGGGAGTGGTGGATAGACTCCTGCATTCCATCCATCGCATGCCCACGAACTCTTTTAATTGGCCGCAAAGGATGCACTCCCTCTTGGGACGAGACATCACCTCCCTGGATAGAAAATTTGCGAGCAAGACCCAATCTTATTGTATATGGTATTGAATTAGCTTGCGAGTACAATGCATGATTGATATTAACTTCAAATTACCGTTTGCTGAAAATCCTCAATCGCTTGATCAATGATCTCAGATTGAAACTCACCAAATTGTCGTACGTGTTCTATAGACAATCAGCGTTTTTGTCTAATTGCCAACTTGCATTGAGAGCAAGGACATGGGACACGCTGATTAAGATACGCCTCGCGATCTTGAACAACAGGGCCTTCTTCATTTTCCATCTTGTCTACGTTACAACAAACAATTTAATGACTTGTAATACAATTTGGGAAAATGAGGCTCAAATGGATAGCTTTATGGAGATGTATGTCAAGTTGCAAGTTGACCATAAGCTCTTGCTTGAGAGGTTTTAGCCTCTGCAAGAGGTTGAGAAGCAAATTTTGAAAAACATTGAGGTTGATATTTATGCATTCATGGTGTTGAAATCTAAACTTCAAGATATAAGAAATGCTTTACTGATTGATGTAAAAAATGCATGGGACATAGTAGTTGAGAGATTTATTGATGTTATATCTCGACCATATATATACCATGCTCAAGGATTTGTTTGTCCCGGTAGATAATTATTCATTATTGTAGAAAAAAAAGCCCTTGGTTCATAAGGTTCATGAGTTGAAGACTAAATGTTTGGACTTGACTAAAAGATTGGATAATGCCTTAGATGTTAAAAGGAAAAGTGAAGAATATGTTACTTCATCATTGCAACAAAAAGATTGGTGACAAGGATGCTATGATTAATGAAGTTCTTCACGAGGTGAATATAGAGTTGAAGGGGATGGAACACGATTCTTCTTTGGGATTTAGTGGTGATCAGTCAATTATTGAGATGTCTTCTTGTATGGCCATTATACCTTATATACCTAGCTACGGTCTCTAGCTTATGTACTTTGAGTATCTTAGAGGGGCTCTACTAGGATTACTTATACAACTGCACTAGAGGGATTTGATTATAAGTAATCCTAGTCAACAAAATACAACTTTGTCAACAAATCCTAGTTGTATAAGTAATCCTAGGTGCCATTGATCAATATCACTTTCCACTTTGTTTCATCATAGTTCTTTCTTAGTCTCATTTTGTTGACACCTAGGATTACTTATACAACTGCACTAGAGGGTTTTGAGTATCTTAGAGGGGCTCTACTCAATGTTGCTTGCTCAGTGTGGTTTTTTTGTCCCAGGTCCATGTATAAAAATTAATGCCATCTATGAAATTTATCAACTTTTATTGTAATGATTGGAAGACATCAAATGCAACAATGTAATACAAGGTTACCATGTCAAAGACAATATCAAATAGTAAAAATGTTTGTGCCTGTGTGGGGGTGTGTGTGTGTGTACCATAGTTATAAAATTTGTTCTAATCAATTATACTCATAGTCATAACCTTTGAAGAAAATATCCTATGCTCAATTTAAGGGATTCTTCTTCTATGGCAATACTTTTGCGTTCATTTTTGTGAAGTACCATAATGACCATTAGCTAGGGGATCATTTTCTTTTAGTCCTTCCATTGACTAGTTGGCATGATTACTAATTTGTTATGCCTATAAAGCTAATACAAAAACAAGGAATTATGCATATCACAATTAGATCCCCTACTTGGACATTATGAAGGACATGACCAATTTTAAGCCATCTTAAAGAGTCACCAATGTACGTGGCCCATGGTAAAGCACATTGCATACTGTTATCGATAAGTCCATTATCGTGCATCTTAAATCTCCTAATTAGACTTTATAAAGTGTATGAACAATTTTAGCCCTCTTAAGGAGTCGATGTAATGGTACCCATAAAAAAAGCAAAGTGCATACCATTACCATAATCATGGATATGTTATCATTCAAATATATACACACACAGGTGGACTACATCTTGAGTAGACAAAAGCTATCCATTTGAGTAGACATACATCTCCATAAAGCTATCCATTTGAGTATACATCTCTTTCTCTTTCTCTCCCTCTCTTATTTCCTCCCCCTCTCTCTCTCTCTCCATCTCTTTCTCTCTCATTTCGTCTCCCTCTCACAATATATCCTAACACTCTCCAAAAGCAAAAGGGAGAGGGAGAGAGAGAATGCACTCCCCCTCCCTCTCCCTCTCCCTCTCTTTCTCTTTCTCTCCCTCTCTCATTTCCTCCCTCTCCCTCTCCCTCTCTTTCTCTTTCTCTTTCTCTTTCTCTTTCTCTTTCTCTTTCTCTTTCTCTCCCCCTCTCTTTCTCTTTCTCTCCCTCCCTCTCCCTCTACCTCTCTTTCTCTCTCATTTTCTCTCCTAAACAAGCAAAAGAGAAAGTGATTTAAACCTTAAACAAGCAAAAGAAGGAGAGAGGGAGACTCATCGATGAGATATGGCGACTGTGGGGCGGCTCCTCCTCTCCTTCACGAACAACGGCGGCGGCAGCGGTGGCAAGTCTTCTACCTCTCCCTCTCTCACGACGGTCGCTCTCTCCCTCGCTCTCACTCTCAAAACACAAAACGCAAAAATGCGAAATAAAGCTGCACTCGGTTTTGGCCTGTTTTTTTTCCCTGTGGAGAGTCGCTATTTGCGTTACTATTGCGACGCCAGTACCCGCGTCGCTACCCACCGTCGCTATAGGCTTAAATCCTTGTAGTGTCTTTAGCTACATAAATAAATCAATTAGTTAGAAATCAATCCTAACCTTAATTTATCACGAGTGCGCACTCTAAACTCATAAACGTTTATTAATTTAATATGTATTTTGTGGAATCACCCGCTATGGAATCACCCATGTACACACTAAATTAACGAAACACCCGAAAAGGATAGGCGTCCCCATCAACTTCTCGCACAAAGAATCCACTTTGTGTATGAGCCCCGATAATCAAAGTTTACGGATTCCACCGTAAAACCTCACGGAATCCACCGTGGCACGGAATCCACCGTGAAATATGCCTCTTGGCATCAATTCATCATTTGCTATTAATGTTTAGACAATTAATTGGTTTTTTTATTTTCCAATAGTAACATCTTTTTTTTCTTCTTCTCTAACTAAACATCAATCATGACAAAAACAAAATCTTTCCATACTTTTATACGTTCACATACACATCTCATTTTAAAAACCCAATGTATCCCCTCAGTAATCAATTAACCTAATAGCCCTCCACTCTTAACTCTTTTGATCGCTCAAATAATATTTATAGAAAAATAAAATATAGAATTTTAACTTAGATACCAAAGTTTCCACTCATGCCATCAAATAATTGTTTTGTTAATTTAGGACTATAGCTTTTTCTTAACATAAGCGATTATTATAAAAGACTATTACATTTCTTATTTTTACCCCTCACTATGTTATTAAACAACACACCACATATATTTTAATTTTCTCAAAACAAAAACATCATGTTTTTCAATGTAAACATATTTTAAAGATAATATAATTAAATTGTTTCCCTTTTTTTTAAATTTACAAAAACTCAACTGACACATCAAAAATTATCTTTTCAGCTCTCCATGAATAGCATAATTTTTTTATTGATAGAAAAATCCATCTTTGTATATAAACTGTTACTTTTCTCTTAAAAATAACTATTTTTAAAATTTTAAATATACTGAATAATCCTTAAACATTATAAAAAAATTTAGTAAATTTCCAAAATTATTGTCTTTATGGAAAAAATATCATAACTTATAAATTTTCAATCAGTAATTCTATAAAAATTTATTTGTAATATTTCTAGACATTTTTCAAGCATTTTTGACCATTTTCTATTTTTAGAAATTAGAAATAGGTCCACATAAATACAAATAACCATTCAACATAGGAAAGTACGTTTCAAAACATTTTCTAAAATATAATAAATTGAAGATTTACTCATGCTATAACCTCTATTTTTGTTGAACGGTTTAGGCGCATACTTGTAAAATCCACGGGTTGTCGTCCCGTCTTTGGAAGCCGTGTCCTCTTTCCGTCTGGCCACTATCCAGTCATTGTGCATCACAAGCTCATCATTTCTCATCTCCATGCAACTTTGTTGTTGGAATGAACACCATCTCCATGAAGAAGGAACACATAAATTCCACCACTTCTATTACCAAGAAGGTGAAAACCCACAAAGAATCATTCTTTAAGTGCTCCTGCTCATTAGATCTGACTTTAAAGTTCTCCCACTTGTAGAATTCTCAATGCTTTGCTTATTCGGAGAAAAGACAGAAATAGAACATTGGATGCTTGGTTTTCTTTGATGTGTTGCATATGAACCAGCTTTTTGGAAATGAAATTGAACCTTAGGATTTTAAGATTTTCATAAAGCTAAAACATTATCTAATCTTTTTGGTTTCCACTTCGTGCAGACGCTGCGTGGATGAGAGTATGATGATGCAAGAGTGCCAACATAGTTGGAGGCATGGGCGGCAGCGGCCATCTCCACCACCCCTATCCTTAAGATTACGAGCATTGACCCAAATTTTGTATTCTCATCACAAGTGGCAACCATTCCCACGAACCAATCTTTTCCTTCCTTCTGCTTGGAAATGACCTCAAAATGGTGCCAACCAAAGGTCCTCCCCATTGCAGTCCATTTTGACCCAATTATGCGAGGAAGATCGACTCGATTGTTGGTATGGTAACCTCCTTTGCCCAGGACGCCCTTCCTGCCGCAGCTCCCACAAGCGATGCTACCTTCCCCTCTGCAGACACGACATGACATGGGAGGATAAATCCACTTGAGAGGCTTCACAAACGTTTCGCTCTTGCCGCTGCTGCTAGAATTAGAAGAAGAAGTAGAAGAGCAAGAAGCCCAAGCTCCTCCTCCTCCTCCTCCAGACAGGTGCCCTCCACTCTCATGATGGTTTCTTTTCAACTGCTCTCTCCCGCACAATTTTTTTTTTCTTCTCCCTCCTCTCACTTATCCATAAATTGCACTCAATGGGGAAGGCCCTTAACTCTACCTTCTCATAGTCTTATATAGGTTTTCTCCATATTCACGTTGGGTTAGGTTTTTTCTTTTTAAAGACTAAATCAAAAATTTCTTTTTTTGCACATGGTTGCAAATGACACCTCCAAGAAGCCTTCCACCACTTTTCAAGAATAATACAACTCCTTGCACCTCGGATCTTTCGAATTTACACGAACTTGTTGGCCACACATGTACGACCATACCATAGTATGGAACCCTCCTCTCACTTCATTTCCAAAGAAATAATGACGCTCCCCCAAGCTTGCAACATCATTGAAAGCACTATAAGAAAGCTTGTTATTGATGACAATATACTTGATATAAAGCTTGTACTCTCTGTTGGATCTATGTCCTTATTTGCAACCTTTGATACATTGATGTATGTTGTTGTTGTAACCATGACCATTGTTGATACCTTGTCCAAAACTTCACCCCCTGAGTCCTTTAACCTAGCTACACATTCTATTGAACTAGCTTTATCACTTGTGGTGGTTAAAGCAAACTCATAAGTTTCTCGTTTGTTAGGTTGTAAGCTAATATCAACTCTGGAGAAGCCCTTATTCCAATTGAACAATTCATACCTAGATAAAAAGCAGCTACAAGCTCCCCAACGTTAGACACCACCACCTTTGCATTTCCATCTCGGGAGAGTGCTTCAAATTTTGACAAGACCACTGATATGATTTTCCTTGGACTCCTATTTATAATAAATTTGACATCATCTGCATTGAGCTCTAATGTGATAACGGAT